>NC_142756.1:49356593-50583378 GCF_054948205.1 Urtica dioica subsp. dioica
AGGATAGAAAGAAGAAGAAGAAGAAGAAGAAGAAGAAAGAAAGAAGAAGAAGAAGAAGAAGAAGAAGAAGAAGAAGAAGAAGAAGAAGAAGAAGAAGAAGAAGAAGAAGAAGAAGAAGAAGAAGAAGAAGAAGAAGAAGAAGAAGAAGAAGAAGAAGAAGAAGAAGAAGAAGAAGAAGAAAGAAGAAGAAGAAGAAGAAGAAGAAGAAGAAGAAGAAGAAGAAGAAGAAGAAGAAGAAGAAGAAGAAGAAGAAGAAGAAGAAGAAGAAGAAGAAGAAGAAGAAGAAGAAGAAGAAGAAGAAGAAGAAGAAGAAGAAGAAGAAGAAGAAGAAGAAGAAGAAGAAGAAGAAGAAGAAGAAGAAGAAGAAGAAGAAGAAGAAGAAGAAGAAGAAGAAGAAGAAGAAGAAGAAGAAGAAGAAGAAGAAGAAGAAGAAGAAGAAGAAGAAGAAGAAGAAGAAGAAGAAGAAGAAGAAGAAGAAGAAGAAGAAGAAGAAGAAGAAGAAGAAGAAGAAGAAGAAGAAGAAGAAGAAGAAGAAGAAGAAGAAGAAGAAGAAGAAGAAGAAGAAGAGAAGAAGAAGAAGAAGAAGAAGAAGAAGAAGAAGAAGAAGAAGAAGAAGAGAAGAAGAAGAAGAAGAAGAAGAAGAAGAAGAAGAAGAAGAAGAAAAGAAGAAGAAGAAGAAGAAGAAGAAGAAGAAGAAGAAGAAGAAGAAGAAGAAGAAGAAGAAGAAGAAGACTGTAAGGGACAAGGGTCCTGTGAAAGAGAAGGAGTTTGTGAAGACCAAGACTCCCGAGAAGAAGAAGAAAAGCAAGACTGTGAAGAAAGGTTTGAGCAAGAAGAAGCTGAGATAGAGGAATGTTAAGGAAGAAGTCACTGACATCCTGACGACATTGAGGAAGAAGAAGAGGTAGCTCGTCCTAAGAGCTTGTCCTAGGCTAATAGAAGATCTGTTGGAGGCCAAAAGCTTCCTAAGGCTGTCCTCCTACTCATCTGGACAATTTATCATTCCGCAAAGAAGATCATGTAAGAAAGTGGAGGTATGTGTTTCACAGGACTGTGTTTCCTGAGAAAGAGCTTTCTAAAGAGGCTCTAAAGATTGATATGATTATGGAGCCGATGAACAATGCACAGTTGCTCAAGACTGTCACAGGGATTGTTCATTACTATCCCAAGTTGATGAAGGAGTTTGTTGTGAACCTGTCTGCCTATATTGATCAACCGCATTATCCAGAGTTTAGAAAGGTTTATGTGTGTGGGCACTGCTTTGATGTCCTTCCCTCAGTGATCAACGACTTCCTGCGTCGTGGGAAGATTATTAATGTTGATCGTCTTCCCTCCATGGATGTTGCGGCTAAGGAGCTCTCAAATGATGAGAAGATGACTTGGCATGTCTCGTCTATCAGATAGAAGGACGTCTTTCATATTGATGATGTTGTTGGAAAGGCTCCGAGTGAATTGAATTTCAGTCACAAGCTGTTTGAAGGTGATCTTGTCAGGCCTTCTATCGCGACATCTGTCGCCGTTGGTGAAACTTTGAAGGTTGTTGTTCTTTCCAAGACTGTGCAGAGTGACATTATCAAGGCCCTTATTCAGGAAGTCTCTGCTCTCAAGGAGATCATTGAGAGTTGTACTCACCGGAAAGCTATTTGTGAGGGTCTTATTAAGGTGATGACCCCTCTTCCTTGTACTAATGGTGCTTCTACCTCACAGCCGGTACAGACTGCTCAACCTACTCTAGAAGATGAAGAGAATGAAGATGAAGAAGAGGACGAGGAAGAAGATGTCGCCGATAGTGGTGAAGAGGAATATGAAGATGACGATGATGAAGGTTCTGCCAGGACTCCTGCTTTCTAGAGTCTCTCTTTATTTGGTCTGTTCTATCTGAATATTTGGTCACCTTTAGTTGTTTATGCTCTAGTTGATATACACTCATTGGCTTCTCTTTGTGATCAGCCTATCCTCTCCTCTTCAGTATGTGTATTCAGACTATGTTGATTGTGGTGATTATTTGTTGTTTGCTTCAGTTCTCGTGTGCTTTTTCAGATATTTGTCTTCCCTTGTTTTGGTTTATCCATGCCTTTGGCATGTTTATGAGGCAACCAGGGAGAAAGGCAGTCTTTCATGTCATTTATGTTGACTGAGACTTTTTCTGACTGAGAACTATTTTGAAGTGCTTGCCTAAAAAATAGCCAAAGGGGGAGTTTGTTGTTACGTTATGTGAAGGCTTATTGTTTTACTGCAAGCTGTTAAGGAAAGATGTCGGACAACATGCTTCAGGATTTGTAGAGACATCTTTCTCTTTGTGTGCAGACTGTAATTCTGGCAAGTTTTTTGTTTTTCCAGATCTTATCGCTGAAGACTTTCCTTGATGATCTTCACGCGTTTATGGGTAAGGAAACCCTGGATCGACTTTCAGATTTGTATGACTGCTATAAAAGCATAATGCTACCCCCTTAGCAGTTCTTGAAGCTTTATAAAAATACTTAGGGGTCCTAGACGTGTACGATTGGCAGACTGGGAGACTATTTGTTTAGTTAAGAGTGGTGTGATTCTACAAACACTATTCCAGAAGTATGAGTGTTTGTGAGATTGAGTTTTATGATTGCGTGATTGAAGTCTTCGCGTGCGTTTGGCATTGAAGCTGACCAAGCATCGGAGAGTGCTTGAAGAGTGGAATTGAGAGGGGTCTCAAATTCAGGGGGAGTCCCTGTTTTGGTAATCACTTGTAGTAATAGTTTCTAGGGCATTGATATTTTTGTTGTTCATATAAGTCATTGTTTGTAGAATTGACTACTTGATAGTGAAATCCTTTCCGGTGGCTGTGAGCCCCCAGACATAGGTGACGTTGTACCAAACTGGGTAACCATATTGTGTGTCTTTACTGTTATGCATTGCTTTGTTCATTATCCATTATTTGTGTTAAAACAAGTTTTCGGACATATTGCTGCTACATTGTGTGCGACATCTTGCATTTCACTCTAAACAGAATTTCACATATGAATAATTTAACATTAATGTGCTACATGTATAATATGTGTTATATGATATATAATTGAAATTAGTGAATAATCAATTAGAATTAGTTTAATCTATAACATTAATAAACAAATTTATTAGATTAACTAGTTTCATATAGAATAACAAAGTCGTATGAATAATTTAAAATTAATGAGCTTCACCTATAATATGTGTCATATGATATATTTAATTAAAATTAGTGAATAATTAATTAGAATTAGTTTCATCTATAACATTATTAAGCAAATTTATTAGATTAACTAGTTTCATATAGAATAACAAAGTCATATGAATAATTTAAAATTAATGAGCTTCACCTATAATATGTGTCATATGATATATTTAATTAAAATTAGTGAATAATTAATTAGAATTAGTTTCATCTATAACATTAATAGTCAAATTTATTAAAATTAGTTAGTTTCATATAAAATAACAAAGTTATATAAGAAATTTAAAATTAATGAGTTTAATCTATAATATGTCATATGATATATTTTATCAAAATTAATCAGCAAATGATATCATTACTCTACCGATCATAAGAGCCGTTCGAGCTGAATCATTTACCGGTCATTAGAGTTTCTCTTCTCATCAGTAGAGTTACATAGTAGTTTTTATTACACATTTTTTCAAAATTTTATACGACTCTATTGAAATATAGATTTGCTCTAATGACCGTTAGAGCTGAATATTCTAATGATCATAGAGTTTCTCTACTTATCAGTAGAGTAAGCGTGTAGTTTTTTTTCAATTTTTATAAGTTTTATATGATTCTACTACATAGTAGATTTGCTCTAATGACCGTTAGAGCTTAATACTCTACTGACTATTAGAGTTTCTCTACTCATCAGTAGAGTTACCGAGTAGTTTTTTCCACATTTTTTTAAAGTTTTATATGACTCTATTGCAGAGTAGATTTGCTCTAATGACTATTAGAGCTTAATACTCTATTAATCATGAGAGTTTCTCTACTCATCAGTAGAGTTACCGAGTAGTTTTTTACACATTTTTTTTAAGTTTTAAATGACTCTACTAGTATAGTAGATTTTCTCTAATGACCATTAGAACTGAATACTCTACCGATAATTAGAGTTTCTCTACTCGTCAGTAGAGCCGCATAATTGATAGTAGAGATTACAAAATACAATTTATTGTCACTACAATTTAAGAAAATGAAAGCAATAATGTATGCTAAACCAACATCCATGCGAATATGATAAATAAGACAATTTAAAATAATACATGCAAGCATTTTTTTTTCATCCCTTCTTGCGCTTTTTTGATGGCGTCGACCGAGCTTATCCACTTTGAGTTTCAGACACATGTTTCAATTAAGTCGGCTAACTTGATCTCGGTATTTATAACGATGACAACAAGCTTATCATTTTTTTTCGCTATCCCATTGATGCAAGCCTTCTTCTTCTTTCCACTTTCCATTTTAATAAACCGTTATCGTAGTCTCCTTCATTATCTACTATATAATATTAATGATAAATTTAATATGGAAATTTAGTATATAAATCATATGTAGTGTTGTCGGCCCGTCTAGGGCCGACGAGGACAAAGGCATTTCTTCGACCCGCGTGGCTGGTGCGAGGTCTTGAACGGCGAAACCCTGACCCAACCAGGGGCCGGCCCAAACCAATGGCCAAGTCAGGTGCCTTGCCCGGCCATTGGCCGAGTCAATGGCTCACTCGGCCAATGGGCAGTTCACTCGGCCATTGGCCGAGTGAACCTTCCAGCAGTTCACTCGGCCAATGGCCGAGTGAACCTTCCAGCCGCCCAGGCAGTTCACTCGGCCATTGGCCGAGTGAACCTTCCAGCCACCCAGGCAATTCACTCGGCCATTGGCCGAGTGAACCTTCCAGCAGTTCACTCGGCCAATGGCCGAGTGAACCTTCCAGCTGCCCATGCAGTTCACTCGGCCATTGGCCGAGTGAACCTTCCAGCAGTTCACTCGGCCAATGGCCGAGTGAACCTCAGCCGGCCCAAGCTTTTCACTCGGCCAATGGCCGAGTGAACCTCACCACCATGTTCACTCGGCCATTGGCCGACCCAACCATTAAAGGGATCAATGGCCGACTCAAGCATGCTCACTCGGCCAAGGGGTCTTCAAACCACCTCTTGGCCGCCTATAAATACAAGGGTCCCTCCCTTGACCCAGTGAATCCAATTTTGAGTCCCGAAACGCTGTCGAACTCGTACTTCACTCGTTTCGCTCATCTTTGGCCTCTCACCACCTCTAAACCCTCTATATCCACCTCAATCATACTAATGTTGAGCGTCGGAGAGGTAAATAGAGGCACCCCCTCTGTTTCCCCTTTGTAGTTCACACCTCTTTCTGCTTGCTTTTCAGGTGCTTGGACGAGATTGACACCACCAACAGCTAAGGGAGTAAGACCACTTGGTCTGGCCTTGGGTCTAACCACTTTGGGCTCCTAAATAGTTGTCCGAAAAATAGCGACAACATTTTGGCGCTAGAAGGAGGGGCTCGAACCTCCGACCTTAGCACGCTCTCCCTTCCATTACACACTTTCACCACTCTTACGACTCTCGAGAGATGAGTCACCTACCCACTACCTCCGCGGGTACACGAGCGACGAGCTCGAGGTACGGTCTCCGACGCCTCGCACATCGTCTTGAAGGGCAACCTCGCGATAGCGAGAGCCAGCCCCAAGACCTGGTGAATGACCCCGAGGCCGAACTCCGAGAGGACACGGCCCGGCGGCTTGCGGAGCTCCTTGACCGTCCCGGCGTTGACGGCTCACTCATCGCCAATCTCCTCGGCTACGACGTCGAGGATCGATCCGCTCAAGACGACTCCGACCCCGACTACGTTGGGGAGTCAAGGACCAATGAGGCAACTCCTAGCCTCGCTCAAACACGGCCCGAGAGGGCCGATGGTGCGTTGGCCGATCCTTTTCACCCGGCGCGACGACAAGCGCGGTCACAGTCCTGGGGACTCGCCCCCTCTGTTTCAAGAGGTGGCCGGACACGGCCCCTTGCCGAGGAGAGAGCGACTCTGGTTGACGATGGGGCCGATAGCCGAAGCGCTCGCCGGACACTCCGACCAAGGGCGACCTCGCCCCGCCACGCACCGAGCGTGGACTTTAGAGAGCGCTTGACGGCGCAGAGAAACTCCCGAGGGGAGGATCTCCGCCAAAGGCTCAACTCTCGGAGGGACGCGCTCCCCGCAGCGACTCTCAGCCGGCCTCGGGCCAACGTCGTGGACCAAGCGTCCAATGAGCGCCAACCGGCGACCCCTGTGGCCCCGACGGTCAGCCCTGCTAACGGGCTTGACATGGTCACAATGATTCAGAGCCTCCAAAACCAAATCATCGAGATGAGGGAGTCAGGGAGGCAAAGGCCCTACGGGGGGATCGAGGAGTCATACTCTCCCTTCGCCGCTCAAATCCTCGCGCAGCCTTGCGTGGGGAACTTCAAGTTGCCATCCATCCCTCCTTATGATGGACGGACTAACCCAAACTTCCACATCCAACATTACGAGACATGGATGACAATGCAAGGGCAGCCGGACGCGACCCTATGCCAAGCCTTCAGCCTGACCCTCACAGGGTCGGGCTTTGAGTGGTTCCGGAGTTTGAGGCCTGGAAGCATCCCGTCCTTCCGGGCCTTGCGAGAGGCTTTCCCCGCCCACTTCGCCACGCTTGTGGCGCAAAAGAAGTCGAAGACCCACCTCCTCTCCATTCGACAAGGGAGAGACGAGACATTGAGACAATACCTCGCTCGCTTCACCGAGGAATCTCACAAAGTCGAGGGGTTTGACGACAAGGACGCCATCACGGCGATCACCGAGGGAGTTCGCACGAGCGACTTCCTCAAGTCCATTGTTGGGCAAGTCCCGCGAGACATGGCGGAGCTGATGACGAGAGCCCGCGCGTATATGGGAATCGAAGACTATCTCGATGGCCGAGACGGCCGGAAGTCAGTAGGACAAGGTAGTCGCAGCCGCGACGACCAAGACGAAGATCATCCCGACCCTCGAAGGAAGAGGAACAAGGGAGGCCAGGCCCCTAACGGTCGCTCCCTCCCCGGGCCGAGATCGTCACACGTTGATAGCTACCGAGCGTTACCGACGTTCACCCCTCTGAACACCCCGCAGGAGCGGATCCTAGCTCTGCACCGCGACAAGCTAGGAAGTCCGTCTCCTCTCGCAAAGGATCCCACGAAGAGAGATCGAAACAAGTTCTGTGAGTACCACCAGGATCACGGGCATCTGACGTCCGAGTGTTATCATCTCAGGTGTCAGATCGAGGCCCTGATTCAAGACGGGAAATTAAAAGAGTATGTCCTAAGAACGGTCGGGACGGCCGCGGTGCACGTAGAGCACCCGCGGCAAGAAAGGAAGGGTCCGGCGACGGCGACCGTCACAGACCAAGTGGCGAACCAAGGACCGGGGAACTCACAATTGCACATCGTGGGCTCGATCATGGGTGGCCCGGAGTTCGGAGACTCGAGCACGCAAAGGAAGAAATACGTGCGCGAAGTTTCCCAGGGGAAAATAGCGCACTACATCAACCACACGCACGAGGCTCCTCCTCCAGCCCCGTTCGAGTCCATGTTCTTCACCGGCCAAGAGGCAGCGCGTGTGCTCCACCCGCACAATGACGCGATAGTCGTCTCCGCACCGGTCGCCAACAACCTTGTCCGAAGAATCCTAATCGACAATGGAAGCTCCGCCGACATAATCTTCAAATCGGCGCTGGACAGAATGAAGCTATCCGGAATGGGACCGACCCCGATCTCGACCCCACTCTTCGGCTTCTCCGGGGAGAGGGTCATGACGGAGGGAACCATCGACCTCCCGGTCACCTTCGGGACACCGGGGGGGGGGGGCTCGAGGTCACTCGCATCGTATCCTTCCTAGTTGTGGACCAGCCCTCGGCATACAACATCATCATCGGCCGCCCGACTCTCAACCGACTGAAGGCCATAACGTCGACCTATCACCTGATGATGAGGTTCCCAACTGAGAAGGGGATTGCCATCATGTTGGGAGACCAGTCGATGGCGAGGATGTGCTACATCCAAGGCGTGGACGGGAAAGGGAAGGAAAAGATGGTGAGCGCCATCCTCTAGCTCGGTCAAGCTGCAGAAGCTGGCACTGCAGTGGAATCCCGCTCCCGTTTCTCATTATGTCGTTTTATTTCCAGTTTTAAGACAATCTCGAATTTCAATAAGGCCAATGGCCTAGGGATGTAATTTTTGACTATTCCTACATGGTAATTAGATTACATTTCACCTCGAAGTCTTTATCTTGTTGCATTATAATTTCTAGTCTCCTCTACGAGTACACGAGAAACTCGGGGGGCTAATGGGAAACAATGCTCAACGAAACTAGAGCTCACTCGCTCAAAAAAAAAAAAAACAACTCAAAAACAAAAACAAAAGTATAACAAAGTCTCAAGGGGCCGATGGTTAGGCCGGAGGTCCCAAGGAAAGACTTATCACGTAACTCCTCGTGCAGGCTCTACATGAGTCCTCGAGTTGAGTCCCGAGTCCGCGCTCCCCGCCCAGCTCGTGAGCCGAAAGGCAGCAAGTTTCAAATGGGTTTCAAAGGCTCGCGCCCGCCGGACGTATCTGGTCTAGCCAGCGTCCACGGAAAACCCGGTCACACAAACGTGACACCAAGGCCCCCCGATGCCCAAGTCGTGCAAATCGATCACACCCTCATTGGTAGGTCGAGAAAATAAGCCACGCACAATAAAGTCGTGCTAATCGATCACACCTTCATTGGTAGGTCGAGAAAATAAGCCACGCATAATAAGGTCGTGCTAATCGATCACGCCTTCATTGGTAGGTCGAGAAAATAAGCCACGCACAATAAAGTCGTGCTAATCGATCACGCCTTCATTGGTAGGTCGAGAAAATAAGCCGCGCACAATAAAGTCGTGCTAATCGATCACGCCTTCATTGGTAGGTCGAGAAAATAAGCCACGCACAATAAAGTCGTGCTAATCGATCACGCCGTCATTAGTAGGTCGAGAAAATAAGCCACGCACAATAAAGTCGTGCTAATCGATCACGCCTTCATTGGTAGGTCGAGAAAATAAGCCACGCACAATAAAGTCGTGCTAATCGATCACGCCTTCATTGGTAGGTCGAGAAAATAAGCCGCGCACAATAAAGTCGTGCTAATCGATCACGCCTTCATTGGTAGGTCGAGAATATAAGCCACGCACAATAAAGTCGTGCTAATCGATCACGCCTTCATTGGTAGGTCGAGAAAATAAGCCACGCACAATAAAGTCGTGCTAATCGATCACGCCTTCATTGGTAGGTCGAGAATATAAGCCACGCACAATAAAGTCGTGCTAATCGATCACGCCTTCATTGGTAGGTCGAGAAAATAAGCCACGCACAATAAAGTCGTGCTAATCGATCACGCGTTCATTGGTAGGTCGAGAAAATAAGCCACGCATAATAAAGTCGTGCTAATCGATCACGCCTTCATTGGTAGGTCGAGAAAATAAGCCGCGCACAATAAAGTCGTGCTAATCGATCACGCCTTCATTGGTAGGTCGAGAAAATAAGCCGCGCACAATAAAGTCGTGCTAATCGATCACGCCTTCATTGGTAGGTCGAGAAAATAAGCCACGCACAATAAAGTTGTGCTAATCGATCACGCCTTCATTGGTACGTCGAGAAAATAAGCAACGCATAATAAAGTCGTGCTAATCGATCACGCCTTCATTGGTACGTCGAGAAAATAAGCAACGCATAATAAAGTCGTGCTAATCGATCACGCCTTCATTGGTAGGTCGAAAAAATAAGCCACGCATAATAAAGTCGTGCTAATCGATCACGCCTTCAATGGTAGGTCGTGAAAATAAGCCGCGCACGATAAAGCCGTGCAAATCGATCACGCCTTCATTGGTAGGTCGAGAAACTAAGTCACGCACAATAAAGTCGTGCTAATCGATCACGCCTTCAATGGTAGGTCGAGAAAATAAGCCGCGCACAATAAAGCCGTGCAAATCGATCACGCCTTCATTGGTAGGTCGAGAAAATAAGCCACGCACGATCAACTCGAAACAAGGCCGTCCCTCGTGACGCACAAAAGTCGTCCCTTGCGACGCACAAAGGCCGTTCCTCGTGACACAAACCCGAGAGCGTTCATCCCGCATCCGCGTAAAAGCGTAGATTTTGAGTTTCCACTCGACCTACGCTCGACCGGAAACTTGGGGGGCTAATGTTGTCGGCCCGTCTAGGGCCGACGAGGACAAAGGCATTTCTTCGACCCGCGTGGCTGGTGCGAGGTCTTGAACGGCGAAACCCTGACCCAACCAGGGGCCGGCCCAAACCAATGGCCAAGTCAGGTGCCTTGCCCGGCCATTGGCCGAGTCAATGGCTCACTCGGCCAATGGGCAGTTCACTCGGCCATTGGCCGAGTGAACCTTCCAGCAGTTCACTCGGCCAATGGCCGAGTGAACCATCCAGCCGCCCAGGCAGTTCACTCGGTCATTGGCCGAGTGAACCTTCCAGCAGTTCACTCGACCAATGGCCGAGTGAACCTTCCAGCCACCCAGGCAGTTCACTCGGCCATTGGCCGAGTGAACCTTCCAGCTGCCCATGCAGTTCACTCGGCCATTGGCCGAGTGAACCTTCCAGCAGTTCACTCGGCCAATGGCCGAGTGAACCTCAGCCGGCCCAAGCTTTTCACTCGGCCAATGGCCGAGTGAACCTCACCACCATGTTCACTTGGCCATTGGCCGACCCAACCATTAAAGGGATCAATGGCCGACTCAAGCATGCTCACTCGGCCAAGGGGTCTTCAAACCACCTCTTGGCCGCCTATAAATACAAGGGTCCCTCCCTTGACCCAGGGAATCAATTTTGAGTCCCGAAACGCTATCGAACTCGTACTTCACTCGTTTCGCTCATCTTTGGCCTCTCACCACCTCTAAACCCTCTATATCCACCTCAATCCTACTAATGTTGAGCGTCGGAGAGGTAAACAGAGGCACCCCCTCTGTTTCCCCTTTGTAGTTCAGAACTCTTTCTGCTTGCTTTTCAGGTGCCTGGACGAGATTGACACCACCAACAACTAACGGACGGCTTGGGATACCAAGCCCGACATGCTCGAGCCGAAGTAAGACCACTTGGTCTGGCCTTGGGTCTAACCACTTTGGGCTCCTAAATAGTTGTCCGAAAAATAGCGACAACATGTAGTACTATCAATTGTATAGGTCTATTGGGCTCTACTGCTCTACTATAGCGCTCTACTGCATAAATTAACTCTACTGCTTTATTGATCTACTGCAAGTTACCCAGTACCAGTAGAGTTTGACGTTCATCTTCAACATTCGAAAATAAATTCAAACCTGTGTTTCATTAAGTAAGATACATATTTTTCTGGTTAAAATCTAAGAAAGTTCTCAATCTAAATCAACAACAAAAAGTATCAAATCCTAAAACATAAAAATTTCATTGATGAATTTCTTACATAAAACAGAAAGCCCTAGTTTGTTTGGGATTTGAGTTTCTTCATCGTCAATATCGTCCAAAAATAGTTCGATCGTCACCAAAATATCGCCGTACTCACCGAAATATCGTCGGAATGGTGAATGACTGAGGGGTTGGGATGGGCACGTCCAGAAACAGAGCGTAGTTTAGTTAATTTTTTTTTAATAAAACGAAATAAAAGAAGCGTATATTTGAGAATGGGGTATTATTTATTTCTAAAAAGATATTGACGTAAAAATTGAAACTTCTAAGAGTAAGCTCCAAACACTTTCAATTTTTAAGGGTAGAAGCTATATTACCCCATATATAATGGCATGTTTGGTTCTCCTCTCAAAAACTGTTTTTGAGTTTTTGGGTTGAAAAATTTGAAAACAAAAAACGAAAATGTGTTTGGTTTAATTTTCCGGAAAAAATTTTCAAGAAATTTTGAAGTTGTTTTGTAAAAAAGTAAAGAAAACTGAAAACAAATAAAATGTGTTTTTGGAAAAAAATTTATTCTCTTCTCTTCTCCTTCTCCTCATCTTCTCTTTTCATTCTTTCAAAAACAAAAATGAAAACTATACCAAACACTTTTTTTAGTTTTTTCACTTTCTCAAAAACAAAAATGAAAACTGTACCAAACAGCTTTTTGAAAACAACTACAAAATAATTTTTCAATACAACTACAAAAATTAGAAAATAGAAAACAAAAACTTTTTGAGTTAACTACCAAACACAACAAATTTTCAATTTTCATCACAATATCGACACGTGGCATTATCAATGGGTGACACATGGCTCTCTCTCTCTCTCTCTCTCTCTCTCTCTCTCTCTCTCTCTCTCTCTCTCTCTCCGCTAGTAACATAGATAATAAACACCACCTCTTCTCCTACTTTGATCCTCAGGCCGCCACGTGGTGTCGCCAGGCGGCGACATGTGACGGCCTTAATTTTTTTTTTATCAATATATTTAGTATAATTTTTTTAATGTATAGTATATATTTTTTTTTCTCCCTCTCTCATCAATATATTTTGTATAATTTCAAAATTACTAATACTACATTATACTATATCAATAACATACATTATTTTGAGTATATGTTATTATATATATATATATATATATATATATATATATATATATTCATTCTTGAAAAAACTATGTGGTATTAATATTACAATTTTATATGTTATTGTTTGATATATAATACACTTTTGTAATTTGACATAACAATATATATTATTAATATATAAATATAAGAAAATTTTCTTACTTTCTATTTCTCTATATTTTTTTTTTAAAATTTCTTTTCTCAAAATTTAACTTCAATTTTCATTTACCTAGAGTTTTTTTTGTCCATAATACTTCTAAGAAATCTGACAGATTGGAAAACATGCAATATTTTGGAAAACTTTGAATCATAAAAGAGTTTTTTTTTCTAGCTTTTGTTACTTTAAAAAAAAAATCCACCACATCGCCTCGTGGCGAATCCACGTGGCGGCCTCTTGATGAAAGTTGGAGAAAGGTTCTCTTTATTATCTTTGTTATACAAATTTGAATAAATTTATCTAAAAAATGTGGATAAATACAAATAGGGGAAATAATGCTCATTCAGTGTCTTAGTGCTATGCGTGCATTTAAAGTTGAAATCGTTAAGAATTTTGTTTAATAACGTTAAAATTTGTAATAGTAAAATATTGAGATATCAACGGTTTTCTATAATGTTATTATGGTATTTTGTTCTCCTACATATACCTTCTTAATATAATTGAATTTACAATATTCAAAATTCACAAAAACAAATTGGTCTTTTATTTATATTTTTATATATAATTGATTTTACAATATTCAAAATTATAAAAAAAGTGATAAAAATTCAAGAGAAAAAAAGTACAGAGAGATATCTAAGAAAATAAAGTTCTATTTGAAGATATGCGTCTTGAGCGAACAATTTCCCGGTTTATCTTTCTTTTAATTATTTTTTTATTAATTTTTGTTTTCCATTTGTTTTAAAATTTTACTTTATAAAAATTGTTCGTCCAAATTTGTTTTCTTAATTTTTGTCAACATATTAATATTTTGTAAAAAAATTATAAGCAGTCGAAGAAAATACCCATCTGGGAATATGAAAAATAAAAAAAGATAAAAAAAAACAAAAAAAATTTAAAAATTATGTTAAAACACTAAAAAGAGCAATTAAAGACCTTATTTACCTACTGATAATTTTTTTACCAATTTAATATTATTTAGAAAAAAATAAAAAAAAATAAAGCCGCCACGTGTTCTAATTTGATATTATTTATTCATGATTTTTAAGGATTTTTTTTCTTAATTGCTGATTTCTTTAGTATCAATTGTTTAAGAAACTTGATAACACAAGTTAACCTTTACAAATTTTACTTGTTATTATCTTTTGTAATATCCTAAAATCATTTGCGCATTCCTATAACTAGTTATTTTAGAAATCAAATTCAAAGTTCGGAGAAGGTGACATGTGTAATATTATTGAGATGTTTGACATTTTTTTACATCACGAAATTAATAGCTTTTGTTGTGAAGAAGGCGAGATATTTTTTTTTCCTATAATCGGCCCACAATAACATACTCGTGTCTTTCGTTCTTCCCCTAAAACTCCTCTTCTCTTTGAAATTTCATTGTCTCTTCTCCAACTTATCACTTTGTAGCCATTTATCTTGAACCAGCAAATGAAGAAGAATAATAAAAATATGTATGGAAAACAAATAAAAAATTTGGTGGATCCTCATTATCTTAGGCCGACAGTAACATAACCAAGAATCATTTGTCAATATTTGATTCATACCACAAACTTTGGCTTTCACATAATTAAATACAGATACATGTTAAGATGCAATAACACGTCGATTTTTTTTTTTTTTTTTTTTTTAGGATTGACTAACTAATATGTGGTTTATTCCCTTGGCGATACGGTTTGCTATAGTCTCTGATAGGAAGTGACTGATCAAAAGTCTTGGTCGAGAATTCTGGTACACTGATTTCCCCTCCAGATGCGTTATTCACTTGGGACACGTGTTTTGGCTTAAGTGGGTTAAAAAGAGGTCTCTTTTTTTTTTTTTTTTTAAAGAAAATATATAACTTTTAATTTTTAAATAGATATTTAGTTTTTTATTTATTTATTAAAATTCGTATTTATTTGATTTTAAATTAACTACTGGTAATTTAAAATACGTATGAGAGATAAATCTTGTCCTACCTTAAAAGAATCGTCTTGTCGAAGGCTTTGCATTGATACCAAGTTTTTCAGAACGATAGTCTGCAAGTAATTTAAAATATATCATGTATAAGAAATAGGTTCGCTCTCATGATAAAAGGATGTCTAATAAAAGGCTTCGCATTACTACAAAATTTATTCAAAATGGTAGTATTCGCATTAGTACAAAGTTTATTCAAAATAGTAGTCTAAATAACAAGGTATGCAATTTTGTAGACTAAATATAGACATTTATTTAATTTATTGAAATTGTCATTAGTAATTAATAGGTTGAAAATTGACCTTTTATACAAATTTTTTATTTTTAAATCTTCCTTCTAATTTTGGTTTTTTTAGAAATAACGTCAAATACTCTAGATTTTTCTTGCTTGTAATTGGTTTTGATATATGCCAGCACACACACATATTTGGAGGAAGCAAAAGAGTAGTTAAGACACTAATAACAACGCAGAAGTTGAAAGTGACGCAACAATAAAGAAAATGTGTGAGCGTGAATTTGGATGATAGATGAATATTCCAATAATAATAATAATAAATAAATAAATAAATAAACGAAAGGCAAGGTGCTTTTTTCTAGCGCCAACGAACTAATGTGATAAAAATTGAACAAATAGGTGCAAGAACAAAGATTATTGATGTAATTTCAATGTCGTTAAAAAAATAATAAAAAATAAGATAATCAGGCGTCAAATCGTGTTTAAATCTTATCCAGTTGTTAGAGTTGACACAAAATATCTTATATGATTGATTAATCCATTCGTTGAGTTCACTCCACAACAAAACAATCAAACTCCATTTTTCTTGCAATAAATTAAAGAGAGCAAGTAGTGATATTTAGTCATTTTAATGGGCTCTATTTAATATTTTCTTAAAGTGCTACTTGTTGGAAATTGAATAACTATTTAATGTTTTGGGAAGTTCGACCCAAGGTCGAATCAAGTGGCCACACTTGAGCTGATTGGAGAAACTCGAAAGTCACGAGTTGTCGCTCCTCTAGCTTGAAGGCGTTCTTCGCTCGTCACGGAGATATGAGAATAAGAAGAAGATAAATCAAGCTTAGAGGGGAGCGGATGCAGTGCCTCGAGCGTACGCTCTGACGCTCAACACTAGTCTGATTACTATGTGAGGAGGAGGGCCAATATTCGTTAGTAAATATTTAGAGAGATGTGCTAGAAAGAGGAAATGAGATGCGAGGGTCATCGGAAGCGTTATGGAAGTATAAAATCAAGTAATATTGAGATAAGAGAATCGTGTGTACCTACCCTCTCTAAGGAGGGATATATATAGTGCTCGAGAGACTGGGGTAAGCCTCTTGGTCGTATGGCATGGAGCGCGCGGCGTAATTCGATGAGCGCGGGGAAATGAGCAGTGCGCACACGTCTATGCGATGGCGCATCGCACTAGTTGCTTGGCGTGACGCACAAAATGAAGGACGCGTCCTTCACGCATGAGCTCGGGCTCAGATTTTTGGCCCGTTTCAGGTTGGCCTTGGCTCTTCTTGGGCCTAAATGGGCTTTTTAGAGGCCCGACTCGTTGGTCCTTTGCGAGACGCAATGTATTCGCAAGTTTTTTACTTCAAATTTTTGTGCCAACTCTAGCCCTACAATGAGAACTTCATATTTGGCCTCGTTGTTCGAGGCGTAGAACCCGTAATGGAGGGCGTATCATAACTTCTCCCCGTCGGGATTAGTCAATATGACGACTGTGTTGTCAATGGTGCCCACAAGAAGAGTTGTAATATTTACTTATGTACATTTGATGTAATTAAGTCTCACGAAGACTCTTGCTTGTAGCTGTTGAATAATTAATAAAAGTTGAAACGTTCATTCATTCTTCCTTGTCTGTTTGTAGCTTTATGATATATAAACTATAGTCTTTAGTCCTTAAACAAACTTAACAACAAATGAAGAGTGAAAAATAGATTTGCATGAACAAACTCTTCATGGTTTGCTTAAAACAATATATTCACAATCTAAGGGTCAAAGGGCTATTGATCTCAGTATGATTATTAGGAGAATCTATGATGTCTGGTTATGGGACATTGAGAGTTGGAGACTCTATAGTTCTTCCTAGGTATCTTCTGAAGGTACTGAATTGACCAGTGCACTTTTAGAGACAGAATAAGAACAAACCATTTAACCTCTTATGTCTCGGATTCACTACGTATGAATTGCATCATGCTTACCTCAATCCTAAAATGAGACATATCATTTCATAGCTTACATATTCTCATTTGAGAAAGTCAGATTTCTAGATTAACTATGTGATATAGACTAGACCTATTGGTGAAGTACTAAGTTATAAAGATGTCACGAACAACTTTGTGAAGATCTCATAAATATGGAACTCATGTACAAGATTGCTGAATTGCAATGTATATCACCTCATGCTTTGTTCCTTGAAATGTGAATAAATGAATTGGCCAGTGTCCAAATTGTGTCATTACTTTTTTGGATGAATCAATGCGACTTGTTAGCTCCTCGTCAATACATTGTTTCTAACTTATTAACAAGCGACAAAGGAGTCCAGGAAATAGCAACTAGAAGGGTAAAATGGTAATTTTGTAAATCCCATCTGGTCGATGATATTCATGAAGGGTAAACATAGATAACATTCAATGGATCAACTCATTAGAATTAAGTAGAATTCTTGAGTAGAAAATATATTCATTTGAACCAATAGATTTCAGTGTCAACTCTTTAGTGGAGTCAGCTGACATTAAACGAGAACTTGAAAATGGTTTGTGAACTTTTGAGTCCAAGTATGCTAGCTCAAACTTTGTTCATTTAGGTCCATGTGGTCACTACCACAAGTCTTTAGATTAGGATTAGTTAAACAGGAAAGCTAAGTCAAAACAAGTTCATATGTTGAACTGGACAAGTTTTACGAAAATTGTCTAAAGGGTAATTTTGTCCTTTTGGACATAGGATGGTATGAATGTCAATAAATAAGTTTTTTGACATTGTCATATGATGACAATGAGTTCTAAGTCACACGGCCATAACGCAATATTGGGCATTGAGGATTGAATTTCATTTCATGGAATTTTATGTGAAAATTCTAAATGGGTTTTCTTATGTTTGTCATGAACAAATAAAGAAAATCTAGAAGCATGTTCTAGAAGCCTCAAAACCGTCCACTCAAGCAAGAATAAGAGAACTATTTTGTTCATTGATATATGAAGATACTTGCCAAAAGAAAACATGAAACAAATATCCTCTAAAACGAAAGATGTAACACGGCCAAGAGAGAGCAAGCAAAAGAGTAAACAAATTTTCTTCTAGAAGCAATTGTGATGGACGTGCAAGGTAGGACAAAAGAGGAAATAAGATTTGCTCATGAATATGTGATATTCAATAGAAAAGAGGAAGCTACCTTTTCAAGGAAAACCTCCTCCTATAAATACCCTACCTCATTCACAATTCACAACACACAATTTTAGAGATTGAGAGCTTCTCTCTCTAGAATAAGTGGCCGCCCACCCTCTCTATCTCTCTATCTCTTCTTGTCCCTTTTGTTTTGGAACCTACGTGACCTAGTGTTTTGTTTTAGCTCTTTGGTCAAAGACTTGTTCTTGAGTCATAGTGTTTAAAAGTGCCCACACACTAAATCCTAACGATACTCGAAGACTCTAGTGGTAGAAACTTTCGTGGTTACTCACAAGTTCAAAAAGACTAGTGGGAGAGGCGAGCTGGGTGGGGAGACGAGCGTTTCAACCTTCCTAAGGCTTCTCAACGTTCAAGCTCCATTCAAGGTTGGTACCGAGTAACAACTAAATGTAGTTTTAAAATTTTAAATTATATGTTCATGCACTTTGTCTAGGTTGTAAAAACGTTTTACGAGTTTTTAAAAAAAATGTATATTCCGCCGCTTGCTAGAAGCAATAAATCTTTTCTTAATCCTAGATCTATTCCAACAAACTACACCAGCCCCATGAGCATTGGATGCTCCGTCTACATGTAGTTCCTAGATGGGAACCGTTGGATCGACCTTTTTCTTTCTAACCAACAAGTCGTTGGTTGATTGGTATTTCACTCTTCCCATGTCGGAAGTGTAGGAGAATTTTGCCATGAAGTTTGCTAGGGCTTGACTCTTGATAGCCGTCCTTGCGTGGAACTTAATCCCATACTCAATCAATTCTTGGGACCAAATCGTCATGCGAGTCGATATTCGCTTTTGAAGAGCTTTACTGATCGGGTGCTCATTTCGGACCACAATATAGCATGTTTAAAATTAAGGACGCAAGTTCTTGGCTGCCGTTAAGAGAGCCAGAGATAGCTTCTCGATTTCAATATAGCATTTTTCAGCATCAAGTAAGGCCTTGCTCACGTAGTAGATCGGCCATTGGACTTTATCTTATTCACGGACCAGAACGGCGCTTACTACTGTTTTGGAGACGGCGAGGTAGATGTAGAGCATCTCGCCTTCTTTTGGTTTGGAGACGAATGGTGATCACCCGAAGTAGTCCTTTATCTCTTCGAAGGTTTTCTCACGGTCGTCAGTCCACACAAAGCAATCCGTCTTCTTTAGAGCTTTGAAGAACGACTGATACTTGTCGGTTGCCTTTGACACAAAGCATGTTAGACCAGCATTCCAGCTAGTCAGGCTATGCACCTCTTTGACTCATCTTGTGGACTTCGTATCAATAAGTGCTTTGATCTTCTCAGGATTTTCTTGTATCTCGTGTCGGCTGACATGTACCCCAAATTTTTTTCGGATTCAACTCCAAATGTGTATTTGTTGGGGTTGAGCTTCATTTTTAACGGCGGAGGATTGTGAACATCTCTCTTAGGTTGTGTACATGGTTAGTAACCTGTATGCTTTAAGCGAGCATGTTGTCCATATACACTTCCATCGTTTTGTCGATTTGATCAGCGAAGACCCGATTGATCAGTCGTTGATATGTCGCTACTGCCTTTTGAAGGTCAAGAGGCATGACCTTGTAAGTATAGAGGCCTCGAACAGTGACGAAGGTCGTCTTGATTTGATCGGGCTCAGGCATGAGAATTTGGTTGTGGTTCGCATATGCGTCCACGAAACTGACTAGTTCAACGATGTGCGGGAACGAGAAGAAGTCCTTAGGGCAGGCTTTGTTAAGATCTTTGTAATCTATGTAAATGCACCACTTCTTGTTAGGCTTTTGACCATTACGATGATGGATACCCGCTTGGGGTACCTAGCTTCTCGAATGAAGTTTTTTCATTTATGGCTAGGTATCGTTCTGTATTGAACGTCCATATAACTTGCACTTTTTCAATGATGTTTTGGTCATCATTCAACCGGTACACTATGATCTCGGAGTCGAATCTAGACATGTCGGCATGAGTCCACGCGAAGACATCCTTGAATTCCCGGAGAGAGGACTCAAGTTTTGATATCGAATGGAAGTTGGCCACCGATTTTCACAATCTGGTCAGGTTTAGATTCGTCGAGGATGATCGGAGTGAAATCGTCGGGGATTTCGACTTTGAGTCTCGATTTCGTCACGAGGGTCGAGGTCCCCAAACTTCCTTGTTTCTTTAAGGTTGCATAGATAAATGTCTTTTAGAATATAGCACTTGTTAACCATTTTTCTGATAGCTTTGTCGTCGATCTATTGGATGTAGCATACCCTGGCCTGGGCTTGGTCGCCGACCATTGTCCCGATTCCCTTTTTAGTTGGGAATTTCACTAGTAGGTCATAGGTGGATATGATTGCTTTTAGTATGTTCATTGTGGGAGGTTCAGTAATGACATTGTACGATGACTCCCAATGAACAACTAAGAAAGGGATTGTATGAATGACTTCGATGTCCCCGGGTGTCTCGATGGTGACTGGTAAGTTAATGGTGCCTTCGGCCATGAACCTCTCTCCAGTGAACCTGAATAGGGGTGTCTGGACTGGAGTCGGGTGTAGCCCTCAAGTTTCATGCGCTCTAAGGTGGTCTTGAATATTTTGTCAGTTACTCTCCATTGTCGTTGAGAACCCTCTTCGCCAGGTTGTTAGCCACCTGGGCTTTTAGAACGATTGTGTCATCATGCGGGGGCGTAAATCGCTTGGCCTCTTTGTTGGTGAAGTGCATCGTCTCGTGGGGGACGGACAAAGGTTCCTCGTAGGTGAAGTTGACGTGCTCAGTAGCACATTCTTGAGACGTGGCCCTCAAGAATTTCTTCCGTTGTCTGGTTGAATCACCACCTTCCAGACCACCTAGTATGGTGGTAATGACGTGGAGATGTGGATTGATTGTGGCAACAGTTCAGGTGTCGCTGGTTGTGGCGGTTGTTCCTCCTTTTTTGCTAGGATGTGGGCTACTTGAGGTAGGGTCCGCAGCGCCGAATCATGTGCAGCACAAACTCTTTGAGCTCACCCCGTTGGGTCTGTTGTCGGTCGTTTTTGGAAAACCCGAGACGCCAAGAAGGCACGTCGCTCAAAGGGCCGATGGTCAGGCCGGAGGTCCTGAAGAGCGGCAAGTCTTCAAGCCCTCACCC
Organism: Urtica dioica subsp. dioica; assembly: GCF_054948205.1. NCBI lineage: Eukaryota > Viridiplantae > Streptophyta > Magnoliopsida > Rosales > Urticaceae > Urtica > Urtica dioica. Next base: position 49,377,796 of record NC_142756.1, read on the forward strand.
AAACTCTTGACACCTTGAGTTGAGCCTAGCCCCTCGAGTTGAGACTTGAGTCGGCTCCCCGAGTTGAGCCTCGCTCCTCGAGTTGAGACTTCATACAGTCTCCTCGAGTCGAGCTTCGCTCCTCGAGTTGAGCCTTGAGACAGTCTCCTCAAGTCGAGCTTCGCTCCTCGAGTCGAGCCTTGAGTCAGTCTCCTCAAGTCGAGCTTCGCTCCTCGAGTCGAGCCTCGAGTCGTTCTCCTCGAGTCGAGCCTCGAGTCATTCCTCGAATCGAGCCTCGGGTCGCTCCTCGAGTCGAGCCTTGAGTTGTTCCTCGAGTCGAGCCTCGAGTCGTTCTCGAGTCGCTCCTCGAGTCAAGCCACTAGTCACTCACGTCGAGTTGAGCCTTGCTCCTCGAGTCGAGTCACTCTCGTCAAGTGGAAACCTTCATATTTCACGTGGGAAGAATGGTATTCGAAGACCCCTAAAGGCCCGCAAGAGTCCGGCAAGACGAGCCATTCACCGCGCGCACAGCACGCTGCGCCAGCCAGCCGTGCAGCAAGCAGCGCGCCGCGCCAAGACGCGCCCGCGTCGCGCGCTCCATGTGCCGCGCATCCTGCGCCGCGCGTCCTGCGCCGCGCGTTCTGCGCCGCGCCCCCTGCGCCGCGCGCTGCGCGTTGTGCGCCGCGCGCTCCGTGCGCCTCCAATTGATGCCGTACGCGTTCCTAGTCCCACATGGACACCAAAGGACCCTTCTAAGGCCCCCAAACACCTATAAATACCCCTCTCATTGAGGGGAAAGCCATCCCATTCTTTCTCAAGGAACTTGACACTTCTCTCTGCTTCTCTGGATGCCATCCTTGGCCTGAAGCAGATTCTCCTCGATTTCTCGTTCTCAGAGATTCTGAAGCGCTTTCCAGGGACTCCCGAGTGCCGCCTCTCTTGATCGAACGATTAATCTTGAGCCCACGAGTGCTCTAACGGTTTTCGACTGAAAATCGCCTACGTGTCTAGCACCCTAGACGCGTCCACCATTTCTGATAAGAAATCGCCTACGCATCCGGTATTTCCAACTAGGAATCGCCTACACGTCCGGAATCTCCGCCACAACAAGGAACTCTTAGAGTCTTCCACGTCTCCAAAAGAGAGAAAACACACATTCTCTCTCGTATACGCGATCTCCGAAGTTCTGAGATATCGCCGAGGACTCCTCCGCACCTCGTCTCCTTCGTTGAGCACGCCTCTCCGCCAAGGCTCCGCGCCTCATACTGCGTCTCACACGCTTGAACTACGTTCTGACCTTATCCCACACACGGGTACATAGGCAGCCGACACCCAAGGCACGGTCACTCGTCCTCTTCACCCCCTACCTCTCCCGAGAGGCGGGTTGATCGGAGAAAACCCTAGCTCGAGACTATCGAGTTCACACTCTTGGCCCGGGTGCGATCACTTGGTCCGGCCTTGGATCGAACCGCCCGAGGTTTTAAATAGTTGTTCATTTTCATGCGACAACATTTTGGCGCTAGAAGGAGGGGACTTCCCGACCTATTCAGCCCGAAATCCCTTCTGTTCATCTTCTTCTTTTCTTCTGCGAACTCAACCTTCTTGAACTTGAGAAACGATGAGTAGCCAACCACCCGTACGGTCTGAGGGCGTGAACAACCCCGATAATGTCACCGGGACCAGAAAATACTTCTTGCGCTCCTGAGCGCATGGTGACGAAGAGTCGCTCCACGAAGAGAGCTCGACCCGCTCACCATATCCATCTCCAGATAGCAGGGACCACCGCATCATGGAGTTGGAGGAGAATGTCCTCCAACTAAAGGCGAAGAACGCGAGGTACCACAGCCGACTGGCTGCGAAGCAACCCGCGCATAACACGGCGATCTCCAACGGGGATCCCGAGAACCTCAATGAGGAAAGTCGCGACCGCGACCCTGACTACGAGGGTACTGGCGATTCGGAGGGTATCGAGACTTCTCTCACGAAGGACGGGGGACTCCCCGCCGTGTTTGAAGCCGGTCCTTCAAATCCCCTACCCCGGGTAGGAGACGCGCCGACAGCTTCTCAAGAGGGGAATTCCCGACGCTCAGCCCTCGACCGACTAGGTCAAAGGGAGAACGTTGCGGAAAGTCAAGGCGCGCGGAGAGCGCGCCATCGCAGACGAAGCCTGCGCCTCCGTACGACAAGCCCTGATCTTAGGGACCATCTCACTGCTCAACGCATCAAGCGTGGCGATGACCTAAGAGAGCGACTAAGCTCTTGGCCGAATGTCCCCGTAGCAGCCCCAACTAACGGGAACCGCCGCACGGGTCAAGGGTCATATGAAAGGCAACAGTTGACTCCTCCCGAACAGGCAGTTACTCCGACTACCAGTCTCGATGTGGTCACTATGATCCACAATCTTCGAAATGAAGTACGAGACCTCCGCGAACGCGGAATAGGCGGAAGTGCCGATGGGATCGTCGAGGAGAGTTCATCACCTTTCACGGCTCAGATATTGGCCGAGGTATGTACGGGAAATTTCAAACTCCCGAACCTCGCTCCATATGATGGAAAAGCAGATCCTGCTTACCACATCCAACACTATGAAACCTGGATGACAATGCAGGGTGCCACTCCCGGCGCTATGTGCCAAGCTTTTAGTCTTACCCTCGCCGGACCCGGCTTCGAGTGGTTCAAGAACTTAAGGCCGGGAAGCATCCGCTCGTTCAAAGACCTGAAGGACATGTTCCTAGCACGGTTCGCTACGTCTATGGTCCAAAAGAAGACCAAGATGTACCTGTGGTCAATCAGGCAAGAGGATGGCGAGTCTCTTAGACGATACCTCGCCCGATTCACTGAAGAATCGAATAAGGTTGACCGCTTTGACGACAAAGACGCAATCACTGCCATCATTGAAGGCTTGCGCACAAGTGACTTCCTTAAGTCCATCGTCGGCCGTGTCCCTTCTACCATGGCCGAGTTAATGACTCGAGCCAAGACCTTCATGGGAGTCGAAGATTACCTCGATGGTCGCAAGGGCAATGACCAAAGCCCTCACCACCGAGACGAGCCTAGCAACGAGCAAGGAAACTCCTGTAAAAGGCGAGACAGAGGAGGTTAGACTTTTAATAGACGACCTCCGATGCCCCAGAAGCCGCGACTTGCGGAAGACTTTAAGGGCTACTCGTCGTTCACACCATTGAACACAATGCCGGATCAAATCCTGGCTTTGGCGCGTGACAAGTTCACTCCCCCGGCTCCAATGAGCAAAGACCCCGCAACTCGCGACCGGTCTAGATATTGCGAGTTCCATCAGGAATACGGTCACCTGACCTCCGAGTGCCACAGTCTTAAAAGGCAGATCGAGGCATTGATCCAACGGGGTGAGCGGAAAGAGTTCTTGTTACGCATGATTAGCGCTGCGGGCCCCACCACAAACAGACCACAGTCTGGCAAGGGAGGAGGAACAGCCGCTTATGCCGACCGAACCACGGCTACCGCCGACGCCAATCCACAACTCCACGTTGTGACCACCATACTGGGCGGTCCACAAGATGGAGACTCAGCCCGACAGCGGAAGAAATTCCTGAGGGCCGCGTCCCAAGGAGACGCTGCTATGCACGTCAACCTCACCTATGAGGAACCTCCGTCCGTACCTCACGAGACGATGTACTTCACCAACGAAGAGGCCAAGCGAGTTGTGCATCCGCACAATGACGCAATAGTGCTCAAAGCCCAAGTAGCTAATAACTTGGTGAAAAGAGTTCTCATCGACAACGGCAGTGCTGCCGACATAGTTTTCAAGTCCACCCTAGAGCGCATGAAGCTCGGGGGGCTACGCCCAACTCCGACCCAAACGCCTCTATTCGGGTTCACTGGGGAGAGAGTCATGACCGAAGGCATCATCGATTTGCCGGTCACCTTTGGAACTCCCGGAGGCATTGAAGTCGTTCACATGGTCCTATTCCTAGTGGTCGATCAAGAGTCCCCCTACAACGTAATCGTCGGGCGACCCACGCTGAACCGACTAAGGGCTATTACATCAACATACCACCTACTGGTGAAGTTCCCCACCGAGGATGGAATCGGCATCATGACTGGAGACCAATCCCAAGCAAGAGTATGTTACATCCAAGGAATCGATGGAAAGACCGCTAGAACGACGGTTAACGCGATCTCCCAATTCAGAGATAGCGTCGAGTCGACCAAGGTCCTCCGCGAAATCCACGAAGACCTCTGCATGACACTCAAGTGCAAGGCGCCGACGTCTTCATCCCAAACAGGGTGGGACCCCACAAAGTCTGCCAAGTCGTACATGACAAGATACGCTACATCAAATACACGGACACCGATCCGTCGCCTGTGGAATGCGGAACACTTGAGAAAGTACTACCAGTAGCCAGCACTTCCCCCGATTTTATTTCTTTGCTTTCCAACATTCAATAAAGCCTACGAGCCAATGTTTTCGGATTTTAAATTTTTGCAATATTAATAAAGTTCGAGGTTTTTCTTTCAAAATCCACTTTATCAAAGATTTTCAGTCATCAAAATACGATCGTAAACCCAAAAACTCGGGGGGCTAGTGCCATAGGCAATGGTAAGTACGCTCAAAATCCTCAAGAAAGTACGCTCCACAAAAAGAAAGCACGCTCCATCAAAACAAAACACCCGAACATAAAACGGGAACAAGCGTGCACGTAAGACGCCTCCGCGGCGCGCCACAAGCCATCCCAGAGATGCAGGCTAAGACGCCTCCGCGGCGCGCCGTAAACCATCCCCGAGATGCAGGGTAAGACGCCTCCGCAGCGCGCCATAAGCCATCCAAGAGATGCAGGCTAAGACGCCTCCGCGGTGCGCCATAAGCCATCCCAAAGATGCAGGCTAAGCCGCCTCCGCGGCGCGCCATAAGCCATCCCAGAGATGCCGGCTAAGACGCCTCCGCGGCGCGCCACAAGCCATCCCAGAGATGCAAGCTAAGACGCCTCCGCGGCGCGCCACAAGCCATCCCAGAGATGCAAGCTAAGACGCCTCCGCGGCGCGCCACAAGCCATCCCAGAGATGCAGGCTAAGACGCCTCCGCGGCGCGCCATAAGCCATCCCAGAGATGCAGGCTAAGACGCCTACATGGCGCACCTAAGATGCCTACATGGCGCACCTAAGACGCCTACATGGCGCACTTAAGACGCCTGCATGGGGCAACCAAGCCGTCACTCGTGACGCACCTAAGACGCCTACATGGCGCACCTAAGACGCCTACATGGCGCACGTAAGACGCCTACATGGCGCACGTAAGACGCCTACATGGCGCAACCAAGACGTCCCTTGCGACGCACGTAAGACGCCTACATGGCGCAACCAAGACGTCCCTCGCGACGCACCTAAGACGCCTACATGGCGTACCTAAGACGCCTACATGGCGCACTTAAGACGCCCACATGGCGCAACCAAGTCGTCCCTCGCGATGCACCTAAGACGCCTACATGGTGCACCTAAGACGCCTACATGGCGCACGTAAGACGCCTACATGGCGCAACCAAGCCGTAACTCGCGACGCACCTAAGACGCCTACATGGCGCACGTAAGACGCCTACATGGCGCAACTAAGTCGTCCCTCGCGACGCACCTAGGGCGCCTACATGGCGCACTTAAGACGCCCACATGGCGCAACCAAGTTGTCCCTCGTGACGCACCTAAGTAACCTACATGCCGCATCTAGGCCATCCCTCACGACGTGCCTACGATGCCTAAAACAACGTACAGAGCCGTCTCTAACGACGCGCTCTAAGTCACCACAAGGCATTGCATATGATGACTAACCGCAACGCACCTGAACCGCCTACTGAGCACGATCACACCCGCCTTGGGAAACTCTCCATTCCGTGCGAGCTAATCAAAGCTTCTCGTAAAAACTCGCAAACTCCGCCTCTGAGCGAGAACCTTGCTCATCCTGAGCTAGCTGAGACTTCACTCGAGCAAGCTCCTCCTAGAAGAGTCCCAGGCAACAAATGAGGTCGTGTAGAACCTCCTCGAGTCGAGTCATTCTCCTCGAGTCGAATCTCGCTCCTTGAAACGAGTCAATTTCCTTGAGTCGAGACACGCGCCTCGAGTCGAGTCACCCTCCTCAAATCAAGCCATGCTCCTCGAGTCGAGTCACTCTCCTCGAGTCATCCCCCTCGAGTCGAGCACCACTCATCAAGTCATTCTCCCCGAGTTGAGTCTTGCTCCTCGAATCGAGTCATACTCCTCGAGTCGAGCATCGCTCCTCGAGTAGAGTCATATTCCTTAAAGTCCAGCCAATCTCCTTGAGTCGAGCCTAGCCCCTCGAGTTGAGACTTGAATCGGCTCCCCGAGTTGAGCTTCGCTCCTCGAGTTGAGACTTGATTCAGTCTCCTCGAGTCGAGCTTCGCTCCTCGAGTCGAGCCTTGAGTCAGTCTCCTCGAGTCGAGCCTTGAGTCAGTCTCCTCGAGTCGAGTACCGCTCCTCGAGCAAACACCGGGAGAGACCTGAAGAACGGGTTAGCCAAAGCAGAGACCCGCACTCATGTCTGGGGAATAAGGGCCGATCTTCCGAATGCAGACGGAGAAGCGTCGCCAGGGCTGGGATGGCGGATGCCCCGTGAGACCGACTTATGCTTGGTGCGCGGTCAAACTTTGAGTGTTGACCGCCGAGCAGTCGAAGCCCTCCGGTGCGGCAGAGCCTTCCGCCAGGTACCACTCCGTCTTCTCGAAGCATCAGCCCGCAACATCAACCTCCGTCTTCGAGACCTCGGAATGAGCACGCCTTTGCAAAATGCAAAAGTGCAGTCGCCTTCCAAGCTGGCCAAGACGGAAGCCATGATCTTCCCCTAATAGGTCACGATTACATGATCGTCGCCCTGCTAGTCACCGTCGAGTCCCATGGACTCCGGATTGATGATATTATCAAGCAAAATGCCATCGAAGAAACACTTGGGCGTGACTTCACCAAAAGATCAACAAGCCGCGACACGCCGGTCTGCCTCTACAGAAATGCGTGCCCCGCTTGCCCACGCATGTCCCCTTTGCTCCGGGGCTAGAGCGACGGACGCAAACGCGTCTGCCTCGCCTACGTCTAGCTACGTCCCCTATCCGCTTGGATATTCCTCAACGTGTCGATCACACGCGCGTGTCGAGTGAGACGGAAAAGCGAGAGAGAGCACTAGCAATTGTGAGAATATCCTTCATAACCACAAAAGCTTCGTGATAGTGAAGCTCTATGAAGTCTATTTTCCTCAAACACCCGGCGGAAACAATTAAAAGTTCACCGCCCGGGGCCTCCCGAGCAATGAACTTGGGGGGCTAATGTTGTCGGTCGTTTTCGGAAAACCCGAGACGCCAAGAAGGCACGTCGCTCAAAGGGCCGATGGTCAGGCCCGAGGTCCTGAAGAGCGGCAAGTCTTCAAGCCCTCGCCCAAACTCTTGACTCCTTGAGTCGAGCCTAGCCCCTCGAGTTGAGACTTGAGTCGGCTCCCCGAGTTGAGCCTCGCTCCTCGAGTTGAGACTTCATACAGTCTCCTCGAGTCGAGCTTCGCTCCTCGAGTTTAGCCTTGAGACAGTCTCCTCGAGTTGAGCTTTGCTCCTCGAGTCGAGCCTTGAGTCAGTCTCCTCGAGTCAAGCTTCGCTCCTCGAGTCGTTCTCCTCGAGTCGAGCCTCGAGTCATTCCTTGAATCGAGCCTCGGGTCACTCCTCGAGTCGAGCCTTGAGTTGTTCCTCGAGTCGAGCCTCGAGTCGTTCTCGAGTCGCTCCTCGAGTCAAGCCACTAGTCACTCTTGTCGAGTTGAGCCTTGTTCCTCGAGTCGAGTCACTCTCGTCAAGTGGAAACCTTCATATTTCACGTGGGAAGAATGGTATTCGAAGACCCCTAAAGGCCCGCAAGAGTCCGGCAAGACGAGCCATTCACCGCGCGCACAGCACGCTGCGCCAGCCAGACGTGCAGCAAGCAGCGCGCCGCGCCAGGCAGGCGCGCGCCGCGCAAAGACGCGCCCGCGCCGTGCGCTCCATGCGCCGCGCGTCCTGCGCCGCGCGTCCTGCGCCGCGCGTCCTGCGCCGCGCGTCCTGCGCCACGCATCGCGCGCCGCGCGCCGCGCGTTGTGCGCCACGCGCTCCGTGCGCCTCCAATTGATGCCGTGCGCGTTCCTAGTCCCACATGGACACCAAAGGACCCTTCTAAGGCCCCCAAACACCTATAAATACCCCTCTCATTGAGGGGAAAGCCATCCCATTCTTTCTCAAGGAACTTGAGACTTCTCTCTGCTTCTCTGGATGCCATCCTTGGCCTGAAGCAGATTCTCCTCGATTTCTCGTTCTCAGAGATTCTGAAGCGCTTTCCGGGGACTCCTGAGTGCCGCCTCTCTTGATCGAACGATTAATCTTGAGCCCACGAGTGCTCTAACGGTTTTCGACTGAAAATCGCCTACGTGTCTAGCACCCTAGACGCGTCCACCATTTCTGATAAGAAATCGCCTACGCATCCGGCATTTCCAACTAGGAATCGCCTACACGTCCGGAATCTCCGCCACAACAAGGAACTCTTAGAGTCTTCCACGTCTCCAAAAGAGAGAAAACACACATTCTCTCTCGCATACGCGATCTCCGAAGTTCTGAGACGTCGGCGAGGACTCCTCCGCGCCTCGTCTCCTTCATTGAGCACGCCTCTCCGCCAAGGCTCCGCGCCTCATACTGCGTCTCACATGCTTGAACTACGTTCTGACCTGATCCCACACACGGGTACGTAGGCAGCCGACACCCAAGGCACGGTCACTCCTCCTCTTCACCCCCTACCTCTCCCGAGAGGTGGGTTGATCGGAGAAAACCCTAGCTCGAGACTATCGAGTTCACACTCTTGGCCCGGGTGCGATCACTTGGTCCGGCCTTGGATCGAACCGCCCGAGGTTTTAAATAGTTGTTCATTTTCGTGCGACAACAGGGTCTGGTTCTAGATTTCCCTCTTTAGTTGAAAGCATTCGGAAGTCAGATGACCATGATCCTTGTGGAACTCACAATACTTTGACTGACTGCGACTCACTGGATCTATTTTATTGGAGCCAGGGTGGCAAAATTTACAAGTGTCAGTGCCAGGATTCAGTCCGGCGTCTTGTTCAATGGTGTTAATGAGGAATATTCCCTAAAGTTTTCTGCAAGTCGTGGCATCTAAGATGCTGGGGGGTGACTGTTGGAAGTATGTCCTCCCTTGTTTTGTCTTTTCTGGGAGCCGCCCTGCTCTTAGGTGGATTTGTCTTGGCGGCGGGAGCTTTGATTGTTGCTCTTGCGGCCATAGAGGTAATATTCGACTCCCATAAAGGTTTTGGCTCAAATCATTAACTCGGTCATGGTGGAAGGGACACAGCCGGCGACAGACTTTAGGAACTCGTTGATGCGTATGCCTTCGATGATCGCGGTTCTTACGTCACCGCTGTCAAAGCGGTCGACCTTATTCGATTCTTAAGTGAATCGGGCAAGATATCTTCTATGAGACTCGTCATTCTCTTGCCTGATTGACCAGAGGTTCATCTTGGTCTTCTTTTGGACAATTGACGTAGCAAAGCGTTCTAGATGTTGGAATTGATCTAGGGTTAAAAAAAGTTTTAACCCTTCCGGTAAGCAGCGGAATTTAAAAATTTTCTTTTTGACAAGTAAAACGATTTTACTAACCTAGACAAAGAGCAAGTACATATAAATAAAAACTATTATGAGCATAAATAGTTTACTAACCTTTGAGAAGCTTGAACGTTGATGAGCCTTCGGAAGGTTGAAACGTTCGTCTCCCCTCGCAGCACGTCTCTGTTCTTTCCTCGGCAACTCGAGCAACCACAAAAGTTTCTATCACAATAATCACTCGAGAAACAAAGGAATTAGTGAGTGGGCACATTTAAACACGACGAATTGAGAACAAGTCTCAAAGTTGAAGAGCTAAAACCGCTAGGTCAAATGAGGACCTAGGTGCCAAAACAAAAACGAAAGAAAACTAGAGAGAGAGAGAGAGGATCGGCCATGTCTAGAGAGAGAAGCTCTCAATCTCTAAAACTTTTAAATGAATAAACAATGAGAACGAGGGCCTCTATTTATAGAGGAGGAATTACCTTCAAAAGTTAGTTTCCTTTTCTCTATAGAATATCACATATTCATGAGCAAACATTATTTCCTCTTTTCTCACCTATATGACGTCCAACATGAGCCAATTAAGGCTTTGGATTTGTTTTCTCATTTAGTTTGCTCTCTCTTGGCCAAAAATACACTTGCTTCTAGAAGCAAATTTCTTTACTCTTTTTCTTTTGGCAAGTATCTTCATACATTAATGCACAAAATAATCTCTCTTTCACACCATGGCATGCACGAAATTTAGCCTCTCTTTTCCTTGGGTTGGACAAAAATAAGGCATTCTAGAAGGACCTTCTAGGTGTTTCTTCATTTGTTCATGACAGCATAAGAAAAGCTCACTAAGAATTTTCAAGTAAAATTCTATGAAATGAAATTAATCCTCAAGGCCCAATTACACTAATATGGCCGAGTAATATTTATTTCGTTTGTCATCATATGACAATGTCAAAAAAATTTATTGACATTCATTTCTTCCTATGTCCAAAAAGACAAAATTACCCTTTTGACAATTTTCGTAAAACTTGTCTCGTTCTTGTTTTTTCTTAGCTTCTGGTTTAACTATTCCTACTCGATATGATTTGTGACAGTGACCTCATGGATCCAAATGAACAAAGCTTGAGCTAAATACTTGGACTCAAAAGTTCACAAACCTTTTCCAAGTTTAGCTTAATGTCAACTGACTCCACTAAAGAGTTGACACTGAAAATCTCTCGGTTCAAATGAATTTATTTTCTACTCAAGAATTCAACCTAATTGTAATGAGTGGATCCACAGAATATTATCAGTGTTTACCCTTCATGAATATCATCAGTTAGTCGGGATTTACAAAATTACCATTTTACCCTTCTATATGTTATTTCCTCAACTCCTTTGTCGCTTGTGAATAAGTTAGAAACAATGTATTGACGAGGAGCTAACAAGTCACATTGTTTCATCCAAAAGAGTAAAGACTCAATTTGAACACTGGCCAGTACATTTATTCACATTCCAAGGAACAAAGCATGAGGTGATATACATTGCATTTCAACAATCGTGTACATGAATTCCATATCTATGAGAACTTCACAAAGTTACTCATGACATCTTCACAACTTAGTACTTCACCAATAGGTCCTGTTTAGAATCACATAGTGTGTCCGAACTCTGACTTTCTCAAATGAGAATACGTAAGCTGTGAAATGGCATGTCTCATTTCAGGATTAAGGTAAGCACGATGCAATTCATACGTAGTGACTTCGAGACATAAGAGGTTAAATGGTTTGTTCTTATTTTGTCTCTAGAAGTACACTGGTCAATTCAGTACCTTCAGAAGATACCTAGACAAGTAAGAATGAGTGAACGTTTCAACTTTTATTGATTATTCAGCAGTTACAAGCAAGAGTCTTCGTAAGACTATATGACATCAAATGTACATAAATAGACACTAGTACTCTTGTTGTGGGCACCATTGACAACAAACTCCCACTTGACTCAAAGAAGATGTGAGTAGTCCTTCATGCCTAATCCCTCTCGATGTTGGTCGAAGACCTTGTTCGCTAGTGTGTTGGTGAATGGATCTGCCAGGTTGTCCACCGTTGAGATCTTCTTCACTTCCAAGTCTCCGCGCTGCACGATCTCTCGAATCAAATGGTATTTCCTCTCAATACGTTTAGAGCGCTTATGGCTTCGAGGTTCCTTTGAGTTAGCGACAGCCCTACTATTATCACAATAAAGAGTCTTGGGCTCATCGACGTTTGGAACAACTTCCAAATACTTAAAGAATTTTCTAAGCCATACATCCTCTTTGGATGCTTCATAAGCAGCCACATATTCTGCTTCCATTGTGGAGTCAGTAATGCAAGATTGGTTAATACTCCTCCACACAACAGCTCCACCATTAAGGATGAACACATATCCCGAAGTGAATTTCCTAGAATCCTTATCCGCTTTAAAATCGGTGTCGCTATATCCCGTCATAGTAAGGTCAGTACCTGAATATGTAAGCATCAAGTTCATAGTTCTTCGAAGATACTTGAGAACATGCTTAACAGAAATCCAGTGGTCAACACAATCAGAATATGCTACGTGCAAGGAGTTGATGGTAAATCCGCGGGAAAAATGGTCAACACAATCTTCCAACTGGAAGACGATTACCCATGCGACCTAAGGGACGCAAGGAAGTTCGGAGAGCTTGACCCTCGGGATGAAGTCGAAAGACTTAAGATGGAAACCTTTGATGATCTTGTGCCGATTGTCTTGGATGAATCTAAACCTGATTAGGTTGTAAAGGTCGGTATCCGGCTTCCACTCGCCATCAAAACTCAGCTCACTGCCTTCCTCCGGGAATTTAGGGATGTTTTCGCATGGACTCATGCAGACATGCCCGGAATTGATCACGAGATAATAGTACACCGATTAAACGACGACATAAGGGTTGCCGAAAAAGTGCAGGCTAGACGGACGTTCAATCCAGAACGATACCTGGCCATAAATGAAGAGGTCGAGAAACTTCTCGCCGCAAACTTCATCCGAGAGGCTAAGTACCCCAAGTGGGTCGCCAACGTGGTAATGATGAAGAAACCTAATGGGAAGTGGCGAATTTGTATAGACTACAAAGATCTTAACAAAGCCTGCCCTAAGGACTGCTTTCCACTCCTGCGTATCGAACAACTGGTAGACGCCGCGGCTGGCTATGAACTTCTCAGCTTCATGGACGCCTATTCGGGCTACAACCAAATTGAATGCATGAGCCCGATCAAATTAAGACAACCTTTGTCACCGATCGAGGCCTCTACTATTATAAGGTCATGCCTTTCGGTCTTAAGAACGCGAGAGCAACATACCAGTGCTTGGTAAATTGGATCTTCGCCGATCAAATTGGCAAGACCATGGAAGTGTACGTGGACGACATGCTCATTAAAAGCCTACTGGCAACTAATCACGTACACGACCTTAGGGAGATGTTCAAAATCCTCCGTCGGTATAAAATGAAACTCATGTTGGAATTGATCTAGCGGCGGAATTTTAAAAATTTTCTTTTTCAAGTAAAACAGTTTAGACTAACCTAGACAAAGAGCAAGTACATATAAATAAAAATATTATGAGCATAGAAGTTTACTAACCTTTTTAGACGCTTGAACGTTGAGAAGCTTTTGGAAAAAGGTTACAACGTTCGTCTTCCTCGCAGCACGTCTCTCTTCCTTCATCGGCAAATCGAGCAACCACGAAAGTTTCTATCACTAAATCACTCGAGAGTAAAGGAATTAGTGTGTGGGCACTTTTAAACACTACGACTTAAGAACGAGTCTTGAAGTCGCAGAGCTAAGCACTAGGTCAAATGAGGACCTAGGTGCCAAAACAAAAAACGAAAAGAACTTAGAGAGAGAGAGGAGATGGGCGGCCACAAGGTCTAGAGAGAGAAGCTCTTAATCTCTAACTTATGTGGGATGAATAAAATGATGGGAATGGGAGTCCTATTTATGAGAGAAGGGTTGGCCTCGGAAAGAAGTAGTTTCCTCTTATTTTCCAAGCTATCATGAGCAACCCTTTATTTCCCATTTCTATCCAAGTCACACGGCCAAGATGTGCCTTCATGACACCTTGGATTTGTTTCCTCTTTTATTCTTGCTTCCCCTTTGACTTGTCTTGGCCGAAATACTTGTTTCCTCATAGAGGAAATTTGTTTCCTCTTTTTCTTTTGGCAAGTATTTTGATACATTTATGCACAAAATAATCTCTCTTTCTTTGGGTATGTTGGGCACCTAAGTCCTTCTAAAAAGGGCTCCTAGAAGCTTTCCCATTTGTTCATGACAACATGAAAAATGCCCATTAAGAATTTTCATTAAAATTCTTATGAAATGAAATTAATCCACAAGGCCCAATTAAACTAACTTGGCCGAGTGATGTTAAGTCATCAAATGACCTTGTCAAAAACTTTATTGACATTCATTTCATCCTATGTCTCAAAAGACGAAAATACCCTTTTGACAATTTTCGTTCTTGTTTTGACTTAGCTTCCAGTTTAACTATTCCTACTCGATGTGATTCGTGACTGTGACCTCATGGATCCAAATGAACAAAGCTTGAGCTAAATACTTGGACTCAAAAGTTCACAAAACCTTTTCCAAGTTTAGCTTAATGTCAACTGACTCCACTAAAGAGTTGACACTGAAAATCTCTCGGTTCAAATGAATTTATTTTCTACTCAAGAATTCAACCTAATTGTAATGAGTGGATCCACAGAATATTATCAGTGTTTACCCTTCATGAATATCATCAGTTAGTCGGGATTTACAAAATTACCATTTTACCCTTCTAGCTATTATTTCCTCAACTCCTTTGTCGCTTGTGAATAAGTTAGAAACAATGTATTGACGACGAGCAACGGATATTAAGTTCTTCCCAAAGGTAGGAACAAAATAAACATTATTCAAGTTTAAAGTGCGGTCTTCAAAAGACAGCATCACGGATCCCACAAATGTCAACCGTTCTTCAAAGCTCTAAAGAAGACGGACGGCTTTGAGTGGACGGACGAATGTGAAAAAGCCTTCCAGGAAATGAAGGCCTACTTTGGGTCCCCACCATTCCTCTCTAAACCAAGAGAGGGTGAGATGATGTACGTGTATCTCGCCGTCTCTGAAAGAGCTGTAAGTACTGTTGTTCTCCGCGAAGAAGACAAGGCCCAATGGCCGGTCTACTACGTAAGCAAAGCCTTACGCGACGTGGAAACACGCTACACCGAGATAGAGAAACTTTCTTTGGCTCTCGTAACGGCAGCTAAGAAACTACGTCCGTATTTCCAAGCTCACCCAATCACGGTGCGAACCGAGCATCCAGTCGATAAAGCTCTTCAAAAGGGAACATCGACTCGCATGGCGATTTGGTCCCAAGAATTGAGCGAGTATGGGATTGAGTTCCACCCTAGAACGGCTATAAAGGATCAGGCCTTAGACGACTTTGTGATAGAATTTTCCTATACTCCCGATATGGGAAGAGCGGAAAATGACTTAAACGATGACGCATTAACTCGGAAAAGAAAGGTTGACCCGACGGGTCCTATCTGGGAGTTGTACGTAGACGGAGCATATAATGCTCGGGGGGCTGGCGCCGGAATAGTCATGATTAACCCCGACGGGGAAAAGTTACGTTACGCCCTCCACTACGGCTTCCAGGCCTCCAAGAATGAAGCCGAATATGAGGCACTCATTGTGGGGATAGAGCTAGCGCAAAAGTTCGGCTCACAAAACCTGCGAATACACTGCGACTCGCAGCTGATCGTGAACCAGGTTAAAGGAGATTATACTGCCAAGGAACCTCATATGGTTGCTTACCTGGCTATGAAAAACTCCAAACTCGATGCCTTCTCTTGGTTCGAGATTCACCAAATCCCGAGAGAACAAAATTCAGAGGCTGACGCACTTGCTCGCCTTGGATCTGGCATCCACGAAGATGGATTGGGAACTGTACACATCGAATTTCTCCCCCGGCCATCCGTCTCCCGAGACGAGATCAAGACCATAGAAGTAGCATCTCAGCCTACTTGGATGGACCCGATTATCGAGTTTATGCGAAGAGGGGAACTTCCCAAAGACCACAAAGAAGCCGATAAGCTGAGAGTCTTAGCATCCAAGTACACGCTTCGAGATGACGTACTCTATAAGCGCGTTTACTCAACACCGCTGCTCCGATGCCTCAATAGCGTTGAGTCGACCAAGGTCTTCCGGGAAATGCACGAGGGCATCTATGGGTACCACGTCGCTAGAACTTCCCTCGCGCTCAAAGCACTTAAGCAAGGCTATTTCTGGCCTACCAGTAGAGAGTTCTCGAATGAATCAATCAGAATCCCTGTTCCTTCACCAAGGGGGGGGGTATTTATAGTTGTGAAGAGAGGCCTTGGGCCGGGCCCTTGAGGCCCACCGGGTGGCCGGGAGCGGGGCGAGCGAGGCCTTACGCCCAAGAGGGCACAGGGCGCGCGGGATATGTCGCCTGGATGGGCGCGGCGCGTGCCGGGCGTAGGACTTGGCCGGGCGTGGCATGCCCGGTAGCGGGCGTGTCTGGCCGAGGTGGCAAGGATGCCCGACCGAGGTGGCCGAGGTGGCAAGGATGCTCGGCCGAGGTGGCCGAGGTGGCAAAGGCGCTCGGCCGAGGTGGCCGGGGTGGCCAGGATGGGGCCGGGGCGCAGGGAGCGCACACGGGCAGGAGGGCCGGGACGCGAGAGCGCGCGCGGGCCAGGGGCGCAGGGAGCGTACACGGGCATGAGAGCTGGGGCACGGGGAGCGCACGCAGGCCGGAGGGCCGGGACGCGAGAGTGCGCGCGGGCCGGGGGCGCGGGGGCGCAGGGAGCGCACACGGGCCAGAGGGCCGGGGCATGAGGAGCGCACGCGGGCCGGAGGGCTGGGGCGCAGGGAGCGCACACGGATAGGAGGGCCGGGGCGCGAGGAGCGCACGCGGGCCGGAGGGCCGGGGAGCGAGGAGCGCACGCGGGCCGGAGGGCCGGGGCGCAGGGAGCGCACGCGGGCCGGAGGGCCGGGGCGCAGGGAGCGCACGCGGGCCGGAGGGCCGGGGCGCAGGGAGCGCACGCGGGCCGGAGGTGTGAGGGCGCGCGCTGCCGACTGCTCAGGGCGCAGGGCGCACATGGCCCGGGCCGCACAGCCTGGGGCGTGAGACATGCACGGCCGGCGGCGTCGGGCACGCGCAGGCCGGAGGAGAGAATGCAAAGAAAATGTTCTCTTGGAAATCCTCTGGAGAGAAAGTTGTGAGGCTGAATCAGCGTGTCCTTTTCCTCCCCTAGGGGGGGGGGTATTTATAGGAGTGGGGAAGGCCATGGGGCGACCCACTTGGAAGCCCACAGAAGGACAAGGCGCGGGGCGCGCATGGCTGGCAGGGCGCGGGCGCGCATGACCGGCAGGGCGCGGGCGCGCATGGCCGGCAGGGCGCGGGCGTGTTTGGCCGGCAGGGCGCGTGGCGCGCACGGCCGTCAGGGCGCGGGCGCGCATGGCCGGCAGGGCGCGGAGCGCGCATGGGCCGAGGCGGCCGGGGCCCGTTGGGTGATCCGGCCGGCGAAGCCCGGCCGACGTCGAATTGTTTTTAGATTTTCGGTTCGCCAAAAACGACCGACAACAGATCCACAGAATATTATCAGTGTTTACCCTTCATGAATATCATCAGCTAGTCGCGATTTACAAAATTACCATTTTACCCTTCTAGCTGTTATTTTCTCAACTCCTTTGTCGCTTGTGAATAAGTTAGAAACAATGTATTGACGAGGAGCTAACAAGTCACATTGTTTCATCCAAAAGAGTCCGCACTCAATTTGGACACTGGCCAGTTCATTTATTCACACTCCAAGGAACAAAGCATGAGGTGATATACATTGCATTTCAGCAATCTTGTACATGAATTCCATATCTATGAGAACTTCACAAAGTTTACTCATGACATTCTCACAACTTAGTACTTCACCAATAGGCCTTGTTCGGAATCATATAGTGAGTCCGAACTCTGACTTTCTCAAATGAGAATACTAAGGTGTGAAATGAAATGTCTCATTTCAGGATTAAGGTAAGCACGATGCAATTCATACGTAGTGACTTCGAGACATAAGAGGTTAAATGGTTTGTTCTTATCTTGTCTCTAGAAGTGCACTGGTCAATTCAGTACCTTCGGAAGATACCTAGAAGAACTATAGAGTCTCCAACTCTCAATGCCTCATAACCAGACATCATAGATTCTTCTAACAATCATACTGAGGTCAATAGTCCTTTGACCCTTAGATTGTGAATATATCGTTTTAAGCAAACTACGAAGAGTTTGTTCATGCAAATCTACATTTGTCTCTTCGTAAGTTGTTTAGTTTGTTTATGGACTAAAGAATAATGTTTTATCATAGAGCTTCAGACAAGGAAGATTGAATGAACGTTTCAACTTTTATTAATAAATAATCAATTACAAGCAAGAGTCTTCATGAGACTTTATTACATCAAATGTACAATATAAGGATTACAACTCTTCTTGTGGGCACCATTGACAACACTTAGGTTGCGCCATGTAGGCGTCTTACGTGCGCCATGTAGGCGTCTTAGGTTGCGCCATGTAAGCATCTTACGTGCGCCATGTAGGCGTCTTAGGTTGCGCCATGTAGGCGTCTTAGGTTGTGCCATGTAGTCGTCTTACGTGCTCCATGTAGGCGTCTTAGGTTACGCCACGTAGGCGTCTTACGTGCGCCATGTAGGCATCTTAGGTTGCGCCATGTAGGCGTCTTACGTGCGCCATGTAGGCGTCTTGGGTTGCGCCATGTAGGCGTCTTACGTGCGCCATGTAGGCGTCTTAGGTTGCACCATGTAGGCGTCCTACGTGCGCCATGTAGGCGTCTTTGGTTGCGCCATGTAGGCGTCTTAGGTTGCGCCATGTAGGCGTCTTACGTGCGCCATGTAGGCGTCTTAGGTTGCGCCATGTAGGCGTCTTATGTGCGCAATGTAGGCGTCTTAGGTTGCGCCATGTAGGCATCTTACGTGCGCCATGTAGGCGTTTTAGGTTGCGCCATGTAGGCGTCTTACGTGCGCCATGTAGGCGTCTTAGGTTGCGCCACGTAGGCGTCTTACGTGCGCCATGTAGGCCTCTTACGTTGTGCCACGTAGGCATCTTACGTGCGTCATGTAGGCGTCTTAGGTTGCGCCATGTAGGCGTCTTAGGTGCGCCATGTAAGCGTCTTAGGTGCGCCATGTAGAGCGTGTTCTTTTGAGGGTTTCCTTACCATAGCTAGCCCCCCCCCCCCCCCCCCCCCCCCCCCCCCCGCCAAGTTTTTGGGTTATAAGTTTAATTTTTTATAACCGGAAAACTTGCACAAAACGACATTTGAAACGGAAGACTTGAGTTTTATTACTTTTGCGAAAAATTTATGAGAAATTTAAAATCCTAAAACATTGGCTCGTAGGCGTTATTGAAAATGGGAAATAAAAGAGATAAAAATGCGGGGAACGCTAGCTACTGGTAGTACTGCCTCAAGTGCTCCGCATTCCACGGGTGGCGAATCGGAGTTCCGTCTGTGTGTTCGATGTAGTATGTCCCGTCGTGAATGACTTTGCGGACTCTATAGGGGCCTTCCCAGTTCGGGCCTAGGACGCCGGTGCCTTGAACTTGCATATTCTGGAAAACTCGTCTGAGTACAAGGCTTCTGACGGCAAAGGTTCGCCTTTTAATCTTGGGGTTGTAGTATCTTTCGACCTTGCGCTTCTATGCGGCGAGGCATCTGAACGCCTCTGATCTCTTTTCGTCGATCAAATCCAGCTCCAGGCGCATGGCCTCATCGTTGTTCGCTTCGTCGAACGTATCGACTCGGAATGTGGGTATCTCGATTTCGATTGGAACCACAGCCTCGATCCCGTATGCGAGGGAGAACGGCGTTTTGCGCGGTTGTCCTGTACGCCCATAGGACGAATGGAAATTCCTCGGCCCAGGCGCCTTTCCTGTCTTCGAGCTTCTTTTTCAGGTCGCTCTTGATAGTCTTGTTGACCGCTTCGACCTGGCCGTTGGCCTGAGGATGACGCGGCGAGAAGAAGGTCTTGCTGATCTTCAGTTGATCGCAGATATCTCTTACTCGCGCATTGTTGAATTGTGCTCCGTTGTCGGTCACAATCGAGGCGGGGATATCGTGCCTTCATATGATGCTTTTCCAGATGAAGCTTGTCCTGTTTGCTTCAGTTATTTTGGCGAGCGGCTCGGCCTCTACCCACTTAGTGAAGTAGTCGATAGCGATTATGGAATATTCGTATTGCCTCGGCGCTCTAGGGAGCTTGCCAATGATGTCCACGCCCCACTTAGCAAAGGGACGTGGGACAACGATGCTGCTTAACGGGGTCGGAGGCTGTCGCGGAATTTCCGCGAAGCACTGGCATTTGTCACAACGCCTTGCCCATTCGCAAGCATCTCGCTTCATGGTAGGCCAGAAATAGCCTTGCTTAAGCGCTTTGAGCGCGAGGGAAGTTCCAGCGGTGTGGTTCCCACAGATGCCCTCATGAATTTCGTGGAGGACCTTGGTCGACTCAACGCTATCGAGACATCGGAGCAGCGGTGTTGAGTAACCGCGCTTATAGAGTACGCCCTCTCGGAGCGTGTATTTGGATGCTAAGGCCCTCAGCTTATCGGCTTCTTTGCGGTCTTCGGGGAGTTCCCCTCTTCGTAGAAACTCGACAATTGAGTCCATCCAAGTCGGCTGAGATGCCTCCTCTATGATCCCGATTTCGTCTCGGGAGACGGATGGCCGTGGGAGAAATTCAATGGGTACGGTCCCCAATCCGTCTTCGTCGATGCCAGATTTGAGGCGAGCAAGTGCGTCAGCCTCTGAATTCTGTTCTCTCGTGATTTGGTGAATCTCGAACCAAGAGAAGGCATCGAGTTTGGAGTTTGTCTTAGCCAGGCACGCAACCATATTAGGTTCCTTGGCGGTGTAATCTCCTTTTACTTGGTTTACGATCAACTGCGAGTCGCAGTGTATTCGTAGGTTACGGGAGCCGAGCTTCTGAGCTAGCTCTATCCCTACAATGAGCGCCTCGTATTCGGCTTCATTGTTGGAGGCCTGGAAGCCGTAGTTGAGGGCGTAACGTAACCTTTCCCCATCGGGGTTAATCAGGATTATTCCGGCGCCAACCCCCCGAGCATTAGATGCTCCGTCTACGTATAACTCCCAGATGGGACCTGTCGGGTCTACCTTCCTTTTCCGAGTTAACGCTTCATCGTTTAGGTTCGTTACTGCTCTTCCCATATCGGGAGTATAGGAGAATTCTGCCACGAAGTCGGCTAAGGCCTGCCCCTTTATAGCCGTTCTCGGGTGGAACTCAATCCCGTACTTGCTCAATTCTTGGGACTAGATCGCCATGCGAGTCGATGTTCCCTTTTGAAGAGCTTTACCGATCGGATGTTCGGTTCGCACCGCGATTGGGTGAGCTTGGAAGTACGGCCGTAGCTTCTTAGCCGCCGTTACGAGAGCCAGAGAAAGTTTCTCTATCTCGGTGTAGTCCGTTTCCGCGTCGAGTAAGGCTTTGCTCACGTAGTAGACCGGCCATTGGACCTTGTCTTCTTCGCGGACAAGAACAGCACTTACAGCTCTTTCTGAGATGGCGAGATATACGTATAGCATCTCGCCTTCTCTTGGTTTAGAGAGGAATGGTGGGGACCCAAAGTAAGCCTTCATTTCTTGGAAGGCATCTTCGCATTCGTCCGTCCAATCAAAGCCGTCCGTTTTCTTTAGAGCTTTTAAGAACGGTTGACACTTGTCGGTGGCTTTAGACACGAAGCGTGTCAGAGCGGCAATCCAACCGGTCAGGCTTTGCACCTCTTTGACCCGTCTTGGAGACTTCATTTCAAGGAGTGCCTTGATTTTTTCGGGATTCGCCTCTATCCCTCGTCGGCTGACGATGTATCCGAGGAATTTCCTGGATTCAACCCCGAACACGCATTTGTTGGGATTGAGCTTCATTTTATATCGGCGGAGGATCATGAACATCTCCCTTAGGTCGTGTACGTGATTGGTTGCCGGTAGGCTTTTAACGAGCATGTCGTCCACGTACACTTCCATTGTCTTACCGATTTGATCGGCGAAGATCCGATTTACCAAGCGCTGTTATGTTGCTCCCGCGTTCTTAAGGCCGAAAGGCATGACCTTATAACAATAGAGACCTCGATCCGTGACAAAGGTTGTCTTAATTTGATCGGGCTCGTGCATTCGAATTTGGTTATAGCCCGAATAGGCGTCCATGAAGCCGAGCAGCTCATGGCCAGCCGTGGCGTCCACCAGTTGTTCGATACGCGGGAGTGGAAAGCAGTCCTTAGGGCAGGCTTTGTTAAGATCTTTGTAGTCTATACAAATTCGCCACTTCCCATTAGGCTTTTTCACCATTACCACGTTGGCGACCCACTTGGGGTACTTAGCCTCTCGAATGAAGTTTGCGGTGAGGAGTTTCTCGACCTCTTCAATTATGGCCAGGTATCGTTCTGGGTTGAACGTTCATCTAGCCTGCACTTTTTCGGTGACCTTTGGGTCATCGTTCAATCAGTGCACTATTACCTCTGGATCAATTCCGGGCATGTCCGCATGAGTCCATGCACAAACATCCTTGAACTCCCTGAGGAAGGCAGTAAGCTGAGTTTTGATGGCGAGTGGAAGCCGGGTGTCGACCTTTACAACCTGATCAGGCTTAGATTCGTCCAGGACGATTGGCATAAGATCATCGGAGGTTTTCACCTTGAGTCTTTCGACTTCATCCCGGGGGTCAAGTTCTCCGAACTTCCTTGCGTCCCTTGGGTCGCATGGGTAATCGTCTTCCAGTTGGAAGATTGTGTTGACTGCTTTTCCCGCGGATTTGCCATCAACTCCTTGCACGTAGCATATTCTGGCTAGGGATTGGTCTCCGGCCATAATGCCAATTCCCTCTTCGGTGGGGAATTTCACCAGTAGGTGATACGTGGAAGTGATTGCAATTAGCCGGTTCAACGTGGGTCACCCGATGATTAAATTATAGGGCGACTCCTGATCGACCACTAGGAATGGGACCATGTGAACGGCCTCAATTCCTCCAGGGGTCCCAAAGGTGACCGGCAGGTCGATGATGCCCTCGGTCATAACCTTTTCCTAAGTGAACCTAAACAAGGGCGTTTGGGTCGGAGTCGGGCGCAGCCCCCCGAGCTTCATGCGCTCTAGGGTGGACTTGAAAATTATGTCGGCAGCGCTGCCGTTGTCGATGAGAACCCTTTTTACCAAGTTATTGGCCACTTGGGCCTTGAGCACGATTGCGTCATTGTGCGGGTGCACAACTCGGTTGGCCTCTTCATTGGTGAAATACATCGTCTCGTGAGGTATGGACGGAGGTTCTTCATACATGAAGTTAACGTGCATAGCAGCGTCTTCCTGAGTTACGGCCCTAAGGAATATCTTCCGTTGTCGGGCCGAGTCTCCATCTTGTGGCCCTCCCAATATGGTGGTCACCACGTGGAGCTGTGGATTGGCGTTCGCGGCAGCCGCGGTTCGGTCGGCAGAAGCGCCTGTTCCTCCTCCCTGACCAGACTGTTGTCTGTTCGTGGTGGGGCCCGCACCGCTAATCATGCGCAACACGAACTCTTTCAGCTCACCCCGTTGGATCAAAGCCTCGATTTGCCTTTTAAGGTTGTAGCATTCCGAGGTCAAATGACCGTATTCCCTATGGAACTCACAATATCTAGATCGATCGCGAGTCGCGGGATCCTTTTTCATTGGAGCCTGGGGCGTGAACTTATCGCGTGCCAGAGCCAGGATCCGTTCTGGCGCCGTGTTCAATGGTGTGAACGACGAGTATCCTTTGAAGTTTTCCACAAGTCGCGGCTTCTGGGGTACAGGGGGTTGGTTGTTAGAAACCTGATTTCCCTTGTTTCATCTAATATGGGGTTCGCCTTGATCATGGTTAGGTTCTTCTCGACGACGAGAGCTTTGATTAGTGCTCTTGCGGCCGTCGAGGTAATCTTCGACTCCCATGAAGGTCTTAGCTCAAGTCATTAACTCGGCCATGGTCGAAGGGACACGGCCGACGACTGACTTAAGGAAGTCACTGGTGCGCAGGCCTTCTATGATAGCGGCAATTGCGTCACCGTCGTCAAAGCGGTCGACCTTGTTCGACTCTTCAGTGAATCGGGCGAGGTATCGTCTAAGAGACTCGCCACTCTCTTGACTGATTGACCACATGTACATCTTGGTCTTCTTTTCGACCATAGATGTAGCGAACCGTGCTAGGAACATGTCCTTCAGGTCTTAGAATGAATGGATGCTTCCCGGCCTTAAGTTTTTGAACCACTCAAAACCGGGCCCGGCGAGGGTTAAACTAAAAGCTTGGCACATGACGCCAGGAGAAACACCTTGCATTGTCATCCAGGTTTCATAGTACTGGATGTGGTAAGCAGGGTCTGCTTTCCCATCATAGGGAGTAAGGTTCGGGAGTTTGAAATTCCCCGTACAAACCTCAACCAGTATCTGAGCCATGAAAGGCGAGGAATTCTCCTCAGTGACCCCATAGGCGCTTCCACCTATTCCGTATTGTCGGAGATCTCGTACCTCATTTCGAAGATTGTGGATCATAGTGACCACATCGAGACCGGTCGTTGGAGTAACCCCTTGTTCGGGAGGAGTCACCTGTAGCCTCTCGTTAGACCTTGACCTGCGTGGCGGTTCCCGTTAGTTGGGGCTGCCAACGGGATGTTGGGTCTAGAGCTTAGCCGCTCTCTCAGATCATTGCCACGCCGAATGCACTGAGCAGTGAGGCGGTCCCTAAGGTTAGGGCTGGTCGTATGGAGGCGCAGGCTTCGTCTGCGACGGCGCGCTGTCCACATGCCCTGACTTTCCGCAACATTCTCCCTCGGACCTAGTCGGTCGAGGGCTGAATGTCGGGAATTCCCCTCTTGAGAAGTTGTCGGCGCATCGCTTGTCCTGGGTAAGGGATTCGATGGACCGGCTTCAAACACGGTGGGGAGTCCCCCGTCCTTCGTGAGAGAAGTCTCGATATCCTACGACTCACCAGTACCCTCGTAATCAGGGTCGGGGTCGCGGCTTTCCTCGTTGAGGTTCTCAGGATCCCCGTTAGGGATCACCGTGCCACACACATGTTGCTTCGCAGCCAGTCGGCTGTGGTACCTTGCGTTCCTCGCCTTTAGTCAGCGGATACTCTCCTCCAACTCCATGATGCGGTTGTCCCTGCTATCAGGAGATAGAGATGGTGAGCGAGTCGAGCTCTCTTCGTGGAGCGACTCTTCGTCACCATGCGCTCGGGAGCGCAAGAAGTACTTTTTGGTCCCAGTGACGTTATTGGGGTTGTTAACGCCCTTAGAACGTACGGATGGTTGACTACTCATCTTTTCTCAAGTTCGAGAAAGTTGAGTTTGTAGAAGAAAATTAGAAGATGAACAGAAGGGATTTCGGGCTGAACAGGTAAGGAAGTCCCCTCCTTTCAGCGCCAAAATGTTGTCGCACGAAAATGAACAACTATTGAAAACCTCGGGCGGTTCGATCTAAGACCGGACCAAGTGATCGTACAAGGGCCAAGAATGTGAACTCGAAAGTCTCGAGCTAGGTTTTCTCCGATCAACCCGCCTCTCGGGAGAGGTAGGGGTGAGGAGGAGGAGTGACCGTGCCTTGGGTGTCGGCTGCCTACGTACCCGTGCGTGGGATCATGTCAGAACGTAGTTCAGGCGTGTGTAGCGCAGTATGAGGCGTGGAGCCTTGGTGGAGAAGCGTGCTCAACGAAGGAGACGAGGCGCGGAGGAGTCCTCGGCGACGTCTCGGAACTTCAGAGATCGCGTGTGCGTCTAGTGTGTTAGACGCGTGAGGGGAACTCTAGTTGAGAACCCTAGGGGCGTGCTTGAGCACCGAGGGGCGTTCGATCAGAGGGAGCGACGTCCGGGAAGTCCCCGTGAGTGCTTCGGAACCTCTGAGAATGAAAGAGACTTGCGAGAATGCTTCAGGCCAAAAGTTGCATCAAGAGAAGCAGATGGGAGTAAGAAATCGAGCGTATTGATAGGAGATGAAGGGATGCCTTTCCCCTCTGTGGGAGGGGATTTATATAGGTGTTTGAGGACCCTAAGGGGGCCCTTCGTCGCCAATGTGGGACTCGGAGCGCGCACATTCCCATGAGGAGGCGCACAAAGGCAGCGGCGCACCACGCGCGGCGCGTGGTCTGCACCGCTCAGCGCGCGGCGCGGCCTTGGCCGGGCGCAGCGCGTGACCCGCGGTGCGCGGGCAGCGCTGCTCAATGCGCGACGCGCGCTGGGCTTCGTCTTTGCGGGCTTTTTGCGATCGTCTCGCTTCCGGGCCCGTCGACCTATTTATGGGCTTGGTATTTCGGCTTTATGACACAAGTGTTTGTTCGACGGATAGGACTCGAGTCGATGCTCGACTCGAGGAGCGAAGCTCGACTCGAGGAGACCGATTCAATTCTCGACTCGAGGAGCGAAGCTCGACTCGAGGAGACCGACTCGATGCCCAACTCGAAGAGCGAGGCTCGACTCGAGGAGACCGACTCGAGGCTCAACTCGAAGAGCGAGGCTCGACTCGAGGAGACCGACTCGAGGCTCAACTCGAAGAGCGAGGCTCGACACGAGGAACCGACTCAAGTCTCAACTCGAGGGGCTAAGCTCGACTCAAGGAGTCAAGAGTTTGGACGAGGGTTTGGAGGCTTGCCGCTCTTCAGGACCTCCGGCCTGACCATCGGCCCTTTGAGCGACGTACCTTCTCGGTATCTCGGGTTTTCCGAAAACGACCGACAACAGATGTCATTTCTTCACCCCGGAGAGGGTATTCTACAACGCATCTAGATGCGTTTTAGAAAGGGTAGGAGTTTTTTTTAAAAAACTCGCCACGGCGAGAGTAAGATTTCTAAGATGCCTGCTCTTGGTATATTTTATCGCCGAGGCGAATAAGATTTCTTGCCGCGACACGATTTACATGCCGCGGCGAGAAAAATTAGTCGTTGCGGCGAGAATCATTTTTTTATCCCAAATCAGTTTTTAAACGGTACTGAAACCCGTTGTAAAAAACTGGTAATTGAAAGTAATCTTCAATCCAAAATATTATATCTACATATTCAAAACATTCAAAAACAAATATTTACATCTAAAACCAATCCAAAATTCAATAAAAAAAACTAACTAATCATCACAATTAATATATGTTTGTACATAAATTACCCATTCTTCCCTAATTCTCTCTAAATCCTCATTTGTATAGGATATCTTATTTTCTAATTTTCCTACACCTCCTACCACTATATCGCGCATATAAGAGATCACAAAATACCCGCATTCCGTGTTTCCAATTTGTCTCGGAGCGTCTCAAACCCTGATGTACGTTGATTGGCCGTTACTTTGGAAGTTTTGTTGATCGAGCTTGAAATCTACAAGAATCGTATGTAACATGGAATTCATAAGAAAAAAACCATTAGAACGATTTATAATAAAATTAATTCAAGAAATCAAAATATTACCTTTTATCAATCGAGTTAAATCGATTGGGATTTTATTTCTCAATGGGTCGAAGAACATAGTGCTATCTCTACCAAGGTCGAGGACAATGAGCATCCAATGATCATCTTTGTTGTACGGCATCAAAATTTGTTCCCAAATTTGTATTTTCGTACCACGTTTCCAACGTCCTCGACTCGTTTTCATAAACAAGCGTCCTCGTCGTTGTTTACGATGTACGAACTTAAGCTCAGATTTATAAAACAATAGTTTCGAGTCTTCTTCGCCTTTTCTAGTCTCGAGTGTAGATAGCTATGACAAACAAGTACTTAGTTGATCAAAACAGTAACTATTGAATATTGATATTATAAAACACATATAAAGAAAACACTTACTACATGTAAACCGTTATACTCCACGCGTCAATTTCAATGTATTTCAAAAACTCGGAAACATCATCAAATGACACCGGAATCGGGATAGCGGCGAGACTTCGACTAACAGTGACCATAATACACTCTCCTCCCGGTAACATTACTCTGTTGGCATATTGAGCGAGCAATCGAAACTTGGCATTAATCAACTTGTACGGAATCTTCTTAGCATCATCAATGCTAGGTTCACTCTCAAAACTGAGCATTGAGAGTTGTTTGACAACCGAACCGCGACTCTCTATTCCTGTTTTCATTTTTATCAATCTCTTCGCCCACGAGACAAACCCCCCATATAGCATCTTCAATGGTTTTAGCTTCTTCGGTGGGAATTATAAAATTTTTCTTTTTTAATCAAAACCCCCAAAACGGTCACGCGTAAATTTCCTTCCTCTAAAGGTGAGAAGTGAACTACGCTCTTATTCATGTACGCTCGTCCATTTGCAACATGAATCGTGTCTCCTTTCACAACATCATCAATGAAAAGAAGACACTTTACGCTTTCATCCAAACTCGGTGTCACCAGTGTGGTTGGATTCAATGAACAACTAGCACGCTCACTATTGGTTTTTCCACAATAATATGTTCGATCTTCGAATGATCATCAACAATGATAGGATCGATCTTCGGACGATCGCCAACATCGTCGAGTTCTAAGCAAATCACGAATAAATATCAATAACTTAATACCAAAACATTTACTAATAAATTAGATAAAAAAATAAAAAGAATGAACATATCTAAAGAGACGGCTTCATTCATTGGTTTTTCAACATTTGCCATCTCTTCATCATCAACAACCTTCTCGTTGAGATTCTCTTCCACACGCTTGACACTATAACCGTTGTAGGAGCTTCTCGCCCTGGTCAGGAAGTTTATTGAAAAATTGCTTGACCACGGTATCCATCTCGCCGCGGCGAAAGATATTTCTAGCCGCGGCGAGATTACCTCACCGCGGCGACAAGTGTACGTCACCGTGGTGAAGGTCTTCTACAACACTTATTTTAAGCGTTGTAGAAATTCTCGCCACGGCGAGGTCCATCCTTCTACCACGCTTGGAATATGCGTTGTAGAAATTTCTCATCGCGGCATAAAACACGTGGCGCCATGGCGAGGATTCAACAACGGATAGTCTAAACGTTGTGGGAAATCTGAAATATATTAAATTCTACAACGTTTAACCTCAAACGTTGTAGAAACACCAATTTTCTACAACGTTTAGCCATAAGCATTATAGAAACACCCACATTCTATAACGCTTAGAATTAAGCATTGTAGAAACTGATAGGTGCGTTAATCACGCATAAAACTCATATTTCCCGAACCAAAAACCGACGAATCCTCAAGTATTTTAATAGTTTTTAGTAGGTCTTTGAGTAGTTTACGGTTCAAAGGAGCAATAGAGTGTCTACAGTCAATTTCATGGAAAGAGGAAAAAATTTGGAGACAAAACGGTCAAAATGGAGTCAAAAAGCGATAGACAAGAAAATTGGCGACTCTGCGCGCCGCAGGAAGACAGAATTCGAGAACGCGCGCTGCGGGTTTCTGTTCGTGCGCCGCGCATACTGGGAGTACAAACCGTGAAAACTCACAGAGTCTTATGCGCGGAGCGCGCGTAAGCTGAAGTCTGGTCTGCGCGCCGCGCATCGACAACCGCGCGCCTCCGATTTGCTGGAATAGAAAATTAATGTTTTCTGAAGATTTTGGACCTTTGGATTTAATTGGAAGGCTGAGATGACTCCGAAAAAGAATCATTCAGAGCTATAAACATCTTTTGTAACCTAATTACCTGATTGATTCTTAGAGTTGTTTTCTAGTTTTTTTTTTTTGCACTTTTTCTTTGAGAGCTTATGTTTAGGAGCGAAGTTGAGTCGAAGATCTGACGAGCAAGCAACCATAAACTCCCATTTTTAATAGCTTTTCCTTCTTTCCCTTACTCGCTATTACTTTAATTCTTGTTAATTGATAGTTTCATTATTTCGGTCATGAATTTCATCGTGTTTCTCTTATTTATGGTTATGTTGATTCTTGTCTTGATCATTATGCTATTGAACATGGATTCTGTAAGAGGCTAGGTTTTTAGCGGGGTTGCGATGTAGCCGGATTGAATTGGGTTAGGGGGTTTCGTTAGGGTGAAATTATGCTTTAATTTACTTAATTATTCATGCTTGTGTGAATGTGTTCTTAATGCGTTCTTTAGATTGACCATCTCTAGGATTGGTTTTAGGAGTTTTGTGTCACTTGAGACAGGGCGAAAACTCAAGCTCATAATTCATGCTTCGTTTTGTTTTTAGGTTGCTAGACGGCTTAAGCTTAATGTAATCGTTGAATTCTCGTGTTTATTGCTCGTAATTGTTTTAATAGGATTATAGGCCGAGAGGATACATAAACCGTCAATTACATAGGTTGCTAGATCACTCGAGAGAGGCTAGTAATATCATAGGGAGAGTGAGATTAGCGAGAATAGAGTAGTACAAGTTGTTCGAACCTGAAACCCCCGAGTCTTAATTTTCCGATGAAGTCGTGACCCTCATTTTCTCTTATTCAAAGTTTCGTGTTTAATCTCAGTTACTGTTTTTGTTAGTTTAATTACAGTCAATTATCACACCACCCACTTTAATTCCGTGAAATCAATTCGCTCTAGGTTGTTTAACGTAACTAGTCTCTATGGGATCGATATTTGTTACTTACGTAACACTATTACTTGTTCGATACGTCCGCTTGCGTGCTAGTTATAAAAATATCGCAACAAGTTTTTGGCGCCGTTGCCGGGGACTTTTTACAATAGCGTCGAAAAATAATCTGCTTTGCCATTTGATTTCGTTACGCGTTTCCTAACTTTGCGTGTCATTTTCTCTGTTTTGAAGGTGCATGCGGAGTGAGGGAACATCAAACCTCGTTCCACTCAATCTTGAGATCAAAAAATTCTGCAAGACGAACATAAAGCAATCACGGGAACGAACAATGGGAGATAAATCAAACAACGCGGCGATCGAAGAACCAAAGACCCGATTTCAATATGGGTTATCGCCAGCTGACGCTGCGTAATCGACAATCGCTCTCCCGACTCTTGCAGGTAATCAGAATTTCGAGATCAAGACCGGCATATTACATATTGTCCAAGCGAATCAATTCTCTGGATCACCTGTCGAAAACCCGCAAGACCATCTGACGAACTTCGTCGAGATTGTAAACACGTTCAAGCTCCATAACGTGTCCGACAAAGCCATCCGCCTCCGTCTCGTCCCATTCTTACTACGGGACCGACCTTTGCATCAAATTCATCTCAAAGTTCTTCCCGTTCGAGAAGATGCACAAGAGATGCAACGAGATCCACTCGTTTGCTGAATACGACGGGGAGTCCTTATTTGAAGCATGGGGTTGCTTCAAGGAATTAGAGCGGAGGTGTCCCAATCATGGCATCCAAGGGTGGATGATGGTGCATATTTTCTATGGCGGTCTCTCACCATCGTCTCGCACCCTCGTCAACTCGGCCGCTGGATCGTCGTTCTTTCAGAAAACGGAGGAGGAAGCTCATAGCATCCTCGAGAAGCTGGCTTACAACAATGATCAATGCCCGTCCGAGCGGCGCATCTTGAAGAATATGCCAGTCACTCCCGAGATGGAGCTGATGAAGGCACTAGCGGCACCGGAGGCAGATCTCACAAAGTCTGTCCAGGGACAGAAGGCCTCCGTCCAAGCCGTGCACACCCCTCAGGTCTGTTTCTGGTGCAACGGGCAGCACAATAGCAACGAGTGCGCTTATGGGAACAACAACCAACAGGCCAACTTCATCAACAACAGGCCGCCCCAGAACAACTACAGTCAAGGCCCAAGGAACAACTACCAGAATGGGGGATGGAGAGGTCCCCAAAAAACATGCCGATGCAACCCACGCCTCAAGCCCAGCCTCTCCACCACAGAATCAGCCTCGACCACCACCATACCAAGCCCCTCCATTTCGGGCGTACAAGGGCGAGACCAACCTAGAAGAGCTCATTGCCAACTTGGCCACGTCAACAACCGCCTTCATAAACTCCACCATAGAGTTCATGCACAAAACGAAGACGTCTCTCTCGAACCAATCGGCTCAGATCCGAAATCTTGAGACACAAATGGGGCAACTGTCGACCACGGTAAACTTGCGACCTCAGGGAACGCTACCGGGAAACACCGGCATCAACCCCAGGTCATAAGTCAACGCCATTACACTCAGAAGCGAACAAGTGATAGACAACTCAAACAAGAAGAAAGTGAAGGTGGAGAAAGACGAGCCCCCCGCATCGATGAGCCAAGCCACGCCACCTCCAGCAAGTCCATCAGCTCCAACAAACCCACCAAAGCTGCCATTTCCTCAAAGGCAGAAAGAAGGGAAACACGACCACCAGTTCAGTAAGTTCCTCGAGGTATTCAAGTAGCTTTAGATAAATATCCCGTTTTCTGACGCTCTTGAGCGAATTCCGACGTATGCCAAGTTTCTGAAGGACATCCTCTCGAAAAAGAGGAAGATAGAGGATTGCAGCACGATCACCCTCACCGAAGAGTGCTCCGCCATCATTCACAGGAAGTTGCCGATGAAGATGAAGGATCCAGGAAGCTTCACCGTCCCGTGTGCTATCGGGAACACCTTCTTTGAGCGAGCACTATGCAACTTGGGAGCGAGCATCAACCTGATGCCGTACTCTATCTTCAAGAAGCTCGCCATTGAAGGGGTGAAGCCGACCCGAATCACGCTCCAAATGGCAGATAGGTCCATCGTATACCCGCAAGGAGTGATCGAGGACCTCTTGGTCAAAGTCGATAAGTTTATCTTCCCCATCGACTTCGTGGTGCTCGACATGGAGGAAGACCGCGACGTCCCAATCATCCTAGGGCGGCCATTCCTTGCCACAGGAGGAGCTCTCATTAACGTCCAGAAAGGAGAGCTAAAGCTGAGGGTGCAAGATGAAGAAGTGGTGTTCAACGTGTTCAACGCTATAAAATACCTGAGGGAGAGCGACGATGTCTACCGGATCGACGTGTGTAACTCCATCATCGTCAACTTCTCTCACCGATCCGAGGACCCGCTCGAGGTAAGTTTGCTAAACTCTATCGATTTCACTAACGAGTTTGATGAATGTGAAGCTTTAGAGCACGTGGAGTACATGAACGTAGCCATTCCATATTGACGTAACTCGATCGAGAGTTTTGGGGAGAGTCAACCCCGAGTGCCTCCGTCCATTCAACAGCCCCGAAAAGCTCGAACAAAAAGAATTACCAGCACATATCCACTACGCCTACTTAGGCGCAGACTCGACCCTTCCGGTGATCATCTCGAATCACCTCACCAAGGGAGAAGAAGAAAAGTTGCTCGTGGCGCTACGCAAGCACAAGGGAGCGATCGGGTGGACACTCTCGGACATCAAAGGGATCAGCCCCTCCTATTGCGTTCACCGCATACTCTTGGAGGATGGACATTGTCCCTCGGTGGAACACCAAAGACGCCTAAACCCGGCAATGAAGGAGGTCGTGAGGAAGGAGATCCTAAAATGGCTCGACATTGGGGTCATTTACCCGATCTCCGACAGTGCATCGGTAAGTCCGGTGCAATGCGTTCCAAAGAAAGGCGGAATGACGGTGGTGAGAAACGAATATAACGAGCTCATTTCCACTCGGACGGTGACAGGGTACAGAATTTGCATGGATTAACGCAAGCTCAACAACGCCACTCGCAAAGACCACTTCCCACTCCTCTTTATCGACCAGATGCTCGATCGTCTCGCAGGGCACATGTATTATTGTTTTCTTGATGGCTATTCCGGTTATAACTAGATCACTATTGCACCGGAAGATCAGGAGAAGACCACCTTTACATGCCCTTATGGCACTTTCACCTTCAAGAGAATGCCGTTTAGGCTATGTAACGCACCAGCCACGTTCCGAAGATGCATGATGGCCATCTTCTCCGACATGGTGGAGAAGACAATTGAGGTTTTATGGACGATTTTTCTGTATTTGGCCCTACATTTGATCAGTGTTTGGAGAATCTGTCTCAGGTGCTCAACAGGTGTGAAGAAACGAACCTCGTGCTAAACTGGGAGAAGTGCCATTTCATGGTACAAGAAGGCATCATGCTGGGCCACAGAGTCTCAAAGGACGGATTAGAGGTGGACCGGGCAAAAATTTCCACAATAGAGAAGCTACCACCGCCAAATTCGGTCAAGGGAGTGAGAAGTTTCCTAGGGCACGCCGGCTTCTATAGGCGCTTCATCAAGGACTTCTCCAAAATTACGAAGCCACTATGCGGACTACTAGAGAAAGATGCCAAGTTCTCCTTCTCCACCAAGTGCTTAGAGGCCTTCAACTCCCTCAAGCAGCGACTCAGCACCGCCCCGATCATCACCGCCCCAGACTGGAGTCTTCTGTTCGAGATCATGAGCGACGCCAGCGACCACGCGGTGGGTGCAGTCCTTGGGCAACGTAAAGATAAGGCTTTTCACGCTACTTACTAACGAGTCGGACCCTTAATGAAGCCCAAGTGAACTTCACGATGACGGAGAAGGAGCTTCTCGCAGTGGTGTTCGCCTTCGACAAGTTTAGACCCTACATCATCGGCAACAAGGTGATCGTCTACACCGACCACGCAGCCATACGATACCTCATGGAAAAGAAGGACACCAAACCACGCCTAATCCGTTGGGTTCTTCTGCTCAAGAGTATGAGATCGAGGTCAAAGACAAGAAGGGCATAGAGACGAACCTAGTAGCTGACCACCTATCGAGACTGGATACGCTCGAGCACGTTCTGGACAAGACGACACTCGTCAATGATGACTTCCCCGACGAAAAGCTTTTGGCCGTCCATCAAGCCGTCCTCCCCTGGTATTCCGACATCGTGAATTACCTCGTAGGCAAATTGGTGCCTACTGACCTCAAGACGTACCAAAAACGGAAATTTCTTTTGGAGGTCCGGAGGTATTACTGGGAGGAGCCGATTCTCTATTGGCAGTGTGCAGATCTGATTGTGAGGATGTGTATTCCCGAGGATGAGATGGAGTCAGTTCTACGACATTGCCACAGTCTCGAGTGTGGAGGTCACTTCGGTCCGAACCGCACAGCAGCGAAAGTTCTTCAAATCGGCTTTTATTGGCCAACGCTCAAAGACAACCATGACATCATCATTGCCTGTGACCGGTGCCAACGAACATGTAATATTTTTAACCGGAATGAGATGCCACTCACTAACATCTTGGAAATAGAACCGTTCGACGTCTGGGGAATAGATTTCGTGGGCCCATTTCTGTCCTCCTACGGAAACAAGTACATTCTCCTGGCGGTGGATTACGTAGCCAAGTGGGTCGAAGCCAAAGCTATTCCTTCAAGCGATGGGAAGGTGGTCTTGAAGTTCTTAAAGACCATCTTCACCCGATTCGGCATACCACAGGCCATCATCAGCGACGAGGGAGCACACTTTTGCAACCGGCAGTTCGACACACTGTCGCCAAATACAGCGTCACACACCGGAAGACATTGGCGTACCACTCTCAAGCCAACAGTCAAGCGGAGGTCTCCAACCGGGAAATCAAGAAAATCCTGGAAAAGACGGTGGGAAGTTCTCTGAAAGACTGGGCCGCCAAGCTCGACGACGCACTGTGGGCCTACCGCACAGCCTATAAGATGCCAATCGGTATGTCCCCGTACCACCTCATTTACGGGAAAGCATGGCATTTCCCAGTCGAGCTAGAGCACAAAGCTTCGGGGCAACAAAGACTTCTTCAGCTGAACACCCTTGATGAACTCCGACGAGAAGCATACGAGAATGCCAGAATCTACAAGGAGAAGACCAAAGTGTGGCATGACAAGCACATCGTTAGGAAGGACCTCAAGCCGGGCCAGAAGGTACTCCTCTATAATTCTAGGTTGAAGCTATTCCCTGGGAAACTAAAGTCGCGATGGTCGGGCCCGTTCGAAGTTGTGAATGTATATCCACAGGGGTGGGTGGAACTGGCAAACATGCAAGGAGAACGCTTCAAAGTCACCGGTCAAAGGGTGACACCATACTTTGGTGGCGTGTTCGAAAGTGAGAAAGCGGTGACCTTCATCACCTTCATTTCGTAAAAAGAAGACATATCTCATCAAGATATTGACGTTAACTAAAGCGCTAATCGGGAGGCAACCCGACTTTCTTTCGTTGCATCTTAATTTTTTTTTATTTGCTTGCACTCGGTATTTTATCGGCTTTGTTGTTTTCTTTTTTCCGAAAAAAAAGACGCACATCGCGCATCGCAGGGGAACCCTAGCGCGGCGCATGGACGTAACCTTCGATAATTTTCATTCACATAGTCATATGTGCGGAGCGCGCATAAGCCAAAATTTGGTCCGCGCGCCGCGAGGTCATCATGTACGCTGCGCGAGGACAACATGAGTCCGCGCACCGCGGGATCCCTTGTGCGCAGCGCGCGAAATGGAGATTTTGCACGCGAAGTCACATAGTCTTATGCGCGCTCCGCGTGTATGTCAAGATTCTTGTCCGCGCGGCGCGCAGAACAAGGCGCGCTGCGCGTTGTTTTACAATTGGGTTTTTGGGTCATTGTTTTTCATCTATTTCTCTCTTCTGCGATGTCTCTCGAACCCTAACCCCCTTTTCACAAAAATTCGACCCCAATCATCATACAAACACGTAATTTGATCATCACACTTCTTGCATGTGATTTATCTACCACAATTCGTGTGAGTTGAGTTTGTTTTTGGGTGTTTTTCATATGTTCAACCTCTCAATCCCCAACACATCAAGGTATGGCTTTGTAACTCGAATTTTATTGTGGTATGGTGATGATTTCATGATGTTAAGAGTGAATTCGAGAATGTTGACTATAGGAAAGGTTTAGTTACTCTTCATGACTCAAGTTTTCATAAAAAATTGGCATGCACCCTAGGTGTTCGATGAAATACCCGAACGAACGTACAAAGGAAAAAGTGAAATACTTACGTACGATTACGGGTCAATAAGCACGGGATCTACTTGTGAATATGTTTGGGGGTAAAAAGGGGTTAATAGACGTTCATCATAATATCTTCGACTCATTTTGCGTTGTATTTTGCAGATGCAACGAGCTTCGACATCGAGAGTCAACCCCAAACGTGTCCGTTGATCGGGGGCAGCTTTGCCTCGACCATCAACGTTACTTGAGGGCGTCGGTGAGGTGCGGGATGCCATATCAAAGAAGGGACTAATAGCTGAGCGTGTGCTTACACCCAATCGGGTGTGCGGGAACATGTCAGCACAAATCTGGAGACTCCATTGGGAGAAACTATGCAACATCGAGATGCCAGCATCACCGAAGTTGGTGCACGAGTTCTACGCAAATCTCTCCGTAACAGAGTGAAATCTCGTCAAAGTGCGTAATTTGGTGGTCAACATCTCCGTGCCGGTGCTCAACGACTATCTCGGGATCCTAGAACCCGAGAATGATGACTACGCCAACCTCTGCCTGTATCCACAATGAGAGGAATGGATTCGCCTCCTCGCCCACCCCGGAGCCACCTACAAGATGAAAGTGGTGCATGGCCAGGTAGTCTCAAGCCACTTCCCTATATCGAGCCTGAACCATTACGCAAAGGCGTGACAGCACTTCATCTGGGCCACGATCCTTCCTAACCTGCAGGAACACACGGTGGATCTCCAACGCCTGGCTCTACTAGTGTGCATCGTCACCGGAAAAGGCGTCAACATCGGCAAAATCTTGAAAGAGAGATTCGTGTTCTGTGCAAATCGCGATACCGATGTCACACTCGGCAAGAGGGGCTCATCACACAGCTCTACCTCAATGAGGGACTTCGAATCCCGGCCTCTGAGACACGAGAAAAATTGGGGGACCCAATCGACGACCGGAAGATCATGAGCCTGAAGCAGTGGTACATTGAGTTTTGCATAGGTACATTGAGGTCAACGAAAGTTTTGAGTTGGGGGGGGGGGGGATATATCGTTTGTCTTGCGGGGGTGTTTTGTATACTAGTAGTTCATTTACTAGGTTGCTGTGTATTTTAGGATAATTGGTAAAAATTGGTGTTTTGTCTGCTTTGATTGACTCGATAAATGTTGGCCGATGATATGGATAGTCCTGAGCTATAGATATTTGAAAAGATCTGTGAATTACCAAGTTAAAAAGAATCTTGTTGAGTTTTTTGTATTGCCTAAAGCCCGAATAATGTTTGTCTCGATGCTTAGATGACCTTGAATAGTAGTCTAACTAGTTCTAAAATGTGACCACCGAACACACTAAGAACGTCTTCGGACCCCTAGTCGAGGCGAAATTGAGTGCAATCTGATCTGGCGAGAATGATATAGGCATTAGGAATAACTCGTCAAGCCAAAAATCCAACCTGGAAATATGTATCAAGTAGAACTCACTCACAAAAAGTCGAACAATTTGTCCTCTCTCTATACTTAGTCAGAAAAAGCCGAGCCAATAAGTTTGAAATCCCACAAAGAACCCAGTTAACTTTAGCGACTCCTGAGTGACGTATTTGAGTGAATTCTTCCAATTTTGTGATATGTACTATGACCACACTCTCTGTGTTTGTTAGATTTTTAGACACCACGCCGGTGATTTACCCGTCTATATCTCGTATGAAAAAAAAATGATAAAAAAAATAAAATAATAATAATCACAAATATGCCTAATTGAGATGTTTGTAGTCCTGGCGTGGTGATGTTCATTTGAAGAGTTTGGTCGTGGTTGAGTCAAAGTTTGGGGGGGATTTGGGGAAGAGAGACTAAAGAAGTAAGATGTTCTCAAAAGTCATATTCAAAGCCAAGAACATTGAAAAATGAGTGAGTGAAGAAATAGGGTGGTGTTTCGGTGAGGATGGAGTCGCTAAGGTTAATGTCAAAGCCACTAAAAATTCGTTTCCCCACCCGAACCTAAACCTAAACATTACAAGCCTTTAAGACCTATTGACGAGCTAGGAATGACGTGTTCGCATTAGTGGAGATCAAGGGTGAGGAGAAGGCTTATGGTGTGTCGAATCGAATAAATTGTCATTCGAAGGAAACGATTCTTGTGTTGCGTCTTAGGATTGGAAATGTTACGAGACTTGGGAATCAAAAGTTAATCGAGATAAAAGAACATTGCAAACGGCTAGGGCTAACACAAATTTGGAAGGATTCTTTTAAACTTGGTAGCTGACTTGGAGTTTAAAACCACAGATGTCTATGTCGATGAAAGTCTAGAGGATTGAAGTTAAGGCAAGCATGAGTCGATCGTTATAGTCAGGGCAGTGAAATTTACCAATTTTAGTCTAGATAACTTCTTTTCTGTGATTTTATGTTTTTCTTTTACTTTTTTTTTCTTTTGTTACTTGAGGACAAGTAACGGTTTAAGTTTGGGGGGATTTGATAGGTGCGTTAATCACGCGTAAAACTCCTATTTCCCGAACCAAAAACCGACGAGTCCTCGAGTATTATAATAGTTTTTAGTAGGTCAATGAGTAGTTTCAAGTTCAAAAGAGCAATAGAGTGTCTGCAGTCAATTTCATGGAAAGAGGACGGGATTCGGAGACAAAACGGTCGAAATGAAGTCAAAAAGCGATGGACAAGAAAATTGGCGACTCCGTGCGCCGTTTGCAATCCCTCGCGCGCCACAGGAAGACAGAATTCGAGGCCGCACGCCGCATGCTTCTGTTCGCGCGCCGTGCATACTAGGAGCACAAACCGTGAAAACTCACAGAGTCTTATGCGCGGAGCGCGCGTAAGCTGGAGTCTGGTCACCGCGCCGCGCATCGACAACCGCGTGCCTCCGATTTGCTGGAATAGGAAATTAACGTTTTC
This sequence comes from Urtica dioica subsp. dioica, assembly GCF_054948205.1. NCBI lineage: Eukaryota > Viridiplantae > Streptophyta > Magnoliopsida > Rosales > Urticaceae > Urtica > Urtica dioica. The sequence goes on from NC_142756.1 coordinate 49,417,061, forward strand.
TGAAGATTTTGGACCTTTGGATTTAATTGGAAGGCTGAGATGACTCCGAAAAAGACACATTCAGAGCTATAAACATCTTTTGTAACCTAATTACCTGATTGATTGTTAGAGTTGTTTTCTATTTTTTTTTTGCACCTTTTCTTTGAGAGCTTTTGTTTGGGAGCGAAATTTAGTCGAAGATCCGACGAACAAGCAACCCTGAACTCCCGTTTTTAATAGTTTTTCCTTCTTTCCCTTACTCTCTATTACTTTAATTCTCGTTAATTGATAGTTTCATTCTTCCCGTCATGAATTTCATCGTGTTTCTCTTATTTATGGTTATGTTGATTCTTTTCTTGATCATTATGCTATTTAACATGGATTCCGTTAGTGGCTAGGTTTTTAGCGGGGTTGCGATGTAGCCGGATTGAATTGGATTAGGGGGTTTCGTTAGAGTGAAATTATGCTTTGATTTACTTAATTCTTCATGCTTGTGTGAATGTGTTAATTCTTAATGCGTTCTTTAGATTGGCCATCTCTAGGATTGTTTTTAGGAGTATTCTGTCACTCGAGACAGGGCGAAAACTCAAGCTCAAAATTCATGCTTCGTTTTGTTCTTAGGTTGCTAGACGGCTTAAGCTTAATGTAATCGTTTGAATTCTCGTGTTTATTGCTCGTAATTGTTTTAATAGGATTAGAGGCCGAGAGGATACATAAGCCGTCAATTACGTAGGTTGCTAGATCACTCGAGAGAGGCTAGTAATATCATAGGGAGAGTGAGATTAGCGAAAATAGAGTAGTACAAGTTGTTCGAACCTGAAACCCTCGAGTCTTAATTTTCCGGTGAAGTCATGACCCTCATTTTCTCTTATTCAAAGTTTCGTGTTTAATCTCAGTTACTGTTTTTGTTAGTTTAATTATAGTCAATTATCACACCACCCACTTTAATTCCGTGAAATCAATTCGCTCTAGGTTGTTTAGCGTCGCTATAGTAACTAGTATCTGTGGGATGGATATCCGTTACTTACGTAACAATATTACTTGTTCGATACGTCCGCTTGCGTGCTAGTTATAAAAATATCGCAACAGAAACACCCTGTTTCTACAACGTTTATGTTAAGCGTTGTAGAATCCTTAGTTTCTATAACATTTATTTTAACCGTTGTAGAAAATGGGTTGTAGAATCCAACATTTGTTGTAGTGGTGGCTCATTCGTAAGTATCCAATACTTCAAAAATAGCGAAATTTCATAAACTCCTCTACAGACCAATTAACTATAAATTTGTCTCATAAATAAATTAAGGGTCAAGCGGCTAAATGGCCAAATAGAACTTAAGGATTTGCAAAATAGCCAAAGTTTATCAAGTATAAGCAAAATAGCCAAACTGCGATTAATCCAGACAGGATTAAATTTAATCCCGACAAAATTTCTGGATTAAATTTAATCCAGGCCTGCCTGGATTAAATTTAATCCAGGGATTTTATTCAGTCTTAAAATTTAATCCTCGACCTTCTCCGATCTCCAACTTCTCAGACCTCCTTCCAGTCACCGTAATCGCACAGATCTTACCTCCCGTCGGACTCTCCTTCACAGCGGCGAAGGCGAGGAGATCGACGGAGATTCGGGACTCTCCGTCACTCTACGGCGACGAGGAGGGCTTCCTCGCTGGAAAGGTTCGTCGGACTTTGCCTCCGGCGGCGGTGCCGGCGTTCTTCTTCGGAGTGATGAGTCCGAAATTGCAGAGAAGAGCTCTTGGAAAAATCTGGCGGCGGTGCCTGCGTTTTTCTTCGTTCTGTGGATTATCTTTTTTTTTCTTCCTATTGGAGGCGGCTATTTTGCCTAACCTAATGAAACTATGGCTATTTTGCAAAAGCCATAATTTGAATTGGCTAGTTCATGCCATTTTTTCATAAATTAAATTAACCATAATATTAACTTCATTTAACTAAAGTTGAGCAAAATCAAAATACCACACAATCAGCTTATTACATTAGTTTGAACTAGTCTAATTTTGATTACTTTGTTTAATTCAACTATGAAGCTTAGTTAAATTTTCTTTGGTGATTAAATTAACTTTTTAGGAAAACTGTCAATTGATGTTAAAAAAAAAAAAAAATCAAATTCCTGTTAATATTAAGCACAAGCCCCTGGTTTAGTATAGCGGATTATAAATAGTACTGTAAATTATATCGCCGCTTAAACGCAAACGGATAAGAAGCAACTACCTCTCTTGGATGGTATGCACACGTAGACTCACAAACATTTTTCTATATATAGAACCGATCTAAACCAAAAAAAGAAAATATAACACCCGAACAAAACCTGAACAACTATAATTTAGTCACTCCCATATATCTAAGAACAAGCACCCAAGACAAAACAAACAGAAACACACGCGACAACAACATTTCTACATCGAAAAGTATAGGCCATAAAACTTATACTCGAAATCAAATTTATAAAAATAAAAATAAAAAATCATGAAAAAGTTCTGCAGTCTGTCGGAGTTCGGTTCTTGCTGTCGGGCACAGGCGACGCCGGCGCTGGTGACGGTGGTTCGGGAAGACGACCGGGGCTTCGCGACGGAAGGCCACACGCCACGGCGGCGGCTGAGACGCGCGTCTAGCAGAAAGTGCTCCACCGCGGCGGCGGAGCTGTGGAGGCCAGGGCTTCCTGCAATATCGGAAGACACGGCGTCGATTTCTTCTTCCCGGCCTCCGGCGACAGTTTCAGGGAAGACCGATCCGACGGCTCGGAGCAAAGCCGTGGGATCAACGGCTAATAATAAGAGCCGTCGTTTCTCAAAAGAAGACGCCAGGTTTGTATACAAATATCAATTATTGCTGTTTATGTTATCAAGTTTAAAAGATGAATATTTCTGAATGGGGGACTTGTTACGTGTGTTCAGGACAAACTCTGTGCCGGTGATTATTCCAGTTTTCACGCCAACGCCATTCTTGTTTTGATTAAGAAAAAAGGAAAATTGTATATGATCAGGGTTTTCTCCAAATTAAATAATCAATATTTTTTTTATATCGAATTATCGCACTTTATAAAATGAAAATTGGAGAAATATTTTGATCATGTGTGATTGCTATCTCTATCTTGAATCGTTATTGGTTCGTAGTATATGTATGTACTATGTAGTAGTGGTGGCAGTTTATTGTAATTAGAAAGCATATTTTGGGGGCTAATTTGAAACTGAATTTAAAGGCAGGCTTATCTGAAAATTTCTTAGGTAAGTACAAAAAAAAAATTTAAAAATTTAAAGAACAAAAAAAAAATTAAAGATTTGAGGAGGCTTATATCCCTAAGCTGAACAGGGCTCAAATTCGGGGGCTGTGATCACGGAAGCAATACCAAATACCACTGACCCATAAAAAAGTGGGCCTAATCCTTGGGGATATGACAATACGTTTAAAAGATTATTCCATCTAACGTATTCCCCCTGGATGCAGGAATAACGACATGTATTAAATGTCCAGTCCAAGCCAAGGAGCTTATATTTTAACCCATTAATCAATTTCTAAATGCTGGAGTAGATGCTAAAGAGATTCCACTTCTTCGTGAATTTATCTTGAATCGCGATCTTTTGACTCAACTTTATCCCAGCTTTGTTGAGGGAGCAACGCCGTTTTCAGCTTGAATTGGTCAAAACTATGCTAAATTTCTTACTTTTCGTGGAGGATTAAACCCATTAACTGGTGGTCCCTCTTACTATTTTAACGAGAAATATAATTATAAATGTAGCTGGCATTGTAATTTTCACTACCAGTTAAAATGGACCTATCAATACAGATTTGATAATGAAGAAACTTGGACAAAAAGAAAGCAAGTGACTTAGACAAATCATTTTTGTCGATAACATCACACCAATCAATTGCGATGACAATTGCGCTATGAAGACTTGCTTTCGCCATGTCTCCGGTGGGTTCCCTTAACCAAACCACTGCCTATGAGTCGCCGGCTCATTCTTCAATAGGCACGTGGTCAGAGCTCCTGGCTCCTCCCATTGCTTGAGAGCTTACGGTTTCTTGTTCTATTTCACTCCCCGATGGGGTTCTTTTCACCCTTCCCTCACCATACTACTTCACTATCGGTCACCCAGGATAAATAAATACATAACCAGATAAGAAAAAGTAAAAAAAAAATGGTTTTTTTTATCATAGATAATAGATGTCTTTGACATAATTTGATATGCCAATGATTTGTGTTGTCGCCATTTTTCGGACAACGATTTAGTAGCCACAGGCGGTTAGACCCAAGGCCGGACCAAGTGGCCTCGCCTGGGCTCGAGCGTGTCGGACCTGGTTGCCCAGATCTTCCCTTGGCTGTCGATGGTGTCTGAGCTCGCCGGGGTACCTGGAAAGGAAGAGAGAACCGTGAGCTAAGAAGGGAAAACAGAGGGGGTGCCCCTGTTTACCTCTCCGACGCTCAACATTAGTGGGATTGAGGTGGAGAACAGAGGGTTTAAGTGTTTAGGGGCCGAGACTTGAGAGAAACGAGCGAGAGGTGAGTTCGGCAGCGTTTCAGTCCTTAAGAATGGATTACCTTGAGAATGTGAGGGGCGCCTGTATTTATAGGCGACCAAGGGGCCATTGGTGGGCCCCTTGGCCGAGGATAACATGGGCTCGGCGTCATTGGCATGTCCCTTGGCAGAGGATAACATAGACTTGGCAGGGGATAGCATAGGAGGGCGTCATTGGCATGTCCCTTGGCAGAGGATGTTGTCGCACGAAAATGAACAACTATTTAAAACCTCGGGCGGTTCGATCCAAGGCCGGACTAAGTGATCGCACCCGGGCCAAGAGTGGGAACTCGATAGTCTCGAGCTAGGGTTTTCTCCGATCAACCCGCCTCTAGGGAGAGGTAGGGGATGAGGAGGAGGAGTGACCGTGCCTTGGTTGTCGGCTGCCTACGTACCCGTGCGTGGGATAAGGTCAGAACGTAGTTCAAGCGTGTAGGACGCAGTATGAGGCGCGGAGCCTGGGTGGAGAGGCGTGCTCGACGAAGGAGACGGGGCGCGAGGAATCCTCAGCGGCGCCTCAGAACTTCGGAGATTGCGTAGGCGTCTAGCGTGTTAGACGCGCGAGGGTAACTCTAGGCGAGAACCCTAGGGGCGTGCTTGAGCACCAGAGAACGTTCGGTCAAAGGGAGCGACGTCCGGGAAGTCCCCGTGAGTGCTTCGGAACCTTTGAGAACGAGGGAGGGAGAAGAGAGTCTGCTTCAGGCCAAATATGGCATCCAGAGAAGCAGAGAAGAGTAAGAAATCGAGCGTGTCGATAGGAGATGAAGAGAATTTTGTGTATTGAATAGGATTCAATGGGATGGCTTTCCCCTCAGTGGGAGGGGGTTTATATAGGTGTTTGGGAGCCTTAGAAGGTCCCTTTTTCGTCCATGTGGGACTAGGAACGCGCATGCCATCAAGTGGAGGCGCACGGCGCGCGCGGCGCACAAAGCGCGGCGCGCGGGTCACCGGGCGCGGCGCGAGGGTCACCGGGCGCGCGGCGCACGCCTGTCTGGCGCGGTGCGCCGTCTGCTGCATGGCCGGCCGGCGTAGCGTGTTGTGTGCGTGATGAACGGCTCGTCTTGCCGGGTTCTTGCGGGCCTTCGAATATCATTCTTCTCATGTGAAATATGAAGCTTTCCACTTGACGAGAGTGTCTCGATTCGAGGAGCAAGGCTCGACTCGACGAGAGCGACTAGCGACTTGACTCGAGGAGTGACTCGAGAATGACTCGAGGCTCGACTCGAGAATGACTCGAGGCTCGACTCGAGGAACAATTAAAGGCTCGACTCGAGGAACAATTCAAGGCTCGACTCGAGGAGATTGACTCAAGGCTCGACTCGAGGAGCGAAGCTCGACTCGAGGAGTCAGGAGTTTGGGCGAGGGCTTGAAGATTTGCCGCTCTTTAGGACCTCCGGCCTGACCATCGGCCCTTTGAGCGACGTGCCTTCTTGGCGTCTAGGGTTTTCCGAAAACGACCGACAACATTAGCCCCCCAAGTTCGTCGTTCGGGAGGCGTCCCAGCGATGAACTTTTTGTTCTTCTAGTTGGGTGTTTGGGGAAAATATTTCCCGTGCCTTGTGGCCCCGAGGAAAATTTTTTTCCTCTTCTTTTTTCTTTTTTTTTTTTAGGGGGGCGCGCGGCGCGCGCCCTGGACGGCGCGGCGCGCGGTCTGTGCTGCATGACCCGCGCGGCGCACGGGCTTGGCGCGCGGCGCGCCCCGTGCGCGGGGCTGGTTCGCCTCGCGCGGGAGAACTCCGACTTTTTGGAGTTTTTACTCCGATTTTGCTCCTTGTGGGAGTAGGATTTCGACTCCTACCCCCCCAGAAGTCTATAAATAGACCTCCCCCCTTCCCTTTATTCCTCACTTTATTTTTTCTCTTTTCTCTACGCTTGTTTTCTTTTTTACGCTTGCATTATGGGTGTCCCTCCCCTTTTCTCAGCTGAGAGTCCCGAGATTGATTTCTCTCTCTTGTTTCAGGGTTCTGAACACGCAGAGGATGATCTCTTCGCGGGATTAAGGGAAGTTCCTCTGCACGTGGAAGAAAATCCAAGCGGAGTAGAGCAGTGGATGGAGGAAGGCGAGCTGGGTGCGACCGTGCCCGCTGCTCAGCCTCTTGAAGAGTGCGCGCCAACTGGGCGCGATACAGGTGGGGAGTTTGATCATCCCGCATCCGGGGAGCCGGCCCCTCGCCTCGTGATCAACTTAGTTGGCGAGGGGGTTCGCGACAAAGTCCGCCTCGACGTGCCGCAGTCCAACTTGGACATTCAAGGCGTGCCGGGAGATGTTACGGACGCGGATGCGGTGACTCCGCTAGAGTCGATTCTCGACGAGATAGACTACGTGGACGACTTTGCTCCCGAGTCTGAAGATCCCGGAGGTGAGTCAGAGACATGTCCGGGGGCCGAAGGCCTCGCATCGGAGCGTCCCGAGGTACCGTCGGCAGCTGCCGCGGTCGTGTCGGAGGGCAGGGACCCTTCCGTGGAGCCAGGGGGTTCTCAGCCCGAGACCCCTGACGCAGAGGCGTTAGTATCGGCGAGGTCGCTTGCTAGGACGGAGTGGTATCCCGAGGAGGGCCTTGCTGCTCCCGAGGACTTCGATTGTTCGGGGGTCGATTCTTCGAGCTCGCTCACCTACCGGACATTCGTTGGTCTCCGGGAGGCATTCGCCATTCCGTCGTCCGTGGCGCTTCTCCGTCCTTTACAGGACGACCGTCCTTTCCGGCCTCGTCGTGGATTTGCCGCAGTTTCAGTTGCAAGTCTAAACTTCGGGTTACGGCTGCCGTTTCAACCCATCGTTCAGCAGTTTCTCGCCCGTCCGGGGGTGCACGCATGTCAGATGAGCCCGACATTCTACCGTATAGTGGCGATGTGCCACATGGAGTGGCATTGCCAGACTGAGCGGGTAATGACCGTGAGTGATTTTCGCAACCTCATCGCGGTCTTCCCTGCGCCCGGGCAACCCAGTTTCTTTGTGGCCCGCGATCGCCGGAATACTAAGCTGATCGTCGATTCAGAGAAGTATAATCGACGACCATGGGTGTGGGTCTCGGCGGAGGCTTTTGGCGACGCGCCGCTCCGGTTCGGCCCCTTGGCTGAGTTTTCTGCTAACGTGGGGGCCGATGACCTCGACTTCGTGAAGGAGATCTGGGGAATGTCGGAGGCTCGGAAAGCCGTCGAACGATTTCGTTCCCCTGAGCTGATGGCTTCCACAGGGTGGTTCCCGCCATTTCCACCTAGCCAGCGGACCGAGAGTGTCCCCAGAGCCGCATCATCTCTCTCTAGTGGCGATCTTCAAGGTATGTCGATGTTTCACACTTCTTGATCTTGTTTTTAGCTTAGGTTTTTGACTTTTGTTGCTTTCGTAGTCTCTTCGGCCAGGGCGAGGGCTCGAGCGCGCCTAGCGAAGGCTTCTCGGGACCCGAAGTTGTTGGCGGCGGTCCGTTGTCGGATTGCCGCTCGGAACAGTCGGGAGAAACCCGATACCGATCATCGGACGGGGAGTGGTCCTCGCGCTTCTTTGAAGCGACCCTCCTCCCCGGCTTTACCCGACACGTCTTCGGACTCCAAGCGCGTAAACTCGATGGTTGACGTGGAGGCTGCGGAGGTTAGGGGGGAATGTTCCCTGGGCCTCGCTCAATCTTCGATGAAGATGTGGAAGAGCGTCGTGGCCAGCAGCGACGTGGAGTTCTTTCGTCACGGCGTTTCCGATGCACATAGAGTAAGTTTCCCTTGCCTCGTTTGTGATGAACCTTTCTTTTGCTAAATTATCTTTTTGCCTTCTCAGGTGCTTGCTCGAGCGACCCGGGGCGAGAAGATCCTTCACGACCTCATCAGGCGGATGAGCCGTGCCCAGGAAGAGCTTGCTCAAGCGAAGTCTCAGCTGGCCCACGCCGAGCGAGGTTCTAGCTCAGAGGCGGAGTTTGCGAGTCTCCGCGAGCAGCTTCAGGAGGCTCGCGTGGAATTGGGGGTTACTCGCGGCAAGTGCGACCGTGCTCAGGCGGCGGTGGCGAAGATGGCTGAGGAGCTAACGACGGAGCCCTCGAAGTGGCGACTCGATCGACGGAGGTCTTCCGGAGCGAAGCGCGGGATCTTCGACATCAGTTGGAGTCGCGCACGGAAGAAGTTGGCATTCTTCAGGGCCAGCTTACGTCGAGTGAGGCTGCTCGTGTTCGTGCGGAGCGTCAGCGCGACTCCTTGGCGGAGGAGGTGGTTCGGGTCACCGAGGAGAAAGTCGCGGCGGAGCAGCTTGCGTTCGACCTTCAAGACGACTTTGATGTCAGAGTCGAGGAGGCAAGACATGCGGCGGCGGTGGAGTGTCGGGATGCCACAGCTACCGAGAATGTTTCTCGGGGGGTCACCTTCGACTTCTTCGACTCGCTATTCCCACCACTCGACGGGGCCGATCCTGTAGGCGATGTTCCCGTTGAGTGACCTTTTCCTTTATTTATTTTTCTCGCGCAAGTGTTTAGCGCATGCTTTTTAGGTTTTTCCATTCAGCGCACCTGTCTTAGCGCTTGCTTACTAGGATTTTTCCCTTTAGCGCACTTGTCTTAGCGCATGCTTTCTAGGATTTGAGGCAGTTGCCTCTTTCTTTTATGAAAAGTTTTTTTTTTTATTTATTCTTACGGATGTTTTCGCACATTCATCTTTCATTGCATGCTTGGATGGTCGACTTGTTTGTGTCAATGGTTTTGCCCATCCTTTTACCTTAGCAGGGTACCTTTTCAAACACGCCAGTCACTTGGATGGTTCGCGTTTTTAAGTATTTTCAACTGCGGGTCAGCCATGTTACGTAGGCGCCTTACGTGTGCCGGATTGCGTCAAGTGGACGTATCAGGCTGCGCTAGGTAGGCGTTTTAAGCGCACCATGCAGGCGTCTTGGATTGCGCCATGTAGGCGTCTTAGGTTGCGCCATGTAGACGTCTTAAGTGCGCCATGTAGGCGTCTCGGGTTGCGCCATGTAGGCGTCTTAAGTTGCGCCATGTAGGCGTCTTAAGTGCGCCATGTAGGCGTCTTAGTTTGCGCCATGTAGGCGTCTTACGGGCTGCGCCTTTACGCGTCTTACGTGCGCCATGTAGGCGTCTTAGGTTGCGCCATGTAGGCGTCTTACGGGCTGCGCCTTTACGCGTCTTACGTGCGCCATGTAGGCGTCTTAAGTTGCGCCATGTAGGCGTCTTACGGGCTGCGCCTTTACGCGTCTTACGTGCGCCATGTAGGCGTCTTAAGTTGCGCCATGTAGGCGTCTTACGGGTTGCGCCTTTACGCGTCTTACGTGCGCCATGTAGGCGTCTTGGGTTGCGCCATGTAGGCATCTTACGGGCTGCGCCTTTACGCGTCTTACGTGCGCCATGTAGGCGTCTTGGGTTGCGCCATGTAGGCGTCTTACGGGCTGCGCCTTTACGCGTCTTACGTGCGCCATGTAGGCGTCTTAGGTTGCGCCATGTAGGCGTCTTACGGGCTGCGCCTTTACGCGTCTTACGTGCGCCATGTAGGCGTCTTAGGTTGCGCCATGTAGGCGTCTTACGGGCTGCGCCTTTACGCGTCTTACGTGCGCCATGTAGGCGTCTTAAGTGCGCCATGTAGGCGTCTTAAGTTGCGCCATGTAGGCGTCTTACGGGTTGCGCCTTTACGCGACTTACGTTTTTTGGTGGAGCGTGTTCTTTTGAGAGTTTCCTTACCATAGCTAGCCCCCCCAAGTTTTTGGGTTATAAGTTAATTGTTCGATAACCAGAAAAATTGCATAAAACAAAATTTGGAACGGAAAACTTGAGTTTTATTACTTTTGCGAAAAAACTTGCGAGAAAATTAAAATCCTAAAACATTGGCTCGTAGGCCTTATTGAAAATGGGAAATAAAAGCGATAAAAAAGCGGGGGACGCTAGCTACTGATAGTACTGCCTCAAGTGCTCCGCGTTCCACGGGTGGCGAATCGGAGTTCCGTCCGTGTGCTCGATGTAGTATGTCCCGTCGTGAATGACTTTGCGGACTCTGTAAGGGCCTTCCCAGTTCGGGCCTAGGACGCCGGCGCCTTGGACTTGTGTGTTCTGGAACACTCGTCTGAGGACGAGGCTTCCGACGGCAAAGGTTCGCCTTTTGATCTTGGAGTTGTAGTATCTTTCGACCTTGCTCTTCTGTGCGGCGAGGCGTCTTAATGCTTCCGCTCTTTTTTCATCGATCAGGTCCAACTCAAGGCGCATGGCCTCGTCGTTGTCCGCTTCATCGAATGTATCGACTCGGAACGTGGGTACCTCGGTTTCAATTGGAACCACGGCCTCGACCCCATATGCAAGGGAGAATGGCATCTCGCCGGTGGCGTTTCGCGCGGTTGTCCTATATGCCCATAGGACGAATGGCAATTCCTCGGCCCAGGCGCCTTTCTTGTCTTCGAGCTTCTTTTTCAGGTTGCTTTTGATAGTCTTGTTGACTGCCTCGACTTGGCCATTGGCCTGAGGATGACGCGGCGAGGAGAAGGTCTTACTGATCTTCAGTTGATCGCAGATATCTCTTACTCGCGCGTTGTCAAATTGTGCTCCGTTGTCGGTCACAATCGAGGCGGGGATACCGTGCCTGCATATGATGTTCTTCCAGATGAAGTTTGTCGTGTTTGCTTCAGTTATTCTGGCAAGCGGCTCGGCCTCTACCCACTTAGTGAAGTAGTCGATGGCGATAATGGCGTACTCGTATTGCCTTGGCGCTCTAGGGAGCTTGCCAATGATGTCCACGCCCCACTTAGCAAAGGGACGTGGGACAACGATGCTGCTTAATGGGGTCGGGGGCTGTCGCAGAATTTCCGCGAAGCGCTGGCATTTATCGCAACGCCTTGCCCATTCGCAAGCATCTCGCTTCATGGTAGGCCAGAAATAGCCTTGCTTAAGCGCTTTGAGTGCCAGGGAAGTTCCAGCGGCGTGGTTTCCGCAGATGCCCTCATGGATTTCGCGGAGGACCTTGGTCGACTCAACGCTATCGAGGCATCGGAGCAGTGGTGACGAGTAACCGCGCTTATAGAGTGTGCCCTCACGGAGCGTGTATTTGGATGCTAAGGCCCTTAGTTTATCGGCTTCCTTGCGGTCTTCGGGGAGTTCCCCTCTTCGCAAAAACTCGACAATTGAGTCCATCCAAGTAGGCTGAGGTGTCATCTCTATGGTCCCGACTTCGTCTCGGGAGACAGATGGTCATGGGAGAGATTCAATGGGCACGGTCCCCAATCCGTCTTCGTCGATGCCAGATCCGAGGCGAGCAAGCGCGTCAGCCTCCGAATTTTGTTCTCTCGGGATTTGGTGAATCTCGAACCAAGAGAAGGCATCGAGTTTGGAATTTGTCTTAGCCAGGTACGCGACCATGTTGGGCTCCTTGGCGATGTAATCTCCTTTAACCTGGTTTACGATCAACTGCGAGTCGCAGTGTATTCGCAGGTTATGGGAGCCGAGCTTCTGTGCCAACTCTATCCCTACAATCAGCGCTTCGTATTCAGCTTCATTGTTGGAGGCTTGGAAGCCGTAGTGAAGGGCATATCGCAGCTTTTCCCCGTCGGGGTTAATCAGGATTATTCCGGTGCCAGCCCCCCGAGCATTAGATGCTCCGTCTACGTATAACTCCCAGATGGGACCCGTTGGGTCTACCTTCCTTTTCTGAGTTAGCGTATCGTCGCTAAGGTCGGCTTCCGCTCTTCCCATATCGGGAGCGTAGGAGAATTCTGCCACGAAGTCGGCTAAGGCCTGCCCCTTTATAGCCGTTCTTGGGTGGAACTCAATCCCGTACTCGCTCAATTCTTGGGACCAGATCGCCATGCGAGTCGATGTTCCCTTTTGAAGAGCTTTACCGATTGGATGCTCAGTTCGCACCGCAATTGGGTGAGCTTGGAAGTACGGTCGTAGCTTCTTAGCTGCCGTTACGAGAGCCAGACAAAGTTTCTCAATCTCGGTGTAGCGCGTTTCCGCGTCGAGTAAGGCTTTGCTGACGTAGTAGATCGGCCACTGGACCTTGTTTTCTTCGCGGACAAGGACAGCACTTACAGCTCTTTCAGAGACGGCGAGATACACGTATAGCGTCTCGCCCTCTCTTGGTTTAGAGAGGAATGGTGGGGACCCAAAGTAAGCCTTCATTTCTTGGAAGGCACTTTCGCATTCGTCCGTCCACTCAAAGCCGTCCGTCTTCTTCAGAGCTTTGAAGAACGGTTGACACTTGTCGGTGGCTTTAGACACGAAGCGTGTCAGAGCGGCAATCCGACCGGTCAGGCTTTGTACCTCTTTAACTCGTCTTGGCGACTTCATTTCAAGGAGTGCCTTGATTTTTTCCGGGTTCGCCTCTATGCCTCGTCGGCTGACGATATAACCGAGGAACTTTCCGGATTCAACCCCGAAGACGCATTTGTTGGGGTTGAGCTTCATTTTATATCGGCGGAGGATTGTGAACATCTCCCTAAGGTCGCGTACGTGATTAGTTGCCAGTAGGCTTTTAACGAGCATGTCGTCCACGTACACTTCCATCGTGTTGCCGATTTGATCGGCGAAGATCCGATTTACCAAGCGTTGGTATGTTGCTCCCGCGTTCTTAAGGCCGAAAGGCATGACCTTGTAACAGTAGAGACCTCGATCAGTGACAAAGGTCGTCTTAATTTGATCGGGCTCGTGCATTCGAATTTGGTTGTAGCCTGAATAGGCGTCCATGAAGCTTAGAAGTTCATGGCCGGCCGTGGCGTCCACCAGTTGTTCGATGCGCGGGAGTGGAAAGCAGTCCTTAGGGCAGGCTTTGTTAAGATCTTTGTAGTCTATACAAATTCGCCACTTCCCGTTTGGCTTTTTTACCATTACCACGTTGGCGACCCACTTGGGGTACTTAGCCTCTCGAATGAAGTTTGCGGTGAGGAGTTCCTCGACCTCTTCATTTATGGCCAGGTATCGTTCTGGGTTGAACGTTCGTCTAGCCTGCACTTTTTCGGTGACTTTCGGGTCGTCGTTCAGTCGGTGCACTATTACCTCGGGATCGATTCCGGGCATGTCCGCATGAGTCCATGCAAAAACATCCTTGAACTCCCTAAGAAAGGCGGTAAGCTGAGTTTTGATGGCGAGTGGAAGTCGGGTGCCGATTTTTACAACCTGATCAGGCTTCGATTCGTCCAGGACGATGGGTACAAGATCATCGGAGGTTTCCACCTTAAGTCTTTCGATTTCATCACGGGGGTCAAGTTCTCCGAACTTCCTTGCATCCCTTAGGTTGCATGGGTAATCGTCTTCCAGTTGGAAGATTGTGTTGACCGCTTTTCCCGCGGACTTGCCATCAACTCCTTGCACGTAGCATGTTCTGGCTTGGGATTGGTCTCCAGCCATGATGCCAATTCCCCCTTCGGTGGGGAACTTCACCAGTAGGTGATACGTGGAAGTGATCGCCCTTAGCCGGTTCAACGTGGGTCGGCCGATGATTAAGTTGTAAGGCGACTCTTGATCGACCACTAGGAATGGGACCATGTGAACGGCTTCGATTTCTCCAGGGGTCCCAAAGGTGACCGGCAGGTCGATGATGCCCTCGGTCATAACCTTTTCCCCAGTGAACCCAAACAACGGCGTTTGGGTCGGAGTTGGGCGCAGCCCCCCGAGCTTCATGCGCTCTAGGGTGAACTTGAAAATTATATCAGCAGAGCTGCCGTTATCAATGAGGACCCTCTTCACCAAGTTATTGGCCACTTGGGCTTTTAGCACGATCGCGTCATTGTGCGGATGCACAACTCGCTTGGCCTCTTCATTGGTGAAATACATCGTCTCGTGAGGCATGGACGGAGGTTCTTCATATGTGAAGTTGACGTGTATAGCAGCGTCTTCCTGAGACACGGCCCTAAGGAATTTCTTCCGTTGTCGGGCCGAATCCCCATCTTGTGGACCTCCCAGTATGGTGGTTACCACGTGCAGTTGCGGGTTGGCGTTGGCAGTAGCCGTGGTTCGGTCGGCAGAAGCGGCTGCTCCTCCTCCTTGACCAGACTGTTGTCTGTTCGCGGTGGGGCCCGCAGCGCCAATCATGCGCAACACGAACTCCTTCAGCTCACCCCGTTGGATCAAAGCCTCGATTTGCCTTTTGAGGTTGTAGCATTCCGAGGTCAAATGACCGTATTCCCGATGGAACTCACAATACCTGGATCGATCGCGAGTTGCGGGATCCTTCTTCATTGGAGCCGGGGGCGTGAACTTGTCACGTGCCAGAGCCAAGATCATTTCCGGCGCTGTGTTTAGCGGCGTGAATGACGAGTACCCTTTGAAGTTTTCCGCAAGTCGCGGTTTCTGAGGTACATGGGGTTGGTTGCTAGGAACCTGGTTCCCCTTGTTTCGCCTTTTACGAGGTTCGCTCTGCTCGCGACTAGGTTCTTCTCGGCGGCGAGAGCTTTGATTAGTGCTCTTGCGGCCGTCGAGGTAGTCTTCGACTCCCATGAAAGTCTTAGCTAGAGTCATTAACTCGGCCATGGTGGAAGGGACACGGCCGACGACAGACTTGAGGAAGTCACTTGTGCGCAAGCCTTCTATGATAGCGGCAATTGCGTCACTGTCGTCAAAGCGATCGACCTTGTTTGACTCTTCAGTGAATCGGGCGAGGTATCGTCTAAGAGACTCGCCACTCTCTTGCCTGATTGACCACAGGTACATCTTGGTCTTCTTTTGGACCATAGACGTAGCGAACCGTGCTAGGAACATGTCCTTCAGGTCTTTGAACGAGTGGATGCTTCCTGGCCTTAAGTTTTTGAACCACTCAAAGCCGGGTCCGGCGAGGGTCAAACTAAAAGCTTGGCACATGGCACCAGGAGAAACACCCTGCATCGTCATCCAGGTTTCATAGTGCTGGATGTGGTAAGCAGGATCTGCTTTCCCATCATAGGGAGCGAGGTTCGGGAGCTTGAAATTCCCCGTACAAACCTCAGCCAGTATCTGAGTAGTGAAAGGTGATGAGTTCTCCTCAACGACCCCGTAGGCACTTCCACCTATTCCGTATTCTCGGAGATCACGTACCTCATTTCGAAGGTTGTGGATCATAGTGACCACATCGAGACCGGTCGTTGGAGTAACCCCTTGATCGGGAGGAGTCACCTGTAGCCTCTCGTTAGACCCTTGTCCTGCGCGGCGGTTCCCGTTAGTTGGGGCTGCCAGCGGGATATTGGGTCTAGAGCTTAGTCGCTCTCTCAGATCATTGCCACGCCCAATGCGTTGAGCAGTGAGGTGGTCCCTAAGATCAGGGCTGGCCGTACGGAGGCGCCGGCTTTGCTTGCGGCGGTGCGCTCTCCGCGCGCCCTGACTTTCCGCAACATTCTCCCTCGGACCTAGTTGGTCGAGAGCCGAACGTCGGGAATTCCCCTCTTGAGAAGCTACCGGCGCATCGCCTGTTCGAGGTAAGGGATTCGACGGACCGGCTTCAAACACGGCGGGGAGTTCCCCGTCCTTCGTGAGAGAAGTCTCGATATCCTCCGACTCACCAGTACCCTCGTAATCAGGGCCGCGGCTTTCCTCGTTGAGGTTCTTAGGATCCCCGTTGGGGGTCGTGGTGTCACGCATAGGTTGCTTCGCAGCCAGTCGGCTGTGGTACCTTGCGTTCCTCGCCTTCAGTCGGCGGATACTCTCCTCTAACTCCACGCTGCGGTTGTCCCTGCTATCAGGAGATGGAGATGGTGAGCGGGTCGAGCTCTCTTCGTGGAGCGACTCTTCGTCACCATGCGCTCGGGAGCGCAAGAAGTATTTCTTGGTCCTAGCGACGTTTTCCGGGTTGTTCACGCCCTCAGAACGTACGGGTGGTTGGCTACTCATCGTTTCTCAAGTTCGAGAAGGTTGAGTTCACAGAAGAAAAGAAGAAGATGAATAGAAGGGATTTCGGGCTGAATAGGTCGGGAAGCCCCCTCCTTCTAGCGCCAAAATGTTGTCGCACGAAAATGAACAACTATTTAAAACCTCGGGCGGTTCGATCCAAGGCCGGACCAAGTGATCGCACCCGGGCCAAGAGTGGGAACTCGATAGTCTCGAGCTAGGGTTTTCTCCGATCAACCCGCCTCTCGGGAGAGGTAGGGGATGAGGAGGAGGAGTGACCGTGCCTTGGTTGTCGGCTGCCTACGTACCCGTGCGTGGGATCAGGTCAGAACGTAGTTCAAGCGTGTAGGACGCAGTATGAGGCGCGGAGCCTGGGTGGAGAGGCGTGCTCGACGAAGGAGACGGGGCGCGAGGAATCCTCGGCGGCGCCTCAGAACTTCGGAGATCGCGTAGGCGTCTAGCGTGTTAGACGCGCGAGGGTAACTCTAGGCGAGAACCCTAGGGGCGTGCTTGAGCACCGGAGAACGTTCGGTCAAAGGGAGCGACGTCCGGGAAGTCCCCGTGAGTGCTTCGGAACCTTTGAGAACGAGGGAGGGAGAAGAGAGTCTGCTTCAGGCCAAATATAGCATCCAGAGAAGCAGAGAAGAGTAAGAAATCGAGCGTGTCGATAGGAGATGAAGAGAATTTTGTGTATTGAATCGGATTCAATGGGATGGCTTTCCCCTCAGTGGGAGGGGGTTTATATAGGTGTTTGGGAGCCTTAGAAGGTCCCTTTTTCGTCGATGTGGGACTAGGAACGCGTATGCCATCAAGTGGAGGCGCACGGCGCGCGGGTCACCGGGCGCGGCGCAGGTTGCGCGGCGCAGGTCGCGCGGCGCATGGAGCGCGCGGCGCGCGCCTGTCTGGCGGGGCGCGCCGTCTGCTGCATGGCCGGCCGGCGTAGCGTGTTGTGTGCGTGATGAACGGCTCGTCTTGCCGGGTTCTTGCAGGCCTTCGAATATCATTCTTCTCATGTGAAATATGAAGCTTTCCACTTGACGAGAGTGACTCGATTCGAGGAGCAAGGCTCGACTCGACGAGAGCGACTAGCGACTTGACTCGAGGAGTGACTCGAGAATGACTCGAGGCTCGACTCGAGAATGACTCGAGGCTCGACTCGAGGAACAATTCAAGGCTCGACTCGAGGAGCGAAGCTCGACTCGAGGAGATTGACTCAAGGCTCGACTCGAGGAGTCAGAAGTTTGGGCGAGGGCTTGAAGATTTGCCGCTCTTCAGGACCTCCGGCCTGACCATCGGCCCTTTGAGCGACGTGCCTTCTTGGCGTCTCGGGTTTTCCAAAAATGACCGACAACAAAGGATAACATAGACTTGGCAGAAGATAGCATAGACTTGGCAGAGGATAGCATAGGATGGCGTCATTGGTGAGCCCGCGAGGCCGAGGTCGAGCCCGCGAGGCCGAGGTCGAGCCCGTGAGACCGAGGTCGAGCTCGTGAGACAGAGGTCGAGCTCGTGAGGCCAAGGTCGAGCCGAGGTCGAGCTCGGTCTTGGGCCGAGGCTATTGGGCCGGCCCTTGGCCGAGCCGGCCCATGGGCCGATCAATGGTTGGGTCAAGTTTGATCGCTGTTTTGCCTTTGATTTGCCACGACTGGGGGTCGGGCCGATAACATTAGCCCCCCGAGTTTATCGTCGAGTGAAGCTTGTGCGATAAACTTAAGATTCCCGTCATCGTCGGCCCACCGAAGCGACCCATCGCGAAAAGGTTCGACTCGAACCTCTTTTACTATTTATTTACTCTTTCTCTGGTTTCTTTTCGTTTTTGCCTTGCTACATGTGCCAATGGTCCCCACCAACCACCTGTCGGTCCGTGGGTCCGTTGAAGATTACCTCTTCCCTCTGCTCGGGAATCAAGATGTAAACCTAGACGACCTTTGGGCGCAATTCTCATCCCCTGTGGATACCCAAAACGCAGCGCTCCCATCACCGCCTTCGGGCCACATCGGTCGAGATGGCTTGAGGCGATCTTCGTTCAGTCGATGCGTGGCTGGCCGACGCGGAGGAGGGTACGCGCGCCGGAGACGTCACTAGAGGGGACCCCGACGTCGTCGGGGATGCGCGCGGCCTGGGGGAAGGTGCGCCCGCCGAGGTGAGTCCGCGCGAAGGTGGGCCGACCCCCGTCGGTCTTGTCTGTGCTGGAAGCGTTGCCGGGAGGGGCCCAACCCGCACTGGTGGAGCGCCCGCCCTGGAAGGAGTCGCGCCGGCCGAGCCGGGCGCTGGGAGAGTCGCGTCGGTCCTGGGTGGCGATGTCGGGACTGTCCGGCAAGCAGGCGGCGGCGAGGGAGGCCCGGGTATCGATGCGCCGGCGGAGGTCTATCGGAGGCGGAGGGCATCGATGGAGGGCCGCCGGAGGCGGCCGGCGTCGTTGGCGGCAACGTCGGCGCTAGAGACGAGGAGCGCCGGCCGGACAACGTCGGCCAGGGGGCGGCGGCCAAGGCGCTGGTTGCCTTAGCCCTAGGGGTCGGCGGCGTCCCACCTGGCGAGTCGGGCCATGCCGCCGGGCCAGGCGCAAGCGCCAATGGGCCGGGCGAGAGCCCAAGGAGCCCGGGTGACCTGGGCGCGCGAGGGGACTCTCTGGTCAGGCCGGGCGCCGACAGTGGGCCCGCTGCCGGGCCGGACAACGGGGAGACAGGGCCGGCTGGCTCGGGCGACCGCCTTGAGGGGTCCGCAATCCGTGGTGACCTAGACTGCTCGGGTGTAGATGTCCCGAGCTCGCTCTCGATCGTTAGTTTCACGAGCTTGAGGAAGCGTTACGGCATCCCGGATGCGGTGTCGATCCTGAGGCCGTTGCCCGACGATCGCCCGACTCGCCCTCCGAGGGGACACGCGGCCATTCACGAGGCGAGTCTTCGCGGGGGGCTACGGTTACCCTTTCAACTGGTGATCCAAGAGCTATTGATTCGGTTGGGGGTGCACGCGTCGCAGATGTCTCCGTCCTTCTACCGGGCGGTCGCCGCGTACCATATGATGCTCTACCGAGCAAAGAAACGGGCAGTCACCGCAGACGATATCCAGGATCTCGTGGTCGTTCACGGGGTCCCGGGGAAACCGGGCTTCTACTGTGTGTGCCCTCGGAAACGCATCTCCATCGTTACCAAGGTTACCTCGAAGCATCGGTACCCTTGGGTGTGGGTTTCCGAGTCGGCCTTCAGGTCCGCGCCCTTGACGTTTGGGCCCGCGGTCGACTTTCCCTCCGTCGGGGATGCAGAAGATTCCGAACTTGTATCCGTGATCAAAGCGATCTCGGATTCGAGGCGGCAGGGGTCACTCTTCGAGTCCCCGGACCTGATGGTGAGGACCGGGTGGTTCGTGCCTTGTGCCAACGTCTCTCCGTGTCTTGGTCTCGGCGTGGAGGTTACGGAGGACCCTGTATCAGAGGCGGGGGGTTCGTCCGCCCATCCCCCCGAGGCGGGGGGTACTAGCCGTTCACATGCTCTAGCGTTTTCATTGTATTACGCTTATCGTGTGTGTTCTAACTCACTGTCATCTCTCTCTCATTCAGATATCATGCCTAGACGACATCGGCCGCGCACACACGTGCCGAAAGTGGCACTTATCGCTGAAGCTACGACCGCGGCTTGCCCCCGAGCTGAGGTTCTCCACCGAGAGTCGCCACCGCAGGCGGGGAATGAGGCGTTCTCTTCTAACAAGCGATCGTCTTCGTCGACTTCTTTCGGGCCACCCTCTGGCCACAAGCGCTCCCACACATCGACGGTGCCGGATAGCATGGATTCGATGCTCCTGGCGGAAGCGGCGGAGCGAGGGATCAGTGCTCCGGAGGGATTCTTGGGACCTCTCTGCGGGACTACAAAGGTTTGCTGACGACAAGCGATCTGGTGTTGGAATCGATCTAGGGTTTGAGAAAATAATTAACGCTTCGGTAAGCGGCGGAATTTTAAAAATTTTCTTTTACAAGTAAAACAGTTTTTACTAACCTAGACAAGTGCAAGTACATGTAATTAAAAACCAATATGAGCTATGAAGTTCACTAACCTTTCTTGAAGCTTGAACCTTGTAGAAGCTTTTGGAAAGTTGCAACGCTCGTCTCCCCTCGCAGCACGTCTCTCTTCCTTTCCTCGGCACCTCGAGCAACCACGAAAGTTTCTATCACTAAATCACTCGAAAAGAAGGAATCAGTGAGTGGGCACTTTTAAACACTACGACTTAAGAACGAGTCTCGAAGTCGCAGAGCTAAACACTAGGTCGAGTGAGGACCTAGGTGCCAAGACAAGAAATAATCGAAAATAAACTAGAGAGAGAGAGAGAGGATTTTCGGCCAAAGTTCTAGAGAGAGAGTCTCTCAAATCTCTTAAACTTGGATGAATGAAATGTGAGGAAATGAGGCTCCTATTTATAGGAGAGGTCTCACCTTCAATAAGGTAGTTTCCTCTTCTATAGAATATCACATATTCATGAGCAATTTCCTCTTTTTTCCCTTTGAGACACTCGGCCAACTCAAGGCTTCTAGAAGCCTTGATTTGTTTCCAATTTTGTTCAAGGCCTTGCCTTGTCTCTCACTTGGCCGATTCCCACTTTCCTCTTGGAGGAAATTTGTTTCCTCTTTTTCTTTTGGCAAGTATCTAAATACATTTATGCACAAAATAAACTCTCCTATTTCTCTATTAGGGTAGGCGCCCAAGTCTCTCTAGAAGGAGCTTCTAGAAGCTTCTTCATTTGTTCATGACAACATGAGAAAGGCCCATTAAGAATTTTCAATAAAATTCTCATGAAATGAAATTAATTCACAAGGCCCAGTTAAACATATTATGGCCGAGTGACATTAAGTCATCAAATGAACTTGTCAAAATTTATTGACATCCATTTCATCCTTATGTCTCAAAAGACAAAAATACCCTTTCGACAATTTTCGTTCTTGTTTTGACTTAGCTTCCAACTTAACTATTCCTATCGATGTGATTCGTGACAGTGACCTCATGGACCCAAATGAACAAAGCTTGAGCTAAACACTTGGACTCAAAAGTTCACAAACCTTTTCCAAGTTTAGCTTAATGTCAACTGACTCCACTAAAGAGCTGACACTGAAAATCTCTCGGTTCAAATGAATTTATTTTCTACTCAAGAATTCGACCTAATTATGATGAGCGGATCCACTGAATATTATCTATGTTTACCCTTCATGAATGTCATCAGCTAGTCGGGATTTACTAAATTACCATTTTACCCTTCTAGCTGTTATTTCCTCAACTCCTTTGTCGCTTGTGAATAAGTTAGAAACAATGTATTGACGAGGAGCTAACAAGTCACATTGTTTCATCCAAAAAGAGTCAGGACTCAATTTGGACACTGGCCAGTTCATTTATTCACACTCCAAGGAACAAAGCATGAGGTGACATACATTGCATTTCAGCAATCTTGTACATGAATTCCATATCTATGAGAACTTCACAAAGTTACTCATGACAGACTCACAACTTAGTACTTCACCAATAGGCCTTGTTCGGAATCACATAGTGAGTCCGAACTTTGACTTTCTCAAATGAGAATACTAAGGTGTGAAATGGCATGTCTCATTTCAGGATTAAGGTAAGCATGATGCAATTCATACATAGTGACTTCGAGACATAAGAGGTTAAATGGTTTGTTCTTATATTGTCTCTAGAAGTGCACTGGTCAATTCAGTATCTTCGGAAGATACCTAGAAGAACTATAGAGTCCCCAACTCTCAATGCCTCATAACCAGACATCATAGATTCTTCTAACAATCATACTGAGGTCAATAGTCCTTTGACCCTGAGATTGCGAATATATCGTTTTAAGCAAACTACGAAGACTTTGTTCATGCAAATCTACATTTGTCTCTTCGTAAGTTGTTAAGTTTGTTTATGGACTAAAAGACTAAGGTTTTATCATAAAGCTTCAAACAAAGAAAGAATGAATGAACGTTTCAACTTTATTAATGAATGAATAGGCAATTACAAGCAAGAGTCTTCGTAAGACTTTATTACATCAAATGTACAAAATAAAGACTACAACTCTTCTTGTGGGCACCATTGACAACATCTGGAGCATTTCCAAAACGGGATCGGCGATGCCCGAAAGGCACGATACGCCTGCTTATCTCATGCGTAACCATTATGCTTATTCCGATTATACGTATATCACTTGTCTCTGCAGATGCTCGCACGTCAAGAGCGAAGCGGTCGCATTCTCCGGGACCTGCTGCGGCGCATACAGATTATGGAGAAGGACAAGGAGAGCACGGCGGCCACCCATGCTGACGCTCTAGCGGGAGCCCACACCGCTCGAGAATTTCAAGCACTCGAGGAGGAGCTGAAGCGAGCTCGCGAGGAGTTGGCGACCGAGATATTGCTTCGCATGGCCGGGCAGGCGTCTTGGGAGAAGGTGGAGCAGGCGGCCGACACCTTCTTAGGGGAGACGAAGAAGCTCCAGGCGGCGCTCTCGAGCCGGGACGAGGAGCTGAACATTGTCCACGCTCGGTTGTCGGTGAGTGAGATCTCCCGGGTCAAGGTCGAGAGGGAGAGGGATACTTTGCGGGCGGAGGTGCAGATCCTTGCCGAGGAGAAAGATGACGCCGTGCAGTCTAAGGCGGACTTAGAGGATGATTGGGACCTTGCGCTGGAGGCGGCCCGTTATGAGGCAGCCAAACGGGTCCGAGATGCGACTGTGAAGGAGAACGTGTCTCGTGGGACCATGTTTTCCTTCTTTGACGTCATGTTTCCTCCTCTGGATGACGAGCTGCCTGAGGACGACCTGCGCCCCCAAGCCCCCGTGGGAGCCGCCCAGTCGACGAACCGTCAACTCGTCAGAGAAGCCATCGGCGGGTTTGGCGTCCCCTGCCCCTAGGAAGACGAAGAGCAGATCGACTTCGGCTCGGAGTAGCCGAGTTTTCTTCGGTTTTTTGCGCACTTGTTTAGCGCTTGCATCATGTTTTCTTTCGGAATTTCGTTATGTCTTTCTTTCGTTAGGAATTTGCCGTGTTCTCATACTTTTCTTTTTGGGTTGCTCGTACAACATTGTTTGCCTTAGTTAAAGCTTTTTCGTCTGTTATGCGTCTTATTTTCTCGACTTGCTATGCTCAGCGTAATCGATTCGCGCATTGTGATCGTTGCGTGTCTCACGAGCCCGGCTTGGCTTACCTAGCGTAACCGGTTTGCACGGCTTACCGCCGCACTTGGCGGCGAAGTTTCCCGCGGACGCTGGCTAGACCAGATTCGCCCGGCGGGTGCGACCTTCGGCCATCCATTCGTGACTCGTCGCTTGTCGGCATGTGCGAGCTGGGTGGCCGTCGCGCTCGTCTTCCGACGAGTACGCTACCTATCGGCGTGCGTATCGGGACGAGCTTGCAGTTCCCAGTGAGCGTGGTGCTTGTCGGTACGCGCGTCACATTTTGGGTTTTGACTGCCGAGATCGACGGTCCGGTGCGCGGACGCGATCTACCGACGCCCCGTTGCCTATCGTCGTGTGGGGCGTGGAATTGTGCGAGAGCGTCGCGCGGGGGTTGGAGGTCCGGTGCGCGGATCCGACTTGTCAATCTTTAGCTACCTTTCGGTGCGTAAAACGTGTCATTGTGCGAGACCGATTAGACGAGGTGACGAGCTCGACTAGGCGAAGTGACGAGCTCGACTAGGCGAAGTGACGGACTCGACCAGGCGAAGTGACGAGCTCGACTAGGCGAAGTGACGGACTCGACCTGGCGAAGTGATGAGCTCGACTAGGCGAAGTGACGAGCTCGGCTAGGCGAAGTGACGAACTCAACTCGGCGAAGTGACGAGCTCGACTAGGCGAAGTCAAAGTCCCAACAATCCGTTAGCCCCCCGAGTTTCTCGGGTACTCGCAGAGAAGACGAGAAATTGTTACAAAATAATGTAAAGGTTTCGAAGCGAAATGTAATTCGATTGCAATGTTGAAATAGTTAAAAAATTACATTCCCAGGCCGTTTGGCCATAGTTGAGATTTAAAAATGTCATTTCAAAAATTGAAAATGAAATGAGATAACAAAACATAGAGTAAGCGGGAACGGGCATCTATGGGTAGTACCGCCGAAGGTGTTCCGCGTTCCAAGGGTGCGTGGATACGAGTCCTTCCAGGTTCTCGAGCTCGTATGTGCCGTTGTGGATGGCTCGGCGCACGCGGTACGGACCTTCCCACGTGGGGCCCAAGACTCCCGCCCCTTGAACTTTGGTGTTTTGGAACACCCTCCTGAGGACGAGGCTTCCGTCGGCGAACTGCCGCAGCTTGACCTTGGAGTTGTAGTATTTTTCGACCTTTCTCTTTTGTGCAGTGAGGCGGGTGAGCGCGTCCGCCCTCCTCTCATCCATGAGGTCCAGCTCGAGCCTGATCGCATTGTTGTTGGTGGCTTCTTCGTATTCCTCGATGCGCAGGGTAGGCAGCTTGGTCTCGACGGGTACCACGGCCTCGACGCCGAACGCGAGAGCGAAAGGAGTTTCGCCGGTCGCGTTTCGCGCGGTGGTTCGGTACGCCCATAGGACCATGGGGAGCTCGTCGGCCCAAGCCCCTTTTTTCTCCTCCAGCCTCTTCTTCAGATTCTCCTTAATCGTTTTGTTGACCGCCTCTACCTGACCGTTGGCTTGAGGATGGCGGGGGGAAGAGAAAGTCTTGCTAATGCCCCACTGCTCGCACACCTCTCGAAGGCGCGCGTTGTCAAATTGCTTCCCGTTATCGGTCACAATCGACGCGGGGATCCCGAAGCGGCAGACAATGTTCTTCCAGATGAAGTTTGTTGTGTCTGTCTCAGTGATCTTTGCCAACGGTTCGGCCTCTACCCACTTCGTGAAATAGTCGATCGCCACGATCGCATGCTTGTATTTCCTCGGAGCCGTAGGTAGCTCGCCGATGAGATCGATTCCTCACTTCGCGAAGGGTCGCGGCACGATGATCGGGCATAGCGGGGCAGGCGCTTGGCGCGGGATGTGAGTGAACCTTTGGCATTTGTCGCATTTCTTGGCCCACTCGTGGGAGTCCTTTTTCAAGGTTGGCCAAAAATATCCGAGTCTCAGTAGCTTTAATGCCAAAGATTGCCCGGCGGCGTGGTTCCCGCACACCCCTTCGTGCACCTCGCGGAGCGCTTCCTTCTCCTCGACCTCGGTCAGGCAGCGGAGGAGGGGCATAGAGTAGCCTCTCTTGAACAAGTTGTCCTCCCTCATCGTGTACTTTGGCGCCAAGCTTCTCAGCTTCTTGGCCTCTTCTTTGTCTTCGGGGACGACTCCTCGCTTAAGGAATTCCACGAGTGGTGTCATCCATGAGGGAGGTGGAGTCTCGACGTCGCCTCTCGAGACGTAGGGTCGGGTCAACACCTCGATCGGGACGCTGCCTTCGCCCTCCTCGTCTATCCTGGACGTGAGGCGAGCCAGGGCGTCAGCGTCGATGTTCGCCTCTCGAGGAACTTGGACGATCTCGAACCATGACAGGGCCTCTAGGTTCTTTTGGGTCTTGGACAGGTATGCGACCATGTTCGGCTCTATAGCGGCATAGTCGCCCTTAACCTAGTTCACGATCAACTGCGAGTCGCAGTGGATGCGCAGGTTTCGGACGCCTAGCTTGTTCGCCAGCTCCAAGCCAACGATCAGAGCCTCGTACTCCGCCTCGTTGTTGGAAGCCTTGAACTCGAACCGCAGGGCATATCTCAGCTTTTCCCTATCGGGATTTGTGAGCACAACGCCGGCGCCATCTACGTGTAAGTCCCAGACCGGCCCTATCGGGCTGTTGGTCCTCTTCTTTGACGACTCGCCATCGTCGTCCTCCTTGTATTTCGTGCCCTTACTATTCCCGTCGCCCTTGTCGGCCGGGGGCGCGCTTGTGAATTCGGCGATGAAGTCGGCGAGGGCCTGGCCCTTGATGGTGGTTCTCGGTTGGAACTCGACCCCATACTCGCCTAACTCTTGGGACCATATCGCCATTCGAGAGGAGGTCCCTTTTTTAAGGGCCTTCTCGATGGGATGTCCCGTGCGGACTACAATGGGTTGCGCTTGGAAGTAGGGTCGGAGCTTTCTCACGCTCATGACAAGGGCGAGGGATAATCTCTCGATTTCCGGGTATCGGGTCTCGGCGTCGAGGAGCGCCTTGCTAACATAGTAGACCGGCCATTGCACCTTGTCTTCTTCGCGTATGAGAACCGCGCTCACGGCCTTGTCGGAAACCGCGAGGTAGATGTACAAGGTTTCGCCATTCTTTGGCTTTGCAAGGAACGGGGGGGAGGCGAAGTAGGCTTTCATCTCGCGGAATGCTTCCTCGCACTTCTCTGTCCACACGAACCCGTCGGTCTTCTTCAGTGCCTTGAAAAATGGTTGGCATTTGTTGGTGGCCTTGGACACGAATCGCGTCAGGGCGGCGATCCTTCCTGTCAGACTCTGAACTTCTTTCACTTTCTGCGGCGACCTCATTTCTAAGACCGCCCTAATCTTCTCAGGGTTAGCCTCGATCCCGCGGCGGCTAACCATGTAGCCCAAGAATTTCCCGGACTCGACCCCAAAAGCGCACTTATTGGGGTTGAGCTTCATCTTGTAGCGTCGTAGGATCGCAAACATCTCTCTCAGGTCTCGAATGTGGTCGTGGGTCTTGAGGCTTTTGATGAGCATATCGTCCACGTAGACTTCCATGGTTTTGCCGATTTGATTGGCGAACATTCGGTTTACCAACCTTTGATACGTCGCTCCCGCGTTTTTGAGGCCAAATGGCATGACCTTGTAGTAGTAGAGTCCGCGGTTCGTAACAAAGGTGGTCTTGATCTGGTTCGGCTCGTGCATGCGAATCTGGTTGTAGCCTGAGTAGGCGTCCATGAAGCTCAACAACTCGTGGCCTGCTGTAGCGTCCACAAGCTGCTCGATCCTCGGGAGGGGTAAGCTATCTTTCGGGCAGGCCTTGTTGAGATCTTTATAGTCGATACAGATCCGCCATTTCTCGTTTGGCTTCTTGACCATCACCACGTTGGACACCCACTTGGGGTGTTCTGCCTCCTTGATGAAGTCGGCGGCGAGAAGTTTGTCGACCTCTACACCGATGGCTTGGTATCTCTCCCCGCTGAACGTCCGTCGCGGTTGAACGCGTTCGGCTACTCTCTTGTCGTCGTTGAGACGGTGAACCATTATCTCGGGGTCGATCCCCGGCATGTCGGCGTGTGTCCACGCGAAGATGTCCTTGTGCTTGCGGAGGAAGGTGGCGAGCTGGTTTCGAACTTCGGATGGGAGCCGGGCGCCTACCCTGACTACCTGGTCGGGTTTGGTGTCATCCAAAATGACGGGAACAAGGTCGTCCGGTGTCTCCACCTTTCGACGCTCGACATCGTCCCTTTGGTCCAGTTCTCCGAATATTCCTCCTTCCTCTATTTCGCACGGGAACTTGTCCCCAAGCTGGAAGACGGTGCTCACCATCTTCCCATTTTCTTTCCCGTCCACGCCTTGGATGTAGCACATCCTTGCCATCGATTGGTCTCCCAACATCATGGCTATCCCCTTGTCAGTTGGGAACTTCATCATCAGGTGGTAAGTGGATGTAATGGTCTTCAATCGATTGAGGGTCGGGCTGCCGATTATGATGTTGTTGGCGGAGGGTTGGTCCACGACCAAGAACGATACGATGTGGGTTACCTCGAGCCCCTCCGGTGTCCCGAAGGTCACCGAGAGGTCGATGGTTCCCTCCGTCATGACCCTCTCCCCGGAGAAGCTGAAGAGTGGAGTCGAGATCGGGGTCGGTCTCATCCCAGATAGCTTCATCCTGTCCAGCGCCGCCTTGAAGATTATATCGGCGGAGCTCCCATTGTCGATCAGGATTCTCCGGACGAGGTTGTTGGCGATCGGGGCTGAGACGACTATCGCGTCGTTGTGTGGGTGGAGGACTCGCGCCGCCTCTTGGTTGATGTAGTGCGCTATTTTCCCTTGGGAAACTTCACGCGCGTACTTCTTCCTTTGCGTGGACGAATCCCCGAACTCTGGGCCGCCCATGATTGAGCCCACGATGTGCAGTTGTGAGCTCTCCGGTTCTTCGATTGATGCTCGGTGCGTGACGGTCACCGTTGCCGGACCCTTCCTTTCCTGCCGCGGACGCTCACCGTGCACCGCGGCCGTCCCGATCGTTCTAAGGACGTACTCTTTTAGTTTCCCGTCTTGAATCAGGGCCTCGATCTGACGCTTGAGTTGATAGCATTCGGATGTCAGATGCCCGTGATCTTGGTGGTATTCGCAGAACTTGTTTCGATCCCTCTTTGCAGGATCCTTTGTGAGAGGAGTAGGGCTCCCTAGCTTGTCGCGGTGCAGAGCTAGGATCCGCTCCGGTGGGGTGTTCAAGGGGGTGAACGTCGAGAACTTTCGGAAGCTATCGACGTGTGACGGTCTCGGCCCGGGGAGGGAGCGGCCGTTAGGGGCCTGGCCTCCGTTGTTCCTCCTCTTTCGAGGGTCGGGACGATCTCCATCTTGGTCGTCGCGGCGTCGACTACCTTGCCCCCCTGCCTTCCGGCCATCTCGATCATCGAGATAGTCTTCGATTCCCATATACGTGCGGGCTCTCGTCATTAGCTTCGCCATGCTCCGCGGGACTTTCCCAACAATGGAATTGAGGAAGTCGCTCGTGCGAACTCCCTCGGTGATCGCCGTGATGGCGTCTTTGTCGTCGAACCCCTCGACTTTGTGAGACTCCTCGGTGAAGCGAGCGAGGTATTGCCTCAACGTCTCGTCTATCCCTTGCCGAATGGAGAGGAGGTGGGTCTTTGACTTCTTTTGTGCCACGAGCGTGGCGAAGCGGGCAAGGAAAACCTCTTGCAAAGCCCGGAAGGATGGGATGCTCCCGGGTCTCAAGCTCCGGAATCATTCAAAGCCCGACCCCGTAAGGGTTAGGCTGAAGGCTTGGCATAGGGTTGCGTTCGGCTGCCCTTGCATCGTCATCCACGTCTCGTAGTGTTGGATGTGGAAGTTCGGGTCAGTCCGCCCATCATAGGGAGGGGTGGACGGCAATTTGAAGTTCCCCACGCAAGGCTGCACGAGGATTTGAGCGACGAAGGGAGAGTACGATTCCTCGATCGCTCCATACGGCCTCTGCCTCCCCGACTCCCTCATCTCGGTGATTTGGTTTTGGAGGCTCTGGATCATCGTGACCATGTCAAGCCCGTTAGCAGGGCTGACCGCCGGGGCCACGGGAGTTGCCGGCTAGCGCTCGTTGGACGCTTGGTCCACGATATTGGCCTGAGGTTGGCCGAGAGTTGCGGCGGGGAGCGCGTCCCTCCGAGAGTTGAGCCTTTGGCGGAGATCCTCCCCTCGGGAGTTTCTCTACGCCGTCAAGCGCTCTCTAAGGTCTGCGCTCGGCGCGTGGTGGGGCGAGTTCGCCCTTGGTCGGGCCGCGCGGCGAGCTCTTCGGCTATCGGCCCCATCATTGCCCAGAGTCGCTCTCTCCTCGGTGAGGGGCCGTGTCCGGCCTCCTCTTGAAACCGAAGGGCCGAGTCCCTGGGAATGTGACCGTGCCTGTCGTCGCGCCGGACGCGCCGAACCGGCCAGAGCACCACTGGGCCTCTCTGACCACGAGTGGGCGAGGCTAGGAGTCGCCTCGTTGGTCCTTGACTCCCCCACATAGTCGGGGTCAGAGTCGTTACGGGCGGATCGATCCTCGACATCGTAGCCGAGGAGATCGGCAATGAGGGAGCCGCCGACGCCGGGACGGTCCAGAAGCTCTGCGAGCCACCGAGCCGTGTCCTCTCGGAGCGTGGCCTCAGGGTCGTTCGTCGGGTCTTGAGGCTGGCTCTCGTTATCACGAGGTTGCCCTTCAAGACGGTGAGCGAGGCTCCGGAGACCGTACCTTGAGCTTGTCGCTCGAGTGTCGGCGGAGGTCGCCGGAATGTGGCTCATCTCTTGAGAGTCGCAAGAGTAGTGAGAGTGTGGAATGGAAGGGAGAGCGTGCTAAGGTCGGTGGTCCCCTCCTTCTAGCGCCAAAATGTTGTCGTCGTTTTTCGGACAACGATTTAGTAGCCACAGGCGGTTAGACCCAAGGCCGGACCAAGTGGCCTCGCCTGGGCTCGAGCATGTCGGACCTGGTTGCCCAGATCTTCCCTTGGCTGTCGATGGTGTCTGAGCTCGCCAGGGTACCTTGAAAGGAAGAGAGAACCGTGAGCTAAGAAGGGAAAACAGAGGGGGTGCCCCTGTTTACCTCTCCGACGCTCAACATTAGTGGGATTGAGGTGGAGAACAAAGGGTTTAAGTGTTTAGGGGCCGAGACTTGAGAGAAACGAGCGAGAGGTGAGTTCGGCAGCGTTTCAGTCCTCAAGAATGGATTACGTGGAGAAGGTGAGGGGCGCCTGTATTTATAGGCGACCAAGGGGCCATTGGTGGGCCCCTTGGCCGAGGATAACATGGGCTCGGCGTCATTGGCATGTCCCTTGGCAGAGGATAACATAGACTTGGCAAGGGATAGCATAGGAGGGCGTCATTGGCATGTCCCTTGGCAGAGGATAACATAGACTTGGCAGAAGATAGCATAGACTTGGCAGAGGATAGCATAGGATGGCGTCATTGGTGGGCCCCTTGGCCGAGGTCGAGCTCGCGAGGCCGAGGTCGAGCTCGTGAGGCCGAGGTCGAGCCCGTGAGACCGAGGTCGAGCTTGTGAGGCCGAGGTCGAGCTCGTGAGGCCAAGGTCGAGCTTGTGAGGCCGAGGTCGAGCTCGGTCTTGGGCCGAGGCTATTGGGCCGGCCCTTGGCCGAGCCGGTCCATGGGCTGATCAATGGTTGGGGCAAGTTTGATCGCTGTTTTGCCTTTGATTTGCCACGACTGGGGGTCGGGCCGATAACAATTTGTTTTTTGGTGTTTCAAAATACGGTTAGCCAACATGTTACTAATCGATTACGATAAATTGGATCGGATTTTGCAGTTTTTTCTTCTGCAGTACCTCAACGTGACATAAGCGTAACCATTTGTATTAATATGCATTAGGATTCCGAATCATGGATCTCTCGCTTCGAGAAATAAAAATAAGGATCGAACCATTTCTTCTTACCCTTTTTCAAATTTGATAAATTAAATTAGTAGATTGTTTTTATATCATGTATATGCCTTTAAAAATTAGTAAATGTTTAACAAATAATTCAAAAAGAACATGTTGATTATATAAAAATTCGGGAACTACTGAAATCTTAATTTATTACGAATAAACCTAATATAAAAAATAAAAGACTGTGCACCCTTCTTTTTCAACCTCTAAAATTTATTTTTGCTGACCTACATCTATTTATATGGGTGATAAAATCATCAAACGTTTCAACCCACATACCTTATTAATTTCAAATTTAATAGGTAAGGTTCCCACTAGCTATGTGCTCTAATCCTCCGAGCTACAAGCCCCGTCTCCATTGGATATGTTTTTGGGAGTACTAGGAACCTTTTCGAGGTGTGAAGTGGGAGAGAATGGATTTCATATATCATGTACGTGTGTATATGTATATGCGGACAAAATACATGCGAAAAAATGTTGCATAATATATATATATATATATATATATATATATAAATATATATATATATATATATATAAAATAATCTATACACATTTATCTTTCAATTTTTAAACATGCGATAATTAAGTTAAAGTTATATCTATATATTTAATACATAATATGTATTTTTTTAATATAAGTTTGTCCTTATTTTATTTTATACATATTCTATATACTCTATATATGCAAATATATAATTAAAAAATATCTATGTTAATATATGTATAAAACATGGATGATAATTTATCAAACCCAAGTTTGTTTGGGGTAAGTGGTAATACCTGAATAAATAAGATCGTAAATCGGAACGGATCACTGGTTTTTATACCAATGGATCAAAATTTCACCAGTCCAGTTTGTACTTGTAAACGATCCGGTCCGGTCAAAAATTTTTAAACAGCGGTCTAGACCGGACCGGTTAGTATTTTTTTTTTAAGTTGATTAAAAAATATGTCTAAAACCGTCTCGTCTTAAACGGTCCTAAATGGTCAAAAAGAGGATCGAACCAGTTACTATCTAAGAAAAATATAAATAAAAATAGGTCAACATAAAATGGTCCACTTAAATGGTTTAACGGTCCAAAACGGTCCGATTTAAAACGGTTTAAACGGTCTAAAACAGTCTGAACCGGTCTAAATCGGATCGAATCGTTTTAACCAATTTGATCCGACCCTGTTTTTTGTATTATTTGGTCCGGTCCGTTAATTTTTTTAAACCGTTTAGATCAGTCTGGTTTCATTTTTTGACATCTTTTAGACCGGACTGACTGTGCACGCCTCTAATACCACCTCTCTTCCTATGTGTACGACGTGGGATTGAATCCCACAGGCAGCATTGCCCATATTTATTTAGTTATTGGGTGTGTTTGTGTAGTAGCATAATAGATTCTTATATTTGTCCAGCCCTCATATATATATTTTATATATATATATATATATATATATATATATATTTATATATATGTCCTTGTATCATTGACTAATAATGTCCTCCTTTAAAAAAAATTGTAAAAAAAAATTAATTATTATACTAATTTTCTATAAATATCCGTTTTATCATTTCATTTTCTTTTGATGCATTGATTTTTTTTATTCAGTAATATAATTATTTAAACTATTGAAAATGCAGTCATTTAACTAAAAAATGTCTTGTTTATTAGTGAATTTTACTTTTATACCTTTATTATATAGGTTTGTTTCTATATAATATAAATAAACTGTGTATATACCAAGTTCATGGCTTGGTGTAAGTGGTAAGCTAGTTGGAGGTTTGTCACATGTAGGGGACATTTGCATAATTTTTTTTATGTGTCAATAATCATTGATTTTATTTAGCATTTATAATTTTTATCTTTAAATATTTTTACAATTTTTTTTATCCTTCGTGTATTTAATCATGATGATGCAATTATATCATGCCAGCAATTCAGTCAAATATTAAATAAAATAAGTCGAACTGGATAACACAATAAAGTACAATGATTCAAATTATTACACAGAAATAATCCTATAACATACACATCAACATCTTGTGTTCTATCTAAAAATAAACAAGAATAAGATAAATACAAAAAACAAAATATAAGCCTAATGAGTCATCGATGCTAAATAAATTATATAGATGTTAAAATAAAATATGTCACTAATTTCATCTAAATATAAAACAAAAAAAAAGGACACACAACGCACAAATCACTCTCTAGGGGTGGATATATACACAACATACATAATAAGAGTCGCCAACAAAAAGAAGCTTACAAGCAAATATTATAGCCTTTTGGTTTTGGTCAAGCAAATATAACGCCAATATAAATAACAAAATAATCGAATTAATAAATAAAAAAATTAAATTAAAAAAGAAATAAAGTAAGAATATGTTGTTAGTTAACAAGTTTCAATCCCCTGATTGAAGCGGAAAGACATGACTTGTCAACATACTATTTTAACCCAGTTTTTTTTTTTTTTCCATATAACTATTTTTATTATAAAAAAATTAACAAAATAGTCGATTTAAACGTTTGATATTCCTAAATAGCCAATGTTTCATAAATATTAGATAAATAGTCACTAATATGACATAGCCCTATCAGAATGTTTTCTTTATTGGAGAATCCTCGGCAATAGTCGCAGAACGTTTGCTTAAATTAAGGGGTTACTCTGGAAGGAGACGTGTCGCTGGCGGACCTGAACGAGGGAATAAGACCCGGGAGCAGCACGGTGTACTGCTCACACGGGAGCTCGGACTATGACACGAGTCAGTACAACGACGACTTGAAGAAGTTCAGAAAGATGGCTCTGGGAAGCCAGGACTACGGGCCCAGCAGCGAGTACAGCGAACCCACCAGCAACTACGGCGTTTACCCTTCCAGCTCCAGCAGCGAAGGCCAAACCACCCGAGAACTCGACATCAGGGCAAAGAGAAACAGCGACGACTTGGGTTTTCGGGGCAACTCTTTAACATAGTAACACACAAAAACGAAACAACTAAGGCTCTTCGGGTTTTTTTTTTTTAGTGTAAAGATTTCCAATGCACGTTCATTGCAAGAGAATGTAATATCTTGGCTGATTTTTTTTTTCAAAAACGAAATAAGAAATGAAGTCACTTTTAAATAAACTGACATCCAAAAAACTGCTCTTTTAAAATATTTGACGTCGCTTTTTTAAAAAGCGACGTCTAAACCACTGTTTGGTGTTTTGGTGGGAAGACTATTGGGTGCGACATGTCGCACCCAAAAGTCAAATACCCGCCATATTCTTGATTTCCCACGGAAAAATAGGTGCGACTTCAGGTGCGATAAGTCGCACCCAATAGTGTCGCACCTAATAGTATATACTATTGGGTGCGACATGTCGCACCCAATAGTAATAGCTGTGGACTTTTAGGTGCGACTCTGTGGGCATCAGGTGCGACTTTTGTCGCACCTGTTGCCCATATTCGTAGTAGCGAGTTGAGCTTTTTGAACGTCGATGTCAATGTTAAACTTTTTTTCTTTTGAAATGTTATGAATTTGAATAGGCAATAAGTGTGGTTTTGGATTTGTTCAATTAATGTCCTCGATTTTCTCAGTCACTACCCGATTTATTTCACTAATTATTTTATTTATTTATTTAACATTAAAACAAAACTGGTTTGGACGGGAATGAAATTATGGGTGTTGTCGGTCGTTTTCAGAAAACCCGGAACCCAAGAAAGACGCGCCGCTCAAAGGGCCAATGGTCAGGCCGGAGATCCTGAAGAACGGCGAGCCTTCCATCACGAGTCAACCGCCAAGCCCTCGTGTGTTACCGGTCCGTCTCGGCCCGGTAGAGCGACGACGGCCGCGATAGCGGCCGTCCAAGGATTTCCCTGGCACACGGCCGACTCAGAGCCGGCGCTCGGCCGGCCGACTCAGAGCCGGCGCCCGGCCATGGCCGACCCAGAGACGGCCTTCGCCCGGCCACGGCTGACTCAGAGCCGGCCTTTGCCTCCATGGCCGACCCAGAGCCGGCCTTCGCCCGGCCATGACCGACCCAGAGCCGGCCTTCGCCTCCATGGTCGACCCAGAGCCGGCCTTCGCCCGGCCATGGCCTACCCAGAGCTGGCATTCGCCTCCATGGCCGACCCAGAGCCGGCCTTCGTCTCCGTGGCCGACACAGAGCCGGCCTTCGCCTCCATGGCCGACCCAGAGCCGGCCTTCGGCCAAGGAGATGCCCAAAACGCCCCTTGGTCACCTATAAATACCGGGGTTGGTCCAGGTAATCCGAATTTGAGTACTAAAACGTTGTCGAACTCGTACCTCGCTCGTTTCTCACAAGTCTCAGCCTCTAAACACCTAAACTCTCTACAATCTACCTCAACCCTACTAATGTTGAGCGTCGGAGAGGTAAACAGAGGCAACCCCTCTGTTTCCCCTTTGTAGTTCACGCACTCTCTGCTGCTTTTCAGGCACCGAGATGAGGTGAGCTTCATCTACAGCTAAGGGACGACTTGAGATACCAAGTCGGACACGCTCGAGCCGAAGTGAGACCACTTAGTCTGGCCTTGGGTTTAACCACTTTGGGCTCCTAAATAGTTGTCCGAAAAACAGCGACAACATTTTGGCGCTAGAAGGAGGGGACCTCCGACCTTAGCACGCTCTCCCTTCCATTCCTCACTTTCACTACATCTACGACTCTCGAAAGATGAGTCACATTCCCACGACCTCCGTTGGCACTCGAGCGACGAGCTCGAGGTACGGTCTCCGAAGCCTCGCTCACCGTCTTGAAGGGCAACCTCATGATAGCGAGAGCTAGCCCCAAGACCCGACGAACGACCCCAAGGCCGCGCTCCGAGAGGACACGCCTCGGCGGCTCGCGGAGCTTCTAGACCGTCCCGGCGTCAATGGCTCGCTCATCGCCAATCTCCTCGGCTACGATATCGAGGATAGGTCCGCCCGAGATGACTCCGACCCCGACTATGTGGGGGAGTCAAGGACCGATGAGGCAACGCCAAGCCTCACCCCTTCGCGGTCCGAGAGGGCGAACGGCGACTTGGCCGGACCGGCGCGGCAGTAGGCACGCTCATATTCCCGGGGACTCGCCCCTTCGGTTCCAAGAGGAGGCCGGACACGGCCCCTCGCCGAGGAGAGAGCGACTCTGGTGGACGATGGGACCGATAGCCGAAGCGCCCGCCAGACGGTCCGACCAAGGGCGACCTCGCCCCGCCACGCGCCGAGTTCGGACCTTAGAGAGTGCCTGACGGCGCAGAGAAACTCCCGAGGGGAGGATCTTCGCCAGAGGCTCAATTCTCGGAGGGACGCTCTCCCTGCCACGACTCTCGGCCGACCTCAGGCCAACGCCGGGGACCAAGCGTCCAACGAGCGCCAACAAGTGACTCCCGCGGTCCCGGCGGTCAGCCCAACTAACGGGCTTGACATGGTCACGATGATTCAAAGCCTCCAGAATCAAATCATCGAAATGAGGGAATCGGGGAGGCAAAGGCCTTACGGAGGGATCGATGAGTCATACTCTCCCTTCGCCGCTCAAATCCTCGCACAGCCTTGCGTGGGGAACTTCAAACTACCGTCCATCCCTCCCTACGACGGACGGACGGACCCAAACTTCCACATCCAACACTACGAGACGTGTATGACGATGCAAGGACAGACGGACGCCACCCTCTGTCAAGCCTTCAGTCTAACCCTTATGGGGTCGGGCTTTGAGTGGTTCCGAAGTCTGAGACCGGGAAGTATCTCGTCCTTCCGGGCCTTGCGGGAGGCTTTCCTTGCGTGATTCGCCACTCTCGTGGCGGAAAAGAAATCAAAGACCTATCTCCTCTCTATCCGGCAAGGGAGAGACGAGACGTTGAGACAATACCTCGCTCGCTTCACCGAGGAATCTCACAAGGTCGAAGGGTTCGACGACAAGGACGCCATCGCGGCAATCACCGAGGGAGTTCCCACGAGCGACTTCCTCAAGTCTATTGTCGGAAAAGTCCCGCGGGACATGGAGGAGCTAATGTCGAGAGCCCGCACGTATATGGGAATCGAGGACTATCTCGATGGCCGAGACGGCCGAAAGTCAGGGGCGCAGGGTAGTCGCCGCCGCGACGACCAAGATGGAGATCGCCCCGATCCTCGAAAGATGAGGAACAAGGGAGGCCAGGCCCCTAACGGTCGCTCCCTCCCCGGGCCGAGACCATCGCATGTCGATAGCTTCCGAAAGTTCTCGACATTCACCCCCCTGAATACTCCGCAAGAGAGGATCCTGGCTCTGCACCGTGACAAGCTAGGAAGTCCAACTCCTCTCACGAAAGATCCCGCGAAGAGGGATCGAAGCAAGTTCTGTAAATACCACCAAGATCACGGGCATCTGACGTCCGAATGTTACCAACTCAAGCGTCAGATCGAGGCCTTGATACAAGATGGGAAATTGAAAGAATATGTCCTCAGAACGATCGGGACGGTCGCGACGCACGAAGAACGCCCGCGGCAAGAAAGAAAGGGTCCGGCGACGGTGACCGTCACGGATCGAGCAGCAATCGAAGAGCCGGAGAGCTCGCAGCTGCACGTTGTGGGCTCGATCATGGGCGGCCCGGAGTTCGGAGAGTCGGCCACGCAAAGGAAGAAGTACGTGCGTGAAGTTTCCCAAGGGAAAATAGCGCACTACATCAACCACACGTACGAGGCTCCTCCTCCGACCCCATTCGAGTCCATGTTCTTCACTGGCCAAGAGGCGGCGCGAGTCCTCCACCCACACAACGACGCGATAGTCGTCTTGTCCCCGGTCGCCAACAACCTAGTCCGGAGAATCCTAATCGACAATGGATGCTCCGCCGATATAATCTTCAAGTCGGCGCTGGACAGGATGAAGCCATCCGGAATGAGACCGACCCCGATCTCGACTCCACTCTTCGGCTTCTCCGGGGAGAGGGTCATGACAGAGGGAACCATCGACCTCCCGGTCACCTTCGGGACACCGGGGGGGCTCGAGGTCACCCACATCGTGTCGTTCCTGGTCGTGGACCAACCCTCTGCTTACAACATCATAATCGGTCGCCCGACCCTCAATCGGTTGAAGGCCATTACGTCCACTTACCACCTGATGATGAAATTCCCGACTGATAAGGGAGTAGCCATAATGTTGGGAGACCAATCGATGGCAAGAATGTGCTACATCCAGGGCGTGGACGGGAAAAAAGGTGAGCACCGTCTTCCAGCTCGGGGACAAGCTCCCATGCAAGATAGAGGAAGGAGGCACCTTCGGAGAACTGGACCAAAGGGACGATGTCAAGCGTCGAAAGGTGGAGACACCGGACGACCTCGTTCCCGTCGTGTTGGACGACGCCAAGCCTGACCAAGTAGTCAAGGTAGGCGCCCAACTCCCGTCCGAGGTCCGAACCCAGCTCGCTGCCTTCCTCCGCAAGTTCAAAGATGTCTTTGCGTGGACACACGCCGACATGCCGGGGATCGACCCCGAGATAATGGTTCACCGTCTCAACGACGACAAGAGAGTGGCTGAGCGCGTTCAACCGCGACGGGCGTTCAGCGGAGAGAGGTACCAAGCCATTGGCGAAGAGGTTAACAAACTTCTCGCCACCGACTTCAACAGGGAGGCGGAGCACCCCAAGTGGGTGTCCAATGTGGTGATGGTCAAGAAGCGAAACGGGAAGTGGCGGATCTGTATCGACTACAAAGATCTCAACAAAGCCTGCCCGAAAGACAGCTTCCCTCTCCCGAGGATCGAGCAACCTGTGGACGCTACAGCAGGCCACGAGTTGTTAAGCTTCATGGATGCCTACTCAGGCTACAATCAGATCCGCATGCATGAGCCGGATCAGATCAAGAACACCTTTGTTACGAACCGCAGACTCTACTGCTACAAGGTCATGCCCTTTGGCCTCAAAAACGCGGAAGCGACGTATCAAAAGCTGGTGAACCGAATGTTCGCCAATCAAATTGGAAAAACTATGGAGGTCTACGTGGACGATATGCTTGTCAAAAGCCTCAAGGCCCACAACCACGTTCGAGACCTTAGAGAGATGTTCACGATCCTGCGACGCTATAAGATGAAGCTCAACCCCAACAAGTGCGCCTTTGGGGTTGAGTCCGGAAAATTCTTGGGCTACATGGTTAGCCGCCGCGGGATCGAGGCTAACCCTGAGAAGATTAGGACGATCTTAGAGATGAGGTCGCCACAAAAAGTGAAAGAAGTTTAGAGTTTGACGAGAAGGATCGCCGCCCTGACGCGATTCGTTTCCAAGGCCACCGATAGGTGCCAACCGTTTTTCAAGGCACTGAAGAAGACCGACGGGTTTGTATGGACGGAGGAGTGCGAGGAAGCGTTCCGCAAAATGAAAGCCTATTTCACCTCCCCCCCGTTCCTCGCGAAGCCGAAGGATGGCGAAACCTTGTACATTTACCTCGCGGTTTCCGATAGGGCCGTGAGCGCGGTTCTCATACGCAAAGAAGACAAGGTGCAATGGCCGGTTTACTACGTCAGCAAAGCGCTACTCGACGCCAAGACCCGATACACGGAAATCGAGAGATTGTCCCTCGCCCTTGTCATGAGCGCGAGAAAGCTTTGGCCCTACTTCCAAACGCACCCCATCGTGGTGCACACGGGACACCCCATCGGGAAGGCCTTGCAAAAAGGGACCTCCTCTCGAATGGCCATATGGTCCCAGGAGCTGGGCGAGTACGGGATCGAGTTCCAGCCGAGAACAGCCATCAAGGGCCAAGCCCTCACCGACTTCATAGCCGAATTCACAAGTGCACCCTCAACTGACGAGGGAGACAAAGGTAGCAAGAATAAGGAAGACAAGGAGAACGACCACAACAAGTCGTCGAAGAAGAGGAACAACAGCCCGATAGGACCGGTATGGGACTTGCATGTAGATGGCGCGTCAAACGCCCGGGGGGCTAGCGACGGCGTTGTGCTCACAAATCCCGATAGGGAAAAACTGAGATACGCCCTACGGTTTGAGTTCAAGGCTTCCAACAACGAGGCAGAGTACGAGGCTCTGATCGTTGACTTCAAGCTAGCGAACAAGCTAGGCGTCCGAAACCTGCGCATCCACTGTGACTCGCAGTTGATTGTGAACCAGGTTAGGAGCGACTACGCCGCTAAAGAGCCAAACATGATCGCGTACTTGTCCAAGACACAAAAGAACCTAGAGGCCCTGTCATGGTTTGTGGTCGTCTAAGTTCCCCGAGAAGTGAACATCGACGCTGACGCCCTGGCGCGCCTCGCGTCCGGGATAGACGAGGAGGGAGAAGGCGGCGTCCCGATAGAAGTATTGACCAGACCCTACGTCTCGAGAGGCGACGTAGGGGTAGTTGACGGGACTCCGCCCCCCTCATGGATGACGCCGCTCGTGGAATTCCTTAAGCGAGGAGTCGTCCCCGAAGACAAAGAAGAGGCCAAAAAACTGAGAAGCTTGGCGCCGAAATACACAATGAGGGAAGACATCTTGTTCAAGAGAGGCTACTCCATGCCACTCCTCCGTTGCTTGACCGAAGTCGAGGCGAAGAAAGCACTCCGCGAAGTGCACGATGGGGTGTGCGGAAACCATGCCGCCAGACAATCTTTGGCATTGAAGCACCTAAGGCTCGGATATTTTTGGCCAACCTTGAAAAAAGGACTCCCACGAGTGGGCCAAAAAATGCGACAAATGTCAAAGGTTCGCCCACATCCCGCGCCAAGTGTCGGCCCCGCTATGCCCGATCGTTGTGCCGCGACCCTTCGCGAAATGGGGAATCGACCTCATCGGCGAGCTGCCCATGGCCCCGAGGCAATACAAGCATGCGATCGTGGCAATCGACTATTTCACGAAGTGGGTAGAGGCCGAACCACTGGCAAAGATCACCGAGGCGAACACGACGAATTTCATCTGGAAGAACATTGTCTGCCGCTTCGGAATCCCCGCGTCGATTGTGACCGACAACGGAAAACAATTTGACAAGGGGCGCCTCCGAGACATGTGAGGGCAATTAGGCATTAGCAAGACTTTCTCTTCTCTCTGTCATCCACAGGCCAACGGTCAAGTCGTGGCGGTCAACAAGACGATCAAGGAGAACCTGAAGAAGAAGCTGGAAGAAAGAAAGGGGGCTTGGGCCGACGAGCTTCCCAAGGTCTTGTGGGCGTATCGGACCACCGCACGAAACGCGACCGGCAAAACCCCTTTCGCTCTCGCGTTCGGCGTCGAGGCCGTGGTACCTGTCGAGACCAAGCTGCCGACCCTGCGAATCGAGGAGTATGAAGAAGCCGCCAACGACGACGCAATCAGGCTCGAGCTGGACCTCATAGACGAGAAAAGGGCGGACGCACTCTCCCGCCTCGCCGCACAAAAGAGAAAGGTCGAGAAATACTACAACTCCAAGATCAAACTGCGGAAGTTCGCCGACGGGAGCCTCGTCCTTAGAAGGGTGTTCCAAAACACCAGGGTGCAAGGTGCAGGAGTTCTTGGCCCCACTTGGGAAGGACCGTACCGTGTGCGCCGAGCCATCCACAACGGCACATACGAGCTCGAGAACCTGGAAGGGACTCGTATTCACGCATCCGTGGAACGCGGAGTACCTTCGACAATATTACCAATAGATGCCCACTCTCGCTTGCCCTATGTTTTGTTATCTTCATCTTGTTTTCGATTTTAGCAAAAGACAATCTTCAATTTCAAGTACGGTCGACGGCCTGGGAATGTAATTTTTGACTATTTCGACATGATAATTGAATTACATTTCACTTCAAAACCTTTATCCTATTGTATTATAATTTCTAGTCTCCTCTACGAGTACACAGAAACTCGGGAGGCTAATGAGGATAACAGGCACATTTCTCGCGGGACGCACTCGCGTGACTCCACGTTTCAAGCGCCGAGAGGTAGCGAAACATCAACAAATCGGATCCGCGCACCGGACCTCCGACCCTCGCGCGACGCTCTCGCACGGTTCCACACCTCGCACACCGATAGGCAGCGGGGCGTCAATGGATCGCGTCTGCGCACCGGACCGTCGATCCCCACAGTCAAAACCCAAAACATGACACGCGTACCAATAGGTACCACGCTCATTGGGATCTGCGTCTACAACAAGCACGTCCCGATGCATAATGCGCACACCAATAGGCTAGATATAGTAAGCCGGGTTCGAAAGACACGCACTAAACGAATTGCGCGAATCGATTACGCTAAGCATAGTAAGTCGAGAAAATAAGACGCATAATACGAAAGTAAGCGGTATCGCGTAAAGCAACTCCACGAAGAGAATACGAAAGTACGGAAAATGTCGAACGAAAGACAAACATAACAAGCATCCAAAGGAAACACAATGCAAGCGCTAAACAAGTGCGCGGAAGATAAAATAAAATTGGCTATTACGAGCCAAAGTCAATCTGTTCTTCGTCATCCTCGGGACGAAGGGAGCCCGACCCGCCGGTAGCTTCTCCATCAAACTGGCGGTTCGTCGACTGGGCAGCCTCTGCGGGGACTTGAGGACGCGGGACGTCCTCCGGCGGCTCATCATCCAAAGGAGGGAACATGGCGTCGAAGAAGGAAAAAGTGGTCCCGCGAGACACGTTCTCCTTCGCGGTCGCGTCTCGGACCCG
The DNA here is from genome assembly GCF_054948205.1 of Urtica dioica subsp. dioica. Taxonomy (NCBI): domain Eukaryota; kingdom Viridiplantae; phylum Streptophyta; class Magnoliopsida; order Rosales; family Urticaceae; genus Urtica; species Urtica dioica. The sequence goes on from NC_142756.1 coordinate 49,459,905, forward strand.
TATGGCCGCCTCGTAACGAGCCACCTCCAACGCGAGGTCCCAGTCGTCCTCCAAGTCTTTCTTGGATCGCACGACATCCTCTTTCTCCTCGACGAGGGTCTGCACCTCCGCCCGCAAAGTATCCCTCTCCCTCTCGGCCGTGACCCGGGAGATCTCGCTCGCCGATAGTCGAGCGTGGACGATGCTCAGCTCCTCGTCCCGGCTCGAGAGTGCCGCCTGGAGCTTCTTCGTCTCCCCTAAGAAGGTGTCGGCCGCCTGCTTCACCTTCTCCCGGGACGCCTGCTCAGCCATGCGAAGCGATTTCTCGGCCGCCGATTCCCCGTGAACTCGCTCCGGCTCCTCCTCAAGCGCTTGAAACTCTCGGGCGGTACGGACCCACGCTAGAGCGACAGCATGGGCGGCCGCCGCGCTCTCCTTGTCCTTCTCCATGATCTGCATGCACCGCAACAGGTCGCGGAGAATGCGGTCACTTCGCTCTTGGCGTGCGAGCATCTGTGGAGACGAGTGGTATACGCATAATCGGAATAAGCATAATGATTACACATAAGACAAGCAAACGAATCATACCTTTCGGGCGTCGCCGATCCCATTTTGGAAATGCTCAAGGTCGCTCGTCGTCAGCAAACCCTTGAAATCCCGCAGGGAGGTTTCAAGGATCCCTCGGGAGCACTGGTCCCTCAGCTCCGCCGCCTCCGCTAGGAGCATCAAATCCATGCTATCCGGCACCGCCGATGTGTGGGCACGCTTGTGGCCGGAGGGCGAACCGAAGGAGGTCGACGACGACGGTTGCTTGTTGGAAGAGATTGCCTCGTTCCTCACCCGCGATGGCGACCCCCCGTGGCGAGCCTCGGCTCGGGGATGAGCCGCAGTCGTAGCTTCGACGGCAGGTGCCACTCTCGGCACTCGTGCGCGCGATCGATGTCGGGCCATGGTATCTGCAAAAGAGAAAGGGCGTCAGTTGGTTAGAACATAGCAATAAGCGTAAAACAAATGTGCAATAACGCGAAAGCATATGCATGGCTAGTACCCCCCACATCGGGGAGAGGGGCGGACGAACCCCCCGCCTCTGATTCAGGATCCTCCGCAACCTCCGTGCCGAGAGCAGAACATGGAGGGGCGTCGTTGCCGGGCACGAACCACCCAGTCCTCGCCATTAGGTCTGGAGACTCGAAAAGTGATCCCTGCCGTCTCGACTCCGGGACCGCCCTGATCACCGAGTCGAGCTCGGAGTCCTCGACGTCGCCTACCAGTGGGAAATCGGCCGCGAGACTGAAGGTGAGGGGCACGACCCCGAAAGCTGACTCGGACACCTACGCCCAGGGGTATCTGTGCTTCGAAGCGACCCTGGTGATGATGGCTAGGCGCTTCTGATGTGATACCAAGTAGGAGCCCGGCCTCCCGGGGACCCCTCGCACCGTTATAAGGTCCTGAATGTCTTCCGCGGTGACGACCCTCTTCTTTGCTCGGTAGAGCATCATATGGCATGCCGCAACCACTCGATAAAAGAACGGGGACATCTGCGAAGCGTGTACCCCTAATCGAAACAGCAACTCCTGTATGACCGGTTGGAAGGGCAACCTCAGTCCTCCACGAAGACTCGCCTCGTGGATCGCGGCGTACCCCTTTCACGGGTGAGTCAGAAGATCATCCGGCAATGGTCTTAGGATCGACACGAACTCCGGGATGTTGTAGCGCTTCCTCAGGCTCATGAAGCTGGAAATAGAGAGAGAACTCGGGACGTCAACGCCCGAGCAGTCAAGGTCTTCCCGTATGGCCGACTCTCCGATCGGGAAGGTTGAGGCTCTTGTTTCCTCCCGCGCGGTTGAGGAAAGTGTCGCCGCAGGTGTGACGTGACGGCTCGACGAGTCGCTCGAGCGCTCGGCGTCTGGAGCGTTGCTCGGGCAGGGGGTGACCCCCTCACGGCCGCCCACTCGGGCCGGGCGGCTCCTCTCGACCTCGCTATGGTTGCCCGAGCGCGCGCCCGGCTGCCGGCCGGCCGGGCCGCCGCCGTCAGGCCGGCCCAGCCCGTGGCCGGGCGTACTCCCTCTTGTGCGCGCATCCAGCCCATCTCCTGGATGGGTGGTTCTTCCACGCGCAGGCCCGGCCCAGGCGTCCCCCGGCCTTCAGTGCATGCGTCCAGCCAGTCTGCTCGGCCCAGCTCTCGGCCAGCGGGGTCTCCGGCCCGTAAGCCCTGCCCGGGCGTCCCAACGCTCGCCCCAGACGCGTCCGACCCAACGGCCCAGCCCGGCTCCCGGCCGGCTGGGCCCTCCTCGTGCGCGCCCGGCCCAGCGGCCCCGTCCGGCCCCTGGCCGGTTGGGCCTTCCTCGCGCGCGCCTGAACCAGCAGCCAAGCCTGGTTCCTGGCCGGCTGGGCCCTCACCACACAGGCCCGGCCCAGTTGGGCCTAGGGTTTGCCCAAGGGTCGGGTAGGCCGCCTCCCCTTGGTCGGGCCACCTCCTGCCCGGTGCCGGCCCCTCCATGGGCAGCGTCACCCGGCGCCGGCGGCTCTCCGGCAGCACGCGTCATCGTCGGCGCGGCCAGGCCCGTGGGGCTCTCCTCCTGGGCGCGATCTGCAGACCACCCGGCGGCCTCACCCAGCCGAGCAAAGGCCTCCCCCGCGTCGGGACCGGCCCGGGAGGCGTCGTCACCGGCCGGCGCGCCCCTCTCGGCCCCGGCTTCGCCGTACGCGACCGCCCCGGGCTCGCTCGCTCCGCCCGGGCGTTCCTCCTCACTGGCGTGCCTGATGCCCCAAAAGGCGCGACTTGCTGAGTTCTTTAAGGGCTACTCGTCGTTCACGCCATTGAACACGACGCTGGATCAAATCCTAGCTTTGGCACGTGACAAATTCACTCCCCCGGCTCCAACGAGCAAAGATCCCGCGACTCGCGATCGATCTAAATATTGCGAGTTCCATCAGGAATACGGTCACTTGACCTCCGAATGCTATAGTCTTAAAAGGCAGATCGAGGCATTGATCCAACAGTTGAAAGAGTTCGTGTTGCGCATGATCAGCGCCATGGGCCCCACCTCAAACAGACCACAGTCTGGTCAATGAGGAGGAACAGCCGCTTCTGCCGACCGAACCACGGCTACTACCAATGCCAATCCACAGCTCCACATTGTAACCACCATACTGGGTGGCTCACAAGATGGAGATTCAGCCCGACAACGGAAAAAATTCCTAAGGGCCGTAGCTCAAGAAGACGCTGCTATGTACGTCAACCTCACCTACGAGGAACCTCCGTCCATACCTCACGAGACGATGTACTTCACCAACAAAGAGGCCAAGCGAGTTGTGCATCTGCACAATGACGCGATTGTGCTCAAAGCCCAAGTGGCCAATAACTTGGTGAAAAGAGTACTCATCGACAACGGCAGTGCTGCCGACATAATTTTCAAGTCCACCTTAGAGCGCATGAAGCTCAGGGGGCTACGCCCAACTCCGACCCAAACGCCTCTATTCGGGTTCACTGGGGAGAGAGTCATGACCGAAGGCATCATCGATCTGTCGGTCACCTTCGGAACTCCCGAAGGCATTGAAGTTGTTCACATGGTCCCATTCCTAATGGTTGATCAGGAGTCGCCATATAATGTCATCATTGGGCGACCTACGCTGAACCGACTAAGGGCTATTACCTCTACATACCACCTACTGGTGAAGTTCCCTACCAAGGATGGAATCGGCATCATGGCTGGAGATCAATCCCGAGCCAAAATATGCTACATCCAAGGAATCGATGGAAAAACCGCTAGAAAGATGGTTAACACGATCTCCTAGCTTAGAGATAGCGTCAAGTCGACCAAGGTCCTCCGCGAAATCCACGAAGAAATCTGCATGGTGCTGGCGTCCTCATCCCAAACAGGGAGAGACCCTTCAGAGTCCTCCAAGTCATACATGACGGGACCTACTACACAAAATACACGGACGAGACACCGATCCATCACCTGTGGAATGCGGAACACTTGAGACAGTACTACCAGTAGCCTGCGCTTCCCCTATTTTATTTCTTCGCTTTCCAACATTCAATAAGGCCTACGAGACAATGTTTTAGGATTTCAAATTTTTGCAATATTAATAAAGTTTGAGGTTTTTTCTTTCAAAATCCACTTTTCCAAAGTTTTTCGGTCATCAAAGTACGATTGTAAACCCCAAAACTCGGGGGGCTAGTGACTTAGGCAACGGTAAGTACACTCAAAATCCTCAAGAAAGTACTCTCCACCAAAACAAAACACCCGAACATAAACGGGAACGAGCGTTCAACTAAGACGCCTCCGCGGCGCGCCATAAGACAACCATGAGATGCAGGCTAAAGACGCCTCCGCGGGCGCCATAAGACATCCCAGAGATGCAGGCTAAAGACGCCTCTGCGGCGCGCCATAAGACATCACAGAGATGCAGGCTCAAGACGCCTCCGCTACGCGCCATAAGACGTCCCAGAGATGCAGGCTAAAGACGCCTCCGTGGCGCGCCATAAGACATCTCAGAGATGCAGGCTGAAGACGCCTCCACGGCGCGCCATAAGACATCCCAGAGATGCAGCCTGAAGACGCCTCCGCGGCGCGCCATAAGACATCCCAGAGATGCAGGCTAAAGTCGTCCCTCGCGACGCGCTTAAGACGCCTACATGGCGCACACAAGACGCCTTCGCGGCGCACCATAAGACATCCCAGAGATGTAGGCTCAAGACGCCTCTGCGGCGCACCATAAGACATCCCAGAGATGCAGGCTGAAGACGCCTCCGCGACGCGCCATAAGACATCTCAGAGATGCAGGCTTAAGACGCCTACATGGCACAACCAAGTCGTCCCTCGCGACGCACCTAAGACGCCTACATGGCGCACGTAAGACGCCTACATGGCGCAACCATGTCGTCCCTCGTGACGCACCTAAGACGCATACATGGCGCAACCAAGTCGTCCCTCGTGACGCACCTAAGACGCCTACATGGCGCAACCAAGCCGTCCCTCGCGACGCACCTAAGACGCTTACATGGCGCACGTAAGACGCCTACGTGGTGCAACCAAGTCGTCCCTCGCGACACACGTAAGACGCCTACATGGCGCAACCAAGCCATCCCTCGCGACGCACCTAAGACGCCTACATGGCGCAACCTAGTTGTCTCTCGCGACGCACCTAAGACGCCTACATGGCGCACGTAAGACGCCTACATGGCGCACTTAAGATGCCTACATGGCACATCTAAAACGCCTATACGGCACACCTAAGAAGCATACATGGCACATCTAGGCCATCCCTCGCGACGTGCCTAAGGCGCCTAAATGATGCACAAGACCGTCTCTCACGACACGCTCTGAGTCGCCATAAGGCGTTGCATGTGATGACTAATCGTGATACACTTGAACTCGCCACTAGGCGCACCTAAACCGCCATCCAACGCGTAGGTCCTGCCATCTTTGTCACCGCCAACTGAGCACGATCACAGTAGCCTTAGGAGACTCCCCATTCCACGCGAGCTAATTGAAGTTGCTCGCAAAGACTCGCGAACTCCGCCTCTGAGCAACAACTTTGCTCGGCCTGAGCTAGCTGAGACATCGCTCGAGCAAGCTCCTCCTAGAAGAGTCCCAGGCAACGAGTGAGGTCATGTAGAAGCTTCTCGAGTCGAGCCTTGCTCCTCGAGTCAAGTCACTCTCCCCGAGTCGAGCATCGCTCCTCGGGTCAAGTCATTCTCCTCGAGTCGAGGATCGCTCCTCGGGTCGAGTCACTCACCTCGAGTCGAGTCATTCCCCTCGAGTTGAGCCTTGCTCCTCGAGTCGAGTTACCCTCCTCGAGTCGAGTCTTGCTCCTCGAGTCGAGTCATCCTCCTCGAGTCGAGCCTTGCTCCTCGAGTCGAGTCACCCTCCTCGAGTCGAGTCTTGCTCCTCGAGTCGAGTCATTCTCCTCGAGTCAAGCCTTGCTCCTCGAGTCGAGTTACCCTCCTCGAGTCGAGTCGAGTCTTGCTCCTCGAGTCGAGTCATCCTCCTCGAGTCGAGCCTTGCTCCTCGAGTCAAGTCACCCTCCTCGAGTCGAGTCTTGCTCCTCGAGTCGAGTCAATCTCCTCGAGTCGAGCCCTGCTCCTCGAGTCTAGTCATTCTCCTCGAGTCGAGTCTTGCTCCTCAAGTCGAGTCATTCTTCTCGAGTCGAGTCTTGAGTCAAATCACTGTTCTCGAGTCGATCCTTGCTCTTCGAGTTGAGTCATTCTCCTCAAGTCAAGCCTCGCTCCTCGAGTCGAGTCGTTCTCCTCAAGTCGAGCCTCGCTCCTCGGGTCGAGTCATTCTCCTCGAGTCGAGCCTTGCTCCTCGAGTCGAATCATTCTCCTCGAATCGAGGCTCGCTCCTCGAGTCGAGTCATTCTCCCTGAGTCGCGCCTTGCTCCACGAGTCGAGTCATTTTCCTCGAGTCGAGCCTCACCCTTCAAGTCGAGTCAGTCTCCTCAAGTCGAGCCTTGCTCCTCGAGTCGAGTCATTCTCCTCGAGTCGAGTCATTCTCCTCGAGTCGAGTCATTCTCCTCGAGTCGAGCCTCGTTCCTCGAATCGAGTCACTCACCTCAATTCAAGCCTTGCTTCTCGAGTCGAGTCATCCTCCTCGAGACGAGCTCCGCTCCTCGAGCAAGCACCTGTAACGATTCGAAGAACGGGCTAGCCCAAGCAAGACTATTGCGAAACAATGCAAAGAGAAAAACAGAGGAAAACTTGCCCTCTAAGCGTCAAAAAACGCCATGACTGGAGAAGTCTACATCACTACTCGTTACTATGTCCCTTCGTGTCTTTAACAGAGACTCGCACTCACGCCTAGGGAATAAGGGCCGATCTTTCGAATGCAGACGGAGAAGCATCACCAATGCCGGAATGGCGGATGCCCCGTGAGACCGACTTATGCTCGATGTGTGATCGAACTTTGAGCATAGATCCCCGAGCAGTCAAAGCCCTCTGGTGTGGCAGAGCCTTCCACCAGGTGCCACTCCGTCTTCTCGAAGCATCAGCCCGCAGCATCAACCTCCGTCTTCGAGACCTCGGAATGAGCACGCGTTTGCAAAATGAAAAAGTGCAGTCGCCTTCAGAGCTGGCCGAGACGGAAGCCATGATCTTCCCCTAATAGGTCACGATTACACAATCGTCGCCCTGCTAGTCACCATCGAGTCCCATGGACTCCGGGTTGATGATATCATCAAAACAAAATGCCATCGAAGAAAGACATGGGCGTGACTTCACCAAAAGATCAACAAGCCGTGACACGCCGACACGCCTCTGCAAGAATGCACGCCCTACTTACGCATGCATGTCATCGACGGTCCGGGGCTAGAGCGATGGATTTAATCGCGTCCACCTCACCCACATTGAGCTACGCCTCGTATCCGCTTGGACCCTCCTCCACGTGTTGATTACACGATCGTGTTGAGAGAGATGGAAAAGCAAGAGAGCATACTTGCAATTGTGAGAACATACTTTGTAACCACGAAGGATTCGCGACGGCGAAGCCCTGGGAAATAATTTTTCCTCAAACACCCGGCAGAAACAACTAAAAGTTCACCGCCCGGGGCCTCCCGAGCGCTGAACTTGGGGGGCTAATGTTGTCGGTCGTTTTCGGAAAACCCGGAACGCCGAAAAGACGCGCCGCTCTAAGGGCCAATGGTCAGGCCGGAGGTCCTGAAGAACAGCGAGCCTTCCATCACGAGTCAACCGGCAAGCCCTCGTGCCATACTCTCAGCTCCTCAAGTCGAGCCTCGCTCCTTGAGTTGAGTAATTCTCCTCGAGTCGAGCCTCGCTCCTCGAGTCGAGCCTTGAGTCATTCTTCCCGAGTCAAGCCTCGAGTCGTTCTCCTCGAGTCGAGCTTCGCTCCTCGAGTCGTTCTCCTCAAGTCGAGCTTCTCTCCTTGAGTCGAACCTCGAGTCGTTCTCCTCGAGTCGAGCCTCTAGTCACTCTCGTCGAGTTGAGCCTTGCTCATCGAATCGAGTCACTCTCGTCAAGTAGAGACATTCATGTTTCGCGTGACAAGAGTGGTAACCGAAGACCCCTAAGAGGCACAAGAGTCTGATGAGACGGGCCATGCACCACGTACGCAGCACGCCGTGCCGGCCAGCCACGCACAGCAAGCAGCACGCCGCGCCAGGAAGGCCGCGCGCCGCGCCCCCTGCGCCACCTGTCGTGCGCCTCCATTTGACGGTGCGCGCGCCCCTAGTCCCACATGGATGAAAAAAAGGACCTTCTAAGGCCGTCAAACACCTATAAATACCCCCTCTCATTAAGGGGAAAGCCATCCCATTCATTCTCAAGGAACTTGAGACTTCTCTCTGCTTCTCTGGATGCCATCCTTGGCCTGAAGCGGATTCTCCTCGATTTCTCGTTCTCAGAGATTCTGAAACGCTTTCCGAGGACTCCCGAGTGCCGCATCTCTTGATTGAATGATTAATCTTGAGCCCACGAGTGCTCTAACGGTTTTAGACTAAAAATCGCCTACGCGTCTAGCACCCTAGACTCGTCCACCATTTCTGACAAGAAATCGCCTACGCGTCCGGCATTTCCGACTAGAAATCGCCTACGCATCCGGAATCTCCGCCACAACAAGGAAATCTTGGCTTAGAGTCTTCCATGTCTCCAAAAGAGAGAAAACACAATTCTCTCTCGCGCTCGCGATCTCCGAAGTTCTGAGACGTCGCCAAGGACTCCTCCGCGCACCGTCTCCTTCGTCGAGTACGCTTCTCCATTAAGGCTCCGCGCCTTACACTGCGTTACATACGCCTTGAACTACTTTTTGACCTGATCCCACACACGGTTACGTAGGCAGCCGACACATAAGGCACGGACACTCCCCCTCCTCACCCCTTCTCTCCTCTGAGAGGTGGGTTGATCGGAGAAAATCTAGCTCGAGACTTTCGAGTTCACATTTTTGGCATGGGTGCGATCACTTGGTCCAACCTTGGATCGAACCTCCCAAGGTATATAATAGTTTTCCATTTTCGTGCGACAACAATGGGCATTATTGTAAAACTACGCACGTAAATAAAAATGGAGTAGCTATTTACCTAGTATTTACAAAGCGCCGACTATTTAGTAATTCCAAATGTTTAAGTTGGCTATTTCCCTAATGAACCCTATTTATTATTATTATTATTATTATAGTTTTCTCAATTTTAAACGCTAAGGAATTTGATGGCAATATCATTTGTATCCAAAGTGCCATCTGTTATGTCGTTATTTTCACATGGAATAACTAACATTCCGAGAGCAAAAAAATGACATATCAAGCCCATACACAAGGCCCAAGCAAACTCACGCGCCAAACTCCGGATCAACACTCATAAGATGTCTCTCAAATAAGCTCTCAAAAGAGACTCTGAAAGCTGTTGGAATCGATCTAGGGTTTGAGAAAATAATTAACGCTTCGATAAGCGGCGGAATTTTAAAAATTTTCTTTTACAAGTAAAACAGTTTTTACTAACCTAGACAAGTGCAAGTACATGTAATTAAAAACCAATATGAGCTAGAAGTTTACTAACCTTTCTTGAAGCTTGAACTTTGAAGAAGCTTGTGGAAAGTTTGCAACGCTCGTCTCTCCTCGCAGCACGTCTCTCTTTCTTTCCTCGGCACCTCGAGCAACCACGAAAGTTTCTATCACTAAATCACTCGAAATAAAGGAATCAGTGAGTGGGCACTTTTAAACACTACGACTTAAGAACGAGTCTCGAAGTCGCAGAGCTAAACACTAGGTCGAGTGAGGACCTAGGTGCCAAGACAAGAAAAATCGAAAATATAAACTAGAGAGAGAGAGAGGAAGGGGCGGCCAAGTCTAGAGAGAGAAGCTCTCAATCTCTAAAACTTTGGATGAATGAAATGTGAGGAATGAGGCTCCTATTTATAGGAGGAGGATTACCTTCAAAAGGTAGTTTCCTCTTTTCCTATTGCCTTGCACGTCCAACATGCCTCATGAAGGCTTAGGATTTGTTTCCTCATTTGATTTCCTCTTAGTTGGCCGAAAATGCACTTTCCTTCTTAAGGAAATTTGTTTCCCCTTTTTCTTTTGGCAAGTATCTTCATACATCAATGCACAAAATAAACTCTCTTTCCCACTATGGCATGAACGAAATTCAGCCTTATTTTCCTTGGGTTGGACGAAATTTGAGCTTCTAGAAGGAGCTTCTAGATATTTCTTCATTTGTTCATGACAACATAAGAAAAGCCCATTAAGAATTTTCAAGTAAAATTCTATGAAATGAAATTAATCCTCAAGGCCCAATTACACTAATATGGCTGAGTAATATTTATTTCATTTGTCATCATATGACAATGTCAAAAAAATTTATTGACATTCTTTTCGTCCTATGTCCAAAAAGACAAAAATACCCTTTTGACAATTTTCGTAAAACTGTCTCGTTCTTGTTTTGACTTAGCTTCCAGTTTAACTATTCCTATCGATGTGATTCGTGACAGTGACCTCATGGACCCAAATGAACAAAGCTTGAGCTAAACACTTGGACTCAAAAGTTCACAAACCTTTTCCAAGTTTAGCGTAATGCCAACTGACTCCACTAAAGAGCTGACACTGAAAATCTCTCGGTTCAAATGAATTTATTTTCTACTCAAGAATTCGACTTAATTACGATGAGCGGATCCACTGAATATTATCTATGTTTACCCTTCATGAATGTCATCAGCTAGTCGGGATTTACTAAATTACCATTTTACCCTTCTAGCTGTTATTTCCTCAACTCCTTTGTCGCTTGTGAATAAGTTAGAAACAATGTATTGACGAGGAGCTAACAAGTCACATTGTTTCATCCAAAAGAGTCAGGACTCAATTTGGACACTGGCCAGTTCATTTATTCACACTCCAAGGAACAAAGCATGAGGTGACATACATTGCATTTCAGCAATCTTGTACATGAATTCCATATCTATGAGAACTTCACAAAGTTACTCATGACATACTCACAACTTAGTATTTCACCAATAGGCCCTGTTCGGAATGACATAGTGAGTCCGAACTCTGACTTTCTCAAATGAGAATACTAAGGTGTGAAATGGCATGTCTCATTTCAGGATTAAGGTAAGCATGATGCAATTCATACATAGTGACTTCGAGACATAAGAGGTTAAATGGTTTGTTCTTATATTGTCTCTAGAAGTGCACTGGTCAATTCAGTATCTTCGGAAGATACCTAGAAGAACTATAGAGTCCCCAACTCTCAATGCCTCATAACCAGACATCATAGATTCTTCTAACAATCATACTGGGGTCAATAGTCCTTTGACCCTAAGATTGCGAATATATCGTTTTAAGCAAACTACGAAGAGTTTGTTCATGCAAATCTACATTTGTTTCTTCGTAAGTTGTTTAGTTTATTTATGGACTAAAAGACTAAGGTTTTATCATAAAGCTTCAGACAAGGAAGATTGAATGAACGTTTCAACTTTTTATTAAATGAATAAGCAATTACAAGCAAGAGTCTTCGTAAGACTATATGACGTCAAATGTACATAAATAGACACTACTACTCTTCTTGTGGGCACCATTGACAACAAACTCCCACTTGACTCAAAGAAGATGTGAGTAGTCCTATATGCCTAATCCCTCTCGAAGTTGGTCGAAGACCATGTTCGCTAGGGCCTTGGTGAATGGATCTGCCAGAGATCTACTTCACCTCCACGTCTCCGCGTTGCGCGATCTCTCGAATCAAATGGTATTTCCTCTCAATATGTTTAGATCGCTTATGGCTTCGAGGTTCCTTTGAGTTAGCGACAGCCCCACTATTATCACAATAAAGGGTCATGGGCTCGTCGACGTTTGGAACAACTTCCAAATACTTAAGGAATTTTCTAAGCCATACAGCCTCTTTGGATGCTTCACAAGCAGCCACATATTCTGCTTCCATTGTGGAGTCAGCAATGCAAGATTGCTTAATACTTCTCCACACAACAGCTCCACTATTAAGGATGAGCACAGATCCCGAAGTGGATTTCCTGGAATCCTTATCCGCTTGAAAATCGGAGTCGGTATATCCCGTCATAGTCAGGTCAGTACCTGAGTATGTAAGCATCAAGTTCCTAGTTCTTCGAAGATACTTAAGAACATGCTTAACAACAATCCAGTGCTCGGGTCCAGGGTTGGATTGGAAACGACTAACTACGCCAACGGCGAAACAGATATCAGGTCTAGTGCAAAGCATAGCATACATGAGGCTTCCTACGGCAGAGGCGTAAGGAATCTTCCTCATGTCTTCAATCTCTTGTGCAGTCTTGGGAGACTGGTCCTTGGAGAGTGAAACTCCATGCCTAAAGGGTGTTTGGCCCTTCTTAGAGTCTTGCATCGAGAAGCGATCCATTACCTTATCAATATAAGATGCTTGAGAGAGCGACAGGGTCTGGTTTTTCCTATCTCGAAAGATTTGGATCCCCAGAATGTACGCAGCTTCTCCTAGATCCTTCATATCGAATTGCTTTGCCAGCCAGACCTTAACCTCAGATAACTTACCCACGTCATTACGAATGAGTAGTATATCATCGACATATAGTACCAGAAACACAACTTTGCCTTCGTGTATTAACTTGTAAACACAAGGCTCATCTATTAACTGTTCAAAGCCGAAGCTCTTTACAGTTTCATCGAATCTAATATTCCATGACCTAGATGCTTGCTTTAGTCCATAAATGGATTTAAGCAACTCACAAACCTTGGTCTCTTGACCTTTATCCACGAAACCGTCTGGTTGAGCCATGTAAATGCGCTCGTCAAGATTGCCATTCAGAAAGGCTGTCTTGACATCCATTTGCCAGATCTCATAGTCGAGAGCTGCAGCTATGGATAGGAGTATGCGGATGGATTTAAGCATCGTGACTGGCGAGAAGGTTTCTTCATAGTCAATCCCTTCTTGTTGGGTATAACCCTTCGCCACAAGTCGTGCTTTGAACGTCTCGACGTTCCCATCAGGACTCCTTTTCTTCTTGTATATCCACTTACACCCTACAGGTTTAATCCCTTCAGGAAGGTCTACAAGTTTCCAGACTTTGTTGACATACATCGAGTGCATTTCAACTTTCATGGCGTCAAGCCAAAGGTTTGATTCAGAACAAGCCATCGCTTGGCTATAGGAAACAGGGTCATCCATGTCGGAGACGGCTACAAGAGAGTCTCCATAAGACATGTACCTGTCAGGCTGTTGAACAGCCCTCCCACTACGTCGAAGTACTACTTGACGAGATTCTGATGAGTTAGGTTGTGTTTCAGTTGGGGTAAGAACAGTTCTTACAGATGAGGTAGAAGCTTCCTCACCCAACTTTTCTTCAAGCACAATTTTGCATCTAGGTTTTGCATCTTTCATAAAGTCCTCCTCGAGGAAACGAGCATTCCTGCTAACGAAAGTCTTATCGTCCTCGGGACTATAGAAAATGAAACCTTTGGTTTCCTTTGGATATCCTACAAACAGGCACAATTCTGACCTACTAGCCAACTTGCTAGTCTTTTTCCTTAGCACATGTGCAGGGCAACCCCAAATTCGGATGTGGCCCAAACTTACTTTACGGCCAGTCCATCTTTCATAAGGAGTACCAGGAACCGTTTTAGACGGAACTTGGTTCAGAATGTAAGCGGCTGTTTCGAGGGCATATCCCCAAAAGGAAAGCGGGAGTGATGAGTAACTCATCATCGATCTAACCATCTCCATAAGAGTTCGGTTTCTTCTCTCTGACACTCCGTTTTGTTGAGGTGTGCCAGGTGCGGTAAGCTGAGAAGCAATACCTTCTTCTTTAAGAAAGTCATCGAACTCTCCAGACATATACTCACCTCCTCGATCAGATCGAAGGGTTTTGATCACTTTGCCAGTTTGCTTTTCCACTAAAGCACTAAAGACCTTAAATACGTTAAAGGTCTCGGATTTGTGTTTGAGCAAATAGACAAACCCATATCGTGAGTAATCATCAGTGAAGGTAACGAAGTATTTGTATCCTCCACGTGCCTGTTGGCTGAGCGGACCACATACATCAGAATGTATTAGTTCCAGCAACTCAGTGGCTCTTCGACCTTTAGCAGAGAAAGGTCGCTTAGTCATTTTTCCTTCTATGCAGGATTCACAAGTAGGTAGTGAACCTATTGTAGAGGCTTGGAGTGGACCATCCCTCACAAGTCTCTTAATCCTTTCTAGACTGATATGACCAAGTCTTAAGTGCCATAGGTGTGTTGATTTTGTTAGATCGGAGGATTCAAAAAGTTTGATCCTCTTTGGCTCCCTAATTAGATCATTATCTATTTCGGTGTCTAAAAGAGAAGGTTGGGTGGGATAGATGTAGAAAAGAGCATTCTTCATACATGCATCAGTGACAAAAGAATTATCAGGAAACGAAATACGAATTCCATTCTTAATGAACTTTAAACAATAATCTTGCTCACGAAGACGAGCAACGGATATTAAGTTCTTCCCAAAGGTAGGAACAAAATATACATTATTCAAGTTTAAAGTGCGGTCTTCAAAAGACAGCGTCACGGATCCCACAGCCTTTGCGGACACCAGGCTCCCATCACCCCATTTGAAACAGAACTCGCCTTCCTCTAAGCTTTTGGTTTTCTTGAAACCATTCAAGGAACAACAAATATGGTTAGTAGCAGCGGAGTCAAGAATCCACGTTGATACATTATCAGCTACTAAGCATGCTTCGGTAAGTAGTACAATACTATGTTCCTTTGCTTTGAGATAGGCAGGACAGTTCTTTTTATCGGCTTTGTAAGGTCTGTTCCTAGTTCTAGAGGCGGAGGCTTTTTGCTCAGTAGCATGTGCCTCTCCTTGATTCCTCTTTCTCTTAGTGAGACCTACAGCAGTGTGAAGTCCATCATAAGCTTGGTAACAGTGTACTCTAGCTTGTGTATGGAGTAGTTCATCTTGGAGGTATCAAGAGATGCGGGGAGAGTTTCTAAGATCATATCTATGACATTCTTCCCATCAATCTCAGATCCTAGGATTTCCATTTTACTCAGATGACTAATGATCAATATCATAAAGTCTCCAACAGGAGTCCTAGCCTTCATGCGACAGTTCATAAATTGTCGGACTGCTATTTGCCTTGCTTGACGCATTTGCCCTCCAAACATCTCAAGGAGATTGTAGAGCATGTCAGCGGCAGTCTCGATGTCACGATGTTGCTTTTTCAGCATATTGTTCATAGATGCCAAGATATAGCACCTCACAATCTCATTGGATCGAAGCCAGGCCGCTAAGGCGTCATTGTCCTCTTGAGTTGAATCATCATTCGTCAGAGGAGGACACGGGGTGGTGAGTACCCATTTGTGCTTGTTAACGGTAGGTATTATGTCGAGGTTACGTTTCGAGTCTATGTAGTTTTCGTTTTCGAGTTTGTTCGAGGAAAGAATGAAAGAGAGAGTTGGGAGACATATTGCCTATAAAAGTTGAAACAAGTTTATGATTAGTCTTTGGTTTAGGATTTAAGTTTTATTAAGACTTTTATAAAATCCAAAGGTGTTATAAACCAAACGATAATTTACTCCCTCAAGAGAAGGCCGCAAAAAATGTCCTTTTATAAGTAAATGACACATCATTAATGCTAAGCCAAGATGTCAATACATCTATTTTGACTAGCCACCTTGTAAATTGGTTTGATCACTCACATCCTTTCGCAGGGCCTCGAGGGAGGATTACTAGGGATTGAGCCTAAGTGTGCAACCAACCACTTAGTCCAAAAGGTCAACTTTGAAAAACAATCCCCCAAGGGGAGGCCTTGCCATCATCGTCTCACTCTCGGACGTAGCTCATTGAGCAATGATCAGAGCAAAGCGCCCTTGAGTACTCTCATTTAAGAGAGGGCCACGAGGGTGACTCTTAGTCCGGCGACACTTGCACTTTTCATTAGTGTTGGGGATCGTGGGTTACAAACAACAAGTATAACCCTCCCACTTAGTTTTTGGAGTTGGTTCATCGACTCTTATAAGTTCGGAAACAAATTTCCTAGTTAGAGAGCGACAGAGCGGACAACTAGAAGAGAATCCTAGATCGACATGTTCAGAGTAGTATTAGTGCATAAAGGCACAAGGTACATACTCGATCTTTTCCTATTTTCTATTTCGGGAAAGTGCATGAGGGAAGTGTGAACTTCAACTCACTCGAACACTTGAAAGTTTGAGATTACACATCTTTTTATTTTTCGGCTTGTCTACAAAGAGACCTCCCACTCAAATTTTCAAGAGCATATAGATTTTGAACATATGTGATATAGATATAGTTTTGAAAACATTTTGAAAACTTATTTGATTTGGGTAACAAAATATTTTCAAGTTTGAAAGTGAAAACGGTTTTTCAAAATTCAAACTAGTTTTGTAAAAACTCAATTTCAATTAATCTTTCAAAATCAAAACTTTTAATCTTACACATCATGTTTATAATCATATGAAAAACATTTTGCTCAAGAAAATTTTCTCATTAGAGTTCTATAACTCATGGTAGTGGGGTTTGAAAATCCGGATTTCTAAAAAACTGGAGTTTCAGACAGCCGCGCACCTCGGAGTAAAATCGCCATATCTGGCGGCTCCGATGTCCTTTTCAGCCGAAACCGGTGGCATTGGACAGAAGACAGAGAGAGATTTAATTTGATTCAAGAATAATTAAATTTCGATTTCTGAGCAGAGAGTTATGCCACTTTTAATGCGGGTTTACTCCAGCTCGAAGAAAAAGAAATAAATTAAAGCTTGGTCCTACTTAGGTGCGAAAAAGAATCAAGTGTAACGGAACGTTTTAAGATGTTGTTTAAAGCTTTTATTTGTGTTTTATTAGCAGGGTAATAACATAGAATAAAAGAAATAACAACATGCATAAAACGATTACGGTAAATAAAAGAAACTAGAAAGACAAGGTAACTAGTCACAAAATTTACCGAAATTTGTCAAACCCTTAAAACACGTTTTTCAATATAAAAAATTAAAAACTTTTAGAACTGATTCTAATGTGTTTTAAAAACATCCCAAACTCATAGAAAATCAACATGCTTTTTAATTTAAAGACATGAGCAATAAATTAAAAAAAAATCTAAGATAACAATTCTAACTTGTCACAAAATTAGTAAACTTTCGAAAACGATTTTCAAGCTCATAATTTTAAAAACATGTACATGCTAATCTTTGACCATAGCTCTGATACCATTTGTTGGAATCGATCTAGGGTTTGAGAAAATAATTAACGCTTCGATAAGCGGCGGAATTTTAAAAATTTTCTTTTACAAGTAAAACAGTTTTTACTAACCTAGACAAGTGCAAGTACATGTAATTAAAAACCAATATGAGCTAGAAGTTTACTAACCTTTCTTGAAGCTTGAACTTTGAAGAAGCTTGTGGAAAGTTTGCAACGCTCGTCTCTCCTCGCAGCACGTCTCTCTTTCTTTCCTCGGCACCTCGAGCAACCACGAAAGTTTCTATCACTAAATCACTCGAAATAAAGGAATCAGTGAGTGGGCACTTTTAAACACTACGACTTAAGAACGAGTCTCGAAGTCGCAGAGCTAAACACTAGGTCGAGTGAGGACCTAGGTGCCAAGACAAGAAAAATCGAAAATATAAACTAGAGAGAGAGAGAGGAAGGGGCGGCCAAGTCTAGAGAGAGAAGCTCTCAATCTCTAAAACTTTGGATGAATGAAATGTGAGGAATGAGGCTCCTATTTATAGGAGGAGGATTACCTTCAAAAGGTAGTTTCCTCTTTTCCTATTGCCTTGCACGTCCAACATGCCTCATGAAGGCTTAGGATTTGTTTCCTCATTTGATTTCCTCTTAGTTGGCCGAAAATGCACTTTCCTTCTTAAGGAAATTTGTTTCCCCTTTTTCTTTTGGCAAGTATCTTCATACATCAATGCACAAAATAAACTCTCTTTCCCACTATGGCATGAACGAAATTCAGCCTTATTTTCCTTGGGTTGGACGAAATTTGAGCTTCTAGAAGGAGCTTCTAGATATTTCTTCATTTGTTCATGACAACATAAGAAAAGCCCATTAAGAATTTTCAAGTAAAATTCTATGAAATGAAATTAATCCTCAAGGCCCAATTACACTAATATGGCTGAGTAATATTTATTTCATTTGTCATCATATGACAATGTCAAAAAAATTTATTGACATTCTTTTCGTCCTATGTCCAAAAAGACAAAAATACCCTTTCGACAATTTTCGTAAAACTGTCTCGTTCTTGTTTTGACTTAGCTTCCAGTTTAACTATTCCTATCGATGTGATTCGTGACAGTGACCTCATGGACCCAAATGAACAAAGCTTGAGCTAAACACTTGGACTCAAAAGTTCACAAACCTTTTCCAAGTTTAGCGTAATGCCAACTGACTCCACTAAAGAGCTGACACTGAAAATCTCTCGGTTCAAATGAATTTATTTTCTACTCAAGAATTCGACTTAATTACGATGAGCGGATCCACTGAATATTATCTATGTTTACCCTTCATGAATGTCATCAGCTAGTCGGGATTTACTAAATTACCATTTTACCCTTCTAGCTGTTATTTCCTCAACTCCTTTGTCGCTTGTGAATAAGTTAGAAACAATGTATTGACGAGGAGCTAACAAGTCACATTGTTTCATCCAAAAGAGTCAGGACTCAATTTGGACACTGGCCAGTTCATTTATTCACACTCCAAGGAACAAAGCATGAGGTGACATACATTGCATTTCAGCAATCTTGTACATGAATTCCATATCTATGAGAACTTCACAAAGTTACTCATGACATACTCACAACTTAGTATTTCACCAATAGGCCCTGTTCGGAATGACATAGTGAGTCCGAACTCTGACTTTCTCAAATGAGAATACTAAGGTGTGAAATGGCATGTCTCATTTCAGGATTAAGGTAAGCATGATGCAATTCATACATAGTGACTTCGAGACATAAGAGGTTAAATGGTTTGTTCTTATATTGTCTCTAGAAGTGCACTGGTCAATTCAGTATCTTCGGAAGATACCTAGAAGAACTATAGAGTCCCCAACTCTCAATGCCTCATAACCAGACATCATAGATTCTTCTAACAATCATACTGGGGTCAATAGTCCTTTGACCCTAAGATTGCGAATATATCGTTTTAAGCAAACTACGAAGAGTTTGTTCATGCAAATCTACATTTGTTTCTTCGTAAGTTGTTTAGTTTGTTTATGGACTAAAAGACTAAGGTTTTATCATAAAGCTTCAGACAAGGAAGATTGAATGAACGTTTCAACTTTTTATTAAATGAATAAGCAATTACAAGCAAGAGTCTTCGTAAGACTATATGACGTCAAATGTACATAAATAGACACTACTACTCTTCTTGTGGGCACCATTGACAACAAAAGCATGTTTTCAAGCTACATTCTTTGACAAATCTTCAAGACAAAAGCCATAACATGATCAACCGGTCGGCCAAAGAAAATGACCACCCGGATGACCAAAGAAAATGGTCACCCAACGGCCAAAAAAGAAGACCATTCCGCCATCTTCACTCGGCCAAGACCACATGGTCATCTTCACTCGACCAAGATCACCCAGTCATCTTCACTTGGCCAAGACCACCCCGGCTATCTTAACTCGGCCAAAATCACCCAGGTCGTCTTCACTCGGCCCAGATCACCCGATCGTCTTCACTCGGCCAAGACCACTCGGCCGTCTTTACTTGGCCAAGACCACCCAATCATCTCCACCACCTAATCAATTATATTTCACCAAACCCCTTGGCTCCTATAAATACCCTATCCGTTCTCAACACAATGTAAGTTTTTCACAACTTGTCAAAACTCTACAAAAATCACACTACAACTCTCTCTCTCTCTCCCTCTCTCTAGAAAACATAGAGACGAGTACAAATCGTTCACGAAGAATACAATACAACACGACTAATGTTGAGCGTCGGAGCACGCCCTGAGGGAAAGCCCTCCACGTCCCTCTAGATTCATATTTTCTTATGGTTAGGTGAAGGTGCAAGGATTCGAAGACCCGGCGAAGAACACGAAGAAGTGGAAGATCCAAAGACCCGATGACTTGAAGATCCGAAGACCCGGACAATTGAAGATCCGAAGAACACAAACACGTGAAAAATACGGAGAACGTGGAAGATTCAAAGGGTTGAAGACTCAAATAAACAAAGACTCAAGAACTCAACAAAGAACGCGATGAACGCGGAAGATCCAAAGACCTGGAAACTCAAAGATCCGGAGAGAAGAACTTCACCAAACCCAACCTACGTGCGGTCATAGGGTCTTGCGCTAGATCGAACCACAGACGGTTCTTAGTGCTAATCCAATAACTTGATTAACACCATCTGCATAATGAAAACTTATAATCTTTACGTTTAGATTTATATTCAATAATTTATGTTGTAAAAATGTCTGATGTTATTTGATATGATAATGACATAAGCATTAAAACTATATAAATAAATTCTGACCATCTAAATTATTAGGGTGCTCATATTTGAAGAGTAGATTACCCATCAAGAACAAAATGTACAATGAACATCATTTGCTTATACTCAGCAATGAGATCGTCTAGATCAGAAGCATTGGCAAATATCTTCAAATTAGGAAGATGGAATTTATTTGTGGCATCTCCACTTCGCTGATCGCCTCAACGAAGGGGGAGTCGACGAAGCTTCCAAATGCACTCCTTTTTACTGGTGTGGGTACTCCAGAAAGCTGGTGGATGAAAGCCTGGCCCAAGGCCCCCATTTCAGAAAAGCCGAGTTTCAGATATATTTAATAATAAAAAAATATTCAACAGCTAATTAAAAGCCTAAACCCGCCTTAACCCATCAAATCAAATTATATGGGCTTTTGCTATTTTAGAGAATAAAGCCCATTTTGAACATCTTTTTGGTTGTTTTGCAAAGGCAACGTACACAGAGGCCCAGCAGAGCAGTTGCGAGTCTTGGCGATCTCTGATACTATAAATATGTGGTATTTGCATCTTATGTCACAAATTGGCAATCCAATTGCAAATAAGTCACATGCAAAAAATTTAGAAAGTTTTAGAGGAAGATGAAGTGATTTTTAATGAGGTATTGTAAAAATTCAAAAATATTTGGGTAACTAATAAAAAGATTAAATGATGAGAGATGAGTAATTTGAAATTTGCACATGTGACACGAATGTAAATACGTGACACAAATGCAATTTTGACAACTTTGTGACACAAATGCAAAAACCCGACGAATTTGTGACATTGACGCAAATTTCCCTATAAATATTGCAATTTTTTTTTTTGTGAATTTTAACATTAGAAAAAATTAAAACAGTTTAATGTTAAAAAGTCAAAACGTTTTTTATACCATTAAATTGATATTATGCTCCCTTATTTATACTTCTCTAATCCAATAGCTTTTGTAATACTAAAAGTTAAAAAAAAAAAAAAAAAAGTATTAGGTGCGACTTTTGACGATTGGTGCGACAATCGTCGCACCGAAATGACTATATTTGTTCTAGTGGACGTTCAATAGAAAAAAAAGAGCGATTTAAATAATATAAAAAAAGTTCAAATTCTTATTGTCATATTTTGAAGTTTAGAAGAAAGAGCGACAATCAAGCTTATTCTTTTTTATCTTATTATATTTCTTCTATTAACTCTTATTATTTTTATCACTATTTTCTTTCTATCAGTTTTGTATTTTTATTTTATTTTATAAGTTTGGCTTGTGTTCTGTTGCATTATTTTTTTTTTGTCAACATATTAGTAATTAGTGTTAGATATGTCAAATAGAAAATATCCATCGGGATTTGAAAAATAAAAAAAAAAATTTGAAAACCTTTGTTAAATCACAAAAAAGAAGCGATTGAAAATTTTATTTTATGCAATAAAAAAGATCAAGCAAATTCAAGTGAAGAAATAAATGAAAATATATTAGAACATAGCAAAGACCTAATTGTAGAGAATACACAAGAAATTGAAACCAAACTAGATGATAACGAGAATCAAGAAACCAATGATGACTTGAGTCGTATTTACGGTCTAGGAAGATGGAAAAATTTAGATAACAAGTCAAAAAATTATTAATAGAGGAAGGTCCACTACGATAAAGTAATATAAATTTTTCCAAAGATGAAAATTCTAGACACTTTGCAATTCATCATTATGTAAGAAATTTATCAAATGGAGAGAACATGATAGGAGATATGAGATTATTGGTTTATTCTAAAGATTTAGACAAAGTATATTATTTTAGTTGCAAACTATTTGGAGTTAAAACTATAACTTTAACAAATATTTTTTTCAACTAAATATTTTAACTCTAGAGTAACATAATATAAATAAATACACAAATATTTCTTCATAACTAGAATAATTATTTGTCTTCAATAGGTTATAAATATAAAGAAACATACTTCACACATTTATAACAATAACTTGGCAGCGGAAAACATTTTTAGCATTTTTAGCATAGCGGTATCCATTCCCACCATTCACTCTTGTCGCCACCACGATCCTAACTGGAAGTCATTTTGTTTGTGAAGGTCCTACAATGCGAACGAAGATATGTATACAAACAAGTGAGCTAAAGTTCAATGAAGTTTATGTTAAACTCACAAAACATTTTTCTACATAATAATAAATAAACACTATTGCTGTCGCACGAAAATGAACAACCATTAAAGCTTCAGGAGGTTCGATCGAAAGCCGGACCAAATGGCCGCACCCAAGTCAAGGGTGTGAACTCAAAAGTCTCGAGTTGAGGTTTCTCAAGTCGGAACGTAGTTCAAAGCTTGTCTATACGCTGTGTGAGGTGCGGAGCCTGGAAGACGGAGCGCAGAGGAGTCCTCGACAATGTTTCGGGACTCTAGGATCGAGTGACCTGAGAAAGAATATGTGTTTTCTCTCTTTGGAGACGTAGGAGATTCTCAGTGGAGAATTCCGGATGCAGCTTTGTGTGTTGGACACGTAGGGGGTTTCCAATAGAAAATCTCGGACGCAGCTTGTGCCTGGGAGATGTTGGGTATTTTCAATAGAAAACTCTGGGCGCAGCTTGTGCGCTAGATTAAGCGCTCGATCAGAGGAAATTGTGCACAGAAAGTCTCCGACAGCATTTCAGATTTCTGAGAGTGATTAATCTTGGAGAGGAATAAAATGTGTCTCTCCCCCTCACCGAGAGGGGGTATTATCTCAGGGAGCAAGCCACAGGTTTTGGGCGCACGAGGAGGTTTCGGGGCGCACTGGACGGGTATGGCGCGCCGAGCACGTGATGATGAATCCCACTCCGTGTGGGAGCTTGGGCTTGGACTTTTCGGGCCGTTTGAATAGGTCTTTTTCGTCTGTGGACCTCGGTGATATTATTCAATGCCTGGCCCGTTGGGCTTTTAGAGTTCGGGATTTCGCGCAAGTCGCACGAAATTTAATGTTTCGAGTTTTTTGAGAACGACAGACAATAACTATAAAGGACATCTCCTGAGATGTCTGTGTTTAGAGCCTTGTTACGAAAAATATACACATAATATACTTATGAAATTTTCATATTAATATAGAAGACTTAAGTAGTTTGTTTTGAGATATTTCATGATCAATCTGAGTACTTAAAAGTAATAAAGACTATTTTTTCAAATACAATACTTTTCGTACACCAGAACAAATTTAATCTATTTCAAGACAATATTTTTGTCCTATGTGCCAAGAGTAAAATCGGCAAGCCTAGTAGAAATGAGTCAAAATATTGACTTGTGATGTCACATAATTTTTTGAAATGAGCACCATTGTTAGAAGTAGTAAATGTGTCACAATATAAAAATATGTCACATTCTTGATTAAATTAAAAAATAGATAATCTAAAAGTGAATTTAATGAGATTGATTCATGAACACATGAAATTAAATATATCATGACATGAGATCCTATCAAAAATTAAATGTTGACTTTTTTTTATCTCGAGTCAACTTTCTTAAATTAGAAATTTTGACTCGAAACGAGACCTTTCTAAATTAGAAACAATTTTCAAGAATGTCTAAAATAATTTTTGAGTATGATGTTGCTCAAAATTTCTCATTGATATTGGAATATTTCAAATACAACATATGAATAAAGCTTGAAATGCAATAAGGAAAATTCGAAGTGACACAATCTTTCGCCCTATAAAGATTTTTCGTCTCGAATATTAATTGTCTATCTAAAATAATTCAGGGTAATTCTTTCTCATGTCGTCTTCATGTTCCCATGTTGCTTCTTCAGTATTGTGATTCCTCCAAAGTACCTTTACCAAAGGTATAACTTTATTTCTTACAGTCTTTTCTTCTTCATCACGAATTTGAACTGGCTTCTCTGCGTACGAAAGACCATCATGAAGATCGATTGGTTCGTGACTCAATACATGTGAAAGGTCAGAAATATACTTCTTGAGCATCGAAACATAAAAAACATTGCGTACTAATGCTAATTCTGGTATAAGTACAAGTCTATACACTACTTTTACAATCCTCTCCAAAATTTCAAAGGGTCCGATGAATCTTGGGCTCAGTTTTTCTTTCTTCCCAAATCTCATTACTCCTTCGAGTGGTATTACTTTAAGGAACACTTAGTCTCCTACATAAAATTCAAGGGGTTTTCTTCTCTTGTCGGTGTAGCTTTTTTGGTGGCTATGAGCAGTTGCGATCTTTTCACGAATGTCATTCGCAGCTTCCGTATTCTTACCTGTTTCAAACCAATGTACATGAGATTTATATCTTCTTCCATATAGAGCTTCGTATGGTGCCATACCAATAGAAGCTTGGAAACTATTGTTGTCTAAAACTTAATCAAAGCCAACTGTTTGTTCCAATTTCCTCCAAAATCCATTACACAAGCACTACTACAAATGTTGGATTATACAACTCACTTTCTACAACGCTTATGACAAGCGTTGTAGAAACTAAGGATTCTACAACGCTTATGACAAGCGTTGTAGAAACTTGGTGTTTCTACAACGCTTATGGATAAGCGTTGTAGAAACACCAAGTTTCTACAACGCATATGGTTAAGCGTTGTAGAAACATGGAGATTCTACAACGCATATAGTTAAGCGTTGTAGAAACCTGGTGTTTCAGATTTCCCACAACGCTTTAATAATCCGTTGTAGAATCCACTCCGCGGCGCCATGTGTTTTATGCCACGGCGAGAACTTACTACAACGCACAGTGAAAGCATTGTAAAAAAATGTAATCCGCCGCGGCGAAATTCATCACTCGCCGCGGCGGGTGGTTTCTACAACACTAAACAAAGGCGTTGTAGAAACTCGTCGCCGCGGCGAGGTATATATCTCGCCGCGGCGAAAATATCTCGCCGCGGTGAAGATATCTCACCGCGGCTAGAAATATTCTCCGCCGCGACGAGTTGGATACCGTGGCCAAGCAGTTTTTTAAGAAACTGTCTCACCGCGGCGAGTGAGGAATCTCGCCGTGGTGAGACGTTCCTACAACGGTTATAATATCCGTTGTAGGAACATCTCGCCGCGGCGAAGACATATTTTCGCCGCGGCGAGGTTTTTAAGGTTTTCACTATAAAAGGCCGTTTTCAGTTTTTTTTTCTCATTTTTTCCAATACCCACACACGAGACAACCATTTTCGGCCGCATCTCTCCAGTTTTTTTCTTCCAAAATCCCTCACCACGTCCTCGCCGCCCCAAAATCTCGCCGTCGCCTTGTCCTCGCCGCCAACTCTCTCTCGCCTTGTCCTCGCCGCCATTTTTCTCTCGCCGAGTCATCGCCGTGCTTCCTCTCGCGCCTCTCTCTCTCTCTCTCTTGCCGCCTCATTGTAAGGTATGATTTTAAAAGTTTTTTAAGGTGGTTATTGATTTAATTCGTGTTGTTGATATGGATTTCTTGTTGTTTACCCGAATTGCAAGTAGTTTGATTTTTTTAATTCACAAATTTAGGGTTTTGTTTGATTTTCTCTTTTTAGAACAAGAAATTAGGGTTTAGGTTAGTGGAATTTGAATGAGTGAATTTAGGTTAGTGGAATTTGAATGAGTGAATTTAGTGAAATTAGGGTTTTGTTGATATGAATGAATTTGAATGAGAATTTGAGTTAAATTGAAATGTCCGGATTGTGTTTGACATATTGTTACATAGGTTAGTGGTTAAAATGGTTATGTATATTAATGTTGAGATTGAATTGTTTATGAATTTGTGATTGATCGAATTGTTCATGAATTTGTGATTGGTCGAATTGTTTATGAATTATTTGTGATTGTTGGAATTGTTTTAATTTGTCATGTTTAAATATATATTGTTGGAATTGATATATAATTTGTTATATGTTAATTGTAGAAATTTTTATGATTATGTTTTGTAGGAGCTTGAAAATGCGTCGAACTAAAAACACGGCGGGCTCCAAGCCTCCGAGCTCTTCCAGAGGTCAGAGTAAAGGAAAAAGCAAGCGACTTCGTCAACAGTCTCCCGAAGAGGAATACAACTCGAGTATCTTTACTAGCAAGGTCGCGGAGGAACGCTACGACAAAATCTTGCCGCGTAACATTATCCATGAGAGAGGATTCAATGTAAGCAATACGTGGGATATAGGAAAGCAAATCCGCAACAGCATAGTTGGTCATGATTGGGGAGTTACTGTGTTGTACCCGAGTTCGATTCGAACGTCAACTTCGTGTACGAATTCTACGCAAACTTGCCGGACTCCCAAGGTGATGTTGTGACGGTCCGTGGAAAACCGGTCGATATGAGTGTCGAAGCTATCAACGATCTTCTTGGGACCTCAGATGTGCCTTTCGAGAACGACGGCTATCGAGAATGGCTAAGAAGTTGCAGCCATCAGGAGATGTCGCATGTGTTGTGCATTCCGGGAGAGGATTGGGTCACTGAAAAAGGAAAAATGGTACTCAAGCGTGACCAACTCACCAGGATCGCTAAAGCGTGGATTTACTTTGTTTGCGCTCGTCTCTATCCGATCAAGCACTTCACCACTCTCGACGAGGATCGTATCCAGGTGTTGTTCTGCATTGTTAAAGGCCTTTCCATTAACGTCGGTCGATTCATCTATACTTGGATGAAGAAACTTGACTATACTAATGAACGTCACGGTTTGCCATATCCGTCGATCATTACCGGCCTTTGTACAAATACGGTGGTACCACGCTCGAAAAGGGATACGATCAACAGTCC
Source organism: Urtica dioica subsp. dioica (assembly GCF_054948205.1). NCBI lineage: Eukaryota > Viridiplantae > Streptophyta > Magnoliopsida > Rosales > Urticaceae > Urtica > Urtica dioica. The sequence continues at coordinate 49,486,987 of NC_142756.1, forward strand.
AATGGGGCCTATTACGGATTCCATTATCGAGCGGTACAAGATTAGGGAGGATTCACAAGCGAAGGAAGCGGAGGAAGCGGAGGAAGAGGGGGAATAGGGGGAAGCGGAGCCCCTATTGCGCTTACCAGCACCTCCGGTAATCGACCCCGCCACCATCGACTACATTGCTCATTGCTCCAACTATCTCGTCGGCGGGTTCCAACACACGCAACAGTACATGCACCAATAAGCGGAGTATGGCGCCTCTCACATCAGTCAATTGAACGATCTCTACTTTCGGTGGGACATCAACCAAGAGAACCAGGTGTTATTTCCTCCATATCCTCAGTACTCCGACTATCCGTACGCACCACCACAGTGGCCACCGCATATGGCACCTCCTCAATATCCGGCGAACCCACCACCACCACCACCAAATGACGAGTAAATTTCAAGAACCAACAACACCAACTCTTCCATATAAATTTCAAACTCTTTTTTAATTTAAGTTTCAGTTTAAGACTTGCTTGGTTTGTTTATGTTTATGACTAGATTACTGTGTTTTATTTGTGTTTGAGACTTCAGTCTTTGTTTGAGACTCGTTTGGTGTGTTTTATTTCATATATGTTTGAAACTTGATGTTATATGCTTAAGACTAATTTGGTTTGTTTTATTGATTGTAGAAATTTTAATTGAATGATCATTTTTAGTTGGAGAACAGGTTAAATATTGGAAAAAAAGTGAATGATTAGGTGGTAGAGTGCCTCTTCGCCGCGGCTAGGTACCTTTCTCGCCGCGGCGTGACTATTCTCGCCGCGGCGTGACTATTCTCGCCGCGGCGAGGTGATATTCCCGCCGCGGCGAAATAACCTCGCCGCGGCATGGTATACGTTGCCGCGGCGAGGTTTCTACAACGCTTGTTTAAGCGTTGTAGAAAGGTCCTCGCCGCGGCGGAATTTGTATACTGCCGCGGCGAGATTTTGTTTTTTTTATACCGAGAGTTTGGGGTTTTTCAGAAGATATCTCGCTCGCGCCCACCTTCGCCGCGCGCCCTCACCTCGCCGCGCGCCCTCACCTCGCCGCGCTCCCTCACCTCGCCGCGCTCCCTCACGTCGCCGCGCTCCCTCACCTCGCCGCGCGCCCTCACCTCGCCGCGCGCCCTCACCTCGCCGCGCGCCCTCACCTCGCCACGCGCCCTCACCTCGCCGCAGCATGGAATATACGTTGCCGCGGCGAGGTTTCTACAACGCTTGTTTAAGCGTTGTAGAAAGGTTCTCGCCGCGGCAGGATTTGTATACTGCTGCGGCGAGATTATCCTGACGCGGCTAGAGTTGTACTCAGCCGCCGCGATGTCGGAGAAATGTAATTTTAATGTAAATGACATTGTATAGAGAAATTTTGAATGAAAAATAACGCTGTCCACAGGAGAATAACATAAAATCCAAAATGAAAATACATTATCTAAATGTTCAATATCAAACAAAAATAGGATCTATATCCTTACGAAGTAGATGTGAAACATCGTCATCATCAAAATCATCCATCTCTTGATCAATTGGTGGTAATCCTGATGTGAACGGAGGAATGCTAGACATGTCTTCGTCTTCTTCTTCGTTACCGTTTCTCGCTTTCATATGAACCACTAACGATAACTCAGGATTTGCTGGATCCGAAAAATAAAACACTTGACTTGCTTGCGAAGCCAAAATAAATGAATCATTCTCGTAGCCAATCCGTCTAAAGTCGACAATTGCAACTCCTTCATTATCAACTTTAACGTGATTATTGTCTGCCCATTTGCACTTGAATAATGCAACTCGCAACCCGCAATAATCAAGTTCCCAAATATCTTCAATGCATCCGTAATACTTCATAAAAGCATGTTTTGGATTCTTATCTTTTGCCGAAGAAACATGTAAAGCTTCGGCAAACAATGTAACACCACTATTTTGTACGGGATGCTTGTTGTCTCGTTCTCTTGTGTAAAATGTAAAACCATTAACAGACCAAGCAGTGTACCTTGTAACCATTGAGGAAGGCCCGCTAGATAATTTACTCAACGTAGATGAATGTCCTGCCTCTTTAAATAAGTGTTTTCCAAGCCAGCTTTGAAACAAACGGTTGTGCTCTTCTTGCAACCATTTTTCATTTCTACCCTTCTTTGGATTATTCACTCTCAACTCATTCAAATGAATATCCACAAATGGCGTGACCTCGGAAACGTTGTGTAGCACATGGAGACTTGCTTGCTCCCATTCTTTTCGGTTGACGATCGAATAAGTACCTATAATGAAACAAATACTTAAAAAGAATGTTCATATATAATTTAAATAAACAAATAAAGTGTTAAAAAAAATACCTGTAGATAGAGCTTTTGAATCAAAATTGGTATTCTTGGGTAACTCAATTTCGTCTGTTTTAGCTAAATACTCAGAACAAAACTCAACCGATACTTCTGCTATGTAATTTTCAACTATGCTTCCTTCCGGCCTATTGTAGTTCTTCACGTAGCTTTTCAACACTTAAATATAACGTTCGATTGGATACATCCACCGTAAAAACACAGACCCTCCTAATTTCACTTCACGTACCAAGTGGACGGTTAAGTGGATCATTATGTCGAAAAACGAAGGTGGAAAGATCTTTTCGAGCAAGCACAGAGTTTTCACCAATTCTGACTGCATTAAATCCAATTGAGCTGGATCGATGATCTTCGAGCAAATCGAGTTAAAGAATACACATATCTTTGGTATTGCAACCCTCACATCTTTTGGCACAATTCCTCGCAAAGAAAGAGGCAACATTTGTTGTAGCAGCACATGACAGTCGTGCGTCTTCATTCCAATAAGTCTCAAATCTTTCAAAGACATGAACCTCTTATAATTTGACGAATGACCTTCGGGGACTTTAATAGAAGCAAAGCAGTTACACAATTTCTTTTTCTCCTTTCGATCTAGAGTGTACTTTGCCGGTGGAAATTTTGTTTTTTTCCCACCCCCCTCCTCGGGATGCAAAATGCTTCTTATATTCATCTCTTTGAGATCCAATCGAGATTTTATTCCGTCTTTCGATTTATTTGGATCATCAAGAAGTGTACCAATAAGCGATTCGCAAACATTTTTCTCGATGTGCATAACATCCAGACAATGCCGGACGTAGTGTGTCTTCCAATAAGGAAGGTCGTAGAAAATCGATTTCTTCTTCCAAGGATTCTCTTTGAACGATTCTTTAGCACTAGCACTCCGCTTTCTTTTCCCAAGCACTTCATTGACGTTTTTAACCATCTCATAGACATCTTCACCAGACAAAATTCTAGGAGGGGGTCTTTCTTCTGAATTTCCATCAAATGCTTGTTTCGATCTTCTATACGAGTGATCTCTTGGTAAGAATCTTCTATGACCCAGAAATTTTTTTTCTTACCATGCTTCAAACGGATGGAAGATGTGTCTTTCATGCAAATCGGACAACCAATCGAGCATTTCGCAAAGTATCCTGACAAGTTTCCATAGGCCGGAAAATCGTTAATAGTCCACATTAACATTGCCCTTAAGTTGAACGAATCTCCACGGTAAGCGTCTTTAACTTCCATCCCTTTCTCCCATAACATCTTCAAATCATCGACCAACGGTGCCAAATAGACATCAATATCATTTCCTGGTTGATTCGGTCCTGAAATCAAAAGCGTTAACATCAAGAACTTTCTCTTCATACATAGCTTTGGAGGGAGATTGTAGTTCACAAGCATAACCGGCCAAACACTGTATTTACTGCTCATCATGCTGAACGGGTTCAATCCATCAGAAGCTAGACCAAGGTGCAAATTTCGAGTATCAACACTGAAATCCTTATACTCTAAATCGAATGATTTCCACTGTGCAGCATCAGCAGGATGTCTCAACATACCATCATCGATACGCTTTTCAGAGTGCCAAACCATGTTCTTCGCGTGTTTGACACTATTAAACATTCGACGAAAGCGCGGCATTGGAGGAATGTACCATAACGATTGAAATATATTTAACGAAAATCAATAATAAATAATGAATATGAGCTACATGTATTTCCTAATCAAGTGATGAAAATGTACGTACCTTAACTGGAACTCCTATAACCCCGTTACATGGAATTTTACCCTTCTTCCACCATGACTCTTTGCACGTCGGACATTCATCTAGATCTTCATACTCGTGTCTATATAAAACACAATCATTTGGGCACGCATGGAATTTCTCGTACTTCATGCCTAATGTACCCAAAGTCTTCTTTGCTTCATATATACTTAAAGGTACTTTATTGTCTTTAGGAAATGGTTTTTTCAGTGTTTCCAACAATAGACTAAAACTAGTGTTTGTCCAACCCCCCGACGCCTTCAAATGAAATAATGTAACTAAAAATGACAACTTCGAATAGCTTGTACACCCTTCATATAATGGTGTCTCCGCATCATTCATCATGGATTCAAACAATTCCGGTCGCTCAACAAAATCGTCCTCCAAATCATTCATCATTCCGCACATATCATCAATATCATCTTCAACATCATCCTCATTTGCCGTAGAACGAAAAACCTCACCATGGTAGAACCATCTTTGATACGAGGTCATTATTCCATATGCAAACAAATGGGTCCGAACGACATCAATCAAAAAATGTCTATGATTTCCACATTCAATACAAGGACAACGAATAGATTTCACATCTACCATGTTCTCTCTAGCGAAATCACAAAACTCATCTACACCTTTCCGATATATCTCATTCAATCTATTCTCCCACATCCACTTTCTCATCTTCATAGAAATACCCTAATTATACAAAAAATTGCCCATTCTAATTAGTAAACTATCAAGAGAACAACAATTAGAACAAGTTAAAGAAGAACTTACAAGATTTTAATGTGTAGATGAGACTAGTAAACGAGGACGCTCTAGAATGAGTAGGAAAGGTACTGGGAATATATTTTCGAGTGAGGTTATGAGAGAGTTCAAAGTGAAAAAGACGAGAAATGAGAATTTATATCAAAAGTCTCGTGTCACTCGCCGCGGCGACATATCTACTTCGCCGCGGCGAGAACATTCTACAACACTTCCATAAGCGTTGTAGAATGTCCTCGCCGCGACAAAAATATGCGTTCGCCGCGGCGACGTCTTCCCGCCGCGGCATAGAACTCCTGCCGCGGCGAGATTGTACATCGCCGCGGCGAAAATCTTACCAAGAGCACCATGTTCCAGAAATATAGTCTCGCCGCGGCATTATACATTTTACGCCGCGGCGAATGTATTCCTCGCCGCGGCGACAATTCTCTTTCGCCGCAGCGAGGATTCTACAACGCTTATTTAAGCGTTGTAGAAAGGTGTCGCCGTGGAGAAAATTGTATACTGCCGCGGCGAGTTTACTTTGCCGCGGCGAGGTACAAATCTCGCCGCGGCAGGAGTCCTACGCCGCGGCGGGAACACGTCTTCGCTGCGGCGAAAATCTTACCGAGAGCACCATTTTCCAGACATATAGTCTCGCCGCGGCATCATACATTTTACGCCGCGGCGAATGTATTCCACGCCGCGGAGACAATTCTCTTTCGCCGCGGCGAGGATTCTACAACGCTTGTTTAAGCGTTGTAGAAAGGTGTCGCCGTGGCGAAAATTGTATACTGCCACGGCGAGGACATCTAGGGTTACCTCGCCGCGGCGAGAATTTTCTGGGTAACTCTCGCTGCAGCGAGAATTTGATTTCGCCGCGGCGAGGCTCCTACAACGCTTAATATAATCTATGTAGAAGCAGCTCACCGCGGCGAGAAATATACATCGCCGCGGCGAGCTCCTATAACGCTTAGAATAAGCGTTGTAGGAGCGTTTTAAAATTTGAAAATTTCAAATTTTTTTAACTACCCGCCCATTTCTTATTCTATACTTAGCATTTTTTTTTTCAATTTTCCCTCATTCTCATTCCTTATTCTACTTCATTTCTTCTCATCTCTCTCTCCACTACTCATCTCTCTCGTCCCTCTCTCTCTCTCCGCCACTCTCTTGCCGCCCCGCCCCTCTCTCGTCACCACTCTCTCTCTCTCTCGGCCCCTCTCTCTCTCCCTCTCTCCGACCCTCACCTCACTCATCTCTCTCGGCGCCCCCGCCCCCTCCCTCACCTCGCCTCGCGCCCACGCCGCCCTCCGGCCCTCACATTGCCGCGCGCCCTCCGGTCTTACCTCGCTCGCGCCCACCCTCGCCGCGCGCCCTCACCTCGCCGCCTTCGGCCATTACCTCTCCGGCCCTCATCTCACCACCTTCTCTTCGCCGCCCTTGTGCTCGTTCAACTCCGGGTAATGTTTTTGAACATTTTTACATGGACTTATTTAGTGTGAATTCGATATTGATTTGAAATTAGGAGATATTGTATTGGATTTGAGTTTATTGAATTTAAGTTTGATATTGATTTGATTTGAGAAATATATTTGATATTAGATTGAATTGGGATTGAAATTGTGTTTTTTTTTTAGAATCGGATTGGATTTGAGTTTATATTGTAATTGGAGTTGAGTTTATATTGGATTTTTATTACATTTGAGTTGAAATTATGATTACATTTGAGTTGAAAATTGAAATTATGTTTTGAATTTTGTTTATTAGATTCAATGTCGTCCACTACTACTACTTCTAGTGATAGTGGTAAAAGAAAAGTTAGAAGACAACTAGCACTAAATTCCGATGAAAAAGGAAAAAGAAGAAACACTCTTATGAGTCGGGTTAATAAGCCAAAACTCTAGGTAAAAAAATTCCGGTACAATTTGATGATAAGGGACAACCAATTTGTAAGGAGGGTGATGAGTTGTCTAGTTACTTTGGCGTGCTAGCTAGAGAATACGTTCCACTTTCGATGCGCGATTGGAGATCTAAAGAGAATAATCAAATTAAAGAACGAATTTGGAACGAAATGTTAGAAGGATTTACGATTCCTATTGAACAAAAGCACGATTGCCTTATGAGAGTCGGAGAAGCGGTAAGTTTATTTCGTCATGAGCTATACAACGATCTACTCAAAGATATCATCAACGATCCAATCGCCTTAAAGAGACCGGCTTGTGTTTTGAGATTCTACACAAGTGTCACCGAAGAAGATTGGATAGCATTTGTTGAGTATAGACCAACCGAAGTGTTCAAACAAACATCGGAACATGGGAAAGCAAATACCGGAAAAAGTGTGTACAAATCTCGAACGGGCCGAAATGGATATCGAAAGCTTGATCAAGAAAAGGTTAGGTTCATTTGTTTTTTTTAGTTATTCCAAATTTTCCATTGTTTATTAATTATTGTATATTTACTTCTTACTAGCACGAAGAAATGGGGGAATGGCCTACGAAAGAGGAACTTTGGATTGACTTGCGAATGAAAGACGTAGATAACTACAAGGATGAGAAAGACAAACTAATGGCAGAAAAAATCGTAAGGAATTTACATTTGTTATAACAATTAATCTTGTAATTTTATTTGAAAATAATTTTGTGTAGAAAACGTTATCACAACAAGCAACGCAAGGGACATGGGTGCCGGAATCGGGAAAGAGCATTTTGCAAGAAGCTTTGGGAACGTCGCGAGTTTGCGGTCAATCCAAACACACTTCGCGTTTCACGTACTTTGTTCCTCCAACGACGAATAAAGAATTAATTAGGATGCGTCGGGAGATGAGCGAGTTGAAATCTTTGGTGATGAAAGCCTTCGGTGGAAATGGTAGCATTAATGTCGGAGATGCTAATATCGAGTCGCCTAGTGTCGAGCGTGTGGAAGAGATTCTCAAGGGCAAGGTTGTTGATGATGAAGAGATGGCGAACGTTGAAGAACACGTTAATGACGCGGTCTCTTTAGGTATGTTCATTATTTTTTTTTATCTATAAAGCCAAATATTTTGGTATTAAGATATTGATATATATATTCGTGATTTGCTTAGAACACGACGATGTTGGCGATCGTCCGAAGATCAATCCTAACATCGTTGATGATCGTCCGAAGATCGATCATGTCGTTGTGGAAAAACCCAATAGTGTTCGTGCTAGTTGCTCTTTGAATCCAACCACGCCGGTGACACCGAGTTCGGATGAAAGCGTCGATTGTCTTCTTTTCATTGATGATGTTGTGAAAGGAGGCACAATTCATGTTGCAAATGGGCGAGCGTACATGAATGGAGGCGTAGTTCATTTCTCACCTTTGGAGGAAAGAAATTTATGCGTGGCCGTTTTGGGGGGTTTTGATTAGAAAAGCAAAATTGCCAATTCCCACCGAAGAAGCTCAAACCATTGAAGATGCTATAGGCGGGTTTGTCTCGTGGCCGAAGAGACTCATAGAAATGGACACGGGAATAGAGAGTCGCGGTCCAGTTGTCAAACAACTCTCAAAGCTCGGTTTTGAGAGTGAAGCTAACATCGATGATGCTAAGAAGATTTCGTACAAGGTGATTAATCCCAACTATCGATTGCTCGCTCAACATGCCAACAAAGTAATGTTACCGGAAGGGGATGTGATTATGGTCAATGTTAGTCCAAGTCTCGCGGCTATCCCGATTCCGGTGTCATTTGAAGACGTTTCCGATTTTTTGCAATACTTGGAAATTGGCGCGGGGAGCATAACGGTTTATATGGAGTAAGAGTTTTCTTTATATGCGTTTTTTAATATCAATATTTAATATTTAGTGTTTTGATCAACTAAATATTTATTTGTCATAGCTATCTACACTCGAGGCTAGAAAAGGCGAATAAGACTCGAAATTATTATTTTATAAATTCGAGCTTAAGTTCGTACATCGAAAATGACGACGAGGAGGCTTATTTGTCAAAACGAGTCAAGGACGTTGGAAACGTGTTACGACATTGCAAATTTGGTGAACTAGTTTTGATGCCGTATAACAAAGGTGCGCATTGGATTCTCGTTGTCCTCGACCATTGGAGAAATAGCGCTATGTTCTTTGACCCGTTGAGAAATAAAATCCCAATCGATTTAAATCGATTGATAAAAAGGTAATATTTTGATTTCTTAAATAATTTTTATTATAAATCGTTCTAGATGTTTTTTCTCTTATAATCTCCGTGTTATATAGGGTTCTTGTTGATTTCAAGCTCGAGCATCAAAACGCTCATAGTAACGGGCAATCAACGTACATCAAGGCTTGGGACGCTCCGAGACAAACGGGAAACACGGAATGCGGGTATTTTGTGATTTCTTATATGCGTGATATAGTCGTAGGAGGTGTAGGAAAATTAGAAAATAAGAAATCCTATACAAATGAGGATTTAGAGAGAGTTAGGGAAGAATGGGTAAGTTATGTACAAACATTTATTAACTGTGATGATTAGCTAGTTTTGTTATTGAATTATGGATTGGTTGTAGATGTATATATTAGATTTTGAATGTTTTGAAGATGAGGATATTATTTTTGGTATTGAAGATTATTTTCAGGTGCTAGTATATCGTGTAAAAACAGATTTTGGATTGAAAAATAAATATTCTCGCCGCGGCGAACTATACTTCTCGCCGCGGCGAGAAATATTATTCGCTGCGGCGAGAAAAGATACCGAGAGCAGGCAAATTAGAAATCTTAGTCTCGCCACGGCGAGATTTTTTCTTCGCCGCGGCAAGTTTTAAAAAAAAAATCCATCGCCTTTCTACAACGCATAATTATCCGTTGTAGAATCATGTCGCCGCGGCTAAGATTTGACGTCGCCGCGACGAAATTTCCGCCGCAGCGACGTGTAATATTCGCCGTGGCGAGTTGATTCTACAACGGATATAATATCCGTTATATAAAAATCTCACCGCGGCGAAAATTATATGTCGCCGCGGCGGGGATTTTTTAATTATTTAGAAATTTCACAATGGATGTATACCGTTGTAGGAGGTTCCACAACGCTTAGATATCCGTTGTAGAAAGTTGGATTCTACAACGGATATTTAAGCGTTGTAGAAACCTCTTGGATTCTACAACGGATGTTGAAGCGTTGTAGAAGTCCCTTGGATTCTACAACGGATATTTAAGCGTTGTAGAAGCTTCTACAACGCAGGATTCTACAACGCTTGACAAGCGTTGTAGAATCATTCCACAACAATTTTTAAGCGTTGTAGAATCCTTGTTTTGTAGTAGTGAATCCCTTAGCATGTCTTATAAGGTTTGTGTTGTTCTCTCTGATTGTTCGTCAATCTGTGGATGGAATGTTGTGCTTAACTTTAATTGCGTACCCAAGGCTTTCTGAACAGATCTCCAAAATTTTGAAATAAAGCAAGCATCTCTGTTATAGATAATGGATATGGTAATTCCGTGAACCATAATTACATTCCTAATGTAGAAGTGTTCCAATTTCTCTACCGAATTTGTGATTTTCATGGGGATGAACCTTGCAGACTTGGTTAATCGGTCAACAATTACCCAAATCGTATCATGTCCATCTGGAGTTTTTGGTAGACCTACGACAAAGTCCATCATGATTTGTTCCCATTTTCATTCAGGAACTTCAATTATCTGCAACTCCCCTGCTGGTCTCTAATGTTCGAATTTTATTCTTTGGCAAGTAAAACACTTGCTCACAAAGTCAGCACTTCCCTCTTCATTCACTCCCACCAAAAGTGTTCTCTTAATCCTTGATACATCTTTTCAAATCCAGGATGGACTGAATAAGGTGTATTGTGGGCTTTGATAAGTAACTTTTTCTTTATTTCATCACCATTGGGTATGCACAACTTACCCTTGAAGTAAAGAACGTTTTCCTTGTTGAGGGAAAAATCTGATAGCTTTTCCTTATCGAATTCCTTCCTTGATCTTCTGAAGGTTTGGATAAAGTTATTGTGCTTCCTTTATTCCGTCGAAGAGACTTGATTAGATGGTCATATTTGCAAGACTAGCAATGACCATTTCAAGCTCTAACTTGTTGATCTCTTCTTGAAGTACTGGAGACAGGGCTCGAAAAGATGAGACACTAGCAACTTCCTTGCTGCTTAATGCGTATGCAACAACATTGGCTTTTCCCGAATGGTAATGAATTTCACAATCATAATTGAAAGTCCAGATCTTATGTGTAGCCTGCTTGTAAGATGATGTTAAGAACAACAAGATAAACAACAAACAACAGGTAATGAAAGTAAGTAAAGAACACCAAGAAATGGTAACCCAGTTCGGGTTCAAATGCCTACTCTGGGGGGATATCAATCCTGGTGAAAAGAACAACTTCACTAGACAATATGCTGAGTACACATCAGAATACAATGGATGGTCACCTTCCACTATTCCTAATTCCAAGCTATTTATATGGTGTTGTTAACCTAAGCTCCCCCTAGGTTTGAGCTCCCCTCACTTCATCACTCGTACACTCTCCCAGTGTTTCACTTCATTACCATAACAAATACATCAGTAACAATTGTAAAATACAATAGGTAAGACTTCGCCGAACAACAGTCAAAAACCTAGAAAACCAAAAAGACACACACCTCAAATATTGGTTTTTGGTTGTAAAGTGTGATGCAAAACCTAGGGCAAAAACATTCTCTTTTTATAAGACACAACAAAAGAGAATGTCATGTAATCGGACACCGGGATAGATGGCACAAAGCAGGTCGAGGAGAGCCACAAAAGCTGTCAGGAAGGCCACGTCAAAACCTAGCCGTACAGCAACAAAAGTGTTATGATCAATGCTAGAAACAACATCAAGGACAATAGAGTTGCCTGAACCAAAAAAACCAACTTAGTGTAACTACAACTTCCCCCTTTGGCTTTGAGAAGGCAAAACTCTATTCTGCAACAACTGAGTTGGTCACTCATGCCACAGTGACTGACAGAGGAAGGCAAAAGAATGCAAACGTACTAAGATATAAAGAGCATTGTATCAGTTAGACAGCAGAAAACAAGATTAGCAAATGAGTCCCCCTTTTTTCCAAGAAAAGACAAAGAGGAATGAGAGTAAGAGTGAGAGAATAAATATTATAGACTAGAGAGTTTTAAAAGAGAGAAGAAGGAAACAAAAGAAACAAATTTTAGCAACCAAGGTGATCAGTGAGAGGATGAGGCAGGATATGCAGAGAACATTTTCTCCAAAGCTTCCTCAAGGGTCCTTTTGCGCTCCGAGGACGTGGTAATGAAGGACTCCAAGTGTTGAATCTCATCTTGAATGGAGAGGGAAACGAGCTTCCTATTGTCTGCTGACATGGGCGACAAAACTGGTGCATCAGGAGAGAAGAACTTCGCATGATGAAGACTGGACTAAGGCAGTTTCTAAATGTCAGCTACATGGTGCTTCTGGAACAACTTGTAGCGGAATAAAATTTTGCCTAGATTTGAGTTGCAGGCCTTCAGTACTTCAGGAGAAAGAATGTTGGGGTGTTGGTCAAGAATGATCCCAGTAATCATAGCCGGATAGGCTATGGGAAGCTTGATGGCGTCAGATCATGCATGCTTGATGACTTGGGAGTAGAAGAACTTCCCAAAATCCAGCACCCTCCCAGTTCCTATCATGTACAAGAATTGAGCATGGGCAAGAGAGACACTTGTGGAGTGAGGAGAGGGAAGCTAGTTTTTTACTCCGATCTTGTGGATGACCGAGTACTTGGAGCTAAGCAGAGAGGCTCAGTATAAACCAGTCTCAGGACAACCCTTCTTATCTTTTCCACCCGACAGTTCCTTTACAAGCTCAAACCTGGAAGGCATAGGATGTTCAGACACATGAGTAACCAACCCCAGGTACTTGTGGATCACCTTGGGAGAGAACTCGATGCACTTGGTCCTCACCACAACCTTCTAAAAGTTTTGGGAGGTCGCATCATCGACCTGGTCTGGCAGGTTCACTATGAACTCTCGCACCGGTTGAGCATGATAAGGACCCACAGCAGTGACATAAGAAAGAAGGCCAACATCCTTGAGAAGATTGACAATGTAAGTGCACCACAAGGCCTCATCCGACAGCACATGCTCCGAGGTAATGATGCAGAGGATGACATACTTCCATCTCCATGCGTTCTTCAAGGTGTGGAAGGAGATACCCGTGATAGGAACATCTGGAACTTCTTGCCGGGGGATCTTCTTCTTCGTCTTCTTAACAGGGACTCTCTCTTCTTCAACTTCTTCTTCAAAGGTGTTAGTGACATGGTCTGACACATCTTCTTCCTGCTCTTCTTCTTCTTGAATTTCTTCAACCGGCTTAACCTCAAGTAATATAGAATGCAAATTCGAGTATCGTACCGACAGAGACTAGTGAAACAGTGATTTCCTAAAACTTGATGCTAATTAACTCCAAATAAAATTAAGAAGATGTTTGCAGCAAGAGTAATAATAAAACTAAAGCAGAGAATTAAATACCAGTTTTTGCAAGAGAAAGTAGGGGTCACGACTTCACCGGAGCTAACTAGGTCGGGGGTTTCGGGTTTGAACAACAAAATCTACTCCTATGGATGCTAATCTCACTCTATCAAACTTATTCACTAGCCTCTCTCGAGTGTTCTAGCAAACCTATATAATTGACGGATTATTATCCTATAGGCATCTAATCCTATTAAAACAATCACACGCAATGAAACAAGAGTTCAAACGATTACATAAATTGCCTAGATTTTCTAACCTAAGATCAACTATGAAGACATGAACAAAAGCACGATTATTTACTCTCTCTCGAGTAGCTAAACAATCCTAGATAACAACTCTAATGGTGATCAAACATTAGAAAGCATAAGGAACAATTCATATCAAGCAATCCATAATAATGAAGCAAACAATAATTATCTAACCCTAACGAACCCCCCAACCATTATCAATCCCGGCTACATCGCAACCCCATAAGAAACTTAGCCTCTAATGGTGTTCATAATCAACGCTAAACATAACAGAATAATTAAAAGCAATAAAATAAAGATTAAAACCAAAAGAGAATTCATATTAAATAAAATTGATGTTCAACAATAATTTAGAGCAATAAAATAAATAAAATAAGAGAAGAAAGAAGAACGGATGAATTCGGAGAAGGAGAACTCGTCGGGTTGTCAATTCCGTTGAAGAACGTCTTTTCCCTCTTTCAAAAGCTCTCAAGAACAACCAAACAATAAAAGAGAAACTTAAAACAAACGGAAAGATGTGTTTTTGAGAGCTTAAAGTCGAATATATAGGTCAATGGGTGATTTTCGGAGCATATTGGGCCTTTGGAAGGGTTCAAATGACCCAAAAACATCAAAAACGGAAAGAAAGTCCGTTAAAACCCGAAGGAACACGCGGCGCGCGTGTCGAATGCTCACAGCGCGCACTGGTAGTCTGGAGATCCTCGCAGCGCTCACTTATTTCTCGCGGCGCGAGGGTTCTTCCGGACGCGCGCACTGTTTTTGTACCGGCCGTATCTTCTTGCTCCGATGTACGATTTTCGCTAATAAATATGTGTTGGAAAGCTAAGAGATAGCTCTATCCAATATGGAAATAATATATCCAGAATCATCACTTAAAAATCTTAAATCATGCAGAAGAAGACGCCATGTTTCTTGATTAGCTCTAACTCGTCCGAAAAATCTTCAAATCATCCCAAAATTACTCCATTGCCCTCAAAACACTTCTAGATGATCAAAACCTATAATAACAACTAAAAAACACAAAATATATCAAAAACACTTAAGGATTTGCTTCGATTCAAGTCCGGGAATGAGCGATTTGTACGTATAAAACGCACTCATCAAATACCCCCAAATTTGAACCGTTGCTTGTCCTCAAGCAACACAAAAAACTAGACAATAAAATAAACACACCAAAGAAGTTACACTAAAAACGAATGGTGATCACAAAGCTTAGCAACAATGTCAAGTGTTAGTTAAATGCCTCAACCTACAAAAATTTCCGAATCCAAGTCAATCATCATATGAAACAAAAAAAAAATAATTAGATTGACTAAATGGCCTTTTGCAACACGTTCCCGATCAAAATCCCCGTGTGTGAAATATGTCCCGAAAGAGAGAGAGGTCAACTCAATATGTTCGTTCACGTCTTCTAATGTCAAATGCTCAAATAATAATGAGATAAATGAAAAGCACCATAATGCTTTTCGCCGTTCACTCTCCACTAATGCAAGACACTTACCGAGGAAATCAATAGGGCTTTGTCGCCTTGAAATGTTAGGCTAGGGTCAACGGTAGGATATGATCAAAATGTGGCTAAAACGTCAACCTAGCGACTCAATCTCACCCAACTCACCAACTTTCACATGATATTAATTACTCACTCATTCCCACGTTAATGGCACAAAATTTCCCTTTCGAGAACATTTTTGTTTCTAAGTCTTTACTTCCCAATATTTTCCCCCCAAACTTTGATTATGCAACATCTAGTCTCTAAAACTAATGGCACAAAATACCACGCCAAAAACTAATACAAATAATTAATAAAACGTATAAATTAAACACACTTTTTTTGTAGTTTTTTTTCTTGTTCTCTTTTTTTTTCCTTTTTTTTTTCTTTTGTTTTTCTTTTTTCTTTTTATTTTTTTTTCTTTTTTTATACAAAACAATAAAAATAAACACGAACAATCACCGGCGTGGTGTCTAATGAACTATAAAACACGTAGAGACTAGCCGAAAAACATGTCACAAAATCGAAAGAATTCACTCAAGAGTCGTTAAGTTAACGGGGTTCTTTGTGGGATTTGAAATATTATTGGCTCGGCTTTTTCTGACTAAGTATCGAGAAAGGATTAATCGTACGGCTTTTTCTGAAAGGTTGCTCAAGGAAGTATTACGGGTTGGATTTTTGGTTCTGATCGGTCCAAATGAAGGCCTATGTCATTTTTCCTATGTTCGTGTCAGGTCATTTCGCCTCGAAGGGGGCTAGAGCGGTTCTTAGTGTTCGTGAGCTAAAAGACATTTAAAGATGTGATCGAACCTCTAAGAGACTTCAAAACCCGAGACGGACGTGTGTGCATAAATGGGAAAAATCAACCGAAATTGTGTTACTCAAACCACTAGTCATTCACAATGAAGCACAAAAAATATTAAAATTGACTCAAACTCAGATTTCTTCGAAAATACATGGTATCATTGGCAAATAACGAGAGAAAACACTTTAATATTATCACTTATAAGCAATCACCAAACAAAATTAAGAAAACAAAAATTAAATAAAAAAAAACAACCTAATCTAACAGAAATCCCCCACAAAGTAGTTCATCCCCTCAAACTTAATCTCTACATTATCCTCAATGTAGATCCATAAAAAACACGGGAGACAGAGAACTTACCTCGCGGGGGTGGTAGAACTCCCCTACTCGTCGCCGCCGCGCTCAGGCAGCGGTGAATCTTCTTTTAAGCGCTCTTTCTTCCTCCATACCTCTTTGAACGGTTTCGGCCAATGTCCTCGCCATGGCTTGAATGGAGACTTCGGCTTTGCACCCTTGCTCGCACTTTTTGTTGATTTTTCTGGAGGAGCACGTGGCGGAGATATGGGTGGTGGAGTAGTGACTTCGTCAGTCTCGAGGACGTAGATCTCTTCTTTTTCCTTCTTGCGCTTTCGGGTTTTATAGATCCCGAACGTCTCTTCCTCGTTCTTCACACGCGTCTTTAGCTCACCCTTTTCCACGTCTATTCGAACACCGCAAGTGGCCAAGAAAGCTCTTCCAAAGAGAATGGGAATATCGTGATCCTCGTCCATGTTGATGACGTAGAAATCGGCCAGAAAAGTGAATTTTCCGACTTTAACGAGGAGGTCTTCCACGAAACCGCGCGGGTGCCTTATGGTCCGATCTGCCAGTTGGAGAGTGGTGCGCGTGGGCTTTAGCTCACCCACCCCGAGTTTGTTGAAGACGGCTGAAGGCATGAGGTTGATGCCCGAACCTAGATCACACATAGCGTTCTCGATGAAGATGTCTCCAATAGTGCACGGCAATGTGAAATTGCCCGGGTCTTCTAACTTTGGCGGGAGCTCTTGTTTTAGTAGTGCGCTACACTCGGCGGAAAGCGCCACCGTGAGCCTTTGCGGGAACGGAAGTGGCATCTCATAGATATGGACTGACGAGGGTGGCTTAGGGGCTTTGGTGACCAGTGCAGCCTCTTCTTCTTCTTTCTTCGGGCTCTCGATCACTGCAACGTGCTGATGTGAAATGGCATTGCAATGCTCCCTTGGATTTACTTCGGAGGTGCTTGGAAGTGTGCCTTGGGGTCGTATGTGGATAGCAGTGGCGAGTTGCCCCACTTGCGTCTTGAGATTTCGGATCTGAGCCGATTGGTTCGAGAGTGCCGTCTTCGTTTCGTTCATGAAATCGGTGGTGGAATTGATGAAGTCAGTCATCGACGTGGCCAGATTAGCTACCAGCTCCTCCAGATTGGTCTCGTTCTTGTAAGCTCGCAATGGTGGAGCTTGATATGGCAGTGGTCGGGGCTGACTCTGAGGCGGTCGAGGCTGAGCTTGCGGTGCGGGTTGCATCGACATGTTATTCTGGGGACCGCGCCATCCCCCATTCTGATAGTTATTCATCGGGCCTTGATTGTAGTTGTTATAATTCTGGTTGGGCAGCCGATTGTTGACGAAATTTTCTTGTGGGCCATTGTCCCCTGGCGCGCACTCATTGCTAGAATGAGGGCCGACACACCATAAGCACGGCTCGGGAGTAGGAGGTTGGACAGCCTGAACTGTAGCTTTCTGCTCGTGGAGCGTTTTGGTGAGGTCTGCCACCTGTGCTGCTAGAAATTTTATCAATTCCATCTCGGGCGTGACTGGCTCGCGCTTCTAAATCCTTCGCTCTGATTGATCGTTGTTGTACGCGAGTTCCTCGAGGATGGCATGAGCTTCTTCCTCGGTCTTTTGGAAGAAGGATCCCCCTGCGGCGGTGTTGATGAGGGTGCGCGATGAAGGAGAAAGGCCGCCGTAGAAAATTTGCACCATCATCCACCCTTGGATGCCATGATTAGGACACTTCCGCTGCATCTCCTTGAAGCGTCCCCAAGCTTCAAATAAAGACTCACCCTCGAATTGGGAGAACGAATGGATTTCGTTATGCCTCTTATGCATCTTCTCGAATGGGAAGACCTTCGAGATGAACTTCACGCGCAAGTCCACCGATGAAGTGATGGAGCCAAGAGGGAGCGAGTTGAGCCAAGTTTTGGCTCGATCCCGCAGTGAGAACGGGAAAAGGCGGAGGCGGATCGCTTCGTTAGAGATGTTGTGGAGCTTGAACGTGTTACTGATCATGACGAAGTTGGTGAGATGGTCTTGCGGGTCTTCGGCCGGTGATCCCGAAAATTGGGATTGTTGCACCATATGGATCACGCCGGTTTGATTTCGAAATTCTGATTACCCGCATGATCCAGAAGAACAATGGCCGATTGTGTGGCATCAGTCGGAGGTAACCCCTATTGGAATAGGGTCTTGGGCTCCTCGGCATTTTTCATGTTCTCTTCCATTGCTCGTTCCTTTGATTCTTTTCGATTTTTACTGCAAAATTTTTCGATCTCGGAGTTTATTGTAACGAGAGCTGATGACCGGTCTTTTCGCATACACCTTCAAAAGCAAGAAAGTGAAAAAAAAAGTTAGATAACAAAAATTAAGAAATTAAATAGCAAAAGCAAGTAAATTCAATCGCTATTGTAGAATAGTCCCCGGCAACGGCACCAAAAACTTTTTGCGAAAATAACTCGCGCACGCAAGCGTACGTGTGTCACTCAAGTAATATAGAATGTAAATTCGAGTATCGTACCGACAGAGACTAGTGAAACAGCGATTTCCTAAAACTTGATGCTAATTAACTCCAAATAAAATTAAGAAGATGTTTGCAGCAAGAGTAATAATAAAACTAAAGCAGAAAATTAAATACGAGTTTTTGCCAGAAGAGAAAGTAGGGGTCACGACTTCACCGAAGCTAACTAGGTCGGGGATTTCGGGTTTGAACAACAAAATCTACTCCTATGGATGCTAATCTCACTCTATCAAACTTATTCACTAGCCTCTCTCGAATGTTCTAGCAAACGTATATAATTGACGGATTATTATCCCCTCGGCACCTAATCCTATTAAAACAATCACACGCAATGAAACAAGAGTTCAAACGATTACATAAATTGCCTAGATTTTCTAACCTAAGATCAACTATGAAGACATGAACAAAAGCACGATTATTTACTCTCTCTCGAGTAGCTAAACAATCCTAGATAATAACTCTAATGGTGATCAAACATTAGAAAGCATAATGAACAATTCATATCAAGAAATCCATAATAATGAAGCAAACAATAATTATCTAACTCTAACGAAACCCCCAACCATTATCAATCCCGGCTACATCGCAACCCCATAAGAAACTTAGCCTCTAATGGTGTTCATAATCAACGCTAAACATAACAGAATAATTAAAAGCAATAAAATAAATATTGAAATCAAAAGAGAATTCATATTAAATAAAATTGTTGTTCAACAATAATTTAGAGCAATAAAATAAATAAAATAAGAGAAGAAAGAAGAACGGATGAATTCGGAGAAGGAGAACTCGTCGGGTTATCAATTCCGTCGAAGAACGCCTTTTTCCTCTTTCAAAAGCTCTCAAGAACAACCAAACAATAAAAGAGAAACTTAAAACAAAAGGGAAGATGTGTTTTTGAGAGCTTAAAGTCGAATATATAGGTCAAGGGGTGATTTTCGGAGCATATTGGGCTTTGGAAGGGTTCAAATGACCCAAAAATCATAAAACGGAAAGAAAGTCCGTCAAAACCCGAAGGAACGCGCGGCGCGCGTGTCGAATGCTCGCTGCGCGCACTGGAAGTTTGGAGATCCTCGCGGCGCGCACTTTTTTCTCGCGGCGCGAGGGTTCTTCCGGACGCGCGCCCTTTTTTTGTACCGGCCGTATCTTCTTGCTCCGATGTACGATTTCCGCAAATAAATATGCGTTTGAAAGCTAAGAGATAGCTCTATCCAATGATGGAAATAATTTATCCAGAATCATTACTTAAAAATCTCAAATCATGCAGAAGAAGACGCCATGTTTCTTGATTAGCTCTAACTCGTCCGAAAAATCTTGAAATCATCCCAAAGTTGCTCCATTGCCCTCAAAACATTTTACATCATGAAAACCTATAATAACAACTAAAAAACACAAAATATATCAAAAACACTTAAGGATTCGCTTCGATTCAAGTCCGGGAACGAGCGATTTGTATGTATAAACGCACTCATCAATCTCCGACCGAACCCTCGACCCTGTCCCTTTTAGGTTTGATGATCTTTACCCCATGTCTATTAACCTCTGAGATGATCTTCTTCAAGCGAGAGAGCCTCTTGTCACTTCCTTTCCCACCGCTTTTAGCGACATAACCCTTCCATGTTCTACTGTGAACCATTTTTACGGACACAAAAACAATATGGTGTTGAGGAAAACATAGATGAACAAGAGGAAGGGAATTCGAAAAAGAATTGCTGACAGAAGTGAGATCAGTGAAAGTAATAATGACAGTTCAGAAAATCGTGGCCTTTCTCGGGAAATAAACGGTCACACTGAGCTTAACACTGACCCAATGGAACGCATCGTTCCGAGATGTTTCAAAGAAGAAAAAATAACTACTTCGAATGGGCCTTCAAAATATCAAGACACAGGCGCATACGTGCCTTGACCAGCCCATTAATTGTTACAAATCGGGAATGTAAACCCCCAATGCAGAGCGCAGTTTTTCAAACTTGGTGATGTCCAGGGGTTTTGTAAAAATGTCTGCCAATTGATTCTCGGTGTTGACGTGTTCCAAAGACAGAATCTTGTAGTTCACAAGGTCTCTGATGTAGTGGTGCCTGATGATAATATGCTTGGTCTTGCTGTGTTGATTTGGATTCTTGGCTATATTGATAGCGTTGGTGTTGTCACAATACAATGTAATGATATCATGTGGAACATCATACTCTTCCAGCATAGATTTGAGCTAGACAACTTCAATGCAAGCAGCACCAGCAACAATGTACTCAGCTTCAGCCGTGGAGAGCGATACATAATTTTGTTTCTTGCTGAACCAAGATACCAGGTTATTCCCAAGAAAAAACAACCTCCTGAGGTGCTTTTTTTATCATCCGAGTTGCCTCCCCAATCTGCATCGAAAAACCCACAGGACATGAATTTGTGTCAAATGAGTAGAGGATACCATAGTTACTGGTTCCATAGATGTACTTGATGATCCTCTTGTTGGAATTAATCTAGGGTTTAAGAAAAAGTTTAACATTTCGGGTAAGCGGTGGAATTTTAAAAAATTTATTTTAACAAGTAAAACGATTTTACTAACCTAGACAAAGAGCAAGCACATGTAAATATAAACTATTATGATCATAAATAATTTACTAACCTTTTAAGAAGCTTGAACGTTGATGAGCCTTCGGAAGGTTGAAAACGTTCGTCTCCCTCGCAGCACGTCTCTCTTCTTTCCTCGGCAACACGAGCAACCACGATGGTTTCTATCACAAAAATCACTCGAGAGAAAAGGAATTAGTGAGTGGGCTCTTTTAAACACTACGACTCAAGAACAAGTCTCAAAGTCGAAGAGCTAAAAACACTAGGTCAAATGAAGACCTAGGTGCCAAAACAAAAACGAAAAGAACTTAGAGAGAGAGAGAGGAGTGGGCGGCCAAGCTAGAGAGAGAAGCTCTCAAATCTCTAAAACTTTGGGATGAATGAAATGAGAAGAATAAGGCCACTATTTATATATAGGAGAGGCTTCACCTTCAATAAGGTAGTTTCCTCTTCTATAGAATATCACATATTCATGAGCAAAATTCCCTTATTTCCCTTTCTCATTAGGGCGGCCAAGGGGGCTTCTAGAAGACTTGAATTTGTTTCCTCTTTTGCTCCCTTGCCTTGCTTGGCCGATTGCCCTTGTTCCTCATAGAGGAAATTTGTTTCCTCTTTTTCTTTTGGCAAGTATCTTCATACATTAATCCACAAAGTAAACTCTCTTTCACACTACGGGCTGGACGAATTTTATCTCCCATTTCCTTGGGTTGGACGGCCAAGAAGGCTTCTAGAAAGCCTTTCTAGATTTTTCTTTACTTGTTCATAACAACATAAGAAAAGCCCATTAAGAATTTTCAAGTAAAATTCTATGAAATGAAATTAATTCACAAGGCCCAATGACACATCATGGCCGAGTGATTTGTGTCATCATACACTACTACAAAACGAGGATTCTACAATGCTTAAAAAAAGTTGTGGAATGATTCTACAACGCTTGTCAAGCGTTGTAGAATCCTGCGTTGTAGAAGCTTCTACAACGCTTAAATATCCGTTGTAGAATCCAAGAGGTTTCTACATCGCTTCAACATCCGTTGTAGAATCCAAGAGGTTTCTACAACGCTTAAATATCTGTTGTAGAATCCAACTTTCTACAACGGATATCTAAGCATTGTGGAACCTCCTACAACGGTATACATCCATTGTGAAATTTTTAAATAATTAAAAAATCCCCGCCGCGGCGACGTATAATATTCGCCGCAGCAAGATTATTATACAACGGATATTATATCCGCTGTAGAATCAACTCGCCGCGACGAATATTATACGTCGCCGCGGCGACGTCATATCTTAGCCGCGGCGACATGATTCTACAACGGATAATTATGCGTTGTAGGAAGGCAATGAATTTTTTTTAAAAAAACTCGCTGCGGCGAAGAAAAAAGCTCGCCACGGTGAGACTAAGATTTCTAATCTGCCTGCTCTCGGTATTTTTTCTCGCCGCGGCGAATAATATTTCTCGCCGCGGCTCGAATTACTTGCCGCAACGAGAAGTATAGTTCGCCGCGGCGAGAATCATTTTTTTTCAATCCAAAATCTGTTTTTACACGGTACTGGCACCTGGAAATAATATTCAATCCAAAAAATAATATCTTCATCTTCAAAACATTCAAAATCTAATATATACATCTACAACCAATCCATAATTCAATAAAAAAAACTAGCTAATCATCACAGTTAATAAATGTTTCTACATAACTTACCCATTCTTCCCTAACTCTCTCTAAATCCTCCTTTGCATAGGATTTCTTATTTTCTAATTTTCCTACACCTCCTACGACTATATTGTTGGAATCGATCTAGGGTTTAAGAAAATAATTAACGCTTCGGTAAGCGGCGGAAATTTAAATATTTTCTTTTACAAGTAAAAACGGTTTTTTTACTAACCTAGACAAAAGAGCAAGTACACGTAATTAAAAACTATTATGAGCTAAGAAGTTTACTAACCTTTCTTGAAGCTTGAACTTTGAGAAGCTTTTGGAAAGTTGCAACGCTCGTCTCCCTTCGCAGCACGTCCCTCTTTCTTTCCTCGGCACCTCGAGCAACCACGAAAGTTTCTATCACTAAATCACTCGAGAGAAAAGGAATTAGTGAGTGGGCACTTTTAAACACTACGACTTAAGAACGAGTCTTGAAGTCGCAGAGCTAAACTCTAGGTCAAATGAGGACCTAGGTGCCAAGACAAAAATAAAAAATAAACTAGAGAGAGAGAGAGATGAGTTCGGCCAAAGTTCTAGAGAGAGAGTCTCTCAAATCTCTTAAACTTGGATGAACGAAAAGTGAGGAATGGGGCTCCTATTTATACGAGAGGTTTTACCTTCAATAAGGTAGTTTCCTCTTCTATAGAATATCACATATTCATGAGCAAAAATCCCTTATTTCCCATTCCATTTTGGGCGCCCAAGGCAGCCTCCTAGAGGCTTGGATTTGTTTCCTTTTTTGTTCCTTGGCTTTCCTTTTTCTCACTTGGTCGATTACCCTAATGCATACACATGCAAATTTGTTTCCTCTTTTTCTTTTGGCAAGTATCTTGATACATTTATGCACAAAATATTCTCTCTTTCCTCTTCGGTGGTGGGCGCCTATTCTAATACTAGAAAGGCCTTCTAGAAACTTTTCCACTTGTTCATGACAACATGAAAAAGGCCCATTAAGAATTTTCAATAAAATTCTTATGAAATGAAATTAATCCACAAGGCCCAATAAATCTTATTTTGGCCGAGTGACATTAAGTCATCAAATGACCCATCAAAAAATTTATTGACATTCATTTCATCATATGTCTCAAAAGACAAAAATACCCTTTTGACAATTTTCGTTCTTGTTTTGACTTAGCTTCCAGTTTAACTATTCCTACTCGATGTGATTCGTGACAGTGACCTCATGGACCCAAATGAACAAAGCTTGAGCTAAACACTTGGACTCAAAAGTTCACAAACCTTTTCCAAGTTTAGCTTAATGCCAACTGACTCCACTAAAGAGTTGACATTGAAAATCTCTCGGTTCAAATGAATTTATTTTCTACTCAAGAATTCAACCTAATTATGATGAGCGGATCCACTGAATATTATCTATGTTTACCCTTCATCAATGTCATCAGCTAGTCGGGATTTACTAAATTACCATTTTACCCTTCTAGCTGTTATTTCCTCAACTCCGTTGTCGCTTGTGAATAAGTTAGAAACAATGTATTGACGAGGAGCTAACAAGTCACATTGTTTCATCCAAAAGAGTCAGGACTCAATTTGGACACTGGCCAGTTCATTTATTCACACTCCAAGGAACAAAGCATGAGGTGACATACATTGCATTTCAGCAATCTTGTACATGAATTCCATATCTATGAGAACTTCACAAAGTTACTCATGACATTCTCACAACTTAGTACTTCACCAATAGGCCCTGTTCGGAATCACATAGTGAGTCCGAACTCTGACTTTCTCAAATGAGGATACTAAGCTGTGAAATGGCATGTCTCATTTCAAGATTAAGGTAAGCATGATTCAATTCATACATAGTGACTTCGAGACATAAGAGGTTAAATGGTTTGTTCTTATCTTGTCTCTAGAAGTGCACTGGTCAATTCAGTACCTTCGGAAGATACCTAGAAGAACTATAGAGTCTCTAACTCTCAATGCCTCATAACCAGACATCATAGATTCTTCTAACAATCGTATTGAGGTCAATAGTCCTTTGACCCTAAGATTGCGAATATATCGCTTTAAGCAAACTACGAAGAGTTTGTTCATGCAAATCTACATTTGTCTCTTCGTAAGTTGTTAAGTTTGTTTATGGACTAAAAGACTAAGGTTTTATCATAAAGCTTCAAACAAAGAAAGAATGAATGAATGTTTCAACTTTATTATTAAATGAATAGGCAATTACAAGCAAGAGTCTTCATGAGACTTTATTACATCAAATGTACAAAATAAAGACTACAACTCTTCTTGTGGGCATTATTGACAACATATATCACGCATATAATAAATCACAAAATACCCGCATTCCGTGTTTCGAGTATGTCTCGGAGCGTCACAAGCCTTGATGTACGTTGATTGCCCGTTACCATGGGCGTTTTGATGCTCGAGCTTGAAATCAACAAGAACCCTATATAACACGGAGATTATAAGAGAAAAAACATCTAGAACGATTTATAATAAAAATTATTTAAGAAATCAAAATATTACCTTTTTATCAATCGATTTAAATTGATTGGGATTTTATTTCTCAACGGGTCAAAGAACATAGCGCTATTTCTCCAAAGGTCGAGGACAACGAGCATCCAATGCGCACCTTTGTTATACGGCATCAAAACTAGTTCACCAAATTTGCAATATCGTAACACGTTTCCAACGTCCTTGACTCGTTTTGACAAATAAGCCTCCTCGTCGTCATTTTCGATGTACGAACTTAAGCTCGGATTTATAAAACAATAATTTCGAGTCTTCTTCTCCTTTTCTAGCCTCGAGTGTAGATAGCTATGACAAACAAATATTTAGTTGATCAAAACACTAAATATTGAATATTGATATTAAAAAACACATATAAAGAAAACTCTTACTTCATATAAACCGTTATGCTCCCCGCGCCAATTTCCAAGTATTGCAAAAAATCGGAAACGTCTTCAAATGACACCGGAATCGGGATAGCCGCGAGACTTGGACTAACATTGACCATAATCACATCCCCTTCCGGTAACATTACTTTGTTGGCATGTTGAGCGAGCAATCGATAGTTGGGATTAATCACCTTGTACGAAATCTTCTTAGCATCATCGATGCTAGCTTCACTCTCAAAACCGAGCTTTGAGAGTTGTTTGACAACCGGACCGCGACTCTCTATTCCCGTGTCCATTTCTATGAGTCTCTTCGGCAACGAGACAAACCCGCCTATAGCATCTTCAATGGTTTGAGCTTCTTCGGTGGGAATTGGCAATTTTGCTTTTTCAATCAAAACCCCCAAAACGGCCACGCGTAAATTTCCTTCCTCCAAAGGTGAGAAATGAACTACGCCTCCATTCATGTATGCTCGCCCATTTGCAACATGAATTGTGCCTCCTTTCACAACATCATCAATGAAAAGAAGACACTCGACGCTTTCATCCGAACTCGGTGTCACCGGCGTGGTTGGATTCAATGAGTAACTAGCACGAACACTATTCGGTTTTTCCACAACGACATGATCGATCTTCGGACGATCATCAACGATGTTAGGATTGATCTTCGAACGATCGCCAACATCGTCGTGTTCTAAGCAAATCACGAATATATATCAATATCTTAATACCAAAATATTTGGCTTTATAGATAAAAAAAATAATGAACATACCTAAAGAGACCGCGTCATTAACGTGTTCTTCAACGTTTGCCATCTCTTCATCATCAACAACCTTGTCCTTGAGATTCTCTTCCACACGCTCGACACTAGGCGACTCGATATTAGCATCTCCGACATTAATGCTACCATTTCCACCGAAGACTTTCATCACCAAAGATTTCAACTCGCTCATCTCCCGACGCATCCTAATTAATTCTTCGTTCGGCGTTGGAGGAACAAAGTACTTGAAACGCTAAGTGTGTTTGGATTGACCGCAAACTCGCGACGTTCCCAAAGCTTCTTGCAAAATGCTCTTTCCCGATTCCGGCACCCATGTCCCTTGCGTTGCTTGTTGTGATAACGTTTTCTACACAAAATTATTTTCAAATAAAATTACAAGATTAATTGTTATAACAAATGTAAAGTACTTACGATTTTTTCTGCCATTAGTTTGTCTTTCTCATCCTTGTAGTTATCTACGTCTTTCATTCGTGAGTCAATCCAAAGTTCCTCTTTCGTAGGCCATTCCCCCGTTTCTTCGTGCTAGTAAGAAGTAATTATACAATAATTAAAAAACAATGGCAAATTTGGAATAAGTAAAAATATAAATGAACCTAACCTTTTCTTGATCAAGCTTTCGATATCCATTTCGGCCCGTTCGAGATTTGTACACACTTTTTCCGGTATTTGCTTTCCCATGTTCCGATGTTTGTTTGAACACTTTGGTTCGTCTATACTAACCAAATGCTATCCAATCTTCTTCGGTGACACTTGTGTAGAATTTCAAAACACAAGCCGGTCTCTTTAAGGCGATTGGATCGTTGATGATATCTTTGAGTAGATCGTTGTATAGCTCATGACGAAATAACCTTGCCGCTTCTCCGACTCTCATAACGCAATCGTGCTTTTGTTCAATAGGAATCGTAAATCCTTCTAACATTTCGTTCCAAATCTGTTCTTTAATTTGATTATTCTCTTTAGATCTCCAATCGCGCATCGAAAGTGGAACGTATTCTCTAGCTAGCATGCCAAAGTAACTCGACAACTCATCACCCTCCTTACCAATTGGTTGTCCCTTATCATCAAATTGTACCGAAATTTTTTTACCTAGAGTTTTGGCCTTATTAACCCCACTCATAAGAGTGTTTCTTCTTTTTCCTTTTTCATCGGAATTTAGTGCTAGTTGTCTTCTAATTTTTCTTTTACCACTATCGCTTGAAGTAGTAGTAGTGGACGACATTGAATCTAATAAACAAAATTCAAAACATAATTTCAATTTTCAACACAAATGTAATCAAAATTTCAACTCAAATGTAATAAAAATCCAATATAAACTCAACTCCAATCACAATATAAACTCAAATCCAATCCGATTCTAAACAAAAACACAATTTCAATCTCAATTCAATCTAATATCAAATATATTTCTCAAATCAAATCAATATCAAACTTAAATTCAATAAACTCAAATCCAATACAATATCTTCCTAATTTCAAATCAATATCGAATTCACACTAAATAAGTCCATGTAAAAATGTTCAAAAACATTACCCGGAGTTGGACGAGCACAAGGGCGGCGAAGAGAAGGTGATGAGATGAGGGCCGGAGAGGTAATGGCCGAAGGCAGGGAGGTGAGGGCCGGAGGGCGCAAGAGTGGGCGCGCGGCGAGGTGAGACCGGAGGGCGCAAGGGTGGGTGCGCGGCAATGTGAGTGCCGGATGGCGGCGTGGGCGCGCGGCGAGGTGAGGGAGGGGGTGGGGGCGCCGAGAGAGATGAGTGAGGTGAGGGTCGGAGAGAGAGAGAGAGCGCGCGGGGTGGGGGCGCGGGGGCTCAGCGAGGTGAGGGACGGAGAGAGAGAGAGGGGCCGAGAGAGAAGAGTGAGGGACGGATGAGGCGCAGCAAGGTGATAGAGTGGTTGCGAGAGAGGGGCGGGGCAGCAAGAGAGTGACGGAGAGAGAGAGAGGGGCCGAGAGAGATGAGCGGAGAGAGAGATGAGAAGAATGAAGTAGAATATGAATGAGAATGAGGGAAAATTGGAAAAGAACGCAAAGTATAGAATATGAAATGGGCGGGTAGTTAAAAAAATTGAAATTTCAGATTTTAAAACGCTCCTATAACGCTTATTCTAAGCGTTGTAGGAGCTCGCCGCAGCGAGGTATATTTCTCGCCGCAGCGAGATACTTCTACAATGCTTAGAATAAGTGTTGTAGGATCCTCGCCGCGGCAAAACCAAATTCTCGCTGCAGCGAGAATTACCCAGAAAATTCTTGCCGCGGCGAAAATATGCCATCGCCGCGGCGAGGATAACCCTAGATGTCCTCGCCGCAGCGATTTACAAATCTCGCCGCGGCGAAAGAAAATTTTCGCCACGGTGAGGAATACATTCGCCGCGGCGTTAAATGTATGATGCCGCGGCGAGACTATATGTGTTCCCGCCGCGGTAAGATTCTCGCTGCGGCGATGACGTGTTCCCGCCGCGGCGCATGACTCCTGCCGCAGCGAGATGTGTACCTCGCCGCGGCATGATAAACTCGCCGTGGCGATGTACAATATTCGCCGCGGCGCGTATCGTCTACAACGCTTATTTAAGCGTTGTAGAATCCTCACCGCAGCGAGAGAGAATTGTCGCCGCGGCGAGGAATAGTTTCGCCGCGGCATACATTGTATGTTGCCGCGGCGAGACTATGTGTCTGAAACATGGTGCTCTCGATAAGATTCTCGCCGCGGTGAAATTGTACCTCGCCGTGGCGTGATTGTGTCGCCGCGGCGAACGCATTTTTTTGCCGCGGCGAGGACATTCTACAACGCTTATGGAAGCGTTGTAGAATGTTCTCGCCGCGGCGAAGTATAAATGTCCCCGCGGCGAGTGACACGAGACTGGTGATATAAATTCTCATTTCTCGTCTTTTTCACTTTGAACTCTCATAACCTCACTCGAAAAAAGATTTCCGGTACCTATCTGACTCATTCTACAGCGTTCTCGTTTACTAGTCTCATCTACACATTCAAATCTTGTAAGTTCTTCTTTAACTTGTTCTAATTGTTGTTCTCTTGATAGTTTACTAATTAGAATGGGTAATTTTTTTGTATAATTAAGGTTTTTCTATGAAGATGAGAAAGTGGATGTGGGAGAATAGATTGGATGAGATATATCGGAAAGGTGTAGATGAGTTTTGTGATTTTGCTAGAGAGAACATGGTAGATGTGAAATCTATCCGTTGTCCTTGTATTAAATGTGGAAATCATAGATATTTTTCGATTGATATCGTTTGGACCCATTTGTTTGCGTATGGAATAATGACCTCGTATCAAAGATGGTTCTACCATGGTGAGGTTTTTCGTTCTACGGCAAATGAGGATGATGTTGAAGATGATATTGATGATATGTGCGGAATGATGAATGATTTGGAGGACGATTTTGTTGAGCGACCGGAATTGTTTGAGTCCATGATGAATGATGCGGAGACACCATTATATGAAGGGTGTACAAGCTATTCGAAGTTGTCATTTTTAGTTACATTATTTCATTTGAAGGCGTCGGGGGGTTGGACAAACACTAGTTTTACTCTATTGTTGGAAACACTGAAAGAAACATTTCCGAAAGACAATAAAGTACCTTTAAATATGTATGAAGCAAAGAAGACTTTGGGTACATTAGGCATGAAGTACAAGAAATTCCATGTGTGCCCAAATGATTGTGTTTTATATAGACACGAGTATGAAGATCTAGATGAATGTCCGACGTGCAAAGAGTCACGGTGGAAGAAGGGTAAAATTCCATGTAACGGGGTTAAAGAAGTTCCAGTTAAGGTACGTACATTTTCATCACTTGATTAGGAAATACATCTAGCTCATATTCATTATTTATTATTGATTTTCGTTAAATATATTTCAGTCGTTATGGTACATTCCTCCAATGCCGCGCTTTCGTCGAATGTTTAATAGTGTCAAACACGCGAAGAACATGGTTTGGCACTCCGAAAAGCGTATCGATGATCGTATGTTGAGACATCCTGCTGATGCTGCACAGTGGAAATCATTTGATTTAGAGTATAAGGATTTCAGT
Source organism: Urtica dioica subsp. dioica (assembly GCF_054948205.1). Taxonomy (NCBI): domain Eukaryota; kingdom Viridiplantae; phylum Streptophyta; class Magnoliopsida; order Rosales; family Urticaceae; genus Urtica; species Urtica dioica. The sequence continues at coordinate 49,517,580 of NC_142756.1, forward strand.
GTTGATACTCGAAATTTGCGCCTTGGTTTAGCTTCTGATGGAATGAACCCGTTCGGCATGATGAGCAGTAAATACAGTGTTTGGCCGGTTATACTTGTGAACTACAATCTCCCTCCAAAGCTATATATGAAGAGAAAGTTCTTGATGTTAACGCTTTCGATTTCAGGACCGAATCAACCAGGAAATGATATTGATGTCTATTTGGCACCGTTGGTCGATGATTTGAAGATGTTATGGGAGAAAGGGATGGAAGTTAAAGACGCTTACCGTGGATATTCGTTCAACTTAAGGGCAATGTTAATGTGGACTATTAACGATTTTCTGGCCTATGGAAACTTGTCAGGATACTCTGTGAAATGCTCGATTGGTTGTCCGATTTGCATGAAATACACATCTTCCATCCGTTTGAAGCATGGTAAGAAAATTGTTTTTCTGGGTCATAGAAGATTCTTACCAAGAGATCACTCGTATAGAAGATTGAAACAAGCATTTGATGGAAATTCAGAAGAACGACCCCCCCCCCCCTAGAATTTGTCTGGTGAAGATGTCTATGAGATGGTTAAAAACATCAATGAAGTGCTTGGGAAAAGAAAGCGGAGTGCTAGTACTAAAGAATCGTTCAAAGAGAATCCTTGGAAGAAGAAATCGATTTTCTACGACCTTCCTTATTGGAAGACACACTACGTCCGACATTGTCTGGATGTTATGCACAACGAGAAAAATGTTTGCGAATCGCTTATTGTTACACTTCTTGATGATCCAAATAAATCGAAAGACGGAATAAAATCTCGATTGGATCTCAAAGAGATGAATATAAGAAGCATTTTGAATCCCTATGAGGGGGGTGGGAAAAAAACAAAATTACCACCGGATATTTGTTTGAGCAAATAGACAAAACCATATCGCGAGTAAGCATCGGTGAAGGTAACGAAGTATTCGTATCCTCCACGTGCCTGTTGGCTGAGCGGACCACATACATCAGAATGTACTAATTCCAGCAACTCAGTGGCTCTTCGACCCTTATCGGAGAAAGGTCGCTTAGTCATTTTTCCTTCTATGCAGGATTCACAAGTAGGTAGTGAACCTATTGCAGAGGCTTGGAGTGGACCGTCCCTCACAAGTCTCTTAATCCTATCTAGACTGATATTACCAAGTCTTAAGTGCCATAGGTATGTTAATTTTGTTAGATCGGAGGATTCAGAAAGTTTGATCCTCTTTGGCTCCGTAATTAGATCATTATCTATTTCGGTGTCTAAAAGAGAAGGTTGAGTGGGATAGACGTAGAAAAGGGCATTCTTCATTCATGCATTAGTGACAAAAGAATTATCAGGAAACGAAATACGAATTCCATTCTTAATGAACTTTAAACAATAATCTTTCTCAAGAAGACGAGCAACGGATATTAAGTTCTCACTACAACAAATATGACAATTACCGACGATTTTTTTCGTCGGTAATAACCCTATAATTGTCGCTAAATCTATTTAGCGACGATTTTAGCGAAATAATCGTCGCTAAATGTCCGTGCCTAAATATATTTAGCGACGATTTATTCGTCGCTAAATATTTACCGACGATATTAGCGACGATAATGTCGTCCCTAAATGTCGTGACGAGAAGTTTTTTTCCATTTTGAAACAGGTAATTAGCGACGACTTTGTCGTCGCTAATTCACGCGCGAAAATTTCCCGCGTGAATTAGCGACGACAAAGTCGTCGCTAATTACTTCTGTTTAATAATATTTAGCAACGACTTTGTCGTCGCTAATTATTATTTTTTTTTATTTTTTTCGTCGTTAATTATTTATTTTTTATTTTTTTTGTTTATGAAATTCTAAAATGAAAAATCAAATAAAAACTAAATTATATTATCCAAATCAAGAAATATATAAAATCCGTTTATGTACGTTTTCGGTTATCGAGAAATATGTAAATAATAATCTACTATACACAAAATATCTAATAAAACACAAGTCGCGACGTTTGCTTTGTCGTCCCGCCGCTCGTTTTCCCCCTCCTCGACGTGAAACGCTCTTTTGCTGGCGCTGAAGTTCTGCAGGCTGCGGCATCGGAGTAGACTGACTTGGTCCGCCGGGCGTCGTCTGCTGGTTGGCGTCGGGAGTCCTCTGCTGGCCGCTCGTCGGAGTGTGGACGCCGGCCGTCAAAGTCAGCTGGCTGTGGGATGACGGAGCCTGCTGCGAACTCTGCGGAAATTGGGACATGAACGAGCTAAGGTTGAGGCCGGGCACCTGACTCTGTATTGTCTCGGCGAACGCGGCGAGGGTCGATGTCAACACCTCCTGCGAGATATATCCTGGTTGCGACGTCCCAGCCTCCGAACCGTAGACTTCGGCGACTTCAGCCGCCATCCGTGCTCCCTGTGGCACCAAACGTCCGACGCCGGTCAAGTGATCAGTCCGCGAACCCATAATATCGCGGATCGCCTGCTGCTCTAGGACGGAAATATCAACGTCCGCTCCTTGGTGCTCAGCCTCCACTCGCAACGTGTTGAACCTAGCGACCAGTCGATCCTGACATAATTAACTAGTTAGTATATATTAATCAAAAAATAAGAAAAATAAATGTAAACTTACATAACATGCGGAGGCTTCAGGAGTCAGCCATTCGGACTTGTCGGACTGATGTCGGCGCTTGTAGTTCGCAAACAAGCTCTCGAAAGCGCCTGTCTCGGCGCTCTTCTGCATGTAAACAAAACTTCAAGTGTTAGATAATTTTAACGATTTGATGTATCATATAAACATAAAACTTACGTTCTTCATGCGGTGGGTCGAGAACCCAATCGTCCCTTGTCGAGTCTTCGTCTTCTTATTCGCGCGATTCGCCTTGTTCTTCGCTTGTATGGCCTGTAATATAAGTAAACGTACACGTAAATAACAAATCGTTTAATAAAAGGGTAAACACATATTTAACGTAAATGATTTGATTACCATAAACTCATCGCTCGTATATCGTTGTATCACCGTCTCCCATTCGGTGTCGAGCTTAACGGTCCTCAATTTCAGCGACCGCGCCACCTGTACGCTGCTCATGCAGTCGATGTCAAACCATGACCGCAAGGTATGCCTCCAATCGCGAAGACGAGTCTTCGCGTCTCGAATGATTGCCGCATCGACAATCGCCTTCTTCTTCCCGGTTGCATCACCATCGACTCGAATGTCGTACTTGTCTCGAATCGTTGCTCGGATCTCGGCCTCCTTCGCCGGCCCCACGTTCACATTCGTCCACCTTGGGACCGTAGGCGAGATCTTGTCTCAGACGACCAACCCGAGCGTGTTCGCGAACGTCGCGAGATCCGGATCCATCTCGCGCTCTGGCTGCAAGAACGACTGAAACTCCTCGTTATAAACAACGACTTCCTTCACCCCGCGGCGCCATGCACGCTCAGATCGAAGCCCGACCGTCGGCCAACGCACGGCCGGCTCGATATCCTTGTCTTCTTCTTCGACGCCATCACGTACGGGCGCTGACTGGCAATAATTCGGGAGACGGGCTAAGAAGTCATCCCCGCCTCCGCTGCCTCCAGCTCCTGTAGCCGCAGCCATCTGAAATTCAAAACAAAATTCACGATCCTACCGAAATTTCGGCAGAACCTCCCCTATAAACTTAACAACCCGGCATCAAGCCTTTAACTTTAAAACCTCCATAGAAACATCCTAAAACTAACAATAAATCAAACCTCAGTGGTTCGATTATTAAAATTCATAATCCATATCAACTAATTTACCTAATATAAATATTTATAACTAATTTAAATATTTATACCTAATATTAAAATTTATAACTAATTTAAATATTTGTGTAAACTAATTAATATAAATAACTGATTTAAACTAATTAATTCTATAAACTAATTTAAATTACCTAATATAAATATTTATAACTAATTAATACAATTCCATTTATTTATAACTAATTTAAATAATTTAAATTACCTAATATAAATATTTATAACTAATTTAAATATTTATAAATAATTCATAATCCATATCAACTAATTAATTTCACATTATTAATCATTTGTAACAAGAATTAAATACAATTCCATTTAATTTACATAAACTAACTAATTGTTTTACATAATTTTACCTAATATAAATATTTATAACTAATTGAAATATTTATACCTAATATTAAAATTTATAACTAATTTAAATATTTGTGTAAACTAATTAATATAAATAACTAATTTAAACTAATTAATTCTATAAACTAATTTAAATTACCTAATATAAATAACTATATACTAATTAATACAATTCCATTTATTTATATAAAGTTATATATATATATAAATAACTAATATATATAACTAATGATTTCTATCTTATTCAGGTAACTAATGATCATCATCATATGGTCCATGACAGGACTCCCAGCCTTCATGCAACAGTTCATAAACTATCGGACTGCTTGTTGCCTTGCTTGACGCCTTTGCCCTCCAAAACTCTCAAGGAGATTGTAGAGCATGTTGGCGGCAGTCTCGATGTCGCGATGTTGTTGTTGCAACACATTTTTCATTGATGCTAAGATATAGCACCTCACAATCTCATTGGATCGGAGCCAGGCCGCCATGGCGTCTTTGTCCTCTCGAGTCGAATCATCATTCGTTTGAGGAGGACACGGGGTTGTGAGTACCCATTTGTGTTTGTTAATGGTAAGGACGATGTCAAGGTTACGTATCCAATTAACGTAGTTTTGGTTTCGAGTTTGTTTGAGGAAATGATGATCGAGAGAGGTTTGAGAGACATATTGCCTAATTAAGTTGAAACAAGTTTATTATTAGTCTTTGGTTTAGGATTTAAGTTTGAATTAAGACTTGATAAAATCCAAAGGTGTTATAAAGCAAACGATAATTTACTCCCTTAAGAGAAGGCCGCAAAAAAATCTCTATTTATAAGTAAATGACACATCATTAATCCTTAGCCAAGATGTCAATACACCAATTTTGACTAGCCACGTTTTAAATTGGTTTGATCACTCACATCCTTTCACGGAGCCTCAAGGGAGGATTACTAGGGATTGAGCCTAAGTGTGCAACCAACCACTTATTCCAAAAGGTCAACTTTGAAAAACAATCCCCCAAGGGGAGGCCTTGTCATCATCGTTTCACTCTCGGACATTGCTCATTGAGCAATGATCGAAGCAAAAATGCCTTAGAGTACTCCCATTTAAGAAAGGGCCACAAGAGCGGCTCTTAGTCTCACGTTAATTGCTTCTTTCATTAGTGTTGGGGAACGTGGGTTACAAACAACAAGCATAACCCTCCCACTTAGTTTTTGGAGGTGGTACATCGACTCTTATAAGTTCGGAACGGATTTCCTAGTTATAGAGCGATAGAGCGGACAACTAGAAAAGAATCCTAGATTTTCATGTTCAGAGCAGTGTTAGTGCATAAAGGAACAAGGTACATACTCGGATCTTTTCCTATTTTCTATTCGGAAAAGTGCATGAGGGAAGTGTGAACTTCAACTCACTCGAACATTTGAAAGTTTGAGATTACACATCTTTTTATTTTTCGGCTTTGTCTACGAAGAGACCTCCCACTCAAATTTTCAAGAGCATATAGATTTTGAACATATGTGATATAGATATAATTTTGAAAATATTTTGAAAACTTATTTGATTTGGATGACAAAATATTTTCAAGTTTGAAAGTGGAAACGGTTTTTCAAAATTCAAACTAGTTTTGTAAAAATTCAATTTCAAGTTAAATTTTAAAAAATCAAAATATTTTAATCTTACACATCATGTTTATAATCTTATGAAAAACATTTTTTTGCTCAAAAAAATTTTCTCATTAGAGTTCTATAACTCATGGTAGTGGGGCTGAAAATCCGGATTTCTAAAAAACTGGGCTTTCGGAACAGCCGCGCACCTCGGAGAAATCGCCATAACTGGCGGCTCCGATGTCCTTTTGACCCAAAACCGGTGGCATTGGAAAGAGGACAGACAGAAAATTAATTTGATTTAAGAATCATGAAAATTTATAATTCTGAGCAGATAGTTATGCCACTTTTACTGCGGGTTTTACTCCAGCTCGAAGAAAACAGAAATAATTAAAGTTCGGTCTTTTAGTGCGTAAAAAGAATCGAGTGTAACGGAACGTTTTAGGAAGTTGTTAAAGCTTTTATTTTGTCTTTTATTAATATGGTAATAACATGATATAAAAGAACTAACAACAAGCATAAAACGATTCAAGTAAATAAAAGAAACTAGTAATACAAGAAAACTAGTCACAAAAATTACTCGAAATTTTCTCAAACTTAAAAACACGTTTTTTAATATAAAAAATTAAAAAAAATTAGAACTGATTCTAATGTGTTTTAATATCATCCCAAACTCATAGAAAAATAACATGATTTTTAATTTAAAGGCAAGAGCAATAAATTAAAAAAATCTACGAAAACAATTCTAACTTGTCACAAAATTAGTAAACTTTCTAAAACGATTTTCAAGCTCATAATTTTAAATAGATGTACATGCATATCTTTAGCCATAGCTCTGATACCATTTGTTGGAATTGATATAGGGTTTTAGAAAAAGTTTAACGCTTCGGTAAGAGGCGGAATTTTAAAAATTTTCTTTTGACAAGTAAAACGATTTTACTAACCTAGACAAAGAGCAAGTACACGTAAATAAAAACTATTATGAGCATTAAATATTAACTAACCTTTTTAGAAGCTTGAACGTAGAGCCTTCGGAAGGTTGAAAACGTTCGTCTCCCCTCTCAGCACGTCTCTCTTCTTTCCTCGCCAACTCGAGCAACCACGAAAGTTTCTATTACATAAATCACTCGAGAAAGAAAGGACTTAGTGTGTGGGCACTTTTAAACATGACGACTCAAGAACAAGTCTTAGAGTCGAAGATCTAAAACACTAGGTCAAATGTGGACCTAGGTGCTAAAACAAAAACGAAAATAACTTAGAGAGAGAGAGAGGAGTGGGAGGCCACAATGTCTAGAGAGAGAGTCTCTCAATCTCTAACTTATGTGGGATGAGAAAACAATGAGAATGAGAGCCCTATTTATAGGAGAAAGGTTGGCCTTAGAAAGAGAAGTTTCCTCTTTTTTCCAAGCATTCATGAGCAATCCCTTATTGCCCATTTTCTCCTATATGTGCCCAATGTCTCATTCCCTTAAGGGATTTGTTTCCTAATTTGTTTCCTCTTCTTTGGCCATGTGTCCCATTCCACCTAGATGAATATTTGTTTCCTCTTTTTCTTTTGGCAAGTATCTTCATAAATTAATGCACAAAATAAACTCTCTATCACACTATGGCTTGAACGAAAATTCAGCCTTCTTTTCCAAGGGTTGGACGTGCAAGGCTTCCTGAAGGACTTCTAGATTTTTCTTCATTTGTTCATGACAACATAAGAAAAGCCCATTAAGAATTTTCAAGTAAAATTCCATGAAATGAAATTAATCCTCAAGGCCCAAATTCTTTAACTTGGCCGTGTGGTTTTTAACTTCATTTTGTCATCATATGACAATGTCAAAAAATTTATTGACATCCATTACGTCCTATGTCCAAAAGGACAAAAATACCCTTTAGACAATTTTCGTAAAACTTGTCTCGTTCTTGTTTTGACTTAGCTTCTAGTTTAACTATTCCTACTCGATATGATTTGTGACAGTGACCTCATGGATCCAAATGAACAAAGCTTGAGCTAAATACTTCGACTCAAAAGTTCACAAACCTTTTCCAAGTTTAGCTTAATGTCAACTGACTCCACTAAAGAGTTGACACTGAAAATCTCTCGGTTCGAATGAATTTATTTTCTACTCAAGAATTCAACCTTAATTGTAATGAGCGGATCCAAAGAATATTATCTATGTTTACCCTTCATGAATATCATCAGCTAGTCGGGATTTACGAAATTACCATTTTACCTTTCTAGCTGTTATTTCCTCAACTCCTTTGTCGCTTGTGAATAAGTTAGAAACAATGTATTGACGAGGAGCTAATAAGTCACATTGTTTCATCCAAAAGAGTCAAGACTCAATTTGGACACTGGCCAGTTCATTTATTCACATTCCAAGGAACAAAGCATGAGGTGATATACATTGCATTTCAGCAATCTTGTACATGAATTCCATATCTATGAGAACTTTACAAAGTTACTCATGACATCTTCACAACTTAGTACTTCACCAATAGGCCTTGTTCAGAATCATATAGTGTGTCCGAACTCTAACTTTCTCAAATGAGAATACGTAAGCTGTGAAATGGCATGTCTCATTTCAAGATTAAGGTAAGCACGATGCAATTCATATGTAGTAACTTTGAGACATAAGTGGTGAAATGGTTTGTTCTTATCTTGTCTCTAGAAGTGCACTGGTCAATTCAGTACCTTCGGAAGATACCTAGAAGAACTATAGAGTCTCCAACTCTAAATGTCCCATAACCTGACATCATAGATTCTCCTAACAATCGTACTGAGGTTAATAGTCCTTTGACCCTTAGATTGCGAATATATCGTTTTAAGCAAACCATGAAGAGTTTATTCATGCAAATCTACATTTGTCTCTTCATGTGTTGTTAGGTTTGTTTATGGACTCTCAGACTAAGGTTTTATCATACAGCTTCAAACTGACAAGGAAGAATGAATGAACGTTTCAACTTTTTATTAATGAATAAGCAATTACAAGCAAGAGTCTTCGTGAGACTCTATTACATCAAATGCACAAAATAAAGACTACATCTCTTCTTGTGGGCACCATTGACAACAAACTCCCACTTGACTCAAAGAAGATGTGTGTAGTCCTTCATGCCTAATCTCTCTCGATGTTGGTCGAAGACCTTGTTCGCTAGGGCCTTGGTGAATATATCTACCAGAGATCTACTTCACCTCCACATCTCCGCGGTGCACGATCTCTCGAATCAAATTGTATTTCCTCTCAATATGTTTAGAGCACTTATGGCTTCGAGGTTCCTTTGAGTTAGCGACAGCCCCACTATTATCACAATAAAGGGTCACGGGCTCGTCGATGTTTGGAACAACTTCCAAATACTTAAGGAATTTTCTAAGCCATACAGCCTCTTTGGATGCTTCACAAGCAACCACATATTCTGCTTCCATTGTGGAGTCTGCAATGCAAGATTGCTTAATACTCCTCCAAACAACAGCTCCACCATTAACGATGAACACAGATCCCGAAGTCGATTTCCTGGAATCCTTATCCGCTTGAAAATCGGAGTCGGTATATCCCGTCATAGTCAGGTCAGTACCTGAGTATGTAAGCATCAAGTTCCTAGTTCTTCGAAGATACTTAAGAACATGCTTAGCAGCAATCCAGTGCTCGGGTCCAGGGTTGGATTGGAAACGGCTAAATACGCCAACGGCGAAACATATATCAGGTCTAGTGCAAAGCATAGCATACATAAGTCTTCCTACAGCAGAGGCGTAAGGAATTTTCCTCATGTCTTCAATCTCTTGTGCAGTCTTGGGAGACTGGTCCTTAGAGAGTGAGACTCCATGCCTAAAGGGAGTTTGGCCCTTCTTGGAGTCTTGCATCGAGAAGCGATCCATCACCTTATCAATATAAGATGCTTGAGAGAGCGACAAAGTTTGGTTCTTCTTTTCTCGAAAGATTTGGATCCCCAGAATGTACGCGACTTCTCCTAGATCCTTCATATCGAATTGCTTTGCTAACCAGACCTTAACCTCAGATAACTTACCCACATCATTACCTATGAGTAATATATCATCGACATATAGTACTAGAAACAAAACTTTGCCTTCGTGTATTAACTTGTAAACACAAGGCTCATCTATTGACTGTTCAAAGCCGAAGCTTTTCACAGTTTCATCGAATCTAATATTCCATGACCTAGATGCTTGCTTTAGTCCATAAATGGAAGTAAGTAACTCACAAACCTTGGTCTCTTGACCTTCATCCACGAAACCGTCTAGTTGAGCCATATAAATGCGCTCGTCAAGATTGCCATTCAGGAAGGCAGTCTTGACATCCATTTGCCAGATCTCATAGTCGAGAGATGCAGCTATGGATAGAAGTACGCGGATGGATTTAAGCATCACGACTGGCGAGAATGTTTCTTCATAGTCAATCCCTTCTTGTTGGGTATAACCCTTAGCCACAAGTCGTGCTTTGAACGTCTCGATGTTCCCATCCGGACCCCTTTTCTTCTTGTATATCCACTTACACCCTACGGGTTTAATCCCTTCAAGAAGGTCTACAAGTTTTCAGACTTTGTTGACATACATCGAGTGCATTTCAACTTTCATGGCGTCAAGCCAAAGGTTTGATTCAGAAGAAGCCATCGCTTGGCTATAGGAAACAAGGTCATCCATGTCGGAGACGGCTACGAGGGAGTCTCCATAGGACATGTATCTGTCAGGCTTTAGAGTAGCCCTCCCACTACGTCGAAGTACAACTTGACGAGATTCTGATGCATTAGGTTATGTTTCAGTTGGGGTAAGAACAGTTCTTACAGATGAGGTAGAAGCTTCCTCACCCAACTTTTCTTCAAGCACAATTTTGCTTCTAGGTTTTGCATCCTTAAAGAGAAAAGGAGATTATTTTATGCATAAATGTATCAATATACTTGCCAAAAGAAAAAGAGGAAACAAATTTCCTCAAAGGGGAAAGTACAATTTCGGCCAAGACAAGTCAAGGGATGAGAAAAATAAATGAAGAAAAAAATCCAAGGTGTCATGAAGGCTTATGTTGGCCGTGTGATTTGGACTGAAAAAGGGACATATTTGCTCATGAATATGTGATATTCTATAGAAGAGGAAAATACCTTATTAAAGGTAAAACCTCTCCTATAAATAGAGCCCTCATTCCTCTCATTTTATTCATTCCACATAAGTTAGAGATTGAGAGCTTATCTCTCTAGACATTGTGGTGGCCGATCCTCTCTCTCCCTCTCTAGTTATTTTTCGGTTTTTGTTTTGGCACCTAGGTCAACCTTTGACCTAGCGTTTTTAGCTCTTCTACTTTGAGACTTGTTCTCGAGTCGTCGTGTTTAAAAAGTTCCCACTCACTAATTCCTTTTCTCTCGAGTGATTCGTGTGATAAAAACTATCGTGGTTGCTCGTGTTGCCGAGGAAAGAAGAGAGACGTGCTGCGATGGGAGACGAACATTACAACTTTCCAAAAGCTTCTCAACGTTCAAGCTTCTAAAAAGGTTAGTAAATTTATAATTCTCATAATGGTTTTTATTTATGTGTACTTGCTCTTTGTCTAGGTTAGTAAAATTGTTTTACTTGTCAAAAGAAAATTTTTAAAATTCCGCCGCTTACGTGAAGCGTTAAACTTTTTCTTAAACCCTAGATCAATTCCAACAGGTTGCCCAAACTTCGTAGATTCAAGTTCCCATGTCTTTTATGCCAAAGATCTGTGGCATCAGCTTTGCTAACAATACAGGTGGAAGACAAGGTAGAGGGAGCAGACCAAAGGTAGCAATTGTCTGGCGACCTTAAACCCTTCATGTACACAGACTTGTCATCACGCGTAACAGAGCAGTCGTTCTTGGTAAGGGTAATTGTTAGGTCTTGGTCGCACAACTGACTAATGCTGATCAGGTTTGCTTCAAGCCCATCAACCAGAAGGATGTTGTCGAGAAGTGGAAGGCCCGAAACATTTAACTTTCCTTTCCCAACCACAGTGTTAGTAGATCCTAGTGACATGTCTCTTTGAATAACTCTGCACGTTGTTTAGAAAAGACCTTTCGCCAGTCACTTATCGTGAGCATCCACTGTCAAAATACCAGTCCTCTCTGGCAGTGGCTTTGAGAGAGGTATAAGCGACAAAAGCTCTGTGGTTGTGTTTGATTCCCCACACTTGACTAGAAGGAGGATGTGAAGTCTGCCGCTCTAAGCGTTCTCTTAGATCCACTTTCATCCTGGGAAATCTACTCTGAACATAGAGAACATTTTGACCAGTGTTCTTCCTCTCTAGGAACCTGCTATAAAGAGAATAGCAAAAAGGGAGGATATGTCCCCATTTTCCACAGAAGTGACATCTCCAGTTAGGCCTAGGAGCAGACCTTGTGTTAGCTGAACGTGACTTGATGTCTTCTGAGATGGTGGAGACGTCTTGTGCCTATTCTCTACTGGCATCTCAGACGGTGACACAAAGACAGTCTTGTGCGAGGTGGAAGCACCAGAATGATATCCAAGTCCTCTATGACTTGTGGACGGTTGTCCAATCTTCTGAATCTCATTTAGGCTGGAAGTTCCTGAATTCAGCATCTGAACAGACTTGGTCATATTCGCTAGATCAGCATTAAGTTTAGTGATTTGTTTCTTCAAACTCCCAATGACCTCCAGATAGTGATATTATTCCCCAAGCAGCGATTCAATCCTGTTCTTTAACATGTCAGGAGCATCCTTCTTCAGTTCTTCAACGCCTCGAGTAACCTAGATTGCTTAGCCTCGAAGAAATTGGATAATTGCTTGAGAAATGCATTAGACTCATCGGCCCATTTAACAAATAGTGTCTTGTAAGCTTCAAGAAGGATCTCATCACTGAGCTCGTCATCCATTTCTCTTGTGCAAGAGTTCATACTTCCTGTGGATCCAGCCTGCGAAATGATGACTTCATATGCACGAAGTAGAAATTCGTCACTGAGCTCCCCACTTCCAGCAGACTTGAAATCGTTGGAGCATTTAGAAGGAGCCAGGGCAATTTTCTCTTTATTCTCCTCTGATGGACTATCCTGAGAACCTGAACTTCGAACCATGAAAGCAAGAAAATTGTTGTCTCCATCGTCTCTTGCCTTACTACAAGAATCACTATCTTCATCGCTGAGAGTGGAGTTGAAATTCTTCTAGAGCCTCCTCTGATAATATAGACACTCAACCTGTATGTGGCCAAAACTCTCACACTCCCTGCATTGAATCCTCTTTCCTTTGGATGCATAAGAAGTTCCCCGATCTTACCTTCCCTTCTTTTTGTAAGTCCCAGGTTTGTAACCCTGAGAAGTCTTCTCGCGGTTGAAAGGACCAGACGCCTATCCAGAGAAATTGGGTGATCTCTTCTCGAACTTCTTCACGAGTTTCCCATAGATCTTGACCATCAAGGCCAAGGACTCCTCGTAAGATTCTGAAGGTATCTCAGCATTCGGGGTTGAGAGTTCAGAAGCAGAGGACCTGAGTGCGAGACCTCTTGATTTATTCTTGAAGGTCCTTGTAAATGATATCTCGTAGGTGAGTAGGGATCCTATGAGCTCGTCCACCTTCATCGCAAATGTGTCATGCACGTCGTCTATGGTGGTCACTTTAATCTTGAACCTCTCGGGTAGAGATCTCAAGATCTTCTTGACCAGTTTGGCATCGGACATTGGTTCTCCAAGAGAGTGAGACTCAGTGGAGAGGTCTCTGACCCTCACATAGAATTCGCTGATTGTTTCCTCTTCAAGCATCCTCATGTTTTCAAACTTGGTGGTGACAAGATGTAAACGTGAGTTCTTCACCTTGCCCGTCCCTTCGAAGGTAGTTTCAAGAATGTCACAAGCTTCCTTGGCACTTTCACAGGTATTGATCAACTTGAAAAGATTCTTGTCTACACCATTATAGATAGCATTGAGAGCCTTGGAATTGGATAGAGCGGACTCGTCTTCTGTAGGACTCCACTCAATCTCGGCTTTCTTTACAAGGGTAATGCCATCCTCCAGAGTTTTCTTGGGAGCTTTCCACCCTGTAATAATGGACTTCCAGGTCTTGTGGTCGATGGACCGTATAAAGGTTCCCATCTTGGCTTTCCAATGCACATAGTTCTGGCCATCGAGCAGTGGAGCTCGAGAAATAGAGCCTCCTTCCCTGAACGTGTCCATATTTAGCAACAAAAGTAAGATCAAGAGAACCTCACCCAGAAACTTAGGGTGCCCGCTATGATACCACTTGAAAGTCTAGATCTACTGTGTAGCCTGCTTGTAAGATGATGTTAAGAACAACAAGACAAACAACAAACAACAAGTAATGAAAGTAAGTAAAGAACACCAAGAAATGGTAACCCAGTTTGGCTTCAAATGCCTACTCTTGGGGGATATCAATCCCGGTGAAAAGAACAACTTCACTAGACAATATGTTGAGTACATGTCGAAATACAATGGATGGTCACCTTCCAAAATTCCTAACTCCAAGCTATTTCTATGGTGTTGTTAACCTAAGCTCCCCCTAGGTTTGAGCTCCCCTCACTTTTCACTCATACACTCTCCCAATGTTTCACTTCATTACCATAACAAATACATTAGTAACAATTGTAAAATACACTAGGTAAGACTTCGCCGAACGAGAGTAAAAAACATAGAAAACCAAAAAGACACACACCTCAAATATTGGTTTTTGGCTGTAAAGTGTGATGCAAAACCTAGGGTAAAAACATTCTCTTTTTATAAGACACAACAAAAGAGAATGTCATGTAATCGGACACCAGGACAGATGGCACAAAGCAGGTCGAGGAGAGACACAAAATCTATCAGGAAGGCCACGTCAAAACCTGGCCGTACAGCAACAAAAGTGTTCAGAGCAATGCTAGAAACAACATCAAGGACAATAGAGTTACCTGAACCAAAACTGCCAATTTAGTGTAACTACAATAATCCTTAACTAGTTCGAGCTAGTGATGTTGTCTCATGTTAAGCTATTTTCAAGTGACGATGTATTTTAGGTTGGTCAGTGTAGATTCCACACTTCACTCTGTAAAGATGGTGTCACCAAATCTTAAGGGCAAAAACTACTGCGACTAATTCCAGATCATGTGTGGGGAAAAAACTACTGTGGTTAATTCGAGATAATGCATGGGGTAGTTCTTCTCATGATTCTTGAGTTGTCGGGATGCATAGGCTGTTACTTTTTTTTATTTTGCATTAAAACAACACCTAAACCAACCTTGGATGCATCACTGAAAAAAGCAAGGGTTCATCACTTGTTGGGCTAGCAAGGATGGGTGCTGACGTTAGCCTTCGCTTTAGCTCATGAAAGTTCTGCTTATACCATTTGGTCCCTCGTACTTCTTCTCTTTCTTGCTTAATGCAATGAGTGGGGCGGCTATTTTGGAAAATACTTCTACGAATCTTCGATAATATCCTACCAAACCAAGAAAACATCAAACTTTCATGACATTTGTTTGTGCTTTCTAATTTTTCACTGCCTCAATTTTAGCAGATTGACTGCAATTCTATATTTTGATACCACATGTCCAAGGAAATGCACGGATTCCCACCAAAATTCACACTTTGAGAACTTGACATACAATTGATGTTGTCATAAAGTTTGTAATGCAATCCTAAGATGAACTTGATGATCTTTCTTGTCTCTAGACTAAATCAAGATGTCGTCAATGAAGACAATAATGAATTTATCCAGATGCTTTGTGAAGATTCTATTCATCAAGTCCATAAAGCTGCAGGTGCATTTGTGAGTCGAAAAGGCATGACTATTGTTGTCGCACGAAAATGAACAACGATTTAAAGCTTCGGGCGGTTCGACCCAATGCCAGACCAAGTGGCCGCACACGAGTCAAAGGTGTGTACTCTAAAGTCTTCAGTTGAGTTTTGCTCCAGTCTGAGGTGTTCTTTGAGGAGAGAAAGGGGTATGTGTGTGTGTGTATGGGGCGGTGTGATTGTGCTTCTTGTGAGCTGCCTACGTATCCGCGTTGCAGGATTAAGTCATAACGTAGTTCAACGGGTATGTAACGTTGTATGAGGCGTGGAGCCTGGAGAGTGTTCTCGACAGAGGAGACAGAGCGCGGAGAAGTCCTCGGCGACAATTCAGAACTCTAGGATCGGGTGACCCGAAAGAGAATGTGTATTTTCTCTCTTTTGGAGACTTAGAAGATTCTCAGTGGAGAATTCCGGGCGCGTTGGATGCGTAGGGGATTGTCACGCCTCGACGAGTCATTTATTTAGTTAGCAAACTTGTGGAAATTTTTTTAAAACCTAAAGGATACGACGTCATGACAAAATTTTCATATCTACACACAACACCATTGCGTTGACCTAAAGTCTACATGCATATACGACATAGTGAAAGTAACATTCTACTTGACCTTTAGGTCTTATAACACTACAAGAAATATGACATTAAGCTACGAAACTATCAACGACGATTAAGTCATCGCTAATATGTCGTCGCTAATCGTACTTTTAGCGACGATTAGTTTGTCACTAAAATAGTATGAAAATTTGGTGGTAAAAATTCCAAAGTTTGGCGGCAAACACATTTAGCGACGGTTATATCGTCGCTAATTATTTTTTGTCGTTGCTAAGTTCGCGGGAAACTATTTAGCGACGATAATATCGTCGCTATATTGTTATTATTTCATTTAGTGACGGTAATATCATCGCTAATGATTTTCGAATTTTGACGAATTTTGAAGAGGGAAAAATCCCTCCAATAATTTTAAATTAAAAAGTATTAGCGACGATATTTTCGTCGCTAAAGATTTATGAAACCAATTAGCGATGACAATATCGTCGCTAATTATTTTCTAATTTTGACGAAAGTTGAAGAGGGACAAATCCCTCCAATTGTAATAAATCGAAAAGAATTAGCGACGATATTGTCGTCGCTAAATATTTATGAAACCAATTAGCGACGAGAATATCGTCGCTAAATTCCCGGTAATAGATAAGTTCATTTAGCTACGAAATTTAAACAATTAGCGACGCAAGAATCATTGCTAAATGTCTTTAAAAAGCAGATCTCAGTTCCCCCATTTCATTTCATGCGAGCCGCCCTAATTTTTTTTTCTCCAATTCCGAATCTCTCCCTCCTGTGTCGCCGTCCTCCGTCGTGTGTCGCCGTCCTCCTCCCTACTCTTGTTAGTCTCTCTCTCCTCACTTCTCTCTCTCTCTTCACTTTTCTCTCCCTCCTCCGATCCATAGATTCCCCGCCCGCCGATCGACGCTGTTCCGCCGCCAACGCCGTTCCGCCGTTCCCCGCCCGCCGACGCCGTTCCTAAGTACACGGTATGTATATATATATATATATATATATATATATATATATATACATATGTATATATATTATTAGGTATAAATATTTAAATATTTAAATTAGTTATATATATTTATATTAGGAATAAATATTTAAATTGGGTATAAATATTTATGTAAATTAGAGATATAATTATACATATATGATTTGGGATTAGATATATAAATATTAGAGATATAAATATTTACATGTATAAATATAAATATATGTAAATATATGTAAATTAAGATTAGAGATTAATTATGAAATAGAATTTTATTAGGATTCGTAATTAAAATTGATTGGGTAAAATTATGTAAAAATGAATAAAAATTGAAATTGTAATTAATTTTGTTAAAGTTGGTTATGGATTATGTATTTTAGTAATCGAACCACTGAGATTCGATTTATTGTTAGTTTTAGGATGTTTTTATGCAGGTTTTAAAGTTAAAGGCTTGACGACGGGTTGTTAAGTTTATAGGGGAGGTTCTGCCTAAATTTCGGTAGGATCGTGAAATTATAAAATAAAATCTGAAAACTACTAAATTTTTAAATGTTGAATCTTTAGGTAAAATGAGTTATCCAAATATAAATTGGATAATCGAGGACCAACGTCTAAGCGTTGAGTTTGCGGCTGGCATGACAGAGTTCATGGTCAAGTCTTACGTTAAAGCATAATCTCGATGTAATGCATATAGAAACGAATGTATGCGACAATCTTCTGGGTACGTTGCTGAACATCGAGGGGAAGACAAAAGACACGGATAAGGCACGGTTGACTCTGGCGGACTGGAACATAAGGCACGACCTTCATTTGTACCAAGAGGGAGATAGATGGATGAAACCGCCTTCGTCATACACTCTGACACCTTCAAAACGGAAGCAGTTTACTGAGTTCTTGAGATCTGTCAGATTTCCCGATGGTTATGCGGGGAATTTGAAGAAGAATGTTACCGCGGACGGGAGGTTGACGGGTTTGAAGTCTCACAATTGTGACGTGATTATACGGCGACTATTGGCTCCTGCAATTCGTCCTTTTATGGATTGAACCATTCGAGATTTCATAATAAAGCTTTGCAACTTCTTCACACTTATTTGCTCAAGAACGCTAGTAATTTCACACATCAAAAAGGCGCAGGAGGATGTGAAGCTGATATTGTGTAAGTTGGAACGAATTTTCCCGCCTGATTTCTTCACAATCATGGTTCATTTGGTAATGCATTTACCAGAGGAGGCAATGAACGGAGGTACGGTTCATATGCAGTGGATGTATCCATTTGAGAGATACCTTGGAACGCTCAAGAACTTTGTGCATAATCGAGCTAGACCAGAGGGTTCAATTGCCGAAGGTTATGTTGTAGACGAAGCATTGACATTCTACTCAAGGTATCTAGAAGGCGTTAAGAATCGTTTCAACATGCCCCAACGAATAGACGTCGCCTCTAACTTCGAAGGTGTCGAACGGGAGTTATCGGTGCTTCAGTCATCAATTTGTCCGCCTTTCGAGAGCATGTTTGCGAACTACAAGCGCCAACATCAGTCCGACAAGTCCGACTGGCTGACTCCTGAAGCCACCGCACGTTACTTAATTTTACATTTATTTTATATTATTTTTCAATTAATATATACTAACTAGTTACTTATATCAGGATCGATTGGTCGATAGGTTCAACACGTTGCGAGTGGAGGCTGAGCAACAAGAAACGAACGTTGATATTTCCGTCCTATAGCAGCAGACGATCTGCGATATTATGGGTTCTCGGAGTGATCACTTGACCGGCGTCGGACGCTTGGTGCCACTGGGAGCGCGAATGGCGGCTGAAATCGCCGAAGTCTACTGTTCGGAGGCTGGGACTTCGCATCCAGGATATATCTCGCAGGAGGTGTTCACGTCGACCCTCGCCTCGTTCGTCGAGGCAATACAGAGTCAGGTGCCCGGCCTCAACCTGAGCTCGTTTATGCCCCAATTTCCGCATAGTTCGCAGTAGGCTCCTTCGACCCACAGCCAGCAGACTCCGGCTGGCGTCCACACTCCGACGGGCGGCCAGCAGACGACTCCTGACGGTAGCCAGACCTCCCACCGTGGCGGTCCGAGTTAGTCAACTGATGAGCACATTATTCCGCCGAGCCTTGCAGAGTATCAGCGCCAATAGACCATTTCACGTCGAGGCAAAGGAAAAAAAGGACGACGACCCAAAGGTCGCGGCTAGTCTTTTATTAGATATTTTGTGTATAGTAGATTATTATTTACATGTATTTTAACATATTTCTCGTTTATCGAAATCGTAACTGGATTTTATATATAAATTGATTTCGATAATATAGTTTGGTTTTTATTTGATTTTTCATTTTAGAATTTCATAAACGAAAAAAATAAAAACTTAATAATTAGCGACGACAAAGTCGTCGCTAATTCTTGTAATGAGTGAAGTTATTAGCAACGACTATTCCGTCGCTATATCGCGCGCGAAAATTTTCGCTCGCGAAGTAGCGACGACTAAATCGTCGCTAATTATATTTCACAAAATTAAAAAATGTCTTCGTTTATACTTTTTGAGACGACATTATCGTCGCTAATTTCGTGGGTAAATATGTAGCGACGACTATTTCCTCGCTAAATATATTTAGGCACGGACATTTAGCAACGACAATCATTGTCGCTAATATCATCTCTAAATAGATTTAGCGATGACTAAGGTGTTATTACCGACGAATAAAATCGTCGGTAATGGCCCTATTTGTTGTAGTGTTAGATAGACTTCATAAAACGCAAACAGTTCAAAAAAAACATTATTCAAAAGAAAGCCCTTGAGGTCAAAATAGCCCATATACGAAGTCTCATCCACGTGGAGGCGCTCGCCAGTAAACCCGCTACTGTTTATACACTTCTTATTTACACTCCTCACCTGCATCACAAAAACGAATGAGCTAACGCCCAGTAAGCAGAAAGAATGCATATGATATGATTTTCACTTTAAAACTCCAACAAGTTTTTCTCATCTTTTCCTCTTTTAAAACTCTTCTTAATTGCGCGCAATGTGTGTGTTGTAAGAAGTTCACTCAGGCCTCTCTCGCATACATGTATGACTAACGCCGTAACTGTAAGGTGCCCAGCACTACATATAGCCCGGAGGTCGCAAACATAAGGTGCCTAGCACTACATATGGCCCGAAACTACTCATGATACCGATCCTATCTCACGAAAATACAGCTAATTCCACGATCCTATGAGTTAGCCAAACTAATTCCCCGATCCTAGAAATTAGTCAACCATTCATGGACGACCCACAACACACATCCTTCTTTCAAAAAACCTCGTTTCTCGTAAAACTCTTTTCTCCGTTTTAGATGAGATGCACATGAATGCAAATGCAATAAATGCAATCATCACATACCATATCATGTAAATGCAAGCACATAAGCAACACACACAACACATTGTTTTTGTGATACAGTTGGAATGTTTCTACTAACCTGGATACGATTCTTTCGAATCTCAAATCCTTCTCTTCTAAAGAAAAGGGTCCTTTCTTAGCTTCACATAATTGAGTCCACGTAATTCCCCACGCTCGCTGCTATCCTGGTAGTAATCTGGACTTATCTATACAGGAGAAAGATCGAACATCGAACATACTTAGTATCTCGTCCATACTACCAGAAATTTGGCCTCTAACTACTTAAGAATGCCGTAGTCATTTTAAGTCGACTACAGTTTACCGACTGTCATCTATTGCATTGGAATCTTATCTCTTTGATTATGACTCCAGTTTTTTGCCGTAGTGTCTACTTTATAAGACTGTAGTTAAAATATATGACTACATTTTATAGATGTAGTGTTACTAGTCTCATCTATAAATACTACATCGTTATGCTGTAGTTATATGTAACTCAATTACATAAGAAAAAAACACTACAATTTTAACAAGTAGTCTTAATTGATTCAATTAAACAGACTACGGCGTTTTTGTGTCATCTATTGCACTGGAGTCTTATCTCTTTGCCTATGACTCCAGTCTTTTCTGTTGAAGACTAAATTTTTATAATGTAGTTGTTCAAGTTGAGAATCTATAAACACTACAGCTTTAAAGAGTAGTTATAATTAATTGAATTTAATAGACTACTGTGTTTTTGTGTCATCTATTGCACCGGAGTCTATTATCTTTGTCTATGACTCCAGTCTTTTCTCTTGAAGAGTACAAATTTTAGTTGTAGTTTATATCCAAAAAACACCTAATAATATTCAAAAAAATAAATATCCAAAAAACACCTAATAATATCCAAAAAATCTCAAATTTCATTAAGTCAATCACAAATATTATTTACATAAATATTTATCATTTATAGTTACAAACAAACAAAATTCATGTCTAATTAAGAGCATACTTGGCCAAACAAAATCATAGAATAAAGTTCTTAGATTAATGCTTCAAAACTGCCTGCAAAAAATCACAACTAGTAAGATTGACAATATATTTTCATGTTTTTGGACAAGTCAAAACATATATTATTGGTTCTTAGTAAGCTAAACATAAAGCTTCCTTGTAAAAAAAATTACTACCTGAATTATAAAAAGAAAAGTCTTTCTTCAATTCCTTGTAAAAATTCAGTGTTCTATACTTCAATTTCTTTTAATGTCTAGTGTGTTTATGCATGAATACCATAACATGCCATAAAATGTAAAGTTCATCAACCAACTAGAAAGCAACTCGTAATACAAATTATAATAAACTTACTTGAGTTTATCGGAGACCGTGAGCCACGAGCGGCAAAAGAGGGCATTGCATTTGACACTGCGTAACTCGCCTTGAGAGGCTGAGGCCTCGCAGCTCGCGTCCACACCGTCTCTGCGCCTCTCGCAGTGTCAAAGTGTGCCTTGACGCATCAAGAAAGAAGCCGCCAAAAATCGGGCAGCCTTCTCTGCCTCATCGCCGAACAGAGCAATTCCTTAATGCTCGTCTGTGACTCGCCGGAACCGTGTTCGACGTTTCCTCATAGCTGTGGTCCGACCTCGAAGACACAACGCAACACACAGACATACAAGTTCAGGTTACGACGCACTAAGGTCATTCACATCCTAAACTCTACTAATATCGACTCGTGACCTAACATACCCGACCAACACAAACTGAAACTCAAACCTAACCATAAACCTCATCAAGTCACAATACATAGCTCCAAGACAGATTTAAACCAGAGCCAAGTCAAAACACAATCACATAACACATTTCCAAATTCTCAAATCAGACTCAGATTTCAAAAATCAACAAGTCAAGAGAATCACTTTCACAACTTATAAAGACTACAAACCAGAGTCGATAACCATTCAGCAACGTCACAACTATGGATGGCGTTTTATATTTTCATCACCAAGCCATGGACTTCTTCATAAGTCTGCCAAACATATTTACCAGATTGCACACAAAAAAAACACCAAATGTTTTAAAATGTAAGCTTAAAAACTTGATAGAAGAAAGAAAAATCAGGATAACTCTACGTGGTTAATACACAATGCAAGCCCCTTAATCGAGATCACAATTATTCTTATTTCTGAAATCTATTCGGATTAGATCTAAGAGTCATATTACTTTGTACAAGAAGACAAGTTATGATTGTTAAATAAACAGTTCATCAAACAACACAATACTTGCACCGTGTGAGCTTGGGGCGCTCCAGATTTACAAAGCAAGCTCAGAGTTTTACAAATTAGTAATACAAATCAGCTCCAATATAAAAGAATTTTTTCTCAACCAAAAAGCGTTAGGAATAACTAAACCCGTCATCATCAACAAGAACGAAATCAACTAACAATGCATCTTTAAGTTCTAAATGAACTAGAATTAACATTCAAGATCGAGACTTAAAACAAAAAGCAGAAATACCCACCTAACATACAAACCTATTAAATTCTAAAGAGAAAAAAGCATTTGAGTGAGGCGTTTCAACAAATAGGTGTTGTGTGATTTGAGCACCCAAATAACTCACCGACAAAATGGACCAGTCTATTGGCCGGAGCAGGAAAGCAAGGCTGGACGAGGCTCATGACGACACATGATGACAAATCCAATACTCGAATACACGTCAATGAAAAATAAAACAAGCATTGGTGTTCATGAGAACAGAAAATGCTTTAACGCTCTCAATAACAAAGTGTTGAACTAAAACTGAGAATAATCAATGATGCATGATGTCCAAAGATAAAGACAAAAGCAAAAAAGGCTGTAAAAAAAGCTAGGGCGAAAACATTACCTCTCAATTTAAACTGCAACAATTATGATGAACTTTAATATTTAAGTTCTCGATGTTTTACACATACAACAAATATATAATATTCTGATGTATCCATCTTCCTATCTTTTATTTGCTTGGAGTCACTAAGTTATCAATAATAGTAATACAGCCTCAATTTTTCCATGGAAAATAAGACTTTATTTGCAACCATCAAAATTTGGGCTCCAGGCATAACCGAGCAAAAGCCCCAATTCAATTTGAAATTCCAAAATCACATCCCTAGAACCCTGACTCTGAAATCCAAACCATAGGAGTAGAAATCCGAAAATATTACCTTTTTCCTCACTAAAACCACTGAATCCCTTGGTGAACTGATTTCGGCGACGATCCTTTCTCACTCTCTATCTGCGTCCCTCTCTCCCCCACTCTGGCTCTTTCTCTCTTTCGCTCTATTTAAGTGTGACCCAGTCACGCTCTCACTCTCGCTATCCCTGCTGATTCTTGCCCATGTTGAATTCTCACCTGCAAAAAGAACCCACAGGAGTCCATAAATGATCTCGAATAAAACGCAGACCCAAAACACCACAAAGCCAAACCCTAAATAAACACAGCAAAATCACAAAATCCGATGGACTAAAATCTAAATTACATATTTACAAAGAAGTTGAAGATAAATTTGTGGTTAATATCAGAGATAGATAGATATATATATATATATAGAGAGAGAGAGAGAGAGACTAACCCAAATTTGGGATTGGCGGAGAGCAGTGAGAGGCGACTTAGTGTTGTCGATTGGCGGTGGAGGAGAGAGGCCTATGGAGGTCGATTACGAATTCGGGATTCATAGAGAGAGTCGGAAAGTAGAGATAGAAGCATAAAGGAATTGAGGTTTACGAATGAAAAAATTGGGGGTAATTTCTACTAGAAACTGATGACGAAGAACACGAACCCAAATTTAGAACCTTAGAAAATTTCCACTAAGAAATTCGAAGGAGAGAAGATACTCACCAAGTATCTGACGATGACAGGTCAGAGAATCAATATTGAGCGGAGGCGAAGCAGTGAGGAGCGCGACGGTGGTCGGAGGCACTGCGAGAGAGAGGACGAGATGAGAGAGAGAGATCTGTGTTCGTTGACTTCGTTCTATTAGTTGTGCCCAAATAAAAAAAAAAGTTAAAAGTAGTGTATTTTCGTACTTAGTCAATTTTAGTTCATTTTTATCTACCGCCCAAACAAAATTATTAGTGGGAAATTTCCCACCCAATCTAAAGTGTGAAATTTTGGCAGTTTTTAATTTTTTGAGCATTACCACTACTTCTTTATATTCGGGCTGTAGTGAAAATGTGCTAAATTTTAGTGGGAAATTTCCCTCCATTCTAAAATAGTGAAATTTTGGTAATTTTTTTATTTTTTGAGTAATACAACTACTTTATATTGACTGTAGTGAAAAGAATGCTATTAACTACAGATTTATATTCGACTAGAGTCTAATATAGGGAGAAAAAAAAGGTGACTGTAGTCTATCTTAAGAGACTCCATTAAAAGGCTAAACTAGAGTTAAAAAACAAAAAAAAAACTGTAGTTGTAGCCCATATTTCTGGTAGTGCCATCAACATACTGACGCAAAAATTCTTACTAAAAGAAAGCCCACTTCGAACGTATTCAAAACTTCCTCCTAGTTGCGCTACTCCTAGCGTCTCGAACAATAGCATTTAAAACATTCGAATCAAAACAGAGACATAGGAAACAAACTTAAGAATGTCTTATCTCATTCGACCATATATTCTTTATAACTAGGCAAAGCCCATAGTTTAGAATAGGTTCCCGAGAGTCAAAACTAAAGAATCAAAACATAAAAAGAAACGACAGATAACAATTTCTAACTAACATGTCATTCAAAAATAACTCGAGCAAACATCCTTAAAACTTCATAAGCCCACACGACACATAAACTAAACAAGGACCATTAGTTTCGAGTTTTGAAAAAGACCTTGACTTTTGAAACTCATTCCCAAATAAGCTTTGAAAAACATTTTTTTTACTTGTCTTTCTTTTTATTGACAAGTTATAACAATTGAGAATATAAATAAATAGCATAAGAACTTCTTCATTTAAAATAAACTAAGTCGTTTATTTTAAATGTTCAACCATATTGTAAATAGATATTGGGTTTGATTTATAAAAAGGTTTACGAAATAATCAAACCCTCGGTCCGTATTCGAACCTTTCTTTCATTTCTTGCATAATTAAAATATTTCTCATTGATATTCTTTTTCTATTCAAAAGAGTCGAACTTATAGTCAAACTCGGTTTTAATACGTTAATTAAAATAAGGGTATTAATTATAAATTGAGTAATCAACGAGTTTAGTAATAATAACATAATTCTTAACGATTGATATCGAAATCAATTCGAAAATTAAAACACTTAACCATTAACAAACATAATAGTACTATAATTAACAATATCAAAATGACTTGTAAAAATAATTAGCTATTCGTAACTAGCTTGAGTCGAGACACGGGAATTTCTCGACTCGCTAAACACTAAACAAGTACTTCGCGAGCCTCCGAGCCAAACCCGAAAGGCCTTCCCCTCCCGGCCTACTCTCGGCTTGGTCCGGCCTCGCCTCGTCGATGCTCGCATTGCAGCTCAGCCATATCTCGGACAGCGTCCTCCCCGTCCCAACCCGCTGCTCCGAGCCTAGTGCAGCCAACCTAAACCAGTTAGACCCTCAACAACAAAGCTCGCAAACAACAAGACGAATTAAACCATCAACACAAGTTTAGAATCAATAACAATTAAGCCAACGGCCGACCCAATCACGCCTGCCCAACGGCCGGATGAAGTCCCGCCCTGCCAATGGCCAGCCCAGTTTCTCCCGCTAATGTTGCCAGCGCGTCCCGGGTCGACCACGTCCAAGGAAGCCCAGACGAACCTCGCCCTAATACTCGAAAAGGCCAAAAGGCCTCGTCTGGCCAAGGACCGGGCCATGGCCGAGAGGCCCAAGGCCACTCCACTCAGCCAACGCTCTGCCGGCGCTAGGGAGACCGAGGATGCTCCACTCGGCCGGCACTCGGCCAGCACTCGGGCCGAGTGCCCCTCGCTCGGTCGGCTCCCGAGAAGCCGAGGATGCTACGCTCGGCTAGCACCAGGCAATTGCTCGGCCGGCACTCGGGAGGCCGAGTTCCCCTCGCTCGGCCGGTTCCCGAGAGGCCGAGGACGCTATGCTCGGCCAACACCCGGCCACCGTTCGGCCGGCGCTCAGGAGGACGAGTGCCCTCGCTCGGCCAGCGTCCGGGAGTCCAAAGACGCTACACTTGCCCGGCACTCGGCCTGCGCTCGGGAGACCGAGTGATCCCTCACTCGACCGAGGCTCGAGAGGCCAAGAGGTCTTTACTCGGCCGATGCTAGAGGAGTGCTCGGGAGGCTGAGACTCGTCTCACTCAACCTCCATTTGGCCATGGGGTCTTCAAACCACCCCTTGGTCGCGTATAAATGCAAGGGTCCCTCCATTGACCCAGGTAATATGAAATTGAGTACTGAAACGCTGCTGACCCTCTAAACACTAAACCCTAAAGAATTCACCTCAATCCTAGTATTGTTGAGCGTCAGAGAGGTAAACAGAGGCATTCCCTCTGTTTTCCCTTTGTAGTTCATGTGTTTTTCTCTCATTTCAGGTGTTTCGATGAATGCTACCAACATTCAAGCTAAGGGACGACTTGGGATACCAAGTCCGACACGCACAAGACAAAGAGAGACCACTCGGTCCG
Organism: Urtica dioica subsp. dioica; assembly: GCF_054948205.1. Taxonomy (NCBI): domain Eukaryota; kingdom Viridiplantae; phylum Streptophyta; class Magnoliopsida; order Rosales; family Urticaceae; genus Urtica; species Urtica dioica. Next base: position 49,544,545 of record NC_142756.1, read on the forward strand.
GCCTTGGGTCTAACTGCTTGAGGCTTCTAAATCGTTGTCCAAAAACGAGCGACAACAATTTGGCGCTAGAAGGAGGGGATCTCTCGACCTTGGCGACACATTCCGTCTACTACTCTTCTTCTACCTTCGATGGCAAAACTCTTGATAGATGAGTCAATTGCCCGTCACCTCCGCGGCCGACCAAGCGACTAGCTCGAGATACGTCTTGGGAAGCTTGGCACGCCAGACTGGGGATCAATGGCCTCGTGACAACGAGAGCCTGCCCCTGGAACCAGCCGTCCATGAATCGGCCGGCGACGCCAATGACACTCTCCGTGAATATACGACCCGGAGACTCTCTAAACTCCTCGAGCGGCTAGGGGTGAATGGCGCACTCATCGCCGACCTCTTCAGCTACCGCGTCGAGGACCACGTCAACCACGATGAGAAAGACCCGAACTATGTGGCAACATCAAAAACCAACAAGACCATCCTCGACCATGCTGTTCACGAAAGTGAACGCGCATGCACGCCTTCAAGGGGACACCCTCAGGCAACCGCATCAAGACGTCAATCGTCGAATGAACACATACATACGCCCTTGAGGGGACACCTTCGGGTAACCACGTCAAGGAACCAAAGATCGAGTAATACTCAAGGACGCTCAATCTCAAGGTCCCGAAAGGGACACTCCAAGCTCACCATCTGCGTCCAAAACTCCTAGAGAGAAGATGACATCGATGGTCATGGCGTCCTTCAAGGACGTTGCTTGAATGGCATACCCTTGCCAAGGGTGATAGGAACGGCCAACGGAGACTTGAGAGGCTGCCTCACTTCCTGAAGGGAATCTCATGGGAGTGACTTGAGTGAAAAACTCAACACCCGACATGAGATCGCAAGAGAAGTCGTCTTGGGACACCAACCACCCAATGTTGTTAATCGAGCATCCAACAAGAAGTGCGTTGCCACACCCGTGGCCCCGGCCGTCGGCCCCGAGTCACGAAGGAAAATGTGCAGAAGTGGTTAGGTCCCTAATGACCATCCTTCTCCGACCCCGAAGCAATCCTTCGTCCCTCTCAACACGACACTTGACTGGATCCTAAGCTTACACATAGAGAAGTTAGGATCTCCGCCTCCAATGAAGACGGACCCTGCAACGCGGGGCAAGAGCAGACAATGCGAATATCACCAAGACCAAGGACATGTGATGACCGAATGCTACTAGCTTAGGAAGAAAATTGGTTCTCTGCTTCGAGGCGAGAATCTCAAAGAGTTCGTCGCATGCGCTAGCTAGGTGACAACCCCGGCTGAGTGCCCGACTCGTCAAAGGGAAGAAAACTTCATCGCCGTTACGGCAACCCCCACGACAGGCAACGGCTCAGAAACCTCAAGCATGAGAATAATGAGACGGTGAGCATGGTTCATCAACTAAAGAGCAAGCTCCCACCATTTGCGGCCATGACCGACACAATTTTTGCCATTAAATTCATGCCTGAACTTACTCGACTCTATGATCATTTTATTTCAAACATTTTATTTTCTTTTTCCTAAAACGGCCAAGTGCCAAGGCAAGTTGTAACAACCTTCTCATTACAATAAAAAGTTGTTCTACCCATTGGGACGTACTAATGTATATCTCCTACACGAGAGTTTCTTGGTCTTCGTCCCGCAAACACAAGAAACTCGGGGGGCTAATGGGGAAGGAACAATACTCATTGAAAACCTCAAAAATAAAAAAAAACAAAAGTATAACGAAGTCTCAAGGGGCCGATGGTTAGGCCGGAGGTCCCGAAGAGAAACAATCTCCAGACACGAGTTGGCTGACAAGTCCTCGTGTCGACCTTACACATAACTCCTCGAGTTGAGTTCACTCCTGGAGTCGAGCCCCGAGTCCACGAATTGGCTGACAAGTCCTCATGTCGACTCGAGTTGAGTTCACTCCTCGAGCCAAGTCCCGAGTCTACGAATTGGCTGACAAGTCCTCGTGTCGACTCCACACGTAACTCCTCGAGTTTAGCTCACTCCTCGAGTCGAGTACCGAGTCCACGAGTCAACTCGTGTCAACTCTACGCATAACTCCTCGAGTTGAGTTCACTCCTCGAGTCGACTAACTAGTCCTCGTGTCAACTCTACCCATAACTCCTCGGGTTGAGTTCACTCCTTGAGTAGAGTCCCTAGTCCACGAATTGGCTGACAAGTCCTCGTGTCAACTATACGCATAACTCCTCGAGTTGAGTTCACTCCTCGAGTCAAGTCTCGAGTACACAAATTGGCTGACAAGTCCTCGTGTCCACTCTACATGTAACTCCTCGAGTCGAGTCCCGAGTCCACGAATTGGCTGACAAGTCCTCGTGTCGACTCTACGCATAACTGCTCGAGTTGTGTTCACTCCTCGAGTCGAGTTTCGATTCGCGAGTCGACTGAAAAGTCCTCGCGTCGACTTTACGCGTAACTCCTCGAGCTAAGTTTACTCGTCCAGAAGAGTCTCAAGTCCACGAGTCGACCTACAAGTCCATGTGTCGAACATGCATGACTCCTTGAGTGGGTTTACTCCTCGAGTCGAGTCCCAAACTAACGAGTCGACCCACAAATCCTCGTGTTGAATATGCATGACTCCCCGAGTTGAGTCTACTCCTGAAGTTGAGTCACAAGCACAGGAGTCGACTTACAAGTCTCCTAACAACGTGCTTAAGTCGCCCCTAACGGCGCACTAAAATTTGCTCCACGACGCTATTGTGAGAGGAAGAATGGGCCAATTGAGTCCCCAAATTTGACACTCGCGCCGTGGCGCCACGCTCACAAGGACACAAGACTCGATCCAAGAGACTCAATCCAAAAACACGACCAGCGCACTAAGGTGCCACACTCGCTGGGGGATCAAGTCTACACCTAACCCCGCCTGTCACATGAAACGTACACCCAAGGGTGCCGGGTTCATAAGGTGGTCTGGTCGTGGTCGTCGCCCGATATAGCGAGTCGTAAGCCAAGAGGCCATCGATGACACCGGGTTCTTGGCCTGCGTCCGCAGGGGGAGTAACCGGGTCTACCGGCTTCCACGAGAAAATAAAACACGTATTAACAAGACGGGCGAATCGATTATGCCTTCATTGGTAAATCGGGAAAATAAGACACGCATTAACAAGACGTGCAAATCGATTACGCCTTCATTGGTAAATCGAGAAAATAAGACGCGCATCGACATGACGTGCGAATCGATTACGCCTTCATTGGTAAATTGAGAAAATAAGACGCGCATCGACATGACGTGCAAATCGATTATGCCTTCGTTGGTAAATCCATAAAATAAGACACGCATTAACAATACGTGAAAATCGATTACACCTTCATTGGTAAATCGAGAAAATAAGGCACGCATTAACAAGACGTGCGAATCGTTTACGTCTTCATTAGTAAATCGTGAAAATAAGACGCGCATCGACAAGACGTGCGAATCGATTACACCTTCATTGGTAAATCGAGAAAATAAAACACACGTTAACAATACGTGTGAATCGATTACGCCTTCATTGGTAAATCGAGAAAATAAGACGCGCATCGACAAGACGTGCGAATCGATTACGCCTTCACTGGTAAAACGAGAAAAGACGTGCAAATCGATTACGCCTTCATTGGTAAATCGAGAATATAAGACATCCATTAATAGGACGTGCAAATTGATTATGCCTTCATTGGTAAATCGAGAAAAGAAGACACGCATTAACAAGACGTGCAAATCGATTACGCCTTCATTGGTAAATCGAGAAAATAAGACACGCATCGACAAGACGTGCGAATCGATCGCCTTCATTGGTAAATCGAGAGGCCAAGAGGTCTTTACTCGGCCGATGACGGAGGAGTGCTCAGGAGGCTGAGACTCGTCTTACTCAACCTCCATTCGGCCAAGGGGTCTTCAAACTACCCCTTGGTCGCCTATAAATGCATGTGTCCCTCCCTTGACCCAGGTAATCCAAAATTGAGTACTGAAATACTGCCGAACTCGTACTTCACTCCTTTCTCTCAAGCTTCGACCCTCTAAACACTAAACCCTCTATACTCCACCTCAATCCCACTAATGTTGAGCGTCGGAGAGGTAAGCAGAGGCACCCCCTTTGTTTTCCCTTTGTAGTTCACGTGTTTTTCTCTCATTTCAGGTGTTCCGACGAATGCTACCAACATTCAAGCTAAGGGACAACTTGGGATACCAAGTCCGACACGCTCAAGCCAAAGCGAGACCAATCAGTCCGGCCTTGGGTCTAACCGCTTGAGGCTTCTAATCGTTGTCCAAAACGAGCAAAAACTGCGTGGATCCATTGAATATTATCTATCTTTATCCTTCATGAAAATCATCAACTAGATGGGATTTACAAAATTATCATTTTACCCTTCTAGTTGTTATTTCCTCAACTTCTTTGTCGCTTGTGTATAAGTTAGAGACAATGTATAGACGATGAGCTAACAAGTCACATTGATTCATCCAAATGAGTCATGACTCAATTTGGACACTGGCTAGTTCATTTATTCACGTTCCAAGGAACAAAGCATGAGGTGATATACATTGCATTTCAGCAATCTTGTACATGAATTCCATATTTATGAGATTTTCACAGCGTTGTTCATGACATCTTCCTAACTTAGTACTTCACCAATATGTATTTTCTATACCACTTATTCTGTTTGTAGAAGAGCACTGGTCAATTCAGTACCTTCAGAAGATACCTAGGATGAACTATAGAGTCTTCAACTCTAAATGTCCCATAACCACACATCATAGATTCCCCTAACAATCATACTGAGATCAATAGGGCCATTTCATCCTTAGATTGTGAATATACTGTTTTAAGCAAACCATGAAGAGTTTGTTCATGCAAATTTATATTTGACTCTTCATTTACTGTTAGGTTTGTTTAAGGACTAAAGACTATAGTTTATCAGCACTTACAAGCAAGAGTCTCCGTGAGACTTTACTACATCAAATGTACATAAGTAGTGACTACTACTCTTCTTGTGGGCACTGTTATCGGCCCGACCCCGATCGAAGCTATTCAAAGGCAAAGAAGCAATCAGACTTGCCCTAGCCATTAATCGACCCTTGGGCCGACTCGGCCAAGGGCCGGCCCAGTGGCCTCAGCCCAAGACCGAGCTCGACCTCGGCCCCACGAGCGACCTCGGCCTCGCGAGCTCGACCTCGGCCTCGCGAGCGACCTCGGTCTCGCGAGCTCGACCTCGGCCTCACGAGCTCGACCTCGGCCTCACGAGCGACCTCATCCTCGCGAGCTCGACCTCGGCCTCACGGGCAACCTCGGCCTCGCGAGCTCGACCTCGGCCTCACGGGCAACCTCGGCTTCGCGAGCTCGACCTCTGCCTCACAGGCCTATCCTCGGCCCTATGCTATCCTCGGCCGGGCCTATGTTATCCTCGGCCGAGGGGCCCACCAATGACGCCAGCCCATGTTGTCCTAAGCCCAGGGGCACGCCAATGACGCCAGCCTATGTTAAGCTCGGCCAAGGGGCACGTCAATAGCGCCAGCCTATGTTATCCCTTGTCGAGCCCATGCTATCCCCAGCCAAGGGGCCCACCGGTGACGCCACCCTACACTATCCTCGGCCATGGGCTATCCTCGGCCATTGGCTATCCTCGGCCATGGGCTATCCTCGGCCATTTGCTTCACTCGGCCAAGGGGCCCACCAATGACCCCTTGGTCGCCTATAAATACAAGAGGCCCACTCTCTTCAAAAGGTAATCCAAGTTTGAGAACTGAAACGCTGCCGAACTCACCTTTTGCTCGTTTCTCTCAAGTCTCGGCCCCTAAACACTTAAACCTTCTATTCTCCACCTCAATCCCACTATTGTTGAGCATCGGAAAGGTAAACAGAGGCACCCCCTCTGTTTTCCCTTCTTAGCTCACGGTTTTCTCATCCTTTCTAGGTTCTCCGGCGAGCTCAGACACCATCGACAGCCAAGGGAAGATCTGGGCAACCAGGTCCGACACGCTCAAGCCCAAGCGAGGCCACTTGGTCCGGCCTTGGGTCTAACCGCCTGTGGCTTCTAAATCGTTGTCCGAAAAACGGCGACAACAGGTACCATTGAAAACAAACTCCCACTTGACTCAAAGAAGATGTTAGTAGTCCTTCATGCCTAATCCCTCCTTATGCTGGTCGAAGACTTTGCAGGATAAAGCTTTTGTGAATAGATCTTTCAGGTTGTCAACCGTTGAGATCTTCTTCACCTCCACGTTTCCGCTCTGCATGATCTCTCGAATCAAATGGTATTTCCTCTCAATATGCTTAGAGCGCTTATGGTTTTGAGGTTCCTTTGAGTTAGCGACAGCCTCACTGTTATCACAATAAAGTGTCATGGGCTCATCGACTTTTGGAACGACTTCCAAATACTTGAATTTTCTAACCCATACAGCCTCTTTGGATACTTCACAAGCAGCCACATATTATGCTTCCATTGTGGAGTCAGCAATGCAAGATTGCCTGATACTCCTCCAAACAACAAATCCAGCATTTAGGATGAACACAAATCCTGAAGTGGATTTCCTGGAATCCTTATCCGCTTGAAAATCGAAGTCGGTATATCCCGACATAGTCAGGTTAGTACCTAAATATGTAAGCATCAAGTTCCCAGTTCTCCGAAGATACTAAAGAACATGCTTAACAGCAATCCAATGCTAGGGTCCAGGGTTGGATTGAAAACGGCTAACTACACCAACTACAAAGCAGATATCTGGTCTAGTACAAGGCATTGCATGCATGAGACTTTCCTCGGCTGAGGCGTAAGGAATTTTTCTCATGTCCTCAATCTCTTGTGCAGTCTTGGGAGACTGGTCCTTAGAGAGTGAGATTCCATGCCGAAAGGGTGTTTGGCCCTTCTTGGAATCTTGCATCGAGAAGCGATCCATCACCTTATCAATATAAGATACTTGAGAGAGCAACAAAGTCCGGTTCTTCCGATCTCGAAAGATTTGGATCTCCGGAATGTACGCGACTTCTCCAAGATCTTTCATATCGAATTGCTTTGCTAGCCAGATCTTAACCTCAGATAATTTAGCCACATCATTACCTATGAGTAATATATATCATCGACATTCAATACCAGAAACACAACTTTGCCCTCGTGTATTAGCTGTAAACACAAGGCTCATATTTTAACTGTTCAAAACCGAAGCTCTAAACAGTTTCATTGAATCTAATATTCCATGACCTAGATGCTTGCTTTAAACCATAAATGGACTTAAGCAACACACAAACCTTGGTCTCTTGACGTTATTCCACAAAACCATCTGGTTGAGCCGGATAAATGCGCTCGTGAAGATTGCCGTACAGAAAGGCAATCTTAACATCCATTTGCCAGATCTCATAGTCGAGAGTTGCAACTATGGATAGAAGTATGCGGATGGATTTAAGCATCGCGACTAGTGAGAAGGTATCCTCATAGTCAATACCTTCCTTTTGTGTATAACCCTTAGCCACTAGTCGTGCTTTGAACATCTCGATGTTCCCATCCGGACCCATTTTCTTCTTGTATATACACTTACACCCTATTGGTTTAATCCCTTCAAAACCAACCATTGCATGGCTGTAGGAAACATGGTCATCCATGTCAGAGACGGCTACGAGAGTATCCCCGTAAGACATGTACCTATCAGGTTTTTGAGAAACCCTCACACTACATCGAAGTACTACTTGACGAGATTCTGATGAGTTATGTTGTGTTTCAGTTGAGGTAAGAACAGTTCTTACAGATGAGGTAGAAGTTTCCTCACCCAACTTTTCTTCAAGCATAATTTTGCTTCTAGGTTTTACATCTTTCATAAAGTCCTCCTCAAGGAAACGAGCGTTCGTGCTAACAAAAGTCTTGTTGTCCTCGGAACTATAGAATAAGAAACCTTTGGTTTCCTTCGAATATCCAATAAACATACACAATTCTGACCTACTAGCCAACTTGCAAGTCTTTTGCCTTAGCACATGTGCAAGGCAACCCCAAATTCGGATGTGGCCTAGATTTACTTTACGGCAAGTCCATCATTCACAAGGAGTACCATGAACCGTTTTAGACGGAACTTGGTTCATAATGTAAGCTGCTGTTTTGAGGGCATATCCCCAAAAGGAAAGAGGGAGTGATGAGTAACACATCATCAATCTAACCATTTCCATTAGAGTTCGGTTTCTTCTCTCTAACACTCCGTTTGTTGAGCTGTGCCAGGTGCTTTAAGCTGAGAAGCGGTACCTTCTTCTTTAAGAAAGTCATCGAAATCTTTAGACATATACTCACCACCTCGATCAGATCAAAGGGGTTTGATCTGTTTGCCAGTTTGCTTTTCCGCTAAAGCTCGGAAAACCTTAAATACGTCAAAGGTCTCGGATTTTTGTTTGATCGAATAGACAAAACCGTATCTTGAGTAATCATCGGTGAAGGTAACGAAGTATTCGTATCCTCCCCGTGCCTGTGTACTAAGCGGACCACATACATCAGAATGTACAAGTTCCAGCAGCTCAGTAGCTCTTCGACCCTTAGCAGAGAAAGGTCTCTTAGTCATTTTTCCTTCTATACAAAATTCATAAATAAGGAATGAACCTATTGCAGAGGCTAGGAGTGGACCGTCCCTCACAAGTCTCTTAATCCTGTCTAGACTGATATGACCAAGTCTTAAGTGCCAAAGATATGTTGATTTTATTAGATCAGAGGAATCAGAAAGTTTAATCCTCTTTGGCTCGCTAACTAGATTGTTATCTATTTCAGTGTCTAAAAGCGAAGGTTATGTGGGATAAATGTAAAAGAGAGCATTCTTCATACATGCATCTGTGATGAAAGAATTATTGGAAAGAGAAATTTTAATTCCATTCTTAATAAATTTTAAACAATAATCTTGCTCGTAAAGACAAGCAGCGGATATCAAGTTCTTCCCGAAGCAAGGAACAAAATAAACATTATTCAAGTTTAGAGTTCGATCTTCAAAAGATAGCATCACTGATCCCACGGCCTTTGTAGATACTGAGCTTCCATCACCCCATCTGAAGATGAAGTCACCTTCCTCTAAGCTTTTTGTTTTCTTGAAACCAGTCAAGGAACAATAAATATGGTTAGTAGTAGCGGAGTCAAGAATCCACGTTGATACATTATCAGCTACTAAGCATGCTTCGATACTAAGTACACTACTATTTTCCTTTGCTTCGAGGTAGGCTAGAGAGTTCTTCTTCTCCGCCTTGTGAGGCCTCCTCTTAGGTCCAGAGGTGGAGGCTCTCTGCTTAGTAGCATGTACCTCTTCTTGAGTCTTCTTTTTCTTAGTGAGACCTTCAGTAGTGTGAAGCTCCTTCATAAACTCGGTAACAGTGTACTATAGCTTGTTCATGGAGTAGTTCTTCTTGAAGGTACCGAAAGATTCGGGGAGAGTTTCTAAGATCATATCTATTTTGGTCTCCCCATCAATCTCGGATCCTAGGATTTCCATCTTATTCAGGTAACTAATGATCAGCATCATATGGTCCCTGACAGGAGTCCCAGCCTTCATGCGACAGTTCATAAACTGTCGGACTGCTTGTTGTCTTGCCTGACGCCTTTGCTCTCCAAACATCTCATGGAGATTGTAGAGCATATCGGAAGCCGTCTCTATGTCACGATGTTGTTGTTGCAGCACATTATTCATCGATGCCAAGATATAGCATCTCGCAATCTCGTCGGAGCGGAGCCAGGCTGCCAAGGCGTCTTTGTCCTTTGATTCTTATCATCATTCGTTTGAGGAAGACACGGGCTGATGAGTACCGATTTGTACTTGTCAACGGTAAGGACAATATCGAGGTTACGTTTCCATTCTACGTAGTTCTCGCCTTCGAGTTTATTTGAGGAAAGGATGGTTGAGAGAGGGTTGAGAGACATCTTGCTGAAATTAAGTTGAAACAAGTTTATGATTAGTCTTTTGGTTTAGGATTTAAGTTTCGTTAAGTTTTTAGGAGGAACAAGAAAGGAAAAATCCAAAGGTGTTATGAACGAAATGACACTTTACTCCTTCGAGGGAAGGTCGCAACGAGTCTCCTTTCATAAGTAAATGACTCATCATTAATGCATAGCCAAGATGTCAATACATCGACCTTGACCAACCACCTTGTAAAAAAGTTTGATCACTCACATCCTTTCGCAGGGCCTCAAGGGAGGATTACTAGGGATTGTGTCTAAGTGTGTAACCAACCACTTAGTCCAAGAGATCGACTTTGGAAAAACAATCCACCGAGGGGAGGCCTTGTCTCATTGTCTCAGTCTCAGACGTAGCTCTTCGAGCAATGATCAGAGCAAAGCGCCATTGAGTACTGTCATTTAAGAGAGGGCCACGAGGGTGACTCTTAGTCTGGCGACAAGTGCACTTTTCATTAGTGTTGGGGATCGTGGGTTGCAAACAGCAAGTATAACCCTCCCACTTAGTTTTTAGAGTTGGCACATTGTCTCTTATAAGTTCGGAAACATATTTCCTAGTTATAGAGCGATAGAGTGGAATTCTAGAAACCGAACCTTAGATCGTCATGTTTCTAGGAAGACCAGTGTTAGCGCATAATGGTACAACGTACATACTCAGAAATTCTCCTATTTTCTACTCGGGAAAATGTATGAGAGAGGTGTAAACTTCTAACTCATTCGAACACTTGAAGTTTGAGATTACACATCTTCTTCCAGTTTTTCGACTAGTCTACGAGGAGACCTCCCACTTAAATTTTCAAGAGAAAATAGATTTTGAACATAAGTGATATAGATATAGTTTTGAAAACATTTTGAAAACATAATTGATTTGGATGACAAAGTATTTTCAAGTTAGAAAGTGAAAACGGTTTTTCAAAATTCAAACTAGTTTTTGTAAAATTTCAATTTCAATTAAATATTCAAAAAATAAAAAAATTTCAATCTTACACATTATATTTATAACATTTAGAAAAACATTTTTGCTCAAGACAATTTTTCCATTTGACTTCTAGAACTCTTGGAATGGGAACCGGGATTCGGAATTCAAAAATTAAATTTTCAAGAAATCCTGGAAACCCGGACAACGAACACCTCGGAGTAAAAATTGCGTAAACGGAGACTCCAATGTCCAATTGAGATAATTCTAACTGTTTTAGAAAGTAGACTCACAGAAATTTAATTTGGTTTAAGTACCATTCAAATTCAAGTTATGAGCAGAAAGATATGTCCCTTTTACAGTAGATATTTTTTAAGCTCAAGGAAATCTTGAAAGAAATTCGGTCGGAAATTAAGCGCAAAAGATTTAAGTGTAACAGAATGTTTTAATGAGTTGGTCTTTTGGATGTGTCTTATTAACATATTAATAGTATTGAACAAGAAATAATAACAACTAAAATAAAACGAGCGAGTAAACAAGTAAAGCAAACAAGACTATATTACTTGTCACAAAATTACCCGAAATTTATTAAACTTATCAAAAACATGTTTTTTATTATGAAAAAATTAAAAACTTTTAGAACTGATTCTAATGTGTTTTAATATCATCCCAGGGGTGTAGAAAATCAACAAGCTTTTTAATTTAAAGCACGAGCAATAAATTAAAAAAAAAATGTAAAATAAAAATTCTAGCAAAACCATTACTCGAGTAAAATTAAGAAAACAATTTTAAAACGCATAGTTTAAATTACATGCACATTCTTAAACTATATCGCTTCTAGCAAGCGGCTGAATATAAAAATTTATTTAAAAACTCGTAAAATGTTTTTATAACATAGACAAAGTGCATGAACATATAATTTAAAATTTTAAAACTACTTTAGTTTTTACTCGGTACCTACCTTGAATGGAGCTTGAACATTGAGAAGCTTTAGGAAGGTTGAAACGCTCGTCTCTCCACGAAAGTTCCTACCACTAGAGTCTTTAGAGTTTAGGTTGAATTTAGTGTGTGGGCACTTTTAAACACTATGACTCAAGAACTTGTCTTGGAGCCAAAGAGCTCAAATAAAACACTAGGTCTAAAGAGGACCTAGGTGCCAAAACAAAAGAACGAGAAGAGAGAGAGAGAGAGAGAGAGAGAGAGAGAGAGAGAGAGAGAGAGAGAGAGAGAGAGAGAGAGAGGGGCCAAGTCTAGAGAGAGAAGCTCTCAATCTCAAAACTTGTGTATTCAACATTGTGAATGAGATGGGGTATTTATAGGAGGAGAGATTGCCTTGAAGAGGTAGTTTCCTTTTTTCTATTAAATATCAAATATTCATGAGCGTAATCTTTATTTCCCATTCCTATCAACATACCAAGATTGGAAGTAGTTTCCTATTTTCCTCATAGTCTTGGATGCCCAACATGATGCTTCATGGAACAAATTTGTTTCCTCTTCTTCCTTTTGGTCAGTATATTCATACATCAATTCACAAAATAAATTCCTCTTGGTATGCACGAAATTTGGCTTCTAGAACATGCTTCTAGATGTTTCTGTTTATGTTCATGACAATATAAGAAAAGCCAATGTAGAATTTTCACATAAAATTCCACCAAATGAAATTCAATCCTCAAGGCCCAAATACCTTCATTGTGGCCGTGTGGACTACTTCATTGTCATCATATGACAATGTAAAAAGACTTATTTAGTAACATTTACAATATTATGTCCTCGTGGATAAAATTAACCTTTAGACAATTTTCGTAAAACTTGTCTAGTTCCACATTTGAACTTGTTTTGACTTAGTGTCTAGTTTAACTAATCCTACTCTAATGACTTGTGATAGTGAGCTCAAGGATCCAAATGAACAAACTTGAGCTAGCATACTTGGACTCAAAAGTTCACAAACCTTTTCCAAGTTCTAGCTTAATGTCAACTGACTCCACTAAAGAGTTGACACTTGAATCTCTCGGTTCAAATTAATTTATTTTCTACTCAAGAATTCTACTTAATTGTGATGAGTGGATCCATTGAATATTATCTATGTTTACCCTTCATGAATATCATCAACTAGATGGGATTTACAAAATTACTATTTTACCCTTCTAGTTGTTATTTCCTCAACTCCTTTGTCGCTTGTGAATAAGCTAGACACAATGTATTGACAAGGAGCTAACAAGTCACATTGATTCATCCAAAAGAGTCATGACTCAATTTGGACATTGGCCAGTTCATTTATTCACATTCCAAGGAACAAATCATGAGGTGATATACATTGCATTTCAGCAATCTTGTACATGAATTCCATATCTATGAGATCTTCACGAAGTTGTTCATGACATCTTCATAACTTAGTACTTCACACATAGGTCTTGTCTATATCACATAGTGAATCTAGAACTCTGACTTTCTCATATTAGAATATGCAAGCGATGAAATGACATGTCTCATTTTAGGATTGAGATAAGCATGATGCAATACATACATACTGATTCCGAGACATAAGAGGTTAAATGGTTTGTTCTTATTTTGTTTGTAGAAGTGCGCTGGTAAATTCAGTACCTTCAGAAGATACCTAAGAAGAACTATAGAGTCTTGAACTCTCAATGTCCCATAACCATACATCATAGATTCTCCTAATAATCATACTGAGATCAATAGTACCCTTTGATCCTTAGATTGTGAATATACTGTTTTAAGCAAACCATGAAGAGTTTGTTCAAGCAAATCTATATTTGACTCTTCATTTGTTGTTACGTTTATTTAATGACGAAAGAGTATATTTTATCATAAAGATTCAAACAGAGAAGGAAGAATGAATGAACGCTTCAACTTTTATTAATTATTCAGTAGTTGTTACAAGCAAGAGTCTTCGTGAGACTTTATTACATCAAATGTACATAAGTAGTGACTGTATTAATTATTCACCATGAAGAAATGCTGTCTTCACATCCATCTGGAGGAGATGCAAATTCTCCATGGGTACCAACCCTAGCACAATTCTGATCGTCACGAGCTTTATGATCGGAGAAAATATTTCCGTAAAATCGATTCCCTCCTTCAGCTGGAAACCTTTCACAACCAGCCTCGCCTTGAACCCTTGACTTTCATTACTATCTTCCTTTATCCGGTACACCCACTTGTTGTGCAATGCTTTCTTCCCAGTTGTAACTCCGCCAACTCCTAAGTATGATTCGTGATCAGCGAATCCATCTCGTCCATCATGGCGAGGTATTGACCTGTGTTTTCGGCCCATCCCGGAATGACGAGGACAAAAGCGTCACTTCAACCAACACGACAGGCGCAAGGCTTCGGACGGCCACCTGGCGGCAAACCTTGCCTCGGCCATGGGCCGGCCCAAACCTTTGGCCGGCCGATGGCCGACCCAAGGTTGACCCCGCCATTGGCCAGCCCAAAGGCTTGCCTCGACCAATGGCCGACCCAAGGATATCCCCGGCCATTGGCCGGCCCAAGGGCTTGCCTTGGCCAATGGCCGACCCAAGGATATCCCCAGCCATTGGCCGGCCCAAGGGCTTGCCTCGGCCAATGGCCGACCCAAGGATATCCCCGGCCATTGGCCGGCCCAAGGGCTTGCCTCGGCCAATGGCCGACCCAAGGATATCCCCGGCCATTGGCCGGCCCAAGGGCTTGCCTCGGCCAATAGCCGACCCAAGGATATCCCGGGCCATTGGCCAGCCCAAGGGCTTGCCTCGGCCAATGGCCGACCCAAGGATATCCCCGGCCATTGACCAGCCCAAAGGCTTGCCTCGGCCAATGGCCGACCCAAGGATATCCCCGGCCATTGGCCGGCCCAAAGGCCTTCCTCGGCCAATGGCCGAACCCGGGGTATCCATACGGCCAAGGAGCCCCAAAACGCTCCTTGGTCGCCTATAAATATGGAGGTATATCCTCTCCCGAAAGGTAATCCATTTTTTAGCCTTGAAACGCTGTCGAACCTTCGGGTCACTCGTTTCACTCATCTTTGGTCTCTCACCCTCTAAAACCTCTATACTCCACCTCAATCCCACTAATGTTGAGCGTCGGAGAGGTAAACAGAGGCACGCCCTTTGTTTTCCCTTCTTAGTTCACGGTTCTCTTATCTTTTTCAGGTATGCTGGCGAACTCAAAGACCATTGATAGCTAAGGGGAGACTCGAGATATTGAGTCCAACATGCTTAAGTCAAAGCGAGACCACTTGGTCCGGCCTTGGGTCTAACCGCTTGAGGCTTCTATATCGTTCTCCGAAAACGAGCGACAACATTTTGGCGCTGGAGGAAGGAGATCTCTCGACCTTGGAGGCACATTCCCTCTACTACTCTTCTTCTACCTTCGACGGAAAAACTCTTGATAGATGAGTCAATTGCCCGTCACTTCCATGGCCGACCGAGCGACTAGCTCGAGATACGTCTTGGGAAGCTTGGCACGCCAAATTGGGGATCAAGGGCCTCGTGATAACGAGAGCCTGCCCCTCGACCCAGCCATCCATGAACCGGCTGGCGATGCCAATGATGCTCCCTGTGAAGACATGGCCCGGAGACTCTTTGAACTCCTTGAGCGGCTAGGGGTGAATGGCGCACTCATTGCCGACCTCCTCGGCTATGTCATCGAGGACCACGTCAACCAAGACGAGAAAGATGCCAACTACGTGGTGAGACCAAAAACTAACGAGACCAACCTCGACCATGTTATTCACGAAAGGGAACGCGCGCGCACGCCTTCAAGGGGATGCCTTCAGGCGAGCGCATCAAAGCGTCAACCGTCGAGTGAACTCACACATGCGCCCTTGAGGGGACACTCTCGAGAGACCACATCAAGATGTCAAAGATCGCGCAATACATGATGACGCTCAATCATAGGGTCCCAAAAGGGATGCTCCGAGCTCACCATTTGCGTCCAAAACCCCCAGAGAGATGACTACATCGATGGTCGTGGCGTCCATCGAGGACGTCGCTTGAATGACATACCCTTGCCAAGGGTGATTGGGATGGCCAACGGAGACTTGAGAGACCACCTCAATTCCCAAAGGGAGAATCATGGGAGTGACTTGAGAGAAGAACTCAACGCCCGATGCGAGATCGCGAGAGAGGTCGTCTTGGGACACCAACCACCCAACGTTGTTAATCAAGCATCCAACAAAAAGCGCATCGCCAAACTCGTGGCACCGGCCGTCGGTCCCGACTCGTGAAGGAAAAGGCTTAGAAATGTTCAGGTCCCTAATGACCTTCCTTCTCCGACCCTGAAGCAACCCTTCGTCCCTCTCAAAACGACACCCGACCAGATCCTGAGCTTACAGAGAGAGAAGCTAGGATCTCTGCCTCCTATGAAGAGGGACCCCGCAACGTGGGACAGTAGCAGACAATGCGAATATCACCAAGACCACGGACACGCGATGACCGAATGCTACCAGCTTAGGAAGCAAATTGATTCCCTGATTCGAGACGAGAATCTCAAAGAGTTCATCACATTCGCTAGCGAGGTGACAACCGCGACTGAGCGCCCGACTTGTCAAAGGGGAGAATCCTCGAGCATAAAGACAACGAGAAGGCGAACTGTCCATCAGCTAAAGAACAAGCTCCCACCACTTACGGCCACAACTGGCATAGCTTTCACCATTGAATTCATGCCTGAAATTTTAAACATGTAATTTTCTTTTTCCTGAAAAGTCCAAATGTCAAGGCAAGCAGTAAACAACCTTCTCATTGCAATAAAAAGTTGTTCAGCCCATCGTGACATATTATTGTATATCCCCTACACAAGAGTTTCCTATTTTTCATCTCACAAATACAAGAAACTCGGGGGGGCTAATGGGGAGCAATACTCAATGAAACCCTCAAAAACAAAAAATAAAAGTATAACGAAGTCTCAAGGGGCCGATGGTTAGGCCGGAGGTCCCAAAGAGTAACAATCTCGAGTTGACGAGTCGACTGATAATTCCTCTTGCCGACTCTACACATGACTCCTCGAGTTGAGTTCACTCCTCGAGTTGAGTTCTGAGTCCACGAGTCGAATGATAATTCCTCGTGCTGACTCTACGCATGACTCCTCGAGTTGAGTTCCGAGTCCACGAGTCGACTGATAAGTCCTCGTGCCGACTCTACACATGACTCCTCGGGTTGAGTTCAGAGTCCACGAGTCGAATGATAATTCCTCGTGCCGACTCTACACGTGACTAATCGAGTTGAGGACACTACTCGAGTTGAGTTCCGAGTCCACGAGTCGACTGATAATTCCTCGTCCCGACTCTACACGTGACTCCTCGAGTTGAGTTCACTCCTCGAGTTGAGTTCCGAGTCCACGGGTCGAATGATGATTCCTTGTGCCGACTCTACACATGACTCCTCGAGTTGAGTTCAGAGTCCACAAGTCGAATGATAATTCCTCGTGCCGATTCTTAGCATGACTCCTAGAGTTGAGTTCACTCCTTGAGTTGAGTTCCGAGTCCACGAGTCGACTGATAAGTCCTCGTGCCTACTCTACACATGACTCCTCGGGTTGAGTTCACTCCTCGAGTTGAGTTCCGAGTCCACGAGTCGAATGATAACTCCTCGTGGCGACTCTACAAGTGACTCCTCGAGTTGAGGACACTAGTCGAGTTGAGTTCCCAGTCCACGAGTCGAATTATAATTCCTCGTGCCAACTCTACACGTGACTCCTTGAGTTGAGGACACTCCTGGAGTTGAGTTCCGAGTCCACGAGTCGATTAATAATTCCTCGTTCTGACTCTACACGTGACTCCTCGGGTTGAGTTCACTCCTCGAGTTGAGTTCGGAGTTCATGAGTCGACTGATTATTCCTCGTGCCGACTCTACACGTGACTCCTCGGGTTGAGTTCACTCCTCGATTTGAGTTTCGAGTCCACGAGTCGAATGATAATTCCTCGTGCTGACTCTACACGTGAATCCTCGAGTTGAGGACACTACTCGAGTTGATTTCCGAGTCCACGAGTCGACTGATAATTCCTCGTGCCGACTCTACACGTGACTCCTCGAGTTGAGGAAACTCCTTGAGTTTCGAGTCCACGAGTCGATTGATAATTCCTCGTGCCGACTTTACACATGACTCCTCGAGTTGAGTTCCGAGTCCACGAGTCAACTGATAATTCCTCGTGCCGACTCTCCACATGACTCCTCGAGTTGAGGTCACTCCTCGAGTTTAGTTTCGAGTCCACGAGTCGACTAATAATTCCTCGTTCGAACTCTACACGTGACTCCTCGGGTTGAGTTCACTCTTCGAGTTGAGTTCCGAGTCCACGATTCGACTAATGATTCCTCGTGCTGACTTTACACGTGACTCCTCGGGTTGAGTTCACTCCTCGAGTTGAGTTCCGAGTCCACGAGTCGACTGATAATTCCTCGTCCCGACCCTACACATGACTCCTCGAGTTGAGTTTTGCGTCCACGAGTCGACTGATAAATCCTCGTGCCAACTCTTCACATGACTCCTCAAGTTGAGTTCTGAGTCCACGAGTCGACTGATAAATCCTCGTACCAACTCTACACATGTCTCCTCGAGTTGAGTTCACTTCTCGAGTTGAGTCCCGAGTCCACAGGTCGACTGATATGTCCTCGTGCCAACAATACACATGACTCCTCGAGTTGAGTTCCGAGTCCACGGGTTGACTAACTAGTCCTCGCGTGCCGACTTTAAACATGATTCCTCGGGTTGATTTCACTCCTCGAGTTGAGTTCCGAGTCCACAAGTCGACTGATAATTCTTCGTGCCGACTCTACACGTGACTCCTCAGGTTGAGTTCACTCCTCGAGTTGAGTTCCGAGTCCACGAGTTAACTGATAATTCCTCGTGCTGACCCTACACATGACTACTCGAGTTGAGGTCACTCCTCGAGTTGAGTTCCGAGTCCACGAGTCGATTGATAAATCGTCGTGCCAACTCTACACATGAATCCTTGAGTTGAGTTCACTCCTCAAGTTGAGTCCCGAGTTTACGGGTCGACTGATAAGTCCTCGTGCCGACTCTATACATGACTCCTCGAGTTGAGTTCCGAGTCCACGGGTTGACTAACTAGTACTCGCGTGCCGACTCTACACATGATTGTCAAGTCCTCGCGTCGACTTTATGCGTCACTACTCGAGTTGAGTTTACTCCTCGAGTTGCGTCACAACCCCAGAGTTGACTTGCGAGTCCTCGTGTCAAACATGCATGGCCTCTTGGCTCACCAATCAATGATAGACTCACAAGTCTCGATGACAAATCTACATGGTCTCCTACAAGCAACAGGAAAATCATCCCTAACGACGTGCTTAAGTCGCCCCTAGCAGCGCACCAAAATTCGCTCCACGACACTCTAGTGAGAGAAAGAATGGGCCAATGGAGTCCCCAAACGTGACGCGCGTGCCGTGGCGCCACGCTCACAAGGGCACAAGACTCGACCCAAGAGACTCAACCCAAAAATGCGACCAGTGCAGTAAGGTGCCACACTCGCCGGGGGATCAAGTCCACGCCTAACCCCGCCTATCACATGACACGCGCAACCAAGGGTGCCACGCTCATGAGGTGGTATAGTCACACTCGTTGCCCAGCTCGTGCGCCAATAGGCAGCAAGTCACATATGGGTTTCAAAGGCCCCTGCCCACCGGACGAAACTGGTCTAGCCAGCGTCCACGGAAAACCTGGTCACACAATGTGGCACCGAGGCCCCTCGAGGCCCAAGCCGTACAAATCGATTACGCCTTCATTGGTAAGTCGAGAAAATAATCCATGCACCACCAAGACGTGCAAATCAATTTCGCCTTCATTGGTAAGTCGAGAAAAAAGCCGCGCACCGCCAAGACGTGCAAATCGATTACGCCTTCATTGGTAAGTCGAGAAAATAAGCCGTGCACCGCCAAGACGTGCAAATCGATTACTCCTTAATTGGTAAGTTGATAAAATAAGCCGTGCACCAATAAGACGTGCAAATCGATTACGCCTTCGTCGACAAATTGAGAAAATAAGACGCGCACGAACAAAACCGTGCGAATCGATTACGATAGTATGTCGAGAACATAAGACACGTAAAATGAAAGACAACCAAAGCCGTCCCCCACGATGCACAAAAGCCGTCCCTCGTGACGCATAAAAGCCGTCCCTCACGACGCAAAAAAGTCGTCCCTCGCGACGCAGAAAATCCGTCCCTCGCCACGCACAAAAGCCGTCCCTCGCCACGCACAAAAGCCGTCCCTCGCCACGCACTAAAGCCATCCCTCGCGACGCACAAAAGCCATCCCTCGTGACGCAAAGAAGTCGTCCCTCACGACGCATAAAAGTCGTCCCTCGTGACGCACAAAAGTCGTCCCTCGTTACGCACAAAAGCCGTCCCTCGCGACGCACAAAAGCCGTCCATCGCGATGCACTAAAAGCCTTTCTACGGTGCGCTCACAAACCCGAAAGCGTTCGTCCCACGTCCACACGTCAGCGCAAGTACTGAGTTTCCACTCGACCCACGCTCGATCGGAAACTCGGTGGGCTAATGTTGTCGGCCCATCCCGTACCGACGAGGACAAAAGCGTCACTTCAATCCACACGACCGGCGTAAGGCTTCGGACGGCCACTGGGCGGCAAAATCTTGCCTCAGCCATGGGCCGGCCCAAACCTTTGGCCGGCCGATGGCCGACCTAAGATTGACTCAGCCATTGGCCGGCCCAAACCTTTGGCCGGCCGATGGCCGACCCAAGGTTGACTCGGCCATTGGCCAGCCCAAAGGCTTGCCTCGGCCAATGGTCGACCCAAGGATATCCCCGGCCATTGGCCGGCCCAAAGGCTTGCCTCGGCCAATGGCCGACCGAAGGATATCCTCGGCCATTGGCCGGCCCAAGGGCTTGCCTCGGCCAATGGCCGAACCAAGGATATCCCCGGCCATTGGCCGGCCCAAGGGCTTGTCTCGGCCAATGACCGAACCAAGGATATCCCCAGCCATTGGCGGGCCCAAAGGCTTGCCTCGGCCAATGGCTGACCCAAGGATATCCCCAGCCATTGGCCGGCCCAAAGGCTTGCCTCGGCCAATGGCCGACCCAAGGATATCCCTGGCCATTGGCCGGCCCAAAGGCTTGCCTCGGCCAATGGCCGACCCAAGGATATCCCCGGCCATTGGCCGGCCCAAAGGCTTGCCTCGGCTAATGGCCGACCCAAGGATATCCCCGGCCATTAGCCTGCCCAAAGGCCTGCCTCGGGGCCGAACCCAGGGTATCCATACGGCCAAGGAGCCCCAAAACACTCCTTGGTCGCCTATAAATATGGAGGTCCATCCTCTTCCGAAAGGTAATCCCTTTTTGAGCCTTGAAATGATGTCGAACCTCCGGGTCACTCGTTTCAGTCATATTTGGCCTCTCACCATCTAAAACCTCTATACTCCACCTCAATCCCACTAATGTTGAGCGTCGGAGAGGTAAACAGAAGCACCCCCTTTGTTTTCCCTTCTTAGTTCAGTGTTCTCTTATCTTTTTCAGGTATACCGGCGAACTCAAAGACCATTGACAGCTAAGGGGAGACTCGAGATATCGATTACAACACGCTCAAACCAAAGCGAGACCACTTGGTCCGTCCTTGGGTCTAACCGCTTGAGGCTTCTAAATCGTTGTCTGAAAACGAGCGACAACAACCTGTATCACCTCTTCATAGCATTCCGGCTCTGCTCCGTCGGTCACGAGGATGTAGTTGAGAGTCAGAGAGAACTTGTGCATCGAATTTCTCACCTTGCTCGATCTCCGCAGCTCGATCACTAGAGTTCGCTGATTTACCTCGAGCTCAGTATCCTCATCAGCCTCGCCTTCACTTTCACGACACTAATCTCTCCTTGGTCGTTGAAGCATCTTCATTTAGCTTGGTCGTCGAGAAGTCTCTCAGATTGATCGTCGACCTCTCGCCCTCAGGAATTTTGCTCGTCGAGTTCCCTTTCAGCTCATCCTTATACATCATTTGCTCATTGAAGATGAATTCGTGCTCCGAACAATCTTCCTTGCATCAGCATCCTAGAAATGATAGTCGAGCTCAGTGTCACCATAGCTAATGAAATAAGACTTCTTAGATTTCGGATCAAGTTTATTTCTGGCAGAATCATCAGTATAAACTTAGGACAAGAAACCAAAGGTTTACCTTCTTCCCATTCCACGCCTCTTTTGGAATTATGAAACCCAAAGGAACGCTTTGTCCTCGGTAGATCAAGAAGGCTGCTGTGTTGATTTCATCGGCCCAAAGCGTCTTGGGCAACCCGGAATGAATCCGCATACTCTGAGCTCGCTCATTCAGTGTTCGGTTCATCCTCTCTGCTACGCTATTCAGTTGGGAGTTCCTGGGATCGTTCTCATCATCTTGATCCCATTCTCAACACAATACTGCTTGATGTCGGAATCGACCTATTCCCTGCCGTTGTCAGACCTCAAGCACT
Organism: Urtica dioica subsp. dioica; assembly: GCF_054948205.1. Classification (NCBI taxonomy): domain Eukaryota; kingdom Viridiplantae; phylum Streptophyta; class Magnoliopsida; order Rosales; family Urticaceae; genus Urtica; species Urtica dioica. The sequence continues at coordinate 49,566,774 of NC_142756.1, forward strand.
TCACCTGCGAGATCGTCTCCAGTTCGACCATCTCCTTCCATGTCTTGAAGGTAGCAAATACATCAAATTTATTTTTCAGAAAATAAACCCATACCTTCCTGGTGAGTCGTCAATGAACGTCATGTAGTAGCAAGATCCCCCGAGCGAAGGGATAGGAGTTGGTCCCTATACGTCGGTAGACCGTACCACCTCAAGCTTCTCCGTCTTAAGTTCTCCGCTCGCACTCGTGAAGCTGACTCACTTCTACTTCCCGAGAATGCATGGCTCTAGCACGCGTGATGTTCCACCGTCTTTAGTTTCGGGATCATTCCGTCTTTCACCAGCATTTTCATCCCTTTCTCGCTCATGTGCCCGAGCCTTTTGTGCCATAGCTCGGTCTTCTCGATATTGTCGATCACGGCCACCATGTCTCGGCAGCTCGACGTCATGTAGAGCATGCCCATCATGAGCTACCACCATTGCTCCCATTGACACCTTCCACGAGTTGTTCCCGAACGTCGTGGTATAGTCTTCATCATCAAGCTGACCAATCGAGATTAGGTTCCTCAACAACTTCGGTACGTGTCTGACTTTGTTGATTTTCCAGACTTGCCTATTTCCCATCTTCAGCCTGACGTCGCCAGCACTAACAAGTCCAGAGGCTCGCCATCAGCCACGTAGACCTTCCCGTGGTTTCTAGCGATGTAGTTCTCAAGGATGTCGTTGTTGGGAGTGGTGTGGAAGGACGCTCCTGAGTCGAGCACCCAAGAGTCGATCGAGCTATCCACAGTTAGCAGTAACGCATCTGCTAAATCTTTAGTGACGACGTGAGCAACGCCTTTGTCCTCCTTGACCAGCGCCTTGCAGTACTTCCTGATGTAGCATCTTGCCACAGTTCCAAAACTTGAAAGGTTGTTTAGACTTGGATTGGCTTCTACCGTTCCATGACTTTGATCTGCCTCTGGAGTTCCGATTTAGATTCTTGCCGTGGTTTCTGCCCCTTTTCTCCACGTGTAAGGCCGAGCTCAACGCGACCTCTCCAAAATCTATCCTTCGCACCTCTTCAGCAAGGATGCGATATGGCACATCATTAAACTTCAGCTTCGCGCTCCCGACCGAATTGCTCACCACCGCCCTCATGGGCCAATTCGGTAGAGATATGAGCAGAATTAGGGCTCACACTTCATCGTTGAATTCGATTTCAACCTACGACATTGGTTGACAATCGTGTTCAATTCATTCACATGCGTCACTACTCCGGCTCCTTCATCCATCTTCAGGTGGAATAGCTTCTTCATCAAAAACACCTTGTTGTTCGTCGAGGGTTTCTCGTACATGTCAGAGAGGACCTTCATCGTCCCTGTCGTGGTCTTCTCTTTCGTCACGTTGTGAGCAACGTTCTTCGATAGTGTTAGTCGAGCAAGTCACAGAACCTGCATGTCGAGGAGATTCCATTCTCCCTCGTTCATTTGCTCTGGCTTCGTGCTCAACGGTAGCTGAAGCTTTTTGCCGTACAGATAATCCTCGATTTGCATCCTCCAGAACGCGTAGTCCGACCCGTCGAACTTCCCAATCCCGTGCACAGTACCTTCTGGTCGCCTCCCATCGTCTTCTGAATCGCTCAAACTACAGCTCTGATATCAGTTGTTGGGATTTCTTCGTCGAAACCCCTAATGTAAATTGAAAACGAAATTAAACAATAGCTAATAAAAGACACAAAAGATATATAGTGGTTCGCTTTCAATGCAAAATCTACATCCACTTTACCACTGTAAAATCACTACAAACCTAAATCGGTGAGGTGTTTACAGTATACACTTAGCTTAAAAGTGTTTCTTGCGGGGATGGATAGAATATACCCTATGGGCTCCTATTTATACAATTTTGAAGTTCACAAAGTTGCTCTCTCTTTCCCATGTGAGATTTTTTCATTTATATTATATTACGCTTCACACCTTTTAACACCTCCTTCGGTCGATGTGGTGCCAAAAAATTCACAAAAACTTGATCGTGTGGCTAGTGCACAGAAGAAAAGGACCTCATTATTAAATGAAAAAAAAATGCAAGAAACATCAGTTTATTTATGCAAAGATTCAAAAAAAATTTACGAAAAACACCGTTGTCAAAATATTTCCAAGCATTAATACAGGAACTTCAAAGCAATAACAAGCTTGTAGTATAGGGTTATAATGCTTCAGGATTATTATGTATAGAGTCCTTTGTAATCTAGAATACTGTCGATTTCTATATTTATTTACATATTTTTTTAAAAAAAAAAACTTATAATAACATATTTTTGCTGTAGTTCCCTTCAAAACTCATCCGTCTTTTTCGGCAACATACCTTCATTTTTTTGCACTAATTCTCTCATTATAAGTGCAGATACAATTCGTGACAACAGAAATTCTAGAGGCTCGCATTCTTACACGATTGCTAATACCGGTATGATTTCCTAATAAATCCCACTTAAACCCTTATTTTTTTAAATGTCTTGGTCTTATTATTTCTTATTTGCTGTCTTAGTCATAGTAAGTTATGTTTTAAATATTAATGTTTCATGTCTTAGTAATTAATGGTTTGAACCTCTATTCCTTATTTGCCGCCTTATGGGTTAGCAAAGTCTTTTTTCAGCTCGTATCGGAGAAAATTTTAGAATTTTTTTTTTTTTTTGGGTTCTATGATGATCCTCTCCAATATCATTTATTGTTTCCTTGTGGAGATGCTGATTGGCACAAAGGCATAAATAAAGCTCAAAGAAGGGGAATTTGAAGCAACATTACTCACTCACCTCTCCCTCATGTGAACAAAGTGGATTCAGTTGATGACGAAAACCGAATGAAACAGCAAGTATGGTTATTATGTGCATTGTTTCATTTTACTAACTTGCTCGACAATAATTTATTTGGTTGAATTTGTTTATGCTCTATTTTTCCTTCAGCTTTAACAAGATTCAATTTCTTGCTACGAGTACTACTATACAAATTTCAAGTAAGGCCTTTAAAAAAAATTCTTTGTCCCTGCATTCTGGTTGTTTGTTACTTGCAGTATGTGGTTAATTTGTACGTCAAAGTTGACAGCAAAAGCTAGATTATTTTCGGCATAAACTTACCAAAATTCGAGCAGAACTTTATCAATAGTATCATAGATCTTTATTGAGCTAGATTTTGCATGTATTTAGATAATATAAAAAAAAAAAAAGTATGATCAAAATGTAATAGTTGATTAGATTTTGAAGTACATTTTAATTCATAGAAATGACAAGCATATATGTAATTTTGCTAAACATTACTTATCTTTAATAACATTTATATTATCTATGTTAATTAACTTTTTATTTCTCTTACTCACTCGTATATTTTCTATGTCTTTCAATGTTTCATTGATTATTAATTTTATACCTCATCAAGTATATATAACGACTACTTTTTTAATAATAAGAGCTACTATCTTTTATCAATAAATTTTAAAGATTTATGCTAAATTTGTATACGAAAATATAAATTTACTCATAGTTATTGTTTATCATATTATAAGTCATACGTAAGTAGCGTGTTCCCGAAATTAGTGAAGAGTAGACAATAGAAAAACCCTGAATTGTTGTGGTGGTGACGGCGATGAACAATGATGGAGCAGGTCTCCTTGTACAATTCTCATTCTCTCCTAACTAGCCAAATAAGAAAAGTAAAATAATAAAAAAGATGTGTTTCTCAAGCTTCTAATTCGTGCATATAAGGCTTTAGCTGATTTTCTTAAGCCATTTGGGCCCTTAAATGAGATCTAAAGATCCAAAACTAATTAAAAACGGATAATTAGTCAAAACAAGGTTTTGTGGCAGGCCAGGCAATGTTGCACTAAATGGTCATAACTTCTTGCTCCGGTGTCCGATCTTTGCATAAAAATATGCATTGAAAAGTTATGAAAAAGATCTAGTGGGAAGAACGTGTCCAAAATTGACAATAGAGAATTTTAAATCATGCAGAAGAGGATGCTGTAGTTTTTATTTTGGCTCTAACTTGTTCGAGAAGTCTTCGAATCATCTCAAAATTGTTCCATCCTAAAACAAACTTGTACCCCATTACAAAATAAAAACAAAAAAACTAGAAAAATAATATAAATAATACATAAGGTATCGTTTCGATATAAGCATAGAAGTACATGATAAGTATGTGTGAAATGCACTTATCAATGTTTAGTAATCTTCTTGCAAAGTTGTGCTCCTAAATAATTTTTTTTTTAATAAAGTATATCAATTAATCTTTTTCACAGCTGACTTATGATCGATGGACCTAATGACAAGCGCATTTCATACCTACTTATTGTGTACTTTTTAGCTTAAATCAAAACAAGTCCTTAGGTATTTTTGATAGTTTTTCTAGTTTTCTTTGTTTTAATCGGTTATTGAACTACATGTTGTTTGAGGCTATTGGAGAAATTTTGAGGTGATTTGAAAATTTTTCGAACAAGTTAGAGCGGAACAAGAAACACAAAGTTCTATTCTGCACGATTTTGAGATTCTGTATCGATGATTCTTTATTAATTACTTCCACCATTGGATAGAGTTTTCTATTATCGTTACAACTCATATTTATTTGCAAGAAGACATTGAAGCAAGAATTTATGGGTATTTTAAGCATCGCGCACAATTTTGAGTGTTGTACGCCCCAAGACCCTTTTTCCGATTTTGATGAGTTTTGTACATAGCTCCAAATATTACCCAAAACTCTTTTTATACTAGTTCGAACCCCTAAAAGCATATATTTACTTTATTTTAGGTTTTAGAATAGTGTTTGAATAGTTGGGAGAAAAGAAGCAAGTGAAAAGAAGACTCGTTCGTCACCACCGTTCGCCACCACAATTCAGCGTATTTCTTTTTTCTTCTCCTTATATGTGGAACTCCCATTTTTATTATGTTTTGTTTTGGTTTAATTTTTATGGGTTTTGTGTATTTGTTTTCTTTTTATGTTACTTTCATCGCCATGAACTAATCCCTAGAAGGGTGATGGCTAAGCTTGCTTGAATACGATTTTAGATTCATTATATTTTGATCGGAGTATTTTTCATGTTCATCTTCTATGTCACTGTATTTAATGCTTGTGTGAGAGTCGCGACCGCTTCACAAATTCTGAGATTTATTTGATGCTTGAGAAAGATTAAATAATCACGCATAAGAATTAGATAACCGTAGTACATTACTAACATCAGAGATAGCTAGGCTGCTACGGAGTCGTGTGTACTCTCCCGAATTTAATTCTTGTTTTATTTTTAGGGTTTGAGATCGAGAGATAAAAATTCGGCATTTACATAGTTTGTTAGTTGCTCGAGAGAGATTTATTGATAATATTACGTGAGTGTGATTAGTGAAGGGAGTGAACCGAAAGATCATGCATAGTTCTAGGAATTTCAACTATAGGAGAGTTTTACGAAGTCGTTACCCTTGCCTTCTACATATGCGTTCATTCGCATTTATTTCGAGTTTTATTTATTTATGTAATTTTCGTTAACAATCTCCTTTGTAATGTTGAGTTCAATTCGTTGCTAGTGAAAGTAAGCACAAAAAATAAGCTAACTAAAAGAACGATTCAGGGTTACCGCTCGGCAATCCAGATATCAACCATCGGGGGGAATTAGAGCTTCAAGATCAAAACAAGGACAATCCAAATGATTCAGCAGTATCAAATTTTTTAAGCTCCGAACGAAGAGCCGACCAAGCATATCTCCAACTTCGTCGAGCTGTGCGACACCTTCTGAATCTATAACATGACGGTTAAAACTATTCAACTGTGTCTCTTCCTATTTTCATTTTGCAGCAGAGCGAAGAGCTGGCTCAAGTCCTCGCCTACCGATTCCATGGCAACTTGGGATGAGTTTTCCGAGTATTCTTTGACAAATTCTTTTCATTCGAGAAGACCACTCGCTTTCACAACGAGATCCACAGCTTTGGCCAGTGGAACATAAAGACACTCAACGAAATATTGACGTGCTCTAACTAGATGATGAGGAAGTGTCCACACCATAAGATCTCGCCTTAGGATCAACTTCAGACCTTATACTATGGTCTCATCTCCTTGATGAAGACCTTAGTCAACACCGCAACAGGAGGCACGATGTTGACTAAGACGCTGACCAATTTTATGCTCTACTTGAGGAGTTGGCGAGCTCGAACGACTATAATCCGGTGGAGAGGAGGATAATGCAAAAGAACCCCGTCGTGATATGAATCTCAATCGACTTGTCCGGGACCCAATATCCTAAATAGCACATCGGTGGATCGTTCTACGAATTAGGAAAGAGGGTGGAATGAAAGATGCCACGAACGGCTGTGAAAGACCGTCTAATGAGTCATAATTGAAATCTAAAAAGCACTGCTTTGCAAGGATTCGAGTAGTTCTTAGACGAACCAAAGAGAGAGAGAGAGAGAGAGAGAGAGAGAGAGAGAGAGAGAGAGATTAAATTCTCACAAGTTTTTTAAAAGTTGTAATCTGAGTTGCCCTTTCATTCAGCTTGAAAGGCTATTTAAAGATGTTTACAACCCTAAATTCGCCATACTTGGCCTTTGAAAATGTAACAGGCCCATAAGGCTTATTTTAAGCTAAATAACTATCAAAATAAAAGGCTCAACCCAATACCAACACAAATGGGTTCTAAACAACAAGTTTATGGCCTAAAACATAAAATAAAATATAGTCTAAATACTCAAGAATTAAAATGATTTCTTAATCAAGGTTGTCCCGAATAACATTTATAAATGGTGTATCTTGGCCTCCTTGGATTCCTTCTTTCTCCATCTTATCTCCAGCTTCATCTTGGAGCTTCATGATCAGATTGTTCAACTCTTCCTAATGGCACATGATACTTAGCTTGCGTCCTTGCTGGTCATATTTATTGTCGCACGAAAATGAACAACTACTTAAAACTACGGGCAGTTTGATCTAAGGTCGAACCAAGTGATCGCGCTCGAGCCAAAGTGTGAACTCGAAGCCAAAGTGTGTAGCAAGAGTGCTTTTTTTTAGAAAATTTCTCCTTTGCCAAAATTGTGTCTCTCTTCAAGTGAAGATGGGGGGTATTTATAGTTGTTGAGGAGGCCATGGGCCGGCCTCTATGGGAGCCCATAGAAGGGCAAGGCACGGGGCACGGGCAGGAGGCCCGGTAGGGGCACGGGGTACGCGCGCGGGCAGAAGGACTGGCCGGGGCACGGGGCACGCGCAGGTAGGAGGCCCAGTAGGGGCGCGGGGTGCGCGCGTAGGTAGGAGGCCCGGTAGGGATGCAGGGTGCGCGCGTAGGTAGGAGGCACGATAGGGGCGAGGGGCACACGCGGGGAGGAGGCCTGATAAGCGTCGGGTGAGTGAGGGATGTTGTCAATGCTGCCCACAAGAATATTATTAGTCTTTCTTTATTTAAGTAAATTAGATGTAATATAGTCTCACGAATACTTTTGCTTGTAACTACTGAATAGTTAATAAAGAGTTGCAACTTTCATCCATTCTTCCTAATTTGTTTGAGGCTTTATGATAAACCTTAGTTTTTAGTGTCGGGGAATCGAGCGCGCATCAGACACGAACAATCGTTCTGATGCGACTCGTTTGACATGATTCCACCATATAACCATATTAATGCGGAAAAATAATTAATTACGTTGATCATAAGCTAATTAAATTATGGTTATAATTAACAAGATATGCTTGCGAACATGTAGGCCACCGCCTTGTTATTGGCAGTAGTCCACTTGTCATAGTCATCCCTCAAGTTCTTGGAGGCACCATGAGCAGGAAGAGGAGGTCTGTCTTCAGTGAGGATAAAGCGAATGCTTTCACTCACAAGCACAATGTTGAGATTCAACTTCCACTTAGGGAAGTTATCTCCAGTCAGGATGTCTTTCGACAACAGGGCCATAATAGGGTTCGACATGATTACTAAAAACATAAAAGTACATTTATGAACAATATGAAAAGAAACAACCATCAATATAATTTAGGAAATAAAAACTATAATGCAAACATGCACGGGATAAAAATACTAATCAAAAGAACCCAGTTTTTATATTCCACGGTAATTCGACTAATAGCCACAGTCCGTTTCACTCTGGTGACGTAACGGAGTGCACCTAGTGAGAATGAGAACCATCTCATATTAGTGAGCAATCATAGTACATGCACCTTCATAACTATGCTCACTAACTACCAATTTTATAGGAATCTTTGGCCACATGAGCAACCACCGGTTGGTTCATGCACGAGTCAACCCAACATTTCAGTGAAAGAAATCTAGCTCATACGCACTAGCGTAACTAGTACACGCAGAGATCAACCCTCCCACCTATCGTCAGAGACACAACCTTGGTATTGGAATCAAAAAAGCCCTTCCGAATGGAACTGACCACCATGTTTAGAAAACCGTCCGTCACGAGGGGATCTTTCATCCTCACGGTGTTGTGTCAATGTTGGAGACCTACGACTCTATATACTTTCAGTATTTTAATTTTCCTAGAATTAACTTTAATCTAGGTGATCCAATCGAGTTAACTAAGTCATATTAAAAACTCAACTGTTTCTAAGCTACCCTTAAAAACAGATGTTTCGATATAGCTTAGTGATTAGGAATTCGTGACATCTAGTCTTGATTATCCTAAAAGTATTCCATCACGGAAAAACTCCCAGCAGAGAAGGTGAGACACTAGGTCTTCTTAAGTACCTCTCAGCTTAGCCTCTTATCGGCTTGGTGACAGAGCTCTCCGATCCGTTCAACTCATTCATTAATTAACTATCCTAATCCAATTAGACAATTTTAATGAATGAAAGCCCATGACAACCATTAACATACGATACATGATCTAAGTTATAGCATACAAGCATGTCATAGTAATTAAATAAACAAGCAAGAGCATGCAAGAATGGTTTGATTCGGATTGATCGTTTCCTATTTGATTCTATAAAGTGAATTAAGATGAGCTCAATCATATTGGCCCATGAATTCAATTGGGCCCATTCTTATGTCCCTTAGAAAAATAAATCAATATCAAATTATTTAATTTTTTAAATTTTTTTATCGAAAAAATTAATTAAGTATGGGCCCATCGGATTACAACAATAATAATAATAATTACATAAAACCCATACCCTTTGAATTTCGGGTTTACAAAAAATCTAGAAAAGCGAGAAACAAATATTCTATGATCAAACCACGAATCACAATCCACATATCATATATTGAATTGCATGAAATTAACATCCACATATAATTTCATTCAAACCATATTTAAATTAATTACAAGAACGAATCGATTAATTAATCATAACATCTAGCTCTGATACCACTTGTCGGGGAATCGAGCGCGCATCAGACACGAACAATCATTCTGATGCGACCCGTTTGAGATTATTCCACCATATAACCATATTAATGCGGAAAAATAATTAATTACGCTGATCATAAGCTAATTAAATTATGGTTATAATTAACAAGATCTAGTTATGTTTAATTAATTTAATTCACGAGAGCATATTTATCAAGCAACCGATTTGAGCGAAAAATGAATACTTACATTGATTTTCGGTTCAGCTACAGAACGCTCCTAAACCAATCGCGTACTCCTTGCGTCGTCTTGATGAAGGACTCGAGGATGACACCTTACTCTTCCGAAACGTAATCTCCGAGACGAATAAGAAAGATGAGTGGGCACAGTCTTTATCTTACTAGATCACGAAACTAGGTGTTTCGAGATCTCTCTCTTATTTTACTAAGAATGGAAACGAATTTCCGAGGGGAGGGAGAGGCAGATGCACGACCAGGGAGGCTAGTGATGCACGAAATTTTCACCAAATAATTGCTTATTTTTGTCTTCTCATGAACCCTTATTTATAGTAGTAAAATGATATATTCATGGAATCTTCCAGAATATTTTATTTCTTTTTATTGTGTTCACACTAGTGGATTAAATCTAGGCCATTGGATCTCAACAAGTGAATCCTACTTTTCTCTCATCCATCAGCTCAATATCTATGGGATATTATTCTCTATTTAAATAGAGAATATTTTATATAGTGAGAGAATAAAGGGGAATATATTATTTCCCTTTAAATATATTCTCATATATTCTCCTAAATACTTTCCTTTAAATAAGGAGAAAATATAGGACAATATCTTATATTATTCTCTCTCCTTTATTTAAACAACTAAAAAGAAAATATTCGTAAATATCAATATTATAAAAATCGAATTTTAGGCCCACGGCCAAGGGGAATTTACGAACCCTAGTGCCAAAAAACCTAATTCGACTTTCAAATTTTGTGCAAGGCCCAATTGCTTAAAACCCAATTAATTATGTATTTACTTGGTCCAATAATAAAAAAATAATTAATAATTGTTTATTTACTTGATCAAACAATAAATAAACAATTCTACCATAAATATTTATTTAATTCTGCGAATACCCATTTTCCAGAATTAATGCTGTCAATCACAATTACAGCAAGTGAGATTAATAATGTTAAACATTATTATACGAAAGTTCTTATCCGCCTTTATCAGAGCCGAATCGGGGACTATGGACCTAGTAATAGAAGCTTAACAAATCCGATGAAAAAGACGAAATAGTCCTTTCTCTTTTTCCCTCGATTCGTCTAATCTTGGTCAAATACCTCACCCTGTAAGCCAAGACTGAACTCTCCTTTATACTAGAATTATATTTACTCATCGTGACGAGTGTCCACTGATATAGTCAGTTCGTGATCAAGATCCTCCAGGTTCCACCCGTGTCAAGAGAAGTCAATTTTTCCATTATACTTCTCTTGATACATATCAGCCCTAAGCATTGTTGCTTCCCCAGCGAAAGATTCTTTCGAACGTTACTTACTTCGAAAGTGCTAGCAATCTATCGGTTCTGGAATCAACCCTTAGGTGAGAGAACATTAACCTTCTTTCAGGAAGGTTGGATTCCGTATCTGTAAATCATTTCCCACTCAAATTATGCTCTGAGAAAACTCCCAAGACATAAGCTGTGATTAGCATGAATAGCCTTTTAGCGAATGAGTCAAAGAGCTCAGTAACATAACCCAGTGTCCATGATCACTTCAGGATTTAGATCAAGTCTCACTGTGACCATCATAGTGGCCTCGGTTAGTGTGTCGTAACGGTCCTTAAACGACACATCTACAACCAAGACATGTCCAAGTCGTACACTTACCACAAGTGTAGAATGCTCACTACTAGAAATATGACATTTAGCGACGGAAGTAGTAGCGATGACTATATCGTCGCTAATCAACCTTTTAGCGACGATAATTCCGTCGCTAATTATTTGGTGCCAAAACTTCTAAAGTTTGGCGGCAAAGATAATTAGCGACGAATTTATCGTAGCCAAATGTGTAAATTCGTCGCTAAGTTCGCGGGGAAACAATTAGCGACGATAAAATCGTCGCTAATAGTTTGGAATTAATTTCGAAATTTAACGGAAAAATCCCCCAAAATAATTTAAATGAAATGATTTAGCGACGATTTTATCGTCGCTAAATGTGTAAAAAATCTATTAGCGACGAGTAAATCGTCGCTAAATGCCTGGTTTATGAACTGAAAATTTAAGTTCATTTAGCTACGAATTTTAAACATTTAGCGACGAGTTAATCGTCGGTAAATGTCTTTAAATACCAGGTCGCGTATCAGTTCCCTCATTCGCTCCCGAACCCTAAAATCGAATTTTTTCTCTCTGTTTTCTCCTCCTCCGCCGTGTGCCTCCTCCGCTGTGTGTCGCCGACGCCGTCGACGCCGATCTCTACCTCCCCGGTACGTCTCTCTCTCCTCACTTCTCTCTCTCCTCACATCTCTCTCTCTCCTCACATCTCTCTCCTGTCTGCAGCTCCGCCGCCGACGCCGTCGCCGCTCCACCACCGACGCCGTCCTCGTCCTCGTCCGCCCCGGTCCGGCAGCTTGCGCTGCTCTTCCTCGTCCTCGTCCACCGTCCTCTACTCCCCGGTAAGTTTTTTTTTATAACTTTATATATATATATATAATATATATTAGTTATTTATATAATTAATATATTAGTTATTTATATATATATATAACTTTATATAAATAAATGGAATTGTATTAATTAGTATATAGTTATTTATATTAGGTAATTTAAATTATTTAAATTAGTTATAAATAAATGGAATTGTAAGAATTAGTTATAAAAATTGTGATATTATGCTTATTTTGGTGTTATAAATATTTATATATATATATATATATATATAAGTTATATTTTATATAATTACATAATTTAGTATATAGATATAAGTATTTATATAATTAGTTATAATTATATAGGATATAAGTATTTACATAATTAGTTATATATATAATTAGTTATAATTATATATATAATTATTTAGGATATAAGTATTTAGGATATAATTTAGTATATAATTTAGTATTTAGGATTTAATTACGATATAATTTAGGATGTTTGATAATTTAAAATTGTAAATTAGGATTAGTGATTAATTATGTATATAAGTATAGTAGATTAGAGATTAATAAATTAGGAAATGTAATTTGGTTAATTACGATTAGAAAATTTAAAATTGTTTAAGTTTGTGTAGTTTATGTATGAATTAATGAATTAAAGGTAGTTTAACGAATTAATTTAAAGGTAATTACTAACCGATTCTCTAAAGGTTACAAACTTAAATTAATGAATTAGTTTAACGAAAATTAGGTAGTTTATGTGAAATTAATTAATTGGTTATGGATTGAAATTGAAATTGGATTTAATGTTTGTTAGAAATGACTAAAAATGGGAAATTTTCGCGCGTGAATTTTGTCGTCGCTAATTTCCTGTTTCAAAATGGAAAAAAACTTCTCGTCACGACATTTAGGGACGACATTATCGTCGCTAATATCGTCGGTAAGTATTTAGCGACGAAAAAATCGTCGCTAAATAGATTTAGGCACGCATATTTAGCGACGATTATTATCGTCGCTAAAATCGTCGCTAAAGAGATTTAGCGACGATTTCGGGGTTTTTAGCGACGAAATAAATCGTCGGTAAATGTCGTATTTGTTGTAGTGGCTCCCACATAGTGATCAGCCTTCACCTATGTGTTACACATATATTACTTTAGATATAGCTTTCCAGGCGTATATCAGTCATCGACCTCGTTTTAGCTCACCGCCCGAACTCAGGTGCCCAGCACGTGACTCAGTTTAATACGGAGGCTATGGAAGATAGTAGTTATTGATTCTAATTGTTTAGAACGCAACCCACTAATCATATAATGCTAATAGAGTAATCTTATTATCGAATTTAGTAATCATTTATTCATTATCTTCAAGTGGGCAATATTCCCAACATTTAGTCCTTAAACCAACCTAACAACAAATGAAGAGTCAAATATAGATTTGTATGAACAAACTCTTCATGGTTTCCTTAAAACAATATGTTCGCAATCTAAGGGTCAAAGGGCTATTGATCCCAGTATGATTGTTAGGAGAATCTATGATGTCCGGTTATGGGACATTGAGAGTTGGAGACTCTACAGTTCTTCTAGGTATCTTCTAAAGGTACTGAATTAACCGATGCACTTCTAGAGACAGAATAAGAACAAACCATTTAACCTCTTATGTCTCAAAGTCACTACGTATGAATTGCATCGTGCTTACCACAATCTTGAAATGAGACAAGTCATTTCATAGCTTACGTATTCTCATTTGAGAAAGTCAGAGTTCTAGATTCACTATGTGATATAGACATGACCTATTGGTGAAGTACAAAGTTATGAAGATGTCGTGAGTAACTTTGTGAAGATTTCATAGATATGGAATTCATGTACAAGATTGCTGAAATGCATTGTATATCACATCATGCTTTGCTCCTTGGAATGTGAATAAATGAACTGGCCAGTGCCCAAATTGAGTCATGACTCTTTTGGATGAATCTATGTGACTTATTAGCTCCTCGACAATACATTGTTTCTAACTTATTCATAAGCGACAAAGGAGTTGAGGAAATAACAAGTAGAAGGGTAAAATGGTAATTTTGTAAATCCCATCTAGTTGATGATATTCATGAAGGGTAAACATAGATGATATTCAATGGATCTACTCATTACAATTAATTTGAATTCTTGAGTAGAAAATAAATTCATTTGAACCGAGAGATTTTCAGTGTCAACTCTTTAGTGGAGTCAGTTGACATTAAGCTAAACTTGGAAAAGGTTTATGAACTTTTGAGTCCAAGTATGTTAGCTTAAGCTTTATTCATTTGGATCCATGAGGTCACTGTCACAAGTCATTTTGAGTAGGATTAGTTAAACAAGAACCTAAGTTAAAACAAGAACTAGACCAGTTTTACGAAAATTGTCTAAAGGGTAATTTTGTCTTTTTGGACATGTGATGAAATGAATGTCACTAAATAATTTTTTTTTCTTTACATTTTCATATGATGACAATGAAATTTATCACACCGCCATATTAGAGTAATTGGGCCTTAAGGATTAATTTCATTTCATGGAATTTTACTTGAAAATTCTTAATGGATTTTTCTTATGTTGTCATGAACAAACGAAGAAACATCTAGAAGTTCATTCTAGACGCCTTTGCACGTGCAAAATAACTAGGGAAATAGAGTTTATTTTATGCATTGATGTATGAAGATACTTTGCCAAAAGTAAAAGAGGAAACAAATTTCCTCTAGAAGGAAATAAGTCACACGGCCAAGGCAGAGAAAAACAAATGAGGAAACAAATCGAAGGCCTTCTAGAAGGTATGTTGGACATCCAGAGCAAGGGGAAAAGTGGGAATAAAATTTGCTCATGAATATACGATATTCTATAGAAAAGAGGAAACTACGTTGTGAATGTAATCTTTCTCCTATAAATAGAGCCCTCATTGTCATTGTTTCTCATCCCAAATTTTTGAGCTCTCTCTCTCTAGATTTCCGAAATTTCTCTCCCTCTCTCTCTAGTTGCTCGGTTTTGTTTTGGCACCTAGGTCCACATTTGACCTAGCGTTTTGTTTTAGCACTTCGATTATAAGACTTGTTCTTGAGTCGTTGTGTTTAGAAGTTCCCACACACTCAATCCTTCTTCCCTCGAGTGATTCATGTGATAGAAACTTTCGCGGTTACTCGAATTCCCAAAGAACGAAGAAAGGCGAGCTACGTGGGGAGACGAGCGATTCAACCTCCACAAGCTTGTCAATGATCAAGCTATGCAAAGGTTAGTAAATGAGTAATTTCTCTCCAATAGTTTTAATTTAAAATAACATGTGCTTGCTCTTTGTCTATGTTAGTAAAAATCGTTTTTACTGGATTAAAGAAATTTTTATATTTCCCCGCTTGAAGAAGCATTAAACTTTTCTTAATCCTAGATCTATTCCAACAAATGGTATCAGAGCTATGGTCAAAGTTAAGCATGTACATGTGATTAAAACTATGAGCTTGAAAAACCTTTTCGAAAAATTACTCGGTTTTTACAAGTTATAATTGTTTTCTTAGATTGTTTTTAATTTATTGCTCATGTCTTTAAATTAAAAATCATGTTGAGTTTCTATGACCTTGGGATGTTATTAAACACATTAGAATCAGTTCTAAAAGTTTTTAGTTTTTTCATAATGAAAAACGTGTTTTATTAAGTTTAAGAAATTTCGGGTAATTTCATGACTAGTTAGATTGTCTTGCTAGTTTTGTTTATTTAGTCGTTTCGTTTTATGTTTGTTGTTATTTACTTTTATTCTATGTTATTACCATATTAAAATACATATAAAAGCTTTAACAACTCTCCAAAACGTTATTTTATACTCGATTCTTTTGCACTCAAGTCCGGACTTTAATTATTTCCAGTTTTCTTCGAGCTCGAGAAAAACCTACTGTAAAGTGGCATAACTCTCTGCTCATAATTTGAAATTTTATGATGTTTCAATCAAATTGAAAGTTTTTTTGTCCTCGTTTCAATGCCATTGGTTATAGGTCAAAAGGATGTCGAAGCCGCCTGTTAATGCGATTTTACTCCGAGGTGCGCAGATGCTCCGAAAGTTCAGTTTTCTAGAATTTTTGAATTCCGGATTTCGGACCCCACTCCATGAGTTATAGAACTCTAATGAGAAAATTTCCATGAGCAAAATCGTTTTTTAAGATAATAAACATAATGTGAAAGTTTAAAATATTTTGATTTTTGAAAATTTACTTGAATTGAATTTCTTTAAAAACTAGTTTGATTGTTGAAAATCGTTTTGATTTCAAACTTGAAAATGTTTTGTCATCCAAATCATATATTTTTTTTTAAATATTTTCAAAACTATATCAATATCACATATGTTCAAACTCTATATGCTCTTGAAAATTTGAGTGGGAGGTCTTCTCCAAGACGAGCCGAAAAAATAAAGATGTGTAATCTCAAACTTTCAAGTGTTCAAGTGAGTTGAAGTTCACACTTCATTCAGGCACTTTCCCGAATAGGAAATAGGAAAATGTCTGAGTATGTACCTTGTGCCTTTATGCACTAACACTGCTCTTCTTTGAACATGAAGATCTAAGATTCTTTTCTAGAATTCCACTCTATCGCTCTATAGCTAGAAAATGTGTTTCCAAACTTATAAGAGACGATGTGCCAACTCTAAAAACTAAGTGGGAGGGTTATACTTGTTGTTTACAACCCACGATCCCCGACACTAATGAAAAGTGCAATTGTCGCCAGACTAAGAGTCACCCTCGCGGCCCTCTCTTAAATGAGAGTACTCAACGGCGCTTTTCTCTGATCATTGCTCGAAGAGCTAAGTTCGAGAGATAGACAATGATACAAGGCCTCCCCTCGGTGGATTTTTTTTTTCAAAGTCAATCTCTTGGACTAAGTGGTTGGTTACACACTTAGACTCCATCCCTAGTAATCCTCCCTTGAAGCCCTGCGAAAGTGTGCGAGTGATCTTAAACTTTTTTATAAGGTGGAAAGTCAAATATGATGTATTGACATCTTGGCTATGCATTAATGATGAGTCATTTACTTATGAAAGGAGACTCGTTGCGGCTTTCCCTTGAAAGAGTAAAGTGTCATTTCGTTCATAACACCTTTGGATTTTTCCTGTCTTGTTCATCCTAAAAACTTAAACAAACTTCAATCCTAAAGAAAAAGACTAATCATAAACTTGTTTCAACTTTTCAGCATAATGTCTCTCAACACTCTCTCAACCATTCTTTCCTCGAACAAACTCGAAGGGGAAAATTACGTCGACTGAAAACGTAACCTCGACATAGTCCTTACCGTGGTCAAGCACAAATGGGTACTCACCACCCCCTATCCTCAAATGAATGATGATTTGACACAAGAGGAAAACGACGCCTTAGTGGCCTGGCTCCGATCCGATGAGATTAAGAGGTGCTATATCTTGGCATCGATGAACAATGTGCTGCAATAGCAACATCATATGATATAGAGACTGTCGCCGACAAGCTCTACAATCTCCATGAGATGTTTGGAGGGCAAGGGCATCAGGCCAGACAATTAGCAGTCCGACAGTTTATGAACTGTCGCATGAAGGCTGGGACTCCTGTTAGGGATCATACTGATCATTAGTTACCTAAATGAGTTGGAAATCCTAGGATCCAAAATCGATGGGGAGACCAAAATAGATATGATCTTGGAAACTCTCCCTGAATCTTTCGATACCTTCAAGCTGAACTACTCCATGAACAAGCTAGAGTACACTGTTACCGAGCTTATGAAGGAGCTTTACACTGCTGAGGGTGTCGCTAAGAAAAAAAGAACTCAATGAGAGGTATATGCTACTGCCTCCACCTATGGATCTAAGAAGAGAACTCGCAAGGCCGAGAAGAAGAACCAACCTAAGGTTCAAAAGAAGAAGAAGCTCCGGGTTCCTAAGGTGGACAAGTCTAACGACAAGTGCCACAACTGCAATGAACCTGGACACTGGTGTAGGAACTGTCCTGCCTACCTCAAAACTAAGGAAAAATCTATTGTACTTATTATCAAAGCATGCTTAGTAGCTGATATTGTATCAACGTGGATTCTTAACTCCGTCGCTACTAACCATATTTGTTGCTCCTTGACTGGTTTGCAAAAGCTTAGAGGAAGGCGACTTCTGCTTCAGGTGGGGTGATGGGAGCTTAGTGTCTACGAAGGCTGTGGGATCCGTGACGCTGTTTTTTGAAGACCGCATTTTAATTTTAATCATGTTTATTATGTTCCTTCCTTTGGGAAAAACTTAATATCTGTTGCTCGCCTTCGTGAGCAAGATTAATTTTTAAAGTTTATGAAGAATAGAATTAGAATTTCTTTTCCTGATAATTCTTTTGTCACTGATGCATGTATGAAGAATGCTCTTTTTTTACATTTATCCCACACAACCTTTGCTTTTAGACACTGAAATAGATAACGATCTAGTTAGGGAGCCAAAGAGGATCAAACTTTTTGATTCCTCCGATCTAATAAAATCAACATATCTCTGGCACTTAAGACTTGGTCATATCAGTCTAGACAGGATTAAGAATCATGTATAGAAGGAAAAATAACTAAGCGACCTTTCTCAGCTAAGGGTCGAAGAACCACTGAGCTACTAGAACTTGTGCATTCTGATGTATGTGGTCCGCTCAGTACACAGGCACGGGGAGGATATGAATACTTCGTTACCTTCACCGATGATTACATAAGATACGGTTTTGTCAATTTGCTCAAACATAAATCCGAGACCGTTAACATATTTATGATCTTTCGGGCTTTAGTGGAAAAGCAAACTAGCAAACAGATCAAAACCCTTCGATACGATCGAGATGGTGAGTATATGTCTGGAGAGTTTGATGACTTTCTTAAAGAAGAAGGTATCGCTTCTCAGCTTACAGCACCTGGCACACCTCAACAAAACGGAGTGTCAGAGAGAAGGAACCGAACTCTAATGGAGATGGTTAGATCAATGATGAGTTACTCATCACTCTTTCTTTCTTTTTGGGGATATGCCCTCGAAACAACATCTTACATTCTGAATCAAGTTCCATCTAAAACGGTTCCTGGTACTCCTAATGAACGATGGATTGGCCGTAAAGTAAATCTAGGCCACATCTGAATTTGGGGTTGCCCTGCATATGTGCTAAGGCAAAAGACTAGCAAGTTGGCTAGTAGGTCAGAATTGTACATGTTTGCGGGATATCCAAAGGAAACCAAAGGTTTCACATTCTACAATCTCGAGGACGACAAGACTTTTGTTAGCACGAACACTCGGTTCCTTGAGGATGACTGTTGGAATCGATCTAGGGTTTAAGAAAATAATTAACGCTTCGGTAAGCGGCGGAATTTTAAAAATTTTCTTATACAAGTAAAAACGGTTTTTTACTAACCTAGACAAAGAGCAAGTACATGTAATTAAAAACAATTATGAGTATAGAAGTTTACTAACCCTTCTTGAAGCTTGAACTTTGAGAAGCTTTTGGAAAGTTTGCAACGCTCGTCTCCCCTCGCAGCACGTCTCTCTTTCTTTCCTCGGCACCTCGAGCAACCACGAAAGTTTCTATCACTAAATCACTCGAAATAAAGGAATTAGTGAGTGGGCACTTTTAAACACTACGACTTAAGAACGAGTCTTGAAGTCGCAGAGCTAAACACTAGGTCAAATGAGGACCTAGGTGCCAAAACAAAAAATCGAAAATAAACTAGAGAGAGAGAGGAAGGGGCGGCAACCACAAGTTCTAGAGAGAGAGGCTCTCAATCTCTAACTTAGATGAATGAAATGTGAAGAAAGGGGCTCCTATTTATAGGAGAGGTTTCACCTTCAATAAGGTAGTTTCCTATTCTATAGAATATCACATATTCATGAGCCAATTTCCCTTTTCCTTCATAGAGGTGCACGGCCAAGACAAAGCAAGTAAGTCCTTGGATTTGTTTCCTCTTTTGTTTGCTTTTCCCTTGACTCATTTGGGCGCCCAACCTTGTTTCCTCTTAGGGGAAATTTGTTTCCTCTTTTTCTTTTGGCAAGTATCTTGATACATTTATGCACAAAATAATCTCTCTTTCTCTTGGGTATTTGGGAGCCTATAGCCTTCTAGAAAAGGCTTCTAGAAGCTTTTCCATTTGTTCATGACAACATGGAAAAGGCCCATTAAGAATTTTCAATAAAACTCTTATGAAATGAAATTAATCCACAAGGCCCAATAAGACTAATATTGGCCGAGTGAAACATGTCATTAAATGACCTTGTCAAAAAATTTATTGACATTCATTTCATCCTATGTCTCAAAAGACAAAAATACTCTTTTGACAATTTTCGTTCTTGTTTTGACTTAGCTTCCAGTTTAAATATTCCTAATCGATGTGATTCGTGACAGTGACCTCATGGACCCAAATGAACAAAGCTTGAGCTAAACACTTGGACTCAAAAGTTCACAAACTTTTTCCAAGTTTAGCTTAATGCCAACTGACTCCACTAAAGAGTTGACACTGAAAATCTCTCGGTTCAAATGAATATATTTTCTACTCAAGAATTCAACCTAATTATGATGAGCGGATCCACTGAATATTATCTATGTTTACCCTTCATGAATGTCATCAGCTAGTCGGGATTTACTAAATTACCATTTTACCCTTCTAGCTGTTATTTCCTGAACTCCTTTGTCGCTTGTGAATAAGTTCGAAACAATGTATTGACGAGGAGCTAACAAGTCACATTGTTTCATCAAAAAGAGTCAGGACTCAATTTGAACACTGGCCAGTTCATTTATTCACACTCCAAGGAACAAAGCATGAGGTGACATACATTGCATTTCAGCAATCTTGTACATGAATTCCATATCTATGAGAACTTCACAAAGTTACTCATGACATTCTCACAACTTAGTACTTCACCAATAGGCCCTGTTCGGAATCACATAGTGAGTCCGAACTCTGACTTTCTCAAATGAGAATACTAAGCTGTGAAATGGCATGTCTCATTTCAGGATTAAGGTAAGCATGATGCAATTCATACATAGTGACTTCGAGACATAAGAGGTTAAATGGTTTGTTCTTATCTTGTCTCTAGAAGTGCACTGGTCAATTCAGTACCTTCGGAAGATACCTAAAAGAACTATAGAGTCTCCAACTCTCAATGCCTCATAACCAGACATCATAGATTCTTCTAACAATCATACTGAGGTCAGTAGTCCTTTGACCCTTAGATTGCGAATATATCGTTTTAAGCAAACTACGAAGAGTTTGTTCATGCAAATCTACATTTGTCTCTTCGTAAGTTGTTAAGTTTGTTTATGGACTAAAGACTAATGTTTTATCATAAAGCTTCAAACAAGGAAGATTGAATGAACGTTTCAACTTTTTATTAATGAATAAGCAATTACAAGCAAGAGTCTTCATGAGACTTTATTACATCAAATGTAGAATATAAAGATTACAACTCTTCTTGTGGGCACCATTGACAACAAGGACTTCATGAAAGATGTAAAACCTAGAAGCAAAATTGTGCTTGAAGAAAAGTTGGGTGAGGAATCTTCTACCTCATCTGTAAGAACTGTTCTTACCCCAACTGAAACACAACCTAACTCATCAGAACCTCGTCAAGTAGTACTTCGACGTAGTGAGATGGCTTCTCAAAAGCCTAACAGGTACATGTCTTATGGAGATACTCTCGTAGCCGTCTCTCCTACAGCCATGTAATGGCTGGTTCTGAATAAAACCTTTGACTTGACACCATGAAAGTTGAAATACACTCGATGTAGGTCAACAAAGTCTGGAAACTTGTAGACATTCCCGAAGGGATTAAACCCATATGGTGTAAGTGGATATACAAGAAGAAAAGAGGTCCAGATGGGAACGTCGAGACGTTCAAAGCACGACTAGTGGCAAAGGGTTACACCAAAAAAGAAGGGATTGACTATGAAGAAACCTTATCGCCAGTTGTGATGCTTAAATCCATCCGCATACTTCTATCCATAGCTGCAGCTCTCGATTAAGAGATCTGGCCAATGGATGTCAAGACTGCCTTCCTGAATGGCAATCTTGATGAGCGCATTTATATGTGCTTAAGTCCATTTATGTATTAAAGCAAGCATCTAGGTTATGGAATATTAGATTCGATGAAACTGTGAAACGCTTCGGTTTTGAGCAGTCAATAGATGAGCCATGTGTTTACAAATTAATACACGAAGGCAAAGTTGTGTTTCTGGTAATGTATGTCGATTATATATTACTCATAGGTAATGATGTGGGTAATTTATCTTAGGTTAAATCTGGCTAGCAAAGCAATACGATATGAGTAATGTTTTTAATAGTTTTGTATGAACATGTACTTGCTCTTTGTCTAGGTTAGTAAAATCGTTTTAGTTGTTTAAAAGAAAATTTTTAAATTTCGCCGCTTGCTCGAAGCGTTTAATCTTTTCTTAACCCTAGATCAATTCCAACACTTGCTCTTTGTCTAGGTTTGTAAAAATCGTTTTTACTGGTTTAAAGAAATTTTTATATTCCGCCGCTTGAATAAGCGTTAAACTTTTCTTAATCCTAGATCTATTCCAACATGAGACGTGCGCGGGCAGGAGGCCTGGCAGGGACGGGCCGTGCGCGCAGGCTGGGGGTCCAACAGGCGCAGGGCGCACGTGGGCAGAAGGCCCGGCCAGCGCTAGGTGCGCGCAGGCAGGAGGTCCGACCGGCACTGGGCGCTCGTGGGCAGGGAGCCTGGCAGGGGCGCAGGCCGCACGCGTGGGCCGAAGGCCTATCCGGCGCTGGGCATGCGCGGGCCGGAGGCTCGGCCAGTGCTGGGCGTGTGCGGGCAAGGGGCCAGGCAGGGGAGCAGGGCGCGCGCGCGGTCTTGAGGCCTGGCAGGGGAGCACCACGCATGCACGGGCCAGAGGCCTGACAGGGGCATAGCGCACGCATGGGCTCGAGGCCCGACAGGTGATTTGGCCGGTGAAGCTCACCGGGGAGGTAAGTGTCGTTTGTTTTTATTTTTCTAGTTTTCCAAAAACGACCGGTAACAATGTTCTCATCATTCCAAGGAGACAAGTCAGTGGCATTAAATGTTGCACTTACATTATACTCACCGGGGAGGTCCAACTTGTAGGCATGTCATTGATCCTCTATACAACTTGGAATGGACCATCACCACGAGGTAGCTGCTTTGATTTCCTGTGTTCTAGAAAATGCTCTTTGCGCATATGCAACAAAATCCAATCGTCGGGTTCATAGATGACTTTCTTGCGGCCTTTATTAGCATGTCGTGCATATTGTTATGTTCTTCTCTCAATGTTGAGTCTTGCTGTCTCATGGATCTTCTTGACAAGTTCTGCTTTCTTTTCTCCATCTAAGTTTAAATGCTCAATCATAGGAATTGACGATAGATCCAATGATGTTAATGGATTAAAACCATAGACAATTTCAAATGGTGAGAACTTAGTTAATGAATGAACAACATGGTTATAAGCAAACTCAACATGATGTAAACAATCTTCCAACGTTTTAATGTTCTTCTTTATTATTCCTCTCAAGAAAGTAGACAAAGTTCGATTCACTACTTCTGTTTGACCATCAGTTTAGGGGTGACAAGTAGTTGAAAATAATAATCTAGTACCCAATTTATCCCGCAAGGCCTTCCAAAAGTAACTCAAGAATTTAGTATTCTTATCTGAGACAATCGTCATTGGCATACCATGCAACCTAACAATCTCTCGAAGAACAAATCATCAACATTAGAAGTATCATCAGTTTTGTGACAAGGAATAAAATGCGCCATTTTTGAAAACCTGTCAACCACAACATAAATGGAATCACGACCTCTCTTTATCCTAGGCAAACCCAACACAAAATCCATGGAGATATCAACCCAAGGTGAGCTAGGTATAGGTAACGGTGTGTATAAACCATGTAATTGAACCTTAGATTTTGCTTGTCTACATGTGACACAGTGACCACAAACTCGCTCTACATCACGCTTACTCCAAGGCCAATAAAAGTGCTCTTGGATTACTCCTAAAGTCTTAGCTATGCCAAAATGACCCATCAAACCCCCACCATGAGCTTCCCTCACTAATAACTCTCAAAGAGAACAACTAGGCACACATAATTTATTAAGCTTAAACAAAAACCCTTTATGCCTACAGTAATCTCCTGAAGTCATCCTATCACACTTCTCAAATAACTTACTAAATTGTGGGTCTGTTGCATACAAATCCATAATGTGTTCGAAACCAAGCAGTTTAGAATCTAAAGTGGAGAGTAGAACATACCTGCGAGAAAGGGCATCAGCTACCATATTCTCCTTACCTTTTTTGTACTTGATGACATATGGAAATGGCTCGATGAACAACATCCATTGCGCATATCGTTTGTTGAGTTTTTGTTCTCTCTTCAAGTACTTCAGCGACTCATGGCCAGTATGGACCACGAACTCTCTTGGAAAAAGGTAGTGTTGCCAAGTCTCTAAAGCTCAAATCAACGCGCACATCTCTTTTTCATAAGTGGGGTATTTGAGAGTCGCCCCACTCAGCTTCTCACTAAAGTACGCAATAGGTCGTCGATCTTGCCTGAGTACTACTCCAATTCCTACGCCGGAATGCATCACACTCAACCTCGAATGGTTTATCAAAGTTAGATAACGCAAGACAATGAAGGTTGATTAATTTTCATTTGATATTGTTGAACGTCACCTCTTGTTCCTGCCCCCACGTGAATGCCACATGCTTCTTCATTACCTCCGTGAGCGGAGCAGCGATCGTGCTGAAGTCTCTTACAAAGCGCCGATAAAAGCTTGCGAGACCATGAAAACTCCATATTTGTGTTGCATTTGTTGGAGTTGGCCAATTTTGGATAGCTTTTACCTTTTCTTCATCAACCTGCACTCCTTCAGAACTTACAACAAAACCCAAGAATACAACTTGATCGGTGCAAAATAAGCACTTTTCAACGTAAGCGAATAATTGTTCTTGTCTCAATACAACAAAATACCTCATGCAAATGCAGTGCATGATCATCTAAGGTGTTTCTATAAATTAGTATGTCGTCAAAGTATACCACCACTAATTTATCGATGAATGAAAGCAACACATGACTCATAAGTCGCAGAAATATGCTAGGTGCATTAGTTAAACCAAAAGGCATCACTAACCATTCATACAGCCCAAGTTTAGTTTTAAAAGCAATTTTCCATTCATCCCCTTCTTTCCTCCTAATTTGGTGATATCACTTTTTAAATCAATCTTTGAGAAAACACATGCACCATGGATTTCATCTAACATGTCATCCACCCTAGGAATAGGAAAATGATACTTTACCGTGATGTTGTTGATGGCTCGACAATCTGTGCACATCCTTTGTGATCCATCCTTCTTCGTATTCAATAAGACCGGAACCGCACAAGGGTTCATGCTCTCTCTAATGTATCCTTTTGATAAGAGATCTCAACCTCCTTGAATTCCTGCAAAAATGAGACAATGGCAGCAAGTAGGATCTTGCCGCTCGGTTTAGTGAATAATGCAGCCTCCTTATACCAAAGTAAAATCATTGGCTGGTCGGCATAAAAAGCTTTCCTCACTACACTCCCCCCCCCCCCCCCCCCCCAAGAAGTTGTTGTGTTTTCTCTCACCATTCCCATCACTCTTTTTTTTAAGTTCTTTTTTTTTTCATTTTCTTTTTCTCACTCTCTTTTCTCTCAGAGTTGCTTTCTTTTTTCTATCTCCCTCTTTATCCTTTTCTTTCCCATTGATCTTAACTCTTTCTCTCTCTTTTTGCAACTTCAACGGATCGTCATAGTGTGCTTTAGAGAATACTTGTTGGTGTAACCCACGTATGACCCTTCAGTCAAACTGCCATGGCCTCCCCAAAGTGTGGAATATGTTTTCTCGTTGTTCATCTTCTTGCACAACTTGGGCGTTTATAACTCTTCGAGAGACCAACACAAGATCTGTAGGTGGGTATATCTCTACATCTGACTTATCGTCATCATTCTCATCATCATCATCATCATTTCCTTCCTTGAAATCATCAGTTACTACTTCTCTGGTTGCAAGAATCAGCATGTTCCTCTTCTTTGGGCACTGATTTGCGACATGTCCCAAGCCTTGGCACTTGAAGAACTTGTTATCTCGATTCCTCTGAACAGGCCCCTCTTGCTTCCTTTGAACGTTTGGAGCATAAGGCGTTGTGGTTAAAGTCTTGGACGAACTCGCCTTTTCTGAATCGCCTCGGGGGGCGAATTTTTTTTTTCTCATCTCCAATAATATTCTTCTTCCATGAGGGCTGCTGTGGAAATTGATTTGCTTTCAGGCTGCCCCTCGTCTTGAGCTGCTTCTCAATCTTGACGGCCAAGTGAACCTGTGCAAAAAAAAAAATCAAACACATTACATTCTTTCTCTTAGCCATGTAACAAAAATCCATCCCATGAAGACATTCACACAATGAACCCATTGATCTAGTAAGGACATCATCGAGAGTCATTTCTGAGTTTCCGACTACTGTTTCGAGTTAGTCAAGAAGTCGATAAAATAAAATGTGAAAAATTGTTAAACACCATAATCTTTTTTGTTATTTGTTTTTTATTTATGTTATTTTGTTTAGCCGAAAAGAAAAGAAAAAAAAAAGAATATTAGGTTGATGATCATTTTTAGCATCTAGATACTTGTTTATTTTGTCTTATACGTGATTACGGTGTTTAAGCAATCGTAAAAATGACTTGGAGATATATTTGTTATGGCAAGAATCTTGGAATCATGGTTTGAGATTAGACTTGGGAGTGGTTTGAGTGCTAGAGTGGGAGTAATGTGAGGTTTGAGTGCTTGGTGAGAAATGATTCACTGCCCTTACTAGATTGATTTTAGCGACTCCAATTCTATACTATACTATGACTCTAGCCTGAACATTACAAGCCACAAAGACCTATGGACCGACTAGAGATTGATATGTGTACATTAGTAGTGACAAATGGAGAAGAGTGGGCATATGGATGTGTTGAGACAAAATTCGCATCAATTCGGCGTTAGAAGGTTGCAAAGCTTGGGTACCCGAGAGTTCACGAGGCACGAGAAACGTTGTAAAGGGTCAAGCTAACACTAGCTCGTATTTTATTTTTTGTCACACTTGGTAGTTGAATTCAAATCAAAATCATGAATACTCTTTACATTGTAAAATTATAAATCTGTAGTTGAGGCGAGCATATATTTTATAAGATAAATCAATAACCTAATAATTTAAGCTAAAATAAACACGGATAATAATAAAAATAATAATTTTCTTTCATTTTATTGTTATTCTACTAAAATTCATAGGAGGATTCTTCAGATTATTATAATGGATACTCTAATATTTAATGGCCTAATTAAAAATTGATTTGACAAAGTGACCAATGTTTGCTATATATGTTAACCTAAATAAATGAGTAAAATTTGACTGACTTACTTTTATTAGCTGCAAATTAAAATAAAAAAATAGTAAATATAGTTGAAGTAACACAACTATTTTTTTGAAGTCCTGCACAAATCGTGAAAATCACATTTACACGGACACAAATTAAATCAGCTAAAAAAAAGCTAACTCATTCATCAAAGGTTAATATCAGTTAATATATATTGATAACATTTTATAAAGGATTAATTTTTTGGATATTAATTGCAAAAATAGAAGGTCAAAATTGGTACAAAAATAAAAGGTCCAACAACTACTTGTATGATCAGCAAGTCTGATAAGTTGAGCTAATGGTACAATAGAATAGGGCATCTGAACTATAAAAGTAACAAGAAAATCACTACAGATGGAGTTGTTAGAGGAATTCCTGAACTCAAAGGAGATTTTAATATTTTGTGTGGCGAATTCTAGATCGCTAAACAAACTAAGACTGCTCACAAAAGCACTTCTCAGATCAACACCAGAAGACCTCTTAATCTGCTTCATATGGACCTGATGGGGCCATTTCAAGTGGAGAGCATAGAGAATAAAAAATATATTTTGTTTGTGTTGATGATTACTCACGCCATTCTTGGATTGACTTTCTCAGAGAAAAATCAAATGTTGTCAAAGCATTCATCTCATTCTGCACAAGACTTCAGAGAGAAAACCAAATTAGCATATCATTTGTTCACAATGATCATGGAAGGGAATTTGAAAACTATTGTGATTCTCAGGGAATCAGTCATCAGTACTCATCTCCTATCACTCCACATCAAAATGGATTAGTTGAGCTCAAGAATCGAACTCTTATGGAGATGGCCAGAGTTATGATCTACGCGCCACTGAAATTCTAGGTTGAGGTTGTTAAGTCGGCTTGTTACATCATCAACTGGGTGTCATTTCGTACTTGTGTTGAGAAGACCTGATATGAGTTCTGGAAAGGCAAGAAGTCTTCAATCAAGTACTTTCATATCTTTGAAAGTGTGTGGTTTAGTCTCAACGACAGCGACTATAACCATAATTGAGTTTAGTTTTAGTTATTAGGGTATAAGGAATCTTCCTTTGCTTTTCCACCTCAAACCGTGCCTATAGAGTGTTCAACGAGTTCATTCACTCTGTAATGGAGTCTGTCAATGTCACCGTTAAAAATGTAGATGACCACACTACTGTTGATGATGAAGATTTTGCAACTTTTGACGCAACCAAAGCCCATCGGGTTGTTCAAGAAGTTGGTGAAGCAGAGACTTATGCAACTCTTCAAGATAAATTTTATATCTCATCTGATGATGAATCTGTTTAGGACTTGAATGAGAAGCAAACCTCTCAGAGAGCTCCTAGCACTCCCATTTTCTTCAACCATCTTCAAGAATTCAAAAGAATCATCCATCATTGGTGATCCTCAAGAAGGAAGAAAAACCAGAGATAAGGCTACTCTTAATTATCAAGCTATGAGCAATCATTCATGCTTTATTTCTTGTATTGAGCTTAAAAACATAAAAGTGGCAATTGTTGATGAATACTGGATAGTTTCCATGCATGAAGAACTGGGTGAGTTTGAACCCAATGATGTTTGGGATCTTGATCCTTCTCCCACTGATGTCAATGTTATAGGCACAGACTGGGTTTTTAAGAACAAATTTGATGACAAAGTCAACATCACCAAGAAGAAAGCACGTCTTGTTGCTCAAGGGTACTCACAAATTGAAGGTGTCGATTTTGAAGAAACTTTCGCCCATGTTGCTCGAACAGAGGCAATTCCTCTTCTTCTTGCTCTGGCTTGTCATTTAAAGTTCAAGCTTCACCAAATGGATGTCAAGAGTTTGTTCCTGAAAGGCTTCCTCACTGAAGAAGCTTATGTTGTTCAACCTAAGGGCCTTGAAGATCTCATCACTGATACCATGTGTATAAGCTGTAAAAGGCGTTGTATGCATTGAAGCAGGAACTAAGGGCCTAGTATGAGAGGATGACAGTGTTTTTGTTTGATAATGGCTATTCTCGAGGGGGAGTAGACAAAATTCTTTTTGTCAAACACACTAGGTCAGACTTCATTGTTTCTCTTATTTATGTTGACGATATTGTATTTGGTTCAAGTTCACAGAAGCTGGTTAATAGTTTGTTGAACAAATGCAAAGGGAATTTAAGATGAGCATGGTTAGGGAATTTTCATACTTTCTTGGTCTTCAAGTCAAACAGAAACCAGATGGCATATTCATCTCTTAGAGCAAGTAAGCGAGAAACTCGGTGAAGAAGTTTGATCTAGAGAAAGCAGCTCACAAGAGAACTCCTACTGTTACGTATGTCAAGATCTCCAAAGATAAGAATGGTGTTCCTGTTGATCAATCCCTTTTATAGAAGCATGATTGGGAGTCTTTTATATTTCACTGCAAGAAGACCATATATCTCGGATCATGTGGGAGTATGTGCTAGATATCAAGAAAATCCCAAGAAAAATCACTTGGCAAATGTCAAGAGAATAATCAAATATGTGTGCGGCACAATTGATTATGGAATCTGGTACAGTAAGGATAATAGTGTCACTATAGTTGGTTATTGCGATGCAGATTGGGCTTGAAATGCTGAAGATCGTAAGAGCACATCTGGCGGATGCATTTTCTTGGGAAACAACTTGGTTTCCTGGTTTGTAAGAAACAAAATAGCATTTTTCTCACAATAGCTGAAGCATAATACATCGGAGCTGGAAGTAGTTGTGTTCAGATGATGTGAATGAAGCAGATGTTGTTAAAGTATGTTGAAAAAGATGGCATGCCTTTATATTGTGATAACATAAGTGCTATTAGTATCTCAAATAATTATGTCCAGAACTCAAGAACTAAGCATATCAACATTAGACACCACTTCATCAAAGATTTGGTAGAGAAAAATGTGATTGAATTGAAGGATGTGGCCATAGAGAAGCAATTAGCTGATATTTCACCAAGCCACTTTACAGTGCTCAGCTTGAAACACATAGATCCTCATTGGGTCTCTATGTAATTGAGAATTAATTTTCTCAGTGTTCTTGTTCGCCAGTCTGGTTTTGAAAGTCTTATTCTTGTGATTGATGTTGAATCAAGGGGAAGTAAATCGTCTCTATTTTCTCCGAAGTAAAGTATTTTTTTCAAATTTAAAGGGGATATATTTGAAATATTGAACAGTTTTTGGCTAATCTAGTGGGATACAATTGATTTGATTGATGCTCATTTTGTTCACAAGTGTGCTATTCAGGGAAAATGTCACTAAACCGTTCCCGCTTCTTAAGAAGGTTACCCTCATTGCCTTGTTCGACACTTTCTCTCTCTTGTTCAATAAAGTTCTTCGAAACCCTTGTTTTTCTCTCTCGGAAATTTCCTGTTTTGCTTTAGAATATTTCTGTTTTTCTTTAAAAATGGTGGCTGCTCGCGTTAGAAAATTGTTCTGGTTTCTGGCCGTGGTATTGTGGGGCTAGTTCATCATCGGAGCAACACGAATCCCCTCTCAACATTATCACCGATGTCGCGTCCTAGGAAAATGAAGAGATCGCTGTTCAAAATCCTTCATTAGTTGAAGAAGACTCTGTTTTGGTAGAAAATCAGGTTTTCCTGAATCCTGGTGTTCCTTCTATTCCTGTTGGATATGTAGTCTCTAAACCTGTAATGGGTTCAAATGAAGATGGTATTATGGCCAATCAGGCGCATGTAACACATGGCAAGGATATTCCTGCAAATCCTAACCCAGATGAAGCAATTAACCCTCCTTTGAAGACCTACAAGAAGAAAACCGCCAAGAAGAAGGTTGAACAAGTGCCTCATTTTGTTGCTTCTCTACCAGTTGTGAAGTAAGAAGTTGTTGAAGATGATCATGTGCCTGAGCATGTCAATGAGGTTCAGCAATTTGCTGATGTTGGAGATGGTCAATCCATTCATGTCGCTATGTTAGTTTTATGGCCCAGATTGAAGAAGGTGAGGTGCTCGTGCTGAAGATGACATATAAAATGCCTCCTCTGAGCATGTTATTGCAAAGTAGATCAAAAGAGGACGAAGCCATGGAGAGCCTAAGAAGAAGGCTCCTGCCAAGAGGAAAGCACTTTAGACTGAAAAAGGAGACCAAGATATTGCTGATGAAGCTGCTAGAGCTCTTCACGATGAGGATGAGACAGAGATCGATGAAGAACCTAATAGAAGGAAGAGAAATTATCCATCTCGTAAGAAGAAAGTTGAGCTCCTAAAAAGAAAAAGAAGAAGAAGAAGAAGAAGAAGGTTGAACATGTTCATGCGCTTGCCATGGATCATTTTGCTAAACCCTATCAGTCAAGAAGGAGGTTACTAGTATTTGTGATGGCTATCACAAGAAGATAGTATGGTTTGCTAGTTCTGAAGAGATCAGTCATTCATGAGAAGATCTTTCTTGAGGATAAGTACAAAGTCTCGGACATTGTGGATTTGTTGAAGGAGGTAAATATGTTTCCCTCTATTACTTACTCTAGGAAGTTCTCTCTTCAGATTGTTAGAGAAGTGATAGCCAATTTCCCTGAGAAGTTTGGTGAAGAGGGTTGTTATGAGTATAGAACTATGCGTATTAGAGGAAAAGAGCTGAGCATTACTCCTGGGATTATTAATCAATTCTATGGTACTGACTATGTGGATGACTTTCAGGGGGAGCAAAACTTTAACATGATTTCTTGTGTGTTGACGAGAAGATAGATGAGCTATTGGGTAGATCAATTTCTTTCCTCTACAGTGGCATTGCCATTAAGAACTGGTTGCCTAATCTTCACAGAGGATCAGTGAGCAAGTTTCTGGGTTAGGTTTCTGTACTTCATTGGTCACAAGGGAAAGGTTGATATTGGTCAAATCATCTTTGATCAAATTGCTGGTTAAGAAGCCTTTAGCAAGATCAACCACCCATTGGGTTTCCCTCCTTGATCTATGAACTGGTGATTCAACAACATCCCAGTTTGAAGGCTGTTGATGGTGCACTGGAAAACACGTCAACGCCATTGAAGGGAATAATGTTGCTCCACATATTAAAGGAGATGTTAAACATCCTTCATCCAGTGTAGGTACATCCTCTTCTCTTTCTTCTGCCATGAGATAGAGAATTATTAGTAAGCTTGATGTTGAGATCAAAGAGATGATTATTGAAATCAAGAGACTTACAATGGTGAGGATGAAGCTGACTACTCTACTTTGTGACATCAAGTACCCGGTGGAAGAAATGTTGGCTGAAGAAGAAGATGAAGATCGTGATGACCCCGCTGCATAAGAAGAACTTGTAATTTATTTTCTCTTTCTTTCTTTTTATTTCATTTCTTAAGCTCCTTTTAGTCTCAACCTAAACATTATTACTCTTCTTGCTTATCTTTTTGTGGCCAAAAGGGGGATTATTTTTGGTTGAGTGCTTATTTTGTTGGGTTTCTAATAGCTAGACTTATACTTTGTTATGCTTATCCTTGATTGAACACGTGAACAGGTTTTATTGCCTTTTTCTTGTAGCACTCTATGCAATGTGTGTTTGTTTTGCCAAAAATACCAAGGGGGAGATTGTTGGATCCTCTGTGATATGATTTACTTTGGCAAAACAATTCTATTAAGGATGTTCATGTGAATCTGTAAGAAGATGTTCAAGATTCGGATTACTTGTTCAACGCTGTTCTCTCGAGTGAACAAAAACTAGAAACTTCCTATTTTCAGTTTAAAATATATTTGACATATACTATTTGATATTTGGTTTCCGATTCTGAGAGATTCGCTAGAGATTTAAGGCGTAATCTATTAAAGCTCAGTTGGGGGTCGAATTAGGTCACTGTCTCTTTTTTATTAGGTAAATCACGCCGTGTTATACCTTGAGTCAATCTCTCTATTCCGTAGATTTTCATTGACAACTGGTTCTTGGTGCTTGCAACTAATGTGTTTGCATTAATGTGCTTAATAATCTTCGGGAGAAGATTGGGTGAAACATAGAGAGAGAGAGAGAGAGAGAGAGAGAGAGAGAGAGAGAGAGGATCTCTAGATCTGAGGGGAGCTTGGATTCGCATCCATTGAAGATAGTCAAAGAAAAAGGTGTTTGTGAGGGATTCAACAAACTTAATATTCATATTCCTTTGACTAATTGATTATAGTGGATTTTTTTTCACCCGGAGATATCAGTCCCCTTGAGTAGGTTGTTTATATCCAATTTAGTTACTAATTGTCTTGTGTTATTTACTGCTTTCTGTTTGATTGTTTGGTTGCTTATCATCTTTATTTATCTACATAAAACAATCAGTTGTTCAACAAGTTATTTAACTCACTAGTTGGACAACTATCTTAACCACGTTCAGTAATTTCATAATGTTTGAAAAATATTTAGTAAATAGGCACAAACATGACGTGACCTTGCTGATTTGCTCTTTCATTGAAATTAGAGGGTGGGGTATTTACATCAATTTAAGTGTGTAAATATGTAAGTGTGATTATTTATCAGATGTTGGCTAAATAGCAATCTCAAAGTGTAAACAATAGATCCTTATAAATATAAACAATATATAAAATATATATGTGTGTGTATACATACGTAAAATACACTTGTATGTGTGTGTGTGTGCGCGCGCGCTATATCATGTGGGTTATATTTAGAGAAATTTCATTAATTGGACTTAATAAAACATTAAATATCAACTATAGACCCTAATGTTTTAAAATATCCGAAAATGGACTTTTGTACCAAAAATGGACAAAAATGCCCCTGTGACTTATATTTTGAACGTCTCTTTTGAACTTCCCTCTCACTCTTTCTCTCTTTATCTCGCTCAACTCATATCTCTCTCATCAAAAAAATTTCTCGTACGATATCATACGATACAATACGACCCTGTACGATTCAATAGGATGGCGTACGATAAACAAGCTTCAATCTCCGGCGTCGGTGATGCTCAAGAATCCCGAGTTCTCAAAACAACGAAAAAGGTAAGTTTTCATGTAATTTCTTGTTAAACTTCATTGAAAATAGTTAGAATAGGGTTTAGGACTTAGTTATTATCTGATTTGAGTTGATTTGAGTAGATTTGGGTCGGATTTAGAATATTAGAGTTTGAAATTAGGGCCAGTGTACGATGAGATTGATGCATCGTACGATGTTGTACGATGCTGTACGATGTCGTACGATGCTGTACGATGTCGTACGATGAAATTCATAGAACTGTACGATGCGATACGATGGTGTACGATGAGTTTATGTTTTTTAAAAAAAATTATCGTACGATGTCGTACGATGCTGTACGATGCTATACGATGGTTTTTAAAAAAAAATTAAATTTTTTTGTTTTACGATGCTATACGATGCTGTACGATGGATTTAAAAAAATTGAATTTTTTTTGTTTTACGATGCTATACGAATCTGTACGATGTCATACGATGAATTATAATTCTGAACTAATTTTTTTCGTTTTTTTAGGACAATTTGAACTACATATACAACGTCCCATTCCCGGGTCGTATCACGTACGGTGGGACGGCGATCTTGAAGCTGGTACGAAGGAGATTCGATGAGCTCGGGATATTGGATCGAATCCTCGAGACTCCGTTCGAGCAATTTTTTTCGGAGAGCGAGCTTGGTTTCTCACCGGTGCTCGTACATACTCTCCTTCAGAAGAAGATCGAGACGACGGTATGGGGGGAGATACATTTTGGTATCGGAGGCAAACGAGTAAGATTTGGACGCCTCGAGTACGCACTCGTCTCGGGGATGAGCTATGAAGACGGTCCGACCAAAGCCAAACAAGACGAGCGAAAAAGCGATCGATTGATCACGGACCACTTGAACGGCGTCGTCGGAAGCAAGTTCAGCGTGTTGATCAACGCGTTCACCATATGTCAGAGCCATGACGATGCGTTCAAGCTCGAGCTGCTCGTATTCGTCTATGGATATCTTCTGGGGCAGCCGGCCAACAAAGCCATCGAGGAAAGGTGGCAAAAATTTCTATACATCGTTGAAGACCTCCACTTCTTCTTCAAGATACCTTGGGGAAATTTGAGTTGGGCGGAGACGTATTCCAGCCTCTCGGTGAACCTAAGGCGTTATCACGAGACGCTGCAAAAGAAGTTGAAGGACAAGCCGGACGTGGCACAGAAAGAGGACAAGTACACATTGACGGGTAATCTCCATACCCTTCATTACTGGGCGTACGAGGCTATCCCAGAGATCGGGATGAGGTTCGGGTCGATCCAGGGGATCCGTGTGCCCAGGATGCACTCGTGGTCTAGTATTGTGGTCATCATGGGCAAAGACATCGAGGCCGTCCTGAATAAAAAAAACGGTAAATTTTTATTATTTAACGTTTATTAATGCATTTTACATTATTTTGGAATATTGGTAACGTTTATTAATGTATTGTAGGTGGGTGTTCTTCAAATGCTGAGACCAAGGGCAGCAGAGAAAGAATTTTTCACTCTCCTCGAGACACAGACGAGCAAATGTCTGTAACTCATAGACGTCGAGGGAGAAGATGCGATAGAGCCGCGAGATATCGAAGAAGAAATAGATCGAGTCGCGACTGTTGCAGAAGATGTCATCGTCGGAGACTCTGACTACGAACACGTGTCAGACACTCCCGGTGTACGACTTGGTAGTCCGACCACTCCCGCAATGGGATCGAGGCCCACACCGACCCCTCGCGCCGACATTCCCGAGCCCTTTGTCATAACACGGGAAATGTGGGAAGAAATGCGATCTTCCCTAGATCAAATGCGTGCTTCCCAAGAACAACTGCGAGCATCCCAAGAACAAATGTTGCAGTCACAAGGGATAGTCTTACGTGCTCTTAGCACGAGCGGCCGTAGAATTGAGCGCATCAGGGATAACCAGGTTAGATTTAAATCAAGTTATATTTAAGTTTAAATTTCATTTTAAAGTTAAGTTTAAATTTTATTTTAAAGGTTTATGATATTCAGTTTAAATTTAATTTAACGTTTTAGAGTTAAGTTTAATTTTAATTTAACGTTTAAGAGTTGAGTTTAAATTTAATTTAACGTTTTAGAGTTAAGTTTAAATTTTATTTAACGTTTTAGAGTTGAGTTTAAATTTAATGCAACATTGTAGAGTTAAGTTTAAATTTTATTTTATTTTTAGTTTTTGTGACAAGTTTAATTTAACGGTTTAGGGTTACCCTTAAATTTAATTTAACGTTTTAGAGTTAAGTTTAAATTTTATTTAATGTTTTAGAGTTAAGTTTAAATATCATTTTAGTTTAAATTTAATTTAACATTTAGAGGTAAGTTTAAATTTAATTCAACTTTAAATATCATTTTATTTTATTTTTAGTTTTTGTGACAAGTTTAAATTTCGTGACATATTTTGTTACTTTGACTTGCAGCTTGATATGTGGAAGAGGCTGAACAATTTGTTCGAGGAAGAAATGGGCTTGCCTGGGGGTGAGATTCCCACGACCCAAGCTGATGGTCGTCGTAAACGCCGCCGGACCCCTCCTCCTCCTCCTCCTCCTCCTCTGGCGGCTGGTCAAAAGCTGGCGTCTACATCGCACGAGCCATCTTCTTCGTATCGCGAGTCATCGAAGAAGTCGAAGAAGCCGTCTTCTACGCATCGCGAGTCGTCTTCTACGCCCAGGTTGTCGACGTCTTCATCGAGTCCTCGTAGAGAAGACATTCCGGATAAGCAACGCCCGCTCACAACTCCGCTTAAAAGGAAAAGCCACAAGGCACAGCTTACTCCGCCACGTCCAGATCGGCAAGTGCGACAGAAGTCGTTGCGTTGGGCCGATTTCACTGATCCGACGAGGCCCAAGTATTTAGAAAAGCCGATCCCCAAGTTCAACCCGTTGAAGGACGCGAAAGCTAAAAGAGTTTGATAATTTCGTTAAGTGGTTGCGGACAAAAAAGTGGGAGGGCAAGTTCATGGAGTCTACTCACCTGAAGACGTGCGACGGAGACACGAATTTCTTCAACACGATATTGACAGAAACATGATGGCTACATGATTCGATACGTTATTAATTATATAATTTAACTTTCCCTATAAATTTAAAATAACGCTATATGTTTGTTATGTCTCGGCATATTGATGCTATAATTCACATGATTCGGGCTCGCCAACGAGCTCTCGATGGATATCGGCAAGACATCCGAATCATGGATTGTCGGTGGGTCCAGCACGTGTACGGCCGATTCACCACGGAAGAAGCGAACATCAAGAAGGCCATCGAGCTGGGGGAAAGGCCCGAACCCGTGGACTGGGACATGAGGGCAACTATTCCCCCGATGACTGGGTATAGGGACACCGATATTTTGCCTTGGGATGGTGCTCATGAGATCATGTTCGTCGTGAACTTCTAGAACCTTCATTGGTTCACATTTCGGATCAACATCCAGGCTTGGACCATTACCGTCCTCGATTGCCAAAAGGATCTCATGCAGTCGTCGAATAATCAAAAGGACTTCACGGAGATGATGGAGGTACATAAAATGTTATGTTATTCACAATTATTACCTTTATTTATGGTTAATTAAATTCTAAGGGTTACTTAACATTGTTAAAGTGTTTATTATTCAGACTTGGACTCGAGCATTTGCTAGGATTGTTGCCATAGGTGGTTTCTTCAAGAACCATCTCAACTCTTACCCGGAGAGTGAGCATGGTGAAATTAAGTTCACTAACCTGATGTGGCTCGTCGATGACAACGTCCCACAATGTGCATACAGGTAAACATGTTTACATTTTTTTGTTACAATTATTTTAGAAGTTTGTTTTTTTTTACAAGTTATGATATTCAACTTTTTTTGAAAAGTTATTTTACAAGTTTGTTTATTTTTTTACAAGATTTTTTACAAGTTCTTTTAAAAAAAGTTTTTTTGACTAGTTAATTGAACTTTTTTTTGACAAGTTTTAAACAATTATGTTTTTATTGACAAGTTATTTTAGAAGTTTGTTTTTTTTTTTTACAAGTTATGATATTCAAATTTTTATGAAAAGTTATTTTACAAGTTTGTTTATTCTTTAACAAGATTTTTTACAAGTTCTTTTAAAAACAAAAATTTTGACTAGTTAATTGAACTTTTTTTGACAAGTTTTAAACAATTATGTTTTTATTGACAAGTTATTTTAGAAGTTTTTTTTTTTTTTTACAAGTTATGATATTCAACTTTTTATGAAAAGTTATTTTACAAGTTTGTTTATTTTTTGACAAGATTTTTTACAAGTTCTTTTAAACAAGTTTTTTTTACTAGTTAATTGAACTTTTTTTTGACAAGTTTTAAACAATTTTGTTTTTATTGACAAGTTATTTTAGAAGTTTGACAAACTCTTTTACTTATTTTTGTGTTGTAGCGGTGATTGCGGGATGTTCGCAGTGAAGTATGTCGAGCACATAGTACTAAACGAATCATTTGACACTCTTCAAAGTGTCAATATGAGAACGTTCAGTAAGAAATGGTGCGTAGACTTATTCTACAACCACCTTATCCCGTGATTTTATAATTTCGGATGTTTTTTTTTAAATCTTTTTGTTTTGTATGTATGTAATAGTACCTATACAAAGACTAGATCAATATTTAATCATCATTCCTCAGCTTTTGTTGTTATGATGTGATGAGAAATAGATAATTAACCTTGAAACTTAATGCTTTCCAGAGTTGAATCGAAAAAAGGTCCATGAGACGGATGAAACTCCATCAAACAATATAAAAAGGTCACTCAAATAAACGTTAAAGTTTTAAACTTAAAAAATAATACCAGGTCTAAAGTTTTAATCCCTCCAAGTGCATGTTTTTCTGTTATGTCCACTACCACCACATTTCCCGCTTTTTCGTTGGATAACAACCTTTTCGCCTTGAGATGGGTATCGATTAATCCTTCTTCTTCCTTGTTTACTTTTCTTAGGTCGACCGGCTTGCTTCTTTTCAACGAGTTCCGAAACTTTCATGTTTTTTATCTCATCCGGGACATCCCATTGATCTTCATTGCCTACCGGATATATGGCTTCCTTGTACATCTCAATCCACGTCTCCTTCAAATAAAAGTCACTGCATAACGAGTACATGTCCACGCTTCGATGTTGGGCTGCTGCGATAGAATGCTCGCACGGGATATTCAATTGGTGTGGTAGTCCACAAGTGCATGTCTTCGCCATAAGGTTTACATCGAAATCACCTCTTGCGTCTTTGACATGACATTCATATAGACCAAGCCCGTACGCATTGACGAACTGTG
Organism: Urtica dioica subsp. dioica; assembly: GCF_054948205.1. Classification (NCBI taxonomy): domain Eukaryota; kingdom Viridiplantae; phylum Streptophyta; class Magnoliopsida; order Rosales; family Urticaceae; genus Urtica; species Urtica dioica. Next base: position 49,606,266 of record NC_142756.1, read on the forward strand.
CCTTATTATTTAGCTGTGCGAGATCATTTTGCCACGTTGGTGTCAATTTTGTGTTCAACTTCTTCGCTATCTCTTCTCGTTCAAAAAACCAAGTTTGGAGTGTGAATCGAATAAACTCGAGCAACGTCGTAATGGGAAACGTCCTAGCATTCCTTGTTTTGTTGTTGAAGCTTTCTGTGTTGTTGCTCGTCATTAGGTCGTACCTATATAAAACATACTTGATTTATATAATCAAGGACATAAAAAATTCAGTACAAAAGAAGTTCTAGACTTTTACCGTTTTCCGGGAAAGAAAGCTCTGGCCCACCGATCGACACCAACTTCTTCGAGATACTTTGCCATCTCGACATCCTTACGTCTCAACTGTCTAAAATTAGCTTCGAATGCTGTTTTACTGAAGGCGTAAGCCGCATCGTAAAGTTCAAAGCGACAATGGTCTATCTTGAACTTGTGTTGGACATTCATTTGTAAATGATGGTAACATGCTCCGTGAGGGATACCAGGAAATACAACCTCGACACCATGTATGATGCTAACGTGGCGATCGGATATGAACGCCAAATTAGGTACGTCTTCACCAATAGCTTCTCGCAATCTTCTCAAAAACCAAATCCAAGAAGCATGACACTCGCTATCTACAACTCCAAATGCAAGTGGATATAATTGTGAATTCCCATCCATTGCAATTGCGCAAAGCAACTGTCCGCCGTATTTTGTCTTCAGAAATGCACTGTCCAATGCTATGACCGGCCGACATGCTTTGAAGCCTCTACGACACGCCCCAATGGAAAAGAAAGCATACTTGAATTTGTCACCATCTTGCACAAAGTCTGTTAACGTCCCAGGATTCTTTTGCTTCAACATGTACAGCCAAGGCGGTAACTTCTGGTACGATTGTTCGGGCGTACCCCACACGTACCCAATAGCATTCTCCCTGGATCTCCAAGCTTTCAAATACGATATGTTCACACCCCATCTTGTCTTCACTTCTTCCCTGACGTTATGCGCCGAATACTCCGCCATAGAGTTAATTGAGTACTTGTCTTTAAATACGTGACCGATGACCCATGGTGTCGCTCCTCGATGGCCCTCTGTTCGTACAACACGCCCACATGAGTGTTTACCCTCGTACGACGTAATCTCCTACATCTCAGACCACTGCACGACACCCCTCAACCTCCATGTGCATCTCTTGTCTTTGCATAGAACATACCATCTCTTTTTCGAAGAAGATTTCACTCTAAATTCGAAATTATGTTTCAACGCGTACAGGTCGATATGTTTCTTCAGTTCATGCTTGTTTTCAAATTGCTGCCCAATATATATTTCTTCTGAGCTACCAGTTAGTTTCAAAGGTTAGTTAAACAATAGGTGGTTTCATATTATACTTGAATCTCATTTGAATCCACTTAAATTACCTGTAGAAAAATGACTCGGGTTTTCCTTCACAACATCATCGGCGGTGAACTCGGGTGCTTTCCATGAATAAGGAACGATAGGTGATCCGATCATCGGAGGCTCACGCTGACATTGACCCGATGGTTCACAATGACCCGTTGGTACTGTAAACGTTTCCACAAATTCTTCATATTCTTCGGGATTGGCGAATTCTTCAAATTCTTCACCTCTACCATTGTTATCTCCGTCATATCCGTCACTATTCTCTTCATCACCATCGCCACCTTCGTTTTCATCACCTTCGCCACCTTCGTTTTCATCACCTTCGCCATCTTCGTATTCATCACCATTGTGTCCATCATATTCGTCACTGTTGTGATTACAATCTCTATCACGCCTGTATACTTCGTCACCGTTTTCGGCATCCTTGTACTCGTTAAACAAGTCATCGTCACAGCCACCGTCTTTGTTTTCAATTATAGGATCATTTTGTCGATCCTCGATAACAAGAGTATTTCGTCTCTTCTTCGGTTCATTGCGACACACCATTCCAACTTCCACATCTTTCCCTTTACATACTCCTCGATACGCAATAGGTGCAATGATCTGTTTCGGTACCAAACTTACACAGAGTGGAAATCTATTACGATATTTGTGCTTCATAAAATGCGAAACATCACCATTGTCCTTCAATACGGCAGGACCCAGCGGAATTGTACCGACTGTGTATGGGACTTCGAGTTTTAAGTCGAACGCGAATCTGTCTAACTCGAACTTCTCGTATAACAAATCTACTAACTCCGTGTACGTTACCTCTTTCGGAACTACGAATGCACGTATTTCTGCATTGGTGAAAACCCATTGGTGTCCTTCCTTCTCCCAAGTGCCGTTAATCATGACAAAAACTGCAAAAAACAGTCAAACTATGCAAAATTAGCTTTTAGAGATGCATCGTACAACATCGTACAGCATCGTACAAAGGGCAATTTTTTTTTTCTAAATTTCATCGTACAAAAAGTTAAATCTCATCATACCACATCGTATACCATCGTACAAACAAGTTAAAACTCAGATTTTGGACTTTGTTTTCAGATCTGATCGATTTTTTTGCTATATTCTATCATATACAATCATAAACTTTGTAAAAATGATTAAGTTAGTAATCTTACCCATGATTCTTTTGAAACCCGCTTAAGTAGAGAGGATTTGAGTGGATTTGAGTGTGATTGAAATGATAAAAATGAAGAGTGAGAGATGTATAGGGTTCAGAGGGGTATTTTTGTCCGATTTTTGGGTCAAAAGTCCATATTTAGATATTTTTAAACATTAGGGTCTAATATTGATATTTAATGGTTTATTAAGCCCAATTAAAGAAATGGGTCAAAAAAGAGCTGGAAAGGATTAGGGTGTTTGTTTTTTCGTGCTCTCTAATCTTTTTTGGTTCGATGCGTACTTGAAAAGATTAATCACCTACATAAAATGGTGTAGTTTTAAAATTTGATTTAAAATTCTTTCCTATATACACGGGGCAATCTTAAACTATTATAAACTCATGCAAAAATGAAAAAAAAAAGGGGCGGTTAGGTATCTAGCCCAAATTGACCCCCTCTATTAAAATTATAGCCCAACTATCACAAAATTTAAGTAAGTAGCCCAATCCACTACCAAACAATTTAATATTCCTATATTACCCTTAGTTCAAATAATAGAGCGCAAAACACAATTCCCTCATTCGAAACAAACCTCTCCGCCAAACGAATTTCTTTTACCCTCATTCGCGAACACGAAACCGACGATATCTCCACTTCCGAAGCCGACGAAGAAAAAATGGTGAGTATCTCAACCTTCAATCTCTGGTAATTTCAAATCCTTCAATCTCTCCACTTCCGGCGCCGACGAAGTAAATTGGTTAGTTAATATTATTAACAATTCTTTGCGATCTCATAAAACACCCAAACTGAAACCCTAGACCTCATCCCCGCTCAATTTTGTGTTAGATTAACCATTAAATTGTAAGTAAATATTATTAACTGAACCCTAGACGTCATCTCCAAACGATTTTGGGTTAGATTATTCATAAAAATGATAAGTAAATATTATTTACAAATCGCCGTTCGATAGTAAATAATATTTACAAATCGCCGTTCGATAGTAAATAATATTTACAAATCGCCGTTCGATAGTAAATAATATTTACCATTTGAAAAAACCAACATCTTGAAGCGAGAAAGTCAATGTCGTTTATAGTGTGATCTCTTCTCTTCATCTTTCATAGTAAAACGTGCAAAATGAAAAATAACTGCAGTAATGTTACACATACTCGTCGGCTCGTTCCAATTTGTCCCAATCATAACCTTGATAGTAAATAATATTTACAAATCGCCGTTCGATAGTAAATAATATTTACCATTTGAAAAACAACATACTTGTCTCAGATTTGGCCAAGATCGAGGTCGCCTCGCCGATCTTGACGCAATCGCCGTCGCGGAGCTCGACTCCGGCACCGGGAATAACACCAACCAAAAACGCTTCAAAGAATGGCATTTTTCTTCACTTCACAGTTCACACACTGCCTCTCTTTCTTTTCTCACTGGTTTCCCAATGGAGACGAAGCAAGGGTTCTTCTCAGCCCTGAAGCACGAAGTAGTCCGAGGACTCTCTCCATCGCGCTCCCGCGGCAACAGCCCCGCCCGCTCCAGGTCGGCGTCGCCGATCTCCTCCCTCCTCCGCCGCCGGAAATCTGTCGCCGATTTTATAAGCCCGAAAGCCACTGCTATCCTGTCACTATGCACTCTCAGAGACTCCCCTTTCTTATCCCCTCCCTCGTCCACCATCGCCGCCTGAGAATAATCCGGCGAATACCCCATCGCCCGGACCCTCTCTCCAATCAGATCGAGCCACCTGTAAATCTCCTCGCCGTCGTCAACGCAGAGGTTGTTGTCGTGCGAGAGGTAGTTTCGGCGGCGTCAGAGGCTCAGACGGTCAGAGCGGAGAATCAGAGAGAAGATCGGAGAGAGGGTTTTGGCGAGAGAGCGTGGGAAATAAGTGAAACTGGGAAAAAGGGCATTTTGGAGAACTCAATCAGTGTTTGGCTATTTTCCTAAATAAATTAATAGTTTGGCTACTAATTTAATCTCACCTTATTAAACTGGCTACTTGTTTACAAATCTCAAAAAAAAATTAGGATTTTAAAAAAATATAAAATATATTATAAAAAAATTGGACATCCGACATATTCCTAAAACTTTATGACCTTTTTCTAATAGTGAAGAAAAAAATATCTGAACTATCTTTCCACTAATAAGGTGTTAGACCTTTGCCTAAGTGATTTAAGTTTAGGTCCATACATCATTAACTTTTTTTTATGCATAGTTATATTTATTTTTGGGAAATTTGTTGTATTGAGAGAATAGCTCAAGTTTCATCTTATTAAGTAAATAGTCCATATTTTTTGCTCAGACCATAATGCCCTCGCTTCCTTCACGAATCAGTTAATTAATTAACATACTGGAGTGAGTTAGGTTAATTAATTAACTGATTCTTGAATGATTTGAAATTAAAAAAATTACAAAAATAAGAACTTAAGTCAATTGATATTCAAAACATTTAATTAATTAACCTAATTCCTAATTTAATCATTTAGTAAATTAATTTTACTCACAAAAAAATCAAAACTTAAGCTAATATTCAACCAATAAGTTAATTAATTAACTTAACTCAACAGCCAGTTAATTAAATTAACTGATTCGCGAATTTACAGTGAATCAAAAAAATCGGCGAATCATCTTCTTCTTCTCCACCACCAGCGAACCCGAGCCATAATTTAAAACAGAAAACCCTAGAAAACCTCTAATCATCGTCAGACACTCTGTCGGAGGTTCGATCGATGCGTGAAACGCGAGGCGGTGGTGGCGGAAAATCTACCGGCATCGTCGTTTGAGTCGGTGGAGGCGGTGAGTCGACCGTCACCGTCGTTTGCAACGGCCGGAAACGGCAGAGACATGTCGTTCGCCAGCGGAGAGATAGTCGGAGAAGTAGATGACATCGAGAGAGAGAGAGAGAGAGAGAGAGAGAGAGAGAGAGAGAGAGAGAGTGAAGTTGGGTTGGGTGAGTGAGATTTCAAGAGTAATTTAAGTAGTGTACAAAATATAGATTATTCCCTAAATTAAATGAAAATTTGGCTATTCTCTTAATATTAATAGGTTGATTGGGCTAGTTAGTAAAATAGCCCGTAATTTTTCATATCTACAATTTGTTTTACATATCTGCTAAAAAAAGGCGCTGCATAATGCTCACGAGTTTCAACAATGAAGAAAGAAGCCAACGCGTACTATGATTGCGTGGGTAGAGAGACAAGTGAAACGTCAAATAGTCCTTTTCTTTTACCTATTAAGAGAATCTAGAGTGAAAAAAAAAAAAAAAAAAAAAAAGAGACAACGGTTCAGCGGTAAAGGATTATTCATGACATGGTAGAATAACAAAGAGTCAAAGACATGGGTTCAATCCCCACTTAAAAATAAAAAAATAAAATAAAAAAGAGTCAAAGACACTTTTCACGTAGAAGTGACTAGAAAGACATGAAACTTTCACTGATGGTAGTTCAAAAATGCATAAAACTATTTGCTTGAATTTTTTGTTTTTTGGAGTATAGTACACATGCAAAAAAAAAAAAAAAAAAGGTAAAAATAGATTTTAAAAAAAATCCGGAGATAACTAATATTCAAGGTATAAACATGATTTTGATTTAATACAATATATGCTTTGAACCTTGAAAATCAGTAAGCCATATTTGTGTTCACCGCAAATTCATAAAGGAAATTTGCGATCACTGCAAAGTCAACATCCATGCATCAATTCCAAAATCTTCAAATTGCATAAGTGTCAGAGCTATCATTCGCACGTTTTCTGGTTTGGTAATGACTGTTTTGGCTCAAAATCTCTCACGCAAATACATGATCAAAGGAGCTGAAGCTCTTGCTCTCTGCCACGACTTAACTTGAGATTTGAAAGTGTTTTTATCTATCCACTTTGTGGAGTCAGAGGCTTAGATGGTGGTACAAGCTCTCGAGAAATACTCTATTTTCAAAAAATGAGTTTTAAAAATATGTTAATTCCAATATTTTTTTGTAAACTGAATTGACTAGCCTAAGAATATCGGGCAAGAGCCCATAGTCCTAGTCCATATATACATAGATTTGTAAAGTAAATAATATATATTTAATTGATACTTGTCCTTATGATCAGTGGCCTAAATTGTCTTATGCGGTGGCATCACATGGCAGAAGAAACCAAGTTGATCCCTAATAGATATTATTCATTGGGGTGTAACCATCGACAATGAGAGCTCGAATGAAAACCCAAGGGAGTTCACAATATTTTGAACGTATAAACTAACTGTGAATTTTGTCTTAAATATTCGTGTCCCATGAGGGAAGATTCTCTGCGAAAATAAGACCCACAAAGCTAAAACAGCTTTTAGCCTCTGCTATTTGATTAATCACGTTATTAATAGTAATAATAAGATATGTTGCGAGCGAGCAAAAAAGAATAAAATGGAATTGAAATCATATTTCAGGAACAAACATACTACAAAACCGTCCTAATTATGTATCTGTATAGATGTCGTTAATTAGTAGTTAGAATGATACTTATTAGACTAGTTCTAATGGTCATATATATGGGTTGGAAATTAAGTAGATAAAGAGTATTTATTTATATGTGTATGGCTGATTTGTGGCAACAATTTGAGTGGAGTCCACTCATCGGAATTGAATAATTCCAAGTGATACGGATTCCTCGTAACGAGTGGTATAAAATTGAATATTTGTTTGCCAAAATCGAACCTAGGATGAATGAGAAATTGATGTTCAAAATAGGCTATAGAAACACATTTATGTTGTATTGTGGAAGTGGAATACCAAGAGTCCCACATTGGTTGGAGATGTGTGTTGTTGTAGTATTTAAATAGTATCCTCTTTAATTAGTGGATATCCAAGTGCAAGAGAGGAGAGTGTGTGTGAGTTAACCCTTAACCCCTCATGCGCACACACACACACGCCGTCGCTGAGCCGGGCTCGGGTTTCGGGATTACTACAAATTTTACTTCTGAAATTTTTAATTCCTCAAGTAACTTGTGCGTTATGTTGGGAATTAAACCGTGCATTAAGGTTTGAATCTGTTCATTATGGCTGAGTAACCGTGCATTAAGGTTGACGGTTTGTAACCTCTTCTCTCATTTATCACGAGTTATGGAGTGCATTAAGGCTGACGGTTTATAACCTCTCCTTTATCACGAGTTATGGAGCTTTATTGAGTTTAATGGTAGCCGTTTAGAGCTGTTGCTCAGGGTATAACGTGTGCCTATAAAAGGCTGAGCTTCCTCTCATTTCAAACACACCGAATCCAATGATCTCCCACTATTCCCGAGCTTCCTTCTTCCCCCAGATAATTTTTCTTTTGTTTGTCTCGGTGATAATTTCTTACACAGGTTCTAATTCACCGTCGATACACTAAGTGGTGCCTTTGTGTGTTTAGTTCGTCGTTGTATCCTGAGAGGCTATCGCTCAAGTAATTCTGCACCTGAAGAGGGCGATAAAAAGCTTCAAGCAAACCGTCTAACGGGTCTTACTCTTTCCTTGCCAACTTTTCGTTACTATATCAGTTTTTTATTCTACATTTTATTTCCTTACTTCTGTCTTTATTTCCCTATCAATATTATTTGTAATATTGCTAACAATATGTGCCAATAAGTACTAGTAGTCTACTTTATACAGGTAATCATAATATTTATTTTGGTGAAATCTTTTTTCACCACGACCATTGCTGTCTGCTGTCATACTTTATAATCATATTTAAACTATGCGCTCAGATTAAAAAAATAAAATAACAATTAAACTATCAGCCACAAGGATGGTCTATAGGGTTATATAGAGATGTATTTTTCAATTCAACCTGACTTATTAGTTTTTCCCATAATCATTTGTATTAATTTGAACTTCAAATTGACAACACATGCATCAGAAAGAATAATTCCAAGCAGAAAATCTAGACAAGTAAAACAGAGATATCACAGTTTTATATTTGGAAAACCCAGGTTTCTTTTGCCATTTTTTTTTTTAATTATCCAACTCGATCGAAGTTCCTTTTACTACTCTTGTCGTGGCTTGGCTCTTCAATTAATGTGTCTGGATAACTTGTTCAACAGAGACCTCTCTGGCCCATATATTTGTCTCTCTCTATATAAAATGTGTGGATATATATTCCATTCTCGCTCTCTCTTTCTCTCTCAACGAGAAATTTCCAAGCTAAAATTGATTAACACCTCATGTTTTCATATAACCAAATAATATTCTCCTCTCCAAAACAGATAAAACCCTAGCTTCTTCAATCTCATACACCAATACCAGCAAGACGCGTGTAAAACACCCCAAAAACACCTCTCTCTCTCCCTCTACACATACAAAACAAAACCCTAATCATCACTCTCAGAGACCTCTTCTCCATAACTCTCCACACCATGACAGCCGAGCTAAGACAACCAATCCTCGCGCCACCTCTCTCTCTCCGCGGAGCCACCACTCAGCTCGGAAGCCTCGACGGCGCGTGCATCGAGAAGCTCCTGGTCCACTGCGCGCACGCCCTAGAAGCCAATGACGTCACTCTGGCCCAGCAAGTCATGTGGGTCCTCAACAATGCCGCGTCCTTGGTCGGGAACCCTAACCAGAGGCTCGTTGCTTGGTTCCTCCGGGCTCTCATCTCCCGCCTCTGCCCCGGCCTTCGGGCCGTCCACACCCGAGCCATGTCCATGACCGAGCTCGCCAGCTATGTCGACCTAATCCCGTGGCACCGCTTCGGCTACTGCGCGTCTAACAGTGCAATCTTCAAGGCGGTCCAGGGATGCCCTAACGTCCACATCATCGATTTCACTGCCACTCACTGTATGCAATGGCCGACTTTGATCGACGCTCTTGCAAAGCGCCCCGAAGGCCCTCCTCGGCTCAGGATCACCATCCCAGAATTCAGGCCACGTGTCCCTCCTCTCCTCAACGTGTCGTCCGAAGAACTCGGTCTTCGGCTAGGAAAATTTTCCAAGGTTAAACAAGTCCCTTTCGAGTTCAACGTCGTCAGTCCCGAGTCCGAATCCGGAGAAGAAGAGTTTGAATCTCTGTTGACCCGGCTAAACCCTAGCTCGCTAGGCCTGCGAAGCGACGAGGCTTTAGTTGTGAACTTCCAGGGCTGGCTGAGATATTTTCCAGAGTTGAGAGACACTTTTCTCGCCACTGCGAGAGGGCTAAATCCTAGATTGGTTGTGGTCGTTGACGAGGACGCGGAACTGAGCTCGCCGAACCTCGCTAATAGAATTGCAGCGTGTTTCAACTATCTGTGGATACCTTTCGATGCTCTCGATACTTTCCTGGCCAAGGAAAGTTCCCAGAGGATTGAGTACGAGTCGGACATTGGCCAAAAGATTGAGAACATCATCCGCGGTGGAGGCGGCCCCGAGGGGCTCCGGCGACCGGAGATGGCAGAGTCCGGCAGGGCGTTGCGGAGGCGGATGAGGAGTGCTGGTTTCTCCGGTGTTCCGTTCGGCGATGACACGGCTGTGGAAGTGAAGGGGTTGCTTGACGGTCACGCAAGTGGGTGGGGTTTGAAGAGGGAAGAGGATCATATGTTGGTGCTCACTTGGAAGGGTCATAACTCGGTCTTTGCCACAGCTTGGGTTCCTAGTTAGTTTGTTAATTATTAAGCATGTGAAATTAACCAAGATCATCATCAAAATTGGTATAATATTTGGCTAATTGTCCTCGATGAGCTAGTGAAATACTTAGTTTTCCATAGAATGTATAGGTTTGTGCGTGTTGATCCCTCTTTTTGAATTTTTCGGTGTTCCATACTTGTGAAAAACGCTGCCAAAAAAAGGGGGGAAACCCAGACAAATATGAGCAGACGTGTTCACATTTTGGATTCAAGGTTATTTCAATGTAGCTGTATGTATCCATATGAATATTTTGACCACATGAAATATGCAAAATTATATGAAAAGGAGGTACCACACATATTTTTGTTGTCTTTTGTACTCACGAGACAAATTTGAGCCAGCTCTGTGGCATGTTTTTTTGTTTTCCAGTTTCTGCAGATCTGATGCGTAAATATAAACTTTTTGTATTGATGGTATGATCGTTTTATAAATTATCTCCGTAGCTCATCTACTTCATGGGTAATTTGGGTGAACTGAGGATAAAACCGCCGCGCCTCTTTGAATATAACCCTTTGACCAAATTAAGGATCAAAATAGTCTGCCGACGTTTTTTAATTTTAGGAGCCATTTTGTTGATCACAGAAGAATTAAGAGGGAATTTCTGTGATTTATAATTATAAAAATCTTGTTTACTGATCTCCATATATTGGCGTATAGAAATTACGTCCGCCGATCTATAGAGACTCGTAAACAAAAATTTTAAAATTTTTAATCATAGATTTTCTTTTCTATTTCATAGAATAAAAAAGAAAATATATCTCTTGCTCGGGCTCGGACTTGTTGTTACGTGTTTTGTTGGCTTATTTTTTAGTACAAATTTGTTTGGTAAAATGTCTAGCAATATGCTCCAAGATATGTTAAGACATCTTGACCACTGTGTGCATAAATGTATTTCTTGCAAGTTTCGTGTTTCTCGCCAGAATGATTAGCGGAAGACATTCGACATATATTTTATTCGCAGATGTGTTGACTACTATAAAAGCCAAAGGCTCCGCCCTTTATAGTTTTGACGCATACACTCATACTTTTAGGGTTCTTAGACGTGCACAATCGGCAGACTAAGAAACTAATTGTGGGATGTGTGTGGTGTGATTCTCTAGACATTATTCTAGATCTATTGAGTGTTAGAGATTGTGTGGGTTATGTTCTTTGGTGATTGAAGTGTTCATAACTGATTGACATCGAAGATTACCGAACACTTAGGAGAGTGTTTGAAAGTGGAAGTGAGAGAGTTTAGATCCAAGGGGTACATGCCTCAGTTTGAATTCCCGAGTAGTAATAGGAAAATGGCCTTGAAGCGGGGATCATTTATATTTTTATCGTTGTACTATTGACTACTTTCATACAGTCAATTTCCTTTGCACTTGGCATACTGCACTCAATAGTAGGTGAGATTGCACCAAATTGAGTTAATATCATTTGTGTCATTTACTTTTTTGCACTGCTTTATATTTATCTATCTATTGCATCAGAACATATTATCACATACATTGACTCTACATTGTGTGCGACATCATGTCTCTTACTAAACAGAATTTCAGGGCGTAACGTGTGGCCTCGACACCTATACTTGGACTCAAATTTGCAATCTGCGACATCCCTTGCTCGGCCTTGACTCGTTCTCCCACAAACTTGTCCTGACCTTTGCAACGCTTCCTCTAGGATCCATATCTCGGGTCATGCTACCTTTTGCTCATGCCCTTTGGCAGGACAATCTCCCTCGCACTGCTTAAATTCAACCACCGGCCTCGTCTCTCGCTTTCTCAACCCGTCAACAAACATATTGTTGGAATTGATCTAGGGTTTAAGAAAAAGTTTAACGCTTCGGTAAGCGGCGGAATTTTAAAAATTTTCTTTTGACAAGTAAAACGATTTTACTAACCTAGACAAAGAGCAAGCACATGTAAATAAAAACTATTATGAGCATAAATGTTTACTAACCTTTTTAGAAGCTTGAACGTTGAGAAGCCTTTGGAAGGTTGAAACGTTCATCTCCCCTCGCAGCACGTCTCTCTTCTTTCCTCGGGAAATCGAGCAACCATGAAAGTTTCTATCACAAGAATCACTCAAGAAAGAAAGGAATTAGTGTGTGGGCACTTTTAAACACGACGACTCAAGAACAAGTCTTAGAGTCGAAGAGCTAAAACACTAGGTCAAATGTTGACCTAGGTGCCAAAACAAAAACCAAAAATAACTAGAGAGAGAGGATCGGCCACAAGGTCTAGAGAGAGAAGCTCTCAATCTCTAACTTATGTGGAATTAATGAAATGAGAGAAATGAGGTGGGGTATTTATAGGAGGAGGATTACCTTCAAAAGGTAGTTTCCTCATACCCCTTGCACGTCCAAATGAGCTTCTAGAAGCCTTTGGATTTGTTTCCTCATTTGCTTTCTCTCTTAGTTGGCCGAAATTGCACTTTCCTTCTAGAGGAAATTTGTTTCCTCTTTTTTCTTTTGGCAAGTATCTTCATACATTAATGCACAAAATAAACTCTCTTTCCCACTATGGCATGAACGAAATTCAGCCTTATTTTCCTTGGATTGGACGAAATTTGAGCTTCTAGAAGGAGCTTCTAGATGTTTCTTCATTTGTTCATGACAACATAAGAAAATCCCATTAAGAATTTTCAAGTAAAATTCTATGAAATGAAATTAATCCTCAAGGCCCAATAAATTATTAATGGCTGAGTGTTTTAAGTTTCATTTGTCATCAAATGACCTTGTCAAAAAATTTATTGACATTCATTTCGTCCTATGTCCAAAAGGACAGAAATACCCTTTTGACAATTTTCGTAAAACTTGTCTCGTTCTTGTTTTGACTTAGCTTCTAGTTTAACTATTCCTACTCGATAAGATTTGTGACAGTGACCTCATGGATCCAAATGAACAAAGCTTGAGCTAAACACTTGGACTCAAAAGTTCACAAACCTTTTCCAAGTTTAGCTTAATGTCAACTGACTCCACTAGAGAGTTGACACTGAAAATCTCTCGGTTCAAATGAATTTATTTTCTACTCAAGAATTCAACCTAATTGTAATGAGTGGATCAACAGAATGTTATTAGTGTTTACCCTTCATGAATATCATCAGCTAGTCGGGATTTACAAAATTACAATTTTACCCTTCTAGCTGTTATTTCCTCAACTCCTTTGTCGCTTATGAATAAGTTAGAAACAATGTATTGACGAGGAGCTAACAAGTCACATTGTTTCATCCAAAAGAGTCAAGACTCAATTTGGACACTGGCCAGTTCATTATTCACACTCCAAGGAACAAAGCATGAGGTGATATACATTGCATTTCAGCAATCTTGTACATGAATTCCATATCTATGAGAACTTCACAAAGTTACTCATGACATTCTCACAACTTAGTACTTCACCAATAGGCCATGTTCGGAATCACATAGTGAGTCCGAACTCTGACTTTCTCAAATGAGAATACGTAAGCTGTGAAATGACATGTCTCATTTCAGGATTATGGTAAGCACGATGCAATTCATACGTAGTGAGTTCGAGACATAAGAGGTTAAATGGTTTGTTCTTATCTTGTCTCTAGAAGTGCACTGGTCAATTCAGTACCTTCAGAAGATACCTAGAAGAACTATAGAGTCTTCAACTCTCAATGCCTCATAACCAGACATCATAGATTCTTCTAACAATCATACTGAGGTCAATAGTCCTTTGACCCTTAGATTGCGAATATATCGTTTTAAGCAAACTACGAAGAGTTTGTTCATGCAAATCTATATTTGTCTCTTCGTAAGTTGTTTAGTTTGTTTATGGACTAAAGACTAATGTTTTATCATAAAGCTTCAAATAGACAAGGAGGAATGAATGAACGTTTCAACTTTTTATTAATAAATAAGCAGTTACAAGCAAGAGTCTTCGCAAGACTATATGACATCAAATGTACATAAATACACACTACAACTCTTCTTGTGGGCACCATTGACAACAAACTCCCACTTGACTCAAAGAAGATGTGAGTAGTCCTACATGCCTAATCCCTCTCGAAGTTGGTCAAAGACCTTGTTCGCTAGGGCCTTGGTGAATAGATCTGCCAGAGATCTACTTCACCTCCACGTCTCCGCGCTGCGGGATTTCTCGAATCAAATGGTATTTCCTCTCAATATGTTTGGAGCGCTTATGGCTTCAAGGTTCCTTTGAGTTAGCGACAGCCCCAGTATTATCACAATAAAGGGTCATGGGCTCGTCGACGTTTGGAACAACTTCCAAATACTAAGCCATACAGTCTCTTTGGATGCTTCACAAGCAGCCACATATACTGCTTCCATTGTGGAGTCAGCAATGCAAGATTGTTTAATACTTCTCTACACAACAGCTCCACCAGTAAGGATGAACACAGATCCCGAAGTGGATTTCCTGGAATCCTTATCCGCTTGAAAATCGGAGTCGGTATATCTCGTCATAGTCAGGTCAGTACCTGAGTATGTAAGCATCAAGTTCCTAGTTCTTCGAAGATACTTAAGAACATGCTTAACAACAATCCAGTGCTCGGGTCCAGGGTTGGATTGGAAACGGCTAACTACGCCAACGGCGAAACAGATGTCAGGTCTAGTGCAAAGCATAGCATACATGAGGCTTCCTACGGCAGAGGCGTAAGGAATTTTCCTCATATCTTCAATCTCTTGTGCAGTCTTGGGAGACTGGTCCTTAGAGAGTGAGACTCCATCCCTAAAGGGTGTTTGGCCCTTCTTGGAGTCCTGCATCGAGAAGCGATCCATCACATTATCAATATAAGATGCTTGACAGAGCGACAATGTCCGGTTTTTCCTATCTCGAAAGATTTGGATCCCCAGAATGTACGCGGCTTCTCCTAGATCCTTCATGTCGAATTACTTTGCTAGCCAGACCTTAACCTCAGATAATTTACCCACATCGTTACCTATGAGTAATATATCATCGACATGTAGTACCAGAAACACAACTTTGCCTTCTTGTATTAACTTGTAAACACAAGGCTCATCTATTGACTGTTCAAAGCCGAAGCTTTTCACAGTTTCATCGAATCTGATATTCCATGACCTAGATGCTTGCTTTAGTCCATAAATGGACTTAAGTAACTCACAAACCTTGGTCTCTTGACCTTTTTCCATGAAACTGTCTGGTTGAGCCATGTAAATGCGCTCGTCAAGATTGCCATTCAGGAAGGTCGTCTTGACATCCATTTGCCAGATCTCATAGTCTAGAGCTGCAGCTATGGATAGGAGTATGTGAACGGATTTAAGTGATGAGTGCGTATTTTACGTACGAATCCGCTCTCGTTTGACTTGGATTTAGCACGTTCTCAAGGAAGAAAGGAGCCACGACGATGCGAAGAAAGGAGCCTCGCGGCGCGAGGATGGATGGTGCGCCGCGAGACGACGAATCCTGACGAAAATAAAGTCGAATTTTGACTTAATCCTAGCCGTTGGATCGTTTTTTAAGGCCCAGATCAGTCCAAAATTGTACTTCGACCTAAACCACTATAAAACATAACTCAGCCTCTATTTTTAGGTTACGCTTTATTTTATTATTGTTTTGGAGAGCTTTTGCAACGGAGAGAAAACTTATCAGCAGAATTGACAAAATCTGATCAGCCGGAACTCCATTAATAGTTTTTCTTCTTCCTTCTATTTATTTTATGCTCTTAATTTACTATTGTGTTCTTTAATTCATTTCTCGTTATAATCATGAGCTCTCGTCGTCATTCTATGCTAGTTTTATTGCTTTTAATCACTCTCCTTGTGTTGATCATGGTCATGAACACCGTTAGAGGCTAAGTCTTTAGCGGGGTTACGATGTAGTCGGGGTTAGATATAGCTTAGGGGTTTCGTTAGGGTTTGATGAATATGTTTGCTTGTGTGGAAGTGTTCCTAATGCATTCTTTAGCTTGATCACCTTTAGAATTGTTTAATTAGAGTTTTTAGCTGCTCGAGAGAGAGTAAAAATTCGTGCCCTTTTTCACTCATCACATTGTTTTAGGTTGCTTGACGGCTTAGACGAGTGTGTAATTGTTAGAATTCTCGCGTTTAGTGCATGTGGTTGTTTTAATAGGATTAGAGGCCGAGAGGATAAGTAATCCGACAATTGCATAGATTCACTAGATCACTCGAGAGAGGCTAGGGAATAATAATGAGAGAATGAGATTAGCTTACATAGGAATAGTGGTAATTGTTCGTTCCCGAAACCCCGATGCTGTGTTACCTGGTGAAATCGCAACCCCGTAGTTTTCTTTGCTTGTTATCTCGTGTTTGTTTCTCTTTTATTTTTACGTTAATTCATTTGCTAGTTTTATAAACACATCCATCAACAAATCTGTGAAATTAATTTGCTTTAGGTTGTTTAACGTCGCTATAGTAACTAGTCTCTGTGGGATCGATATCCGTTACTTACGTAACACTATTACTTGTTCGATACGTCCACTTGCGTGCTAGTCATAAAAATATCGCAACAAGTTTTTGGCGCCGTTGCCGGGGACTTTTTACAATAGCGTCGAAAAATAATCTGCTTTGCCATTTGATTTCGTTACGCGTTTCCTAACTTTACGTGTAGTTTTCTCTATTTTGAAGGTGCATGCGGAGTGAGGGAACATCAAACCTCGTTCCACTAAATCTTGAGATCGAAAAATTCTGCAAGACGAACAGAAAGAAATCAAAGGAACGAGCAATGGGAGATAGAGCGAACAACGCGGCGAACGAAGAGCCAAAGACCCTATTCCAATATGGGTTACCACCAGCTGACGCCGCACAATCGGCAATCGCTCTCCCGGCTCTTGCGGGTAACCAGAATTTCGAGATCAAGACCGGCATAATACACATGGTCCAAGCGAATCAATTCTCTGGATCACCGGCCGAAGACCTGCAAGACCATCTGACTAACTTCGTCGAGATCGCAAACACGTTCAAGCTCCACAACGTGTCCGACGAAGCCATCTGCCTCCGCCTCTTCCCGTTTTCACTACGGGACCGAGCCAAGATGTGGCTCAACTCCCTCCCACCGGGTTCCATCACATCATGGGCTGACCTGCGCGTCAAATTCATCTCAAAGTTCTTCCCGTTCGAGAAGATGCACAAGAGACGCAATGAGATCCATTCGTTCGCCCAATACGACGGGGAGTCACTGTTCGAAGCATGGGGGCGCTTCAAGGAGTTAGAGAGGAGGTGTCCCAATCTCGGCATTCAAGGGTGGATGATGGTGCATATTTTCTATGGCGGCCTCTCACCATCGTCTCGCACCCTCGTCAACACTGCCGCGGGAGGATCTTTCTTCCAAAAGACCGAGGAGGAAGCTCATGCCATCCTCGAGGAGCTCGCGTACAACAACGACCAATGTCCTTCCGAGCGAAGAATTCAGAAGCGCGAGCCAGTCACGCCCGAGATGGAAATGATAAAAGCCCTCGCAGCACAGGTGGCCGACCTCACCAAAACGTTCCACGGGCAGCAAGCTACCGTTCAGGCTATCCACGCCCCTACTCCCGAGCCGTGCTTCTGGTGTGCCGGCCCTCATTCTAGCGATGAGTGCGCGCAAGGGAACAAGGGCCAACAAGCAAGCTTCATCAACAATCGGCCGCCCTATAATCATGGCCCGATGAACAACTATCAGAATGGGGGATGGCGCGGTCACCAAAATAACATGCCGATGCAACCCGCACCGCAAGCTCAGCCTCGACCGCCTCAGAATCAGCCCCGACCACCGCCGTATCAAGCACCACCATTGCGAGCTTACAAGAACGAGACTAATCTGGAGGAGCTCGTAGCTAATCTGGCCACGTCGACGACTGCCTTCGTGAATACCACCACCGACTTCATGCATGAAACGAAGACAGCCCTCTCGAACCAATCGGCACAGATCCGAAACCTCGAGACGCAGGTCGGGCAGCTCGCCAACGCCATCCACACACGACCCCAAGGCACGCTTCCAAGCGCCCCCGAAGTGAATCCAAGGGAGCACTGCAATGCCATTTCTCATCAACACGTTGCAGCCACCGAGAGCCCGAAGAAAGAAGAAGAAGAGGCTGCCCCGGTCACCAAAGCTCCTAAGCCGCACCCGTCGGTCCATACATATGAGCCGCCACTTCCGTTCCCGCAAAGGCTCACGGTGGCACTTTCCACCGAGTGTAGTGCGCTTCTAAAATAAGAGCTCCCACAAAAATTAGAAGATCCGGGCAAGTTCACATTGCCGTGCACCATTGGAGACATCTTCATCGAGAACGCGTTGTGCGATCTTGGTTCGGGCATCAACCTTATGCCATCGGCCGTCTTCACCAAACTCGGGGTGGGTGAACTAAAGCCCACGCGCACCACTCTCCAATTGGCGGATCGGACCGTAAGGCACCCGCGCGGTTTCGTGGAAGACCTCCTCGTGAAAGTCGGAAAATTCACTTTTCCGGCCGATTTCTACGTCATCGACATGGACGAGGATCGCGATATCCCCATTCTTTTTGGAAGGGCTTTCTTAGCCACTTGCGGGGTTCGCATAGACGTACAAAGAGGCGAGCTGATGATGTGCGTGAAGAACGAGGAAGAGAAGTTTGGGACCTGCAAAACCCGAAAGCGCAAGAAGGAAAAAGAAGAGATCTACGTCATCGAGACGTACGAAGTCGCCACTCCACCATCCACACCTCTGCCAAGTGCTCCTCCTAAAGAAAAATCAACAAAAAGTGCGAGTGAGGATGCAAAGCTGAAATCTCCATCCAAGCCATGGCGAGGACATTGGCCGAAGCCATTCAAAGAGGTATGGAGGAAAAAAGAGAGCGTAGAAGAAAATTCACCGCCGCCCGAGCGCGGCGGCGATGAGTAGGGGAGTTCTACCACCCCCGCGAGGTAAGTTCTCTGTCTCCCGTGTTTTTATGGATCTACATTGAGGACAATGTAGAGATTAAGTTTGGGGGGGTGAACTACTTTGTGAGGGATTTCTGTTAGATTAGGTTGTTTTTTTATTTAATTTTTTATTTTCTTAATTTTGTTTGGTGATTGCTTATAAGTGATAGTATTAAAGTGTTTTCTCTCGTTACTTGCCAATGATACCATGTATTTTCAAAGAAATCCGAGTTCGAGTCAATTTTAAATTTTTTTTTTGTGCTTCATTGTGATTGACTAGTGGTTTGAGTAACGCAATTTCGGTTGATTTTTCCCATTTATGCACACACGTCCGTCCCGGGGTTTGAGTAGTCCTTAGAGGTTCGATCACATCTTTAAATGTCTTTTAGCTCACGAACACTAAGAACCGCTCTAGCCCTCTTCGAGGCGAAATGACCTGACACGAACCTAGGGAACATGACATAGGCCTTCATTTGGACCGATCAGAGCCAAAAAGCCAACCCGTAATACTTCCTTGAGCACCCTTTCAGAAAAAGCCGAACGAGTAATCTTTTCTCGATACTTAGTCAGAAAAAGCCGAGCCAATAATATTTCAAATCCCACAAAGAACCCCGTTAACTTAGCGACTCTCGAGTGAATTCTTTCGATTTTGTGACATGTTCTTCGACTAGTCTCTATGTGTTTTATGGTTCATTAGACATCACGCCGGTGATTGTTCGTTTTTATGTTTATTGTTTTGTAAAAGAAAAAAAATGAATGAAAAAAAAAACTACAAAAAAAAGAGTGTTTAATTTATGCATTTTATTATTTATTTGTATTAGTTTCGGGCGTTGTATTCTGTGACATTGGTTTTAGAGACTAGACGTTGCATAGTCAAAGTTTGGGGGGAAACATTGGGAAGTAAAGGCTTAGGAAAGAAAATGTTCTGGAAAGGTGAAATTTTATGCCATGAACGTGGGAATGGGTGAGTAAGTAACATCATGAGAAAGTTTGTGAGTTGGTGAGATTGAGTCGCTAGGTTGACGTTTTAGCCACTTTTTGACCGTATCCTACCGTTGACCCTAGCCTAACATTACAAGCCGACAAAGCCCTATTGATTTCCTCGGTAAGTGTCTTGCATTAGTGGAGAGTGAGCGGCGAAAAGCATTATGGTGTTCGATTCACATTCGTCTCATTATTATTTGAGCATTAGACATTAGATGATGTGAACGAACATATTGAGTTGACCTCTCTCTCTTTCGGGACATATTTCACACACGGGGGATTTTGTCGGGAACGTGTTGCAAAAGGCCATTTAGTCAATCTAATTATTTTTTCTTGGTTTCATATGATGATTGACTTGGATTCGGAAATTTTTGTAGGTTGAGGCATTTAACTAACACTTGACATTGTTGCTAAACTTTGTGATCACCATTCATTTTTAGTGTAACTTCTTTGGTGTGTTTATTTTATTGTCTAGTTTTGTGTTGCTTGAGGACAAGCAATGTTCAAGTTTGGGGGAGTTTGATGAGTGCGTATTTTACGTACGAATCCGCTCTCGTTTGACTTGGATTTAGCGCGTTCTCAAGTGTTTTTGATGGTTTTAGTGTGGTTATAGTGAATTTCAGGTCAACATAGATGAAAAGTAGCTGTCGGATCACATATCGATGGAACGGAAGTAAAAGCGATGAATTTGGAGTCAAAATGAAGAAAATGAAGATTTGGAGGCTTGTGCGCAAGATCTCGCGCCGCGACCTCAGCGATCAGCACCTCTCGCACCGCGACCATAAGATCTCGCGACGCGACCCCTGCATTGTCACGAACACAAAAAGTTCCAGGAGCTTCTCGCGGTACGCCTCACGGTGATCTCGCACCGCGACGATGCGAAGAAAGGAGCCTCGCGCCGCGAGGATGGATGGCGCGCCGCGAGACGACGAATCCTGACGAAAATAAAGTCGAATTTTGACTTAATCCTAGCCGTTGGATCGTTTTTTAAGGCCCAGATCAGTCCAAAATTGTACTTCGACCTAAACCACTATAAAACATAACTCAGCCTCTATTTTTAGGTTACGCTTTATTTTATTATTGTTTTGGAGAGCTTTTGCAACGGAGAGAAAGCTTTTCAACGGAATTGACAAAATCCGATCAGCCGGAACTCCATTAATAGTTTTTCTTCTTCCTTCTATTTATTTTCTGCTCTTAATTTACTATTGTGTTCTTGAATTCCTTTCTCGTTATAATCATGAGCTCTCGTCGTCATTCTATGCTAGTTTTATTGCTTTTAATCACTATCCTTGTGTTGATCATGGTCATGAACACCGTTAGAGGCTAAGTCTTTAGCGGGGTTACGATGTAGTCGGGGTTAGATATAGCTTAGGGGTTTCGTTAGGGTTTGATGAATATGTTTGCTTGTGTGGAAGTGTTCTTAATGCATTCTTTAGCTTGATCACCTTTAGAATTGTTTAATTAGAGTTTTTAGCTGCTCGAGAGAGAGTAAAAATTCGTGCCCTTTTTCACTCATCACATTGTTTTAGGTTGCTTGACGGCTTAGACGAGTGTGTAATCGTTAGAATTCTCGCGTTTAGTGCATGTGGTTGTTTTAATAGGATTAGAGGCCGAGAGGATAATTAATCCGACAATTGCATAGGTTCGCTAGATCACTCGAGAGAGGCTAGGGAATAATAATGAGAGAATGAGATTAGCTTACATAGGAATAGTGGTAATTGTTCGTTCCCGAAACCCCGATGCTGTGTTACCTGGTGAAATCGCAACCCCGTAGTTTTCTTTGCTTGTTATCTCGTGTTTGTTTCTCTTTTATTTTTACGTTAATTCATTTGCTAGTTTTATAAAGACATCCATCAACAAATCTTTGAAATCAATTTGCTTTAGGTTGTTTAACGTCGCTATAGTAACTCGTCTCTGTGGGATCGATATCCGTTACTTACGTAACACTATTACTTGTTCGATACGTCCACTTGCGTGCTAGTCATAAAAATATCGCAACATTAAGCATCGCGACTGGCGAGAAGGTTTCTTCATAGTCAATCCCTTCTTGTTGGGTATAACCCTTCGCCACAAGTCGTGCTTTGAACGTCTCGACGTTCCCATCAGGACCCTTTTTCTTCTTGTATATCCACTTACACCATACGGGTTTAATCCCTTCAGGAAGGTCTACAAGTTTCAGACTTTGTTGACATACATCAAGTGCATTTCAACTTTCATGGCGTCAAGCCAAAGGTTTGATTCAGAACAAGCCATCGCTTGGCTATAGGAAACAGGATCATCCATGTCGGAGACGGCTACAAGAGAGTCTCCATAAGACATGTACCTGTCAGGCTTTTGAGTAGCCCTCCCACTATGTCGAAGTACTACTTGACAAGATTCTGATGAGTTAGTTTGTATTTCAGTTGGGGAAAGAACAGTTCTTCGGATGAGGTAGAAGCTTCCTCGCCCAACTTTTCTTCAAGCACAATTTTGCTTATAGGTTTCACGTCTTTCATAAAGTCCTCCTCAAGGAAATGAGCATTCGTGCTAACGAAAGTCTTATCGTCCTCGGGACTATAGAAAATGAAACCTTTGGTTTCCTTTGGATATCCAACAAACAGACACAATTCTGACCTACTAGCCAACTTGCTAGTCTTTTGCCTTAGCAGTGTGCGGGGCAACCCCAAATTTTGATGCGGCCAAGGTTTACTTTACGGCCAGTCCATCGTTCATAAGGAGTACCAGGAACCGTTTTGGACGGAACTTGGTTTAGAATGTAAGCGGCTGTTTCGAGGGCATATCCCCAAAAGGAAAGAGGGAGTGATGAGTAACCCATCATTGATCTAACCATCCCCATAAGAGTTCGGTTTCTTCTCTCTGACACTCTGTTTTGTTGAGGTGTGATTCCTTCTTCTTTAAGAAAGTCATCGAACTCTCTAGACATATACTCACCACCTCGATCAGATTGAAGGGTTTTGATCACTTTTCCAGTTTTCTTTTCCACTAAAGCCCTAAAGACCTTAAATACGTTAAAGGTCTCGGATTTGTGTTTGAGCAAATAGACAAAACCATATCGCGAGTAATCATCGGTGAAGGTAACGAAATATTCGTATCATCCACGTGCATGTTGGCTGAGCGGACCACATACATCAGAATGTATTAGTTCCAGCAACTCAGTGGCTCTTCGACCCTTATCAGAGAAAGGTCGCTTAGTCATTTTTCCTTCCATGCAGGATTCACAAGTAGGTAGTGAACCTATTGCAGAGTCTTGGAGTGGACCGTCCCTCACAAGTCTCTTAATCCTATCTAGACTGATATGACCAAGTCTTAAGTGCCATAGGTATGTAGATTTTGTTAGATCGGAGGATTCAGAAAGTTTGATCCTCTTTGGCTCCCTAATTAGATCATTATCTATTTCGGTGTCTAAAAGAGAAGGTTGAGTGGGATAGATGTAGAAAAGAGCATTCTTCATACATGCATCAGTGACAAAAGAATTATCAGGAAACGAAATACGAATTCCATTCTTAATGAAATTTAAAAAATAATCTTGCTCAAGAAGACGAGCAACGGATATTAAGTTCTTCCCAAAGGTAGGAACAAAATAAACATTATTCAAGTTTAAAGTGCGGTCTTCAAAAGACAGCGTCACGGATCCCACAGCCGTCGCAGACACCAGGCTCCCATCACCCCATTTGAAACAGAACTCGCCTTCCTCTAAGCTTTTGGTTTTCTTGAAACCATTCAAGGAATAACAAATATGGTTGGTAGCAGCGAAGTCAAGAATCCACGTTGATACATTATCAGCTACTAAGCATGATTCGGTAACTAGTACAATACTATGTTCCTTTGCTTTGAGATAGGCAGGACAGTTCTTTTTATCGGCCTTGTGAGGTCTCTTCTTGGATCCAGAGGCGGAGGCTTTGTGCTTAGTAGCATGAGCCTCTCTTTGATTCCTCTTTCTCTTAGTGAGACCTTTAGCAGTGTGAAATTCCTTCATAAGCTCGGTAACAATGTACTCTAGCTTGTTCATGGAGAGTTTCCACTTGAAGGTATCAAAAGATTCGAGGAGAGTTTCCATGATCATATCTATTTTGGTCTCCTCGTTAATCTTAGATCCTAGGATTTCCATCTTATTCAGGTAACTAATGATCAGCATCATATGGTCCCTGACAGGAGTCCTACCCTTCATGCGACAATTCATAAATTGTCGGACTGCTTTTTGCCTTTCTTGACGCCTTTGCCCTTCAAACATCTCAGGGAGATTGTAGAGCATGTTGGCGGCAGTCTCGATGTCACGATGTTATTGTTGCAACACATTGTTTATTGATGCTAAGCACCTCACAATCTCATCGGATCGGAGCCAGGCCGCCAAGGCGTCTTTGTCCTCTTGAGTCGAATCATCATTCGTTTGAGGAGGACACGGGGTGGTGAGTACCCATTTGTGCTTGTTA
Source organism: Urtica dioica subsp. dioica (assembly GCF_054948205.1). NCBI lineage: Eukaryota > Viridiplantae > Streptophyta > Magnoliopsida > Rosales > Urticaceae > Urtica > Urtica dioica. The sequence goes on from NC_142756.1 coordinate 49,630,657, forward strand.
ACGGTAACTATTATGTCGAGGTTATGTTTCGAATCTACGTGGATTTTGTTTTCGAGTTTGTTCGAGGAAAGGATGATTGAGGAATGTTGGGAGACATGTTACTTATAAAAGTTGAAACAAGTTTATGATTAGTCTTTGGTTTAGGATTTAAGTTTGTTTAAGACTTGATTAAATACAAAGGTGTTATAAACCAAACGATAATTTACTCCCTCAAGAGAAGGCCGCAAAAAATCTCCATTTATAAGTAAATGACACATCAAATAATGCTTAGCCAATATGTCAATACATCAATTTTGACTAGCCACCTTTTAAATTGGTTTGATCACTCACATCCTTTCGCACAGCCTCAAGGGAGGATTACTAGGGATTGAGCCTAAGTGTGCAACCAACCACTTAGTCCAAAAGGTCAACTTTGAAAAACAATCCCCCAAGGGGAGGCCTTGTCATCATCGTCTCACTCTCGGACGTAGCTCATTGAGCAATGATCGAAGCAAAAACACCTTGGAGTACTCCCATTTAAGATAGGGTTGCAAGAGCGACTCTTAGTCCCACGTTAATTGCTTCTTTCATTAGTGTTGGGGATCGTGGGTTACAAACAACAAATATAACCCTCTCACTTAGTTTTTGGAGTTGGTACATCGACTCTTATAATTTCGGAAATGGATTTCCTAGTTAGAGAGCGACAGAGCGGACAACTAGAAGAGAATCCTAGATCTTCATGATCAGAGCAGTGTTAGTGCATAAAGGCACAAGGGACATACTCGGATCTTTTCCTATTTTCTATTTCGGGAAAGTGCATGAGGGAAGTGTGAACTTCAACTCACTCGAACACTTGAATGTTTGAGATTACACATCTTTTTATTTTTCGGCTTGTCTACAAGGAGACCTCCCACTCAAATTTTCAAGAGCATATAGATTTTGAACATATGTGATATAGATATAGTTTTGACAACAGAATTATATTTTTGAACATATGTGATTTTCAAGAGCAATTAGATTTTTGCATAAAATTCATGTAACAAAATAAAAAGTGAATACCAGACAACAGAATTAGGAAGCCATACGAAAAAAAAAAAAAAAAACAAAAACAAAACTCATTCATAAAATACTTCCCCTACAACTCACAATTTGTAAAACAAATTAATCACTGAATGGAGATTGTAAAAACCTTCTTCATCATCCTGTTTTCTCCACCACGCCTAGACTATCCACGCCGTCTTTGCATCTTCATCACCATCTTCTCCGCTAGAGCACATACAATCAAGCTGGCGACCCCCTCCCCAGCGCCCTTCATCGACGAGCTACGCCACGACGCTTTGCCTTGAAGAATCCCCTGCCTCCGGTGATCCCTCGACAACACGCCTCTGAGAGCCTCCACGCATAAGGAAATCATTCTCGTTGATCGAATGTAAGGACAATATGACGATAGGCAAAATTAGCAAAATTTACTATAAAATATTATAACTTGATTATGTTCGAGTCAAACACGTTCGCTGAGGAAAGAGACTACAAACGAAGTACCAACAAGAACGACGAAGGAGACTACGTACAAAGCTCCGAAGAGTACACCTCAGCCACCGCCATCGCTGCCCGCATCGTCTCCAACAACTTTGTCACCATGCCTGCTGTGAAAATTGAGGTCACGAAGGTCACGACTCTAACGAGAAGAAAGAAATCTTCTCTGATTCATCATGAAGAGACGAAACATCCTCTGATCCGCCCTAGCCAAAACAAACATTTGATGCGTTTAAATTGAATTAGCCAAATGAAAAAAAAAAAAAAACCCCTAGAAAGTGGATATGTGTGTGTGGGGATTTGTGTTCATAGGGAAAGATAGAAAGAGAGGACTTTTCTCAACTTTTTTTGTTTGATTATTTTTCACATTAATTGAGGCAAAGCAATAAAGAGAGACAAGTAATTGAGGTGAATGTGTTCTGCATATCGTAGAACATGAAAAAAAAAAAAAAAAAAAAAAAAGAAAGAGAGAGATGAAAAAGAAGCAAAAAAAAAGAAAGAATTATATCAAAGAAAAAGAGGGAATGAAGGTATAAATGTAAGAAAACATTCCGCCCTCTTTTATTTACTAATAGATTTGTCAATTTTTTTTTTTTGGTTGAAATGGACAAATAAACACCAAATGATAATATTAGTGTTAATATTTAAATTTATTTCACTTTCTTACAGCAAAAATGACACCTTTATTTTGCATATTAATACAGAAATCTGTATAATAATATTTTAATATTACCTCAGCTGCACTTATAAATCTGGATAAGTTATGGGTGGAAATAAATTTCAAAATAAGTTAGTATAAATGAAAAACTTTTAGATATATTATATATAGCTATAGACTTTTGTACGTTGCCCAATAAGCAAATGATTTGGAGCCTGAAAAAAGGGTTAATTGCGCAGAATAAAGACTGAAACGACACCGTTAATCTCTTATCAGCCTGGGTATATGATTTATCAATGATTAAAATCAAGGATAAAATTCCCTTTGTGAAAGCTATGATGAATTGATGATGAGTTGAAAAGATGGAAATAATGTATGTAACTTATTTGACCATTTTCCAATCCTATTCTACTCGTAGTTTGTCAATTGTCAGTAAAGGGTAACCAAGTAAATCGTGCCTGTTCCCTAGGGGTAGCAGTCTTTTCACAATCTAAATTTTCACAGTAAGAAGTTAAACGAAAATTTTCATCAATACTCCATGTAAAAGAAAGTGAATCCTTTGATGTGTTTTTTTTAAGAGAAGTTCGTTGGTATTGTTACATGTGTACTTTTGCAAATGCACTAAAAAAAAGGTTAAAAACTTTTTATCGTTCAACGCAATAGTTAAAATTTTCATGCACGTACATACTGCACATACATTGTGATGACGGATGACAATGAGTAATGGGTATGATTTGACAAAACTAAATCATACCCTCAAAAAAAAAAAAAAAAAAAAAAAAAAAAAAAAAGCAAAACAAAACAAAAACTGGGTAACTCTTAAAGGATCTAAAGTGTTGATACGATTTTTGTTGGCTTTATTTTTTAGTGCAAGATGTGTGGAAAAATGTCGGTCGTTATGTTTCTTCTTCTGGTATGACATCTTTCCTCCTGTGAGCAGGCGCTTGTTCAGGCAAGTTTCCAGTTTTGACAGATTGCTTAGCTGGTGACTTATTGCTGAGATTTTGCCTCGCTGCTGTCTTCATTACAAGATATCTGTCTCGCTGCTGTCTTCATTACAAGATATCTGCCTCGCTGGTGACTTCATTGCACGATATTCGCCTTGCAGGAGACTTAACTATGTGATATTCGCTTGAGGCCGTGTAAGGAAACCCGAGATACCTTCCAGGATTGTAAAGCTGCTATAAAAACCATGCGCTCCCCCTTAGCAGCCTTGACGCTTTTGATAAAACACTCAGAGCTCTTAGACGTGCAAGACCGGCGGACTGGGAGGCTGTGTGTTTTGTTGATAGCGGTGTATTCTCTCAAACACTTTTCCACAAAGATTGAGTGTCTGTGAGAGTTGGGTTTTGTGTTCTCGTGATTGAAGGTTCACGTACAGCTGAAGACTAAAGGTCATCCAAGTTGTCGGACACATTGTCAACACATTGTGTGCGACATCTTGTCTTTGCGACTAATCAGAATTTCATTTGGTATCAGAGCATGCACCTTGATCTTTTTGGTGGTTTTCTGGATTTTTTTTCTGATTACCTATTATGGATAGTTCCCGAGAGGGAGGTTCTTTCAATCGCCCTCCAGTACTCGACGGAACCAACTATGGTTATTGGAAGGCACGCATGACCGCTTTCATGAAGTCCCTTGATAGCAGAACATGGAAAGCTGTGATACACGGGTGGGAAGCTCATGTGACTACTGATGACAAAGGAGCCCCTACTGGCCCAAAACCCGAAAAGGATTAGACCCCCACTGAAGATGAGGCGGCCCTTGGTAACTCTCGTGCTCTTAATGCTATTTTTAACGGAGTCGATAAAAATGTTTTCAGGCTGATAAACACATGCACTAGTGCCAAAGAGGCCTGGGAAATCCTCGCTGTTGCCTATGAGGGAACTACAAAGGTCCGTGAGCAGAAGCTTCAATATCTCACAACCAATTTTGAAGCCCTCACTATGCTCGAGGATGAATCAGTTGCTGAATTCAACGTTCGCATCCGTGACCTAGCCAATGAATCATATTCTCTCGGGAAACCAATGACATATGAAGATCTTGTTCGAAAAACCCTGAGAGCTTTGAGCCCAAGGTTCAAAATGAAGATCACGGCCATTGAGGAAGTTCATGACCTAAAAACGCTGAAGTTCGATGAACTCATGGGATCCCTCATGACTTTTGAGCTTTCTCTACCTAAGATGGAAAAGAAACACAGAGGGATGGCCCTTAAAAGCTATGTTCATGAACAAAAGGAACAGGTATACTCAGACTCTGACAATGATATTGACGATACTATAGCTATGCTAGCAAAAAATTATAGCAGGGTTATGAAGAGACTCAACCAGATGAATGGGAAAAATGTCTCGCAAGATGTCAAGGACAATTTCCAACAAAGATTCCAGAAGAATACTAACCTTCACAGGAATGGTAAAAGTGGTGAACGCTCCGGAAAAGGGAAAGGTATACAGTGTCATGAATGTGAAGGTTTTGGACACATTCAGAAAAAGTGTCCCAATTTTCTCAAGAAACAGAAAAAGGGGTACAACGTTACTCTATCGGATGAAGAAGATGAAGATAGCGACTCCGATTAGATAAGTAACTTTGTGGCCTTTACTACTTCTATCCATACACGTGAATCTACTAATGAATTTGGTGATTGCTCCCAGAAATTTGCTCTAGAAGAAGAACTATCTGACGATGCCATGAATGATGCCTACAATACTTTGCACACCAAATGGGTTGAGGAATCCTAGATTCTCGACAAACAGAGTGCTCTTATCCTCACTTTGACTGAAGACAAGACAAGGCTTCTAGAAACCATTGTAGATCTGAAGAAAGAAGTCAGTCGGCTGAATGGAGAACTTGATCATATGACCAAATCTGTCAGGATGCTGAACTCCGGGACTGACAGTCTTGACAAGATCCTCACCATTGGCAAACCTGCAAAGAACATGAAGGGACTTGGATATACTCACGGTGCTTCATCATCCCACACAACTTTTGTTCCTCAAAAGCAGGCTAGCCAGATGTCGCGAAACTTGCCTCAACCATCTGGAAACGACAAGTTCCACGTCCTTCATCGGTAACACCCCCCCTGGACCAACCAGGTCTCTCGTCAACAGACCTCGTTGGGTCTGCCATTATTGTGGTGGGAAAGGCCATATTCGACCTTTTTGCTATCGGCTATATGGGAGAAATGTCTGTGAGAAAAAGTCCATTCACAGGAATACCCTACCTCGCCGACAACCCTCTACTCGTCTGGAATGGAGAGTAAAAAATACGTCCTATCATGCCAATATTGCCTACACATCTCTAAGTGCGTCTATCGGGAGTGACTGGTACTTCGACAGTGGTTGCTCACGCCACATGACAGGTGATCACACTTTCCTGACCAACGTGAAACCCTACTCAAACTGTCACGTTACCTTTGGAGATGGAGTAAAAGCCAAAATTGTGGGTAAAGGTCAGTTAAACTATCCTGGTATGTCATGCTTGATTGAGGCTTTGTTGGTAGAAGGGCTTACTGCTAATCTTATAAGTATTAGTCAGCTTTGTGATCTGAATTTACGTGTAAATTTTACTCGTGATAAGTATGTGGTGGTTAATGAGGAACAGGATGAACTTATGCGAGGAACTAGATCGCGTGACTACTACTACATGTGGACTCCCGTACCAATCAATAATTGCCTCTTGACCAAGGTTGACGAAACCAAGCTGTGGCACCAAAAGCTTGGTCACCTGAATCTCAGAAGCATGCAGAAAATTGTTTCTGAGAAAGCCATCATCGGTGTCCCAAATCTGAAGATTATTGAAGGAAAAATCTGTGGTGAATGCCTGTTTGGGAAACAGGTCAAGAAGTCTTACAAGATGGTGCAACATCTTACCACATCTCGTGTTCTGGAACTTCTTCACATGGATCTGATGGGGCCAATGTAGGTCGAAAGTCTTGGAGGGAAGAGATACGTGTTTGTGTGTGTGGATGACTACTCCAGGTATACTTGGGTTGATTTTATTCGTGAGAAATCTGACACTTTTGTTGTTTTTGAAGCCTTATGCAAGAAGGTTCAGAGAGAAAAAGGAGAAAGCATAGGCAAAGTGATCAGAATTCGGAGTGATCATGGGAGGGAATTTGAGAACATGAGCTTTGCTAAGTTTTGTACTGAAGAAGGGATAGCCCATGAATTCTCTGCTCCAATCACACCACAACAAAATGGAATTGTTGAAAGAAAAAATCGAACCCTCCAAGAGATGGCTAGAGTAATGATGTTGGCTAAAGACATTCCACCACATTTCTGGGCTGAAGCTCTCAATACTGCCTGCCATATTCACAATAGAGTTACTATTCGTCCAGGTACTTCCATCACTCATTATGAAATATGGAGGGGGAGAAAGCCTAATGTGAAATAATTTCATGTCTTTGGTTCTGTTTGTTATATACTTGCTGACAGAGATCCTCGACGTAAATTTGACCCTAAAAGTGATGAAGGTATATTTCTTGGATATTCTAGAAATAGTCGGGCCTATCGTGTTTTTAACAAACGCACTAAGACTATGATGGAATCCATAAATGTGCTGGTAAACGATGATCATGATGTTACTAACAGTACTAATGATGAGGATGAAGTTTTTCCTGTTGGAATTGATCTAGGGTTTAAGAAAAAGATTAAACGCTTCGGGAAGCGGCGGAATTTTAAAAAATTTCTTTACAAGTAAAAACAGTTTTTATTAACCTAGACAAAGAGCAAGTACATGTAATTAAAAACTAATATGAGCTAGAAGTTTACTAACCTTTCTTGAAGCTTGAACTTTGAAGAAGCTTTTGGAAAGTTTGCAACGCTCGTCTCCCCTCGCAGCACGTCTCTCTTTCTTTCCTCGGCACCTCGAGCAACCACGAAAGTTTCTATCACTAAATCACTCGAAATAAAGGAATTAGTAATGGGCACTTTTAAACACTACGACTTAAGAACGAGTCTTGAAGTCGCAGAGCTAAACACTAGGTCGAGTGAGGACCAAGGTGCCAAAACAAGAATAATCGAAAATAAACTAGAGAGAGAGAGAGAGGAGTTTCGGCCACAAGTTCTAGAGAGAGAGTCTCTCAAATCTCTTAAACTTGGATGAATGAAATGTGAGGAAATGAGGCTCCTATTTATAGGAGAGGTCTCACCTTCAATAAGGTAGTTTCCTCTTCTATAGAATATCACATATTCATGAGCCAGTTACCTCTTTTCCCACTTGAGATGCTCGGCCAACATAGGCTTCAATAAGCCTTGGATTTGTTTCCTATTTTGTTCCAAGCCTTGCTTTGACTCTCTCTTGGCCGAAGTTATGCTTTCCTTCTAGAGGAAATTTGTTTCCTCTTTTTCTTTTGGCAAGTATCTTGATACATTTATGCACAAAAAAATCTCTCCTATTTCTCTTGGGTAGTAGGCGCCCATTTCTCATCTAGAAGAAGCTTCTAGAAGCTTCTTCATTTGTTCATGACAACATGAGAAATGCCCATTAAGAATTTTCAATAAAATTCTTATGAAATGAAATTAATCCACAAGGCCCAATTAATCATATTATGGCCGAGTGACATTAAGTCATCAAATGAACTTGTCAAAATTTATTGACATCCATTTCATCCTATGTCTCAAAAGACAAGAATACCCTTTTGACAATTTTCGTTCTTGTTTTGACTTAGCTTCCAGTTTCACTATTCCTATCGATGTGATTCGTGACAATGACCTCATGGACCCAAATGAACAAAGCTTGAGCTAAACACTTGGACTCAAAAGTTCACAAACCTTTTCCAAGTTTAGCTTAATGCCAACTGACTCCACTAAAGAGCTGACACTGAAAATCTCTCGGTTCAAATGAATTTATTTTCTACTCAGGAATTTGACCTAATTATGATGAGCGGATCCACTGAATATTATCTATGTTTACCCTTCATGAATGTCATCAGCTAGTCGGGATTTACTAAATTACCATTTTACCCTTCTAGCTGTTATTTCCTCAACTCCTTTGTCGCTTGTGAATAAGTTAGAAACAATGTATTGACGAGGAGCTAACAAGTCACATTGTTTCATCAAAAAGAGTCAGGACTCAATTTGAACACTGGCCAGTTCATTTATTCACACTCCAAGGAACAAAGCATGAGGTGACATACATTGCATTTCAGCAATCTTGTACATGAATTCCATATCTATGAGAACTTCACAAAGTTACTCATGACATTCTCACAACTTAGTACTTCACCAATAGGCCCTGTTCGGAATCACATAGTGAGTCCGAACTCTGACTTTCTCAAATGAGAATACTAAGCTGTGAAATGGCATGTCTCATTTCAGGATTAAGGTAAGCATGATGCAATTCATACATAGTGACTTCGAGACATAAGAGGTTAAATGGTTTGTTCTTATCTTGTCTCTAGAAGTGCACTGGTCAATTCAGTACCTTCGGAAGATACCTAAAAGAACTATAGAGTCTCCAACTCTCAATGCCTCATAACCAGACATCATAGATTCTTCTAACAATCATACTGAGGTCAATAGTCCTTTGACCCTAAGATTGCGAATATATCGTTTTAAGCAAACTACGAAGAGTTTGTTCATGCAAATCTGCATTTGTCTCTTCGTAAGTTGTTTAGTTTGTTTATGGACTAAAAGACTAAGGTTTTATCATAAAGCTTCAAACAAAGAAAGAATGAATGAACGTTTCAACTATATATTAATGAATAAGCAATTACTAGCAAGAGTCTTCGTAAGACTATATGACATCAAATGTACATAAACAGACACTACTACTCTTCTTGTGGGCACCATTGACAACATTTCCTAGTAACACAGATGTCAGGACAGATGCTGAAAACTCTTTGGACGACATCTCTTCTGGAAACCCAAATGTCAGGACTGATGCTGATGACAAAGTGAGCGACATTGTTCCAGATGAAGGATCTCCTCCTGAGACTGAACAAAGAATTCCTTCCAGAAGAATCCAGAAAAATCATCTTGCTCATGAGGTGATTGGAGAAATCGGTGAAGGAATAAGGACTCGTCCAAAACCTCCTGTAAACTATCGGGAAATGATTGGTAATCTCTGCTTTGTTTCTAAGATTGAACCTAAGAATGTAAATGAAGCTATTGATGATGAATACTGGGTTAATGCTATGCAAGAGGAACTTGTTCAGTTTGAAAGAAATGAAGTCTGGGAGCTGGTTCCTAAACCTGACAATGTGAATGTCATTGGAACTAAGTGGATTTTTAAGAATAAATTTGATGAACATGGTAATATAACTTGAAACAAAGCTAGACTTGTGGCGCAGGGTTATACACAGGTAGAGGGCATAGACTTTGATGAAACCTTTGCACCTGTGACGAGACTTGAAGCCATCAGACTCTTGCTTGGTGTCTCATGTCACTTGCACTTCAAGCTTTACCAGATGGATGTTAAGATTGCTTTTCTCAATGGGTACCTGAATGAAGAAGTCTATGTAGCACAACCAAAAGGGTTTATAGATCCCAGCTCACCACAGCATGTCTACAAACTCAGAAAAGCTCTCTACGGCCTTAAGCAGGCTCCTCGTGCATGGTATGAGAGACTGACCCAGTTCCTTGTGCAGTATGGTTATACCCAAGGTGGAGTTGACAAGACCTTGTTCGTGAAAAAGGAGAATGGCAATCTCATGATAGCCCAGATCTATATTGACGATATCGTCTTTGGAGGAATGTCAAACAAGACGGTGGACCTTTTTGTTCGACAAATGCAGTCAGAGTTTGAGATGAGTATGGTCGGTGAGCTAAACTACTTTCTGGGCTTCCAGATCAAGCAAATGAAAGATGGCGTCTTTATCTCCCAAAGTAAGTATCCTAAAAACTTATGTTGTCAATGGTGCCCACAATAAGAGTTGTAGTCTTTATTTTGTACATTTGATGTAATAAAGTCTCATGAAGACTCTTGCTTATAATTGCCTATTCATTTAATAATAAAGTTGAAACGTTCATTCATTCTTTCTTTGTTTGAAGCTTTATGATAAAACCTTAGTCTTTTAGTCCATAAACAAACTTAACAACTTACGAAGAGACAAATGTAGATTTGCATGAACAAACTCTTCGTAGTTTGCTTAAAACGATATATTCGCAATCTTAGGGTCAAAGGACTATTGACCTCAGTACGATTGTTAGAAGAATCTATGATGTCTGGTTATGAGGCATTGAGAGTTGAAGACTCTATAGTTCTTCTAGGTATCTTCCGAAGGTACTGAATTGACCAGTGCACTTCTAGAGACAAGATAAGAACAAACCATTTAACCTCTTATGTCTCGAAGTCACTATGTATGAATTGCATCATGCTTACCTTAATCCTGAAATGAGACATGCCATTTCACACCTTAGTATTCTCATTTGAGAAAGTCAGAGTTCGGACTCACTATGTGATTCAGAACAGGGCCTATTGGTGAAGTACTAAGTTGTGAGAATGTCATGAGTAACTTTGTGAAGTTCTCATAGATATGGAATTCATGTACAAGATTGCTGAAATGCAATGTATGTCACCTCATGCTTTGTTCCTTGGAGTGTGAATAAATGAACTGGCCAGTGTCCAAATTGAGTCCTGACTCTTTTGGATGAAACAATGTGACTTGTTAGCTCCTCGTCAATACATTGTTTCTAACTTATTCACAAGCGACAAAGGAGTTGAGGAAATAACAGCTAGAAGGGTAAAATGGTAATTTAGTAAATCCCGACTAGCTGATGACATTCATGAAGGGTAAACATAGATAATATTCAGTGGATCCGCTCATCATAATTAGGTTGAATTCTTGAGTAGAAAATAAATTTATTTGAACCGAGAGATTTTCAGTGTCAACTCTTTAGTGGAGTCAGTTGGCATTAAGCTAAACTTGGAAAAGGTTTGTGAACTTTTGAGTCCAAGTGTTTAGCTCAAGCTTTGTTCATTTGGGTCCATGAGGTCACTGTCACGAATCACATCGATTAGGAATAGTTAACCTGGAAGCTAAGTCAAAACAAGAACGAAAATTGTCAAAAGGGTATTTTTGTCTTTTGAGACATAGGATGAAATGAATGTCAATAAATTTTTTGACATGGTCATTTGATGACAAGTAACACTCGGCCATAATAAGATTAATTGGGCCTTGTGGATTAATTTCATTTCATAAGAATTTTATTGAAAATTCTTAATGGGCCTTTTTCATGTTGTTATGAACAAATGGAAAAGCTTCTAGAAGCCTTTTTCTAGATGGTATAGGCGCCCAACATATCCAAATAAAGAGAGAATATTTTGTGCATGAATGTATGAAGATACTTGCCAAAAGAAAAAGAGGAAACAAATTTCCCCTAAGAGGAAACCAAGGTGGGCGCCCAAATGAGTCAAGAGAGAAGCAAATAAAAGAGGAAACAAATCCAAGGACTTGCTTGGCAAGCCTTGGCCGTGTGACTCTTTGAAGGAAAAGGGAAATTGGCTCATGAATATGTGATATTCTATAGAAGAGGAAACTACCTTATTGAAGGTGAGACCTCTCCTATAAATAGGAGCCTCATTCCACACTTTTCATTCATCCAAGTTTAAGAGATTTGAGAGACTCTCTCTCTAGAACTTTGGCCGCCCCTTCCTCTCTCTCTCTAGTTTATTTTCGATTTTTTGTTTTGGCACCTAGGTCCTCATTCGACCTAGTGTTTAGCTCTGCGACTTCAAGACTCGTTCTTAAGTCGTAGTGTTTAAAAGTGCCCACTCACTAATTCCTTTATTTCGAGTGATTTAGTGATAGAAACTTTCGTGGTTGCTCGAGGTGCCGAGGAAAGAAAGAGAGACGTGCTGCGAGGGGAGACGAGCGTTGCAAAATTTCCAAAAGCTTCTTCAAAGTTCAAGCTTCAAGAAAGGTTAGTAAACTTCTATACTCATAATAGTTTTTAATTACATGTACTTGCTCTTTGTCTAGGTTAGTAAAAAACTGTTTTTACTTGAAAAGAAATTTTTTAAAATTCCGCCGCTTTGCGAAGCGTTAAACTTTTACTTAAACCCTAGATCAATTCCAACAAATGGTATCAGAGCTATGGTCAAAGATATGCATGTACATGTATTTAAAATTCTGAGCTTGAAAATCGTTTTCGAAAGTTTACTAATTTTGTGACAAGTTAGAATTGTTTTCTTAGATTTTTTTTAATTTATTGCTCTTGCCTTTAAATTAAAAATCATGTTGATTTTATATGAGTTTGGGATGATATTAAAACACATTATAATCAGTTCTAAAAGTTTTTAATTTTTTATATTGAAAAACGTGTTTTAAAGGTTTGAGAAATTTCGAGTAAAATTTTGTGACTAGTTATATTGTCTTGCTAGTTTCTTATTTTACTTGAATCAGTTTATGCTTGTTGTTATTTCTTTTATATCATGTTATTACCTTGCTAATAAAACACAAATAAAAGCTTTAACAACCTTCATAAAACGTTCCGTTACACTCGATTCTTTTTCGCACCTAAAAAGGACCAAGCTTTAATTATTTCTTTTTGTTCGAGCTGGAGTAAACCCGCATTAAAAGTGGCATAACTCTCTGCTCAGAAATCTAAATTTAATCATTCTTAAATAAAATTAAATCTCTGTCTCTCCTCTGTCCAATGCCACCAGTTTCAGGTTAAAAGGACATCGGAGCCGCCAGTTATGGTGATTTTACTCCGAGGTGCGCGGCTGTTCCGAAAGTCCAGTTTTTTAGAATTCCGGATTTTCAGCCCCACTACCATGAGTTATAGAACTCTAATGAGAAAATTTTCTTGAGCAAAATTGTTTTTTATACGATTATAAACATGATGTGTAAGATTAAATATTTTTTATTTTTGAAAGATTAATTGAAATTGAGTTTTTACAAAACTAGTTTGAATTTTGAAAAACCGTTTTCACTTTCAAACTTGAAAATATTTTGTCATCCAAATCAAATAAGTTTTCAAAATGTTTTCAAAACTATATCTATATCACATATGTTAAAAATTTATATGCTCTTGAAAAATTTGAGTGGGAGGTCTCCTTGTAGAGAAGCCGAAAAATAAAAAGATGTGTAATCTCAAACTTTCAAGTGTTCGAGTGAGTTGAAGTTCACACTTCCCTCATGCACTTTCCCGAAATAGAAAATAGGAAAAGATCGAGTATGTACCTTGTGCCTTTATGCACTAATACTGCTCTTAACATGTCGATCTAGGATTCTCTTCTAGTTGTCCGCTCTGTCGCTCTCTAACTAGGAAATTTGTTTCCGAACTTATAAGAGCCGATGTACTAACTCCAAAAACTAAGTGGGAGGGTTATATTTGTTGTTTGTAACCCGCGATCCCCAACACTAATGAAAGAAGCAATTAACGTGGGACTAAGAGCCGCTCTTGCGACCCTCACTTAAATGGGAGTACTCCAAGGCGTTCTTGCTTCGATCATTGCTCAATGAGCTACGTCCGATAGTGAGACGATGATGACAAGGCCTCCCCTTGGGGGATTGTTTTTCAAAGTTGACCTTTTGGACTAAGTGGTTGGTTGCACACTTAGGCTCAATCCCTAGTAATCCTCCCTTGAGGCTCTGCGAAAGGATGTGCGTGATCAAACCAATTTAAAAGGTGGCTAGTCAAAATTGATGTATTGACATCTTGGCTTAGCATTAATGATGTGTCATTTACTTATAAATGGAGATTTTTTGCGGCCTTCTCTTGAGGGAGTAAATTATCGTTTGGTTTATAACACCTTTGGATTTTATAAAAGTCTTAATAAAACTTAAATCCTAAACCAAAGACTAATCATAAACTTGTTTCAACTTTTATAGGCAATATGTCTCTCAACCCTCTCTCAACCATTCTTTCCTCGAATAAACTCGAAGGCGACAATTACGTCGACTGGAAACGTAACCTCGACATAGTCCTTACTGTCGACAAGCACAAATGGGTTCTCACCACCCCCTGTCCTCAAACGAATGAAGATTCGACGCAAGAGGAAAAAGACGCCCTAGCGGCCTGGCTTCGATCCAATGAGATTGCGAGGTGCTACATTATGGCATCGATGAACAATGTGTTGCAACAACAACATCGTGATTATGAAGCTGCCACCGATATGCTCTACAATCTCCATGAGATGTTTGGAGGGCAAAGACGTCAAGCTAGGCAACAAGCGGTCCGACAATTCATGAACTGTCGTATGAAGGCTGGAACTCCCGTTAGAGATCATATGATGCTGATCATTAGCTATCTAAACGAAATGGAGATCCTTGGATCCGAGATTGATGGGGAGAGTAAAATAGATATGATCTTGGAAACTCTCCCCGAAACCTTTGATACCTTCAAGTTGAATTATTCCATGAACAAGCTAGAGTACACTGTTACCGAGCTCATGAAGGAACTTCAAACCGCTGAGGCACTCACTAAGAAAAAGAGGGCTCAAGGAGAAGTACATGCTACTGCCTCCACCTCTGGATCTAAGAAAAGACCTCGCAATGCCGAGAAGAAGAACCAACCTAAGGTTCAAACGAAGAAGAAGGCGCCAAAGGCTCCGAAGGTGGACAAGTCTAAAGACAATTGCCACCACTGCAATGAGCCTGGTCACTGGCGTAGGAACTGTCCTGCCTACCTCAAAACCAAAGTAAAAGGTATTGTACTTGTTACTGAAGCTTGTTTAGTAGCTAATAATGTATCATCGTGGATTATTGACTCTGCTGCTACTAACCATATTTGCTGCTCCTTAACTGGTTTTAGGAAAAGCAAAAGCCTAGAGGATGGCGACTTCTGCTTCACGTGGGGTGATGGGAGCGTGGTGTCTGCGAAGGATGTGGGATCCGTGACGCTATCTTTTGAAGATCGCACTTTAAATTTGAATAATGTTTATTATGTTCCTTCCTTTGGGAAAAACTTAATATCTGTTGCTCAACTTTTAGAGCAAAATTATTAGTTAAAGTTTATAAAGAATGGAATTCGTATTTCTTTTTCTAATTCTTTTTTCACTGATGCATGTATGAAGAATGGTCTTTTTTACATCTATCCCACTCAACCTTCTCTTTTAGACACTGAAATAGATAACGATCTAATTAGGGAGCCAAAGACGATCAAACTTTCTGAATCCTCCGATCTGACAAAATCAACATACCTCTGGCACTTGAGACTTGGTCATATCAGTCTAGATAGGATTAAGAGACTTGTGAGGGACGGTCCACTCCAAGCCTCTGCAATAGGTTCACTGCCTACTTGTGAATCCTGCATAGAAGGAAAAATGACTAAGCGACCTTTCACCGATAAGGGTCAAAGAGCCACTGAGTTGCTGGAACTAGTACATTCTGATGTATGTGGTCCGCTCAGCCAACAGGCACGTGGAGGATACGAATACTTCGTTACCTTCACCGATGATTACTCGCGATATGGTTTGTCTATTTGCTCGAACACAAATCCGAGACCTTTAACGTATTTAAGGTCTTTAGGGCTTTAGTGGAAAAGCAAACTGGCAAAGTGATCAAAACCCTTCGATCTGATCGAGGTGGTGTTATATATGTGTGGAGAGTTCGATGACTTTCTTAAAGAAGAAGGTATCGCTTCTCAGCTTACCGCACCTGGCACACCTCAACAAAACGGAGTGTCAGAGAGAAGAAACCGAACTCTTATGGAGATGGTTAGATCAATGATGAGTTACTCATCACTCCCTCTTTCCTTTTGGGGATATGCCCTCGAAACAGCCGCTTATATTCTGAACCAAGTTCCGTCCAAGACGGTTCCTGGTACTCCTTATGAACAATGGACTGGTCGTAAAGTGAATCTTGGCCGCATCAGAATTTGGGGTTGCCATGTACACGTGCTAAGGCAAAAGACTAGCAAGTTAGCTAGTAGATCAGAATTGTGCTTGTTTGTGGGATATCCAAAGGAAACCAAGGGTTTCATCTTCTATAGTCCCGAGGATGATAAGACTTTCGTTAGCACAAATGCTCGTTTCCTTGAGGAGGACTTTATGAAGGATGCAAAACCTAGAAGCAAAATTGTGCTTGAAGAAAAGTTGGGTGAGGAAGCTTCTACCTCATCTGTAAGAACTGTTCTTACCCCAACTGAAACACAACCTAACTCATCAAAATCTCGTCAAGTAGTATTTGGACGTAGTGGGAGGGCTACTCAAAAGCCTGACAGGTACATGTCTTATGGAGACTCTCTTGTAGCCGTCTCTGACATGGATGATCCTGTTTCCTATAGCCAAGCGATGACTTGTTCTGAATCAAACCTTTGGCTTGAAGCCATGAAAGTTGAAATGCACTCGATGTATGTCAACAAAGTCTGGAAACTTGTAGACCTTCCTGAAGGGATTAAACCCGTAGGGTGTAAGTGGATATACAAGAAGAAAAGGGGTCCGGATGGGAAGGTCGAGACGTTCAACGCACGACTTGTGGCGAAGGGTTATACCCAACAAGAAGGGATTGACTATGAAGAAACCTTCTCGCCAGTCGCGATGCTTGAATCCATCCGCATACTCCTTTCCATAGCTGCAGCTATCTACTATGAGATCTGGCAAATGGATGTCAAGACATCCTTCCTGAATGGAAATCTTGACGAGCGCATTTACATGGCTCAACCAGAAGGTTTCATGGAAGAAGGTCAAGAGACCAAGGTTTGTGAGTTGCTTAAGTCCATTTATGGATTAAAGCAAGCATCTAGGTCATGGAATATTAGATTCGATGAAACTGTAAAGAGCTTCGGCTTTGAACAGTCAATAGATGAGCTTTGTGTTTACGAGTTAATACACGAATGCAAAGTTGTGTTTCTGGTACTATATTTCGATGATATACTACTCATTGGTAATGAAGTGGGTAAGTTATCTGAGGTTAAGGTCTGGCTGGCAAAGCAATTCGATATGAAGGATCTAGGAGAAGCCGCGTACATTCTGGGGATCCAAATCTTTCGAGATAGGAAAAACCGGACACTGTCGCTCTCTCAAGCATCTTATATTGATAAGGTAATGGATCGCTTCTCGATGCAAGACTCCAAGAAGGGCCAAACACCCTTTAGGCATGGAGTCTCACTCTATAAGGACCAGTCTCCCAAGACTGCACAAGAGATTGAAGACATGACGAAAATTCCTTACGCCTCTGCCGTAGGAAGCCTCATGTATGCTATGCTTTGCACTAGACCTGATATATGTTTCGCCATTGGCGTAGTTAGCCGTTTCCAATCCAACCCTGGACCCGAGCACTGGATTGCTGTTAAACATGTTCTTAAGTATCTTCGAAGAACTAGGAACTTGATGCTTACATACTCAGGTACTGACCTGACTATGACGGGATACACCGACTCCAATTTTCAAGCGGATAAGGATTCCAGGAAATCCACTTCGGGATCTGTGTTCATCCTTAATGGTGGAGCTATTGTGTGGAGCAGTATTAAGCAATCTTGCATTGCTGACTCCACAATGGAAGCAGAATATGTGGCTGCTTGTGAAGCATCCAAAGAGGCTGTATGGCTTAGAAAATTCCTTAAGTATTTGGAAGTTGTTCCAAACGTCGACGAGCCCATGACCCTTTATTGTGATAATAGTGGGGCTGTCGCTAACTCAAAGGAACCTAAAAGCCATAAGCGCTCTAAGCATATTGAGAGGAAATACCATTTGATTCGAGAGATCGTGCAGCACGGAGACGTGGAAGTGAAGAAGATCTCAACGGTGGACAACCTCGCAGATCCATTAACCAAGGCCCTAGCGAACAAGGTCTTCGACCAACATCGTGAAGGATTAGGCATGAAGGACTACACACATCTTCTTTGAGTCAAGTGGGAGTTTGTTGTCAATGGTGCCCACAAGAAGAGTTGTAGTCTTTATTTTGTACATTTGATGTAATAAAGTCTCATGAAGACTCTTGCTTGTAATTGCCTATTCATTTAATAATAAAGTTGAAACGTTCATTCATTCTTTCTTTGTTTGAAGCTTTATGATAAAACCTTAGTCTTTTAGTCCATAAACAAACTTAACAACTTACGAAGAGACAAATGTAGATTTGCATGAACAAACTCTTCGTAGTTTGCTTAAAACGATATATTCGCAATCTTAGGGTCAAAGGACTATTGACCTCAGTACGATTGTTAGAAGAATCTATGATGTCTGGTTATGAGGCATTGAGAGTTGAAGACTCTATAGTTCTTCTAGGTATCTTCCGAAGGTACTGAATTGACCAGTGCACTTCTAGAGACAAGATAAGAACAAACCATTTAACCTTTTATGTCTCGAAGTCACTATGTATGAATTGCATCATGCTTACCTTAATCCTGAAATGAGACATGCCATTTCACAGCTTAGTATTCTCATTTGAGAAAGTCAGAGTTCGGACTCACTATGTGATTCCGAACAGGGCCTATTGGTGAAGTACTATGTTGTGAGAATATCATGAGTAACTTTGTGAAGTTCTCATAGATATGGAATTCATGTACAAGATTGCTGAAATGCAATGTATGTCACCTCATGCTTTTTTCCTTGGAGCGTGAATAAATGAACTGGCCAGTGTCCAAATTGAGTCCTGACTCTTTTGGATGAAACAATGTGACTTGTTAGCTCCTCGTCAATACATTGTTTCTAACTTATTCACAAGCGACAAATGAGTTGAGGAAATAACAGCTAGAAGGGTAAAATGGTAATTTAGTAAATCCCGACTAGCTGATGACATTCATGAAGGGTAAACATAGATAATATTCAGTGGATCCGCTCATCATAATTAGGTCGAATTCTTGAGTAGAAAATAAATTCATTTGAACCGAGAGATTTTCAGTGTCAACTCTTTAGTGGAGTCAGTTGGCATTAAGCTAAACTTGGAAAAGGTTTGTGAACTTTTGAGTCCAAGTGTTTAGCTCAAGCTTTGTTCATTTGGGTCCATGAGGTCACTGTCACGAATCACATCGATTAGGAATAGTTAAACTGGTAGCTAAGTCAAAACAAGAACGAAAATTGTCAAAATGGTATTTTTGTCTTTTGAGACATAGGATGAAATGAATGTCAATAAATTTTTTGACATGGTCATTTGATGACAAGTAACACTCGGCCATAATAAGATTAATTGGGCCTTGTGGATTAATTTCATTTCATAAGAATTTTATTGAAAATTCTTAATGGGCCTTTTTCATGTTGTTATGAACAAATGGAAAAGCTTCTAGAAGCCTTTTTCTAGATGGTATAGGCGCCCAACATATCCAAATAAAGAGAGAATATTTTGTGCATGAATGTATGAAGATACTTGCCAAAAGAAAAAGAGGAAACAAATTTCCCCTAAGAGGAAACCAAGGTGGGCGCCCAAATGAGTCAAGAGAGAAGCAAATAAAAGAGGAAACAAATCCAAGGACTTGCTTGGCAAGCCTTGGCCGTGTGACTCTTTGAAGGAAAAGGGAAATTGGCTCATGAATATGTGATATTCTATAGAAGAGGAAACTACCTTATTGAAGGTGAGACCTCTCCTATAAATAGGAGCCTCATTCCACACTTTTCATTCATCCAAGTTTAAGAGATTTGAGAGACTCTCTCTCTAGAACTTTGGCCGCCCCTTCCTCTCTCTCTCTAGTTTATTTTCGATTTTTTGTTTTGGCACCTAGGTCCTCATTCGACCTAGTGTTTAGCTCTGCGACTTCAAGACTCGTTCTTAAGTCGTAGTGTTTAAAAGTGCCCACTCACTAATTCCTTTATTTCGAGTGATTTAGTGATAGAAACTTTCGTGGTTGCTCGAGGTGCCGAGGAAAGAAAGAGAGATGTGCTGCGAGGGGAGACGAGCATTGCAAAATTTCCAAAAGCTTCTTCAAAGTTCAAGCTTCTTCAAATTTCCATAAGCTACTTTTTCTGGGCAGGAAGCACTGTTGATAGAAAAAGTACTTTTGGTGGATGTTTCTACCTTGGAAACAATCTCATCTCCTGGTTTAGCAAGAAGCAGAACTGCATCTCCTTGTCCACAGTTGAGGCTGAATACATCGCTGCGGGGAGCAGTTGCACTCAACTCCTCTGGATGAAACAGATGCTTGCTGAATACGATGTTGGACAAGATGTCATGACATTATTCTGCGACAATATCAGCGCCATCAACATCTCTAAGAATCCAGTTCAACACAGTAAGACCAAGCATATTGAGATCAGACATCATTTCATTGGGGATCTTGTGGAAGATAAAAAGATCTTACTCGAGTATATTCACACTGAAAAACAGCTTGCAGATATTTTCACTAAGGCTTTGGATGCTAACCGGTTTGAAAATCTCAAATCCTCTTTAGGATTGTGTGTGATAGAACAATAGCAATTACTGTTTTTCGGAGGAATTTTTGGTTTTACTACTGGAATCCCACTGTTATTTGATCACAGTTACGTTGTGGATTTTATTTCATGGGCCCATTTATCTGGTTGGCCCATTCGACCTTTTTACCGGGCTAAAGTGCCAATTGTTGTTTCTCTGGGCCTAAGATCGATCAAGGCCCACCATATGTCACGACGTCGTATTACTCCTTGCCATGCTCTCTTTCATGCAGACGGTTCCATTCTCGAGAAAGAAAGGGAAGTTACCTCTTGTTCGGATTTTGAAATTTCTTCTTTTTCATCTCTGTTCGTGAGCTTTGTTTCCCATATTTGCTCACTTACCCCTCTCGACGGTTACTTGTGTGGCAGTTTCCTTGAAATTCTCTTCAAAATGGTTGGCACCAGAAGCGGGATCAACACAACCATTCCCTCAGAGAAAGAGAAAGCCACAATGAAAAGGAAAAATGTCGCGACAAGGAAACCTGGCCCTGAAAGCAACATGCACGGTGTTAGGGTACGAGGACTGCGATCCAGTGAACGCGCCGATGGTCAGGCCGGAGGTGCAACCGCTGGGTCATTAGTTCCTCCTGAAAATCCATCCCTCTCCGCCGTCAAAAGTGTCATGCTCAAGAAAGCCGCTCTCTCAATCACCGACATCACCGGAGAAGATAGCTCCAGCAGCTCTTCCAAAGAAGAGAGACGAGACGAAGCGGTTCCTGAAGAAGAAGTCCTCTCTGGATGATCTCCAATCGAGAGCCCTCACAAGATTGTACAAGGTAACCCTAAAGCTTCTGGTATCCCTGTTGATAATCCTAGGGATAGGGATTCGCTACCCCATGTTCAAGAGCCTCCTCATGTTGACGCCATTGGTGGCATTCTGGGTTTAAGTAAAGAAGTCGCGAAAGATGTCCCTACATCTTCTCTGGGGCAAGAAAGGAAGACTGACCATGTCCAGGATGTTGGAGAGGACATTCTTGCTTCTCTGAAGGAGAAGGTACAGAAAGATGATGACGTCTGCATAGCCACTCTTCTGTCGGAGAAGAGAAAGATGAAGAGAAAATCTCTGGAAGAAAGCTCTACTGCTGCTCCCATCCCTGCCAAGAAGAAGAAGAAAGAAAAGGTAGGCATGATAAAGAAGCGAGTAAAGAAGTCGGCTCAGACTCCATTGTCTCCTATTGTTGAGGACCATGAGGTTGATGAAGAAGAACCAGTGATTTCTCTTGGTTTGGGAAACAAGAGATCTGTGGGAGGGCAAAAGCTCCCGAAGAATGTCCCTGCTGCCCCTATGGACAATGTCTCATTCCATAAAGAAGATGGTGTTCTCAAATGGAGGTATGTGTATCATCGAGCCATTTTTCCTTAAAAGGAATTGTCTGCTGAGGCGCTCAAGATTGATGCCATATGGAGCTCCTACACGACGCCGAGATGCTCAGGACTGTCACAAGGATTGGGGTTTTCTATCCGGCTCTGGTGAAGGAATTTATTGTCAATCTCTCCCCATCCTTCGATACTCTAGACGACGCAGAGTTCAGGAAGGTTTTCGTCAGAGGACATTGTTTTGAGATCTCTCCTGATGTTATCAGCAAGTACCTTGGTCAAGGGAAGATCATCACTGCCGATAGGGTCCCACCCCTGAACATCATTGCTCAAGAAATCACTGGTGACGAAACCAAGGTCTGGCCTTCCAAGGGGACTTTGCCTTCTGCCGAGCTTACTGCCAAATACTCCATCCTCTATCGCATTGGCATCGCCAATTGGGCTCCCTCCTCTCATGGGTCGAGTATCACGGCAGATCTGGCCCGTCTCATCTTCCAGATAGGTACCCGCTCCTCGTTTGATTTTGGTGATTTTGTGTTTGATCACTTGGCAAAGCATGCCAAGTCTTTTGCAGTGAAGCTTCCCATAGGTTTCCCCTCTCTCATCTTTGGGATCCTGCTTGATCAAAACAAGAACATCTTGAGAAGTTCAGATGTGGTGGGTAAACGACCTGGTGCTCTCATCTTCAGTCCCAAATTGTTTGAAGGGAAACATGCTCGAGATCTTGTCAGACCTTCTGTCGAGACATCTGACATCTCAGGAAGCAAACTTCGTTTGGGGACAATGACAGAGGAAGTTCAGAGAACTGTGTTGAGAGAACTTCGTGAGGAGATTGAGACATTAAAAGGACCATCGAGACTCTCTCCAACAGGAAGTCCAAGGGCGAAGCTCTTGTCAAAGATCTTACAGCTCCTATCTCAGCTACCTCTTCTCAGCCGGGCCAAGCCACTGTGTCTTATGTTTTTGATGCTGCTGAAGAATCTGAGGATGCTGACAAGACTGAAGACGATGAAGAAGACTTTGGGAGTGACCAGGATGTCGTTGGTAACATTGGTGATTCGACTTAATTTTCTCTCTTTTCTTTCACGAACTGGTCTGTATTATTCAACTTTTTCAGACTTCTTTTACATAAGCTACAGTTCTCTATGTATTTCAGTCAAAGGTGTTGGATGGTTTTGTTGGAATCGATCTAGGGTTTGAGAAAATAATTAACGCTTCGATAAGCGGCGGAATTTTAAAAAATTTCTTTTACAAGTAAAACAGTTTTTACTAACCTAGACAAGTGCAAGTACATGTAATTAAAAACCAATATGAGCTAGAAGTTTACTAACCTTTCTTGAAGCTTGAACTTTGAAGAAGCTTGTGGAAAGTTTGCAATGCTCGTCTCCCCTCGCAGCACGTCTCTCTTTCTTTCCTCGGCACCTCGAGCAACCACGAAAGTTTCTATCACTAAATCACTCGAAAAGAAGGAATCAGTGAGTGGGCACTTTTAAACACTACGACTTAAGAACGAGTCTCAAAGTCGCAGAGCTAAACACTAGGTCGAGTGAGGACCTAGGTGCCAAAACAAGAAAAATCGAAAATAAAATAGAAAGAGAGAGAGAGAGGATTTCGGCCACCACAAGGTCTAGAGAGAGAAGCTCTCAATCTCTAACTTATGTGGAATGAATGGAATGAAGGGAATGAGGCCTCTATTTATAGGGGAGGTTTTACCTTCAATAAGGTAGTTTCCTCTTTCATTGAATATCACATATTCATGAGCAAATATTGCTCTCCTTCCCTTAGAGTCACTCGGCCAAATAGGCTTCTAGAAGCCCTTGGATTTGTTTCCTTTTTTGTTCCATTCCTTGCTTGTTTCTTGTGTTGGGCGCCTACCTCTTATTTCCCTTAGAGGAAATTTGTTTCCTCTTTTTCTTTTGGCAAGTATCTTCATACATTTATGCACAAAATATTCTCTCTTGTCTCTTGGGTATTTGGGCGCCTATAGTGATGCTAGAAAGGCCTTCTAGAAGCTTTTCCACTTGTTCATGACAACATGAAAAAGGCCCATTAAGAATTTTCAATAAAATTCTTATGAAATGAAATTAATTCACAAGGCCCAATAAACAAGTTATGGCCGAGTGACATTAAGTCATCAAATGAACTTGTCAAAAAATTTATTGACATTCATTTCATCCTTTGTCTCAAAAGACAAAAATACCCTTTTAACTATTTTCGTTCTTGTTTTGACTTAGCTTCCAGTTTAACTATTCCTATCGATGTGATTCGTGACAGTGACCTCATGGACCCAAATGAACAAAGCTTGAGCTAAACACTTGGACTCAAAAGTTCACAAACCTTTTCCAAGTTTAGCTTAATGCCAACTGACTCCACTAAAGAGCTGACACTGAAAATCTCTCGGTTCAAATGAATTTATTTTCTACTCAAGAATTCGACTTAATTACGATGAGCGGATCCACTGAATATTATCTATGTTTACCCTTCATGAATGTCATCAGCTAGTCGGGATTTACTAAATTACCATTTTACCCTTCTAGCTGTTATTTCCTCAACTCCTTTGTCGCTTGTGAATAAGTTAGAAACAATGTATTGACGAGGAGCTAACAAGTCACATTGTTTCATCCAAAAGAGTCAGGACTCAATTTGGACACTGGCTAGTTCATTTATTCACACTCCAAGGAACAAAGCATGAGGTGACATACATTGCATTTCAGCAATCTTGTATATGAATTCCATATCTATGAGAACTTCACAAAGTTACTCATGACAGACTCACAACTTAGTACTTCACCAATAGGCCTTCGGAATCACATAGTGAGTCCGAACTTTGACTTTCTCAAATGAGAATACTAAGGTGTGAAATGGCATGTCTCATTTCAGGATTAAGGTAAGCATGATGCAATTCATACATAGTGACTTCGAGACATAAGAGGTTAAATGGTTTGTTCTTATATTGTCTCTAGAAGTGCACTGGTCAATTCAGTACCTTCGGAAGATACCTAGAAGAACTATAGAGTCTCCAACTCTCAATGCCTCATAACCAGACATCATAGATTCTTCTAACAATCATACTGAGGTCAATAGTCCTTTGACCCTAAGATTGCGAATATATCGTTTTAAGCAAACTACGAAGAGTTTGTTCATGCAAATCTACATTTGTCTCTTCGTAAGTTGTTAAGTTTGTTTATGGACTAAAAGACTAAGGTTTTATCATAAAGCTTCAAACAAAGAAAGAATGAATGAACGTTTCAACTTTATTAATGAATAGATAGGCAATTACAAGCAAGAGTCTTCATGAGACTTTATTACATCAAATGTACAAAATAAAGACTACAACTCTTCTTGTGGGCACCATTGACAACAAACTTCCACTTGACTCAAAGAAGGTGTGTGTAGTCCTTCATGCCTAATCCCTCACGATGTTGGTCGAAGACCTTGTTCGCTAGGGCCTTGGTGAATGGATCTGCGAGGTTGTACACCGTTGAGATCTTCTTCACTTCCACGTCTCCGCGCTGCACGATCTCTCGAATCAAATGGTATTTCCTCTCAATATGCTTAGAGCGCTTATGGCTTCTAGGTTCCTTTGAGTTAGCGACAGCCCCACTATTATCACAATAAAGGGTCATGGGCTCGTCGACGTTTGGAACAACTTCCAAATACTTAAGGAACTTTCTAAGCCATACAGCCTCTTTGGATGCTTCACAAGCAGCCACATATTCTGCTTCCATTGTGGAGTCAGCAATGCAAGATTGCTTAATACTTCTCCACACAACAGCTCCACCATTAAGGATGAACACAGATCCCGAAGTGGATTTCCTGGAATCCTTATCCGCTTGAAAATCGGAGTCGGTATATCCCGTCATAGTCAGGTCAGTACCTGAGTATGTAAGCATCAAGTTCCTAGTTCTTCGAAGATACTTAAGAACATGCTTAACAGCAATCCAGTGCTCGGGTCCAGGGTTGGATTGGAAACGGCTAACTACGCCAACGGCGAAACATATATAAGGTCTAGTGCAAAGCATGGCATACATGAGGCTTCCTACGGCAGAGGCGTAAGGAATCTTCCTCATGTCTTCAATCTCTTGTGCAGTCTTGGGAGACTGGTCCTTAGAGAGTGAAACTCCATGCCTAAAGGGTGTTTGACCCCTCTTGCAGTCTTGCATCGAGAAGCGATCCATCACCTTATCAATATAAGATGCTTGAGAGAGCGACAGGGTCCGGTTTTTCCTATCTCGAAAGATTTGGATCCCCAGAATATACGCGGCTTCTCCTAGATCCTTCATATCGAATTGCTTTGCTAGCCAGACCTTAACCTCAGATAACTTACCCACGTCATTACCAATGAGTAGTATATCATCGACATATAGTACCAGAAACACAACTTTGCCTTCGTGTATTAACTTGTAAACACAAGGCTCATCTATTGACTGTTCAAAGCCGAAGCTCTTTACAGTTTCATCGAATCTAATATTCCATGACCTAGATGCTTGCTTTAGTCCATAAATGGATTTAAGCAACTCACAAACCTTGGTCTCTTGACTTTTATCCACGAAACCGTCTGGTTGAGCCATGTAAATGCGTTCGTCAAGATTGCCATTCAGAAAGGCTGTCTTGACATCCATTTGCCAGATCTCATAGTCGAGAGCTGCAACTATGGATAGGAGTATGCGGATGGATTTAAGCATTGCGACTGGCGAGAAGGTTTCTTCATAGTCAATCCCTTCTTGTTGGGTATAACCCTTCGCCACAAGTCGTGCTTTGAACGTCTCGACGTTCCCATCAGGACCCCTTTTTCTTCTTGTATATCCACTTACACCCTACGGGTTTAATCCCTTCAGGAAGGTCTACAAGTTTCCAGACATTGTTGACATACATCGAGTGCATTTCAACTTTCATGGCGTCAAGCCAAAGGTTTGATTCAGAACAAGCCATCGCTTGGCTATAGGAAACAGGGTCATCCATGTCGGAGACGGCTACAAGAGAGTCTCCATAAGACATGTACCTGTCAGGCTTTTGAGTAGCCCTCCCACTACGTCTAAGTACTACTTGACGAGATTCTGATGAGTTAGGTTGTGTTTCAGTTGGGGTAAGAACAGTTCTTACAGATGAGGTAGAAGCTTCCTCAACCAACTTTTCTTCAAGCACAATTTTGCTTCTAGGTTTTGCATCCTTCACAAAGTCCTCCTCAAGGAAACGAGCATTCGTGCTAATGAAAGTCTTATCGTCCTCGGGACTATAGAAAGTAAAACCTTTGGTTTCCTTTGGATATCCCACAAACAGGCACAATTCTGACCTACTAGCCAACTTGCTAGTCTTTTGCCTCAGCACGTGTGCAGGGCAACCCCAAATTCGGATGCGGCCAAGATTCACTTTACGGCCAGTCCATCGTTCATAAGGAGTACCAGGAACCGTTTTGGACGGAACTTGGTTCAGAATATAGGCGGCTGTTTCAAGGGCATATCCCCAAAAGGAAAGCGGGAGTGATGAGTAACTCATCATTGATCTAACCATCTCCATAAGAGTTCGGTTTCTTCTCTCTGACACTCCGTTTTGTTGAGGTGTACCAGGTGCGGTAAGCTGAGAAGCGATACCTTCTTCTTTAAGAAAGTCATCGAACTCTCCAGACATATACTCACCACCTCGATCAGATCGAAGGGTTTTGATCACTTTGCCAGTTTGCTTTTCCACTAAAGCCCTAAAGACCTTAAATACGTTAAAGGTCTCGGATTTGTGTTTAAGCAAATAGACAAACCCTTATCTTGAGTAATCATCAGTGAAGGTAACGAAGTATTCGTATCCTTCACGTGCCTGTTGGTTGAGCGGACCACATACATCAGAATGTATTAGTTCCAGCAACTCAGTGGCTCTTCGACCCTTATCGGAGAAAGGTCGCTTAGTCATTTTTCCTTCTATGCAGGATTCACAAGTAGGTAGTGAACCTATTGCAGAGGCTTGGAGTGGACCATCCCTCAAAAGTCTCTTAATCCTATCTAGACTGATATGACCAAGTCTTAAGTGCCAGAGGTACGTTGATTTTGTTAGATCGGAGGATTCAGAAAGTTTGATCCTCTTTGGCTCCCTAATTAGATCGTTATCTATTTCGATGTCTAAAAGAGAAGGTTGAGTGGGATAGATGTAAAAAAGACCATTCTTCATACATGCATCAGTGACAAAAGAATTATAAAAAGAAATACGAATTCCACTCTTTATAAACTTTAAATAATAATCTTGCTCGAAAAGTTGAGCAACAGATACTAGGTTTTTCCCAAAGGAAGGAACATAATACACATTATTCAAATTTAAAGTTCGATCTTCAAAAGATAGCGTCACGGATCCCACAGCCTTCGCAGACACCACGCTCTCAACAATAATCCACGATGATACATTATCAGCTACTAAACAGGCTTCAGTAACAAGTACAATACCTTTTGCTTTGGTTTTGAGGTAGGCAGGACAGTTCCTACGCCAGTGACCAGGCTCGTTGCAGTGGTGGCACTTGTCGTTAGACTTGTCCACCTTCGGAGCCTTTGGCGCCTTCTTCTTCGTGTGAACCTTAGGTTGGTTCTTCTTCTCGGCGTTGCGAGGTCTCTTCTTAGATCCAGAGGTGGAGGCAGTAGCATGTACTTCTCCTTGAGCCATCTTTTTCTTAGTGAGTGCCTCAGCGGTTTGAAGTTCCTTCATGAGCTCGGTAACAGTGTACTCTAGCTTGTTCATGGAATAATTCAATTTGAAGGTATCAAAGGTTTCGGGGAGAGTTTCCAAGATCATATCTATTTTAGTCTCCCCATCAATCTCAGATCCAAGAATCTCCATCTCGTTGAGATAGCTAATGATCAGCATCATATGATCTCTAACGGGAGTTCCAGCCTTCATACGACAGTTCATGAATTGTCGGACCGCTTGTTGCCTAGCTTGACGTCCTTGCCCTCCAAACATCTCATGGAGATTGTAGAGCATATCGGTGGCAGTTTCGTAATCATGATGTTGTTGTTGCAACACATTGTTCATCGATGCCAAAATATAGCATCTCGCAATCTCATCGGATCGAAGCCAGGCCGCCAGGACGTCTTTCTCCTCTTGCGTCGAATCATCATTCGTTTGAGGACAGGGGGTGGTGAGAACCCATTTGTGCTTGTCGACAGTAAGGACTATGTCGAGGTTACATTTCCAGTCGACGTAATTGTCGCCTTCGAGTTTATTCGAGGAAAGAATTGTAGAGAGAGGGTTGAGAGACATATCGCCTATAAAAGTTGAAACAAGTTTATGATTAGTCTTTGGTTTAGGATTTAAGTTTTATTAAGACTTTTGTAAAATCCAAAGGTGTTATAAACCAAACGATAATTTACTCCCTCAAGAGAAGGCCGCAAAAAATCTCCATTTATAAGTAAATGACACATCATTAATGCTAAGCCAAGATTTCAATACATCTATTTTGAGTAGCCACCTTTTAAATTGGTTTGATCACTCACATCCTTTCGCAGAGCCTCAAGGGAGGATACTAGGGATTTAGCCTAAGTGTGCAACCAACCACTTAGTCCAAAAGATCAGCTTTGAAAAACAATCCCCCAAGGGGAGGCCTTGCCATCATTGCATCACTCTCGGACGTAGCTCATTGAGCAATGATCGAAGCAATAACGCCTTGGAGTACTCACATTTAAGTGAGGGTCGCAAGAGCGGCTCTTAGTCCCACGTTATTGCATCTTTCATTAGTGTTGGGGATCGCGGGTTACAAACAACGAATATAACCCTCCCACTTAGTTTTTGGAGTTGGTTCATCGACTCTTATAAGTTCGGAAACAAATTTCCTAGTTAGAGAGCGACAGAGCGGACAACTAGAAGAGAATCCTAGATCGACATGTTCAGAGCAGTATTAGTGCATAAAGGCACAAGGTACATACTCGATCTTTTCCTATTTTCTATTTCGGGAAAGTGCGTGAGGGAAGTGTGAACTTCAACTCACTCGAACACTTGAAAGTTTGAGATTACACATCTTTTTATTTTTCGGCTTGTCTACAAGGAGACCTCCCACTCAAATTTTCAAGAGCATATAGATTTTGAACATATGTGATATAGATATAGTTTTGAAAACATTTTGAAAATTTATTTGATTTGGATGACAAAATATTTTCAAGTTTGAAAGTGAAAACGGTTTTTCAAAATTCAAACTAGTTTTGTAAAAATTCAATTTCAATTAAACTTTCAAAAATCAAAACATTTTAATCTTACACATCATGTTTATAACCATATGAAAAACATTTTTGCTCAAGAAAGTTTTCTCATTAGAGTTCTATAACTCGTGGTAGTGGGGTTTGAAAATCCGGATTTCTAAAAAACTGGAGTTTCAGACAGCCGCGCACCTCGGAGTACAATCGCCATATCTGGCGTCTCCGATGTCCTTTTGAGCCGAAACCGGTGGCATTGGACAGAGGACAGAAAGAGCTTTAATTTAATTCAAGAATCATTAAATTTCGATTTCTGAGCAGAGAGTTATGCCACTTTTAATGCGGGTTTACTCCAGCTCGAAGAAAAAGAAATAAATTAAAACTTTGTCCTTTTTAGGTGCGAAAAAGAATCGAGTGTAACGGAACGTTTTAAGATGTTGTTTAAAGCTTCTATTTGTGTTTTATTAGCAGGGTAATAACATAGAATAAAAGAAATAACAACATGCATAAAACGATTCAAGTAAATAAACGAAACTAGCAAGACAATATAACTAGTCACAAAAATTTACTCGAAATTTCTCAAACCTTTAAAACACGTTTTTCAATATAAAAAAATTAAAAACTTTTAGAACTGATTCTAATGTGTTTTAAAAACATCCCAAACTCATAGAAAATCAACATGCTTTTTAATTTAAAGACATGAGCAATAAATTAAAAAAAATCTAAGATTACAATTCTAACTTGTCACAAAATTAGTAAACTTTCGAAAACGATTTTCAAGCTCATAATTTTAAAAACATGTACATGCATCTCTTTGACCATAGCTCTGATACCATTTGTTGGAATCGATCTAGGGTTTGAGAAAATAATTAACGCTTCGATAAGCGGCGGAATTTTAAAAAATTTCTTTTACAAGTAAAACAGTTTTTACTAACCTAGACAAGTGCAAGTACATGTAATTAAAAACCAATATGAGCTAGAAGTTTACTAACCTTTCTTGAAGCTTGAACTTTGAAGAAGCTTGTGGAAAGTTTGCAACGCTCGTCTCCCCTCGCAGCACGTCTCTCTTTCTTTCCTCGGCACCTCGAGCAACCACGAAAGTTTCTATCACTAAATCACTCGAAAAGAAGGAATCAGTGAGTGGGCACTTTTAAACACTACGACTTAAGAACGAGTCTCAAAGTCGCAGAGCTAAACACTAGGTCGAGTGAGGACCTAGGTGCCAAAACAAGAAAAATCGAAAATAAAATAGAAAGAGAGAGAGAGAGGATTTCGGCCACCACAAGGTCTAGAGAGAGAAGCTCTCAATCTCTAACTTATGTGGAATGAATGGAATGAAGGGAATAAGCCTCTATTTATAGGGGAGGTTTTACCTTCAATAAGGTAGTTTCCTCTTTCATTGAATATCACATATTCATGAGCAAATATTGCTCTCCTTCCCTTAGAGTCACTCGGCCAAATAGGCTTCTAGAAGCCCTTGGATTTGTTTCCTTTTTTGTTCCATTCCTTGCTTGTTTCTTGTGTTGGGTGCCTACCTCTTATTTCCCTTAGAGGAAATTTGTTTCCTCTTTTTCTTTTGGCAAGTATCTTCATACATTTATGCACAAAATATTCTCTCTTGTCTCTTGGGTATTTGGGCGCCTATAGTGATGCTAGAAAGGCCTTCTAGAAGCTTTTCCACTTGTTCATGACAACATGAAAAATGCCCATTAAGAATTTTCAATAAAATTCTTATGAAATGAAATTAATTCACAAGGCCCAATAAACAAGTTATGGCCGAGTGACATTAAGTCATCAAATGAACTTGTCAAAAAATTTATTGACATTCATTTCATCCTTTGTCTCAAAAGACAAAAATACCCTTTTAACTATTTTCGTTCTTGTTTTGACTTAGCTTCCAGTTTAACTATTCCTATCGATGTGATTCGTGACAGTGACCTCATGGACCCAAATGAACAAAGCTTGAGCTAAACACTTGGACTCAAAAGTTCACAAACCTTTTCCAAGTTTAGCTTAATGCCAACTGACTCCACTAAAGAGCTGACACTGAAAATCTCTCGGTTCAAATGAATTTATTTTCTACTCAAGAATTCGACTTAATTACGATGAGCGGATCCACTGAATATTATCTATGTTTACCCTTCATGAATGTCATCAGCTAGTCGGGATTTACTAAATTACCATTTTACCCTTCTAGCTGTTATTTCCTCAACTCCTTTGTCGCTTGTGAATAAGTTAGAAACAATGTATTGACGAGGAGCTAACAAGTCACATTGTTTCATCCAAAAGAGTCAGGACTCAATTTGGACACTGGCCAGTTCATTTATTCACACTCCAAGGAACAAAGCATGAGGTGACATACATTGCATTTCAGCAATCTTGTACATGAATTCCATATCTATGAGAACTTCACAAAGTTACTCATGACAGACTCACAACTTAGTACTTCACCAATAGGCCTTGTTCGGAATCACATAGTGAGTACGAACTTTGACTTTCTCAAATGAGAATACTAAGGTGTGAAATGGCATGTCTCATTTCAGGATTAAGGTAAGCATGATGCAATTCATACATAGTGACTTCGAGACATAAGAGGTTAAATGGTTTGTTCTTATATTGTCTCTAGAAGTGCACTGGTCAATTCAGTACCTTCGGAAGATACCTAGAAGAACTATAGAGTCTCCAACTCTCAATGCCTCATAACCAGACATCATAGATTCTTCTAACAATCGTACTGAGGTCAATAGTCCTTTGACCCTAAGATTGCGAATATATCGTTTTAAGCAAACTACGAAGAGTTTGTTCATGCAAATCTACATTTGTCTCTTCGTAAGTTGTTAAGTTTGTTTATGGACTAAAAGACTAAGGTTTTATCATAAAGCTTCAAACAAAGAAAGAATGAATGAACGTTTCAACTTTATTAATGAATAGATAGGCAATTACAAGCAAGAGTCTTCATGAGACTTTATTACATCAAATGTACAAAATAAAGACTACAACTCTTCTTGTGGGCACCATTGACAACAAACTTCCACTTGACTCAAAGAAGGTGTGTGTAGTCCTTCATGCCTAATCCCTCACGATGTTGGTCGAAGACCTTGTTCGCTAGGGCCTTGGTGAATGGATCTGCGAGGTTGTACACCGTTGAGATCTTCTTCACTTCCACGTCTCCGCGCTGCACGATCTCTCGAATCAAATGGTATTTCCTCTCAATATGCTTAGAGCGCTTATGGCTTCTAGGTTCCTTTGAGTTAGCGATAGCCCCACTATTATCATAATAAAGGGTCATGGGCTCGTCGACGTTTGGAACAACTTCCAAATACTTAAAGAACTTTCTAAGCCATACAGCCTCTTTGGATGCTTCACAAGCAGCCACATATTCTGCTTCCATTGTGGAGTCAGCAATGCAAGATTGCTTAATACTTCTCCACACAACAGCTCCACCATTAAGGATGAACACAGATCCCGAAGTGGATTTCCTGGAATCCTTATCCGCTTGAAAATCGGAGTCGGTATATCCCGTCATAGTCAGGTCAGTACCTGAGTATGTAAGCATCAAGTTCCTAGTTCTTCGAAGATACTTAAGAACATGCTTAACAGCAATCCAGTGCTCGGGTCCAGGGTTGGATTGGAAACGGCTAACTACGCCAACGGCGAAACATATATAAGGTCTAGTGCAAAGCATGGCATACATGAGGCTTCCTACGGCAGAGGCGTAATGAATCTTCCTCATGTCTTCAATCTCTTGTGCAGTCTTGGGAGACTGGTCCTTAGAGAGTGAAACTCCATGCCTAAAGGGTGTTTGACCCCTCTTGCAGTCTTGCATCGAGAAGCGATCCATCACCTTATCAATATAAGATGCTTGAGAGAGCGACAGGGTCCGGTTTTTCCTATCTCGAAAGATTTGGATCCCCAGAATATACGCGGCTTCTCCTAAATCCTTCATATCGAATTGCTTTGCTAGCCAGACCTTAACCTCAGATAACTTACCCACGTCATTACCAATGAGTAGTATATCATCGACATATAGTACCAGAAACACAACTTTGCCTTCGTGTATTAACTTGTAAACACAAGGCTCATCTATTGACTGTTCAAAGCCGAAGCTCTTTACAGTTTCATCGAATCTAATATTCCATGACCTAGATGCTTGCTTTAGTCCATAAATGGATTTAAGCAACTCACAAACCTTGGTCTCTTGACTTTTATCCACGAAACCGTCTGGTTGAGCCATGTAAATGCGTTCGTCAAGATTGCCATTCAGAAAGGCTGTCTTGACATCCATTTGCCAGATCTCATAGTCGAGAGCTGCAACTATGGATAGGAGTATGCGGATGGATTTAAGCATTGCGACTAGCGAGAAGGTTTCTTCATAGTCAATCCCTTCTTGTTGGGTATAACCCTTCGCCACAAGTCGTGCTTTGAACGTCTCGACGTTCCCATCAGGACCCCTTTTTCTTCTTGTATATCCACTTACACCCTACGGTTTTTGTTGATACGGTTTTTGTTGGCTTTATTTTTTAGTGCAAGATGTGTGGAAAGATGTCGGTCGTTATGTTTTCTCTTTTGGTATGACATATTTCCTCCTGTGTGCAGGCTCTTGTTCAGGCATGTTTCCAGTTTTGACAGATTGCTTAGCTGGTGACTTATTGCTGAGATTTTGCCTCGCTGCTGTCTTCATTACAAGATATCTGCCTCGCTGCTGTCTTCATTACAAGATATCTGCCTCGCTGGTGACTTCATTGCACGATATTCGCCTTGCAGGAGACTTAACTATGTGATATTCGCTTGAGGCCGGGTAAGGAAACCCGAGATACCTTCCAAGATTGTAAAGCTGCTATAAAAGCCATGCGCTCCCCCTTAGCAGCCTTGACGCTTTTGATAAAACACTCAGAGCTCTTAGACGTGCAAGATCGGCGGACTGGGAGGCTGTGTGTTTTGTTGATAGCGGTGTATTCTCTCAAACACTTTTCCACAAAGATTGAGTGTTTGTGAGAGTTGAGTTTTGTGTTCTCGCGATTGAAGGTTCACGTACAGCTGAAGACTAAAGGTCATCCGAGCCAGGAGGTTGCTCGAAGGGTGGAATTGAGACGGAGCTCAAATTCAAGGGGAGTCCTTGACTAGGTGATCACTGGTGGTAATAGTCTCTAGGTTTTATTGATTTCTTGATTGTAATCAGATATAAACCTTGTGTGTACTATTGACTACAAGATAGTGAAATCATTTCCGCTGGCAGCGTGCCCCCAGACGTAGGTGTATTTCACCGAACTGGGTAACCATATCATGTGTATTTTTCTTACTGCACTGTTTGTTGTTTATCCATAATCTGTGTTCAAGCAAGTTGATGGACACATTGTCAACACATTGTGTGCGACATCTTGTCTTTGCGACTAATCAGAATTTCATAAAGTATAACATGTATTAATGCCGATATCTTGATCGATGCTAAATATTTTAACTAGTTATATTTAGAGTCGAATTCTATAATTGCACGTGAGAACAATTGGTGGTGGACTCTTCAAATCTAGGCATATGGCGATGCAAGAGGCAAACCCACATGCTACACTCGGATCCGACAAGGTCATGACAGCAAAGGATGAAATATGAAAGGCCATAATTTCTAAAGAGTCATCGAAATCACAATGGAAACAAGGGATCGTTTTTTGGAAGCTGCGAGAAGACCGCGACAAGATGGGTTAAACCCGATATAACATAATCTCCAGGGACCATTATATACAACTGAGATGAGAGCAATGGTCAAAGGGCTACCAGTCTTGGTCTTGTCTTCATTGGTAAGTTGACTTTTGAACTTAGTCACCTGAACAAGTAAAACATAATAGAGCAACTCAATAGTAGTTCAAATGAAAAATGTGAGGTGATGGGTCTTGTCTCGTCTCTAAATTGCAGAGAGAGAAACTAATGAGTAAGAAAAAGAGAATTTTAACATGGTTTGTCTCAATTTTAAATTTTAAAAACTTTCCTTAAACTTGGTTGGTGGGGGTATTTATAGGTATTAAACGCTTGATTGCTGCGTTCGGAAGGTCGGTGGCTCACGAGGGGTGTGTGGTGGATTGTGGCACTGAGGGTCATTCAGTTGCTAGCCTTTGACTGGTTCGTTATCGAGTGGCTAGGCGTCGAGTGGAGATCACCCAAGTGGCTATCCATACGATGGCTAACCGTCGAGTGGTTATTCGTTGGAATCTGTCACGTCACAACCTATTGTCGATCGTTCTCGAAAAACCCGAAACATTAAATTTTGCGCGACTTGTGCAAAATTCCGAACTCAAAAACCTCAACAGGCCGGGCCACTGAAAAAATCCGCCAAGGTCCAAAGACGGCAAAGACCCATTCAAATGGCCCGAAAAGTCCAAGTCCAAGCTCCCACGCGAAGAAGGGATTCGCCATCGCGCGCTCCTCGGAAGTTGCGCGCGCTCAGCGGGCTCCTCAAAAGAGCGCGCGCGCAACGCGCAGAGCACTTGGCGCGCCGCGCGTCCGAAACCCTCGGTCCGCTCCCCGAGGTGCGTCCAGAAACCCTCCTAGGCATCGTCATTCACTATAAATACCCTCTCTCAGTGAGGGGGAGAGATAAATTCATTCCTCTACAAGATTACTCGCTCTCAGAGTTCTGAAATGCTGTCGTTGAATTTCTGCGCACAATTTTCTCTGATCGAGCGCTTAATCTAGCGCACAAGCTGCGCCCAGGATTTTCTACTGAAAATCTCCTACATCTCCCACGCACAAGCTGCGTCAGGGATTTTCTGCTGAAAATCTCCTGTGTCCAACGCACAAAGCTGCGTCCGGAATGCCTCCGACTTGAGAAACCTCATCTCGAGACTTTCAAGTTCATACCCTTTCCTCGGATGCGGCCACTTGATTCGGCCTTGGGTTGATCTGCCCGAAGTTTTAAATCGTTGTTCATTTTCGTGCGATAATATTTTGGCGCTAGAAGGAGGGCACTTTCCGAATTATACAGCCCGAAATCCCTTCTAACCATCATCTTCTTTTTTTTTTATGAAAACTCCTCTTTCTCAGACTTGAGAAAAGATGAGTAATCAACCACCCACACGTTCTGAGGGCGTTAACAGCCCCGATAACGCTACTGGGACCAAAAAAATATTTATTGTGCTCCCGAGCGCATAGTGACGAAGAGTCGCTCCCCGAAGAGAGCTTGACCCGCTCACCATCTCCATCTCCAGATAGCCGGGACGACCGCATCAGGGAGTTGGAGGTGGATATCCACCAACTAAAGGCGACACATGCAAGGTACCATAGCCGACTGGCTGCAAAACGACCTATGCATAACATGATAATCCCCAACGGGGAACCCAAAGACATCAATGAGGAAAGTCGCAACCACGACCCTGATTATGAGGGCCTTGATGATTCGGAGGATATCGAGATTTCTCTCACTATGGACGGGGGACTCCCCACCGTGAATGAAGTCGGTCTTTCGGACCCCACCCCTAAGACGAGGGACGCACCTAAAGCCTCCCGAGAAGGGAACTCCCGACGTTCCGCCTATGACCGACTTGGTCAAAGGGAGAATATTGTGGAAAGCCAGGGCACGCGAAGAGCCCAACGTCTCAGATGGAGCTTGCGCCTTTGTGCTGCGAACCCGAATCTTAGGGATCGCCTTACCACCATACACAACGAGCGTGGAGAAGACCAAAGAGAGCGACTAAGCTCTTGACCAAACGTCCCTCCTGTGGCCCCAAATAACAGAAATCACCGTACGAATCAATGGTCCAATGAGAGGCAACAAGTGACTCCTCTCGAAGAAGGAGTAACTCCGACTCCCTTTCTCGACATGGTCACCATGATACACAATCTTCGAAGTGAAGTTCATGACTTTCGAGAATACGCTGTAGGAGGAAGCGCCTACGGGGTCGTGAAGGAGAATTCCTCGCCTTTTACAGCCCAAATACTGGCCGAGGTATGCACGGGAAATTTCAATCTTAAAAAGAAGCACGAAGACAAGACGGTGCATGGGCCGAAGAGCTACCATTCATCCTATGGGCTTACCGGACGACTACCCGGAATGCCACTAGGGAAACTCCATTCTCCCTCGCGTATGGGATCGAAGCTGTGGTGTCGATCAAAACAGAGATCCCCACATTCCGAGTTGAGACTTTCAACGAGTAAAACAATGATGAGGCCATACGCCTAGAGTTGAATTTAATCGATGAAAAAAGGTTAAAGGCATTTACCAAAGCCTCGTTGTGCAAAAGCGCAAAGTCGAAAAGTACTACAACTTCAAGATCAAAAGGCGAACCTTCACTATTGGAATCCTTGTACTCAGGCGAATGTTTCAAAAAATCCAAGTACAAGGTGCCGGCGTCCTTGGCCCAAACTGGGCAGGACCTTACAGAGTCTGTCAAGTCATACATTATAAGACCTACTACATCGAGTATATGGATGGGACCCCGATCCGTCAACCATGGAATGCAGAATACTTGAGGCAGTACTACCAATAGCCAGCGCTTCCCCCCCCCCCCCGTTTATTGCTTTGTTTTCCAAAATTCAATAAGGCATACAAGCCAATGTTTTAGGATTTTTGCAATATTACAAAAGTTCGAGGTTTTCCCTTCAAAATCCACTTTATCAAAGCTTTTCGGTCATCAAGATAACGCTTGTAAACCCAAAAACTTGGGGAGGGGGGGCTAGTGACATAGGTAACGCGTGAGCAGATCCTCAAGAAAGTACGCTCCACCAAAACAAACTCTTTAGGCTTAACCTGAACACAAACAGGAACAAAGACCTAAAGTTACCATTTACGGTGCAACCTAAGACACCTCCGCGACACGATGTAAGACATCCCAGAGATACATGCTTAAAGTTACCATACATGATGCAACCTATGAAGCCACTGCGGCGCTGTAAGACATCACAGAGATGCAGGCTTAAAGTCATTATACACGGTGCAACCTAAGACGCCTATGCAGCGCACTGAAAGACATCCCAGAGATGCAGGCTTAAAGTCACCATACACGATGCAACCTAAGACGCCTCTGCGGCGCGCTGTAAGACATCCAAGAGATGCAGTCTTAAAGTCACCATACACAATGCACCCTAAGACGCCTCCACGGTGCGCTGTAAGACATCTAAGAGATGCAGGCTAAAGCCGTCTAACCACGACGCACCTAAGCTGCCATAAGGCATACCAAAGCCATCTAACCACGACACACCTAAGACACCATAAGGCGCACTTAAGCCGTCTAACCACGACGCACCCAAAGCCATCATAAGGCGCATCTAAGCCGCCAAAAGGTGCACTTAAGCCGTCTAATCATGACGCACTCAAAGCCGCCATAAGGCGCACTTAAGCCGTAGCCATGACGCACTCCAAGCCACCATAAGGCCACCTAAGTCGCCACGCTAGGAGCAGCTTAAGCCGTCTCACATGACGCACCAAGTTGCCAAGTGCGACGCAGTCAAAGACACCAAACACGGCGCGCTCACATCATCGCAACATTACGATAGACTCATCCCAACCCAAAGAAGACAAGTTCGCTCAGGAACAATGATGCAAACCATACAACGGTTCGCATATCTCAATCCAGATCCCCGGAAAGGAAAACATGCCAACACAATTGCAAAGGGAATGTGTGCAAAATCATGCCAAGACAGAAGACTTGTCAAAACAATCGACAAAGACGTGCGCCTATCGAAATACGCCATGGCTAATCAGAAATAGAGCACGCATCGACGATCAAAATGAGAAGACTTGTTCAAAAGATCAGAAAAAGAAGCATTCAAATTCGAAAGTGAAAAAAAAATTCATATAAAGGAGCAATTGCTCCAAAATTCCTACAAGAGTAAGCGCTAATGCAAGTGCGCCGAAAAGGGGAAAATCCAAAAAAAGCAATCACTAAGACAAGTGCACTGAAAAAGGAAACTCCTAAAGAAAACAATGCGCGGCTCGAAATCTACATGGTCATCTCCGTCATTAGGAGGCTCGACCCCATCAAGCGGTGGGAATAAAGAATTGAAGAAGGCGAAAGTAACCCCACGATAGACATTCTCGGCCGCGGTAGCTTTCCGACACTCCACCAATATGGCAAAAGCCTTATCTCCTCAGCTCTGACATCGAATTTGTCTTGCAAGTTAGACACAAGTTGCTCCGCTGTGGCCTTCTCCGCAATCAGTCGAGCAACCCTCTCCGCTCGCGCTCCAGCCGGATGCAGGCAGCCTCGCTCGATGCAAGTTGGCCCTATATGATGTTCACCGTATCCGTGCGAGTGTTCAACTGGGGTCGTAGGTCATGCACCTCGCTCCGGAAAACTTTCGTAAACCAAGTCGCCACTTTGAGAGCTTGACGCTCTATAGTCAACTCTCCTGCCATCTTCGCCACCGCTGACTGGGCATGATCACACCGGTCTTGGACAACTCCTAGTTTCACGCGAGTATCTTGAAGTTGATCGCGAATACTCACAAACTCTACCCTTGAGTTGAGATTTCACTTGAGCAAGCTCCTCTTGGATGAGTTCCATGCACCGAATGAGGTCGTGTAGAATCTTCTCGCCCCGGGTCGCACGTGCAAGCACCTAGAGCGATCAGAAGAGCAAGTCAGTGAAAAAGAAACCGTTGCAAAATGTTGCGATGAGAAAAGTAGATGAAAATTTACCCTCTGGGCGTTAGAAATGCCATTGCGAAAGAACTCTGCGTCTGTTGTCACACAAAAATGAACAACGATTGAGAATCTAAGACTTTAGAGAAGGGCCCGGCTCGTAGCTTCTAGTGAAGACTTTAGAGTGGTCGCTTAACTCGTACCTCAGAGTTCTAACTCAAGGGCCAAGAAGCTGGGGCGCAGCTTGTGCGCTGTGAGGACTCAGGTCACAGAAATGGAATGCGCTCCCTCTCGTCAAGGGGGGTTCTCGGATTTCTGAGCCGAGTCAAGAGAAGAGGAGAGAGAGAGAGTTGTTGGAATGTCACAAGAGAGTGGTGAGAGAGAAGGGAGAGTTCTAAAAAATCGCAAGAAAAAATGATATCAAGGTCCCCCTCCAAGTGAAGAGGATGTGGGTATTTATAGGCTTGGAGGAAGCCTTGGGCTGACCCCCTTGAGGCCCACCGGATGGCAGGGCGTGGGGCGCGGCGTGCACGCGTGGGGCATCCTCGGCCAGGGCGCGGGGCGCGCAGGGTGTGACGCCCGGTTGGGCGCGGGGTGCGCACGAGCATGAGGCCCTATCGGGCGTGCCGGGGCTTGGAGCCTGGTCGGGAGCGCTGTCTGGTCCGCGTCCCGGCAGGGGTGTGCCGATGCTCACCGAGGGAGGTCCGGTCAATGCCGAGGCGCATGCCAAAGGAGGCTCGGCCAGCGTTGGGGCACTCGGCCTAGGCAGCAGGGCGCGCGCAGGCCGGGGGCGCGAGGGCGCGTGCGGGCCGAAGGGCCGAGGGCGCAAGGGCGTGCGCGGGCGTGAGGCCCTGTCGGGCGTGCCGGGGCCTGGAGCCCAGTCGGGAGCGCTGTCTAGTCGGCGTCTCGGCATGGGTGTGCCGGTGCTCACCGAGGGAGGTCTTGCCGGCGCTGGGGCGCACGCCAAATGAGGCTCGGCCAACGCCAGGGCGCGCGCGATAGGGCGAGCGTGGGGGAAGGAGCAAGGCGCGCGCGAGGGAGCGGGGCGCGCATAGGCGGGGGCACGAGGGTGCGCGCGGGCCAGAGGGCCGAGGGTGCGAGGGCGTACACAGGCCGGGAGTGCTAGGGCACGCGCGGGCCCGTGGGCCGGGGGCCCAGCGATGCAGTACGCGCATGGGCCAGCACGTGCACGGGTCAGGACCTGGTAGGTGGTCCGGCTGGCGAATCCCAGCTGGCGCGATATCGTTTTTGTTTTTCCGGTTTCTAAAAAATGACCGGTAACATTAGCCCCCTAAGTTCATGCCATGCGAGTCGCGAGTCGTGAACTTTGATTTTCGTGGGCGTTGAGGTCTTTTGTCCCTCTCAAATTTTTTTGGGCCGGACCCATGGGGGTCGGGCCGTCGAGACAGAGCCGGGTTCTGGCCTACCGGCCGGACCATAGGGCCCGCGCGTGTCTTGACGCCGGCGGGCCAGCGCGCGCGCGAGGCTGTTACACGGGTCGGGCCCATCGCGCGCGGGCATGTGGGGGGGTAGGAGTAGGGTTCCTACTCCTTCCTCTCCTATAAATAGGAGAGTCCCCTCCCCCTTTTCTTCACACCTGGAAGCCTTAAGAATTAAAAAAAAAAAATTCTTTTTTGAGTTGAAATTTATGGGGCTTACCTACTTTTTCCATCCTTTGATGGGGAGTGAATTCTTTTCCATGTCGATGGTCCCGAGGTTGATCTTTCCTGCCCTTCCTAGAATTCTGGGAGAGCGGCTAAGGGTCCTTTTGAGAGACACGACGGGATTCCGATCTACGTCAAGGAATATTCTCGCGTGGCTGATCAATGGCTCGCGGAATTGGAGACTAACGTCGCGGCACTAGTCGAGCTGGCAGAGCCCGGGAGCAGCCCATCAACTAGGTGTGGCCTCGAAGGGGGAAGGGGGGACGAGAGGTCTCACGACACGTGCTCATCACGCTTGGTGATAAACTTGGTCTCCCGCGAGGCGTCCTTCGACGTCCCCTCGCCCAAGCGGCGAGACAAGGTGGCCAAGTCCGCAGGGCTTTCCCGGGCATCTCACTTAGAGACCACAGGCGCTGAACTTGCGATAATTCCGTTCGAATCATTCTTGGACGAGATTCACTCCAATGACCCCCTAGGGTCGGATTCGGAGGGTCCTGGAGAGGAGCTGGAGGCTTCCCCTGCGATGGGGAAAGTGGAGCGTAGCGGGAAAGTACTTGAGATGGCCAGGGCGGCCTTTATGTCAGCAGAGTCTTCGGAATATGCTTCTGGGAAGTCCTTGGAGAGGACCCGCTGGTATAGAGTGGGCGATTCTATTGCCCTCGAGGGCTTAGACTGCAAGGGGGTTGATGCCGCAAGCACGCGCACCACCTAAGTCTTTAGCATGCTTCGGGAGACGTACAACATCTTTCCCTCGGTGGGGCTTCTTAGACCTTTCTCCGAGGACCGGTCATCCCGCCCGAGGAACGGGTTTGGTGCCATCACGATAGGGAGCCCTTTATTGTGGGTTGTGTTTCCCCTTTCCGCCAATCGTTCAGTGGATTCTGGCTCGACTAGGAGTCCATGCTTGCCAAATGAGCCCGGTGTTGTATCGCCTGTTGGCGATGAGCTTCATGGAGTGGCACTGCCAGACGCAACGTGCCATGACCGTGGACGATTTCCGTAACCTGGTTGCCGTATTCTCGGCGCCGAGGCAGTCAGGCTTTCACATGGCCCGTGCTCGGGTCAACGTAAGGTTGATTGACGACAACGACCCACTTAGTCATAGGTCGTGGGTGTGGGTCTCGACAGACGCTTTTGGTGAGGCGCCCCTCCACTTTGGTCGCCTGGCGGATTTTTCGGCAGACGAGGGGTAGACGGAGCTCCCCTTTGTGAAGGAGATATCGGGGATGTCCGAGGCTCGCAAGGCGGGCGAGCGGTTCTGTTCTCCCGAGCTGATGGCGCTAAGCGGGTGGTTCCAGCCCTTTGCCTCGGG
Organism: Urtica dioica subsp. dioica; assembly: GCF_054948205.1. Classification (NCBI taxonomy): domain Eukaryota; kingdom Viridiplantae; phylum Streptophyta; class Magnoliopsida; order Rosales; family Urticaceae; genus Urtica; species Urtica dioica. The sequence continues at coordinate 49,674,080 of NC_142756.1, forward strand.
CTCTGAGGAGGCACTCCGGGCGGGCAGGCCGCCTAGTCACGAGGCCCAACCGGCTGTTCCTGCTTCTCCGGGTACCATTGCGATTTAAGATTTCTTTACTAACTGAAACCTGACCTTTGTTGTTTAGCTGGTGCAGCCGCTAAGAGGAGGGCTCGAAGACTGGCTTCTACTTCTTGGAACCCCGAGAGGATGGCGGAGATCCGTTCCAGGGTTGCCGACCGTAGGGCGAGAGAGGATCGTGTCGAGGCTGCCTGCCCCGTCGAGCAAGAGCCCCGTGCCTCACAGAAGAAGGCTTCGGCCTCGGCGCTTCCTGACGAGCGTTCCGAGTCCAAGAGAGTGAACTCCGCGGTGAAACTGGAGGCGAGGGAGTCTCGAGCTGATTGTTATGTGAGATTTTTCCCATATCAAAAAAACGTCAGGGCCCAACTCAAGCGAGGATGCATGGCAACCCCGGCCCAAAGAGTAGAGCCCAAGATTAAGACAAGTCGAGCTCACCCCTGACGGGACCTCTCATCCTGGCGTCTAGGCGAGCTCGACCCCCCGGGCGAGCTCGACCTTCAGGCAGGCTCGACCTCTAAGCCGGGCTCGACCTCCAGGCGAGCTCGACACCCCCCCCCCCCAGGCGAGCTCGACACCCCCCCCCCCCAGGCGAGCTCGATCTCCTGGCAGGTTCGACCTCCAGCCAGGCTCGACCTCCAGGCGATCTCGACCTCAAGGCGAGCTCGACCACTAGGCGAGCTCGACCTCCAGGCAGGCTCGACCTCCAGGCCAGGCTCGACCTCCAAGCCGGGCTCGACCTCCAGGCGAGCTCGACCCCCCCAGGCGAGCTCGACCTCCAGCCAGGCTCGACCTCCAGGCGATCTCAACCTCCAGGCGAGCTCGACCCCAAGGCGAGCTCGACCCCCAGGCGAGCTCGACCTCCGGGCAGGCTCGACCTCCAGGCTAGGCTCAACTTCCAGACTAGCTCGACCTCCTGGCGAGCTCGACCTCTAGGCGAGCTCGACCTCTGGGCGATCTCGATCTCCGGGCGATCTCGACCCCAGGCGAGCTCGACCTCCAGGCCAGGTTCGACCTCCAGGAAGAAGTCCAACCCAAAAATTGTGAAGGCAATCCCAGCCCTGCCAAGGGCCGGGAAAGAAAAGTCCCAGCCCTGCCAAGGGCCAAGAAAGAAAAGTCTCAGCCCTACCAAGGGCCAAAAAGGGAAAATCCCAGCCCTGCCAAGGGCCAGAAAAGAAAAGTCCCAGCCCTGCCAAGGGCCAGGAAGGAAAAATCCCAACCCGGCCATGGGCAAGGAAGGTTCAAGCGTTGAGCATGGTCAGCCCCTACAAAAATCAAGGAAAGAATGAAAAGACCATCCTACCCCGACTCATCACACTCCTATAAATACCTTCAGATTCTTCATTTGGAAAAAAGCTCTCTCACGACTCAAAATGTTGGAAATTGAGTAACATTAAATAGGTGCTTTGATTAGCTCAATTTAATTTGTTCACTAAAAGACAAAATAGTGTGTTGTTGATTGAGAAAGTGAGTTTGTGTGTGGGAAAGAGTCCCACATGGAACAAATACAGGTGAATGAGGAAGTGACGAGGTCGACTAGGCGAGCTCGACGAAGTCTTTTCAGCTCGACTGCGGCGAGGTCGACTGAACAAAATGACGAAGTCATTTCAACTCGACTAGGGCGAGGTCGACTGGATGAAATGACGAAGTCATTTCAGCTCGACTAGGGGCGAGGTCGACTGGACGACCTCCTGGTGAGCTCGACCTCCTGGTGAGCTCGACCTCCTGGTGAGCTTGACCTCATGATGAGCTCGACCTCCTGGTGAGCTCGACCTCCAAGCGATACGGCACGGTCCACGGGCTTCTCGCGGCGATTCTCGCCAACGGTCGCGCCTCCTCATTTAGCAGTTATTTGTGGTTACCGTTCGAACAAACGGTCACATCGCTTCGAAACGAGCTATCGTTTGGCCAACGGTCGTGTCGTTTGCGACTATAACCGTAGTTCGACCGAAACAGTGCGTCTGTTCGTCGAACCTCTTCGCGAACAGGTATGATTGCTTATATAATCCGACTTCGGATTCAGTAATCTACACAGGTTTTCGAACTAACTTTCTCTCTTCCCGAAACACTTATCCAGAAACACAGTTCTTGCTTATTTTCGGATTTTCACTCTCTCTTGGTGCAGTCCGAACTAGGCTTGTCGTATCCTGCGGTATTCTTGTAAAAAAACCTTAAGACACTTTGGGATACTCGAAATACTATAAGGAAAGCGTTCCTATGCGTGATTCAAGCCTCGAAGTGTTCAATTTCGAAGAATTATCTAACAATCTTATAGTATCTTGTGCTATGGCTACCGAGGCGTCTGTTTCGAGTCTGAAAGTGATGAGCCAGGACTTCGTCAAGTTGGACCGCTTCGACGGCACCAATTTCACCCGCTGGCAGGACAAGATGCGTTTCTTCCTCACCGCCATGAAGATCTTCTACGTGCTCGACCCGACGTTGGAGCCCATCCCGAAGCCGACGGACAATGATGATGACGAACTCAAGGCAGACCGAAAGAAGCGTCAAGAGGACGAGCTGCTGTGCCTAGGTCACATTCTGAACACATTGTCAGATCGACTCTACGATCTCTACACCGACAATCCATCGGCGGTCGAGATATGGAAGGCTCTCGAGTACAAGTTCAAGGCGGAAGAAGAAGGTACCAAAAAGTTGCTTGTCTCGAGTTATTTTTATTTCAAGATGTTTGATGACAAGCCTATACTTGCTCAAGTTCATGAATTGCAAGTTATCGTCAACAAATTGAGGACTGTGAAGATAGATGTTCCGGAGACTTTCCAATTTGGTGCGATTATTGCGAAGTTGCCCAATTCGTGGAAAGGCTATCGGAAGAAACTTCTTCACAACACCGAGGACTTCTCTTTGGAGCAAATCCAGAAACATCTTCAAATCGAGGAGGAATCGAGGATGAGAGAGAAGACAACGGATGCCGGTACTTCCAAGGCCAATGCGGTGAGCGCTAAGGGCAAAAGGAAGTGGAATGACAAGGAAAGTTTTTCGGGTTCCAAAAAGGACTCGAAGAAATTCAAGCATTCCGGCAAATCCAAGTCCGGTAACAAGCCCGGGTCCAAAGGGGGTTGCTATGTGTGTGGCAAACCCGGTCACTATGCTCGAGATTGTCGACACCGCAAGACGGAAGAGAAAGAGGTCGACGCCACTATGACCGATACTAACATAGTCGCTACGTTGAGCGAACTCATGGCGGTCAAAGGCAAAGTTCAAGGGTGGTGGTACGATACTTGTGCTACCGTTCACGTCGCCTATGATAGGGCTGCCTTCAAAACCTATTTTGAAGTCAACGATGGACAAGCAGTTCAGATGGGAAACGAGCATCGCTCTCAAGTTGTTGGCATCGGAAACGTGGATCTCAACTTCACATCCGGGAAGACGGTCACTTTGACCAATGTTCTCCATGTTTCGGATATGTGTAGGAACCTAGTTAGTGGTGATCTCCTAGGCAAATGGGGGATCAAATCTGTGTATGAGTCGGGCAAGCTTATCTTGACCCGTAATGGTGTATTTGTTGGCAAAGGCTATTCCAGTGAAGGGATGGTCAAACTATGTATTATTGACAATGTTATTAAGGAAATTTCTCCTTCTGCTTATATGCTTGACTCTGTTTCTTTATGGCATAGTAGATTAGCACATATTGGTTTTAGCACTATGAAAAGGTTAATTAAATGTGGATTAATTTCGTGCAAATCTGATAAATTAGATAAATATGAAATATGTGTGAAATCTAAAATGTTAAAGAAACTGTTTTATAGTGTAGAGAGAAATTCTAAGTTGTTAGATCTTATACAGTCTGATTTATGTGAATTTAATGGCATGTTAACCAGGGGGAGGGGGGGAATAGGTATTTTATTACCTTTATTGATGATTGCTCTAGATTTACATATGTGTTTTTATTGAAACATAAATATGATGCTTTTAATGCTTTTAAGGTGTATAAGGCTGAAGTAGAAAATCAATTAGGAATTAATATTAAAGTCCTTAGAAGTGATAGGGGCGGTGAATATTTTCCTAGTGATTTTAATGCATTTTCTGAAGAAAATGGCATTGTTCATGAATGTTCCGCACCTAGAACACCACAACAAAACGGTTTAGCCGAACGTAAAAATAGGACACTTCAAGAGATGATAAATGCCATGTTAATGCATTTTGAATTACATTTTAGTTTGTGGGGGTGAAGCTTTACTTTCCGCATGTCATATTTTAAACCGTATTCCTTTAAAGAAAACCCAAATATCTCCGTACGAGGTATGGAAAGGGCGAAAGCCTAATATTGGGTATTTCAAAGTGTGGGGGTGTCTAGCCTACTACAAAAACATGGATCCTAAAAGGACCAAGTTGGGTCCTCGATGGATACGAAGTGTTTTTGTTGGCTATGCTATGAATAGCAAGGCATATAGACTTCTAAACTTAGAGTCTAATGTCATAGTAGAATCCCGAGATGTGGAATTCTTTGAGAATCTTAACTCGATAGAAAAAGAATCTCAAAATTCCACTAATGAAGAACCTCGACTAGGCGAGCTCGACCTCCAGGCAGGCTCGACCTCAAAGCGAGCTCGAAACCCAGGCGATCTCGACCTCCAGGAAGGGTCGACCTCAAGGCGAGCTTGAAACCCAGGCGAGCTCGACCTCCAGGCAAGCTCGACGCCTCGAGAGGAAAGTTCTTCTAGGGTAGTTGTAGAACAACCCGAACTTCGGAGAAGCAAAAGAATCCGTAAGACTAAGGATTTAGATTCTCGCCTCATTTCTTTTTACCTAGTAGAAGGAAATAGAGAGAGTTTTGCTCGGAAAATTCCTATTATTCTTCTTATTGAAGATGATCCTAAGACTTATAATGAAGCTGTGGCTTCTCGAGACTCCGCCTTTTGGAAGGATGCTATCCAAGATGAAATGGATTCTATTATGTCAAACCACACTTGGGAGATTGTCGATCTACCCAAAGGGTCGAGACCTATTGGGTGTAAGTGGGTGTTCCGAAAGAAGTACCATAGTGATGGCACTCTTAACACTTACAAGGCTAGATTAGTAGCCAAAGGATTTCGACAACGAGAAGGAATTGATTACTTTGACACATATGCACCGGTAGCAAGGACAACAACAATTAGAGTGTTGTTTGCCTTGGCTTCTTTGTATAACCTCAATGTTCATCAAATGGATGTCAAGACGGCATTCTTAAATGGAGATCTCGATGAGGAGATTTACATGGAGCAGCCGGAAGGTTATGTACTTCCGGGTAATGAACAAAAGGTTTGCAAACTTGTTAAATCCTTATATGGATTCAAACAAGCACCCAAACAATGGCATCAAAAGTTTGACTCAGTCATACTTTCGAATGGATTTGTTCCTAACGTTTGTGACAAGTGTTTGTACACAAAGGTGCGTGGTAACCTTGTGATCTTCCTATGTCTCTATGTTGATGATATGTTGATCATTAGCAATGAGATGAAAGGAATATTAGAAACGAAGAGGTTTCTATCTTCCACTTTCAAAATGAAAGATCTTGGACAAGTTGATACTATTTTGGGTATCAAGGTTCGTAGAACCAGTGGGGGTTATGAACTTAGTCAATCACACTATGTTGAAAAAGTGCTTGATAAGTTCAAACATTTAAATTTCAAAGAAGTGAACACCCCATTTGATCCAAGTGTAAAACTTGAAAAGAATGATGGAAGGGCTGTGGCTCAATTGGAATATGCTAGTGCGGTTGGTTGTCTTATGTACTTGATGCAATGTACTCGACCAGACATAGCATTCGCCGTTAGTAAAATGAGTACATTTACTAGCAATCCAAGTGCCGAGCATTGGAAGGCCATTGGGAGAATTTTTGGATTTCTTTTGAAAACCAAAAATCTTGGACTTCAATATGGTCAGTTTCCTGCCGTACTAGAAGGATATACTGACGCAAGTTGGATATCGAGTGTCGGAGATAACAAATCTACGACGGGATGGGTGTTTACACTTGCCGGTGGGGCAGTTTCTTGGAAATCAAAGAAACAAACTTGTATCACTCATTCGACCATGGAATCAGAGTTCGTGGCTCTTGCTTCCACAGGTCAAGAGGCTGAATGGTTGAGGGATCTTCTTTTAGAAGTTCCATTGGCTAAAGACAATATAGCAACCGTGTCGATACATTGTGATAGTCAATCAACTTTAGATAGAGCATACAGTTAAGTGTATAATGGAAAGTCTAGACATATTAGTCTTAAACATGACTATGTGAGGAAATTGATCAAAGATGGAATCATTTCGCTCACATATGTGAGATTAAGCTTTAATATTGCTGATCCGTTCACTAAACCTCTTGCAAGAGATTTGGTGAAATCGACCTCGAGAGGTATGGGTCTTAAACTCCTTGAGTAGCGATCTGACAATGATGGCAACCCAACCTAAGGTTAGGAAATGACTAACAATAGGTTCAATGGGTACGAACAAGTCATTGAATTGGATATTCATAACATTATATAATAATGTTGACTGTTACAATCGGTAGGTTGAGTTTCTTAACTCTTAATGAAGTTAAGTCTTGAGGACAAGTATCTATACGTAACAGAGATACTGTAAGAACTTCACCTATGTGAATTTCAGGATGGTGCCGTCCCAAAAGTGAGAGTTGGAGTTTCTCTCATGAAAAAATCACGAGACAGGATGAGCACATGGCCATTAACGGTGCTAAGCGTGTGATATAGGCGAAGAACAGTAAAGGGTGTGTGTTGAGTAACACCGATTTTATCACAAGGAAAATAGGTTCAAAGCCTGGCTACCTAATTTCCGATAAAGTCTTGTGTTTGCTTATACTAAGGATAAGTTCAAATCGAAAGATACTTATCTGTACTAGCACTCTTTGTCTCTTTTCTGGATTCTATTTTGACTTTTCTGAACAAGTGGGGGATTGTTGGAAATTGAGTAACATTAAATAGGTGCTTTGATTAGCTCAATTTAATTTGTTCACTAAAAGACAAAATAGTGTGTTGTTGATTGAGAAAGTGAGTTTGTGTGTGGGAAAGAATCCCACATGGAACAAATACAGGTGAATGAGGAAGTGACGAGGTCGACGAAGTCTTTTCAGCTCGACTTCGGCGAGGTCGACTGAACGAAATGACGAAGTCATTTCAGCTCGACTAGGGCGAGGTCGACTGGATGAAATGACGAAGTCATTTCAGCTCGACTGGGGGCGAGGTCGACTGGACGACCTCCTGGTGAGCTCGACCTCCTGGTGAGCTCGACCTCATGATGAGCTCGACCTCCTGGTGAGCTCGACCTCCAGGCGAGCTCGACCTCCAAGCGAAACGGCACGGTCCGCGGGCTTCTCGCGGCGATTCTCGCCAACGGTCGCGCCTCCTCATTTAGCAGTTATTTGTGGTTACCGTTCGAACTAACGGTCACTTCGCTTCGAAACGAGCTATCGTTTGGCCAACGGTCGTGTCGTTTGCGACTATAACCGTAGTTCGACCGAAACAATACGTCTGTTCCTCGAACCTCTTCGCGAACAGGTACGATTGCTTATATAATCCGACTTCGGATTCAGTAATCTACACAAGTTTTCGAACTAACTTTCTCTCTTCCCGAAACACTTATCCAGAAACACAGTTCTTGCTTATTTTCGGATTTTCACTCTGTCTTGGTGCAGTCCGAACTAGGCTTGTCGTATCCTGCAGTATTCTTGTAAAAAAAAAAACCTTAAGACACTTTGGGGTACTCGAAATACTATAAGGAAAGCGTTCCTATGCGTGATTCAAGCCTCGAAGTCTTCAATTTCGAAGAATTATCTAACACAAAAAACCTCTGCCTCTCTCTCATCTGAGACTTTCTCTCTCTAAAACTTTGGAGCACAACACCCCTACTAATGTTGAGCGTCGGAGAGGTAAACAGAGGCAACCCCTCTGTTTCCCCTTTGTAGTTCACACCTCTCTGCTTGCTTTTCAGGTGCTTGGACGAGATAGACACTACCAACAGCTAAGGGACGACTTTGGATACCAAGTCCGACACGCTCGAGCCCGAACGCGACCACTTGGTCCGGCCTCGGGTCGAACCGTTTGGGGCTTCTAAATAGTTGTCCGAAAAACTGCAACAACATTTTGGCGCTAGAAGGAGGGGGTCTCGAGAACAACCACGAGCTCTCCACCGGCAAACTCACTCCCTCCACGGAAGACCACAAAAAATCAAAGCCAACAATTTCCTCTCCAAACATATTCTCTCTCCCATTTTATTCTTCAGCCACAAAACAAAAGAAAAAAAAAAGAGATTCCTCTCTGGTCTTCGTCTCAGACTCTCCAGCGAGAAGAAGAATCAGAGAAAAGAAAAAAAAAGAGAAGGGAGAGAAGAAAGGAAAGACAAGGAGACGGCGGCCACATCAGCGCTCTCGGCGACGACCGTGACTCTTGTGACTCCGGCGCCCTCGCACGACAACGGTCACAGCTCCTCCACCCACCTCGCCGCTCCGGCAACGAGGTCTGGTCCGTGCTCACCTTACCTCTCCAGCGACAATCGTGGCGACATGGAAGAAGGGTCTGGAGCTTGCGTCGACGGGGATCTGGGACCGGTGAATGAGCTTTCAGCCACGCGAAGAAGAGGAGCGAGTCCGAAGCCGTGAACGTGGGCGAGCCGGTCTCCTTGGGCCAGCTGGTCATCGGGCGCTGCAGATCCGCGCGATCCCTCCGCGCGCGAACCAGCCCCGACACCCGCCGAAGTCTCGACTCCCGCCGGCGCTGCAGATCTGATCGACCCCGGCGCTCGCGAGCCAGCCTCGACGCTCGCCAAGACCTTGCCCCCAATCGGCCCGCCACGAACGCCGGCGGGAAGAGCTCCTGCCAGATCGACAGCCACCTGAGCCAACGTTAGTAGAGATTCTCGGCGACGCATTCCCTCTACCACTTTCACTCCCACTACTCTCGCGCCTTTGGAACGATGAGTCACATTCCCACTAGCTCCGCGGGTACTCAAGCGACGAGCTCGAGGTACGGTCTCCGACGCCTCGCGCACCGTCTTGAAGGGCAACCTCGCGATAGCGGGAGCCAGCCCCAAGACCCGGTGAATGACCCCGAGGCCGAGCTCCGAGAGGACACGGCCCGGCGGCTTGCGGAGCTCCTTGACCGTCCCGGCGTCGACGGCTCACTCATCGCCAACCTCCTTGGCTACGACGTCGAGGATCGATCCGTTCGAGACGACTCCGACCCCGACTACGTGGGGGAGTTGAGGACCGATGAGGCGACTCCTGGCCTCGCCCGTTCACGGCCCGAGAGGTCCAATGGTGCGTTGGCCGATCCTACGCACCCGTCGCGACGACAAGCATGGTCACATTCCCGGGGTCTCGCCCCCTCGGTTTCAAGAGGCGGCCGGACACGGCCCCTCGCCGAGGAGAGAGCGACTCAGGTGGATGATGCGGCCGATAGCCGAAGCACTCGCCGGACGGTCCGACCAAGGGCGACCTCGCCTCGCCGCGCACCGAGCGTGGACCTTAGAGAGTGCTTGACGGCGCAGAGAAACTCCCGAGGGGAGGATCTCCGCCAAAGGCTCAACTCTCGGAGGGACGCACTTCCCGCCGCAACTCTCGACCGGCCGCAGGCCAATGTCATGGACCAAGCGTCCAATGAACGCCAACCGGCGACTCCCGTGGCCCCGGCAGTCAGCCCTGCTAACGAGCTCAACATGGTCACGATGATTCAAAGCCTCCAGAATCAAATCATTGAGATGAGGGAGTCAGGGAGGCAACGACCGTATGGAGGGATTGAGGAGTCGTACTCTCCCTTCGCCGCTCAAATCCTCGCGCAACCTTGCGTGGGGAACTTCAAATTGCCGTCCATCCCTCCATATGACGGACGGACGGACCCGAACTTCCACATCCAACACTACGAGACATGGATGACAATGCAAGGGCAGCCGGACGCGACCCTATGCCAAGCCTTCAGCCTGACCCTCACAGGGTCGGGCTTTGAGTGGTTCCGGAGTTTGAGACCTGGGAGAATCCCGTCCTTCCGGGCCTTGCGAGAAGCTTTCCTTGCCCGCTTCGCCATGCTCGTGGCACAAAAGATGTCAAAGACCCACCTCCTCTCCATTCGGCAAGGGAGAGACGAGACGTTGAGACAATACCTCGCTCGTTTCACCGAGGAGTCTCACAAAGTCGAGGGGTTCGACGACAAGGACGCCATCACGGCGATCACCGAGGGAGTTCGCACGAGCGACTTCCTCAAGTCCATTGTTGGGAAAGTCCCGCGGGACATGGCGGAGCTGATGACGAGAGCCCTCACGTATATGGGAATCGAGGATTATCTCGATGGCCGAGATGGCCGGAAATCAGGGGGACAGGGTAGTCGACGCCGCGACGACCAAGACGGAGATCGTCCCGACCCTCAGAAGAGGAGGAACACGGGAGGCCAGGCCCCTAGCGGTCGCTCCCTCCCCGGGCCGAGGCCATCACACGTCGATAGCTTCCGAAAGTTCTCGACGTTCACCCCCCTGAACACTCCGTCGGAGCGGATCCTGGCTTTGCACCGTGACAAACTGGGAAGTCCAACTCCTCTCACGAAGGATCCCGCCAAGAGGGATCGAAACAAGTTCTGCGAATACCACCAAGATCACGGGAATCTGACGTCTGAATGCTATCAACTCAAGCGTCAGATTGAGGCCCTGATTCAAGACGGGAAACTGAAAGAGTACGTCCTCAGAACGATCGAGACGGCCGCGGCACACGGAGAGCGCCCGCAGCAAGAAAGAAAGAGTCCGGCGACGGTAACTGTCACGGACCGAGGAGCAAACGAAGAACCGGAGAGCTCACAACTGCACGTCGTGGGCTCAATCATGGGCGGCCCGGAGTTTGGAGACTCGTCCACGCAAAGGAAGAAGTACGTGCGTGAAGTTTCCCAAGGGAAAATAGCGCACTACATCAACCATACATACGAGGCCCCTCCTCCGGCCCCATTCAAGTCCATGTTCTTCACTGGCCAAGAGGTGGCGCGAGTCCTCCATCCACACAACGACGCGATCGTCGTCTCAGCCCCGGTCGCCAACAACCTCGTCCGGAGAATCCTAATCGACAATGGGAGCTCCGCCGATATAATCTTCAAGTCGGCGCTGGACAGGATGAAGCTATCTGGGATGAGACCGACCCAGATCTCGACTCCACTCTTCGGATTCTCCGGGGAGAGGGTCATGACGGAGGAAACCATCGACCTCCCGGTGACCTTCGAGACACCGGGGTGGCTCGAGGTCACCCACATCGTATAGTTCTTGGTCGTGGACCAAACCTCCGCCTACAACATCATAATTGGCCGCCCGACCCTCAATCGGTTGAAGGCCATTACGTCCACTTATTACCTGATGATGAAGTTCCCGACTGACAAGGGAATAGCCATGATGTTGGGAGACCAATCGATGGCAAGGATGTGCTACATCCAAGGTGTGGATGGGAAAGAAAAGGGAAAGATGGTGAGCACCGTCTTCCAGCTCGGGGACAAGCTCCCATGCGAGATCGAGGAGGGAGGCACCTTCGGAGAACTGTACTAAAGGGACGATGCCGAGCGTCGAAGGGTGGAGACACCGGACGACCTTGTTCCCGTCACGTTGGACGACGCCAAACCTGACCAAGTAGTCAAGGTAGGCGCCCAGCTCTCGTCCGAAGCCCTAAACCAGCTCGCCACCTTCCTCCGCGAGCACAAAGACATCTTCGCGTGGACACACGCCGACATACCAGGGATCGACCCCGAGATAATGGTTCACTGTCTCAACGACGACAAGAGAGTAGCTGAACGCGTTCAACCGCGGCGGACGTTCAGCGGAGAGAGATACCAAGCCATTGGCGAAGAGGTTGACAAACTTCTCGCCGCCGACTTCATCAGGGAGGCGGAACACCCCAAGTGGGTGTCCAATGTGGTGATGGTCAAGAAGCCAAACGGGAAGTGGCGGATCTGTATCGACTATAAAGATCTCAACAAGGTCTGCCTGAAAGATATCTTCCCTCTCCCGAGGATCGAGCAACTTGTGGACGCTACGGCGGGCCACGAGTTATTGAGCTTCATGGACGCCTGCTCGGGCTACAATCATATCCGCATGCACGAGCCGGATCAGATCAAGACCACCTTTGTTACGAACCGCGGACTCTACTGCTACAAGGTCATGCCCTTTGGCCTCAAAAACGCGGGAGCAACGTATCAAAGGTTGGTGAACCAAATGTTCTCCAATCAAATTGGCAAAACCATGGAGGTCTACGTGGACGATATGCTCGGCAAGAGCCTCAAGGCCCACGACCACGTTCGAGACCTAAGAGAGATGTTCGCGATTCTGCGACGCTACAAGATGAAGCTCAACCCCAACAAGTGTGCCTTTGGGGTCGAGTCCGGAAACTTCTTGGGCTACATGGTTAGCCGCCGCGGAATCGAGGCTAACCCTAAGAAGATTAGGGCGATCTTAGAGATGAGGTCGCCGCAGAAAGTGAAAGAAGTTCAAAGTTTGACGGGAAGGATCGCCGCCCTGACGCGATTCGTTTCCAAAGCCACCGATAGGTGCCAACCGTTTTTCAAGGCACTGAGGAAGACCGACGGGTTCGTATGGACGCAGGAGTGCGAGGGAGCGTTCCGCGAAATGAAAACCTATTTCATCTCCCCCCCGTTCCTCGCGAAGCCAAAGAATGGTGAAACCTTGTACATCTACCTCACGGTTTCTGACAGGGCCGTGAGCGCGGTTCTCATACGCGAAGAAGACAAGGTGCAATGGCCGGTCTATTACGTTAGCAAGGCGCTCCTCGACGCCGAGACTCGATACCCAGAAATCGAGAGATTGTCCCTCGCCCTTGTCATGAGCGCGAGAAAACTCCGACCTTACTTTCAAGCGCACCCCATTGTGGTCCGCACGGGACATCCCATCGAGAAGGCCCTTCAGAAAGGGACCTCCTCTCGAATGGCCATATGGTCCCAAGAGTTGGGCGAGTACAGGGTCGAGTTCCAACCAAGAACCACCATCAAGGGCCAAGCCCTCGCCAAATTCATAGCCGAATTCACAAGTGCACCCCCAACTGAGGAGGGAGACAAAGATAACGAGAACGACGCAGGCAAGGAGAACGACCACAGCAAGTCGTCGAAGAAGAGGACCAACAACCCGATAGGGCCGGTCTGGGGCTTGCACGTGGATGGTGCGTCAAACGCCCGAGGGGCTGGCCCCGGCGTTGTGCTCACGAATCCCGATAGGGAAAAGCTGAGATATGCCCTGCGATTCGAGTTCAAGGCTTCCAACAACGAGGTGGAGTACAAGGCTCTGATCGTTGGCTTGGAGCTAGCAAACAAGCTAGGCGTTCGAAACCTGCGCATCCACTGCGACTCGCAGTTGATCGTGAACCAGGTTAAGTGCGACTACGCCGCTAAAAAGCCGAGCATGATCACATACTTGTCCAAGACCCGAAAGAACCTAGAGGCCCTGTCATGGTTCGAGATCGTCCAAGTTCCTCGAGAGGCGAACATAGACGCTGACGCCCTGGCTCGCCTCGCGTCCGGGATAGACGAGGAGGGCGAGGGCAGCGTACCGATCGAAGTGTTAACCCGACCCTACGTCTCGAGAGGCGACGTAGGGGTAATTGACGAGACTTCGCCTCCCTCATGGATGACTCCGCTCGTGGAATTCCTTAAGCGAGGAGTCGTCCCCGAAGACAAAGAAAAGGCCAAAAAGCTGAGAAGCTTGGCGCCGAAGTACACGATGAGGGAAGACGTCTTGTTCAAGAGAGGCTACTCCATGCCTCTCCTCCGTTGCTTGACCAAAATCGAGGCGAAGAAAGCACTCCGAGAGGTGCATGGGGGGGTGTGCGAAAACTACGCCGCCGGAGAATCTTTGGCATTAAAGCTACTGAGACTCGGATATTTTTGGCCAACCTTGAAAAAGGACTCCCACGAGTGGGCCAAAAAATGTGACAAATGCCAGAGGTTCGCCCACATCCCCCGCCAATCGCCGGCCCCGTTATGCCCAATCGTCGTGCCGTGACCCTTCGCGAAATGGGGAGTCGACCTCATCGGTGTGCTACCCACGGCCCCGAGGCAATACTAGCATGCGATCGTGGCGATCGACTACTTCACGAAGTGGGTAAAGGCCGAACCGTTGACAAAGATCACCGAGGCGAACACGACGAGCTTCATCTGGAAGAACATTGTCTGCCGCTTCGGGATCCCCGCGTCGATTGTGACCGACAACGGAAAACAGTTCGACAACGCGCGCCTCCGAGAAATGTGCGAACAGTTGGGCATTAGCAAGACTTACTCCTCTCCCCGCCATCCGCAGGCCAAAGGTCAAGTCGAGGCAGTCAACAAGACGATCAAAGAGAACCTGAAGAAGAAGCTGGAAGAAAGGAAGGGGGCTTGGGCCGACGAGCTTCCCATGGTCTTGTGGGCGTACCGAACCACCGCTCAAAATGCGACTGGCGAAACCCCTTTCGCTCTCGCATTCGGCGTCGAGGCCGTAGTACCTGTCGAAACCAAGCTGCCGACCTTGCGCATAGAGGAGTATGATGAAGCCGCCAACGACGATGCAATCAGGCTCGAGCTAGACCTCATAGATGAGAAGAGGGCGGACGCGCTCACCCGCCTTGCTGCACAAAAGAGGAAGGTCGAGAAGTACTACAACTCCAAGATCAAGCTGCGAAAGTTCGCCGACGGGAGCCTCGTCCTCAGAAGGGTGTTCCAAAACACCAAGGTGCAAGGAGCGGGAGTTCTAGGTCCCACCTGGGAAGGCCCATATCGTGTGCGCCGAGCCATTCACAACGGCACGTACGAGCTCGAGAACCTGGAAGGACTCGTGTTCACGCACCCGTGGAACGCGGAGCACCTGCGGCAATACTACCAATAGAGACGCCGCGTCCCCGGCGTGCAATTATTTACATTTTGTTTTCGATATTAGCAAAAGACAATTTCATATTTCAAGTACGGCCAATGGCCTGGGGATGTAATTTTTTTATTATTTCAACATTATAATTTGATTACATTTCGCTTCGACACCTTTACCTTATTTTATTACAATTTCTCGTCTCATCTACGAACCCCGAGAAACTCGGGGGGCTAACGGGGATAAAATGAGGATAACAAGCTCATTTTTCACGCGGAACACTCGCGCAATAACGCGTTTTACGCGCCGAAAGGTAGCGAAACGTCAACAAATCGGATCCGCGCACCGGACCTCCGACTCTCGCGCAACGCTCTCGCACAATTCCACACCCCGCACACTGATAGACAACGGGGCGTCGGTGGATCGCGTCCGCGCACCAGACCGTCGATCCCGGCAGTCAAAACCCAAAACGTGACACGCATACCAACAAGTACCACGCTCACTGGGAACTGCGTCCGCAATAAGCTCGTCCCGATACGCATGCCGATAGGCAGCGTACTCGCCGGAAGATGAGCGCGACGGCCACCCAGCTCGCACACGCCGATAGGCGGCGAGTCACGAATGGATGGCCAAGAGTCGCACCCGCCGGACGAATCTGGTCTAGCCAGCATCCGCGGGAAACTTCGCCGCCAAGTGCAGCAGTAAGCCGTGCAAACCGGTTACGCTAGGTAGGGTAAGCCGGGCTCGTAAGACATGCACCAATCACATCGCGCAAATCGATTACGCTAAGCATAGCAAGTCGAGAAAATAAGACGCATGACACACAAAAAAGCTTTAACTAAAGCAAACAATGTTGTACGAGCAATCCAACAAGAAGAGTATGAGAGTACGGCAAACTTCGAACGAAAGAAAAACATAACAAAAATCCCGACCCCGTGGTTTAGGGTCGCTCGATCCCCGTGGTCGAGTCGCTTAAGGCCCCCGTGGCTCCGAAAATCTCGACCCCCATAGATTAGGGTCGCCTGATTCCCGGGATCAAATCGCTAATAGCCCCTATGGCTCCGAAATCAATGAAAAACTCAAAGTTAGACCCCATGCGGTCTAGACGAGCACATTCCATACTCCATCAGAGCAATCAAATTTCTCGCACGACAAAATCCCACAAGAAACCGGGGGGTTGATGATAAACAGGGACTAGGGACGTCAAGTACGTCCAACCCGGCAACAAGCGAAGGCATGTGGAGAGCGCTCGCCGTCAACATACTCAAGCTAGGAAACCAAAGTCGGTCGGGGTAACGTCCAGACAGGCAGCGATCCACCCCGAAGACACGAAGTTTCTTGAACGACAAAGTCCTCCAAAAAACTGGGGGGTTAATGTTATGTGAGATTTTTTCCATATCAAAAAAACGTCAGGGCCCGACTAAAGCGAGGATGCATGGCAACCCCGGCCCAAAGAGTAGAGCCCGGGATTAAGACAAGTCGAGCTCACCCCTGAGGGGACCTCTCATCCTGGCGTCCAGGCGAGCTCGACCCCCCGAGCGAGCTCGACCTCCAGGCAGGCTCGACCTCCAAGCCGGGCTCGACCTCCAGGCGAGCTCGACCCCCCCAGGCGAGCTCGACCTCCAGGCAGGTTCGACCTCCAGCCAGGCTCGACCTCCAGGCGATCTCGACCTCCAGGCCACGCTCGACCTCCAAGCCGGGCTCGACCTCTAGGCGAGCTCGACCCCCCCAGGCGAGCTCGACCTCCAGGCAGGTTCGACCTCCAGCCAGGCTCGACCTCCAGGCCAGGCTCAACTTCCAGGCTAGCTCGACCTCCAGGCGAGCTCGACCTCCAGGCGAGCTCGACCTCCAGGCGATCTCGACCCCAGGCGAGCTGGACCTCCAAGCCAAGTTTGACCTCCCCGAAGAAGTCCAACCCAAAAATTGTGAAGGCAATCCCAGCCCTGCCAAGGGCCGGGAAAGAAAAGTCCCACCCCTGCCAAGGGCCAGGAAAGAAAAGTCCCAGCCCTGCCAAGGGCCAAAAAGGGAAAATCCCAGCCCTGCCAAGGGTCAGAAAAGAAAAGTCCCAGCCCTGCCAAGGGCCAGGAAGGAAAAATCCCAACCCGACCATGGGCAAGGAAGGTTCAAGCCTTGAGCATGGTCAGCCCCTACAAAAATCAAGGGAAGAATGAAAAGACCATCCTACCCCGACTCATCACACTCCTATAAATACCTTCAGATTCTTCATTTGGAAAAAAGCTCTCTCACGACTCAAAAAATCTCTGCCTCTCTCTAAAACTTTGGAGCACAACACCCCTACTAATGTTGAGCATCAGAGAGGTAAACAGAGGCAACCCCTCTGTTTCCCCTTTGTAGTTCACACCTTTCTGCTTGCTTTTCAGCTGCTTGGGCGAGATAGACACTACCAACAGCTAAGGGATGACTTGGGATACCAAGTCCGATACGCTCGAGCCCGAACGCGACCACTTGGTCCGGCCTCGGGTCGAACCGTTTGGGGCTTCTAAATAGTTGTCCGAAAAACTGCGACAACACTGATTACTTTCGACATCTCGAGGAGTCTCCTTTATCTCGGTGGAAGGGCATGGTGTCAAAGAGCGACATCGCCTTCTTCCAGGCAGGGGTTACCGACGCTCAGAGGGTCAGTACCTTTAATTATTTCTTTATAAGCGCTGGTCTATTTTTAACCCTTGCCTTTATTTGTCGCCGCAGGTTTATGCGAGAGCCGTGCGGAGTGACAAGATTCTGCACAACTTCATCCGACGCTTGGGGATTGCTCAAGAGGAGCTTGCTCAAGGGAGTCTAGGCTAGCCCAAGTCGATCGCAGTTCACACTCGGGGGCAGAGCTCGTGACGCTTCGGTACCGACTTCGAGAGACCAAGGTGGAGCTCCAGATCATTCGGGATCGATGCGATGGAGCCCAGATGTCGGCGGCCAAGATGGCGGTAGAGCTGACTGAGGAGCACCGGGCTTGTGAGGTGGCATCCCGATCAACAGAGATTTTCCGGACCGAGGTCGCCGACCTACGCCATCGGCTGGATGCTCGGTCAGATGCCATGGAGACATCCCACAGGCAGCTTACGTCGAACGAAGCGGCACGTGTTCGGACTGAGCACGAGCGCGACTCTTTGGCAGAGGAGAACACTTGTCTTTCCTCTTAGCTTGCTGAGGCAGAGCGGTGAGCATCCGATTTGTAAGATGACTACGACATCAGGACCGAGGAGGCCCGCCGAGCCAGAGTGGTGGAGTGTCGGGAGGCGACCGCAGCCGAGAACGAGACTCGGGGGGTTACCTTCGACTTTTTTGACACCTTGTTTCCCCCTTTTGATGAGGGTGCGTCATGAGCCAATGGGCTCTTTCTATTTGTATAGCGCTTTTTCCTTTCTTAGAGTTTTTATTTTGTTTTAGCGCACTTGGAGTTAGCGCATATTTGTTAGATTCAGAGCGGTCGCTCTTTTTTATTTATGAGATATTTATTGCTTCCAAGTCGAATGCTATCTCGTTGTCGGTTGTCTGAGCGATGTTGCTCGTATGTGCCTTCTATGTGAGCCGCTATGGCTCGAAGGACTTGTACCCTTGCCAATAGTTTTGGCAGGTACATGTCCCTAGTCGGGATTCAAATTCCACTCGCTCAGCATTATGACTCGTCGTCATTTAGCGTTCGAGGCGGGAGGCGTTCATGCCTGGTCAGGCATTGCTCAGCTTTTGTTGCTAAGGGCAGCTCGCTGTGGTCGACTGACCCATATCGAATGGCGATATCGGTACGTCGGGTCAGGCCGACGGTTTGGCACGCCAAAATTTGGCTGTTGCATTGGAGGTGGCCCAATGACTTTGCTTCGTGCCATTTGGTGACTGAAGATGTCGCGCCGGGTATGGCACGGGGGCTTCGTGTTTGTGCCATTGACAACCGAACATATGTTTTGCACCGGGTACGGCCCGGCGGCTTTGGGTTCGTGCCATAGGTGACCAAACGTATGTGTTGCGCTGGGTATGGCCCAACGACTTTGGGTTAGTGCCATAGGCGACCGAACGCATGTGTTGCGCCGGGTATGGCCCGGCAACTTTGGGTTCGTGTCATAGGCGACCGATCGTATGTGTTGCGCCGGGTATGGCCCAGTGACTTTGGGTTTGTGCTATAGGTGACCGAACGCATGTGTTTCACCGGGTATGGCCCGGCGACTTTGGGTTCGTGCTATAGGCGACCGAACGTATGTGTTGTGTCAAGTATGGTCCGGTGACTTTGGGTTCGTGTCATAGGCGACCGAACGTATGTATATAGTGGAAGGAGTGGCCCTGCCACCTTTACGTGACTTACAGCACGCCGGGTTAGGCCGACAATTTTGCCCAAACCCGTGTGTTTCGCGCCATTGGCGACCGAATGTGTATGGCTCAGATTTGGCCGTTGGGGTTTGAGGCAGCGCCTTTACGTGACTTACATGCGTCGGGGGTGGCCCAACAACTTTCACCTATGCCTTTACGCGACTTACGGCACGTCGGGTAGGCCAACGGTTTCACTCAAACCCATATGCTCGAAGGGCCGTCAGGGTTCGAGCTTCATAAGCCTGTATCCCTATGTCTGTTCGGGGGACTTAAGCTTGTATTTGGCGATTCTTCTTAAGCATGTATCCCCGTGTGTGTGCGGGGGACTTAAGCGTGTATTTGGCGATCCTTCTTAAGCATGTATCCCCGTGTATGTGCAGGGACTTAAGCGTGTATCCGGCGATCTCACTTCGTGCCAATTGGCGACCGAATGGGCATCGAGTTAGGTCGACGACTTTACTCAAACCCTTATGCTCGAAGGGCCTTCGGGATTTGAGCTTCCTAAGCCCGTATTCCTGTGTATGTGCGAGGGGCCTAAGGTTTTGTTTCTTGGGCCGTGTATTTTTTAGTGTACATCGCAGGAATCACTAGCCCCCCAGGTTTTTAGTGTACATAGGTCGTACCTTGATGACTAAAAACTTAATAAAGCGGATTTTGAAGAGAGATAAACCTCAGACTTTATTATTATCGGGAATAGATAACATTCTCAAACATTGGCACATGGGCATTATTGAATTAGGGAAATCAAAGCAATATACGGGGGAAGTGTTTGTCACTGGTAGTACTGTCTCAAGTGTTCGGCATTCCAAGGATGTCGGATCGGGGTCCCGTCCGTGTGTTCAATGTAATAGGTTCTGTCATGTATGACTTGGCGAACTCTATATGGTCCATCCCTATTCAGGTCTAGGAAACCGGGGCCTTGCACTTGGGTGTTTTGGAACACCCGCTTGAGTACAAGGCTGCCGACGGCGAAGATTTGTCTTTTGACTTTGGCATTGTAGTACTTCTCGACTTTGCGCTTTTATGCGGCGAGTCGGGTGAGAGCCTCGGATCTTTTCTCGTCGATTAGATCCAGCTCAAGGCGATGGCCTCATCGTTTTCTTTCTCATCGAAAGTATCAACTCAATACGTGGGGACCTTGGTTTCCACGGGGACCACTGCCTCAACCCCGAATGCTAGGGAAAAGGGGGTCTCTCCGGTGGCGTTTTGAATAGTCGTTCGGTAGGCCCATAGGATGAACGGTAGCTCCTCAGCCCAGGCGCCCTTCTTGGCTTCGAGCTTTCTCTGAGGTTGCTTTTGATCGTCTTGTTGACGGCTTCCACTTGGCCGTTAGCCTGTCGAATTATGCACCATTGTAGGTCACAATTGATGCTAGGATGCCGTAGCGGCATATGATGGACTTCCAGATGAAGTTTGTTGTGTTGGCCTCGGTGATTCTGGCTAAAGTCTCGTCTTCGACCCACTTAGTGAAGTAGTCGATAGCGATGATGGCGTATTCGTAATGTCTCAGAGCTTTAGGAAGCTTGCTGATGATGTCTACGCCCCATTTTGCAAAGGGACATGGTACGACAATGCTACCCAGGGGAGATGGCGGTTACCGTGGAAGGTTAGAGAAACGTTGACACTTGTTGCACTTTCTCGCCTAGTTGTAGGCGTCTTTCTTCATCGTGGACCAGAAATAGCCTTGTTGGAGCGCTTTGAGCGTGAGGGATCTCCAAGCGGAGTGGTTCCCACAGATGCCCTTGTGAATTTCGCGAATGACCTTAGTCGACTCAATGCTATCGAGGCATCGGAGCAGCGGGGTCGAGTACCCGCGCTTGTATAGGGCTTCGCCTCTTAACACGTACTTAGATGCGAAGGCTTTTAGCCTTTCGGCTTCTTTGCAGTCTTCAGGGAGTATCCCTCCTCCCACGAAGTTCGTAAGCGGAGTCATCCAAATCGGATGTGCGGTACTGTCGATCGTTCCAACCTCGTCCCGTGAGACGGATAGTCGCGAGAGGGACTCGACCAGGATAGTTCCTAACCCGCCTTCGGGGATACCAGAGCCGAGGCGAGCGAGAGCATCAGCCTCGGCGTTCTCTTATCTTGGGATCTGGATGATCTCAAACCAAGATAAGGCATCTAGCTTGGTATTTGTTTTTTCCAGGTAGGCGATCATGTTAGGCTCTTTGGCAATGTAGTCGCCCTTAACCTGATTTACGATCAACTGCGAGTCGCAGTGTATTCGTAAATTTTGTACGTTGAGTTTTTGAGCGAGCTCTAGTCCCACAATGAGGGCTTCGTACTCGGCCTCGTTGTTGGAGGCTTGAAATCCGTAGTAGAGGGCATAGCGTAACTTCTCCCGATCGGGATTAGTTAGGATCGCGCAGGCGCCGGCTCCCTGAGCGTTGGACGTTCCGTCTACGTGTAATTCCCAGATGGGACCCGTAGGGTCAACCTTTCTCTTTCTAGCTGACAAGTCGTCGGTCGAGTAATCTTCTGCTTTTCCCATGTCGTGAGTGTAGAAGAATTCTGCCACAAAATCGGCTAGGGCTTGAGCCTTTATTGCCGGTCTCGGGTGGAACTCGATCCTGTACTCGCTCAATTCTTAGGACCAGATCACCATGCGAGTCGATGTTCCCTTTTGAAGAGCTTTACCGATGGGGTGTCCTGTTCGGACCACGATAGGGTGAGCCTGGAAGTAGGGGCGTAGCTTTTTGGCGGCTTCAAGGAGAACGAGAGAGAGCTTCTGTATCTTTGTATAACGCGTTTCGGCGTCGAGTAAGGTTTTGCTCACGTGGAAGATAGGCCATTGAACCTTATCTTCTTCGCAGACTAAAACAAGCCTTACAACCCGTTCAGAGACGGCGAGGTAGACATAGAGCGTCTCACCTTCCTTCGGTTTGGAGTGGAACGGAGGTGTTCCGAAGTAGGCCTTCATTTCTTGGAAGGCTTTTTTGCACTTATCCGTCCATACAAAGTTGTATGTCTTCTTTATAGCTTTGAAGAAAGTTTGACACTTGTCGGTAGCCTTGGCCACAAAACGCGAGAGGGCAGCAATTCGATCGGTCAGACTTTGGACTTCCTTAACTCATCGAAGAGATCTCATGTCAAGGAGTGCCTTGATTTTTTCAGGGTTCACTTTGATTCCTCGTCGGCTAACAATGTAGCCTAGGAACTTCCCGGACTCAACCCCGAACACGCATTTGTTGGGATTGAGCTTCATTTTGCACTAGCGTCTTTAAGGCCAAAAGGCATTACCTTGTAGCAGTAGAGGCCTTGATCAGTTATGAAGGTTGTCTATATCTAATCGGGCTCGTGCATTCGTATCTGGTTATAGCCCGAGTAGGCGTCCATGAAACTTAGTAGCTCATGTCCGGCCATGACGTCGACCAGTTGTTCAATGCGTGGAAGCGGAAAGCAGTCTTTTGGGCAGGCTTTGTTAAGATCTTTGTAGTCTATACAAATGCGCCACTTTCCATTAGGCTTTTTTACCATGACCACGTTGACCACCCACTTGGGGTACTTGGCTTCTTGGATGAAGCCAGCGGATAGAAGCTTTTCAACTTCTTCGTTTATTGCTAGGTATCGTTCAGGGTTGAACGCGCGTCTAGCTTGTACTTTTTCGGTGATGTTTTTGCCGTCGTTCAACTGGTGCATAATCACATCGGGGTCTATTCCAGGCATGTCTGCATGAGTTTATGTAAAGACATCCTTAAACTCCCGAAGGAAGGACGTGAGTTGAGTCTTGATGGCGAGAGGGAGTTTGCACCGGTCTTCACAACCTGGTCAGGTTTGGCTTCGTCGAGAATGATCGAAGTGAGATCATCGGGGGTGTCAACTTTCAACCTCTCGATCTCATCGCGGGGATCTAGTTCCCCGCGCTGCCGTGCGTCTTTTTTATCACACCGGTAGTTGTCTTCTAGCTGGTAAATCGTGTTAACCCTTTTTTTAGCGGGCTTGCCGCCCACACCTTGGACATAACATATCCTCGCTTGGGTCTGATCACCAGCCATGACGCCAATTCCCTCCTCGGTGGAGAATTTCACCAGTAGGTAATATGTGGATGTGATGGCCCTTAGTCTGTAACGTGGGTCTCCCAATGATGACATTGTAGGGCGACTCCTGGTCAACCACAATAAAGGGGACCATGTGAATGACTTTGATACCTCCGGTAGTTCCAAAGGTGACCGGTAAATCAATGATTCTTTCGGTCATGACCTTTTCTCCCGTGAACCCGAACAAAGGTGTCTGGGTCGGGACGGGGCGGAACCCCCCGAGCTTCGTGCGCTCTAGGGTGGTCTTAAAGATTATATCGACTATGCTGCCATTATCACTAAGGACCTTTTTCACCAAGTTGTTAGCCACAAGGAATTGCATCACTAACTCTTGGCCGTGTGTCAAAATTCATCTATCATAATATTGGTACTTAACAATATTTTCTCTTTAGTTGTTTAAATAAAGAAGAGAAAAATATTTAAATGGAAATAAGATATCGTCATTTATTCTCTCTCGTGAATATTTAGAGAGAATAATATTTAAAAGGAAATAAGATATTGTCATTCATTCTCTCTCATGAATATTAGGAGAGAATAATATTTAAAAAGATATAAGATATTGTCATTTATTCTCTCTCATTAATATTAAGAGAGAATAATATTTAAAAGGAAATAAGATGTTTCCTTTATTCTCTCATAATTAAATATTCCCTATTTAAACATAAAATAAAATCTCGTATATATTGATTTGATAGCTAAGAGAGAAAGTAGAATTCATGAGATGAGATCCAATGGCTAAGTTTTGATTCACTAGTGTGAACACAATAAAAGAAAATAATATATTTTGGAAACTACCAAGAATATATCATTTGCACTACCAAGAAGAGAAAAACAAGTTTTTGGAAGAGCAAATTTTCGTCCACCTCTCTAGATGTGGCTACCCCCCCCCCCCCCCCCCCCCCCCCCCCCCCCCCCCTTATCTCTCTCTCTCTCTCTCTCTCTCTCTCTCTCTCTCTCTCTCTCTCTCTACCCGTTGGAATAACTCAATTTCGTTCTTAGAAGATAAGATTGAGATCTTGAAACAACATTGTTTCTTGATCGAGTGAGATTAAAGAGTGTGGTCCCACGCCGTCTTTCTTTATTCGTTTGGAGATTACGTCTCGGAAGACTACAGTGTCAGCAAGAGGAGTACGAGGATCGGGAAACTAGAAGAAGAAGCTCAAGGCGTTTGAAGACGGATTGTGAAAGCTTGAAATTTCAGTTCATGAGCCCAATCTGTAAGTGTTCTTCGAACTTTATCATTTGTTCTTATTGGTTGCTTGACATGTTTAAGTGCTTTCATTATTTAATTAATAAGTAAATTTAGATCTTGTTAGATAATCATAATATTAATTAGCTATTATTAGGGTAATTAATTTATTCCGCAACTTATATGGTTATCAAGGTGAGCACATCACTATACAAGTGTTTTGAGAACGATTGTTCGTGTCTCATACCCGCTTGGTTCACCAAACAAATGGTGCCGGAGCGATTGTTCGTGTCCAATACCAACCGTGATTAACCAACAAGTGGTATCGGAGCGATTGTTCGTGTTCGATACCCTACGTGTTTCACCAACAAATGGTATCAGAGCGATTGTTCATGTCTGATACCTACTTACTTTTTCCAAGAGAAGCTTACTAGAAAGAAAACCTCCTTAAAGGAACACGTCCTCACTTGACTAAGATCATATCTTCTCCTTTTTTAAGAGGCGTCCATAGACTTTTAGTTTAATGGTAAACGCGCCTGAATAAGATCCATAATCTCTAGCACTAGACCTGTAGAAATTTTGTGACAAAGCCGCATCAACAGAAAGAATGACGGAGGCCCTAAAAGGAGGTCTTCGGCGATGCGGCGGAGCATGACCAGAAGGCCGAGGGACGACAGCGATTCTATGGTAGCTTCGGTGATCCTCAAGTAGGTGAAACGTAGCGTTCACCGTATCGGCCAACGATGTGACCAATGGTTCCAATGTGTACACATGCGTTCCAATGGTTCCAAGACTACAAAGCTAGCACGATGAAAGCTTCAAATTCCAAGAGGGATATGGCACTCTTCATCGAGATTAACAGCTCTAAGATGTCTCTGTGGTGGCCTGTTTTTACTAAAGACCACCAGCCTGCAACCTTCTATTATTGGCGCTATCTTGATAGCCACAAATTACGTAGAATACCGATTTGCGGTCTCAATGGTAGCAGGGATGGGACGGGTTGATGGCTATGCATCTCGAGGCAAGGATTCTCGCCATGGGGATCCATTCCTTGCACACTTTCCACATGAAAACCCGGATCTTTGGCGAAATATTGAGTTTCCAAAGGGCATTCCACCAAGAGATGGATTGGGCGGAATTCAAAGTTCCTTCACGAAGATGGGTGTCGCACACAACGCGATAGGCACTTTTGACCGAGAGATCTACGTCTTTGGTGAAATGCCAAACGCGGTAGGCACTTTTGACCGAGAGCTCTACATCTTTGGTGAAATGCCAACAAAGCTCTTCCTTGGAATAGAGTGCGTTCCGAGGAAGCTCTTCCTTGGAAGCTCACCGGAGCCAACCCGCCATTGAGAGCCTTTCGCCACAACTTCCCGGCCCTAAAGGAGACCATGCCAAACGATGGGAGCCGATATAATACTCGTGTTGGGGAAATAGCTCTCCTTAAGCACATGAGAAGCGAGTGAGGAGGGGATGCGAAGGACTCACCAAACGATATTAGCGAGGAGCGCCTTATTGAAGGGTTATGATGTCCCTCGTTTTTGGACAACGATTTAGAAGCCCCAAAATGGTTCGACCAAAGGTCGGACCAAGTGGTCGCGTTCGGGATTGAGCATCTTAAACTCGGTATCCCGAGTTCTCCCTAGCTGTGATTGGTCTCCCTCGTCCTCCGTTGATCCTGCAAGAATGGGAAATGGTGAAATACAAAGGGGAAACAGAGGGGGTGCCTTTATTTACCTCTCCGACAATCAACATTAATGGGATTAAGTTGGAGTATAAAGGTTTTGGAAGGGTGAGAGACAAAAGATGAGCGAAACGAGTGACCCGGAGGTTCGACAGCGTTTCAGGAATCAAAAATAGATTTACCTTTTCAATATAGGGGGAGCCTCTATTTAAAGGTGAAGTGATGATGAAATGGCCGGCCCTTGGGATGACCACATGGCCATTGGCCATTTGGTCCTCGAGGTGACCACACGGCCATTGGCCGTCCGGTCCTTGAGGTGACCACGCAGCCATTGGCCGTCTGATTCTTGAGGAGACCACACGATCATTGGCCGTCTGGTCCTTGGGCAGACCATACAGCCGGCTGGTTGTCGGATTAACCACACGGTCGGTGGCTGTCTGGTCCCTCGACCGGGCGGGAGAAGGCCGGACGGGCCGTGACCGACCAGGAGATGGCCGGACGGGTCTTGGCCAGCTGAGAGAATGCCGTCTGGACCCTCGGCCGAGCAGGAGAATGCCTGACGGGCTGTGGCCAGCCGGGAGACGGTCGGATGGGCCGTGGCCAGCCGGGAGACGGTCGGACGGGCCGTGGCCAGCCGGGAGACGGCCGGACGGGTCTTGGTCGGCCGGGAGAAGTTCTGACGGGCATTGGCTAGCCGGGAGTCGGCCGGACGGGCTGTGGCCGGCCGGGAGACGGCTGGATAGATCTTGGTCGGCCGGGAAAAGTTCGGACGGGCATTGGCCAGCCGAGAGTCGGCCGGACGGGCCTTGGCTGGCCGAGAAGTGTTGTGACGGTTTTGCCCTTGTTCGTCCTGGACGGGCCAACAACACCTCAATTGCACTTGGTTCTTCGGACTGGGACAAGTATTGACTTCTTTGCGCCTGTCGATCATCGACGGGCCGACAACATCAGCCCCCAGAGTTTCTTGCCGAGCGTAGGTTGGGATGAAACTCAAGATAAGCTTGTTGCTGTGAAGGACGTTTTTAAGCTATGTTGTTTCGTGATTTTACGTGCGCGACTTCGGTGTGTCTTAGGTGCGCCTCATGGGCGTCTTTGGTGCACCTCATGGGCCTCTTAGGCGCGTCTCGTGGACGTCTAAGGCGCGTCTAATGGACGTCTTATGCGCGTCTTGTAGACGACTTAAGTGCGCCCCATGGATGTCTTACGTACGTCACATGGACGTTGTTGGAATTGATCTAGGGTTTAAGAAAAAGATTAAACGCTTCGGGAAGCGGCGGAATTTTAAAAAAATTCTTTTCAAGTAAAAACAGTTTTTACTAACCTAGACAAAGAGCAAGTACATGTAATTAAAACCTATTATGAGTATAGAAGTTTACTAACCTTTCTTGAAGCTTGAACTTTGTAGAAGCTTTTGGAAAGTTTGCAACGCTCGTCTCCTCGCAGCACGTCTCTCTTTCTTTCCTCGGCACCTCGAGCAACCACGATAGTTTCTATCACTAAATCACTCGAAATAAAAGGAATCAGTGAGTGGGCACTTTTAAACACTACGACTTAAGAACGAGTCTTGAAGTCGCAGAGCTAAATTCTAAGTCAAATGAGGACCTAGGTGCCAAAACAAAATCGAAAATAAACTAGAGAGAGAGAGAGAGAGGAGTTCGGCCAAAGTTCTAGAGAGAGAGTCTCTCAAATCTCTTAAACTTGGATGAATGAAATGTGAGGAATGATGCTCCTATTTATAGGAGGAGGATTACCTTCAAAAGGTAGTTTCCTCTTTTCCTATTGCCTTGCACGTCCAACATGCCTCATGAAGGCTTAGGATTTGTTTCCTCATTTGATTTCCTCTTAGTTGGCCGAAAATGCACTTTCCTTCTTAAGGAAATTTGTTTCCCCTTTTTCTTTTGGCAAGTATCTTCATACATCAATGCACAAAATAAACTCTCTTTCCCACTATGGCATGAACGAAATTCAGCCTTATTTTCCTTGGGTTGGACGAAATTTGAGCTTCTAGAAGGAGCTTCTAGATGTTTCTTCATTTGTTCATGACAACATAAGAAAAGCCCATTAAGAATTTTCAAGTAAAATTCTATGAAATGAAATTAATCCTCAAGGCCCAATTACACTAATATGGCTGAGTAATATTTATTTCATTTGTCATCATATGACAATGTCAAAAAAAAATTATTGACATTTTTTTCGTCCTATGTCCAAAAAGACAAAAATACCCTTTTGACAATTTTCGTAAAACTGTCTCGTTCTTGTTTTGACTTAGCTTTCAGTTTAACTATTCCTACTCGATGTGATTCGTGACAATGACCTCATGGACCCAAATGAACAAAGCTTGAGCTAAACACTTGGACTCAAAAGTTCACAAACCTTTTCCAAGTTTAGCTTAATGCCAACTGACTCCACTAAAGAGCTGACACTGAAAATCTCTCGGTTCAAATGAATTTATTTTCTACTCAAGAATTCACCTAATTATAATGAGCGGATCCACTGAATATTATCTATGTTTACCCTTCATGAATGTCATCAGCTAGTCGGGATTTACTAAATTACCATTTTACCCTTCTAGCTGTTATTTCCTCAACTCCTTTGTCGCTTGTGAATAAGTTAGAAACAATGTATTGACGAGGAGCTAACAAGTCACATTGTTTCATCCAAAAGAGTCAGGACTCAATTTGGACACTGGCCAGTTCATTTATTCACACTCCAAGGAACAAAGCATGAGGTGACATACATTGCATTTCAGCAATCTTGTACATGAATTCCATATCTATGAGAACTTCACAAAGTTACTCATGACAGACTCACAACTTAGTACTTCACCAATAGGCCTTGTTCGGAATAACATAGTGAGTCCGAACTTTGACTTTCTCAAATGAGAATACTAAGGTGTGAAATGGCATGTCTCATTTCAGGATTAAGGTAAGCATGATGCAATTCATACATAGTGACTTCGAGACATAAGAGGTTAAATGGTTTGTTCTTATATTGTCTCTAGAAGTGCACTGGTCAATTCAGTACCTTCGGAAGATACCTAGAAGAACTATAGAGTCTCCAACTCTCAATGCCTCATAACCAGACATCATAGATTCTTCTAACAATCATACTGAGGTCAATAGTCCTTTGACCCTAAGATTGCGAATATATCGTTTTAAGCAAACTACGAAGAGTTTGTTCATGCAAATCTACATTTGTCTCTTCGTAAGTTGTTAAGTTTGTTTATGGACTAAAAGACTAAGGTTTTATCATAAAGCTTCAAACAAAGAAAGAATGAATGAACGTTTCAACTTTATTAATGAATAGATAGGCAATTACAAGCAAGAGTCTTCATGAGACTTTATTACATCAAATGTACAAAATAAAGACTACAACTCTTCTTGTGGGCACCATTGACAACAAACGTCTTATTTGCGCCTCGCCTCATTGGCGTCTTTGGTGCGCCTCGTCGGTGTCTTAGGCATGTCTCGTGGACGTCTTAGGTGCGTCTCGTCGGCATCTTAGGTGCGCCTCATCGGCATCTTTGGTACGTCTCGTCGGCATCT
This sequence comes from Urtica dioica subsp. dioica, assembly GCF_054948205.1. NCBI lineage: Eukaryota > Viridiplantae > Streptophyta > Magnoliopsida > Rosales > Urticaceae > Urtica > Urtica dioica. The sequence goes on from NC_142756.1 coordinate 49,703,714, forward strand.
TAGGTACGCCTCATGGGCGTCTTAAGTGCGCCTCATAGGCGTCTTCATTTCCTGTGGACGCCGCCCAAACCGGTTATTCGCCCTGCGGATGTTGGCCATGAACCCGGCATCATCGATGGCCTTTTGGCTTATGACTCGTTTTATCGGGCGGCGAGCGCGACCGACTACCCCATGAGCGCGGTACCCTTGAGTTCCTGTGTCATGTGATAGGTGGGGTCAAATGTAGCCTTGTGAGGGCTTGATTTCCCATGGACGGCCGGCCAAACTGGTTGTTCGCCCTGCAAACGCAGACCTTGATGTTGTCAATGGTGCCCACAAGAAGAGTTGTAGTCTTTATTTTGTACATTTGATGTAATAAAGTCTCACGAAGACTCTTGCTTGTAATTGCTTATTCATTAATAAAAAGTTGAAACGTTCATTCATTCTTCCTTGTCTGTTTGAAGCTTTATGATAAAACATTAGTCTTTAGTCCATAAACAAACTCAACAACTTACGAAGAGACAAATGTAGATTTGCATGAACAAACTCTTCGTAGTTTGCTTAAAACGATATATTCGCAATCTAAGGGTCAAAGGACTATTGACATCAGTACGATTGTTAGGTGCACTTCTAGAGACAATATAAGAACAAACCATTTAACCTCTTATGTCTCGAAGTCACTACGTATGAATTGCATCATGCTTACCTTAATCCTGAAATGAGACATGTCATTTCATAGCTTACGTATTCTCATTTTTGAAAATCAAAGTTCGGACTCACTATGTGATTCCAAACAGGACCTATTGGTGAAGTACTAAGTTATGAAGATGTCATGAGTAACTTTGTGAAGTTCTCATAGATATGGAATTCATGTACAAGATTGCTGAAATACAATGTATATGGTCATGCTTTGTTCCTTGGAATGTGAATAAATGAACTGGCCAGTGAATAAATGAACTGGCCAGTGTCCAAATTGAGTCTTGACTCTTTTGGATGAAACAATGTGACTTCTTAGCTCCTCGTCAATACATTGTTTCTAACTTATTCACAAGCGACAAAGGAGTTGAGGAAATAACAGCTAGAAGGGTAAAATGGTAATTTTGTAAATCCCAACTAGCTGATGATATTCATGATGGGTAAACACTGATAATATTCTGCGGATCCAGTCATTACAATTAGGTTGAATTCTTGAGTATAAAATAAATTCATTTGAATCGAGAGATTTTCAGTGTCAACTCTTTAGTGGAGTCAGTTGACATTAAGCTAAACTTGGAAAAGGTTTGTGAACTTTTGAGTCCAAGTATTTAGCTCAAGCTTTGTTCATTTGGATCCATGAGGTCATTGTCACAAATCACATCGAGTAGGAATAGTTAAACTAGAAGCTAAGTCAAAACAAGAACGAGACAAGTTTTACGAAAATTGTCAAAAGGGTATTTTTGTCTTCTGAGACATAGGATGAAATGAAGGTCAATAAATTTTTTGACATGGTCATTTAATGACATGAATCACTCGGCCAAAATTAGTTTTAATGGGCCTTATGGATTAATTTCATTTCATAAGAATTTTATTGAAAATTCTTAATGGGCTTTTCTTATGTTGTCATGAACAAATGAAGAGGCTTCTAGAAGCTCCTTCTAGTCTTCTTGGCCGCCCATCACCCAAAAAGAGAGGGTAAATTTCGTGCATACCATAGTGTGAAAGAGATTATTTTTGCCTTGAAGTATAAAGATACTTACCAAAAGAAAAGAGGAAACAAATATTCCTCTATAAGGAAGGAAGGCCACATGGCCAAGAGGAAAGGGAAAAGAGGAAACTAATCCCTTGGGGATTTGCATGAGGTGGGCGCATATTTGGAGGAATGGGTAATAAGGGATTGCTCATGAAGGCTTGGAAAATAAGAGGAAACTACTTCTTTCCAAGGCCAACCCTTCTCCTATAAATGGGACGATCATTCCTCTCATTCTATTCATTCCACATAAGTAAGAGATTGAGAGACTCTCTCCCTAGACCTTGTGGCCGAACTCCTCTCTCTCTCTCTCTCTAGTTGTTTTTCGTTTTTGTTTTGGCACCTAGGTCCTCATTTGACCTAGTGGTTTTAGCTCTTCGACTTTGAGACTTGTTCTCGAGTCATCGTGTTTAAAAGTGCCCACTCACTAATTCATTTTCTCTCGAGTGATTCTTGTGATAGAAACCATCGTGGTTGCTCGTGTTGCCGAGGAAAGAAGAGAGACGTGTTGCGAGGGAGACGAACGTTATCAACCTTCTGAAGGATCATCAACGTTCAAGCTTCTAAAAAGGTTAGTAAATTATTTATGCTCATAAGAGTTTTTATTTACATGTGCTTGCTCTTTGTCTAGGTTAGTAAAACCGTTTTACTTGTCAAAAGAAAATTTTTAAAATTCCGCCGCTTATCGAAGCGTTAAACTTTTTCTTAAACCCTAGATCAATTCCAACACTTAAACCCGGTGTCGTCGATGGCCTCTTGGCCTACGACTCACTTTATCGGGCGGTGAGCGCGATACCTATCCCCATGGACGCGACGCCTAGACGCGCGCGTCGCACATGGGTTTGAGCCAATTGCGGACTTGATCCCCCGGCGAGAGTGGCACCTTGGTGTGCTGGTCGCGTTTTTTGGTTGAGCCTTGTACCCTAGTGAGTGTGATATTGTGGCGTGCGCGTCACGTTTGGGGACTCTATTGAACCGTCTTGCTTTACGCGAGATCGCCGCGGAGCAAGTTTCGGCATGCTGTTAGGGGCGACTTAGGTAAATCGTTAGGGACAGTTCTATGGTTGCTCTTAAATGAGCTTGAAATTCAGTTTCTTGACTTGGGTCCAGCTGCGAGGATTCGAGGGTTTATTCGTGAACCAAAAGCTCGTCTTAAGGAGAGAGGACTCGTCTTGAGGAATCTTGTTGGGCTGTTATGAGGACTTCTTAGTCGACTCATGGGACTAAGACTCGACTCAAGGGGTGAGCTCCACTCGAGGAGTTATGTGGACTTGACACGAGGACTTGCAGTCAACTCGTGGTATTGAATGTCCACTCCAAGAATCCTTCAAACGGTCGACAAGAGGACTCGTCAGTATCAACTCGTGGATTTGAGACTCGACTCGAGGAGTTAAACATCGACTCGAGGAATCTTTCATTGTGTCGACATGAGGACTTATCAGTCAACTCGTGGATCCGAAACTCGACTTGAGGAGTCAATCATCGACTCGAGGAATCTGGCGTAGAGTCGACACGGAGGACTTATCAGTCAACTCGCGGACTTTGGATTGTCGCTTCTTGGGGCCTTCGGCCTAATCATTAATCGCTGAGCAATGCATTTGATTGATGTTTCGATGTATTATTGTTTTTCCAGACCTTCACGGAGCATCCCATTAGCCCCTCGAGTTTCTTGGGTTTGTGAAACAAAAACCTGGAAACTATCATATAGGAGATGTGTAATAATAGGTAGAAAGAGGGAAAACAACTTTCCATTGCAATAGGAAAGTTGTAACAAAATGTGTTTGCATTCAGATAAACCTTAAATGTCATAAATAAAAATGATTACAAAATTGAGTAGGTTCTCGGTGCCATTTCTCTTAGGCGGGGCTGGTTGTGTTCACCATTGGTGGGAGCTTGTTCCCGAGTCAGTGGATTGTGCTCACCATCTTGTCTCCTTCATCCTCTTTGGTCGTCATTCTGTCTACGCCCCGCACGTAGCATGTTCTCCCCATGGCTTGGTCTCTCATCATGTAGGCAATTCCTTTTTTGGTTGGGAACTTCATCATGATGTGGTAGACTGACGTCACGGCTTTGAGACCGATTAAGGTTGGTCGGCCGATGACCATGTTGTAGGCTGTGGGCTCATCGACGACGAGAAAAGTTACAACGCGAGTGACCTCGATGTCGCCCCGCGTGCCGAAGGTTACTGGCAAATCGATAGAACCCATAGTCCAGACCATTTTCCCCGAAGAAACCATAGACGGGGGTCTTGATAGGTGTAAGCCTTGCTCCACCGAGCTTCATGCATTCTAAGGCTGACTTGAAGACGATGTCCACTGCGCTGCCGTTGTCTATTAGGATTTGTCGAACGAGGTTGTTCACGACTATCGTCGTTACAACTATTGTGTTGTTATGCGAGTGTAATACTCGCTTGGCATTGAGTTCGATGAAGTGGATTGACTCGAACAGTGTAGGTGGTGGTTCTACGCTGGTGAGGTTTATGCCGTGGACAATTTTCCCATGAGAGACGGCCCTCAGGTACTTTTTCGTTGCTTTCGAGAGTCGCCGTATTCTGGTCCTCCCATGATTGTCTTGACCACGTTCATGTTCGAGCCCCCCAATTCGTCGCTCGTCGTAGGGGTCGCTCTCGCGGCCACCACTTTTCCTTTCCTTAATTGTGTCGGGCGCTCAGTCGAAGTTGTCACCCCGGTAGTGCGCATGACAAACTCTTTGAGTTTTCCGTCTTGCACCAAGACCTCAATTTGCCTCCTCAGTTGGTGGCACTTGGATGTCACGTGTATGTGATCCCGATGATATTCGCAATATTTGTTCTTGTCTCGCGTTGCGGGGTCCCTCTTCAGTGGCGCCGGCGATCCTAACTTGTCTCTGTGCAAGGTCAAGATCCGGTCGAGTGTTGTATTGAGTGGGACGAAGGATTTTCTCTGAAATTCATCGACAAACGGTTGCCTTGACGTCGAGGAAGGATGGCCGTTAGGGGCTTGGCCATTCTTACACCTTTTCCTTTGCGACTCAGGACGCTCGTCATCTCGCTTATGTCGATGGCTATTGCGATCATTTCCCTTTCGCCCGTCTAAGTAGTCCTCGATTCCCATGTCAGTTCTGGCTCTCGCATTAACTCCGCCATGTCTCTCGGGGCTTTCCCCACGATTGACTTGAGGAAATCACTCCCCTTAGCTCTTCAGTGATGGCGATGATGGCATCTTTGTCGTCGAAGTCTTCAACCTTGTGTGACTCCTCCGTGAACCTGACAAGGTATTGGCGTAGTGTCTCGCTGTTCTCTTGTCTTATAGTCCATAGGTGCAACTTGGACTTCTTTTGTGACACAAGTGTTTCAAATCTGGTGAGGAATGCCTCTCGGAGCGCTTGGAAGGAGGCGATTGCTGCCTGGCTTGAGGCTCCTGAACCATTCAAAGCCTGAGCCACTAAGGATCAAGCTAAAAGCCTCGCAGAGCGTGGCATCGGACTGCCCTTGCATCCTCAACCATGTCTCATAGTGTTGAACATGGAAATTCGGGTCGGATCGCCTGTCATACGGTGGGATCGTAGGTAACTTAAAATTCCCGCCAGAGGGTTGTGTGAGGATTTGAGCGGTGAAGGGCGAGTAGGATGTCTCCACCTAATTCTGGAGGCCTTGGATCATTGTGATCATGTCCAAGTTGTTTGCAGGACCGACAGTCGGGGCCATGGGCGTGGTGACATGCCTCTCGTTGGATGCTTGCTCGACAACATTGGCTGGCAGGTGTCCCAGAGTTATTCCCCCCGTGGCCCCGCGGTGGGTGTTAAGTCTATGCCTCAAATCTCTCTCTCAGGGTTCCCTTCGGGAATTGAGGCGATCCCTTAATCTCCATTGGTCGTTCCCACGACTCTCGACACGAGAACGTCGCTCGAATGGCGTCCTTGGCGGACATCTCGACTATCGTTTCCAGCCTCTCCTTGGGGGGATTAGGTATTTATTGTAAACTTGGAACGCCCCTCGCGGGATCTTGAGACCGTTCATCCTCGAATGTTCCTCGAAACTTGACACCTTGACATGGTCGCTCGAGAGTGTCCCCTCGAGGGCGCGTGTGTTTCTTCGTCACCGCGACTAGTTGGTGATCGGGTAAAGGATTGACTCATCTCGGTTGCAATGACCATGTCGTCTCCAACATAGTCATGGTCTTGAGAGTCTACTACGTCGCCCTCATAGCCCAATAGGCTAGCAATGAGGGTCTTGTCCCCTCCTTCTAGCGCCAAAACGTTGTCGCTCATTTTTGGACAACGATTTAGAAGCCCCAAACTCTTCAACCCAAGGCCAGATCAAGTGGTCTCATTCGGGCTTGAGAGTCCTGAACTCTGTGTCCCGAGTTCTCCCTAACTGTGATTGGTCTCCGTCGCGAGGCTATCGCTGTCAGGGGCAGTAGAGTCATAAGTATGTTCGTCGCCTTGGGACTGTCGTCCTAATTCCATGTGAGGGAGTTAGCGGAATTCATACCTCGAGCTAGTCGCTCGAATGTCATGGTCTCTTGGATGGTCCGCTATGGAGGCGGCGGGTGCCTAGCTTGCTCATCTCTCGAGAGCAAGGTTCTTGATGTTGAAGAAGGTTGTGGTAGAGGGAACGAGCTGCCAAGGTCAGGAAGTACCCTCCTTCTAGCGCCAAAATATTATCGCTCGTTTTTGGACAACGATTTAGAAGCCCCAAAACGGTTCGACCCAAGGCCGAACCAAGTGGTCGCGTACGAGCTTGAGCGTCCTGAACTCGGTATCCCGAGTTCTCCCTAGGTGTGATTGGTCTCCCTCATCCTCCGGTAATCCTGGAAGAATGGGAAACGGTGAACTACAAAGGAGAAACAGAGGGGGTGCCTCTGTTTACCTCTCCGGCGCTAAACATTAGTGGGATTGAGGTAGAGTATAGAGGTTTTCGATGGGTGAGAGGCCAAAGATGAGCGAAACGAGTGACCCAGGGGTTCGACAATGGTTTAGCACTCAAAAACGGATTTACCTTTTCAATATATGGGGAGCCTCTATTTATAGGTGAAGTGAGGAGGAAGGGGCCGGCCCTTGGGGAGACCACACGGCCATTGGCCGTCCGATCCTTGAGGTGACCACATGGCCATTGGTCGTCCGGTACTTGAGGTGACCACATGGCCATTGGCCATCCGGTTCTTGACGAGACCACACGGCCATTGGCGTCTAGTCCTTGGGCAGACCACGTGGCCATGGGCCGTTTGGTCCTTAGGGAGACCACATGGCCGGCGGCCGGGTGGTTCTTGGGCAAACCACATGGCCGGTGGTCGTCTGGTCCCTCGGTCAGACGGGAGAACGCCGGATGGGCCGTGGCTGGTCGGGGGACGGTCGAACGGGTCTTGGCCGGCCGGGAGAAGGCCGTCGGGACCCTCGGTCGGGCAGGAGAACGCCAAACAGGTCGTGGCCGGCCGGGAGACGATCGGACGGGTCTTGGTCAGCTGAGAGAAGGCCGGACGGGAGATGCCCGGACGGGTCTTGGTCAGCCAGGAGAAGGCTGGAGGGGCATTGACCGACTGGGAGTCGCCCGGACGGGCCTTGACAGGCTGGGAGGTGTTGTGACGTTTTTGCCTTTGTTGGTCCTGGACGGGCCAACAATACCTCGCTGACACTTGGCTCTTTGGATTGCGACAAGTATTGACTTCTTTGCGCCTATCGGTCGTCGACGGGCCGACAACAGGTTACAAGTCACGAAAGCCCACGCCCACTTGATATTTTCGAACACAAAGCTTTTCCCATTTAACCCAATGGGTCTTACGCTTCTCTTCCTTGGAACCCCGCCAAAAGCTAGTGGCCATCTTATGGATGTTGTTGATAAAATATTTGGGCAATTTGAAGCAATTGATGACATAAATAGGGATGGCTTGGATTACCGCTTTGATAATAAATTATTTCCCAACCATGGAGAAAAAGGAGCCTTTCCAATCACAAATTTTATTCGACACAAGCTCTTTGATATAGCAAAAAAAAAACCTCCGCTTTCCTTTGACCCACCGACATAGAAAGCCCCAAGTATTTCTCATGGGTGTCCGTCACACGAACATCAAGAATGCCGGCCGCAATCTCACTTGCCCTTTGCTTAACACTCTTCCCAAAGCTAACCACAGACATGTCATAGTTTATGACTTGACCCGAGACCTTAGCATAAGCATCGAGACATCCTTGACTTGGTGGAACTCACCCGGCTTTGCCTTGAAGAAAATCAAACTATCATCCACGAAAAAGGTGGGTAACATAGGCTCCAGGATTCCCGAATTGCAATCCCTTTAGGCTCCGTTTGGAACCCGGAAAATAAGAGAGAAAGTGAAAATAATAGAGAAAATGAAAATATAAGAGAAAATAATAGAAAAAGTCAAAATTCTAATTGTGTTTGAAAGTCATAGAAAGTATGAGAGAAAATTGACGGGAAAGTAACGATGAGACTAGGGACGCAGCTAACTCAAGTCAAGGGTGGATTCTAGCCCCCTCCCCCTCAAATTTTTTTTATTTATATTTTTTGCCCATTTTTAAAAAATTTTACATCTTTTACCCTAAAATATTTACACTTTTGACCCATTTTTTTTAAAAAAATTTCATTTTTACCATGACTTTTTTTTAATTATAGCCCCGCTAAATTTTTTATTTACATTTTTTGCCCATTTTTAAAAAATTTTACATTTTTACCCTAAAAAATTTACACTTTTGACCCATTTTTTTAAAAAAATTTCATTTTTACCATGATTTTTTTAATTAGCCCCCCTAAATTTTTTTATTTACATTTTTTGCCCAGTTTTAAAAAGTTTTACATTTTTAGCCTAAAAAATTTACACTTTTGACCCATTTTTTTAAAATGTTTCATTTTTACCATGATTTTTTTTAATTAGCCCCCCTTAAATTTTTTATTTACATTTTTTGCCCATTTTTTAAAAGTTTTACATTTTTACCCTAGACAAATGTGATCCCCTCATAGACAAATGTGGAGAGATTCTCATTTTCCATTTGATTTTCGAAAGAAAATGAAATTATCATTTTAGTTATACACTTTCCCTCGCATTTTCCATTATATTTTTTTTTCTACCATATTTTCCTCAATCCAAACAACCTAAGTAAAATAGGAGGGATTTCCATTTTCCTTTGCCTCCTATTTTCCGGGTTCCAAACGGAGCCTTATAGTACCTGGAGTCTCCGCTCTATGAAAGAGCGCTCTCCGTACACTTTTTTCAGCAACCTGTTACAATTGGCTAAAATACCCTTTAACTCATTTTCTCACTTTTTTTATCTTTCTTTTCTACTAACATCTAATGTCTCACTAGTAATATAGAGCTCCGTGGGTAAAATTGTCAACCCGTTCTATCTATGTACATTTATATCATGAACTTAATGTGTGTGTGTGACATATTCTGTAAATCACGTTCCATGGATTTTGTATCCACAATTTGCATTAAATAATTTTTTTTTTTACAAAATTCGCAATGACATTGATAACGCACTTTTATTGCAAGACATATTCAACATGAAAATAAGTGAGCTATAGGTGAAACAGTTCTAAATTACTTGGTAGCTATGAATATATTCGTAATTTTATAGACATAAAAAATTAGTTGGGACAATTTGACATTTTTCGTTACATAAAAGCAAAAAAAAAAAAACAATATTATAATGCAATTTTAACTAACTTTCAAATGCATATGAAAAGAAAAATTAAGCCAATTTTTTATGAATGAAAAATAAAAAATTTGAATAACTGTGTTAGGTAATTCGTCACTACCAAAAGGATCAGTGGTGGGTCCCAACTCCAGGATCCTCATGTGGGGTCACAAAAATGTCCCAAGCAACTCCAACGTGATAACCGGAATGTGAAGACGTGGTCAAAAGGGTATCTTAGTCATTTAAGATGCTTTTGAGGGTTCACACTTAACTGCCACAACAGAGAGGACTTTGTTGATTAAGGGCATGCCAGCCCAAAAAGTTCGAGGCCTAAGCTTATACGTTGTTTTGCCCAATAAAAGTAAACAAATCAGAGAATAAGTCGGGAAGGAATAAAAATAAAATAATGATAATTATGATATAAATCTAATTTTCTACAAATAAACTACATGTCTTTTCTGGGAGTGTCAGATATAGCTCTGGTGGCCACCACAACACACAAAAACAACAAAGCAGTATTATTATTATAAATACTAGTCATTTAGTCATATTTTGTTTAATGTACAAGTCTATCTATTTCTCACTAACTGCCTCAGAGTGGAATATAATAAGCGCCTCGTTTGTCTCTATTCTCTTTGTTTTTGGTTCTCAAACGAAACACTTTTTAGCGTGTTGTCTCTCTGTGAATCCCAGTTGAGGAAAATAGAAGCAAAACGCATTGATTATATACTCTCTCTCAAAAACACAATTTGGCAACTTCCCATTCGCACAGACCTATTTACTTGGTGATTTGTCTTCTTCTTTCTTCTCTCTCGCTGAATGTATCAGCTATACATGGACTCTGTCTCCTCTAAACGGTGCCTAGTTTTGCTTTCCTTCCATATTCTCTTTTCCTGATACAGATTCCCAGAAAATATAAAATAAAAAAGTTTGGATCTTTTGTGGTGTTTTTTGTTTCGGGTCATGGTCATGGAGGCTTGTTGTGACTTAGAAGTGGATGTCAATGGCGAAGAGACTTTCATGGTGGACAAGGTAAAAACAAATAACAAAAGAATTACAATTTATTTTGCTTTACATTTCAGCTCATGAGTCAACAACCAGAAAAGCTGTTGTTTTTTGCCGACACCATTTCTAGTAGTATGGACTCAGATATTGACCCATCTAACGTGAACGAGTGACCTTGAATTTATGACTGGTTTTAATTCATGTTTTTATCTCTTCTACGTGCTTGAACAATCCCTTTCTAACGTGTTCAGTTACAATTCTTCACAAATCTTTTATGAGTCTTTTTTTTGTCATTTAATTTCACACCTATATTGCACTGAAGTGGGTCACGATCGATAAATGGTAACCTTAGCTTTTTTTTTTTTTTTTAAATCCAATAGCTTTTTTTTATAAAAAAAAATTGCCAACTTGTTGTGGCTCAAACTGTAGAGTGAGCAACAAAGGCTTCTCATACCTTCTGATCCTTGTTTCCTTTTCCCCTCTAATTTATTAGTGCCGGTGATATGGTGCCCAAAACGCTTTATTTTGTAAATACTTCCAATTGTGTTTGTTCACTCCTTTTGAGAAACACTCAAACGTTGCTTTCACTTGCATTCAATTCCTTGTATTTTTCCTAATTGCCCTCACCCTAATTTATTGCTTATAACGACCCCTCACCACTCTTTTCCAGTGCTCAATCTCCCACTTTTTATTTCCTCAGTGAAAATTCAATGAGCTCATTCTTTTGGTAGCTCTCCGTATGGCGTGAAATAAACGGACTATCATTGTTATTTTGTTTTATCTTCTATAAACTCTGTACTTGGTTCGCACATGTAACATTCCTTTTGGTTTTAATCTCGTGCTCGAGAATCGTAACACTAAACATTAAACTCTTTCTTCAGAACAAGGTCGCTTCATACTCGGGCAAATTCCGTAAGCTCTTTGGCAAATCCAGCGCCACAACAACAACGAAGACCAGACTGAAAGTGGTCTTCCATGACTTTCCCGGCGGATCAGAGTGTTTCGAGCTCGTTCTGAGGCTCTGTTACAGCTCGGGAAGGACTCAGACAAGCCCTTCCAACATATCAAGGCTGTACTTGGCAGCTAAGTTCATGGAGATGAACCACTTGTTGGAACAGACCGAGAAGAGCTTTGAGGAGATGAGGTATTGGTCCTGGTCCGAGCTTTTGACGGCCGTGAAACAGAGCCACAACTTACCTCCCGTCGAGCGGTGCTTGGACTGTCTCGCCGCGAGGCTCGCCTCGTCGCCGGCGAGTCCTTGTCCGTCCAACTCTTCCCCGGAGAGCTCCGCGCTTCGACTCTCATTCGACACGAAGAGCTCCGAGAGCTCAAAGTCCAATGCCTTATTCTCTTCCCGGACCAATTGGTGGTTCGAGGATCTCGTCTCGTTGAGCCCCGAGGCGGTCAAACTTCTCGCAAAGTTGATGCTCGCCCGGAGATTCGACCACGCGGTCTTGAGCAAATTCTTGTTCCACTACCACAGGTCGAAGCTCGGTTCGGCCACGGTGGAGAAGCGGAAAGTCAATGAGGCGGTGGTGGACTCGCTCGGCTGCCTCGATCTAGCCGCGGTGCAGTGCAAGAGCTTGTTCGAGCTCGGCCGGGCCGTGGGCCCCGGGTCGAGGACGGGGAAGGGAATTCGGGAAAAGGTGGAGGGCATGATCGGGTCGGTGTTGGACCGGGCCACGCTCGATAACCTCCTCGTACCATCGCCACCTGGGACGGGCCACTTGTACGATGTCAACCTCGTACTTCGGCTCGTCAAGGCCTTCCTGAGCTCTCGCCAGACGGGCCGGGCCTCGGCGATCGGGCTCGAGAAAGTCTCGTCTCTTTTGGACTCGTACGTGACCGAAGTCGCTCCTGACCCTCATCTCAAGCCTTCCAAATTCTCGGCTCTGCTCACAGCCTTGCCCGACTCAGCTCGCGCCTCGTATGACCACATTTACCGTGCCATCCACATGTATCTAGAGGTACCTCTACGCGTAAATACTCTATGAATCACTGATGTTTTGTTCTCTAAATTAATCATTTGAGTAAATTGATTATGGTTTGAACTTGGTTCAGGTTCATACGGGACTGTTGGAAGAAGAGAAGACGAGGATATGCGACGCGATGAACTACAAGAAGCTCTCCTCGGAGGCCTGTCTTAGCTTGTCTCGGAACAAGAAATTCCCGATGAAATCAGCGGCGCAAGCGCTGGCCTCTCAGCAGTCGAGGCTCAAGAGCCTTCTCGTATCGACCAACGGCGCCGAATCTTACCTCAAATCAGGTCAATTCTCCGAAGACGAAGAAAGACAAGAAGTCGTGTTGTACGCCGGAGAGCTCGATCTCCGGCCAGACCACACGAGCCTCCGATCGCACTTGCAAGGGATGCAATGGAGAGTCATGGAGCTCGAAAAAGTATGCAAGAAAATGCAGCTCCAAATGGCAAAGATCATGAAGTCAAGGCCAACGCCAAGTCAAAGCCACACCAGATCGTTGCCGAGGCTATGTTCATAACACAACATCTACTAAATCTTAGCTTCTTTTTTTTTTTTTTTTTTTCATTCTCATTATCACTTCATATCTGTAAATATCATAATCATCAATAGTAATGAAATGAACCTTTGCCTTTGTTTTTTTTTTTTTTTTTACCCTCTTGCCTTTTGTTTTACTGCTCTGTAAAGCGGTATTGTATTGCTCCTTTTAGCAGAGATCGAATATTTGGTGTACAGATAAGTCTGCTCATGTCATTTTCAGAGCAAGCTGGCGAGTTCGTCTGTGAAAAATATGTATGATATAATAAGGTTATTTTTCCACCATTAATTTACCAAACTTTGACAGAGGACTCCTGACTTTTTATTATTAGTAAATGTAAAAGCTTAACAAATTATTAAATAGTAGTATGAGTTGTTTGAGTCCCGTCATCAGTCAACTGTTTAAACAAGCGTACTGACTAATGAGTCGTATCAGATTATTCGGGTCTAGTAAGTGGTTGACTTGCGATAAAAGCATATCAGAATATAAAGTATCAAATTACATAATCCCGAAAGTACATGTTGATTTTTATATAAGAAAGTACATTATAAGGAATGCACATGAGATTTGATCAAGATTCAACCACTTTATTCTTTTTACGACACAGATTTAATCTTTTTTTCTATCCCATTTGGTTTATCCTTTTATTTTAATTGATCCCAGTAACTTTGCCATTGTCTTTTTCTACAGAAATCTTTACTTGTTTAATGGAGTTAATTTTCAATGTGTTTCAAGGCCATTCTGAAGATGAGTTGCTCATCAATGTCATTTCAAATATGTCATAACAATTAATGTATTTAGTTATGCGTTGTCTTAAGCAATCACATACTTAAAATATGGGGATAAAAACAGTAAGAATTTTTTTGGGAGTTCATATAATGTTTTTCCGTATTCATGTGAGTCATACTAAATCGTTCGCTAAAGGACAATATTTTAGCTGGGAATAACAACTTTATCCTTTACATATATCTCAGTACAATAAGAAAAAGGGAAAATAACACATTTATACCATGTGTTTTAGTGAAATGTCGAGTTTAACCCTCGGTTTTCAAAAATGTCGAGTTCATACCCTCTGTTTAACTAAAATGACAAAATTATACCCTCTGTTTAACTAAAATGACGAAATTATACCCTGAAATGAATAACAGCGTCACAAATCTCCCTTTCATTGATATTAACTCTTATATAAGTAAAACCAAATCAAATCTAAATCAGTGCCCTAACTTCCAAATTTTCAAATTTGAAATAAAAATAGCCTTAAATTGAAATTAAATAATAAAACTCATACCTCCTAAGAAATGACTTCATTCTGTGTTCGAATTGTAACTCTAAATCCTGGTTTCTCTGTTCGAATATGCGATTTTGATGACTATCAACTATCGATGTTTACTCCTTTGCCTCTTTCTGTGTTCTTCACGATTAAGAGACTGTTGTTTATTTTTTATTTTTTAAATAAATTACATATATGGCGCGAATGAATAAAGATAATTAGTATTTATATATAAATATTATAGTCAACGTCAATGAAAAGTCAATAAAAAGAATATTTGTGACACTGTTGTCTATTTCAGGGTATAATTTCATCATTTTAGTTAAACATATGGTATAATTTCGTCATTTTTGTTAAACAGAGGGTATGAAATCGACATTTTTGAAAACCGAGGGTTAAACTCGACATTTCACTAAAACACATGGTATAAATGTGTTATTTTCCCTAAGAAAAATTAGTTTATAATCAATATAGCTTTAAAAATATTGTATGTTATGTGTCCAAAAAAAACATAAATAGTTTTGAAAAAAAATTATTTAAAAATTTACTAATCTACTAACAGACGACAAGAATCTGTATCGGAAATACTTAAAACAAAAAACAAAAAAAAAAGCTTTCATAATAGTATATTAAAGATAAAATAAAACTCATAAAATTTAAAATAAAAAAATAAAAAAAAAAAGGCAAATTTGTTTCAAAATCTGGATCTGAAGTACTTCTAAAAAAAATAAAGCAACTGTAACTAGTTGTATGTATTTTTTTGAAAAATTATTTTAAAAACCAATAAATGTCCGGTTAAATGGAAAGAGGCAAAGCTATAAGGAATGTAAGACCTTGATGGTAATAAAAAGCTGAGGAAGAAAACTACAAGTCATGTCCACCACAATATTCGCCAACTTGTCTCCTCGTGAACTAACCCCCAAAACCTCCTCTGAGACTGAGATAATAGCCTCTCATGCAGGGATTATTCTTCACCTTAAGCTGTGTGTTACTTTTTTAGCTTGATAAAGCCAAAACTTACAAGTGAAAATAAAAATATAAAAAATATATGTTCTACGCAAGTGCAATGTGTCTTGATACGTACGATTGTTGATTAACATAGGAATGGAGATGTAGTCATTGAAATATATCAATAAAAGAACTATGATTGTGTACCTGATTTTCTTCAACTGAGAGCTCATAGTACTACTATTAATTATAATAATAATATAGAGTTTACAAAGTGTTTACAAAGTTCAAGAAGCATTTTCGCTTAGACGCCACTCTTCTTTCTGTAGATATTGCTTCAACTTACGATGTGGTACGTGGATACAAACGAAACATCCCGATCCATGAAAATGGAAATTTACACTTGATATGGCTATGTGAATGGAAGCTGTGCTTCATTCTAATGCTAAGTCATTAAAAGTTAGAACAGCTATTGGAGTAACCGAGCTACATGATATAAAAAATATGACAATGTCTAAGGTCAGACTCAGGACCGGCCCAAGTCGTAGGCGAATTAATTTTTTTTGGTCCTTTAATAATAATAAAAATTGAAATATATAAATAAAAATATAATCAAATTTTTCGAGTTGGGTATATACAGTATATATCTTACTGGATTGGGTATATATATAATATATATCTAATTTTTTTGCTAGATTGAGAATATATAGAATATTTATCTAAAATTTTGGGGTCCAATAAAATATGACGCCCTAGGCCCAAGCCTTATCTGTCTATACTCTAGGCCGGCACTGGTCCGACTTTTCCCATATATGAAATTTTATATGTTGCTACAGGAGAAAAATCTGAATTGTTGGAGAGGGAGAGAGAGAGAGAGAGAGAGAGAGAGAGAGAGAGAGAGAGTATTAACATTTTGAATTAATTGTATATTTGCCCCCTGATATATGGTCTCACTGACAAAATGCCCCCTATCTTTTTAAAACTATTTGTTAACCCCCTGCTATATAGAAAAGTAGCCGTTGGGTCCTTCCGTCAAAAAAGAGGCTCAATCGTCAGTTAAATAATCACGTGGAACGCATGTGTTCTGATAAATAAGGGTAAAGTTGTTATTTTGTTAGTCGGATGAGGGAGTGTATTTTATTGTTTGTTTATTCATTGTAAAAGTAAATTAAAAAAATATAATAATAAAACAGTCGGATCTAAAAGTAATTGAAAAACAAAATCCCAAAATCGCATTTCAAATGAATCGAGTATGAACACAAAAATCTTAGAACTCAAAAACCAGTAATGGCAAAAGGAAAATCTCTCGGGAAGCCCTCACCTGCTCGAAGTGGGAGGTCTGTGGCATCTTCTCGCTTGAAATCGAAAAGTAAAGCAAGTGCGAATAAGAGTGAGAACGAATGTCCAGGTACGAAAAATTTTCTGTCTTTTATGTGTTTTTTAAAGTCGAATATTGTTGGGGACCACAATGGTTTTGTCGAATGGGTCCAGGGTATGAAAATAAGTTTTTTATTTGTTTTTTTTATGGTTTTAGTGTTTGCGTAGGTTTTTGTCCCCTTTTAATATACAGTGGGTCCTTAGTGTCGGTAGATTAAATTTATGCTTAGTCTTGGTTGGTTGGTTGGCTATATTTAATTGGAAGCCGGGTTTGTGTTGTTGTTCTTTTTTATATTCGTTTTTTTTTTTTTTTTGCAGTTGAAATATTGAACTGCTTTGTCTTGAACGTTCACCATGGAGGTACGCTCTTGTTTGCAATGGCTGATCGTGATTGGAGCTATGAAGGTGGAGCTGTAGAGCGCATCGAGAGTGCAGACATAGATAGGATTTCGATGGTTTGTTTGGACAAGCTATTGACGGTGACGCTTGGATACACTACGGAGCCGCTATACTTCATGAAGTCCACCTTCTGTGACAAACTAGAGTGCATATGCTCTGATGTGTTGCTCTTAAAGTGTTGTCAGAGACTCTCAAAACGAAATGGGAAGCACATCTATTGTGATCATCCCGATGGTTCTCACCCAACTGGACCGGCAGCGGTGGATGAGGACGATCAACAAGTACAATCCGACCAGTTTGATGTTCAAGTTGATGCAGTGGACGTGATTCACATGAAGGACCTGATCCAACTACAACAATATCACAATGAAGATGTTGGAGCGAATCAAGTCCGTGAACCAGATCAAGATGGTGAGCCACATGAAGCTGCTAAGCCACATCAGCTTAAATAATTTGAAGAGTTTGAAGGCTTTGACGACTTTGAAGATGCTGAGGGTGACGTTAAAGATGCCGAGGGTGACGTTGGAGATGCTGGTTTTGAAGCAAGCGAAGACGACGTAGAAGTTGATGGTGATGCTGTTGACCTTGGCCTGGCGTACATAGGTAAAGGAATTAACTCCGTTAGTGATGAAGATGATGACTCGGAGGACAGTGACTTCGACATGGATGCGTACATCAAAATCGAAGATTCATCGTCTAAAGAGGAGGTCAGACCCCGAGGAATTTAAAAAAGAAACTCCCCAACTTCGTGGAGTTTAAAGAATCTGAATTAAAAAACCCGATCTTCAAGCTGGGTATGACATTCCAAACCGGCAAGCTCTTCAAGGAAGCCATAAGGGAGTACTCAATACGCAGTAGTAAAGCCATTCATTTTAAGAAGAACGACTCCAGCAGAGTCCGTGCAGAGTGTGAGCATCTTAACTGCAATTGAACGTGTTTTGCTTCATTGTCGAGGCGAACAGGTACGTTCATAGTATGCTTGAGAATATTATAGTGTTTATAGTATATTCTTTGGATTTGAATTTGAAGAATGTTAGTTAGTTACTGACCTGCTGTTGGTTAAAACAGGTTTTTTTCCAAATCAAGACGTACATGAGTGAACATACATGTCCACGGGTTAATGTGAACATGTTTGCGATGGCGAAATGGATGTCACGTACGTACATGCAACAATTCAAAGACTGCGATTCATGGTCAGCACGGGATGTGATGAACCAGTTGCAGAGAGACTTTTTAGTTGAGCGTAATCGGGATAAAGCCTAGAGAGCAAAGAAGCTTGCTCTAAAGGAAATTGAAGGAAGTTACAAACAGCAATATGTCAAGCTATGGGACTACGGGGTAGAGTTAGTGGCTACAAATCCTGGTTCAACTATCATGATTCAGACTAAAAATGGTGAGAACGATAAACCGGTATATAAAAGGATGTACATGTGTTTCAAAGGCTGCAAAGAAAGATTTTAACATTGTAGGCCTGTTATTGGGTTTGATGGCTGCCACATAAAGGGTGATCATACCGGTCACTGTTGACGGCCATCGGAATTGATGCGTTCCGATCGTGTATGATGTCATCGAATCTGAATGCAAATCCTCTTGGACGTGGTTCTTGGACTTTCTCAAAGATGACTTGCATATTGTGAATGGCCATCAATGGACATTCATATCTGATAAGCAAAAAAGGGCTACAAAAAGCTTTATCAGGGATGTGGGAAGAAGGCTCTGTTCAAGCGGAGCACAGACAATGTGCATGGCATTTGCAGAAAAACTTCACAAAGGTAATTTTCTTTTCTTTCTCATACATATTGAATACACTGAATATATTTGCATTTTGAATACACTAAGTACACATTGAATATGCAACTTAATCATCTTAGGTACATAAAGGGTTGTTTCTGAAAACAAAGATGATGCACGCGGCGTTGTCTTATTCCACGACTCGTTTCGAAGCCGAAATGGGTGTAATCAAAGACGAGGAACCTGAGGCCTTTGAGTGGCTTATGAGCAAAGGAATTTACCACCGGGCTAGAAGTCATTTCAGAACCGGACCTAAGTGCGAGATCTCACTCAACAACTTGTGTGAGAGTTTCAACGGTACGCGAGCAATTCTGTTGGCTAGATAGAAGCCAATACTCTCTATGCTAGAGCGCATTAGACTGTATATACTTCGCAGGTTCACCAAGTAACGACCTGCCGGTGATAAGTGGAGGTCAGAGGTTGGACCACGCATTTTCAAGGTTATTGAAGCCAACAAGGTACTAAATGTAGAAAATATTGCGCATTGGGCGGGTGATTTGGATTATCAAGTGTCTAACATGTACGGAAGCATGTATAAAGTGGATCTTCATCACCGAACATGCTCGTGTAGACACTGGGATTTGTCTGGTACACTAATCATTCATTTGATGTAAACCCGGTCTTCCATTTATATTCCTACTATTTCCTTATCAAGCTTAGCGATTGCACATTAGCTGCATATGGCAAAGGCATGAAGATCCATTGAATTATGTTTCCCATTGGTACAAAAAAGAGTGTTACCGAGAGACATACAAGCACAAGATTTTTCCGATCAATCCTCCAAAACAGTGGCCCAAAACAACATCCACACCCATAGAGATGCCAGAAGACAGGGTCAAACCCGGTAGACCCAAAAAAATTGAGGAGGGTTGGGCACGATGAGGTTATTCCTCGCGGTGGAACAAAGATGAGAAGACGCTACGTCGCTAAAGCATGCTCAAAATGTGGCAAAGACGGTCACAACGCACGTACGTGTTTCATACGCCAACAACAGAAACAGGTACATTCAATAGTCTAATATATAGTTGCAAAGATTGACCGCTACTTACTAACCACACTATAAATGCAAAATAGAGACAAGCGCAGACCACCCGAAGAAGTCATGATGAAGGACAACCATCACAACCGACACAACCAACACGGAGTCAAGGCAGAAGAAACAATGATGAAGGACCTTTACTACCATCTCAGCCAACACAACCAACACCCAGTCAACCAAGTCAAAGGATTGGCATCGGGGTAAGCAAAGTAGGACCATTTCATTTCAATTGAAAATATGGTCAAACATGTATTTGGTGGCAAATTCTTCTTACTCATTGTTTTTAGATATTTCAAATGAGCCCTCAACTTAGGAATCTCAGGACGGTCAACACCAACAATGAAGTTTAATGCGGGCGTAGAAGATTGTTCACCGAGTAATTTGTAGTGTGTATGAATATGTAAAGCCCTAACCCACTTTTGGAACATTCTAGAAATGTGTAAAATAGCTTTGTAAAGCTAAGTATGGGTTCATATTTTGAAACATTGGAATTGATGTATAATTTACCTAGATGTTTCAGTTTGATGTATGTAAAAGCTGTAAAATGCTTAAAATCCACTCTTTTGTGACATTGAAACATTGAAATCCACTTTTTTGTGACAATACAAGTTATGTCTTTTTCTATATGTTATTTCATTTTATCTCTTTTTTTATATCTGATGTTAGTCTTATTAAATCCACTCAATTTAATTAGAACACATTTCATTAACACATATTCAAAATACATCTGGCATATAATACTTGCATACATATATCATTACACTGTAATTTACATAAGGTATCTAGTAAAAAAAAAAGACCACATTTTACTTGCCATTTTACTTGAATAACAACAGACACAAAATCAATACAATTACACATAACAACTTAATTTGAAAAGCTTCACCAGCTAATCCGACCAAATTCTCTCTAGTATGAACGGAGGTAGTTGGACTCTCAACTTCTGATTCCCCATTTTCGTTCATTTTGTTCATCATTTCTGTAATTATATCTGTCGATGGGGTACAACTCGAAGGGTCAATCCATCTAAAATACCCGCAAACTGGATCATTTTTATTATGAGAAACCAAACAATTCCCACACAATCAACAATATTATCACAATTTATCCACATTACCCAAATTACAACATCATATATCAGTTCTCCAGTTCTTACCCAAACACACAAATTTAAGAAGAAGAAAAAAACAACACTAACCTTATACAGAGCACAACCAAAAAAACGTCTTGCTGGGTTACGACCTGTCCTTGAAGTCCTCTCCACAGTCTTCAATTCGCAAGGACATGTCAGCAGCTCCCGCGTGGACGTTTCGCCAACAATGACGTCGGATTTCTTGCGATTAGACGTGCTATGACTTCTCTCCATACCGACGACACCTACATTATACGTGCGGACGTTTTGAATTTGAATTTGAATTGGAGAAGCTAACCCTAGCTCAGTTGATTTGGGCTCAGTTGATTTGGGGGTTCTCTTTTTTTTTTAATGGTTTTATTGAATAAAAATGAGAACTAAAATAAAATGAAAAATCAAAGCAATTCTTTTACTTCATACCTCGTCCAAGGACATTCTCGTAAACTCGTTTAACTCTGGTACCGTGTGACTACCACGTGGCCATTTAACTGACGGAGTGGGCTTATAATACACGGAAGGCCCATAAATTTTGTCGGTCGTGATATTGAGGTCCAATAACCTAAACTTTATATCATAAGTCATCTTCTGTCAGTGAGGCCATAAATCAGGGGGCAATTATACAATTTGTTCTAAAATTTTTGTACGTTGGAGAAGGGGACTATGAAAACATTCACGAGTTCCCATACAAACTATTTTCCGACTTGGAAAGCTCATCTGCAAATCTAAAGTGTGTGCCCTTAATCTCCTTTTGGCACACATCTCTCGGAAACGCTTGCTCTTAGCAAAATTCTCCATCTTTGAACACAATACTCAAACCCGAACGGTAAGTGTCAGATGCAATAGGCGCTTGCCTCCTACGGAATGGAGTTGTAGTCATTGAAACATATAAATAACATAGGAATGTAGATGTAAGTGAAAACAAAAATATAAAATATACACATATATATATATATATATATATATATATATATATATTCTACGCAAGTGTGAATTGTTGATTAACATTAGAATAGAGACGCAGTCTCCATGTTCATGCCAAAATGACCATTGTATTAATATCAAAATATGAGAATCAATACAGAACATCATGTCCTAAACTTTCTCTACAAGCAAAAAGAAGTACAAACCCATCTCATAATTTGAAAGGTTTGAGCTTTATTAATATTATCGAGGATAAATTACACTCTTGTCCCTTCAACTATGACTCGGATACCAATTCATCTCTGGAACTCTGAAATCATACATCACAGACCTTAAAATCCTACATTGTAACAAACACATCCTTCTGTCAAATTCTACTTGACGGTGTGAAATCATTAAGGGTAAAAAAATATTTTTTTTCTTCGTTATTCTTTTAGTTTTTTTATTATTCTATTTAAAAATAAAAATCAAATATTTTTAAAATGAATTTTAATAATCACGAAGCAGAGATAGAAAGTCTTGAGGCTCAAGAAAATATTACAAAGTCAAAGACAAGAGCTACATTAGAAGATTAAAAGCGAGAGAGAGAGAGAGAGAGTGATTTCTGGTACTTGATTCGATTCCTATTACAAACCTTTTTATTTATTTATTTTGGGTTTCATTGCTTGTGATAAGCTTAAGAAACATTTGGTATTGATTGGGTCATACGGACGCTGTCTGGTAAATGGTAATGGTGAGAGTTGTTTAATTTGAGTACTGTTTTTTTTTTTTTTTTTTTTGCTTTTAAGGTATATCAATTATTCATTATTTATCCCCACACACCAAATTATTTGGCTCGGTAAAATAGAATATGAATATCTTTATTACATCACCGAAGTTCAGTTCCAATTTTAAGATTATTTGTTATCAGGTCTGGCAATTCAGGTATGAAGTTCTTTGATGATGTGGACGAAATGGATTAAACATGAAGATGAAGATGAAGATGAAGAAGAATAATGAGAGAGAGATATATCCTTTGTCATAAAATAAATAAATAAATAAGGGTATTTAAGTAAATTGTCCAACACAAAAATTACTCTTACATGTTACTCCACACAAGTATTAGTTGTTTAAAATCTCTTGCATATTTAACAGAAGGATTAAGCTTGTTGCGATGTAGGATTTCAGGGTCTGTGATGCACGATTTCAAATTTGAGGGGGTGAAACGTTAGGAGTGATGTAATTGAGGGGACAACAGTGTAATTTATCCACCAACTTTTCCAATGAAATATATCATCTCAATTGTGTCCACTTCATATAGAAAAAAGAAAGAAAAAATAACTTTTAAGTTTTTTTAGTTAATAATTCTATTTTGGTGTTTTTTTTTTCCAACAATCCAGACCCAACTAAAACTCTGGCGCAGTTCATGAAAACAAATAAATTTCTGAAAAGAAACAAAAATCTATAAAAGCACCTGTCTATTTGAGATGGAAAAATCGTCACACAGTGTTAAGGCACAGTTTTGGCCTCACTCTCCGTCGTTTTCCCTCTGTACAAATCCACCAGCTACCTCTAGAGATTCCTCTATATAAGGCGTGACATACATATCCAGAAACTTAATTTCCGTACATGAAATCAGTTTCAATAGGCAAACATCACTTCTCTTTAGCAGACCTTTCGATAAAAGAGCACGATAAACACCTCAGCTTCGCTCTCTTCAAGCCATAAGAGAGTATATTGGCCCTTTTGCCAGCTGCCCGAGCTCCAAACCCATTTCGGTCACGAAAAAATCCATACTCGCCTTGATTTTATGAAAGAGTAACACATATAACTCGGGTCTAATTAAACTATTCTTTAGACCAACCCCATTTTTTATACGCCTCGACTTTCGAGTAATTATAATTTATATAAACAAATAAAGCCTATGGTCAAACAAGTGGTGATGCGGCGCAAGTATGTTTCTTGTTCAAATTCAAGACAACATACGATAATCTCTTTAGAGCAACTTCAATGCTAAGAATTCTCTACCTTTAACACATCACCAAAATAATAATACGTAATCGTATCTCTTTTTCACATTATTAAATTGACAACTTTTAATAAAATTATTTCAATGCAGGTTGCTTTAAAAGTTGCTCACCATAATTCTTTTATTGTAACCAATTATTTTTTAATTTAGATTCATATGCTAAATTTAAGAATAAATATAATATAATTAAAATAGAAAACTGCAGAACAAAAATAAAAATAAAAAATAGGCTCGTATAATATTCAAAACTTTAAAAAAATGAGTCTTAATATAAGTACACATGTTTTCCTGATCTTTTTTTTTTTTTTTTTTGCTCTGGAGTCATGTACGATGTGTCAACAATGAGATAATCCATATATTGTTTCTTCCTATTACTTTCTTCCTCTTTTTCTCTTATCTCCACCAATTTTTCAAATGTTGCTACTTTTTTTACTTGAGTTTCCAGGAATGTAGCATGAGTATCATGTTTTACCTTTTCTTTTCCCTTTCTCTTGGCCGTCTTCTGGCCAATCAGGCGAACCTCACGTACTTCATTGTTGTTCATGTCTGGATTGAAAGACGAAGTATAAGCCCCTGCTTCTGAAACTTTTGTCGTCTTTTCACCTCTCCTTTGTTACTTTGTATTCCATTTAGGTTCATCCTTCAGCAATCTCCAACAATAGTTGAGCATAAATTTGGAGTTATTATTTTTAGGCTTGTACATCCGATGCGCATTCTCAACAATCTGCTCATCTGACCAACCACTACAGCGTGCTTGTTGTACTCGATTATAGCACCCATTAAAATGTGCTATGTTTTAATTAATCTTTGACCAATGGTCTTTGCATTGCTTTTCTGATCTTATTTGCTCTTCTCTTTGACGATGTTGAAGTAGTCAGCGATCCGATCTCAAAAACTTGTTGAGGTTTGATCATTCCCAATGATGATATCTTATATGTATTAAGTCATCCACTTATCATAAGTATATTTGCTTCTTGGCCCCATTTCACATAGTGTTTTCCTTTTTTTTTCGAGATTCACCTTCTTCGACAAATGTAGGTTGACTTTCTGACATAGTCGTGGATGGTGGAGGTGTTTTGTAGACATATGGCGATGTAAGTTGTGACGTGGGTCCAACAATTAAGTAAGGGAAAGAGGACAAAGAAAAGTGAAAATTTGAGTCCATAAAATTTGGAGGTAGAGAATTTGGTGAATTTTGTGAGAATTGAGAATATGGAAAAATTAGAGTTTGGAAGGGTTGTGGATGGAGAATTAGGAGAATTCTGAGAATTTGGAGAATTATGTGAATCCATTTTCTTTAGTGAGGAACGAGTTATATTGGCCCGCGCGTTGCTGCGGATTTATTAAAAGAGAGTAACACTATTCTGAAATGTTTAAGAGTTTATTAATAGTAATTTTTATGATAATTATCTAATATGTTTATTATGTTTTTAGTTAAAAACATATAAGTAGTTGAATATATTCATATTTTCAGATATATTGTACATATGTTTTTTTTAATATAGTATTCAGTTATTAAATATATAATACTACAACATGTAATTAGTAATTAATTTATAATTAAAATAAGTTGCACTCCATTTACCTCGTACTATAAATAATAGTGTCACATTATCATGGAAAGAAAACCAATGCTTATGGTTGAAGGATTAAAAGACTTTTAAAGTTAAAAGACAATATAGTAAATTATGAATTTTGTAAATAATGTGTGTAAAATAAATACGAACAATAACACACTTCTTTATATTTTATTTTACATGATAAAGAAGTATATGCAGTTTTGATTAATAGATGTATTTGTAGTCTTTTTAGTTTATACGTATGTTCGAGCTTAGCACTAATAAACATTAAAAGTTATTTATAATTATAAAATTATCATTACAGATAATTTACTCTAGAATATATAATTATGTATTCAACTTATATTTTGTGTTTTAAAGAGTAAAAATATAATTTTAATAATTACTTTTATGAAATTAATAAAATACTGAGGTGAAAAAATATGAAGGATTCAATTTTTTAATTTCATTAGATAAAAAAAAATCTGTAGGTGTTATCAAAATAAATAAAATGAGATTATAATGTTTTTTAGTTTAATTGTTTGATTTGTACAAAGGTCTTCTTTCTATTTTAATGGATATACTCTTATTTTTTTTCCTTCCTTAATACTCTTATTTCAGTAGCCAATAAATAAATAAATATTAAATATGTTTAACTCATTCAACCTACTCGATTTTCTCTCAATCTCAATCTTGATGGGTGACATCACCTATATATGTTAACACATGGATCCCATACACTAATTTTTTTTAGTTTTACTTATCTTTTAATCGTATAACTTTTCTTTTATCTCTCTCTCTCACATTATAATATAGCGGGACCCACAACATTAAAAAAGGAGAAAAAAAGTTATGCAGCAACCAATGTGGTATACTTTGATTGGAGAAGAGTTTCTACAGTGATATTGTACCTTCTTTTAGTATATATAGAATGAGAAAGACTTGAGAAAACTTTGAATTTTGATTTGGAGATTATGAATAGCAAGATTCTTATTTATAGAGAAAAAAAAAACTAAATTCCTCTAAATTAGAAATACGGTAAAATTGTTGGGAACATGGAATAAGTAAATGTAGTTGTTACATGTAAATTAATAGATAACCATTTTCTAATATTGGGAATTTGTAAAAAAAAATTGGAAATATGGTAAAATTGTTGGGAACATGGTAAAAATAAATGTAGTTGTTACATATAAATTAATAAATAACAATTTCTAAAATTGGGGAATGTGTAAAAAAAATTGAAAATATGGTCAAATTGGTAGTTGAATGGTAGATAAAGTTAATTTTACAAGTACAAATATTTAATGATAATTTGTAAAAATACATTTATTTGATCGTGTGGATAGAGAATTAGTATGTTATCATTTATTTATTAATTTATTATTAATTTTTTTATTTATAAAGAGGTGAGTATCGGTGCCAGACATGGCCACTGATGCTCAATTTACTTTACCACTAGCGTTTTCAACAACGCTTATAACAACCAGAGTTGCTTTAATATTTTTCCACGTCAGTGCAAAGTTGTCTGCGCTAGAGATGCTCTTAGAATCTTCTGAAGAGCTGATATGTATGAAAGGTCGTATTCTATGATAGCCTTTAGTTACAATAAGGGTTGCTATGATAATCACAAATTCACAACCAAGTGAAATACACATATTAAATTTAAAACTAAACCCGGATCTGTATGAAACTTGGAATCCAAAGTTATCAAGAACACAATACAAACAAACACATCGATATCAATCATAATTAGAATATGGCCTTCTATCTCGCCAGACTCTAAAAAAACAATGTCCTTATGTCCCTATGGTTGGTACACATATAGTTAGTTTCCGTTTTTTTAACAGTCCAAAAGAAGAGTCTTCATGAAGAAATGTAAAAAAAAATGAAAGAAAGAAAAAGACTTCTTTCTTCCTTGTTTTAGTTTTTCAATCAGTCATAATTCCTGGACATGAATTTCTGTAAGCATAATACAATGATCTAATTTGCTATCTTTCTGCGCTATCTACTCATACTCCAATGATCTAAATAATATAGTTTACGTGAAGTACGACTATGCTATGAAGACTACTAATTTTTAGCAATGAAATTAACTTGACACAAATTAATTTCAAAAGTATTGACGAGTGATTATTACGATTAAACTAAAATTAAACAAAGACAAGAAAACAATAAATCAAACAAGTTTAATTAACGAGAATAGCAGGGCCACAACTTCACCACGAACCGACTATGATGACTATCCATAGTTTTTCTATTGTTGTCTCGTTCCTATGTTACCAATCTCATTCTTTCTAAAAAAATTCATTATCTTCTCTCAAGTGCTCTGGCAAACCTATGCTATTGATGGATTATTATCTTCTCGGCTTATAATCCTATTAAAGCAATCACATGCATAAAGAATAATAATTCAAACGATTGCACTCTCGCCAAGAGTTTTCTATTAGCCTAGGTCAACAATGATGATTATAGAAAAGAACAATAATTTACTCTCTCTTGAAAAGAAAACAGTCCTAGATAGTAATTCAAAGGTAGCTAATCATTGAACATGACAATATGCACGCATTAACATGGGTTCGGGCTACATCGCAACCCTATAAAAATTTAGTGCATAATTAAAAACATGAAAGCAAAAGCGATAAACAAAGACATAATTAAAGAGTTAAGGGAAGGAGAAGAGAACAAACTAGTTGAAGAGGGTGAACAAGCTCCAAAGCTCTCCAACAAGCCAAAGAAAACTAAAAATTAATGAAAGGTGTGTTTTTGGGTGCCTAATTTCGTTTATATAGGGTTTTTGGGCGATTTTAGAAGCTATTTGGACCCGTAGATGAGATACTAGGGTCAAAAACCTTTAAAATCAGGCAATTGCCAAAAACAGTGTTTTTGGGCACCACGACCCCGTGATGGCGCGGTCAAGGCGCGGTGACTCTCTGGAAGTTGACCGCGCCGGTGAAATGGACAGCTGGGCAGTGATTTTGACTCAGCCATAACTTCTTGCTCCGATTTTCAATTTTTACAAATAAGTATGTGTTGGTAAGCCAAGAGAAATTTTTATCTAATGCATGAAAGATTTCATCCAGAATCACAACTTCAGAATCTCAAATCACGCAGAATCTCTTCTTGTAGGCTCCATTGACAAAAAAACTCCCACTTTACTCAAAGAAGATGTGAGTATTCCTTCATGCCTAATCCCTCCCTATGCTGGTCGAAGACCTTGTTGGATAGGGCTTGGTGAATGGATCTTCCAGGTTGTCCACCATTGAGATCTTCTTCACCTCCACGTCTCCGCGTTGCACGATCTCTCGAATCAAATGGTATTTCCTCTCAATATGTTTAGAGCGCTTATGGCTTCGAGTTTCCTTTGAGTTAGCGACGGCCCCACTATTATCACAATAAAGGGTTATGGGCTCGTCGACATTTGGAACGACTTCCAAATACTTAAGGAATTTTTTAAGCCATACAGCCTCTTTGGATGCTTCATAAGCAGCCACATATTCTGCTTCCATTGTGGAGTCGGCAATGCAAGATTTCTTAATACTCATCTACATAACAACTCCACCATTAAGGATGAACAAGATCCCGAAGTAGATTTCATGGAATCCTTATCCGCTTGAAAACAGGAGTCAGTATATCCCGTCATAGCCTGGTCAGTACCTGAATATGTAAGCATCAGGTTCCTAGTTCTTCGAAGATACTTAAAAACATGCTTAACAGAAATCCAGTGCTCGGGTCCAGGGTTGGATTGAAAATGGCTAACTACGCCAATTGCGAAGCAGATATCAGGTCTAGTGCAAAGCATAGCATACATGAGACTTCCTATGGCTGAGGCGTAAGGAATTTTTCTCATGTCCTCAATCTCTTGTGCAGTCTTAGGAGACTGATCCTTAAAGAGTGAGACTCCATGCCTAAAGGGTGTTTGGCCCTTCTTGGAGTCTTGCATCAAGAAGCGATCCATCACCTTATCAATATAAGATTCTTGAGAGAGCGACAAAGTCCGATTTTTCCGATCTCGAAAGATTTGGATCCCCATAATGTACGCGGCTTCTCCTAGATCATTCATATCAAATTGCTTTGCTAGCCAGATCTTAACCTCAGATAATTTACCCACCTCATTACCTATGAGTAATATATCATCGACATATAGTACCAGAAACACAACTTTGCCTTCGTGTCTTAACTTGTAAACACACGTCTCATCTATTGACTGCTCAAAGCCGAAGCTCTTCACAGTTTCATCGAATCTAATATGCCATGACCTAGATGTTTGCTTTAATCCATAAATGAACTTAAACAACTCACAAACCTTGGTCTCTAGACCTCTGGTTGAGCCATATAAATGCGCTCGTCAATATTGCCATTCAGGAAGGCAGTCTTGATATCCATTTGTCAGATCTCATAGTCGAGAGATGCAGCTATGGATAGAAGTATGTGGATGGATTTAAGCATTGCGACTGGCGAGATGGTTTCTTCATAGTCAATCCATTCCTTTTGGGTATAACCCTTAGCCACTAGTCGTGCTTTGAACGTCCCGACGTTCCCATCCAGACCCTTTTTTCTTCTTGCACATCCACTTACATCCTACGAGTTTAATCCCTTCAGGAAGGTCTACAAGTTTCCAGAATTTGTTGACATACATCGAGTGGATTTCAACTTTCATGGCGTCAAGCCAAAGGTTCGATTCAGAACAAGCCATCGCTTGGCTATAGGAAACAGGGTCATCCATGTCAGAGACGGCTACGTGAGTGTCTCCATAAGACATGTACTTGTCAAGCACAATTTTGCTTCTAGGTTTTACATCTTTCATAAAGTCCTCCTCAAGGAAACGAACATTCGTGCTAACGAAAGTCTTGTCGTCCTCGGGACTATAGAATGTGAAACCTTTAGTTTCCTTTGGATATCCAACGAACAAACACAATTCTGACCTACTAGCACTACTACAAATTTGGTTTTCTGATGCGCATGACTATCAAGTGCGACTAGTCGCACCTAATTATCGCATCCAAATGACTTTCGGGTGCGACTAGTCGCACCCGATTAGCACCCAGAAGTCCAAAAAGTTTCGCTGAAATTGTTTTTTATTTTTAGTATCAGGTGCGAGTCGCACCTGATAGTTAAAGAAACTTTTAGGTGCGATTTTTGTTTTAAATTTTAAGCGGGCCAATTCTCCCCCTTCTTTTTTCATTCAGTTATGACGTGGCTTCCAAAATTAATTTTTTTTAATATTATCTGGTGCGACTAGTCGCACCCGATAACTTATCAGGTGCGACTAGTCGCATCGGAAAGATCCATCGGATGCGACAAAGTCGCACCTGTAATTTAGGTATTTGTATAAACCCGAATCTTCTACACTTCGTCTTCCCCACTTCGCAGACATTTAAAAAAACCGCTGCCTCGATCCCTCCTCCGCCGTTTCACCGAGCCGTCCCCTGTTGTCCCGAGCTGTCCAAGTAAGTCTAGCTTTAAAAAAAAAATGTTTGTTATATAAGCTGGCTGTTAGTTTAGTTAGTTTAGTTAATAAGGCTAGTTGATATAAAATGTTAGTTAGTTAATTAGTATGTAAATGTTAGTTAATTAAATAGATATGTTAGTACTTAATTATTTAGAATGTTAAGTGTTAGTATGTAAATGTAAATGTTAGTTAATATAATCGTTTTTAATCATTGTAAATTTTAATTACATAGTTAGTAATATGTTTATGTTCTTTAATTTAATTTTGATTAGTATGTTAATTGTAATTGTAAGGAAATTGTAATTAATTACAATACCATGTTAATGTTTAGTAATGTGTTTAGGTTAGTGTTTAGTTTAAATTTGTTTTGTTTTAATTAGTTTTGATTTATTGTAATTTATCAATTAGGAATTGTAATTAGTTGAATAATTACATGAATAGGTTGTTTAGTTTAAAATTATTTAATGAAATTAAAATTGTAATTGTAACATGCTACTTTGAAATTGATTAGTAATTGTAATTGATAATGTCACATGTTTAATAATTTGATTAGTTTAGGTTAAAACTAAGTTTTATTTGTGTTTTGTGACATGTTTTGATGTTTTGTGACATGTTTAGTATAAAATGAAGTTTAGGTTAAAATTAAGTTAATGAATTTGTGATTAGTTTTAGTTGATTTAACATGAAATGAAATTGTAACTTTAAATAAGAAAAATAGTTTGTGAAATGTTTTGATAGTTTGTGATATTTTGTTTATTTGGCTTTTTCATTTATAAAATGTTGTGACCGAACCACGGAGGTTCGGTTTAGGGGTGAGCTAATTTGTAGGATAGTGCTGGATGGTTTGTATATGTTTTTAAATAATTTTGCAGGTTTTTGGTTTGTCAGTATAATAGGGGAAACTCTTCCAAAATTTCGGTAGAGTTTCGAATCAATTAGTCTAAAAACTCCCAACTTATTCAATCCGACTTCAAAATAACATATAATTCATAATCTCTCTTTCATTTTGTTCTTTGTCGTCCTTTTCAATAACTCTTCACAACTTTCATTTTTCGCTCTCATTCAGCGAAATGTCCAATCCAAGTACAGATTGGATCACGGAGAATAATCGGGTGACATTGCAGTACAAAACCGGTGTTAACGAGTTTATTCGCGCTGCAAGAAGATTCCCTAACGAAAATGACAAATATCGGTATCCTTGCAAACCTTGCAACAACGTGAGATGGCACGACATCAGGGTTGTCAGGAATCATTTTTTGAACAAGGGGTTTACCCCAGGCTACACAAAATGGTATCATCACGGCGAGCTCGAGCGTGTCGTCCTTCCTCATGAAGAAGATTCCATCGGAGGAACAGATCAGAGAGGAATATGAGGATTTCACGATGCTGTGGAGGATATCAGAGATCACGAGGATTTCGACGATGCTACGAAGCCGACCCAGAGCGAGGTGCGTGCAGAGGAGCAAGTGGAAGACCTCTTCGCCGAGTTGGAAGCGGAATTGTACCCTGGATGCAAAGAGTTTTCTTCTTTGTCCTTCTTGGTTTCGTTGATGCACCTCAAAGTCACGAACCATTGGACGAACAAGTCGTTCACAGAACTCTTGCAGCTCTTGAAGAAGTCTCATCTAGCTGGTAATCGAATTCCGGAGAAGCATTACGAGGCAAAGGCGAAGCTGAAGCGTTCTGGCATGGGATACGAGAAGATCGATGCTTGTACTAACGACTGTGTCCTATTTCGAAAAGATCTCGCGGAAGCTGACGTGTGCTCAGTATGCAACGAGAGCAGATGGAAGCCAACTGGAAAAATGATACCGCAAAAGATTTTGTGATATTTTCCCCTGAAAGATCGATTGAAGCGGTTGTACGCGTCTCTACACACGTCGCTTCTGATGCAATGGCACGAAAGAGATCGCGTCAGGGAAGTTGGTGTTCTACGACATCCTGCGGATGGTACGACGTGGAAAAACCTGGACGAGAGATACCCAGGCTTTGCTGCAGAGTCTCAAAACGTGCGGCTTGGACTAGCTGCGGATGGATTCAATCCGTTCGGAGAAATGAGTCTATCGTACAGCATGTGGCATGTGGTACTAACTGCGTACAACTTGCCGCCTTGGTTGTGCATGAATAAAGAGTACCTGATGCTGACGCTTTTGATCCCGGGGCCTCACTCACCAGGAAAGGACATGGACGTGTTCTTGCAGCCAGTTGTTGAAGAGCTGAAAGAACTGTGGGAGACCGGATTCCGCGTTCGAGATGGCGCCAACGATGAAGTGTTTCGATTGCGTGCCACGCTACTCTAGACGATAAACGATTTTCTGGCTCCATCCTATTTATCGGGATGGAGTGGCCAAGGGTATCTCGCTTGCCCGACGTGCAACCTTGACACGCCGTCTTTGAAAGTCAGAAACGGGATCGTCTACTACGACCATCGTCGATTCTTGCATCCGCGTCACGGATTGAGAAAAAGCACCGATCACTACAAGGATCACCACGAGAAACGCAGTAAACCCGTGAAAGTCTTTTGCCCAGCACGTGTGCATGGAAACCCCAAATTTTGATGCGGCCTAGATTTACTTTACGGCCAGTCCATCGTTCATAAGGAGTACCAGGAACCGTTTTAGGCGGAACATGGTTCAGAATGTAAGCGGCTGTTTCGAGGGCATATCCCCAAAAGGAAAGAGGGAGTGATGAGTAACTCATCAGTGATCTAACCATCTCCATAAGAGTTCGGCTTCTTCTCTTTGACACTCTGTTTTGTTGAGGTGTGCCAGATGCGGTAAGTGTTGGAATTGATCTAGGGTTTAAGAAAAAGTTTAACGCTTCGTTAAGCGGCGGAATTTTAAAAATTTTCTTTTTCAAGTAAAACGGTTTTTACTAACCTAGACAAAGTGCAAGCACATGTAAATAAAACTAATATGAGCATAATAAATTTACTAACCTCTTTAGAAGCTTGAACGTTGATGAGCCTTCAGAAGGTTGAAAACGTTCGTCTCCCTCGCAGCACGTCTCTCTTTCTTTCCTCTACAACTCGAGCAACCACGAAAGTTTCTATCACTAAATCACTCGAAATAAAAGGAATTAGTGTGTGGGCACTTTTAAACACTACGACTTAAGAACGAGTCTTGAAGTCGCAGAGCTAAACTCTAGGTCAAATGAGGACCTAGGTGCCAAAACAATAAAACGAAATTGACTAGAGAGAGAGAGGAGAGGGGCGGCCACAAGGTCTAGAGAGAGAGGCTCTCAATCTCTAACTTATGTGGAATGAGAAAAATGAGAAGAATGAGGCTCCTATTTATAGGAGAGGTCTTACCTTCAACAAGGTAGTTTCCTCTTCTATAGAATATCACATATTCATGAGCCAATTTCCTCTTTTCCTCTATTGAGTCACACGGTCAACATAGGCTTCAATAAGCCTTGGATTTGTTTCCTATTTTGTTCCATGCCTTGCCTTTGACTCTCTCTTGGCCGAAACCCTTATGCATCCATATGCAAATTTGTTTCCTCTTTTTCTTTTGGCAAGTATCTTGATACATTTATGCACAAAATATTCTCTCTTCCTATGGGTATGTTGGGCGCCTATTTCTCATCTAGAAGGAGCTTCTAGAAGCTTCTTCATTTGTTCATGACAACATGAGAAAGGCCCATTAAGAATTTTCAATAAAATTCTTATGAAATGAAATTAATCCACAAGGCCCAATAAGACTAATATTGGCCGAGTGACACATGTCATTAAATGACCTTGTCATAAATTTATTGACATTCATTTCATCTTATGTCTCAAAAGACAAAAATACCATTTTGACAATTTTCGTTCTTGTTTTGACTTAGCTTCCAGTTTAACTATTCCTACTCGATGTGATTCGTGACAGTGACCTCATGGATCCAAATGAACAAAGCTTGAGCTAAAATACTTTGACTCAAAAGTTCACAAACCTTTTCCAAGTTTAGCTTAATGTCAACTGACTCCACTAAAGAGTTGACATTGAAAATCTCTCGGTTCAAATGAATTTATTTTCTACTCAAGAATTCAACCTAATTGTAATGAGTGGATCCACAGAATATTATCAGTGTTTACCCTTCATGAATATCATCAGCTAGTCGGGATTTACTAAATTACCATTTTACCCTTCTAGCTATTATTTCCTCAACTCCTTTGTCGCTTGTGAATAAGTTAGAAACAATGTATTGACGAGGAGCTAACAAGTCACATTGTTCCATCCAAAAGAGTCAGGACTCAATTTGGACACCGGCCAGTTCATTTATTCACACTCCAAGGAACAAAGCATGAGGTGATATACATTGCATTTCAGCAATCTTGTACATGAATTCCATATCTATGAGAACTTCACAAAGTCACTCATGACATTCTCACAACTTAGTACTTCACCAATAGGCCTTGTTTAGAATCACATAGTGAGTCCGAACTCTGACTTTCTCAAATGAGAATACGTAAGGTGTGAAATGGCATGTCTCATTTCAGGATTAAGGTAAGCACGATGCAATTCATACGTAGTGACTTCGAGACATAAGAGGTTAAATGGTTTGTTCTTATCTTGTCTCTAGAAGTGCACTAGTCAATTCAGTACCTTCGGAAGATACCTAGAAGAACTATAGAGTCTCCAACTCTCAATGCCTCATAACCAGACATCAAAGATTCTTCTAACAATCATACTGAGGTCAATAGTCCTTTGACCCTTAGATTGCGAATATATCGTTTTAAGCAAACTACGAAGAGTTTGTTCATGCAAATCTACATTTGTCTCTTCGTAAGTTGTTTAGTTTGTTTACGGACTAAAGACTAATGTTTTATCATAGAGCTTCAAACAGACACGGAAGAATGAATGAACGTTTCAACTTTTATTAATGAAGAAGCAATTACAAGCAAGAGTCTTCATATGACTTTATTACATCAAATGCACAATATAAAGATTACAACTCTTCTTGTGGGCACCATTGACAACAGTAAGCTGAGAAGCGATACCTTCTTCTTTAAGAAAGTCATCGAACTCTCCAGACATATACTCACCACCTCGATCGGATCGAAAGGTTTTGATCTGTTTGCCAATTTGCTTTTCCACTAAAGCTCTAAAGACCTTAAATACGTTAAAGGTCTCGGATTTGTGTTTGAGCAAATAGACATAGCCATATCTTGAGTAATCATCGGTGAAGGTAACAAAGTATTCGTATCATCCCCATGCATGTGTGCTGAGTAGACCACATACATCAGAATGTACTAGTTCCAGCATCTCAATGGCTCTTCGACCCTTATCGAAGAAAGGTCGCTTAGTCATTTTTCCTGCTATGTAAGATTCACAAGGAGGTAGTGAACCTATTGCAGAGGCTTGGAGTGGACCGTCCCTCACAAGTCTCTTAATCTTGTCTAGACTGATATGACCAAGTCTTAAGTGTCAGAGATATGCTGATTTTCTTCGATCAGAGGATTCAAAAAGTTTGATCCTCTTTGGCTCCCTAACTAGATCATTATCTATTTCAGTGCCTAAAAGAGAAGGTTGTGTGGGATAGATGTAGAAAAGAGCATTCTTCATACATGCATCAGTGACAAAAGAATTATCAGGAAATGAAATACGAATTCCATTCTTAATGAAATTTAAACAATAATCTTTCTCACGAAGACGAGCAACAGATATTAAGTTCTTCCCAAACGAAGGAATGAAATAAACATTATTCAAGTTTAAAGTGCGGTCTTCGCAGACACCAGGCTCCCATCACCCCACTTGAAGCAGAAGCCGCCTTCCTCTAAGCTTTTGGTTTTCTTGAAACCAGTCAAGGAACAACAAATATGGTTAGTAGCAGCAGAGTCAAGAATCCACGTTGATACATTATCAGCTACTAAGCATGCTTCGGTAATTAGTATAATACTATGTTCCTTTGCTTTGAGATAGGCAGTACAGTTCTTCTTCTCTGCCTTGTGAGGTCTCTTCTTAGATCCAGAGGCGGAGGCTTTGTGCTCAGTAGCATGTGCCTCTCCTTGATTCCTCTTTCTCTTAGTGAGACCTTCACTAGTGTGAAGCTCCTTCATAAGCTCGGCAACAGTGTACTCTAGCTTGTTCATAGAGTAGTTCAGCTTGAAGATATCAAAAGATTCGGGGAGAGTTTCCAAGATCATATCTATTTTGGTCTCCTCGTCAATCTCAGATCCTAGGATTTCCATCTCATTCAGGTAACTAATTATCAGCATCATATGGTCTGTGATAGGAGTCTCAGCCTTCATGCGACAGTTCATAAACTGTCTGACTGCTTGTTGTCTGGCCTGACGCCTTTGCCCTCCAAACATCTCATGGAGATTGTAGAGCATGTCGGTGGCTGTCTCTATGTCAGGATGTTGTTGTTGCAGCACATTGTTCATCGATGCCAAGATATGGCACCTCACAATCTCATCGAATCGGAGCCAGGCCGCCAAGGCGTCTTTGTCCTCCTAAGTCGAATCAGCATTCGTTTGTGGAGGACACGGGGTGGTGAGTACCCATTTGTGCTTGTTAATGGTAAGGACGATGTCGATGTTACGTATCCAATTAACGTAGTTTTTTTTGTTTCGAGTTTGTTTGAGGAAATGATAATCTAGAGAGGGTTGAGAGACATGTTGCTGAATAGTTGAAACAAGTTTATGATTAGTCTTTTGTTTTAGGTTTTAAGTTTGTTTAAGTTTTTAGGATAAACAAGATAGGAAAAATCCAAAGGTGTTATAAACGAAATGACGATCTACTCCCTCAAGAGAAGGCCGCAAAAAGTCTCCTTTTATAAGTAAATGACACATCATTAATGCTTAGCCAAGATGTCAATACACCAATTTTGACTAGCCACCTTTTAAATTAGTTTGATCACTCACATCCTTTCGTAGAGCCTCAAGAGAGGATTACTAGAGATTGAGTCTAAGTGTGCAACCAACCAATTAGTCCAAAAGGTCAACTTTGAAAAAACAATCCCCCAAGAGGAGGCCTTGTCTTCATCGTCTCACTTTCGGACGTAGCTCATTGAGCAATGATCGAAGCAAAAAGCCATAGAGTACTCTCATTGAAGAGAAGGCCATAAGAGTGACTCTTAGTCAAACGTTTAATTGCTTCTTTCATTAGTGTTGGGGATCATGGTCTCTTATAAGTTCGGAAACAAATTTCCTAGTTATAGAGCGATAGAGTGGACTTCTAAAAAGGAATCCTAGATCTTCATGTTCAAGGAAGAGCAGTGTTAGTGCATAAAGGCACAAGGTACATGCTCGGACATTTTCCCATTTTTTATTCGGGAAAGTGCATGAGGGAAGTGTGAACTTCAACTCACTCGAACACTTGAAAGTTTAAGATTACACATCTTTTATTTTTCGGCTCGTCTACGAGGAGACCTCCCACTCAAATTTTCAAGAGCATATAGATTTTGAACATATGTGATATAGATATAGTTTTGAAAACTTATTTGATCTGGATGACAAAATATTTTCAAGTTTGAAAGCGAAAACGGTTTTTCAAAATTCAAACTAGTTTTGTAAAAATTCAATTTCAATTATATTTTCAAAAATCAAAACATTTTAATCTTTCAAATTATGTTTATCATCTTATAAAAAAATAATTTTCTCAAGGAAATTTTCTAATTAGAGTTCTATAACTCATGGTAGTGGGGTCGAAAATCCGGAATTCTAAAAAGCTGAACTTTCGGAACAGCCGCGCACCTCGGAGTAAAATCGCCATAACTGGCGGCTACGATGTCCTTTTGACCTAAAACCAATTGCATTGGAAAGAGAACAAACAGACCTTTAATTTGATTTAAGAATAATTAAATTTCAAATTCTGAGCTGAGAGTTATGCCACTTTTACTATGGGTTTTCTGGAGCTCGATGAAAACTGGAAATAATTAAAGTTCAGATTTGAGTGCGAAAAAGAATCGAGTGTAACGAAACATTTTAGATAGTTGTTAAAGCTTTTATATGTGTTTTATCAACATGGTAACAACATAGTATAAAACTAAATAACAACAAACATAAAACGAAACGAGTAAATAAACGAAACTAGCAAGACAATATAACTAGTCACAAAATTACTCGAAATTTTCTCAAACTTTAAAACACGTTTTTCATTTTAAAAAATTAAAAAAATTTAGAACTGATTATAATGTGTTTTAATAACATCCCAAAGTCATAGAAAATCAACATGATTTTTAATTTAAAGACAAGAGCAATAAATTAAAAAAAAATCTAAGGTAACAATCCTAACTTGTCAATAAACGAGTAATCTTTCGAAAACGATTTTCAAGCTCATAGTTTTAATCACATGTACATGCATATCTTTGACCATAGCTCTGATACCATTTGTTGGAATTGATCTAGGGTTAAGAAAAGATTTAACGCTTCGAGCAAGCGGCGGAATTTAAAAATTTTCTTTTAAACAAGTAAAATAATTTTACTAACCTAGACAGAGAGCAATCACATGTATATATTTAAATTAAAACTATAAAAGAGCATTACTCGTTTACTAACTGTTATCGGCCCGTCCAGGTCCGACGACGCGATCGACGTTTCGGGCGGCCGGGCAAGCTCACCCGGCCGATGGCCGGCTCAATTCACTC
Source organism: Urtica dioica subsp. dioica (assembly GCF_054948205.1). NCBI lineage: Eukaryota > Viridiplantae > Streptophyta > Magnoliopsida > Rosales > Urticaceae > Urtica > Urtica dioica. Next base: position 49,743,028 of record NC_142756.1, read on the forward strand.
GGCCATTGGCCGGCCCAAACAATTCACTCGGCCAATGGCCGAGTGAGCCCTCAACCGGCCCATCATGCTCACTCGGCCAATGGCCGAGTGAATCTCAGCTGGCCCATCGAGTTCGCTCGGCCAATGGCAGTGAATCTCAGCCGGCCCATCGAGATTCACTCGGCCAATGGCCGAGTGAGCCCTCAGCCGGCCCATCATGGTCACTCGGCCAATGGCCGAGTGAATCTCAGCCGGCCCATTGAGATTCAATAGGCCAATGGCCGAGTGAGCCCTTAGCCGGCCCACTAGGTTCACTCAGCCAATGGCTGAGTGAATCCCCCAACGGCCCAACCAATTCACTCGGCCAAGGGCCGAGTGAAGCCACCTGCCGGCCCAACACTTCACTCGGCCGATGGCCGAGTGAACCCTCTCTCGGCCCAAGCCTTTCACTCAGCCATTGGCCGAGTGAGTCTCACCCGGCGGCCAGCACTTCACTCGGCCATCGGCCGACCGAGTCTCACCAGGCCGAGGACCGACTCAAACTCACTCGGCCAAGGGACCTTCAAAACGTCCCTTGGTCGCCTATAAATACGAGGTTCGACTCCTTGAGACAGGTAATCCGAATTTGAGTACTGAAACGTTGTCGAACTCGTATCTCGCTCGTTTCTCTCAAGTCTCGGCCTCTAAACACCTAAACTCTCTACAATCTACCTCAACCCTATTAATGTTGAGTGTCGGAGAGGTAAACAGAGGCAACCCCTTTGTTTCCCCTTTGTAGTTCATGCACTCTCTGCTGCTTTTCAGGTACCGAGACGAGGTGAGCTTCATCTACAGCTAAGGGACGACTTGGGATACCAAGTCCAACACGCTCGAGCCGAAGTGAGACCACTTGGTCCGGCCTTGGGTCTAACCACTTTGGGCTCCTAAATAGTTGTCCGAAAAATAGCGACAACATTTTGGCGCTAGAAGGAGGGGGTCTCCCGACCTTGGCGACACATTCCCTCTACCAATCTTCTTCTACCTTCGACGACGAAACTCTCGAGAGATGAGTCACATTCCCACCATCTCCGTTGGTACTCGAGCGACGAGCTCGAGGTACGGTCTCCGAAACCTCGCGCACCGTCTTGAAGGGCAACCTTGTGATAACGAGAGCCAGCCCCAAGACCCGATGAATGACCCCGAGGCCGCGCTCCGAGAGGACACGGCTCGGTGGCTCGCGGAGCTTCTAGACCGCCCCGGCGTCGACGGCTCGCTCATCGCCAATCTCCTCAGCTACGACGTCGAGGATAGATCCGCCCGGGATAACTCCGACCCCGACTACGTGGGGGAGTCAAGAACCGATGAGGCGACGCCAAGCCTCGCCCCGTCGCGGTCCGAGAGGATGAACGGCGGCTTGTCCGGACCTTTGCACCCGGTGCGGCAACAAGCGCGGTCACACTCCCGAGGACTCGCCCCCTCGGTTTCAAGAGGCGGCCGGACACGGCCCCTCGCCAGACGATGGGGCCAATAGCCGAAGCGCTTGCCGGACGATCCGGCAAAGAGCGGCCTCGCCCTGCCAAGCGCCGAGCGCAGACCTTAGAGAACGCCTGACGACGCAGAGAAACTCCCGAGGGGAGGATCTCCGCCAAAGGCTCAATTCTCGGAGGGACGCTCTCCCCGCCGTGACTCTCGGCCGAAAACTAACGGGCTTGACATGGTCACGATGATTCAAAGCCTCCAAAACCAAATCATTGAGATGAGGGAATCGGGGAGGCAAAGGCCTTACGGAGGGATCGAGGAGTCATACTTTCCCTTCGCCGCTCAAATCCTCGCGCAGCCTTGCGTGGGGAACTTCAAACTGCCGTCCATTCCCCCTTACGACGGGCGGACGGACCCAAACTTCCACATCCAACACTACGAGACGTTGATGACAATGCAAGGACAGTCGGACGCGACCCTCTGTCAAGCCTTCAGCCTGACCCTTACGGGGTCGGGATTTGAGTGGTTCCGAAGCTTGATACCGGGGAGCATCTCGTCCTTCCGAGCTCTGCGTGAGGCTTTCCTTGCGCGATTCGCCACTCTCGTGGCGCAAAAGAAATCAAAGACCCACCTCCTCTCCATCCGGCAAGGGAGAGACAAGACGTTGAGACAATACCTCGCTCGCTTCACCGAGGAATCTCACAAGGTCGAAGGTTTCGACGATAAGGATGCCATCACGGAAATCACCGAGGGAGTTCGTACGAGCGACTTCCTCAAGTCTATTGTTGGAGCTAATGTCAAGGGCCCGCACGTATATGGGAATCGAGGACTATCTCGATGGCCGAGACGGCCGGAAGTCAGGGGGACAGAGTAGTCGCCGCCGCGACGACCAGGATGAAGATCGTCCCGACCCTCGAAAGAGGAGGAACAAGGGAGGCCAGGCCCCTAACGATCGTTCCCTCCCCGGGCCAAGACCACCACATGTCGATAGCTTCCGAAAGTTCTCGACATTCACCCCCCTGAATACCCCGCAAGAGCGGATCCTGGCTCTGCACAGTGATAAGCTAGGAAGTCCGACTCCTCTCACGAAGGATCCCGCAAAGAGGGATCGAAGCAAGTTCTGTGAATACCACCAGGATCACGGGCATCTGACGTCCGAATGTTACCAACTCAAGCGTTAGATCGAGGCCCTGATTCAAGATGGGAAGTTGAAAGAATATGTCTTGAGAACGATTGGGACAGCCGCGGCACACGGAGAGCGCCCGCGGCAAGAAAGGAAGGGTCCGGCGATGGTGACCGTCACAGACCGAGCTGCAATTGAGGAACCGGAGAGCTCACAACTGCATGTCGTGGGCTCGATCATGGGTGGCCCAGAGTTCAGAGACTCGGCCTCGTAGAGGAAGAAGTATGTGCGTGAAGTTTCCCAAGGGAAAATAGCGCATTACATCAACCATACATACGAGGCTCCTCATCCGATCCCATTCGAGTCCATGTTCTTCACTGGCCAAGAAGCGGCGCGAGTCCTCCACCCACACAACGACGCGATAGTCATCTCAGCCCCGGTCGCCAACAACCTCGTCCGGAGAATCCTAATTGACAATGCAAGCTCCGTCGATATAATCTTCAAGTTGGCGCTGGACAGGATGAAGCTATCCGGGATGAGACCGACCCCGATCTCGACTCTACTTTTCGGCTTCTCCGGGGAAAGGGTCATGACGGAGGGAACCATCGACCTCCCGGTAACCTTCGGGACACCGAGGAGCTCGAGGTCACCCACATCGTGTCGTTCCTGGTCGTGGACCAACCCTCTGCCTACAACATCATAATCGGCCGCCCGACCCTCAATCGGTTGAAGGCCATTACGTCCACTTACCACCTGATGATGAAATTCCCAACTGATAAGGGAATAGCCATGATGTTGGGAGACCAATCGATGGCAAGAATGTGCTACATTCAAGGCGTGGACGGGAAGGAAAAGGGAAAGATGGTAAGCACCGTCTTTCAGCTCGGGGACAAGTTCCCATGCAAGATAGAGGAAGGAGGCACCTTCGGAGAACTGGACCAAAGGGACGATGTCGAGCGTCGAAAGGTGGAGACACCGGACGACCTCGTTCCCGTTGTGTTGGACGACGCCAAGCCTGACCAAGTAGTCAAGGTAGGCACCCAACTCCCGACCGAGGTCCGAACCCAGCTCGCCGCCTTCCTCCGCGAGTTCAAAGATGTCTTTGCGTGGACACACGCCGACATGCCGGGGATCCACCCCGAGATAATGGTTCACCGTCTCAACGACGACAAGAGAGTGACTGAGCGCGTTTAGCCGCGACGGGCGTTCAGCGGAGAGAGGTACCAAGCCATTGGTGAAGAGGTTGACAAACTTCTCGCCACCGACTTCATAAGGGAGGCGGAGCACCCCAAGTGGGTGTCCAATGTGGTGATGGTCAAGAAGCCAAATGGGAAGTGGCGGATCTGTATCGACTACAAAGATCTCAATAAGGCCTGCCCAAAAGACAACTTCCTTCTCCCGAGGATCGAGCAACTTGTGGACGCCACGGCGGGCCACGAGTTGTTGAGCTTCATGGACGCCTACTCAGGCTACAATCAGATCCGCATGCACGAGCCGGATCAGATCAAGACCACCTTCGTTACGAACCGCTGACTCTACTGCTACAAGGTCATGCCCTTTGGCCTAAAAAATGCGGGAGCAACGTATCAAAGGTTGGTGAACCGAATGTTTGCCAGTCAAATTGGCAAAACTATGGAGGTCTACGTGGACGATATGCTCGTCAAAAGCCTCAAGGCCCACGACCACGTTCGAGACCTTAGAGAGATGTTCATGATCCTACGACGCTACAAGATGAAGCTCAACCCCAACAAGTGCGCTTTTAGGGTTGAGTCCGAAAAATTCTTGGGCTACATGGTGAGCCGTCGCGGGATTGAGGCCAACCCTGAGAAGATTAGGGCGATCTTAGAGATGAGGTCGCCGCAAAAGGTGAAAGAAGTACAGAGTTTGACGGGGAGAATCGCTACCCTGACGCGATTCGTCTCCAAAGCAACCGATAGGTGCCAACCGTTTTTCAAGGCACTAAAGAAGACCGACGGATTTGTGTAGACTGAGGAGTGCGAGGAGGCGTTCCATGAAATGAAGGCCTACTTCAGCTCCCCCGCGTTCCTCGCAAAACCGAAGGACGGCGAGACCTTGTATGTCTACCTCGTGGTTTCCGATAGGGCCGTGAGCCCAGTTCTCATACGGGAAGAAGATAGGGTGCAGTGGCCGGTCTATTACGCTAGCAAGGCGCTCCTCGACGCCGAGACCCGATACCCGGAAATCGAGAGATTGTCCCTCGCCCTTGTCATGAGTGTGAGGAAACTTCGGCCCTACTTCCAAGCGCACCCCATCGTGGTACGCACGGGACATCCCATCGAGAAGGCCCTGCAAAAAGGGACCTCCTCTCGAATGGCCATATGGTCCCAGGAGCTAGGCGAGTACGGGGTCGAGTTCCAACTGAGAACCGCCATCAAGGGCCAAGCCTTCGCCGACTTCATAGCCGAATTCACGAGCGTACCATCAACTGACGAGGGAGACGAAGGCAACAAGAACGAGGAAGACAAGGAGAACGACTACATCAAGTCGTCGAAGAATAGGACCTACAGCCCGATAGGGCCGGTCTGGGACTTGCACGTAGATGCGCGTCAAACGCCCGGGGGGCTGGCGCCGATGTTGTGCTCACAAATCCCGATGGGGAAAAACTGAGATACGCCTTGCGGTTCGAGTTCAAGGCTTCCAACAACGAGGCAGAGTACGAGGCTCTGATCGTTAGCTTGGAGCTAGCGAACAAGCTAGGCGTCCGAAACCTACGTATCCACTGCGACTCGCAGTTGATTGTGAACCAGGTTAAGGGCGACTACGCCGCTAAAGAGCCAAACATGATCGCGTACTTGTCAAAGACCCAAAAGAATCTAGAGGTCCTGTCGTGGTTCGAGATCGTCCAGGTTCCCCGAGAGGCGAACATCGACGCTGACGCCCTGGCACGCCTTGCGTCCGGGATAGACGAGGAGGGAGAGGGCAGCGTCCCGATAGAAGTATTGACCCGACCTTACGTCTCGAGAGGCGACGTAGGGGTGATTGATGGGACTCCGCCCCCGTCATGGATGACGCCGCTCGTGGAATTCCTTAGACGAGGAGTTGTCCCCGAAGACAAAGAAGAGGCCAGGAAGCTGAGAAGCTTGGCACCGAAATACACAATGAGGGAAGACAGCTTGTTCAAGAGAGGCTATTCCATGCCCCTTCTCCGTTGCTTGACCGAAGGCGAAGAAAGCGCTCTGCGAAGTGCACGAAGGGGTGTGCGGAAACCATGCCGCCGGACAATCTTTGGCCTTGAAGCTCCTGAGGCTCGGATATTTTTGGCCTACCTTGAAAAAGGACTCCCACGAGTGGGCCAAAAAATGCGACAAATGTCAAAGGTTCGCCCACATCCCGCGCCAGGCGCCGGCCCCATTATGCCCGATCGTTGTGCCGCGACCTTTCGCGAAATGGGGAATCGACCTCATCGGTGAGCTACCCATGGCCCCGAGGCAATACAAGCACGTGATCGTGGCAATCGACTATTTCACGAAGTGGGTAGAGGCCGAACCACTGGCGAAGATCACCGAGGCGAACACGACGAGCTTCATCTGGAAAAACATTGTCTGCCGCTTCGGGATCCCCGCGTCGATTGTGACCGACAACGGAAAGCAATTTGACAACGCGCGCCTCCGAGACATGTGCGAACAATTGGGCATTAGCAAAACTTTCTCTTTCCCCCGCCATCCACAGGCCAACGGTCAAGTCGAGGCGGTCAACAAAACGATCAAGGAGAACTTGAAGAAGAAGCTGGAAGAAAGAAAGGGGGCTTGGGCCGACGAGCTTCCCATGGTCTTGTGGGCGTACCGAACCACCGCACGGAACGCGACCGGCGAAACCCCCTTTGCTCTCGCGTTCGGCGTCGAGGCCGTGGTACCTGTCGAGACCAAGCTGCCGACCCTGCGCATCGAGGAGTATGAAGAAGCCGCCAACGACGACGCAATCAGGCTCGAGCTAGAACTCATAGACGAGAAGAGGGCGGACGCACTCACCCGCCTTGCTGCACAAAAGAGGAAGGTCGAGAAGTACTACAACTCCAAGGTCAAGTTGCGGAAGTTCGCCGACGGAAGCCTCGTCCTTAGAAGGGTGTTCCAAAACACCAAAGTGCAAGGGGTGGGAGTCTTGGGCCCCACCTGGGAAAGTCCATACCGCGTGCGCCGAGCCATCCACAACGGCACATATGAGCTCGAGAACCTGGAAGGACTTGTGTTCACACACCCGTGGAACGCGGAGCACCTGCGACAATACTACCAATAGAAGCCCGTTCCCGCCTTCCCGACCTTCAATTATTTTCGTCTTGTTTTTAATTTTAGCAACAAACAATTTTCAGTTTCAAATAAAGCCAATGTCTTGGAAATGTCGGCAAGTTGGATCCGTGCACCGGACCTCCGACCCTGCATGTACCCCGCGTGGCGCTCCCACGCGATTCCGCGCCTTGCACACCGGCATTGGCTGATCACATCCGCGCACCGGATCGCTAATCTTGGCAGCCCACCCATAACGCGATGTGCGTACCGACAGGTATCACACTCGCTGGGAACCGCGCTCGCCTCAAACCCGTTCTGGCGCACGACACGCACACCGATAGGTAGCGTACGCACCGGCAATTGGGCGCGATAGTCGTTCAGCTCGTACACGCCGATAGGCTGCGAGTCACAAATGAACGGCGAAAACTCGCATCCGCTCGATGAAACTGGTCTAGCCAGCGTCCGTGGAAAACCTCTCCGCCGGGTGCGACACTAAGCCATGCAAACCGGTTACGCTAGATATAGTATTCCGAGTTCGTGAGACACGCACTAACTAGATTGCGCGAATCGATTACGCTAAAGCATAGCAAGTCGAGAAAATAAGACGCATAACAAATAAGAAAAGCTTTAACCAAAGCAAACAATGTCACATAAACAACCCAACGAGAGAAACACACCGAATGTCAAGCGAAAGAAAACATAACGAGTATCCGAAAGGAAACATAATGCAAGCGCTAAACAAGTGCGCGAAATTGGCTAATCTGAGCCGAAGTCGATCTGCTCCTCATCATCCTCGGGACGGGGGGCTCCCGACCCGTCGGTCGCCTCTCCGTCAAGAATGCGGTTCGTCGATTGAGCCGCCTCCGCGGGAACTTGGGGACGTAGGTCGTCCACCTGTGGCTCATCGTCTAAAGGAGGGAACATGGCGTTAAAGAAGGAAAAGGTGGTCCCTCGAGACGCGTTCTCCCTCGCAGTCGCGTCTCGGACTCGTACGGCCGCTTCGTAACGAGCCACATCTAACGCGAGATCCCAATCGTCCTCCAGATCCGTCTTGGATCGCACGACATCGTCTTTCTCCTCGACAAGGGTCCGTACCTCCACCAGCAAAGAATCCCTCTCCCTCTCAGCCTTGACCCGAGAGATCTCGTTCGCCGACAATCGAGCGTGGACGATGCTCAGCTCCTCGTCTCGACTCGAGAGTGCCACTTGGAGTTTCTTCGTCTCCCCTAAAAAGGTGTCGGCCGCCTGCTCCGCCTTCTCTCGGGATGCCTGCTCGGCTATGCGAAGCGATTTCTCGGCTGTCAACTCCTCGCGAGCTTGCTTCAATTCCTCCTCAAGTGCTTGGAACTCTTGGGCGGTCCGGGCCCCCGCTAGAGCGGCAGCATGGGCAGCCGCCGCGCTCTCCTTGTCCTTCTCCATAATCTGCATGCGCCGCAGCAGGTCCCAGAGAATGCGGTCGCTTTGCTCTTGGCGCGCCAGCATCTGTAATGAGCAGGAAATATACGCATAATCGAAAAAAGCATAATGGTGGCACAAGGGACGAGCGAACGAATCATACCTTTCGGGCGTCGCCGATCCCATGTTGGAAATGCTCAAGGTCGCTCGTCGTCAGCAGGCCCTTGAAATCCCGCAGAGAGGTTTCGAGGATCCCCTGGGAGCATTGGTCTCTCAGTTCCGCCGCCTCCGCTAGGAGCATCGACTCCATGCTATCCGGCGCCGCCGACACATGGGCACGCTTGTGGCTGGAAGGTGAACCGAAGGAAGCCGACGACGACGGTCACTTGTTGGAAGAGATCGCATCATTTCTCGCCCGTGTTGTCGATCCCCCGCGACGGGCCTCAACGCGGGAGCGAGCCACGGCCTCGACTTTGGTGACAGGGGCTACCCTCGGCACTCGCGCGCGCGACCGACGTACCATGGTATCTGCAAAAAGAAAGAAGAAAGAAAGAAAATGTGTCAGTCAGTTAGAACATAACAATAAGCATAGACAATGGAAAACAACAATAGCACGAAGGCACGTATATGGTTAGTACCCCCCGCCTCGGACTCGGGATCCTCCACGGCCTCCGCTCCGGGTCCGGAGCACTGAGGATCTTCGTCGATGGGCACGAACCACCCGGTGGTCGCCATGAGGTCTGGGGACTCAAAAAGCGACCCTTGTCGCCTTGAATCTGGTACCGCTCCGACCACGAGCGCGAGCTCGGAACTCTCAATGCCGTAGTCAGCCAGAAAATCAGCCACAGGGCCGAAGGTGATAGGTGTCGTCCCGAAGGCAGATTCGGACACCCACACCCAAGGGTAGCGATGCTTAGAGGTCAGCTTAGTGAGGATGGGAAACCGTTTCCGATGCTGAACCTTGTAGAAGCCGGATTTCCCGGGGACATCGAAGATGGACATGAGGTTCCTGATATCGTCGGCCATCACGGCCCGGCCCTTCGCTCGGTGCGGCATCATGTGGCAGGCGGCCACCATGCGGTAGAAGGATGGAGACATCTGGGTCGCATGGACGTTGAGACGGACCAGGAGATCCTAGATCACGGGCTGAAAAGGCAAGCGCAGCCCCCGCAGAGACTCGCCTCGTGAACGGCGGCGTACCCCTTCCGAGGGCGGGTCGGGAGATCTTCGGGCAACCGCCGCAGTAGCGACACGGCCGACGGAATGCGAAAGCGCTTCCTCAAGCCCCTGAAGCTGGAAAATGAAAGGGAACTCGGGAAGTCGACGCCGGAACAGTCGAAGCCTTCTCGAATCGCTGATTCCCCGATAGGGAACGACGAGGCACGGTCCTCCTCCTGCGCTGTCAAACTAGCCGGGGCGGTCGATAGGGTACGACGGCTCTACGTCTCGCCCGAGCCCTCGGCATTTGGAGTAGCCCTCGACCCAAGGAGTCCCTCGCGGTGATCGCTTGAATGGGTCGTTCGAGCCATAGTGCGCACGCTCGGCCAGATAGAGCCCGTTTCCCGTGCGTTGGCCGCGGGAGACGGCCCCGTCGACGCGTTCGTCCCAGTCGTGGGCCCGTGACGCGCACCGGGCGCTCGAGCCCGAGGGTCAGTCTCGCCAAGGGCCGGCCCAAGCACGTCCCCTTCACGCCCGTGGAATGTTGGGTCGGCCATATGGCCCTCATGTTGTGCGTCCGGCCCAAACATGTGGCCCGGCCCGAGGAGAGCCAAACCTCCTCCACCTAGGCCCGGCCCAACGGGCCCTAGGGTTTGCAAGGGAGCCAGGTTGGCCGCCTCTTCCTCTCCGGCAGTGGGCGGCCGGCGCACCTCGTCTCCGGCGCCGGCGCCCCCACCTGCAGCGCCGGCCGCCGCCGCCGGCATTCCCCCGCCATGTGCGCGCTCCAGCCCGGCTGGGGCTGGTCCACCTGGGCTCCCTCGGCCGCCGGCCACCTGCAAAACAGCCCCACCCGAGAGGGTGGGGTCCTCCCCGACGTCAGCGCCGCCCCCGGCGGCGGCTCTCCACGCCAGCGCGTCGTCCTCGGCGCCCATCCCACCAGACGCGCCGCCCCGAGGCTCGCCCGTTCCTCCGGTGTCCTCCACAGCCGGCCGAACCCCCTCAGACCGAGGGGCATCTCCTCCGGGGCCGGGTTCGCCCCAGACGGTGCCGACCGGGCCGGGTGCGGGCCCCTCCACGCCGGCGTTGAAGTTCTCGGCCCTGTCGACGTGCTCCCCGGTCGGACTCGTCGCGCGCGGCTTTGCAGACGTCACTCTGGGGCTGGGTCCAGCACAGACAGCGCCGACCAAGCCAATCGCGGCTCCCCCTACGGCGGCGCGGCCTCGCTCGGCCCCACAGGCCTCGCCGACGCTCGTCCCGGCCGGGTTCGCCGCGCGCGGGCCGGCAGAGTCTTCCTGGGAGGTCCCATCAGCCGCGTGCTCCCACTCCAAGCCGCGCCTGGCCCCCTCAGCTGTCGGGTGGTCGTCCTCGCCCGCCAACCAGTTGTCCACCGAGGGAAATTCTTGGTCGCCCATGCCCACCGTCGCTCGGTTAGAGAAAATAAAACCTAGAGTTGGGAGAGATTGGTGGTCGACCGGGGGCGGTGAAAATCGACCTAAAAAATCGTCTTAAGTCTCGCGAGGATCGTCAAAAAAGAGAGGGATGAAATCCTCGGGGGGCCAGTTAGCCGGCAAGTGAATGGGGGACCCCATCGGCACGTGTAACGATGAACACGTCGTCGAAAAATATTAAAATAATGACGAAAGGGAGCGGGCTTACCAATTAAGTGACGAGACGGTCCGACGAGGCGATGAGAACCGAAGTTTGCTTGAGTTTACCGCACGGGCTACGCCCGGCGCCAAACTCGGGGGGCTAATGTTATCGGCCCGTCAAGGTCCGACGACGCGATCGACGTTTCGGGCGGCCGAGCAAGCTCACCCGGCCGATGGCCGGCTCAATTCACTCGGCCATTGGCCGGTCCAAACAATTCACTCGGCCAATGGCCGAGTGATCCCTCAACCGGCCCATCATGCTCACTCGGCCAATGGCCGAGTGAATCTCAGCCGGCCCATCGAGTTCGCTCGGCCAATGGCCGAGTGAATCTCAGCCGGCCCATCGAGATTCACTCGGCCAATGGCCGAGTGAGCCCTCAGCCGGCCCATCATGCTCACTCGGCCAATGGCCGAGTGAATCTCAGCCGGCCCATTGAGATTCACTCGGCCAATGGCCGAGTGAGCCCTCAGCCGGCCCACTAGGTTCACTCGGCCAATGGCCGAGTGAATCCCCCGACGGCCCAACCAATTCACTCGGCCAAGGGCAGAGTGAAGCCATCTACCGGCCCAACACTTCACTCGGCCGATGGCCGAGTAAACCCTCTCTCGGCCCAAGCCTTTCACTCGGCCATTGGTCGAGTGAGTCTCACCCGGCGGCCAGCACTTCACTCGGCGGCCAGCACTTCACTCGGCCATCGGCCGACCGAGTCTCACCAGGCCGAGGGCCGACTCAAACTCACTCGGCCAAGGGACGTTCAAAACATCCCTTGGTCGCCTATAAATACGAGGTTCGACTCCTCGAGACAGGTAATCCGAATTTGAGTACTGAAACGCTGTCGAACTCGTACCTCGCTCGTTTCTCTCAAGTCTCGGCCTCTGAACACCTAAACTCTCTACAATCTACCTCAACCCTACTAATGTTGAGTGTCGGAGAGGTAAACATAGGCAACCCCTCTGTTTCCCCTTTGTAGTTCACGCACTCTCTGTTGCTTTTCAGGTACCGAGACGAGGTGAGCTTCATCTACAGCTAAGGGACGACTTGGGATACCAAGTCCGACACGCTCGAGCCGAAGTGAGACCACTTGGTTCGGCCTTGGGTCTAACAACTTTGGGCTCCTAAATAGTTGTCCGAAAAACAGCGACAACACTAACCTTTGTGAAACTTGAACATTGAGAAGCCTTAGGAAGGTAGAAACGTTCGTCTCCCCACGTAGCTCGTCTTTCTTCGTTCTTCGGGAAAATTGAGTAACTACGAAAGTTTCTATCACAAGAATCACTCGAGAAAGAAAGAAATTAGTGTGTGGACACTTTTAAACACGACGACTCAATAACAAGTTTAAGAGTCGAAGAGCTAAAACACTAGGTCAAATGTGGACCTAGGTGCTAAAACAAAACCGAAAAGAACTTAGAGAGAGAGGGGGAGTTGGGCGGCCAAGCTAGAGAGAGAAGCTCTCAATCTCTAAAACTTTGGAATGAATAAAATGAGAGGAATGAGGGCTCTATTTATAGGAGAGGAATTACCTTCAACAAGGTAATTTCCTCTTCTATAGAATATTACATATTCATCAGCAAATATTGCCCTTTTTTCCTTAGAGTCACACGGCCAAGACTTGCCAAGCAAGTCATTGGATTTGTTTCCTCTTTTGCTTCTCCTTGCCTTGGCCGAATTCCCTTATTTCCTCATAGAGGAAATTTGTTTCCTCTTTTCCTTTTGGCAAGTATCTTGATACATCAATGCACAAAATAATCTCTCTTTTTCTCCTTGGGTTGGACGGCCACATTGCTTCTAGAAGGGGCTTCTAGATTTTCTTCATTTATTCATTAGGAATTTTCATATAAAATTCCATGAAATGAAATTAATCCTCAAGGCTTAAAAACTTGTCATGGCCGAGTGTTTATATGTCGTCATATGACAATGTCAAGAAATTTATTGACATTCATTTCATCCTATGTCCAAAAAGACAAAAATACCCGTTAGACAGTTTTCGTAAAACTTGTCTCGTTCTAGTTTAACTAATCCTACTCGATATGATTTGTGACAATGACCTCATGGATCCAAATGAACAAAGCTTGAGCTAACATACTTGGACACAAAAGTTCACAAACCTTTTCCAAGTTTAGCTTAATGTCAACTGACTCCACTAAAGAGTTGACATTGAGAATCTCTCGGTTCAAATGAATTTAATTTCTACTCAAGAATTCAACTTAATTGTGATGAGTGGATCCACTGAATATTATCTATGTTTACTGTAAGTTTGGGAAGAAGAATTTTCGTATATTATTTCATACGGCTAAGCAGCCTCTTTATACACAAAAGAGATACAATCAAATCCCTCTATTCTAAGAACAGAATAAAACCTAATTCCTATTTTAGTTCTACCTAATTACAGCAGATATCTCCAGAATAATTAACAGAGTATCTAATCTAATAATACTCGGAAATAATCTAACTAACAGCTAATTTACGATTTTCTACACTCCCCCTCAAGTTGGTGCATAAATATCAAACATGCGCAACTTGTTTAGAAGAAATTCGAAAGTTGGCCTAAACAACCCTTTCGTCAAGATGTCTGCTGTTTGCTCCTTTGTGCTGACGTACGGAGTTCATATTATCCCGGCATCCATCTTCTCTTTTATGAAGTGTCGGTCGATCTCTATGTGCTTGGTGCGATCGTGCTCACTGGATTTTGCGCGATGCTTATGGCTGCCTTGTTGTCGCAGAATAGTCGTAGAGGTAGTTCGGCTGTTTCTCGAAGATCTTCAAGTATCCGCTTTATCCATATCAGTTCGCAAATACCATTCGCCATTGATCGAAATTCTGCCTCTACACTACTTCTCGACACAACATTCTTTTTTTACTCCTCCAAGTGACTAAATTTCCCCACACATAGGTACAGTAACCTGAAGTAAACCTTCGGTTGCCCGAGCCAGCCCAATCTGCGTCTGTAAATGCCTCCACAGCCCTTGTTTCATTCTTCTTAAACACCAGCCCCTTTCCTGGACAGCTCTTTAGGTACCTTAGAATCTGGTTTGTGGCTTCGAGATGCTCTTCATAAGGACTATTCATGAATTGACTTACTAAACTCACAACAAAGGCTATATCGGGCCTTGTGTGAGCCAAGTAAATCAACCTTCCCACTAGTCTTTGATATCGCTGAACGTTCACCGGAACTCCATCTTCTATACTCCCGAGCTTTTGGTTCAGATCTATGGGAGTTTCAGCAGGTCGACAACCACTCATTCATGTATCCTTCAAGAGGTCTAGGATGTATTTTCTTTGAGAGACAACGATGCCCTTCTTTGATCTTGCCACTTCCATACCTAGGAAGTATTTCATTTCTCCCAAATCTTTCACTTCAAACTCCTTCGCAAGCTTTTCCTTCAAGCGTTCCAATTCTCCATAGTCATCTCCCGTGAGAATTATGTCGTCTACGTATACAATCAGCACTGAAATCTTCTTTTCCTCCGAGTACTTGGTGAACATTATATGATCTGCCTGCGCTTGACTGTGCCCCTGCCCTTTCACAAACTGAGTGAATCGATCAAACCAAGCGCGTGGTGATTGTTTGAGTCCGTATAGTGCCTTTTCCAGTCTGCAAACGTTGGAGTTGAAGCTGTCTTCAAATCCGGGCGGTGGACTCATGTATACTTCTTCTTCAAGCTTTCCGTTGAGGGCGTTCTTCACGTCAAATTGTCTCAATGGCCAATCACGGTTTGCTGCGATAGATAACTGAATTCTCACCGTATTTAGCTTCGCAACTGGTGAGAACATTTCTGTATAATCTATTCCGTATGTCTGAGTAAACTCTTTTACCACCAATCGCGCTTTGAGATGTTCAAGAGTTCCGTCAGCTTTAAACTTGGGCGTGAACACCCATTTACAGCGACTATAGGCTTCCCTTTCGGTAGTTTCTCCACAGACCAGGTCCGATTCTTCTCAAGAGCTTCTATCTCCTAAAAAACAGCCTTCTTCCATTTCCGGTTGAGCCAATGCCTCCTGAATACTACTAGGAATGAAAATATCGAATATGTTTGTGGTGAATGTAGAAAAGGGCGAAAATAGGTTAGAATACGAGACATATGAAGAGGTAGGATATAAAGGGGTTTTAGTGCATGCACGTCTTTCTTTTCTTAAGGCAATAGGTAAATCAGGTTCAAGGATAGACTCACTTACCTCAGGTTCTTTCTCCGGTTCAGATTCTTGACTTGCCGGAGATATGACAGCTTCTATATCTTGAGCTAGAGCATTTCTCACATATGTTTTTTCAGACTGCTTGCCCGATTATTGTACCTGTCCTCTTGAAATTTATTTTCTGATAATGTGATACTTGGTTCATTTTCTTTTAAAAGACTCGTTGACTCAATATCACAGTGGTTTTGAACATCAATACTTTCATAATTTTCTATATTTCCTATTTCCTGATTGTTTGAACTCATAAGAATATTTATTCCAGAATTTTCGAACCTGCAACCTTCGGAATCTTCACCTTCAAACTCCCCCTAAAGATGAGTTTTTAAAAAAAGGTGTATTTTCAAAACAGGTTGTATCCATTGTGATTATGGTTTTTCGTGTAGAAGGATCGAAACACTTGTATCCTCTTTGAGTCGGGGCTATCCCCAAAAAACACATTTTTTTCCTTTAGGATCGAGTTTACTTGCATTTCGGTCCGGATTTTTAATAAACACCGTGCACCCAAAAAACTTTAATGGCATAGAATTAAACACTCTTGAATTTGGAAATTCTTTTTGAAAAAGACTTATAGGTGTTTGAAAAGACAAAACTTTCGAGGGCATGCGATTAATTAAATATGTAGCATGAAGAACACTATCTCCCCAAAGATAGTTAGGGATTTTTGTTGAAAACATTAATGCACGTGTGACCTCTAAGATATGTCTATTTTTGCTTTCCGCTAAGCCATTTTGTGGTGGTGTGTCGACGCATGAACTTTGGTGAATGATCCCTTTTTGTTCAAAAAAAATTATTTAAATTTTTCACAAAGTATTCTCGTCCATTATCAGTTCTAACCATTTGTATCCGACTATTATACTGAGTTTGAACCATACTATAGAATTTTTTGAAAACATTTTCTACCTCTGATTTTTCTTTTAGTAGGAAAACCCAAGTTACTCGTGTATGATCATCTATTAAGGTAATAAACCATATTTTTCCATTGCATGTTGGTACTCTAGATGCTCCCCAAATATCACTATGAATTAGTGAGAATGGTTTAGTTGGTTTATATTCCCTAGGTGGATAGGTGTTTTTATGATGCTTTTCTAATGCACATATTTCATAATGAAAACTGGAAAGATCTTTATTAATAAACAACTCAGGAAACAATTTTTTAAGATAATGAAAGCTAGGATGTCCTAAGCGAAAATGCATTAAATAAATCTCATTGTTACTCAGACTTGAGACAATATTCAGGCAAGAACTCTCTTGACTTCCCTTATTTGAATCCGATTCTGGGTCTAGGATATAGAGTCCGTCACATTCTCTAGCATTGCCAATCGTCTTCCCCGAGTCCAGTTCCTGAAATACGCAATAAGATGGGTAAAAGATAGCACGATAGTTTAGGGCTTTTGTTATCTTGCTAATAGAAAACAGGTTACAAGATAAATTTGGGACATGTAGCACTTTAGATAAGGGTAGAGAGGTTGAAACATTGATATTTCCTAGACCTGCTATGGCTGAGAGGGTTCCATTAGCAATTCTAACTTTCCTATTGCCAACACACGGTTTATAGGTTGAAAAGCTATTTGGATTTCCTGTCATATTATCACTTGCACCTGAATCGACGATCCAAATGTCTGTGTTTTTGAACATGAGTAGGAAGAAGGAATAGAAGATATAGGTTTACCATTTTGTGCGAAAGAACATGAGGGACTATCGAGGCTGGATTTTTTGGATAGGTTTAGTAGTTTCAGGAGCTGCTAATCTGATCCTTCGTGAAATTGGGCTGTTCTGAGTTGACATGTTCTTCATGAGAACTCTCGGCACTGGTTTGGAAAGCCTTCTCCTTCTTCTTCTTGTCTCCGACCGGTTTCCCGTGAAGTTTCCAGCAAGTCTCTCTCGTGTGCCACAGCTTCTTGCAGTAACCGCACCACGGCTTCTTCTTATCTCCTTCGTTTCCATTCCCGCGTGAGAATAGGGCTGATGACTCAATCTGGCTCGCAGAATCTTCGCTGGTGTTACTCATGACCTTCCTCCTGTTTTCTTCGAGTCGAATCTCGGAGAAGACTTCTCTCATTGACGGCAGCGGACGTCTTCCGAGAATCCTTCCCTTCACTTCATCAAGATCGTTGTTTACACCAGCCAGAAACGTGTATACGCGATCATTCTCTTCGCGCTTTTGTTGTCGAGCATAGTCAGCCGCGCTTTCCCACTTATCATCATGGCACTGATCTAACTCCTGCCACAACGACACCATCTCTTTGTAGTAGGTCGTCACTTCTCTTTCTCCTTGTCTGGACTTCCACAGCTTTGTCTTCAATTCGAAGATCTGTGATGAATTGTCCAGAACCGAGTATGTCTCCCGGATTGACACCCAGGTTTCATTCGCCATCTTCATGAATAGGTGAGGCTTTCCAATGGCAGCATCCATCGCATTGAGCAACCACGCCATTACCAGCGAGTTTTCGGATCTCCAGGTGTTATAGCCATTTTCTCCTTCCTTCAATGTGTTCACTTCGCCAGTTAGGTATCCTAATTTCCCCTCCCATCAATCGCAAGTTTCACCGATTGAGACCATTCCAGAAAATTCCTTCCATTCAATCTATGCCCTGTGATGGGCATAGAAGAATGAACGGACGACTGGGATGTTTCCATGGTGTTTGTTTGAGTGATCGAAGATGAGGAATTTTGGTTGTTCGGTGTGTTTTCCATCGGGTGGGTTGGTTTAGAGCGTGGCTCTGATACCACGGAGTTTGGGAGGAAGAATTTTCGTATATTATTTCATACGGCTAAGCAGCCTCTTTATACAAAAAAGAGATACAATCAAATCCCTCTATTCTAGGAACAGAAAAAAACAGAATAAAACCTAATTCCTATTTTAGTTCTACCTAATTACAGCAGATATCTCCAGAATAATTAACAGAGTATCTAATCTAATAATACTCGGAAATAATCTAACTAACAACTAATTTACGATTTTCTACATTTACCCTTCATGAATATCATCAGCTAGTCGGGATTTATAAAATTACCATTTTACCCTTTCTACTGTTATTTCCTCAACTCCTTTGTCGCTTATGAATAAGTTAGAAACAATGTATTGACGATGAGCTAACAAGTCACATCGATTCATCCAAAAGAGTCATGACTCAATTTAGCAATGGCCAGTTCATTTATTCACATTCCAAGGAACAAAGCATGAGGTGATATACCTTGCTTTTCAGCAATCTTGTACATGAATTCCATATCTATGAGATCTTCACAAAGTAACTCATGACATCTTCATAACTTAGTACTTCACCAATAGGTCCTATTCAGAATCACATAGTGAATCCAAACTCTGACTTTCTCAAATGAAATTACGTAAGTTATGAAATGACATGTCTCATTTCAGGATTGAGGTAAGCATGATGCAATTCATACGTAGTGACTTCAAGACATAAAAGGTTAAATGGTTTGTTCTTATTCTTTCTCTAGAGTGCACTAGTCAATTCAATACCTTCAGAAGATACCTAGAAGAACTATAGAGTCTCCAACTCTCAATGTCCCATAACCAGACATCATAGATTCTCCTAACAATCGTACCGAGATCAATAGTCCTTTGATCCTTAGATTGTGAATGTGCAGTTTTAAGCAAACCATGAAGAGTTTGTTCATGCAAATCTACATTTGTCTCTTCATGTGTTGTTAGGTTTGTTTAAGGACTATAGACTATAGATTATCATAAAGCTTCAAACATACAAGGGAGAATGAATGAACGTTTCAACTTTTATTAATAAATGAGCAGTTACAAGCAAGAGTCTTCGTAAGACTATATTACATCAAATGTACATAAATAGAGACTACAACTCTTCTTGTGGGCACCATTGACAACATTATGTTCATAACGACTACGCTGTTGGACTATGTATGCATCTTCAGTCTTCGATTACTGACGTTGATACTAAACTGTATTTCAATTTCTAGGATATCCTCATACGTCAAGTACTAAACGACGTGCAAATTACTCGTCAACGTATATTTGGCATCTTTTTGTGTCACATCCGGTTTTTCCTTCAACTATTTATCCAAGTTGTCGTGATCGTGTTCAAGTTGACTGAGAGGCTGGCAAAAGTCTCGGCCCAAGTGATATTTCTCCTAGGCATGTAAAGAAGAACAGAAGGTCTTCAATGATACGCAAATATTTATCGCCGATGTTTTATGTTGGACGGGGCCCAAGTAGACACCTCATAACGAAGACACAAAGACCAAGTTTGAAAGTATCGTCCGGATTCTGACAAGCATTCAATGCCGTTACGAAGACGCTAAAATTGCAATTTGACACGCCGTTCAGGTACTCTTTGACCAACCTATCGCTATTGCGCTCTTCTCGATCATACTTAGATGGATCATCCTCCATACTCAAGCCACATATCAAAGTATATTTGGGACATCCAAATCTCACTCTTTGACTGCCTAATTCGAAGTGTATCTTTCTCTATGTCGTTGGCTCAATCTTGCGCTAAAGAAGAGCATGTATGAGCACCGATAAAAAAAATTGAGTTCACTCCCCGTAAAAATTGTTCGAATGAAGTCCCAACAATTCGATCTTTGAGATCAAGAGCTTCCAATTTCAGTATCACAGCCTTTGAGACACTGGTCCCTCCATATGTGATTAGACCCGTGAAAAGCACGTCGTAAATAGACATCAATTTTTTTTCTAAAAAAAGACACACAGAAACAACAATTTATTAGACACCACCGTATATCATCGTGATTGTATTCTATCGTAAACCATCAAAAACTCTAAAAAATCTTTGTAAACCATCATACACCATCGTAACCCATCGTAATTTTCTTCAATCTCATCGTCAATCTATATGAATTTCATTGTATCTCATCGTATACCATCGTAATTTTCACCATATTAAAAACTCTAACTTTACCGAGTTCGATCCAAATCATTCCAAATCATCTAATAACTATTCTAATAACTAATTTAACTATCTATAAGCATTGCGACGCGAAATAAATAATAAATTCTTACCTTTTTTTGGCATTTTAAGGGGACGAGCTCAAATCCACGTGAGAACGTCAAACGCCATATTTCCTCTTATTGCCGTCATATTTCCTCGTACACCGTCGTATTTTGTTGCAAAAAGTGGCCGGGAGTGAGAGATAAAGTAAGAGTGAGTGTGGGAGAGTGAAAAAAAAGAGTTTATTTGATCTAAAAGCTATTTTTTTTTTTTTAACAAAATTTTATTTCTAGATATTTTGCAATTAATGGGTGTAACCTTGACACACTATCAAATTTTTCAAAGACGATGCCCTTTTATGTTCTTCCTTATACCTTAAAAACGACGCAACGCATGATATCCAAACCGAACGACATTGGTTATGAATGAAAAACAAATACGACATTTGTATATAATCACTGGACATCGTAGGCCCAAATGAAAACCCTAGAAAAAGAGCACTCCCATCCACATATAAAAAGGCACTCAAACCCATTTTCGGTTCTTATATCTCCCCCGAACCCCTAACCCTAGATTCCCACAACCGCCGCAGCGCAATGGGAAGAGTCATCAGAGCCCAGAGGAAGGGAGCTGGGTCGGTGTTCAAGTCCCACACCCATCACAGAAAGGGGCCGGCGAGGTTCCGGTCGCTGGACTTCGGCGAGCGCAACGGCTACCTCAAAGGAGTCGTCACCGAGATCATCCACGACCCAGGCCGTGGTGCTCCTCTCGCTCGCATCACTTTCCGTCATCCTTTCCGCTACAAGCTTCAGAAGGAGCTTTTCGTCGCCGCCGAAGGTATGTACACTGGTCAGTTCATTTACTGCGGTAAGAAGGCCAATCTTGTCGTCGGAAATGTGCTCCCCGTCGGATCTATCCCCGAAGGAGCTGTGGTCTGCAACGTCGAGCACCACGTTGGAGATCGTGGTGTCCTTGCTAGGGCCTCTGGTGATTACGCTGTCATCATCAGTCACAACCCTGACAACGGAACTTCTAGGTATGGACTTCTCTCTGATTCCGACTGTTAGGATGAGTTTGTTCTATTGAGGAATTTGTGTTTGGCTGCTTTAATTAAAACCTAATTTCTTTTTTTTTTAAATCGATCCATTATGCTGATTCATTTCATTGTTTATTTTTTTATGGTGCATGTTTAAATTAGATTTGATTTGTGTGAGATCGCCGTAGAGAACGTATACTTTTGTTAAAACTAGTTTTTCTAATTGATGTATTTTGTTAACACACATGATATTTTGTATGTTTATGATTCTGTATTCTACTTGACTGATAATCTTGTCATTAATAGATAGATAATGAATCTAATCGCACCCAAACCCGACATGTTTTGTTTCAAACAAGACTCTACAGCGTTAGTATTGTATCTTATTCGATAGTCTCTTACATGTCTGCGATTAGGAAATGTGTATGAGTAGTCACAGAGTATCATCTAGTTGACAGTCTCGTATGTGTTGATGCACCCTGGGATTAGTAAATGTCTATAAATTGTTGATCTGTTGGGCAGAGTGAAGTTGCCATCGGGAGCGAAGAAGATTATCCCGAGTGGGTGCAGAGCGATGGTTGGGCAGGTCGCCGGAGGAGGAAGGACTGAGAAGCCGATGCTCAAGGCCGGTAATGCGTACCACAAATTCAGAGTGAAGAGGAACTGCTGGCCTAAGGTGCGTGGTGTGGCCATGAACCCCGTCGAGCATCCCCACGGAGGAGGAAACCACCAGCACATTGGTCACGCCTCCACCGTTCGCAGGGATGCCCCGCCCGGCCAGAAGGTCGGTCTCATCGCCGCCAGAAGGACCGGTCGTCTCCGTGGTCAGGCCGCCGCAACTGCCTCCAAGGAGAAGGCTTGAGAAAGATAGAAATATTTTTTTATATATGCTTTTGTACTGTTATTCTAGTTTTGGATTTGTTTTGTTTCACTTGATGCTTTTGGACAGTCTTTTTGTGTTTTTGATGCTACAATGGATCTTGAGTTAGCTGTTTGCTGTTACAAGAGGCACAATTTTGTTTTATGTTCCAGTGTTTCTTCCTTTTGGATTGTGTGGATTGCTTAAACCCATTGATGATGTCCTTGAAGATACGACCCTGATGCTCTGGTGAACCCCAAAAGTTTCTGCGGTCCGCTGTTGAAATAACACAGTTGCAATAAACACTAGTTTTTCCTTGCGACATTGACATTCCTCTAGGATTGCGTAGAGGATGATTCGTAACTACACGAGCTGTCTGGTTTGCTTCAGAGCAAATTTTGATTGTGATTCCACTGAGTTATGGAAGCTGTACAGGCTGATCCTGCGCAAACTGAAGCAGCTTCTGTTTAACTTGTCGGTCCCACACATCATCATTCACTTTCACTTCAAACAGCAGAAAGGATAACCAGTGAGATCAGTGCAAGGTGATGGATCAGAGGCGAAGGTGATAGGTTGGCCAGATTCGTATTTGTTCTGAATTGTTGGAGAGTGGCTGCGAGCTGAAGGGAGATATGAGATGCTTGGGTGGCGCTTTGCAGTTAGACCTCAGGTCCAGCTTAATTTTAGCCCAGTCCGGTTCCCATTGAGACCTCAGGTCACGTCTTGTAATTATTACATATTATTAATGTATGGTATTGGCTTTAGTGAGGCACGTTCCTATGAGGTTTCTCTCTAGTGAGCGTTTTATCGTTCTTCCTTTCTTTTGGCTCTTCTGCTCGTCGGGGGTTCTTCGAGACTCTTAGGGTTCAGCGAAAAGCCATTTGGCAGTGAGAGATTCAGAGTGAGATTAAGGTCACTTTGGGAAACACATTGAGTGAACAAAGTTTGCATTTGGGGAAACACCAGTGAGTGGTGAGGTTATGGCGGACGACGGTGGTTTGAACAATGAGTAGGAAGCCACAGCGAGTTCTTTGGCTAGAACCTTGGTTCTGTTCAAAGAAGGTGATGCCATACTCGTCGTGAGTAAACACAATTTCCAGTCCAATGGGTCGTTTTCTCCACAAGTTTGGTGACTCTGCGACCCAACGCCTAGAGAAACGCGAACCTTGGAATAATGAAGACACCACAAACGATGGTGGAAGCTCGTTTAATAAGTCAGGATTGAATGACGCCACGATCGGATGCGGAAGACCGATTGATAAGTCAGTTTGAACGCCACAAGACTAGTCTTGATAAGTTCGATAAAAGTTTATATAGAACTGAATAGAAGACTCTCACTTTTTTTTTTTTTTTTTTCAAAATCTGGATCTCCTTTATATTTAAAAAGAAGAGGGCTTTATAGGCATGAAACAACCTTTCATGCTAGGAAAACCAAACGCCTACTTTAAAATTTAATAACATAACTAAAAACTAATTAAAACCTCCTAAGTAATCAGACCACATAATGACACATCTTAAACCCAATAAGTACAACATTTTGCATTCAGCCTTACAATAAAACGAAAATAAACAATTCTCAATTATTTCAGCCTATTAAAAACCACCAATTTAAGTTGGAATGACTTAAGAAGCTCAAAAGTCATGCTCATTTATAATATGATGAAGAATAAAACGTTTTTTTCCCTTCTAAATCATCTCTTCAATTGCTTTGATGATGAATTAAGCGGTTAGCTTCCAAAAATGTAGATCAGTCCTTGCTTAAGAAGCTTTATACTTTTTTTTTCATTCATCTTGGCTTAAACCATGAAAGTCTTCATTGAAGTCTTGAACTCTTGTATTCTGAATTTGCTCGTTGACATGTCTTGGTTTTGACGTTGCCCTTATCATATCACTTGGGTCCCTCCCCACACTGGATTTAAGGAAATCACTAGTCCGAACACCTTCGGTGATGGCAAAGATGGCATCTTTGTTGTCGAATCCTTCGACTTTGCGAGACTCTTCCGTGAAGTGAGCGAGTATTGTGTGGCGAATCTGACGAGGAAGGCTTCGTGCAGAGCCTTGAAGGAGTGTATGCTTCCAGTCCTCAGGCTTCTTAACCACTTAAATCTGGATCCGATGAGGGTTAGGCTGAAGGCTTGGCAGAGGGTGGCGTCAGACTGTCATTACATTGTCATCCAAGTCTCGTAATGTTGTATGTGGAATTTTGGATCAGACCTCCCGCCATACGAGGGAATAGTGGGAAGCTTAAAGTTTCCGACGCATGGCTGCGACAAGATCTGAGAGGAGAAGGGCGAGTATGATTCCTCGATGCCGCTATAAGGCCTCTGACCTCCAGGTCCGGACTCCCTCAGCTCGATTATTTGGTTTTGAAGGCTCTGAATCACGGTGCCATGTCCAATCCGTTAGTTGGATTGATGGTCTGAGCCACGGGTGTGACTTGTCGACGTTCATTGGTTCCTTGATCCAAGATATTGATCGGGAGAATGCCCAAGGTTGCGGCCCCTTGCGTTCCTCTCTAAGAGAGAGTTTTTCTGTGCGGTTAGGTGCTCTCTTAGATCCCTGTTCGCGGTCCGGAGAGGAGGAATGTCCCCTAATCGAGCCGTTTTATGGGCATCACGGCTATTTGCATCATCGTCCCAGTGAACGAGTCTAATCCATGCGCAGGTCGCGTTCGACCTCCCCTTGACCTTGAGGTCGCGCGTCCCCGTGAGTTTCCCAAGGTCTGGCGCTCCGAGGGGCTGCATGTGGTTAACTTCTGGTGGGACCGTCCGCGCCACCCCTAGGTTGTTCGGATCGAGTGTGGGATTGGCTGAACTCGGTCTCATTGGTTCTAATCTCCCCCCGTAGTCGGGGTCAGTCTCGTCATGATGGATGTGCTCCTTGATATCCTAACCGAGGAGGTCCTTGATAAGAGTCCCATCCACGCCCGGCCGATCAAGGGGCTCGGAGAGCCTTTGGGCCATCTCATCACTGAAGGCGGCGAGGTCGGCGGCGGCGGCTGTAGGTGATTATTGCACCTTGATAACCATATTAAGTGAGGAAAAAAATAATTACACTAACAAGAGCTAATTAATATTATGCTTATCTAACAAGATCTAGATTTACTTATTAATTATTTATGAAAGCAATGTCAAGCAACCAATAATATCTAGATTCAGAGATTCAGTAAAACTTACACGTTTTGGATCAGCTACTAAATCTTCAAGCTTTAACTCCTCCGTCTTCAGTCTTAAAAGACTATCTTCAAGCTTTTAGCTCCTTCTTCAAGCTTTAGCGACTCGATGCTCTTGAACTCGTCAGTGATGACACCGTAATCTTCCGAAACGTAATCTCCGAGACGAATAAGAAAGATGAGTGGGCACAATCTTTATCCCACTACGATCTACAATGAGATGTTTAGATCGCACCGTGTTTATGGGATTGGAATCATGGACTTCCAAGAGGGGGAGAGGGAGAGTCGGCCGAGAGAGAGAGAAAGTCTTCTCTTGGTCGAAATTTCTGAATGCAATAGTGTGTTTGTTGCCTTCTCATGAATCCTTATTTATAGTAGTGGAAATGATATATTCTTGATAGTTTCCAAAATATATTATTTTCTTTTATTGTGTTCACATTAGTGAATCAAAGCTTGGCCATTGGATCTCATCTCATGAATCCTACTTACTCTCTTAGCCATCAAATCAATATCTATGAGATTTTATTTCCTGTTTAAATAGAGAATATTTATCAATGAGAAAATAAAGGAAATATCTTATTTTCTTTTAAATATTATTCTCTCCTAATATTCATGAGAGAGAATAAATGACAATATCTTATTTGCATTTAAATATTAATCTCTCCTAATATTCATGAGAGAGAATAAATAACAATATCTTATTTCCTTTTAAATATTATTCTCTCCTAATATTCATGAGAGAGAATAAAGGATAATATTTTATTTCCTTTTAAATATTATTCTCTCAAAATATTCATGAGAGAGAATAAACGACAATATCTTGCTTCCTTGTAAATATTTTTCTCTCTCATTTATTTAAACAACTAAAGAGAAATATTGGTAAGTACCAATATAACATGGACGAATTTTTTTTGGCACACGGTCAAGAGGGGATTGGTGCAAATCTCAATGCCTGAAACCCCTAAAAAACCGTCCACCTCAATGTGTGCAAGACCCAATTGCTTAAAACCTAATTAGTTATTTATTTAATTGGTCCAACAATAAACAAATAAGTAATTGATTAATTATTTACTTGATCAAATAATAAATAATTAATGCTACCATAAATAATTATTTAATTCTGCAAATACCCATATTTCAGAATTGATGTTGTGAATCACAATTACAGCTAGTCAGATTATAATAATGAAAACATTATTATTCGAAAGTTCGTATCCGCCTTAATCAGAGCCGAATCGGAGACTATAGACCTAGTATTAGAAGCTTAACGAATTCGATGAATAGACGAAAAAGTCTTTTCTCTTTTCGACATCGATTTGTCTAATCTTGGTCAGACTCCACCTTGCAAGCCAAGACTGAATCCTCCTTGGTACTAGAATTATATTTACTCATCGTGACGAGTGTCCACTTATATAGTCAATTCGTGATCAAGATCCTCCAGGTTCAACCCGTGTCGAGAAAAGTCAATTATTTTGTTATACTTTTCTTGACACCTATAAGCCATACGCATTGTTGCTTCCCCAGCGAAAGATTCTTCTGAATGTACAAACTTCGGAAGTGCGCGCAATTTATCGGTTCTGGAATCAACCCTTAGGTGAGAGAACATTTACCTTCTTTCAGGAAGGCTGGATTCCATATCTGTAAATCACTTCCCACTCGAACCATGTTCCGCAATGCTCCAAAGACATAAGCTATGATTAGCATGATAGTGGCCTTTTAGCGAATGAATCAAAGAGTGCAGTAACATAATCCAGTGTCCATGATCACTTCAGGATTTAGATCAAGTCTCACTGTGATCGTCATTTGTGATCTCGGTTAGTGTGTCGTAATGGTCCTTAAACGACACATCTACAAGCAAGATCTGTCCAGATCGTACACTTACCACAAGTGTAGAATGCCCCCACTAAGTGATTAACTTTCACTTGTGTTCCACATATATGATTTCAGATTCAGCTACCCATACATGAACTAATCATCGACCAGCTTTAGTTCACCGCCCAAGCTCAGATGCCGTGCATGCAGTTTGATACTGAGACTATGGATTGATGAATGTTTGATAAATCTTAATATATATAAGAAATAACGCTTTCGATTCGAATAACTTATAAATGTCAAAGCTATATTTTATTAATATATCAGCAAGAATTTACAAGAGCATCTTCTCGTGGGCAAGAATTCCTAACAGCGGCATGGTCTCTGGGCTGCCCTTCGCTGTCGCGCGGGTGTTGATCACCCGTTTTATGCGCCAAGCGTCCCAAATCATACTCGAGCTAGTCACTCGGTCAGCCATGGAGGCAACAGGAATTTTTCTCATCTCTAGGGAGCGAATGTCAAGGAGAGAAGTAGTGGAAAGTGTGATAGAGAGAACGAGCTGCCAAGTCAGGAAGTGCCCTCCTTCTAGCGCCAAAACGTTGTCGCTTATTTTTAGAAAAGGATTTAGAGCCTCGAACAGTTCGACCCAAGGCCGGACCTTAAATCTGCCATGAGGTGTATCTCTTGCGCCAATGCTAGTCAAAAGGGGTTTGGAAACAGATCCACTGTGTCGTATCTTCGTCTTGGAGGAAGAAACAGTTATCCACCCGTTCGTTAGGTGGCATCTGGCAAGAAGACTTTGGATGAGCGAAGGTTTTGGCTGGTCCTGGAACTGTGATCTGGAGGGGGATGGGATTGTTATTGTCACGAAACACATAGAGCTCCACGAGGAAATTGGTCGTGGGGAGGAGTCAATGATGAATTCTTAGTAAGGGCTTGTGCAATCATGGACTCGACATTGAGCTATAGAAACGACATCATCTTCAAGGAGAGGGCGAGCATAGATGAGTTGATGAATAATTTTATCCGAGGCAGATTCAGAGAGTTAGCGTACAGGGGCCAGAACAGGGTCGAGGCGGAGATCAGAATGGAGAGAATGCTCAAACTTGGGAGCCTCTGGGAGTTGGAGTGCTAAAGATCAATGTCGACGCAGGTTTTGGTGTCTCTGGGCCGGCCGTAGGAGTCGTAGCGCGGAATGGTAGGGGAGAGATCGTCTGGATGTGGAAGGGACCAGTGGAAGCATCGTCGGTGCAGGAAGCGGAGCTTGTGGGAGTTCATATAGCCACTCTGCTTGCTAAATTTCGGAATCATCGTAGCATCATCATCGAGGGAGACAATCAAGTCTAAATGAAAAGCCTTTAGGGTACAGAGAATGCTCATACTGGTACCTTACACCGCTGTTTGAGAGTACTAAGGATTTGTATGGTATTTTGACGTGTTTACTTTAATTGGATTTCCAGAAAATGTACTAATATTGCTCATGAACTGGGTATATTGGCAAACCAATCCAACTTTGCTAGCTTTTGTTCCATCGGATCTGCCGGCCCTTATCCGGGAGCAAGTTTTGAATGCCTTTAGGTGGTAATTCAAGCAAGACTACTTCTATCGATTGGGACACTTACCCACGTGTCCCAATAGTTGCGCCTAGGCGGAATCGAACCGGAGACGTGCAAAAGTCCCAAGAATCAACCTTATATATTATGAATAATAGTGCTTTGCACAATTATTGGTGATATACCAATTGTTTACCTAATCTCTTTATTATTGGTCATTTATTTGACTTTGTTGTACTCATTTTACCTATAAATACATGCTAATGAGTACGTTTCTTACGCACAAATCCACTCTCTTTTGGCTTAAATCTAGCTCGTACGTAAGTGCGTTTGATGGTTATTGCGAGGTTTTCATGTGAATTTCAGGTTTTGGCTGATTAATCGAGTATCAGGACGACATTGAGCTATTTTGGAGTTCCCGAGAGTCAAAAAGGAGCAAAACGGCACATTTTGGACAAAGTCAAAGTTGGGAATCAAAAAGTCAAGGCTCACCGCGGCACGGTGAAATCGAGCGCGTCGCGGTGAAAATATGCCACAGACCGCGCCAAATCACGTTATGCATCGCGTCGCGGTGGAGCTTGCGCTGCGGGCTAACGACGAATTCTGAAGTGTTTATTTCTATTTGTTAGCGACTCTAGGCCATTGGATCACATTCAAAGGCCTAGATATCTCCGAGAATAACCCCTTAACCTATATAATCATATTTGTGACCTCAAAAACACATTTTTCTTTCTTTTTTTATTTTTTCTAGAATGTTTAGCTATTTTTGAGAGTTTTTGGAGAAGAGAAAAATCGTTGCGTGTGCGTGTGTGTCTAGTTACATTCTCAATCACTCTATATTATTTTTATTTTTCCCTTTTCCTTTACAATATCCAATGGGTTAAGCAAATGGCATCCTTTCACTTGTCAACCACTAGATCCTCAAATTTTTGTGACCTCCTAACTCCAGCTTTTTTGTATTTGAAACCTCTGTAAATCCCTCATTAAGAAAATCTAAACTTAGCTTAAGAGAAACAAAATCAAAAGAGAAACTGTAAGAGAAGAAGCAAAAAAACACAGATATGGAGAACTTCCCTATTATCAACTTGGATAATATCATGGTGACGAGAATAAAAGATGCTAGAACATCGTCAACAGAACAACATCCAAAGCACGCGTCTATTAAACATAAAACTAAGCCATGAGCTTAGTATTATATATATTACAATATGAGGTGACAGCCAAATGGACTTTAAGAAGCTCAAGCCTAGGCTGAAGGCCATCGAATTTTTCAGGCTTGTTGAAAAAGAAGTTAATAAAATTAAAGTTTGGTGGAGATGAAGATAACTTACGGCAAGAAAAATAGAACCTGGGCCAGCTCAACCTCTACGCCAGCGGCGATATGACGCCGAAAGCTTCTTTCCTCATTTTTGGAACAAGTTGTAGAACTTCTCAAGCGGGTGAAGCACTTATTTACATAAAAAAATGTATAGTATGATCAAACGAGTCTTTGAATCAACGCAATGACGTAAAACGAAAAAAAAAAAAATTATATGATTGAAGATTCAAACAAGATCACTTCCTATGTTTGTGAGTGTACCTGAGCAGTAACTGGACAAAGTCCTTCCCATCAAAACACAGTGCTTTAAAGAAGAGTTATTTGTACCTTCAGTACCCCTGGGAACAAGGAATAAAAAGAGAAAGATACAAGGCATTTTGGTTGAGTGAGATGACCTTTTTTTTTTACTATAAGAGAAGACATTTGAGTTTATTCTTTTGAACCTTGATTCGGAATCCATGTTTCTGGTTTGACGTTGCAGTACTAACTAAAAGATACAAATGTGGAGTGAAAAAATGTAATCTAGAAAATATTCACGTAAAATAATAAAAGGTTGAATCAAATATGTCTTCACTATACTTTTTATTCAACATTTTGAGAACTGTAAACATTGTCAAAATATTAACGTTCTAAAGTAAATAGAATCAACCAGCTGAGAGACATAGCTAAGAGTCACATAACACAATACACAAGGAAAGAAGTCATTAAAAGAGACACACACACAAATATATATGATGAAGAGTAAGGGCAGAGAGTTGAGATTATACACACCCAATGCTTCAACGAGCTTGAAGTCTTTAGAGATACACACTCCCACCAACTGTGTTTGATTTCACAAGCTGGAGCTGATACAACGCGATGACCTTGTCAGCCACCTCATTACGTCAATTATATATCATCTTATCTAAGATCATTCCACTAATTCAATCTAATAATAGTTTACCGTTTACAATTTTTTCGTGGTTTACAGTTTTCGTCATTTACAACATTATACATCCTTTTAAATCTAAACTAATGGAGTTGAATACTTGACGAATGAGACTATAGATACATGATCATACAATATCCAAGCAAATTCTTCATCTAAAACGAATACAATGGCGAATATTATTAGTAATCCTCTAAAATAACTCTTATATCTTAATAACTGACAAGGTCCAGCATTCCTCAGTAAACAGAACAACCAATTCCCAATTGTACTACAAACTTAATGCCTACACCAATATGCCAGTTTGAGTTGGATCAATATTAAGATTCCAGATACTGATTCGATCAAATCAAATACTTCAAATTCCATGATCAGCGAGCAGGTATATTTTAAACACTTTTCCAAATCTCAATTTTTAGTTGGTTCTCAGTTCAAGCCAGAATTCGTTCATATAATAACAAGAAGAATAATAAAAAATAAATAAATAAATAAATAAAAACAGCGCACCTTTAGTATTGTAATTCAATCTAATCTCCAAAAAATTAGTTAAATAAATAAATACATCAAAACACATAAACAAACAACAAAGAGCACTAAACCTGAAGAGGAAGATCAGACATTCTTCATCTTCGAAAATTATGTGCACCAAAATTTTGATGAAATGACTC
Organism: Urtica dioica subsp. dioica; assembly: GCF_054948205.1. Classification (NCBI taxonomy): domain Eukaryota; kingdom Viridiplantae; phylum Streptophyta; class Magnoliopsida; order Rosales; family Urticaceae; genus Urtica; species Urtica dioica. The sequence goes on from NC_142756.1 coordinate 49,774,509, forward strand.
GGTGAGACTGTAAGAGCGAGGAAGAAACTTACTGGTTGGACGTGGATAGAGAGAAGGTTCAGTTTCGTGCGTATTTAGAATATTCCCAATGTGTTTTGTTCCTGCATTCACCTCACGTGGTATTTTAGGAATCATTTGACGAGATGCGTATTGATGTAATTTCCTCTCCAAAAAAAAACAATGGTGTAATTTCCTCGCCCAAATACAAATTGTAACCCTTGGGAATACCACGCGAAATTCTATCCCTTTTTTTTTAGTTTTCCAAGGGCTAAGGCCTTTTCAGAGCCTTATTAACAATTGGTATGGCCATTTTTTAAGGTATGTCGAGCAAGGTGGTCCAGGCGCGGTTCGACTCTTCTGACTCTAGACTCGATTTGTTTGTTTTTTTTAAGAATCTTCTCCTATTAATAAATAAATTGATAATTTTTTAATTTTTATAAAATAGAAAATCTTGTAAAAGACCATTGATACGTTCGAAATTAATATTTCATAATTGGTATCTCCATCGAGAATCATATTATTAATGCGATTTCTCAAATAACATTTGCAAGACACGTGACGGAGCATAAACTTGTAATGTATGTTTTTTAGGTAGTCAACTTCACTTTTCTGGTAATTTCGAAAGGCTCGTGAAAATGACAATTAAACCCGAACTGTCATGACCACCTCTATTGGATTCTCGAGATCGTAATGAGGAGTTGGATCGGCTCTAGAGTCTCCAAGAACATCGTGACAATGATAGGTGAAGCTCAAAACTTCATGGTCATTGAAGGTCATTAGGAAAGGTGACAGGAGTGGTGCTTGTCATTGATCTTCGTGTCTCTCTCTTGTCGGGCGGTTGGATCTTCGGTCTTCGTCATCTAACCAAGACAAAGAAAATGTAACACACTCTAGTGCTTGACATTAGCTCGAGTGTCAATGTGATGTGGGAGGTCTAAGTCCTTGTCTTGAGTTTTAGAATGGTCAGAAGAGAAAGAAAGTGTTTGAGAGAGGTAATTTTTTTTATGAGTTTTACCTTAGTTTAGAATTACTTATCTCAAAATGGCATTTGAAGTGGTATTTATAGAGCTTTAACGTTCATGCACAAACATGAGGGATGTCTTGGACAAGGGCATCGCTTTGAGGTAGAGACCTCGATGTGGAAAAGGCTAAGTGGGCAAAGTGGCGCATCGTTGACCCAAATGAGATAAGACCCTTGACCATGGCTCAAACGAGAGGCATGAGTGGGGTCTTGCCTCCTCGCCCAAGATGAGCGAGGTGGGGCCCGCCTTGCGAGGACCTTAAATCATGTTGTAATGATGATATAAAATTACCTGAATGAGCATCTGAGCCTCAAAGGATGATCCAGTTTTATGCACACAAGCCCATCCCTACAACCATGCACACACACGGGCGTGAAATACGGTCACTGTTCCTCCACTCGGTCGGGGGGCTGAGCCAAGTTTGGGCCTAATAATTATTTTCTTCCTGATTTTTAGAGTATAATAAAACATTTTGCATTAAGAGGGGGTTGTGGTTTCTTAAAAGTGTGAATGTTCAACCAATTTTGAACATATGTAATTGTGCATTAACCATGCACTCATGTTGAACATTTCAATAACACTTAAACTGAGCTTTAATGGACAACAGTTGTAACCGTGGGTTTGGCCTATATAAACAAGCCTTATCTTCTCGTTTCAATCCATCTGAAGCAAGACTTCAAAAGCTCTATCTAGAAATTGATATCCTGGTTCATTCTTGTAGTCCGATGGTAGACTCCGGTGTAGTTTTAGTTAGCTAAAGTAGAATAGAAACCTCCGACCAACTCTGATGATATCCGAAAAACACGCTCATAATTAATTTTTAAACAATTATTGTCATTTTTTATTCCATTATTGAAGAAAATCATCAGGAATCAAAATTTATTGGAATTAATCAGTAATAATCAAAAGTCATTGTAATTAATCAATATTAATGGGAACAATGGCTTTTTGGGCAACCACGAAAACAAAAAGAGGCGTTGTTGCACATATTTCAAATGAATTAGTATTAATTACGTTATTTTTTGAATATTTCCGAGAACTTCGAATGACTTTGAATATCATCAGAAGTCATTCAAATTAGTCAAAATTAATTGGAATTAAAAGTAACAACTTCTCATTTTGTAGTCGTTGATACAAAAAGAGTCCATGTTGCCCGTATTCCAATTAATTTCTATTAATTCAAATTAACTATGACGAATTTTGATTAATTTCAAATAAGTTTAATCATTTTCATCAATGATAGAATAAAAAAGAACGAAAAATAAGTTATGCGCTTGTTGTCCGAGATCATAGATCGTCGTAACCTATTAAGAGAGAGAGAGATAGAGAGAGAGAGAGAGAGAGAGAGAGAGAGAGAGAGAGATGAAATGAGAGGAAAAAATGAAGGGCCGGCTAAAGAACTAGCCAAAATGACACCCCTACTTTAAAATTATAGCCAAACTATTAACATATTTAGGAAAATAGCCAATTTATCATGACAACATTCCAATATTCCAATTATACCCTGAGGTTAATATTATTAACTATCATAGTAAATAATATCATCCATAACAAAAAAAAATTAGTAAATCTAATTAACAATAACAAAAACTACATTAGATCTTATTTGTCGTAACAATAATAATAGTAAATCTTATTTACCGTAACAAGAACTATAGTAAATCTTATTTACCGTAACATTTTGTAGTTAATCTAACAGGAAAAGTATCAGAGATGAGGACTAGTTAATCTAACAGTAAATACAATTTACTAATTATTTCCGTGAACAATCGAGGACTAACAATCCGACAGTAAATCATATTAACCATTAAGTAAATCATTCGTTTCTATGGTAAATATGACTAGTTAATCTAATAGTAAATACGATTTACTAATTATTTCCGTGAACAATCGATGACTAAAAATCCGACCGTAAATCATACTAACCATTGAGTAAATCATTCGTTTCTATGGTAAATATAACAGTAAATCCGATTTACCGTTATATCGCTCTTCTCTTTATATCACTCTTCTCTTTCATTTTCACATCATAGATGAAGACTAGTTAATCTAGCAGTAAATACGATTTACTAATTATTTCCGTGAACAATCGAGGACAGTAAATCCGACAGTAAATCATATTAATCACTTGCAAGTTAATAGTATTTTTTCGTTAATGTAAATATTATTTACATTGACAATTAATAATATTAAGTGTCAATATAAATAATATTAACTATTAATATTTCACAGCTAAAACTTCTTTTAACCCCAAAACCAACTGGAAAAACTCAAACTCAAGTCCACGTCGACGTCGGGCTTGTACGGGATCAGAATCTCGCCGGTCTTCTCGATCGGGAGAGTCAACCGCCCGAAAACTGGAACGTCGGCGATCAAGTCAACCTTGACTCTGTACAGAACGACGCTCCCGGGTTTGATATCGGCGTAGGTTTCTTTGATGTCGGCATAGATGAGAGAGAGAGGGATCGTGACGGTCTCTTCGCCGTGAGGCTTGATCGTTCCGGCATCGGGAATCAGGCCGGAGACGAGCTTCCGACCGTCGCTCTCGATGAGGTAATTGATGTCGACGAGCAGGATCGGAAGGGGATTAGGGTTCTTGATGAGAACGTCGATCACCAAATCGGCTCTCTCGAGGCTGATCGACGAGATGTGGACCTCTGTCACGTCGGAAACATCTGGTTGACCCTCGGGTTCACTTTAGCCGCCGCTCTCTACTCTGGCTTCATGGCCGCCGGGATCGGATGAGCCAAGGCCAATCGAGCCACGTTCTTGGACGGCCTCTTCGTCGCGGCGATTCTCGCGAGATCGGCGTGGACTCATCTCGCGATCGGAAACGTCATGTTCGCCTCGATCTCCCGCGTCAGGTTCGCGTTCTTCGCCCACGGGACGGCGGTCGAGGCCGGCGCGTGGCTAGGGCGAGCGGCCGGGCCGGTGTGATTGAGTATCCGGTGCCATTTTCGATTGGGCGGGAGAGATAAGTTCTCGATAGCCATTCGCCGACGTTCACTCCGCGCGGCGAGCATGTATCTTCCGCTGCCGATGAAGAGGTTTCCGTAACCGAACTCGTTCGAGGACGGAACGCAGAGAGCGAGCTTCAGAGCGATTCCGTAGGCGGTGAAGAGACTCGCCGTCGTGGTAATGCCGAGTCCGATTATGCCGTCGGAGCCTCCGGCGAGGCTGGTCAAGAGGCGCAGGACCATTCCGTCGGAGAATTCCGACGACGCTTTGGACGTTGCTGCCATTTTTTCCGGCGAGGTTGTGGTCGTCTAGATCATTTTTACCGCCTCTGCTCTATTTTCCTCCTCCATCGCCGTCGCCTCTCTCCTGCTCCTGGAAATCGTTCTCAATCCCTGAAACAAACAGACCATCAAAATCGATCAAATTAGGGTTTAGGAATCGATGAATTAGGTTTACTTGGCGGCGGCAATCGCGGAGGAGAGAGAAAGACTTGCGGCGGAGATATTCTGAGTTCGACTGATTGTTCGTCGAGCAGAGATTGTATTGATGGAGATGGTGAGGTTAGGGAAAAGGGCATTTTTGGTACTCCATCGAATATTGGCTATTTAGCTAAATAAAACAATACATTGGCTACTATTCTAATACCCACCTTATAATCAGGCTAGTTATTAACAAATCTCAAAAATGAAAATTATGTTTAAATTTATTGAATATATGCTATTTTAGTATGAAAAAAGTCAAATATTAAATTTAAAATATTTTTAAAATAACAAGCTCATTATTAATACTTTTCTATTTATTAAGTCCATGTTATAAAATTTGGCATGCCAATAGCATGAATAAAATATTATTTTTTTATCCATTTTTCCTCTTGATTCTTCTTTTTAAGTAAACTAGTTTTATTGGTTTTATAGCCGTGTCCCGGCACGGTGTCCATCAGTTTACATAAATAGTTATTAACGAAACATCCATGAATTTCTTTTTTAAATAGCTCTTTTATATCTCTCTTCTGGTTATATATTGTGTATTTGTCTCCCTCCATTTTAATATATTTTTATTTAAACTTTAATTAACTTTAAATTTGTAATAGATATTTACTTTCGTTTTTATATATATATTATAATATAGGACTGTAGTTTAATAGCCAACAAAAATATTCATGTTTTGGAAATAGTAAACGTTTGCAAATTTTTGGAAAAATAGTCAAATAATATATGTGGCATAAATGATAGCTAAACTTTTATGATCTTAACTTTTTAAATTCGTCACTTTCTCTATCCTGGTTTTGAATTCGTCACTTTCTCTCTCCTATTTTCTTTCTTACATTTTTTTTCATAAAAACTTCAAAAATTCATATCTATCTCATATGAACTTGAAATTGAGTGATTTCAAATCCTACGGATTCGTGGCACCGAGATCTTCCAAAATAGATCCATTGTGTTTGATGAAAATCATGTTTAATGCGTCATTTTTATGTGTGTTTGTAATGACTTTTCCAGAAATATTCAGTAAATTTCCATTTATTTCCAGATGATTTCCGAAAATATTCATTTATTCCCATAGTTAAGGCAGTAATGTAATTTTTCTACATCTATGGCACTAGAAGTTATTTTTCATCCAACACAATGGGTCTACTTTGAAGATCTCGGCGTCACAAATCCGTAAGATTTGGAATCACTCAATTTCGAGTTTATATGAGATAGATATGGATTTTTAAAGTTTGGATGAAAAAAAAAATGTTTGAAAAAAATAGGAGAGACAAAGTGACGAATTCAAAACAAAAAAAGAGATAAAGTGACGAATCTAGAAAAAAAATCGCTAAATTGATTTAAGGACACTTTTGGAATTTTAACCTAGTACCCCAATTAACATCTCATACATTTGTCTATTTTCCAATAACTTTCTAAACGTTGCTGAATCTCAAACGTTAAGATTAAGATGACTTAGTTAGTTACAAATTTTTATAATATATGTACACACATAATAGCTAACACGATTGCTTACTATTTCTTGTTTCTTGAGTATTAATTGATTTTTTCTAACATATTAATAAACAGACTTTGTTGCCACTGCTCATTATAAGTTGTTAGTGGTGTAATGTACTATAAGAAAATAATCCGTGAGTTATTATTAAAATTTTTAAATAATTTATTAAACCAATAAGCATCTCAAAAATTATATATATATATATATATATATATATATATATATATATATGGATGTATAATAGATATAAATCAAAACAATTATTACCTAGAGAATTAATATAGGGGAGGGTGAGCATACTAACCCAACCAGCCCACTAATATTAGGAAAATAGCACAAGTTTGAATAAATTAAGGGAATAGCCCAATTAATATTTCACTACTTAAATTACCCTCGTATGTAAGAGCAAAACTCAATTTTCCCAAACCTATACTCGTCCTCGTCCTCGCCCATTTCACGCCACCGATCCACTTCACGCCACCGATCGCCGCTGATCCATTTCACGCTGTCGCGTCGTCGCCGATCGTCGTCCATCCTCGTTACTGATCAATCAGCGCCTCTCTCTCGGCAACACGTGCAGAGCCCTTACAGTGGTACTCCCATTGCTGACACTCTTCGCGAAGGTCAGATCGGTGACAAGGAAACCAGGAGGTCAGTCTTTTGCAAATGGAGCTTCTCATTTGCAAATTCATCAAGGTCAGTCTCACTCCTTACTTATGTGATGTTTTTAAAATATTACAATATAATCAGGGGATCGAGAGTCCCAGGAAGTTTCTCCGCTCGTATAGTCTTCATGTTAATTCTGTAATTAACTGTATATGTTAATGAATAAACTGAATGCTTATGGATTTTCTTTGCTTTGCTTGTATATTTTAATGAATACTGTGTTCGTACCAACAATTCTTCATGAAATTGTTAATGGAATTAGATTTCCGCATTAGGTTAATTAATTAACTGTATATGTTAATGAATAAACTGAATAGGTTGATGAGTTATGGAATTGCTTTGCTTTGCTTGAGTTATGGAATTGCTTGTATTAGGTTAATTAATTAACGGTATATGTTAATGAATAAACTGAATGCTTAATTGCTTTTCTTAATGTAGGTTAATGAATAAACTGAATAGGTTAATGAGTTATGGAATTGCTTTGCTTTGCTTGAGTTATGGAATTGCTTGCATTAGATTAATTAATTAACTGTATAGGTTAATGAATAAACTGAATGCGTGAGTTATGGATTTGCTTTGTTTAATTTAGTGAATTGCATGCTTGCATTAAGTTGATTAATTAATTGGATGAGTTAATCAATTAATTGAATCCTTGAGTTATGGATTTGATTTGCTTAATGTAGTGTACTGAATGCTTGCATTAGGTTAATTAATTTATAGAATGCTTATTAATTTATTAACTGATTTATTATTCATTAAGTACTCAACTGGTGAATCTGCCATAGAATTTATGAATCTGTTTGCATAAATCTGATGGAAAATGGGGGTAAGCAACTGGTGTAGTAAGCCAAAGAGTGTATTTTTTTTATACATGAATATAGTGTACTCATGTATTTTATTAACATTTTTCAGTCCAAATATAAATGAAATTCAAGTAAATGGCTCGTTAATGCAAGAATAAACACACACACAAAGTTGGAGCACTTTGATCAGATCATCTCGAAACTTAACGAACCGCAGCGACAGCTGTTTAGCAGGTCTGTCTTTGGCTCGTTGTTACCGCTCCATCATGTTGAAGCGTTGCCAAGTAAAGTCACGAGATTCCCTTCAAGAATCATCAATCATCTAGTCCTGAGACTATGTCAAGGCAACAACGAAAATGAGCTCACCTTCAAAATAATAGAAAAGTGAGACCTTTTGGCATCAAAGATTATGCTCTCATGACAGGCTTAAACTGTCAAAAACCCACACAAGAGGAACGTGATTATCTTAAATCACGAAAGGTAATTAACCTAACTACATAACTTAATTTATGTAGTTGATAGTTCACAACAGGTTAGATATACGTTGTAGCTAGATAAATATTCTAATGTAGTATTGTAATTGAAACAGGTGGATGAGAATTCCTTCTTTTACAAGACATTCTTCGCCAACACACGACGAGTTACAAAGACAGACCTTCTCCAAAAGTATAAAGAAGTTAAATCCGATGAGACACCTGACGAATTGCTGATTATGCTTGCAAATGCATGCATTATTGAGTTGATCTTATTTTTGAAACAACCAAACATAGGCATCGACATGAGTCGTGTATGCATAGCAGGTGATGAGAAGCGAGTGAATGAGTTTTCGTGGGGATGGCTGAGTTACGAAGCACTTTGCAATTCAATTAAAAGTGCATCAAACTCAATCCAAAAAAATGTTAATGCGTACGGTTTGGAAGGGTTTCCGCACGCCTTGGTTGCATAGGCGTATGATATTCTTCCATCGCTTTTATATCACGGCTATGGAAAAATCAGTAATGCCGATCACTTGCCACGAATACTGTGATGGGATTACGTCTACCATCCGAACAAAAATGTTGGCACACAGATGTACAATGATGTCCTTAACAACAAAGAGGTAATTTTTTATTTACTGGTTTAGTTAATTAAATAACTTTCCATGCTTGATTAAATATCTCAATCATCAATAAAAGTGACATTCATATAACATATACTCAATGTATTGAATGCTTGAATTAGGAATTTGCTCAAGTTCTGTCTGTTATATTAATTTATATACTGATTGAAAATAGATTTAAATTAATTAATTAACTGAATGTTGGGATTAGAAATTATGAATGGTTGACATTATTATGATGTTGGGCTGGCAGGTACATGTAGGTGTAATTAAATTGAGCGAAGAAGAGACGAACGCTTATTACATGATTGATCTTCTTAAAGAAACTGATAAAGATCAGTCTGATGCTGAAGAGGAGGAGGAGGAAGAGGAGTCAGAGGAAGAGGATGTTGGAATTGATCTAGGGTTTAAGAAAAAATTTAACGCTTCGGGTAAGCGGCGGAATTTTAAAAATTTTCTTTTGAAAAGTAAAACAATTTTACTAACCTAGACAAAGAGCAAGTACACGTAAATAAAAACTATTATGAGCATTATAAATTTACTAACCTTTTAGAAGCTTGAACGTTGGGAAGCTTTTGGAAGGTTGCAACGTTCGTCTCCCCTCGCAACACGTCTCTCTTCTTTCCTCGGCAACACGAGCAACCACGATAGTTTCTATAACAAGAATCACTCGAGAGAAAAGGAATTAGTGAGTGGGCACTTTTAAACACGACGGCTCGAGAACAAGTCTCAAAGTCGAAGAGCTAAAAATGCTAGGTCAAATGAGGACCTAGGTGAAAAAAAATGAAAGAAAACTAGAGAGAGAGAGAGAGGAGAAGTCGGCCACCACAAGGTCTAGAGAGAGAAGCTCTCAATCTCTAACTTATGTGGAATGAATGGAATGAGATGAATGAGGGTCCTATTTATATGAGAAGAGTTGGCATTGGAAAGAAGTAGTTTCCTCTTATTTTCCAAGCCTTTATGAGCAATCCTTTATTGCCCATTCCTATCCAAGTCACACGGCCAACATGTGCCTTCATGACACCTTGGATTTGTTTCCTCTTTTATTCTTTGCTCTCTCCTTGCTTGTTTGGCTGAAATCCTACTTTCCTCATAGAGGAAATTTGTTTCCTCTTTTTCTTTTGGCAAGTATCTTGATACATTTATGCACAAAATAATCTTCCTTTCTTTCTTTGGGTTGGGCGGCCAAGGTTCTCTAGAAGGAGCTTCTAGAAGCTTCTTTATTTGTTCATGACAACATGAGAAACACCCATTAGGAATTTTCAATAAAACTCTTATGAAATGAAATTAATCCACAAGGCCCAAACAAATTAATTTGGCCGAGTGGATGTAAGTCTCATCAAATGACAATGTCAAAAAATTGATTGACATTCATTTCATCCTATGTCCAAAAAGACAAAATTACCCTTTTGACAATTTTCGTAAAACTTGTCTCGTTCTTGTTTTGACTTAGCTTCTAGTTTAACTATTCCTTCCTGATGTGATTTGTGACAGTGACCTCATGGATCTAAATTAACAAAGCTTGAGCCAAATACTTGGACTCAAAAGTTCACAAACCTTTTCCAAGTTTAGCTTAATGTCAACTGACTCCACTAAAGAGATGACACTGAAATCTCTCGGTTCAAATGAATTTATTTTCTACTCAAGAATTCAACCAAATTATGATGAGTGGATCCACTGAATATTATCTATGTTTACCCTTCATGAATATCATCAACTAGTCGGGATTTACAAAATTATCATTTTACCCTTCTAGCTGTTATTTCCTCAACTCCTTTTTTCGCTTGTGAATAAGTTAGAAACAATGTATTGACGAGGAGCTAACAAGTCACATTGTTTCATCCAAAAGAGTCAGGACTCAATTTGGACACTGGCCAATTCATTTATTCATATTCCAAGGAACAAAGCATGAGGTGATATACATTGCATTTCAGCAATCTTGTACATGAATTCCATATCTATGAGAACTTCACAAAGTTACTCATGACATCTTCATAACTTAGTACTTCATCAATAGGTCCTATTCGGAATCACATAGTGAGTCCGAACTCTGACTTTCTCAAATGAGAATACGTAAGCTATGAAATGACATGTCTCATTTAAGGATTAAGGTAAGCATGATGCAATTCATATGTAGTGACTTCGAGACATAAGAGGTTAAATGGTTTGTTCTTATTTTATCTCTAGAAGTGCACTAGTCAATTCAGTACCTTCGGAAGATACCTAGAAGAACTATAGAGTCTCCAACTCTCAATGCCCCATAACCAGACATCATAGATTCTCCTAACAATCGTACTGAGGTCAATAGTCATTTGACCCTTAGATTCAACCTCCCTCGCCTCCTCTTTTGTTGTCAATGGTGCCCACAAGAAGAGTTGTAATCTTTATTTTGTACATTTGATGTAATAAAGTCTCATGAAGACTCTTGCTTGTAATTGCCTATTCATTCATTAATAAAGTTGAAACGTTCATTCATTCTTTCTTTGTTTGAAGCTTTATGATAAAACCTTAGTCTTTTAGTCCATAAACAAACTTAACAATTTATGAAGAGACAAATGTAGATTTGCATGAACAAACTCTTCGTGTTCATCCTTAATGGTGGAGCTGTTGTGTGGAGAAGTATTAAGCAATCTTGCATTGCTGACTCCACAATGGAAGCAGAATATGTGGCTGCTTGTGAAGCATCCAAAGAGGCTGTATGGCTTAGAAAATTCCTTAAGTATTTGGAAGTTGTTCCAAACGTCGACGAGCCCATGACCCTTTATTGTGATAATAGTGGGGCTGTCGCTAACTCAAAGGAACCTAGAAGCCATAAGCGCTCTAAGCATATTGAGAGGAAATACCATTTGATTCGAGAGATCGTGCAGCGCGGAGACGTGGAAGTGAAGAAGATCTCAACGGTGGACAACCTAGCAGATCCATTCACCAAGGCCCTAGCGAACAAGGTCTTCGACCAACATCGTGAGGGATTAGGCATGAAAGACTACACACATCTTCTTTGAGTCAAGTGGGAGTTTGTTGTCAATGGTTCCCACAAGAAGAGTTGTAATCTTTATTTTGTACATTTGATGTAATAAAGTCTCATGAAGACTCTTGCTTGTAATTGCCTATTCATTCATTAATAAAGTTGAAACGTTCATTCATTCTTTTTTTGTTTGAAGCTTTATGATAAAACCTTAGTCTTTTAGTCCATAAACAAACTTAACAACTTACGAAGAGACAAATGTAGATTTGCATGAACAAACTCTTCGTAGTTTGCTTAAAACGATATATTCGCAATCTAAAGGTCAAAGGACTATTGACCTCAGTATGATTGTTAGAAGAATCTATGATGTCTGGTTATGAGGCATTGAGAGTTTGAGACTCTATAGTTCTTCTAGGTATCTTCCGAAGGTACTGAATTGACCAGTGCACTTCTAGAGACAAGATAAGAACAAACCATTTAACCTCTTATGTCTCGAAGTCACTATGTATGAATTGCATCCTGCTTACCTTAATCCTGAAATGAGACATGCCATTTCACACCTTAGTATTCTCATTTGAGAAAGTCAGAGTTTGGACTCACTATGTGATTCCGAACAAGGCCTATTGGTGAAGTACTAAGTTGTGAGTCTGTCATGAGTAACTTTGTGAAGTTCTCATAGATATGGAATTCATGTACAAGATTGCTGAAATGCAATGTATGTCACCTCATGCTTTGTTCCTTGGAGTGTGAATAAATGAACTGGCCAGTGTCCAAATTGAGTCCTGACTCTTTTGGATGAAACAATGTGACTTGTTAGCTCCTCGTCAATACATTGTTTCTAACTTATTCACAAGCGACAAAGGAGTTGAGGAAATAACAGCTAGAAGGGTAAAATGGTAATTTAGTAAATCCCGACTAGCTGATGACATTCATGAAGGGTAAACATAGATAATATTCAGTGGATCCACTCATCATAATTAGGTCGAATTCTTGAGTAGAAAATAAATTCATTTGAACCGAGAGATTTTTAGTGTCAGCTCTTTAGTGGAGTCAGTTGGCATTAAGCTAAACTTGGAAAAGGTTTGTGAACTTTTGAGTCCAAGTGTTTAGCTCAAGCTTTGTTCATTTGGGTCCATGAGGTCACTGTCACGAATCACATCGATAGGAATAGTTAAACTGGAAGCTTAGTCAAAACAAAAACGAAAATTATCAAAAGGGTATTTTTGTCTTTTGAGACATAGGATGAAATGAATGTTGATAAATTTTTTGACAAGTTCATTCGATGACTTAATGTCACTCGGCCATGACTTGATTATTGGGCCTTGTGAATTAATTTCATTTCATAAGAATTTTATTGAAAATTCTTAATGGGCTTTTCTCATGTTGTCATGAACAAATGAAGAAGCTTCTAGAAGCTCCTTCTAGATGAGAGATGGGCGCCCAAAATACCCAAGAGAAAGAGAATATTTTGTGCATAAATGTATCAAGATACTTGCCAAAAGAAAAAGAGGAAACAAATTTGCATATGGATGCACATGGGATTTCGGCCAAACAAGCTTAGAGAGAGCAAGGAATAAAAGAGGAAACAAATCCAAGGTGTCAATAAGGCACATGTTGGCCGTGTGACTTGGATGGGAATGGGCAATAAAGATTGCTCATAAAGGCTTGGAAAATAAGAGGAAACTACTTCTTTCCAAGGCCAACCCTTCTCCTATAAATAGGACCCTCATTCCTCTCATTCTATTCATTCGACATAAGTTAGAGATTGAGAGACTCTCTCTCTAGACATTGTTGGCCGAATTCCTCTCTCTCTCTCTCTTTCTAGTTTATTTTCGATTTTTCTTGTTTTGGCACCTAGGTCCTCACTCGACCTAGTGTTTAGCTCTGCGACTTCGAGACTCGTTCTTAAGTCGTAGTGTTTAAAAGTGCCCACTCACTGATTCCTTCTTTTCGAGTGATTTAGTGATAGAAACTTTCGTGGTTGCTCGAGGTGCCGAGGAAAGGAAGAGAGACGTGCGGCGAGGGGAGACGAGCGTTGCAAACTTTCCAAAAGCTTCTTCAAAGTTCAAGCTTCAAGAAAGGTTAGTAAACTCTTAGCTCATATTGGATTTTAATTACATGTACTTGCTTCTTTGTCTAGGTTAGTAAAAACCGTTTTTACTTGAAAAGAAAATTTTTAAAATTCCGCCGCTTCCCGAAGCGTTTAATCTTTTTCTTAAACCCTAGATCAATTCCAACATCTTCCTCCTCCTCATCCTCCTCTGCCTCATCTTCCTCATCCTCCTCCGTTTCCTCTGTTGTCAATGGTGCCCACAAGAAGAATTGTAGTCTTTATTTTGTACATTTGATGTAATAAAGTCTCACGAAGACTTTTGCTTGTAATTGCTTATTCATTAATAAAAAGTTGAAACGTTCATTCATTCTCCTTGTCTGTTTGAAGCTTTATGATAAAACATTAGTCTTTAGTCCATTAACAAACTTAACAACTTATGAAGAGACAAATGTAGATTTGCATGAACAAACTCTTCGTAGTTTGCTTAAAATGATATGGAAGATTCAGTTCAAGAAAAAGATGCCGAGGAAGCAGGGGATAGTTTGTCGCTGTTTCAAATTGTAAGCAAGATTGCTAAACAGCAAGCAGTGATGAAGAAAGAACTGCAAAAGATGAAGAAATAGATGCAGGAAAATAAAGAAATAGTGACTACGAAACTTGATGGAATCATTAAAGTAATGAAGATAGTTTACGGAAAAGGTGGAGTTGACCTACAAAATAATAGCGTCGACAGAACTGTAACCAGTGAATCAAATCCCGAAGAGTTAAGAGTCTTTGTTAAGTTTAAGTTATTGGTAAATTGATGTTTAAATACCTAAAAAATGATGTTTCTTACCAGGACGATGAAGAACAATCACAAGGTTATTAAGGACAAGGCACAGAGACACATGCTGAAGAGGAAGGAAATGAGGTAGCTGTACAAGTCAAAATAAGTTAATTTAACATAGAAATCAGTTAGTTGAATATCTGCATCAATGTTTCTTTGAATAACAGAATAATTGTGAGACTTCTAGCAAGGAGGAAAGCAGAGAAGAATCATCTGCTTTGAAGGAACAAGTTTTTCCGTCATCTTCAATGAAGCGGAAATTATGTGAGGTAAATATAGAATATATGCATTTTTTTTACATTATAGGAACACGTCTTATTGAGTTAGTTTAACTTGATTTTTGAAGGATAATCAAGAGGGTGATAAAGAGAAAACCCCGACAAAAGCAGCGGAAGCAAATAACCAGCCAAAACCACAGCCACGTAGATCTCCACGCCTATTGAGCTTGAGTGAAGCCTTTGAAGAAAATGTACTAGGACTGAGAGGTCCTAGAAGACCCAAGCAACCAGCGATGATGATACGAAGTCCTTACACGACGGAGTTTGGATCAGCATTAGAGAAAAGTAAGGCTACATTTGAAGACATTGATTCACCGTCATTTAGTCTTCATCTTTCGCAGTTCGATGACAAAAAAGCGGAGAAGCCCAAGAATTCCAAAAAAAGTATGGTGTATCAAAGAAAGAAAAGCAAAAAATAGACATGTTGTATGGTTAATTAGAATATTTTGGGATTTAGGTGTGAAAATGAGAAGGAAGGGCAGGTTTAGATAATGGTTGTAGTTGGATTTCATTTTGAAATTCCTTTTGTGGTGAAAAACAGATTAGTTTCATCAACTATATGGAGTAAATTAGTTATGATACATAATCAGATATGAAACATAGATTCTATGTTTTTTTGTGTTGCTTTGTCAATTGATTTAACACGTTATATGATCCATAGATATAATCCATGTGATGCGCTAAGTATAAAGACTCCCAATAAGTCTGTTAATTAATTAACTTAACATAAGCAAACTGTTAATTGATTGCACAATAAAAAAGATGATCAACAATCAATTAGCCTATAAAATTAAGCCATTGTCGTATAGAAAAGGTAAACAAATATGTGACAATTTCTCACATGAAAAAAAGTTCAATAAAAGAATAAGACAAATTCCAAAATCTTGAAACTAAAAATCTAATGCTTCTTAAAACAGGATCTCTTGTTGTGTCCCATTGCTCCACAATTCGAGCAATTCATCTGCTCCGCATCAATCGAATATGATGCATACCTCTTCATCTTCGGCCTTCCCGCCTTTGCAACCACAATGGGGGCTTTAATTGCCTTAAGCTACTCCGATGGAATATCCCAACTCGACATATCATCAATCGGGTACAAACTAGCTGAATAGGTGGCGATTTAAAAGTCTTTGGTATGATACCTTGAAATGAACGACATCACTTGTAGCCTGTTTTTCCACATCGTAGCCATCGCGTGTGAGCACGAAAAATCGTTCATTTTCCAATAATTACACGTGCACGTTCGTTTGTTGATGTTGACAACGTCGTTTACTCCATTATCTTCAACTTGGAATTCATCAACATTAATAGGATTGACCTGCAATCAGACACTAAATTTAATTAACTTAGTAAGTTAATTAAATTAACTCATACAGGAAAATAATATTTTAGTAAAGACATAAAAAAGTCAACATCAATTATGTAAATAGTACATAATTAACTCATTCAATTATAGATAAGTAAATTAAAAGTATTTAGAGTTACTCACCAACATTGATCGTGCTTTTTCCTCGTTTTCATGAGACATATTCAACGAGGCCCAAGTTTTCAATGACGAATTCATTGATTGGCCCGAGAGTAACCGATAAAAAAACCATCCTTGAAGAATGCTGCGATACTCAATTACTAAGTGCGAAACCGGCAATCCCCTTGCCTCGAGCACCCGTGCATTCATCGATTCCGATATATTCGTTGTCATGATGTTGTACGCTTTCCAGGGTAAAGTGCACACGACCATCATAAGGGGTCAGCATCTTCTAGGTACTTTTTGATGCCCGGATCAATTCTTTCCCAAAAAAGTCATAAACTTTTCAAACTCTTGAGTTTTGTAAGCCTTTGCACATGTTTTGAAGAATGGCTCAATGGCACCGTGATGGAACCTAGTCTTCAAATTGTTACATAAATGCTGCATGCAAATGGAATGTTTGGCTAATGGAAAGACATTTGAAACTGCCTTAGGAATGCTCAAATGAAACTTATATAGTTATAGTCGATCAAATTTACTCAAATGATTAATTAAATTAACTAAAAACCTTGTAATTCATCGGATGCACTTCGAGAATGAGATTGTGATGCCATTAACATTAGTGAACTGAAAAATATGAACACTGAAGATTTAATAAACATAAATATACAAAAAATACTAAACGAACATGAGACACAAATAAAAAATAAGTAAATTAAATTAACTCATCCGGTTAATTAATAAACGTATCGTCCCTAAAATAAAATAAAAGCTTGATTTGTCTAAGGACGATGATGAATCAACAAATTGGATTGACAGAACACACCGAAAATTGAATAAACGAAACATCAATAGAGAATTGTTTGTAATTGATGAATCAAATACAAAACCACAAAAAAAAAAACAGTGACTTAACGATCATTACAAAGATAAACGATGTTGCAATGATGATGATGATGATCGCAAAAGCTTGTTTGATTGTGAAAATCTTGGTGATAAAATCCTGTTTGATCGTAAACCACAAAAAGCAAAAAACAAAAATTCAGAGAATGCCCAAACTTGTTTGAGCGTGAACAAAGAACCGGGAAATTCAGAGAAGATCGTTCGTTACCAGGACAAACGATGTTGCGATGATGATGATCGTAAAAGCTGGTTTGATGGTTGGATTCTGGACGGAGAACGCTTAAGCTTGTTTGAGCGTGAATTTGTTTGTTTGAGCTTGTTTGAGCGAATGTATATAGTGAAGGGTATAATTGTACGCTAAGAAAAAATGGGCTATTTCCTTAATGAAATGAAACTTGGGCTATTCTCCTAATAAGAAGTGTAAGGTGGGCTAGTGACAACAAATTTCACTTAATATAGACTATATTAGAAATATTAAATTTTTTGAATTGTTAAATAGGGATAAAAAAATCAATACACACTACTACAAATACACTTTTCCGGTGCGGATGACTTTTGGGTGCGACTTTTCGCACCTAAAAGTCGCACCAAAAAGACTTTCAGGTGCGAATAGTCGGACCCAAAAATCAAATAAGCGCTGGAAAATTTTCGCGAATTTTTTTGAATTCGGGTGCGACTTGTCGCACCCAAAAGTGTGTTAATACTTTTGGGTGCGACTAAGTCGCACCCAATACTTTCTCCAAAGTATTAGGTGCGACTAAGTCGCACCTAAATGACCTTAATTTTTCCGCGGCCAAACTTCCCCCTTTTTTTTACAAATGTCATTGGGTGCGACTTTGTCGCACCCGAAAGCACTGACACAAATCATTGGGTGCGACAAAGTCGCACCCAAAATCAAATTTCTATATAAAAAACTGCTCGGTTTTCATTCTACCCGAGCCAAACACCAAAACACTCATTTTCTCTATCTTTCCGAAACTCTTCTGCAATTTCTCCGACCCCCGTCGCCGCCACCACTCCGATCGCCACCACTACCACTCTCTCTCAGCCTCCGACCGCCACCACTACGCTCTCTCTCTCTCAGCCTCCGACCGCCACCACTACCCTCTCTCTCTCAGCCTCGGACCTGTCCTCCGACGACCAGCCCCGGAGACCCCTCGAGCCAGACTCGATATGAACCGGCGCGGCCTCTTCCTCGCGCGACCCCTCGAAGCCTCTGCACTTGAGTGTGTGTCCGTGAGTCTCTCTAGCTGCAGCCAAGAAGTCTCAGTCTCAGGCGGCTCCGCTTCCCTCGAATTGAGAGCCTCTCCCTCGTAATCAAGCCGGTTAGTCTCAGTTTTTTTTTTCTTATTTGCTTCGTCTAGACCCGCGCGCTTCATACAGTGTGTGTATTTGTGTTTAAGTATGAGTGTGCGTATTTTTTATTTTTTTTTAATTCCCCGTCAAGCTGCTGTCCCAGCACCTGAGTGAGCGCTTCATACAGCCGCTGTCCCGCCAAGCTGCTCGAGACCCGCGTGCTTCAACTCCCCGTCGCAGCATCGTCGTGCCTCTCGCAGCCTCGCCGTGCTCAAGTCCCGCCTACAGGTTAGCCTCTCGTAGTCCTTTTAATTGTGTTTTTAATTACTTTAGATTAATTGTAATTAGTATAATCAGTATAATTAGTCTAATTGTTAATTAGTTAGGTAATTAAATAGTTTTTTATATGTATTAATAATGTAGTTAGTTTGATAAAATTGTTAATTATGTAATTGAAATTAATTTGATAGAATTATAAAAATTGTTAATTATGTAATTGAAATTAATTTGATATAATTAGTACAATTGGTAAAATTGTTAATGTAATTGAAATTAATTTGATATAATTATTAACATTGTTAATTATGTAATTGAAATTAATTTGATATAATTAGTAAAATTGGTAAAATGTTTTATGTAATTGAAATTAATTTAGTTAGTAATTTTTTAAGTTAATATCATATAATTTAAGTTATTTGTTCAATTGTTAATCATGAAATTGAATTTAGTTGAGTTATTGTATAATTTAGTTTTAGTTTACATATTTTTGATAAATGAGTTGATATTATTGAATTTTTGTTGTAATCGAGCCACGGAGGTTCGATTTAGGGTTTAGTTGATTATTTAGATAGTTTTGGATGATTTGTATATGATTTTTAAATGAGTTTGCAGGTTTTTGGTTTGTTAGAAATATAGGGGAAATTCTGCTGAAATTTCGGTAGAGTTTCCAACCAATTATTCTCAAAACCCTAATTTTTTCAATTCGAATTCAAATAACATAAAATTCATAATTTCACCTTTATAGTTCTTCGTCCCTTAGCAATAACTCTTAAGCCGCACTATTCGGCATCAGCGCCAACATAAGTAATCGACTTCATTCGTCTTCGTCATTTAGCAACAACTCTTAATAATTGTTCTTTTTCTCTTTCGTTTAGCGAAATCAATGTCCAATCCAAGTAGAGATTGGATCACCGAGAACAATCGGTTGTCCTTGCAGTATAAAATCGGAGTTAATGAATTTATCCGCACTGCAAGAAGATTTCCGAACGATAATTACGAATATCGATGTCCATGCAAGCCTTGCAACAACGTGAGATGGCACGACATTGGAGTTGTAAGGCATCATCTGCTAAACAAAGGGTTTACCCCGGGCTACACAGAATGGTATCATCATGGTGAGGTCGTGCGTTCCGTCGGTCATCTTGAAGAAGTCCCCATCGGAGAAACAGCCCAGAGAGGAGTAGGAGGAATACATGCTGCTGTGAAGGATATAAGAGATCACGAGGATTTCGATGGTGTTACGGAGCCGGCTCCGAGCGTTGTGCGTGCGGAGGAGCAAGTGGAAGACTTGTTCGCTGAGTTGGAAGCGGAATTGTACCCTGGATGCAAGGTGTTTTCATCGTTGTCATTCTTAGTTCAGTTGATGCACCTTAAAGTCACGAACCATTGGACGAACAAGTCGTTCACAGAACTGCTGCAGCTTTTGAGGAAGTCTCATCCAGCCGGTAATCGAATACCGGAGAAGCACTACGAGGCAAAAGCAAAGCTGAAGCGATTTGGCATGGGATACGAGATGATCGAAGCGTGCATTAATGACTGTGTCCTATTCCAAAAACATCTCGCGAACGTCGACGTGTGCCCGATACGTAACGAGAGTAGATGGAAGCCAACTGGTAAGAAGATACCGCAGAAGATATTGCAATATTTTCTCTTGAAAGATCGATTGAAGCGACTGTACGCATCTCGACACACGGCGCTTCATATGGAGTGGCACGAAAGAGATCGCATCAGGGAAGCTGGCGTTCTACGACATCCTGCTGATGGTACAGCATGGAAGAATTTGGACGAGAGATACCCAGGTTTTGTTGCAGAGCCTCGGAACGTGCGGCTTGGGCTAGCTGCGGATGGATTTAACCCGTTTGGGGATATGAACCTATCATACAGCATGTGGCCTGTAGTATTTACGGCGTAAAACTTACCGCCTTGGTTGTGCATGAAGAAAGAGTACTTGATGCTCACGCTTCTGATCCCGGGGCCCCATTCACCAGGAAAAGATATGGACGTTTTTTTGTAGCCTGTGGTTGAAGAGCTGAAAGAACTGTGGGAGAATGGAGTCCGCGTTTGTGATGGAGCCAGAGATGAAGTGTTTCGGTTGCGTGCCGCGTTACTTTGGATGATAAACGATTTTCCAGCTAGATCGTATTTATCGGGATGGAGCGGCCAGGGGTATCTCGTTTGACACGCCGTCCCTAAAAGTCAGAAACAGGATCATCTACTACGACCATCGTCG
This sequence comes from Urtica dioica subsp. dioica, assembly GCF_054948205.1. NCBI lineage: Eukaryota > Viridiplantae > Streptophyta > Magnoliopsida > Rosales > Urticaceae > Urtica > Urtica dioica. The sequence goes on from NC_142756.1 coordinate 49,795,338, forward strand.
GTTCTTAAAAAGGCATCACCGATTGAGGAAAAGCAACGATCACTACAAAGATAAGCACAAGAAACGAAATAAACTCGAGAAGTTGACTTTGCAAGACATACTCGCTCAGTTGGCTGGTGTTTCTTGCACGACTACTGGCAAACACGCTGCCTCTGTAGGCAAAAAACGAAAGCGAGCTGAGTGCGAACTGAATTGGACCAAGAAAAGCATCTTTTACGAGTTGCCGTACTGGTCTGAGTCGCAGTTGAAACACAACATGGACGTGATGCACGTAGAGAAGAACGTGTGTGAGATTCTTCTCGGGACGATGCTCAGCTTGGAAAAGAAGAACTATGACACCGAGAAGGCGAGGCTTGACTTGATGGACTTGGGCATCAAGACCGCTTTGCACTTGGAACCAAATGGGGGTGGGTATTACAAACTGCGAGCGTCGTACGTTTTGACCCTTGAGCAGAGACAGCGATTTACAGAGTACTTAAAATCTGTCAAATTTCCCGATGGTCTCGCTGGTAATTTAAAAAAAAATGTGACAACTGATGGGAAGCTCACAGGTTTGAAGTCGCATGATTGCCACGTGATCTTGCAAAGAAAATAAACTAAATTTCATGTGACGTGCAAACAAGCACATAAGTATGCAGAATGACCGCTGGATGCAGCTAGACTCTAACACTAGAGCATGAGTAACGCGTGACGTCACATTCTACCTATTCACTTGCAGCTCTCCAACATCAAACAACATTCCCTGCTACGACCTCCAGTATGACAAGAAGTCAATCTCAGACCTTAAGCAGCAACCTTATGGCAGCTTGAGTGTTTTAATACTATCTGAGATCCACTAGTGGTACCATCTTCATCTGATGTCGGCGCAAGTGTGCCGCCTTGGCATGACAATAAGTTTACTCGAGGTGGCTGCTCATTGCTAAATAGGTTCACTCGAAGCGTCTGCCTATCGTGATTGGGTTCGCTCCAAGCGTCTGCCCATCGTTATCGGGTTCACTCCAAGCGTCTGCCCGTATCATTGGGTCCTCCCCAGTTTTGAGTACTCAGCACCATACAGACTGCCTTGGTCTGCCATACACAAGTCGTTGACTTATAGGTACCACTGACAATCGTTTGATTAAGGTTCGTGTACTCTGAAGCATGCAAAGTACACACCTATACTACTATAGGGGATCATCTTGGGATAAACCTCGAAAGAATGAATGTTTCTCTTTCGTGCTCGTTACGTGTTTTAGGAAGAAGACTCGGGACGTGACTCCCGGTGCTTCTACTCTTGGTTCAAATACAAGAGGTTATTTATCTCTATCATGTAACCCCCTGATCTAACTTATCCACTACAGTTAGCAGAGGGGTCTAGCTAGAACAAATAACATTGTGGCTAGTAGTTAGCCTTTGTACCTAACGGGAAAAACTCGAATCTACATTTTTGAAAAAGATGGAAGAAGCCTTAATCTTATTAGTGTATCTATTTTAATAATTACGATTACGATTACGATTACGTTACATACATAATAATTAATTTTTAATAATTTTTCATATGTGTAAAGGCGCGGATAGTTACTCTACTGGCGGATCTTCAGCGACAAGCAGAAGAGTAAGGCGTAGTCTTTAACCAGGACGACGCAGAGGAGCACGCGATGCTAGAAACTCTCGGGAACCGTCAAGATTGGTACGTTGGAATAGGTCCAGCGTCCCGAGATCATCTTGGGCTATTGCTCAGGCTCAGGACGAAAGCTCGTCGTCAGGCTCAGGCTCGTCGCGGCGCCGCGTTCCAGATCCAGTTGTTGGCGAGCTCCAAGCTCAGGTGGCGGCACAACAACTCGCTATGGATGAGATCAGGCGAGCCCAACAACAGCAGATGGAGGAGATGCAGCGACAACTGTTCGCGTTCACGCAGCAGTATTCGCCCTTGCCTCAGATGTCGTCCGGCACGATGCCACAGATGCCTCACATGTCGTCCGGCACGATGCCACAGATGCCTTAGACGACGCCGTCGCCTCAAATGCACCCGTCGCCAAACACACCAAACCAAAACTGAAAGCTTCACGACTCAACTCAATTCAATCCATCCCGAGCATAAATCCATTATCAAATTCAGATTCAAACCAAACAAACCATTCAACCGAACTAAACACGCGATTATCCAGACAAGAACCAGCCACAAGAAGCCATTCACAAGCCAGATTCAAAACAAACAACACAAATCAATATCAGCCAAACATACACAAACCTGCTGGTGATTATTGCACCTCAAACAACCATTTAAATGCGAAAAATATTAATTACGCTATCATAAGCTAATTAAAACATGGTTATTAATTAATCATGTCAAGAAACCGATAAATTTAATGACAAGTTCAGAAGACTTACAAATTTGGGCTCACGAACCGAACCTTCAAGCTTTCACAATCTGTCTTCAGTCTATAAAAGACTCCCCACGATCAGACCTTCAGGATGACTTTGAAACTCTCGGATTCCTTCTCGTCGTGTTGATGACACCGTAGTCTTCCGAAACGTAATCTTCGAGGAAGATAAGACTAATGAGTGGGTAACGATTCTTGATCTCACTTCGATTTGAAACGAGGTGTTTCATATCTTTCTCTCTTATTTCTAAGAATGGAATTGAAGCAATTCCGAGGGGAAGATGAAGGAAGAGGACCGGCTACACCAAGAGGGGAGGGTTGGCCGATTCTTTCTGTAGCAAAATGAGGTAAAAAAACACTAATCCTTTTTGAAGGGGATATTCTAGAATATTCCAGAATATGTTATTTCCTTTTATTGTGTTCACACTAGTGGATTTAATCTCAGCCCTTGGATCTCAAATCATGAATCATACTTTTTCTCTCATCCATCAGATCAGTATCTAGGATTTTATTTTATATGATAATATAAAATATTTTATTTGTTGAGAGAATATAGGAAATATTTCTCCTAAATATTCTCCTAAATATAAGGAGAGAATATTGGACGATATCTAATTTCCTATACTTTCTCTCTTTTATTTTAGGAACAAATAAAGAGAATAAACTGGTATAAAATCAGTATAAAAAAATCGCCCACCTCCTAGTAGGGAGGTGGTGAATTTTTTCTTTAGCACAAGATCCGGCCCAACAATAAAAAAATTATTTATTTACTTGATTCAACAATAAATAAATAACTTATTAATTGATTATTTACTTGATCCAACAATAAATAAACAATTCTACTATAAATAGTTATTTAATTCCCCAAATACCCGTTTTTCAGAATAAATGATGTCAATCACATTTACAGCAAGTGCGACTATAACAATGAAACCATTATTATATGAACGTTCTTATCCGCCTTTATCGAAGCCAAATCGAGGATTATATACCTAGTATTTGAAGCTTAACAAACTCGATCAAAAGACGAAACAATCATTTCTCTTTTACGTATCGTTTTGTCTAATCTTGGTCAGTACTCCACCGTGTAAGCCAAGACTGAACTCTCCCATAATACTAGAATTATATTTACTCATTGCGACAAGAGTCCACTGATTTAGTAAGTACATTATCTTGATCATCCAGGTTCAATCCGTATCGAGATAGGTCAATTTGTTCCGTTATACCTTTCTCGTTACATATATACCCTAAGCACAGTTGCTTTCCCAACGAAAGATTCTTTCGAACATAAGCAAACTTCGAAAGTGCTAGCAATCTATCAGTTCTAGAATCAACCCTTAGGTGATAGAACATTTACCTTCTTTCAGGAAGGTTGGATTCCATATCTGTAAATCACTTTCTTCTACGATCATGTCTTGACTTCCCAAAACACCTATTTAGTTAGCGTTTCATTAGCTTTTTACGTGATGAATCAAAGAACCCAGTAACATAACCTAGAAGTCCATGATTACTTCATGATTTAGATCAAGCGTCACTATGACCATCATAAGCGACCTCGGTTAGTGCGTCGTAACGGTCCTTAAATGACATATCTATCCAAACCAAAGTCTGTCCGGGTCGTACACGTACCAAAAGTGTAGAATGCTCCCACTGAGTGATCAACCTTCACTCATATTCTACATATATGACTTTAGATAGGGCTTTCTTGGCCCATATCAGTCATCGACCTTGTTTTTAGTTCACCGCACGAACTTGGATGCCCAACTGCGACTGAGTTTTATACGAATGTTGTCAATGGTGCCCACAAGAAGAGTAGTAGTGTCTATTTGTATACATTTGATGTAATATAGTCTCACGAATACTCTTGCTTGTAACTTGTTATTTATTAATAAAAGTTGAAACGTTCATTCATTCTTCCTTGTCTGAAGCTTTATGATAAAACTTTAGTCTTTAGTCCATAAACAAACCTAACAACATGAGTTCATCTTTCAATCGGACAAGGTATCGAAGATAACGCAGTGAGATAACGGAGTGAGATAAATGCGAAGATAGCGACGGAGACATCGTAAATTGGTCCGCGGTGCAGAGATAAATGTAGATTTGCATGAACAAACTCTTCATGGTTTGCTTAAAATAATATATTTGCAATCTAAGGATCAAGGGACTATTGATCTCGGTACGATTGTTAGGAGAATCTATGATGTCTGGTTATGGGGCATTGAGAGTTGGAGACTCTATAGTTCTTCTAGGTATCTTCTGAAGGTACTGAATTGACCAGTGCACTTCTAGAGACAAAATAAGAACAAACCATTTAACCTCTTATGTCTCGAAGTCACTGCGTATGAATTGCATCATGCTTACCTCAATCCTGAAATGAGACATGTCATTTCATAGCTTACGTATTCTCATTTGAGAAAGTCAGAGTTCGGATTCACTATGTGATTCTTAACAGGACCTATTGGTGAAGTACTAAGTTATGAAGATGTCATGAGTAACTTTGTGAAGATCTCATAGATATGAAATTCATGTACAATATTGTTGAAATGCAATGTATATCACCTCATACTTTATTACTTGGAATATGAATAAATGAACTGGCCAGTATCCAAATTGAGTCATGACTCTTTTGGATGAAACAATGTGACTTGTTAGCTCATCGTCAATACATTGTTTATAACTTATTCACAAGCGACAAAGGAGTTGAGGAAATAACAGCTAGAAAGTTAAAATGGTAATTTTGTAAATCCCGACTAGCTGATGATATTCATGAAGGGTAAACATAGATAATATTCAGTGGATCCACTCATCATAATTTGGTTGAATTCTTGAGTAGAAAATAAATTCATTTGAACCGAGAGATTCTCAGTGTCAACTCTTTAGTGGAGTCAGTCGACATTAAGCTAATTTTGGAAAAGGTTTATGAACTTTTTGAGTCCAAGTATTTTAGCTCAAACTTTGTTGATTTTGATCCATGAGGTCACTATCACAAATCATATCGCGTAGGATTAGTTAAACTAGAAGCTAAGTCAAAATAAGAACGAGACAAGTTTTATGAAAATTGTCTAAAGGGTAATTTTGTCTTTTTGGACATAGGATGAAATGAATGTCAATAAATTTTTTGACATTGTCATATGATAACATATTAACACTCTGCGATTCTAAATAATTTGGGCCTTGTGGATTAATTTTATTTCATATCATTTTACTTGAAAATTCTTAATGGGCCTTTCTTATGTTGTCATGAACAAATGAAGAAACATCTAGACGCGTCCCTTCCAGATGCTTTTGGCCGTCCAACCCAATAGAGAAAAAAGAGGAAACGAATTTCCTCTATGAGGAAAGGAGGGGATCGGCCAAGCAAGAGGGAGAACAAAAGAGGAAACAAGTCCAAGGCTTCTCGAAGCCTAGTTTGGCCGTGTGACTTGAAGGGAAAGAGAGCAAATTTTGCTCATGAATATGTGATATTCTATAGAAGAGGAAACTACCTTATTGAAGGTAAACCCTCTCCTATAAATAGAGCCCTCATTCCCTTCATTTTATTCATTCCAAAGTTTTAGAGATTGATAGCTTCTCTCTCTAGAACTCTTGGCCGCCCCTCCCCTTTCTCTCTCTAGTTTTCTTTCGTTTTTGTTTTGGCACCTAGCTCCACATTTGACCTAGTGTTTTAGCTCTTCAACTCTTAGTTTTGTTCTTGAGTCGTCGTGTTTAAAAGTGCCCACACACTAATTCCTTTCTTTCTCGAGTGATTCTAGTGATAGAAACTTTTGTGGTTGCTCGAGTTCCCGAGGAAAGTAGAGAGACGAGCTGCGTGGGGAGACGAACGTTTCAACCTTCCTAAGGCTTCTCAACGTTCAAGCTTCTCAAAGGTTAGTAAACAAATAATGCTCATTAATAGTATTAATTTATATGTACTTGCTCTTTGTCTAGGTTAGTAAAAACGTTTTACTTGTTTAAAAGAAAATTTTTAAATTACGCCGCTTGCTCTAAGCGTTAAATCTTTTCTTAACCCTAGATCAATTCCAATGAATGGTATCAGAGCGATGGTCAAAGATATGCATGTACATGTAATTAAAACTATGAGCTTGAAAATCGTTTTCGAAAGTTTACTAATTTTGTGACAAGTTAGAATTGTTGTCTTAGATTTGTTTTTAATTTATTCCTCATGCCTTTAAATTAAAAATCATGTTGATTTTCTATGATTTTGTGATGATATTAAAACACATTAGAATCAGTTCTAAAAGTTTGTTATTTTTTACAATGAAAAACGTGTTTTTAAAGTTTGAGAAATTTCGAGTAATTTTGGGACTAGTTGTATTGTCTTGCTAGTTTCGTTTATTTACTCGCTTCGTTTTATGTTTGTTGTTATTTTATTTTATACCATGTCATTACCATGTTAATATAAACACATTTAAAATATTTAACAACTTCCTAAAACGTTCCATTACACTCTATTCTTTTTCGCACTCAAAGTCCGAACTTTAATTATTTCAGTTTTCTTCGAGCTCGAGAAAAACCCGCAGTAAAAGTGGCATAACTCTCTCCTCAGAATTCGAAATTTAATGATTCTCAAAACAAATTAAAGGTTTTTTTGTCCTCATTACAATTAAATTGGTTTTAGGTCAAAAGGACATCGGAGCCGCCAGTTATGGCGATTTTACTCTGAGGTGCGCGACTGTTCCATATGTCCAATTTTTTATAATTATTGAATTCCGATTTTAGGACCCTACTCCATGAGTTATAGAACTCTAATGAGAAAATTTCCTTGAGAAATTTTTTTATAATAAATATAATGTGAGAGATTAAAATGTTTTGATTTTTGAAAGTTCAATTGAAATTGAATTTATACAAAACTAGTTTGAATTTTGAAAAACCGTTTTCGCTTTCGAACTTGAAAATATTTTGTCATCCAAATCAAATAAGTTTTCAAAACTATATCTATATCACATATATTCAAAATTTATATGTTCTTGAAAATTTGAGTGGGAGGTCTCCTGTAGACGAGCCGAAAAATAAAAGATGTGTAATCTCAAACTTTCAAGTGTTCGAATGAGTTGAAGTTCACATTTCCCTCATGACCTTTCCCGAATAGAAAATAGGAAAATGTCCGAGTATGTACCTTGTGCCTTTATGCACTAATACTGCTCTTCCTTGAACATGAAGATCTAGGATTCCTTTCTAGAAGTCCACTCTATCGCTCTATAAATAGGAAATTTGTTTCCGAACTTATAAAGACGATGTGTCAACTCCAAATACTAAGTGGGAGGGTTATACTTTTTGTTTGTAACCCACGATCCCCAACACTAATGAAAGAAACAATTAACGTGAGACTAAGAGTCACTCTTGTGGCCCTCTCTTCAATGAGAGTACTCTATGGCGTGTTTGCTTCGATCATTGCTCAATGATCTACGTCCGAGAGTGAGACGATGAAGACAAGGCCTCCTCTTGGGGGATTGTTTTTTCAAAGTTGACCTTTTGGACTAAGTAGTTGGTTGTACACTTAGACTCAATCCCTAGTAATCCTCCCTTGAGGCTCTGCGAAAGGATTTGAGTGATCAAACCAATTTAAAAGGTGGCTAGTCAAAATTGGTGTATTGACATCTTGGCTAAGCATTAATGATGTGTCATTTACTTATAAAAGGAGATTTTTTACGGCCTTCTCTTGAGGGAGTAGATTATCATTTTGTTTATAACACCTTTGGATTTTATCAAATCTTAAAAACTTAAATCCTAAACTTAAAGACTAATCATAAACTTGTTCCAACTTCAGCAAGATGTCTCCCAACCATCTCTCAACCATCCTTTCCTCAAAACAAACTCGAAATAAAAAACTAAGTAACCTCAATATCATCCTTACCGTTAACAAGCACAAATGGGTACTCACCACCCCGTGTCCTCCTCAAGCGAATGATGATTCGACACTTTGGCGGTCTGGCTCCGATCCGATGAGATTACGAGGTGCTATATCTTAGCATCTATGAAGAATGTGCTGAAACCGCAACATCGTGACATTGAGACAGCTACTGACATGCTCTACAATCTCCATGAGATGTTTGGAGGGCAAGGGCGTCAGGCCAGACAACAAGCAGTCAGACAGTTTATGAACTATTGCATGAAGGCTGAGACTCCTATCAGGGACCATATGATGCTGATCATTAGTTACCTGAATGAGATGGAAATCCTAGAATCTGAGATTGACGAGGAGACCAAAATAGATATGATCTTGAAATCTCTCCCCGAATCTTTCGATACCTTCAAGCTGAACTACTCCATGAACAAGCTAGAGTACACTATTGCCGAGCTAATGAAGGAGCTTCACACTGCTGAAGGTCTCACTAAGAGAAAGACGAACCAAGGAGAGGCATATGCTACTGAGCACAAAGCCTCCGCCTTTGGGTCTAAGAAGAGACCTCACAAGGCCGAGAAGAAGAACTGTCATGCCTATCTCAAAGCAAAGGAACATAGTTTTGTACTAATTATCGAAGCATGCTTAGTAGCTGATAATGTATCAACGTGGATTCTTGACTCTGCTGCTACTAACCATATTTGTTGTTCCTTGACTGGTTTCAAGTAAACCAAAAGCTTAGAGGAAGGCGACTTCTGTTTCAAATGGGGTGATGGGAGCGTGGTGTCTCCGAAGGCTGTGGGATCCGTGACGGTGTCTTTTGAAGACCGCACTTTAAACTTGAATAATGTTTATTTCATTCCTTCCTTTGGAAAGAACTTAATATCTGTTGCTCATCTTCTTGAGCAAGATTATTGTTTAAAGTTCATTAAGAATGGAATTCGTATTTCGTTTCCTGATAATTCTTTTGTCACTGATGCATGTATGAAGAATGCTCTTTTCTACATCTATCCAACTCAACCTTCTCTTTTAGACACTGAAATAGATAGAGATCTAGTTAGGGAGCCAAAAAGAATCAAACCTTCTGATCCTTCCGATCTAACGAACTCAACATATCTCTGGCACTTGACACTTGGGCATATCAGTCTAGACAGGATTAAGAGACTTATGAGAGATGGTCCACTCCAAGCCTCTGCTATAGGTTCACTACCTACTTGTGAATCTTTCATAGAAAGAAAAAGGACTAAGCGACCTTTCTCCAATAAGGGTCGAAGAGCCACTGAGTTGCTGGAACTAGTACATTTTGATGTATGTGGTCCGCTCAGTCAAAAGGCACGGGGAGGATACAAATACTTCGTTACCTTCACCGATGATAACTCAAGATACGGTTTTGTCTATTTGCTTAAACATAAATCCGAGACCTTTAACGTATTTAAGGTCTTTAGGGCTTAAGTGGAAAAGCAAACAAGAAAAGTGATCAAAACCCTTCGATCTGATCGAGGAGGTGAGTATATGTCTGGAGAGTTTGATGACTTTCTTAAAGAAGAAGGTATCGCTTCTCAGCTTACCGCACCTGGCACACCTCAACAAAATGGAGTGTCAGAGAGAAGAAACCGAACTCTTATGGAGATGGTTAGATCAATGATGAGTTACTCATCATTCCCTCTTTCATTTTGGGAATATGCCCTTGAAACAGCCGCTTACATTCTGGACCAAGTTCCGTCTAAAACGATTCCTGATACTCCTTATGAACGATGGACTGGCCTTAAAGTAAATCTTGGCCGCATCAAAATTTGGGGTTGCCCTACACACGTGCTGAGGCAAAAGACTAGCAAGTTGGCTAGTAGGTCAGAATTGTGTCTGTTCGTTGGATATCCAAAGGAAACCAAAGGTTTCACATTCTATAGTCCTGATGACGATAAGACTCTCGTTAGCACGAATGCTCTCCTTGAAGAGGACTTTATGAAAGATGTAAACCCTAGAAGCAAAATTGTGCTTGAAGAAAAGTTGAGTAAGGAAACTTCTACCTTATCTGTAAAAACTGTTCTTACCCCAACTGAAACACAACCTAACTCATCAGAATCTCGTCAAGCAGTACTTCGACATAGTGGGAGAGCTATTCAAAAGCCTGACAGGTACATATCTTATGGAGACACTCTCGTAGCCGTCTCTGACATGGATGATCCTGTTTCCTATAGCCAAGCGATGACTTGTTTTGAATCGAACCTTTGGCTTGACGCCATGAAAGTTAAAATGCACTCGATGTATGTCAACAAAGTCTGAAAACTGGTAGACCTTCCTGAAGGGATTAAACCTGTAGGGTGTAAGTGGATATACAAGAAGAAAAGGGGTCCGGATGGGAACGTCGAGACTTTCAAAGCACGACTTGTGGCTAAGGGTTATACCCAACAAGAAGGGATTGACTATGAAGAAACCTTCTTGCCAGTCGCGATTCTTAAATCCATCCGCATACTTCTATCCATAGCTGCAGCTCTCGACTATGAGATCTGGCAAATGGATGTCAAGACTGCCTTCTTGAATGGAAATCTTGACGAGCGCATTTATATGGCTCAACCAGACGGGTTCGTGGAAAAAGGTCAAGAGACCAAGGTTTTTGAGTTTCTTAAGTCCATTTATGGATTAAAGCAAGCATCTAGGTCATGGAATATTAGATTCGATGAAACTGTGAATGGCTTCGGCTTTAAGCAGTCAATAGATGAGCCGTGTGTTTACAAGTTAATGCACGAAGGTAAAGTTGTGTTTTTGGTACTATATGTCAATGATATATTACTCATAGGTAATGATGTGGGTAAGTTATCTGAGCTTAAGGTCTGGCTGACAAAGTAATTCGATATGAAGGATCTAGGAGAAGCAGCGTACATTCTGGAGATCCAAATCTTTCGAGATATGAAAAACCAGACTTTGTCGCTCTCTCAAGCATCTTATATTGATAAGGTGATGGATCACTTCTCGATGCAAGACTCCATGAAGGGCCAAACACCCTTTAGGCATGGAGTCTCACTCTCTAAAGACCAGTCTCCCAAGACTGCACAAGAAATTGAGAACATGAGAAAAATTCCTTACGCCTCAGCCGTAGGAAGTCTCATATATGCCATGCTTTGCACTAGACCTGATATCTGCTTCGCAGTTGGCGTAGTTAGCCGTTTTCAATCCAACCCTGGACCCGAGCACTGGATTGTTGTTAAGCATATTCTTAAGTATCTTTGAAGAACTAGGAACATATGCTTACATATTCAGGTACTGAGTTGACTATGACGGGATATACTGACTCCGATTTTCAAGAGGATAAGGATTCCAGGAAATCCACTTCGGAATTTGTGTTCATCGTTAATGGTGGAGCTGTTGTGTTGAGGAGTATTAAGCAATCTTGCATTGCTGACTCCACAATGGAAGCAGAATACGTGGCTGCTTGTGAAGCATCCAAGGAGCCTGTATGGCTTAGAAAATTCCTCAAGTATTTGGAAGTCGTTCCAAACATAGACGAGCCCATGACCCTTTATTGTGACAATAGTAGGGTTGTCGCTAACTCAAAGGAACCTCGAAGCCATTAGCGCTCTAAACATATTGAGAGGAAATACCATTTGATTCGAGAGATCGTGCAGTGCAGAGACGTAGAGGTAAAGAAGATCTCAACTGTGGACAACCTAGGAGATCCATTCACCAAGGCCCTAGCAAACAAGGTCTTCGACCAGCATCGGGTGGGATTAGGCATGAAGGACTACTCACATCTTCTTTGAGTCAAGTGGGAGTTAATTTCTCAGTGGTTCCCACAAGAAGAGTAGTAGTGTCTATTTGTATACATTTGATGTAATATAGTCTCACGAAGACTCTTGCTTGTAACTGCATATTTATTAATAAAGGTTGAAACGTTCATTCATTCTTCCTTGTCTGAAGCTTTATGATAAAACCGTAGTCTTTAGTCCATAAACAAACCTAACAACATGTGAAGAGACAAATTTAGATTTGCATGAACAAACTCTTCATGGTTTGCTTAAAAAAATATATTCGCAATCTAAGGATCAAGAGACTATTGATCTCAGTACGATTGTTAGGAGAATCTATGATGTCTGGTTATGGGGCATTGAGAGTTGGAGACTCTATAGTTCTTCTAGGTATCTTCTGAAGGTACTGAATTGACCAGTGTACTTCTAGAGACAAAATAAGAACAAACCATTTAACCTCTTATGTCTCGAAGTCACTACGTATGAATTGCATCATTCTTACCTCAATCTGGAAATGAGACATGTTATTTCATAGCTTACGTATTCTCATTTGAGAAAGTCAAAGTTCGGATTCACTATGTGATTCTTAACATGACCTATTGGTGAAGTACTAAGTTATGAAGATGTCATGAGTAACTTTGTGAAGATCTCATAGATATGGAATTCATGTACAAGATTGCTTAAATGCAATGTATTTCACCTCATGCTTTGTTCCTTGGAATGTGAATAAAGGAACTGGCCAGTGCCCAAATTGAATCATGACTCTTTTGGATGAAAGAATATGACTTGTTTGCTCCTCGTCAATACATTGTTTCTAACTTATTCACAAGCGGCAAAGGAGTTGAGGAAATAACAACTAGAAGGGTAAAATGGTAATTTTGTAAATCCCGACTAGCTGATGATATTCATGAAAGGTAAACATAGATAATATTCAGTGGATCCACTCATCACAATTAATTTTAATTCTTGAGTAGAAAATAAATTCATTTGAACCGAGAGATTCTCTTTGTCAACTCTTTAGTGGAGTCATTCGACATTAAGCTAAACTTCGAAAAGGTTTGTTCATTTCGATCCATGAGGTCACTATCACAAATCATATCGAGTAGGATTAGTTAAACTAGAAGCTAAGTCAAAACAAGAACGAGACAAGTTACGAAAATTGTCTAAAGTGTACTTTTGTCTTTTTGGACATAGGATGAAATGAATGTCAATAAATTTTTTGACATTGTCATATGATGACATATTAACACTCGGCCATTTTAAATAATTTGGGCCTTGTGGATTAATTTCATTTCATATAATTTTACTTGAAAATTCTTAATGGGCCTTTCTTATGTTGTCATGAACAAATGAAGAAACATCTAGACGCGCCCCTTCCAGATGCTTTTGTCCGTCCAACCCAATAGAGAAAAGAGAGATTATTTTGTGCATTACTGTATGAAGATACTTTCCAAGAGGAAAAGAGGAAACAAATTTCCTCGATGAGGAAAGGAGGGGATCGGCCAAGCAAGAGGGAGAAACAAATTACGCCGCTTGCTCGAAGCTTTAAATCTTTTCTTAACCCTAGATCAATTCCAGCAACGGAGACTATGGATGATGTTGGAATTGATCTAGGGTTAAGAAAATATTTAACGCTTCGAGCAAGCGGCGGAAAATAAAATTTTTCTTTTAAACAAGTAAAACGATTATACTAACCTAGACAAAGAGCAAGCACATGTTTATATTTAAATTAAAACTATGAAAGAGCATTACTCGTTTACTAACCTTGGTGAAGCTTGAACGTTGAGAAGCCTTAGGAAGGTTGAAACGTTCGTCTCCCAACGCAGTTTGTCTTTCTTCGTTCTTCGGGAAACTTGAGTAACCACGAAAGTTTCTATCACATGAATCACTCGAGAAAGAAATTAATTAGTGTGTGTGCACTTTTAAACACGACGACTCAAGAACAAGTCCAAGAGTCGAAGAGCTAAAACACTAGGTCAAATGTGGACCTAGGTGCCAAAACGAAAACGAAAAGAACTTAGAGAGAGAGAGGGAGAGGGGCTGCCAAGAGGTTCTAGAGAGAGAAGCTCTCAATCTCTACAAAAATTTGAATGAATAAAAAGAGAGGAATGAAGGCTCTATTTATAGGAGAGAGATTACCTTCAACAAGGTAGTTTCCTCTTCTATAGAATATCACATATTCATGAGCAAATATTGCCCTTCATCCTATTGAGTCACATGGCCAAGGCATGTCTTCTAGAAGACTTGGATTTGTTTCCTCTTTTATTTTGCTTCACCCTTGACTCTAGTTGGCCGATCCCCTTCTTTCCTCATGGAGGAAATTTGTTTCCTCTTTTCCTTTTGGCGATACACAAAATAATGTCTCTTTTTCTCCTTGGTTTGGACGGCCACATGCATCTAGAAGAAGCTTCTACATGTTTCTTCATTTGTTCATGACAACATAAGAAAGGCCCATTAAGAATTTTCATATAAAATTCCATGAAATGAAATTAATCTTCAAGGCCCAAATTCCTTAACTTGGCCGAGTGATATTTGTCATCATATGACAATGTCAAAAAATTTATTGACATTCATGTTGGAATCGATCTAGGGTTTAAGAAAAAGTTTAACGCTTCGGTAAGCGGCGGAATTTTAAAAATTTTAATTTTCAAGTAAAACGTTTTTACTAACCTAGACAAAGAGCAAGCACATGTAAATAAAAATTATTATGAGCATAAAAGATTACTAACCTTTTAGAAGCTTGAACGTTGATGAGCCTTCGGAAGGTTGAAAATGTTCGTCTCCCCTCCCAGCACGTCTCTCTTCTTTCCTCGGGAACTCGAGCAACCACGAAAGTTTCTATCACAAGAATCACTCGAGAAAGAAAGAAATTAGTGTGTGGGCACTTTTAAACACGACGACTCGAGAACAAGTCTCAAAGTCGAAGAGCTAAAACACTAGGTCAAATGTGGACCTAGGTGCCAAAACAAAAACCGAAAAATAACTAGAGAGAGGGAGAGAGAGGATCGGCCACCACAAGGTCTAGAGAGAGAAGCTCTCAATCTCTAACTTATGTGGAATGACTAGAATGAGAGGAATAAGTTCTCTATTTATAGGGGAGGCATGAGCAAATCTTATTTCCTCTTTTCTACCCATGTTGGACGTTCATGACATGTCATGCAAGTCCTTGGATTTGTTTCCTCATTTGTTCTCTCTTAGTTGGCCGAAAACGCCATCTCCTTCTAGAGGAAATTTGTTTCCTCTTTTTCTTTTGGCAAGTATCTTCATACATTAATGCAATAAATAAACTCTCATTCCCACTATGGCATGAACGAAATTCAGCCTTATTTTCCTTGGGTTGGACGAAATTTGAACTTCTAGAAGGAGCTTTTAGATGTTTCTTCATTTGTTCATGACAACATAAGAAAAGCCCATTAAGAATTTTCAAGTAAAATTCTATGAAATGAAATTAATCCTCAAGGCCCAAATTCTTTAAGTTGGCCGTGTGATTTAAATTTCATTTGTCATCATATGACAATGTCAAAAAAAACTTATTGACATTCATTTCGTCCTATGTCTAAAAAGGGAAAAATACCCTTTAGACAATTTTCACAAAACTTGTCACGTTCTTGTTTTGACTTAGCTACTAGTTTAACTATTACTACTCGATGTTATTTGTGACAGTGACCTCATGGATCCAAATGAACAAAGCTTGAGATAAACACTTGGACTCAAAAGTTCACAAACCTTTTCCAAGTTTAGCTTAATGTCAACTGACTCCACTAAAGAGTTGACACTGAAAATCTATCGGTTCAAATGAATTTATTTTCTACTCAAGAATTCAACCAAATTATGATGAGTGGATCCACTGAATATTATCTATGTTTACCCTTCATGAATATCATCATCTAGTCGGGATTTACGAAATTACCATTTTACCCTTCTAGATATTATTTCCTCAACTCCTTTGTCGCTTGTGAATAAGTTAGAAACAAGGAGCTAACAAGTCACATTGTTTCATCCAGAGTCAGGACTCAAGTTGGACACTGGCCAGTTCATTTATTCACACTCCAAGGAACAAAGCATGAGGTGATATACATTGCATTTCAGCAATCTTGTACATGAATTCCATATCTATGAGAACATCACAAAGTTACTCATGAAATCTTCACAACTTAGTACTTCACCAATAGGTCCTGTTTGGAATCACATAGTGAGTCCGAACTCTGACTTTCTCAAATGAGAATACGTAAGCTGTGAAATGGCATGTCTCATTTCAGGATTAAGGTAAGAACGATGCAATTCATACGTTGTGAATTCGAGACATAAGAGGTTAAATGGTTTGTTCTTATCTTGTCTCTAGAAGTGCACTGGTCAATTCAGTACCTTCAGAAGATACCTAGAAGAACTATAGAGTCTCCAACTCTCAAAGCCCAATAACCAGATATCATAGATTCTCCCAACAATCGTACTGAGGTCAATAGTCCTTTGACCCTTAGATTGCGAATATATCGTTTTAAGCAAACTACGAAGAGTTTGTTCATGCAAATCTACATTTGTCTCTAAGTAAGTTGTTTAGTTTGTTTATGGGCTAAAGACTAATGTTTTATCATAAAGCTTCAAATAGACAAGGAGGAATGAATGAACGTTTCAACTTTTTATTAATGAATAAGCAATTACAAGCAAGAGTCTTCATGAGACTTTATTACATCAAATGTACAAAATAAAGACTACAACTCTTCTTGTGGGCACCATTGACAACAAACTCCCACTTGCCTCAAAGAAGATGTGTGTAGTCCTTCATGCCTAATCCCTCTCGATGTTGGTCGAAGACCTTGTTCGCTAGGGCCTTTGTGAATGGATCTGCTAGATTGACCACCGTTGAGATCTTCTTCACTTCCACGTCTCCGCGCTGCACGATCTCTCGAATCATATGGTATTTCCTCTCAATATGTTTAGAGCGCTTATGGCTTCGAGGTTCCTTTGAGTTAGCGACAGCCCCACTATTATCACAATAAAGGGTCATGGGCTCGTCGACGTTTGGAACTACTTCCAAATACTTAAGTAATTTTCTAAGCCATACAGCCTCTTTGGATGCTTCATAAGAAGCCACATATTCTGCTTCCATTGTGGAGTCAGCAATGCAAGATTGCTTAATACTCTTCCACACAACAGCTCCACCATTAAGGATGAACACAGATCCCGAAGTGGATTTCCTGGAATCCTTATCCCGTCATAGTCAGGTCAGTACCTGAGTATGTAAGCATCAAGTTCCTAGTTCTTCGAAGATACTTAAGAACATGCTTAACAACAATCCAGTGCTCGGGCCCAGGGTTGGATTGGAAACGACTGACTACGCCAACGGCGAAACATAAATCAGGTCTAGTGCAAAGCATAGCATACATGAGGCTTCCTACGGCAGAGGCGTAAGGAATTTTCCTCATATCTTCAATCTCTTGTGCAGTCTTCCTTAGAAAGTGAGACTCCATGCCTAAAGGGTGTTTGGCCCTTCTTGGAATCTTGCATCGAGAAGCGATCCATCACCTTATCAATATAAGATGCTTGAGAGAGCGACAGGGTCCGGTTTTTCCGATCTCGAAAGATTTGGATTCCCAGAATGTACGCGGCTTCTCCTTGATCCTTCATGTCGTATTGCTTTTCTAGCCAGACCTTAACCTCAGATAATTTACTCACATCGTTACCTATGAGTAATATATCATCGACATATAGTACCAGAAACACAACTTTGCCTTCGTGTATTAACTTGTAAACACAAGGCTCATCTATTGACTGTTCAAAGCCGAAGCTTTTCACAGTTTCATCGAATCTAATATTCCATGACCTAGATGCTTGCTTGAGTCCATAAATGGACTTAAGCAACTCACAAACCTTGGTCTCTTGACCTCTTTCCACGAAACCGTCTGGTTGAGCCATATAAATGCGCTCGTCAAGATTGCCATTCAGGAAGGCTGTCTTGACATCCATTTGCCAGATCTCATAATCGAAAGCTGCAGCTATGGATAGGAGTATGCAGATGGATTTAAGCATCGCGACTGGCGAGAAGGTTTCTTCATAGTCAATCCCTTCTTTTTGGGTATAACCCTTCACCACAGGTCGTGCTTTGAACGTCTCGACGTTCCCATCCGGACCCATTTTCTTCTTGTATATCCACTTACACCCTACGGGTTTAATCCCTTCAGGAAGGTCTACAAGTTTCCAGACTTTATTGATATACATCGAGTGCATTTCAACTTTCATGGCGTCAAGCCAAAGGTTTGATTCAGAACAAGCCATCGCTTGGCTATAGGAAACAGGATCATCCATGTCAGAGACGGCTACAAGAGAGTCTCCATAGGACATGTACTTGTTAGGCTTTTGAGTAGCCCTCCCACTACGTCGAAGTACTACTTGACGAGATTCTGATGAGTAAGGTTGTGTTTCAGTTGGGGTAAGAATAGTTCTTACAGATGAGGTAGAAGCTTCCTCACCCAACTTTTCTTCAAGCACAATTTTGCTTCTAGGTTTTGCATCCTTCATAAAGTCCTCCTCAAGGAAACGAGCATTCGTGCTAACGAAAGTTTTATCGTCCTCGGGACTATAGAAAATGAAACCTTTGGTTTCCTTTGGATATCCCACAAACAGGCACAATTCTGACCTACTAGCCAACTTGCTAGTCTTTTGCCTTAGCACATGTGCAGGGCAACCCCAAATTCGGATGTAGCCCAGATTTACTTTACGGCCAGTCCATCTTTCATAAGGAGTACCAGGAACCGTTTAAGCGGAACTTGGTTCAGAATGTAAGCGGCTGTTTCGAGGGCATATCCCCAAAAGGAAAGAGGGAATGATGAGTAACTCATCATTGATCTAACCATCTCCATAAGAGTTCGATTCCTTCTCTCTGACACATCGTTTTGTTGAGGTGTGCTAGGTGCGGTAAGCTGAGAAGCGATACCTTCTTCTTTAAGAAAGTCATCAAACTCTCCAGACATATACTCACCACCTCAATCAGATCGAAGGGTTTTGATCACTTTGCCAGTTTGCTTTTCCACTAAAGCCCTAAAGACCTTAAATACGTTAAAGGTCTCGGATTTGTGTTTGAGCAAATAGACAAAACCATATCGCGAGTAATCATCGGTGAAGGTAACAAAGTATTCATATCCTCCACGTGCCTGTTGATTGAGCGGTCCACATACATCAGAATGCACTAGTTCCAGCAACTCAGTGACTCTTCGACCCTTATCGGTGAAAGGTCGCTTAGTTATTTTTCCTTCTATGCAGGATTCACAAGTAGGTAGTGAACTTATTGCAGATGCTTGGAGTGGACCGTCCCTCACAAGTCTCTTAATCCTATCTAGACTGATATGACGAAGTCTTAAGTGCCAGAGGTATGTTGATTTTGTTAGATCGGAGGACACAGAAAGTTTGATCCTCTTTGGCTCCCTAACTAGATCGTCATCTATTTCGGTGTCTAAAAGAGAAGGTTGAGTGGGATAGATGTAGAAAAGAGCATTCTTCATACATGCATCAGTGATAAAAGAATTATCAGGAAACGAAATCGAATTCCATTTTAATGAACTTTAAACAATAATCTTACTGAAGAAGACGAGCAACGGATATTAAGTTCTTCCCAAAGGTAGGTATAAACATTACTCAAGTTTAAAGTGCGGTCTTCAAAAGACAGCATCACGGATCCCACAACCTTCGCAGACACCAGGCTCCCATCACCCCATTTGAAACAGAACTCGCCTTCCTCTAAGCTTTTGGTTTTCTTGAAACCATTGAAGGAACAACAAATATGGTTAGTAGCAGCGGAGTCAAGAAATCACGTTGATACATTATCAGCTACTAAGCATGCTTTGGTAACTAGTACAATACTATGTCCCTTTGCTTTGAGATAGGCAGGACAGTTCTTTTTATCGGCCTTGTGAGGTCTCTTCTTAATTCCAGAGGCGGAGGCTTTTTGCTCAGTAGCATGTGCCTCTCCTTGATTCCTCTTTCTCTTAGTGAGACCTACAGCAGTGTGAAGTTCCTTCATAAGCTTGGTAATAGTGTACTCTAGCTTGTTTATGGAGTAGTTCATCTTGGAGGTATCAAGAGATGCGGGGAGAGTTTCTAAGATCATATCTATGACACTCTTCCCATCAATCTTAGATCCTAGGATTTCCATTTTATTCAGAAAACTAATGATCAGTATCATAAAGTCTCCAGCAGGAGTCCTAGCCTGCATATGACAGTTCATAAACTGTCGGACTGCTTGTTGCCTTGCTTGAAGCATTTGCCCTCCAAACATCTCAAGGAGATTGTTGAGCATGTCGGCGGCAGTCTCGATGTCACGATGTTGTTGTTGCTACACATTGTTCATTGATGCTAAGATATAGCACCTCACAATCTCATCGGAGCAGAGCCAGGCCGCCAAGGTGTCTTTGTCCTCTTGAGTTGAATCATCATTCGTCAGAGGAGGACACGGGGTGGTGAGTACCCATTTGTGCTTGTTAAAGGTAGGTATTATGTCGAGGTTATGTTTCCAATTAACGTAGATTTTGGTTTCGATTTTTTTCGAGGAAAGGATGAAAGAGAGAGAGTTGGGAGACATTTTGCCTATAAAAGTTGAAACAAGTTTATGATTAGTCTTTTGGTTTAGGATTTAAGTTTGTTTAAGACTTGATAAAATCCAAAGGTGTTATAAACCAAACGATAATTTACTCCCTCAAGAGAAGGCCGCAAAAAATCTCCATTTATAAGTAAATGACACATCATTAATGCTTAGCCAAGATGTCAATACACCATTTTTTACTAGCCACCTTGTAAATTGGTTTGATCACTCACATCCTTTCGCAATGCCTCGAGGGAGGATTACTAGGGATTGAGTCCAAGTGTGTAACCAACCACTTAGTCCAAAAGTTCGACTTTGAAAAACAATCCGCCGAGGGGAGGTCTTGTCTCATTGTCTCAATCTCGGACTTAGCTCATTGAGCAATGATCAGAGCAAAGCGCCCTTGAGTACTCTCATTTAAGAGAGGGCCACTGTTGTCAATGGTGCCCACAAGAAGAGTTGTAGTCTTTATTTTGTACATTTGATGTAATAAAGTCTCATGAAGACTCTTGCTTGTAATTGCCTATCTATTCATTAATAAAGTTGAAACGTTCATTCATTCTTTCTTTGTTTGAAGCTTTATGATAAAATCTTAGTCTTTTAGTCCATAAACAAACTTAACAACTTACGAAGAGACAAATGTAGATTTGCATGAACAAACTCTTCGTAGTTTGCTTAAAACGATATATTCGCAATCTTAAGGTCAAAGGACTATTGACCTCAGTATGATTGTTAGAAGAATCTATGATGTCTGGTTATGAGGCATTGAGAGTTGGGGACTCTATAGTTCTTCTAGGTATCTTCCGAAGGTACTGAATTGACCAGTGCACTTCTAGAGACAATATAAGAACAAACCATTTAACCTCTTATGTCTCGAAGTCACTATGTATGAATTGCATCATGCTTACCTTAATCCTGAACTGAGACATGCCATTTCACACCTTAGTATTCTCATTTGAGAAAGTCAAAGTTCGGACTCACTATGTGATTCCGAACAAGGCCTATTGGTGAAGTACTAAGTTGTGAGTCTGTCATGAGTAACTTTGTGAAGTTCTCATAGATATGGAATTCATGTACAAGATTGCTGAAATGCAATGTATGTCACCTCATGCTTTGTTCCTTGGAGTGTGAATAAATGAACTGGCCAGTGTCCAAATTGAGTCCTGACTCTTTTGGATGAAACAATGTGACTTGTTAGCTCCTCGTCAATACATTGTTTCTAACTTATTCACAAGCGACAAAGGAGTTGAGGAAATAACAGCTAGAAGGGTAAAATGGTAATTTAGTAAATCCCGACTAGCTGATGACATTCATGAAGGGTAAACATAGATAATATTCAGTGGATCCGCTCATTATAATTACGTCGAATTCTTGAGTAGAAAACAAATTCATTTGAACCGAGAGATTTTCAGTGTCAGCTCTTTAGTGGAGTCAGTTGGCATTAAGCTAAACTTGGAAAAGGTTTGTGAACTTTTGAGTCCAAGTTTTTAGCTCAAGCTTTGTTCATTTGGGTCCATGAGGTCACTGTCACGAATCACATCGATAGGAATAGTTAAACTGGAAGCTAAGTCAAAACAAGAACGAAAATTGTCGAAAGGGTATTTTTGTCTTTTGAGACAAAGGATGAAATAAATGTCAATAAATTTTTGACAAGGTCATTTTATGACATGTTTCACTCGGCCATGACTTGATCATTGGGCCTTGTGAATTAATTTCATTTCATAAGAATTTTATTGAAAATTCTTATTCGGCCTTTTTCATGTTGTCATGAACAAATGGAAAAGCTTCTAGAAGCCCATTCTAGAAGGACATAGGCGCCCAACATACCCAACCAAGAGAGTTTAGTTTGTACATAAATGTATTTAGATACTTGCCAAAAGAAAAAGAGGAAACAAATTTTGCATATGGGATGCATAAAGAATCGGCCATGTTGAGAGAAAAGGCAAGCCTTGAACAAAATAGGAAACAAATCAAGGCTTCTAGAAGCCCTAGCTTGGCCGAGTGTCTCAATAGGAAAGAGAGGAATTTGGCTCATGAATATGCGATATTCCATAGAAGAGGAAACTACCTTATTGAAGGTGAGACCTCTCCTATAAATAGGAGCCTCATTTCCTCACATTTCATTCATCCAAGTTTAAGAGATTTGAGACTCTCTCTCTCTAGAACTTTGGCCGAAAATCCTCTCTCTCTCTCTAGTTTATTTTCGATTTTTTCTTGTCTTGGCACCTAGGTCCTCACTCGACCTAGTGTTTAGCTCTGCGACTTCGAGACTTGTTCTTAAGTCGTAGTGTTTAAAAGTGCCCACTCACTGATTCCTTCTT
Organism: Urtica dioica subsp. dioica; assembly: GCF_054948205.1. Classification (NCBI taxonomy): domain Eukaryota; kingdom Viridiplantae; phylum Streptophyta; class Magnoliopsida; order Rosales; family Urticaceae; genus Urtica; species Urtica dioica. The sequence goes on from NC_142756.1 coordinate 49,818,179, forward strand.
TTCGAGTGATTTAGTGATAGAAACTTTCGTGGTTGCTCGAGGTGCCGAGGAAAGAAAGAGAGACGTGCTGCGAGGGGAGACGAGTGTTGCAAACTTTCCACAAGCTTCTTCAAAGTTCAAGCTTCAAGAAAGGTTAGTAAACTATTAGCTCATATTAGTTTTTAATTACATGTACTTGCACTTGTCTAGGTTAGTAAAAACTGTTTTACTTGTAAAAGAAAATTTTTAAAATTCCGCCGCTTACCGAAGCGTTAATTATTTTCTCAAACCCTAGATCGATTCCAACAAATGGTATCAGAGCTATGGTCAAAGATTATCATGTACATGTTTTTAAAATTATGAGCTTGAAAATCGTTTTCGAAAGTTTACTAATTTTGTGACAAGTTAGAATTGTAATCTTAGATTTTTTTTTAATTTAATGCTCTTGTCTCTAAATTAAAAAGCATGTTGATTTTCTATGAGTTTGGGATGTTTTTAAAACACATTAGAATCAGTTCTAAAAGTTTTTAATTTTTTATATTGAAAAACGTGTTTTAAAGGTTTGAGAAATTTCGGTAAATTTTGTGACTAGTTACTTTGTCTTTCTAGTTTCGTTTATTTACCGTATTCGTTTTATGCTTTTTGTTATTTCTTTTATTCTATGTTATTACCCTGCTAATAAAACACAAATAAAAGCTTTAAACAACTTCTTAAAACGTTCCGTTACACTTGATTCTTTTTCGCACCTAAAAAGGACCAAAGTTTTAATTTATTTCTTTTTCTTCGAGCTGGAGTAAACCCGCATTAAAAGTGGCATAACTCTCTGCTCAGAAATCGAAAGTTAATGATTCTTGAATCAAATTAAAGCTCTGTCTGTCCTCTGTCCAATGCCACCGGTTTCGCCTGAAAAGGACATCGGAGCCGCCAGATATGGCAATTTTACTCCGAGGTGCGCGGCTGTCTGAAACTCCAGTTTTTTAGAAATCCGGATTTTCAAACCCCACTACCATGAGTTATAGAACTCTAATGAGAAAACTTTCTTGAGAAAAAATGTTTTTCATATGAATATAAACATGATGTGTAAGATTAAAATGTTTTGATTTTTGAAAGTTTAATTGAAATTGAATTTTTACAAAACTGGTTTGAATTTTGAAAAACCGTTTTCACTTTCAAACTTGAAAATATTTTGTCATCCAAATCAAATAAATTTTCAAAATGTTTTCAAAACTATATCTATATCACATATGTTCAAAATCTATATGCTCTTGAAAATTTGAGTGGGAGGTCTCCTTGTAGACAAGCTGAAAAATAAAAAGATGTGTAATCTCAAACTTTCAAGTGTTCGAGTGAGTTGAAGTTCACACTTCCCTCACGCACTTTCCCGAAATAGAAAATAGGAAAAGATCGAGTATGTACCTTGTGCCTTTATGCACTAATACTGCTCTGAACATGTCGATCTAGGATTCTCTTCTAGTTGTCCGCTCTGTCGCTCTCTAACTAGGAAATCTGTTTCCGAACTTATAAGAGTCGATGAACCAACTCCAAAAACTAAGTGGGAGGATTATACTTGTTGTTTGTAACCCACGATCCCCAACACTAATGAAAAGTGCAAGTGTCGCCGGACTAAGAGTCACCCTCGTGGCCCTCTCTTAAATGAGAGTACTCAAGGGCGCTTTGCTCTGATCATTGCTCAATGAGCTACGTCCGAGAGTGAGACGATGATGACAAGGCCTCCCCTCGGTAGATTGTTTTTCAAAGTCAATCTTTTGGACTAAGTGGTTGGTTACACACTTAGACTCAATCCCTAGTAATCCTCCCTCGAGGCCCTGCGAAAGGATGTGAGTGATCAAACCAATTTACAAGGTTGCTAGTCAAAATTGATGTATTGACATCTTGGCTATGCATTAATGATGAGTCATTTACTTATGAAAGGAGACTCGTTGCGGCCTTCCCTCGAAGGATTAAAGTGTCATTTCGTTCATAACACCTTTGGATTTTATAAAGTCTTAAACAAACTTAAATCCTAAACCAAAGACTAATCATAAACTTGTTTCAACTTTTATAGGCAATATGTCTCCCAACTCTCTCTCTTTCATTCTTTCCTCGAAAAAACTCGAAAACAAAAACTACATAGACTCGAAACGTAACCTCGACATAATACCTACCGTTAACAAGCACAAATGGGTACTCACCACCCCGTGTCCTCCTCTGACAAATGATGATTCAACTCAAGAGGACAATGACGCCTTAGCGGCCTGGCTTCGATCCGATGAGATTGTGAGGTGCTATATCTTGGCATCTATGAACAATGTGCTGAAAGAGCAACATCATGACATCGAGACTGCCGATGACATGCTCTACAATCTCCTTAAGATGTTTGGGGGGCAAAGGCGTCAAACAAGGCAACAAGCAGTCCGACAGTTTATGAACTGTCATATGCAGGCTAGGACTCCTATTGGAGACTTTATGATATTGATCATTAGTCATCTGAGTAAAATGGAAATCCTAGGATCTGAGATTGATGGGAAGAATGTCATAGATGTGATCTTAGAAACTCTCCCCGCATCTCTTGATACCTTCAAGATGAACTACTCCATCAACAAGCTAGAGTACACTGTTACCAAGCTTATGGAGGAACTTCACACTGCTGTAGGTTTCACTAAGAGAAAGAGGAATCAAGGAGAGGCACATGCTACTGAGCAAAAAGCCTCCGCCTCTGGAACTGTAAAGAGACCTTACAAGGCCGATAAAAAGAACTGTCCCGCCTATCTCAAAGCAAAGGAACATAGTATTGTACTAGTTACCGAAGCATGCTTAGTAGCTGATAATGTATCAACGTGGATTCTTGACTCCGCTGCTACTAACCATATTTGCTGTTCCTTGAATGGTTTCAAGAAAACCAAAAGCTTAGAGGAAGGCGAGTTCTGTTTCAAATGGGGTGATGGGAGCCTGGTGTCTGCAAAGGCTGTGGGATCCGTGACGCTGTCTTTTGAAGACCGCACTTTAAACTTGAATAATGTTTATTTTGTTCCTACCTTTGGGAAGAACTTAATATCCGTTGCTCGTGTTCGTGAGCAAGATTATTGTTTAAAGTTCATTAAGAATGGAATTCGTATTTCGTTTCCTGATAATTCTTTTGTCACTGATGCATGTATGAAGAATGCTCTTTTCTACATCTATCCCACTCAACCTTTTCTTTTAGACACCGAAATAGACAATGATCTAATTAGGGAGCCAAAGAGGATCAAACTTTCTGAATCCTCCGATCTAACAAAATCAACACACCTATGGCACTTAAGACTTGGTCATATCATTCTAGAAAGGATTAAGAGACTTGTGAGGGATGGTCCACTCCAAGCCTCTGCAATAGGTTCACTACCGACTTGTGAATCCTGCATAGAAGGAAAATGACTAAGCGACCTTTCTCTGATAAAGGTCGAAGAGCCACTGAGTTGCTGGAACTAATACATTCTGATGTATGTGGTCCGCTCAGCCAACAGGCACGTGGAGGATACGAATACTTCGTTACCTTCAATGATGATTACTCACGATATGGGTTTGTCTTTTTGCTCAAACACAAATCCGAGACCTTTAACGTATTTAAGGTCTTTAGGGCTTTAGTGGAAAAGCAAACTGGCAAAGTGATCAAAACCCTTCGATCTGATCGAGGTGGTGAGTATATGTCTGGAGAGTTCGATGACTTTCTTAAAGAAGAAGGTATCGCTTCTCAGCTTACCGCACCTGGCACACCTCAACAAAACGGAGTGTCAGAGAGAAGAAACCGAACTCTTATGGAGATGGTTAGATCGATGATGAGTTACTCATCACTCCCGCTTTCCTTTTGGGGATATGCCCTTGAAACAGCCGCTTACATTCTGAACCAAGTTCCGTCTAAAACGGTTCCTGGTACTCCTTATGAAAGATGGACTGGCCGTAAAGTAAGTTTGGGCCACATCCGAATTTGGGGTTGCCCTGCACATGTGCTAAGGCAAAAGACTAGCAAGTTGGCTAGTAGGTCAGAATTGTGCCTGTTTGTGGGATATCCAAAGGAAACCAAAGGCTTCATTTTCTATAGTCCCGAGGACGATAAGACTTTCGTTAGCACGAATGCTCGTTTCCTTGAGGAGGACTTCATGAAGGATGCGAAACCTAGAAGCAAAATTGTGCTTGAAGAAAAGTTGGGTGAGGAAGCTTCTACCTCATCTGTAAGAACTGTTCTTACTCCAACTGAAACACAACATAACTCATCTGAATCTCGTCAAGTAGTACTTCGACGTAGTGGGAGGGCTACTCAAAAGCCTGACAGGTACATGTCTTATAGAGACTCTCTTGTAGCCGTCTCCGACATGGATGATCCTGTTTCCTATAGCCAAGCGATGGCTTGTTCTGAATCAAACCTTTGGCTTGACGCCATGAAAGTTGAAATGCACTCGATGTATGTCAACAATGTCTGGAAACTTGTAGACCTTCCTGAAGGGATTAAACCCGTAGGGTGTAAGTGGATATACAAGAAGAAAAGGGGTCCTGATGGGAACGTTGAGACGTTCAAAGCACGACTTGTGGCGAAGGGTTATACCCAACAAGAAGGGATTGACTATGAAGAAACCTTCTCGCCAGTCGCGATGCTTAAATCCATCCGCATACTCCTATCCATAGCTGCAGCCCTCGACTATGAGATCTGGCAAATGGATGTCAAGACAGCCTTTCTGAATGGCAATCTTGACGAGCGCATTTACATGGCTCAACCAGACGGTTTCGTGGATAAAGGTCAAGAGACCAAGGTTTGTGAGTTGCTTAAATCCATTTATGGACTAAAGCAAGCATCTAGGTCATGGAATATTAGATTCGATGAAACTGTAAAAAGCTTTGGCTTTGAACAGTCGATAGATGAGCCTTGTGTTTACAAGTTAATACGCGAAGGCAAAGTTGTGTTTCTGGTACTATATGTCGATGATATACTGCTCATTGGTAATGACGTGGGTAAGTTATCTGAGGTTAAGGTCTGGCTGGGAAAGCAATTCGATATGAAGGATCTAGGAGAAGCCGCGTACATTCTGGGGATCCAAATCTTTCGAGATAGGAAAAACCGGACCCTGTCGCTCTCTCAAGCATCTTATATTGATAAGGTGATGGATCGCTTCTTGATGCAAGACTGCAAGAGGGGTCAAACACCCTTTAGGCATGGAGTTTCACTCTCTAAGGACCAGTCTCCCAAGACTGCACAAGAGATTGAAGACATGAGGAAGATTCCTTACGCCTCTGCCGTAGGAAGCCTCATGTATGCTATGCTTTGCACTAGACCTGATATATGTTTCGCCGTTGGCGTAGTTAGCCGTTTCAAATCCAACCCTGGACCCGAGCACTGGATTGCTGTTAAGCATGTTCTTAAGTATCTTCGAAGAACTAGGAACTTGATGCTTACATACTCAGGTACTGACCTGACTATGACGGGATATACCGACTCCGATTTTCAAGCGGATAAGGATTCCAGGAAATCCACTTCGGGATCTGTGTTCATCCTTAATGGTGGAGCTGTTGTGTGGAGAAATATTAAGCAATCTTGCATTGCTGACTCCACAATGGAAGCAGAATATGTGGCTGCTTGTGAAGCATCCAAAGAGGCTGTATGGCTTAGAAAGTTCCTTAAGTATTTGGAAGTTGTTCCAAACGTCGACGAGCCCATGACCCTTTATTGTGATAATAGTGGGGCTGTCGCTAACTCAAAGGAACCTAGAAGCCATAAGCGCTCTAAGCATATTGAGAGGAAATACCATTTGATTCGAGAGATCGTGCAGCGCGGAGACGTGGAAGTGAAGAAGATCTCAACGGTGGACAACCTCGCAGATCCATTCACCAAGGCCCTAGCGAACAAGGTCTTCGACCAACATCGTGAGGGATTAGGCATGAAGGACTACACACACCTTCTTTGAGTCAAGTGGGAGTTTGTTGTCAATGGTGCCCACAAGAAGAGTTGTAGTCTTTATTTTGTACATTTGATGTAATAAAGTCTCATGAAGACTCTTGCTTGTAATTGCCTATCTATTCATTAATAAAGTTGAAACGTTCATTCATTCTTTCTTTGTTTGAAGCTTTATGATAAAACCTTAGTCTTTTAGTCCATAAACAAACTTAACAACTTACGAAGAGACAAATGTAGATTTGCATGAACAAACTCTTCGTAGTTTGCTTAAAACGATATATTCGCAATCTTAGGGTCAAAGGACTATTGACCTCAGTATGATTGTTAGAAGAATCTATGATGTCTGGTTATGAGGCATTGAGAGTTGGGGACTCTATAGTTCTTCTAGGTATCTTCCGAAGGTACTGAATTGACCAGTGCACTTCTAGAGACAATATAAGAACAAACCATTTAATCTCTTATGTCTCGAAGTCACTATGTATGAATTGCATCATGCTTACCTTAATCCTGAAATGAGACATGCCATTTCACACCTTAGTATTCTCATTTGAGAAAGTCAAAGTCGGACTCACTATGTGATTCCGAACAAGGCCTATTGGTGAAGTACTAAGTTGTGAGTCTGTCATGAGTAACTTTGTGAAGTTCTCATAGATATGGAATTCATGTACAAGATTGCTGAAATGCAATGTATGTCACCTCATGCTTTGTTCCTTGGAGTGTGAATAAATGAACTGGCCAGTGTCCAAATTGAGTCCTGACTCTTTTGGATGAAACAATGTGACTTGTTAGCTCCTCGTCAATACATTGTTTCTAACTTATTCACAAGCGACAAAGGAGTTGAGGAAATAACAGCTAGAAGGGTAAAATGGTAATTTAGTAAATCCCGACTAGCTGATGACATTCATGAAGGGTAAACATAGATAATATTCAGTGGATCCGCTCATTATAATTACGTCGAATTCTTGAGTAGAAAACAAATTCATTTGAACCGAGAGATTTTCAGTGTCAGCTCTTTAGTGGAGTCAGTTGGCATTAAGCTAAACTTGGAAAAGGTTTGTGAACTTTTGAGTCCAAGTTTTTAGCTCAAGCTTTGTTCATTTGGGTCCATGAGGTCACTGTCACGAATCACATCGATAGGAATAGTTAAACTGGAAGCTAAGTCAAAACAAGAACGAAAATTGTCGAAAGGGTATTTTTGTCTTTTGAGACAAAGGATGAAATGAATGTCAATAAATTTTTGACAAGGTCATTTTATGACATGTTTCACTCGGCCATGACTTGATCATTGGGCCTTGTGAATTAATTTCATTTCATAAGAATTTTATTGAAAACTCTTATTGGGCCTTTTTCATGTTGTCATGAACAAATGGAAAAGCTTCTAGAAGCCCATTCTAGAAGGACATAGGCGCCCAACATACCCAACCAAGAGAGTTTATTTTGTGCATAAATGTATTTAGATACTTGCCAAAAGAAAAAGAGGAAACAAATTTTGCATATGGGATGCATAAAGAATCGGCCATGTTGAGAGAAAAGGCAAGCCTTGAACAAAATAGGAAACAAATCAAGGCTTCTAGAAGCCCTAGCTTGGCCGAGTGTCTCAATAGGAAAGAGAGGAATTTGGCTCATGAATATGTGATATTCCATAGAAGAGGAAACTACCTTATTGAAGGTGAGACCTCTCCTATAAATAGGAGCCTCATTTCCTCACATTTCGTTCATCCAAGTTTAAGAGATTTGAGAGACTCTCTCTCTAGAACTTTGGCCGAAAATCCTCTCTCTCTCTCTCTCTAGTTTATTTTCGATTTTTTCTTGTCTTGGCACCTAGGTCCTCACTCGACCTAGTGTTTAGCTCTGCGACTTCGAGACTTGTTCTTAAGTCGTAGTGTTTAAAAGTGCCCACTCACTGATTCCTTCTTTTCGAGTGATTTAGTGATAGAAACTTTCGTGGTTGCTCGAGGTGCCGAGGAAAGAAAGAGAGACGTGCTGCGAGGGGAGACGAGCGTTGTAAACTTTCCACAAGCTTCTTCAAAGTTCAAGCTTCAAGAAAGGTTAGTAAACTATTAGCTCATATTAGTTTTTAATTACATGTACTTGCACTTGTCTAGGTTAGTAAAAACTGTTTTACTTGTAAAAGAAAATTTTTAAAATTCCGCCGCTTACCGAAGCGTTAATTATTTTCTCAAACCCTAGATCGATTCCAACAGCCACAAGGGTGACTCTTAGTCTGGCGACACTTGCACTTTTCATTAGTGTTGGGGATCGCGGGTTACAAACAACAAGTATAACCCTCCCACTTAGTTTTTGGAGTTGGTACATCGACTCTTATAAGTTCGGAAACGGATTTCTTAGTTACAGAGCGACAGAGCGGACAACTAGAAAAGAATCCTAGATCTTCATGTTCAGAGCAGTGTTAGTGCATAAAGGCAAAAGGGACATACTCGGATCTTTTCCTATTTTCTATTTCGGGAAAGTGCATGAGGGAAGTATGAACTTCAACTCACTCGAACACTTGAAAGTTCGATATTACACATCTTTTTATTTTTTGGCTTGTCTACAAGGAGACCTCCCACTCAAATTTTCAAGAGCACATAGATTTTGAACATATGTGATATAGATATAGTTTTGAAAACTTGTTTGATTTGGATGACAAAATATTTTCTAGTTTGAAAATGAAAACGGTTTTTCAAAATTCAAACTAGTTTTGTAAAAATTCAATTTCAAATTAATTTTCAAAATTCAAAACATTTTAATCTTTCACATCATGTTTATAATCTTATAAAAAAAAAATTTCTCAAGAAAATTTTCTCATTAGAATTCTATAATTCTTGGTAGTGGGGCTGAAAATCCGGATTTCTAAAAAACTGGACTTTCGGAACAGCCGCGCACCTCGGAGTAAAATCACCATCACTGGTGGCTCCGATGTCCTTTTGACCTAAAACCGGTGGCATTAGAAAGAGGACAGACAAAGCTTTAATTTGATTCAAGAATCATTAAATTTCAATTTCTGAGCAGAGAGTTATGCAACTTTTAACGTTTTAGGAAGTTGTTAAAGCTTTTATTTGTGTTTTATTAGTAAGGTAATAACATGATATAAAAGAAATAACAACAATCATAAAACGATTCAAGTAAATAAAAGAAACTAGCAAGACAATATAACTAGTCACAAAATTTACTCGAAAATTTCTCAAACTTTTAAAACACGTTTTTCAATATAAAAAATTAAAAACTTTTAGAACTAATTCTAATGTGTTTTAATAACATCCCAAACTCGTAGAAAAACAACATGATTTTTAATTTAAAGGCAAGATCAATAAATTAAAAAAAATCTAAGAAAACAATTCTAACTTGTCACAAAATTAGTAAACTTTCGAAAACGATTTTCAAGCTGATAATTTTTAAATACATGTACATGCATATCTTTGACCATAGCTCTGATACCATTTGTTGGAATCGATCTAGGGTTTAAGAAAAAGTTTAACGCTTCGGTAAGCGGCGGAATTTTAAAAATTTTCTTTTTCAAGTAAAACGTTTTTACTAACCTAGACAACGAGCAAGCACATGTAAATAAAAACTATTATGAGCATAAAAGATTACTAACCTTTTAGAAGCTTGAATGTTGACGAGCCTTCATAAGGTTGAAAACGTTCGTCTCCCCTCACAGCACGTCTCTCTTCTTTCCTCGGGAACTCGAGCAACCACGAAAGTTTCTATCACAAGAATCACTCGAGAAAGAAAGGAATTAGTGTGTGGGCACTTTTAAACACGACGACTCGAGAACAAGTCTCAAAGTCGAAGAGCTAAAACACTAGGTCAAATGTGGACCTAGGTGCCAAAACAAAAACCGAAAAATAACTAGAGAGGGAGAGAGAGGATCGGCCACCACAAGGTCTAGAGAGAGAAGCTCTCAATCTCTAACTTATGTGGAATGACTAGAATGAGAGGAATAAGTTCTCTATTTATAGGGGAGGCATGAGCAAATCTTATTTCCTCTTTTCTACCCATGTTGGACGTTCATGACATGTCATGCAAGTCCTTGGATTTGTTTCCTCATTTGTTCTCTCTTAGTTGGCCGAAAACGCACTCTCCTTCTAGAGGAAATTTGTTTCCTCTTTTTCTTTTGGCAAGTATCATCATACATTAATGCAATAAATAAACTCTCATTCCCACTATGGCATGAACGAAATTCAGCCTTATTTTCCTTGGGTTGGACGAAATTTGAACTTCTAGAAGGAGCTTTTAGATGTTTCTTCATTTGTTCATGACAACATAAGAAAAGCCCATTAAGAATTTTCAAGTAAAATTCTATCAAATGAAATTAATCCTCAAGGCCCAAATTCTTTAAGTGGGCTGTGTAATTTAAATTTCATTTGTCATCATATGACAATGTCAAAAAAAAATTATTGACATTCATTTCGTCCTATGTCTAAAAAGACAAAAATACTCTTTAGACAATTTTCACAAAACTTGTCACGTTCTTGTTTTGACTTAGCTGCTAGTTTAACTATTCCTACTCGATGTGATTTGTGACAGTGACCTCATGGATCCTAATGAACAAAGCTTGAGCTAAACACTTGGAGTCAAAAGTTCACAAACCTTTTCCAAGTTTAGCTTAATGTCAACTGACTCCACTAAAGAGTTGACACTGAAAATCTCTCGGTTCAAATGAATTTATTTTTTACTCAAGAATTCAACCAAATTATGATGAGTGGATCCACTGAATATTATCTATGTTTACCCTTCATGAATATCATCATCTAGTCGGGATTTACGAAATTACCATTTTACCCTTCTAGCTATTACTTCCTCAACTCCTTTGTCGCTTGTGAATAAGTTAGAAACAATGTATTGACAAGGAGCTAACAAGTCACATTGTTTCATCCAAAAGAGTCAGGACTCAATTTGGACACTGGCCAGTTCATTTATTCACACTCCAAGGAACAAAGCATGAGGTGATATACATTGCATTTCAGCAATCTTGTACATGAATTCCATATCTATGAGAACTTCACAAAGTTACTCATGACATCTTCACAACTTAGGACTTCACCAATAGGGAACTCTGACTTTCTCAAATGAGAATACGTAAGGTGTGAAATGGCATGTCTCATTTCAGGATTAAGGTAAGCACGATACAATTCATACGTTGTGACTTCGAGACATAAGAGGTTAAATGGTTTGTTCTTCTCTTGTCTCTAGAAGTGCACTGGTCAATTCAGTACCTTCAGAAGATACCTAGAAGAACTATAGAGTCTCCAACTCTCAATGCCCCATAACCAGACATCATAGATTCTCCCAACAATCGTACTGAGGTCAATAGTCCTTTGACCCTTAGATTGCGAATATATCGTTTTAAGCAAACTATGAAGAGTTTGTTCATGCAAATCTACATTTGTCTCTTCGTAAGTTGTTTAGTTTGTTTATGGGCTAAAGACTAATGTTTGATCATAAAGCTTCAAACAGACAAGGAGGAATGAATGAACGTTTCAACTTTTTATTAATGAATAAGCAATTACAAGCAAGAGTCTTCATGAGACTTTATTACATCAAATGTACAAAATAAACACTACAACTCTTCTTGTGGGTACCATTGACAACAATTCATTTCGTCCTATGTCCTAAATGACAAAATTACCCTTTAGACAATTTTCATAAAACTTGTCTCGTTCTTGTTTTGACTTAGCTTCTAGTTTAACTAATCGTACTCGATATGATTTGTGACAGTGACCTCATTTATCCAAATGAACAAAGCTTGAGCTAACATTCTTGGACTCAAAAGTTCACAAACCTTTTCCAAGTTTAGCTTAATGTCAACTGACTCCACTAAAGAGTTGACACTGAGAATCTGTCCGTTCAAATGAATTTATTTTCTACTCAAGAATTCTACTTAATTGTGATGAGTGGATCCACTGAATGTTATCTATGTTTACCCTTCATGAATATCATCAACTAGTCGGGATTTACAAAATTACCATTTTACCCTTCTACCTGTTATTTCCTCAACTCCTTTGTCGCTTGTGAATAAGTTAGAAACAATGTATTGACGAGGAGCTAACAAGTTACATTGTATCATCCAAAAGAGTCAAGACTCAATTTGGACACTGGCCAGTTCATTTATTCACATTCCAAGGAACAAAGCATGAGGTGATATACATTGCATTTCAGCAATCTTGTACATGAATTTCATATCTATGAGATCTTCACAAAGTTACTCATGACATCTTCATAACTTAGAACTTCACCAATAGGTCCTGTTCAGAATCACATAGTGAATCCGAATCTGACTTTCTCAAATGAGAATACGTAAGCTATGAAATGACATGTCTCATTTCAGGATTGAGGTAAGCATGATTCAATTCATACGTAGTGACTTCGAGACATAAGAGGTTAAATGGTTTGTTCTTATCTTGTCTCTAGAAGTGCACTAGTCAATTCAGTACCTTCAGAAGATACCTAGAAGAACTGTAGAGTCTCCAACTCTCAATGTCCCATAACCAGACATCATAGTTTCTCCTAACAATCGTACTGAGATCAATGGTCATTTGATCCTTAGATTGTGAATATGCAGTTTTAAGCAAACCATTAAGAGTTTGTTCATGCAAATCTACATTTGTCTCTTCATGTGTTGTTAGGTTTATTTAAGACTATAGACTATAGATTATCATAAAGCTTCAAACAAACAAGGAAGAATGAATGAACGTTTCAACTTTCATTAATAAATAAGCAGTTACAAGCAAGACTCTTCGTAAGACTATATTACGTCAAATGTACATAAATAGAGACTACAACTCTTCTTGTGGGCACCATTGACAACAGATGGTAGTGTTATAGATTCTAAATTTTATCAGACATGAACCCACTAATCATATTATACTAATAACGTAACTTCTTATCTTATTTAGTAATCATCATCTTCTAGTGGGAAATATTTCTAACAATCTCCCACTTTGACCAGAGAAGATAAGTTACCATGAGCCATTTTACTGTTAGCCATCGTAGAGATAGTTTCAGAAGTTTGACCCAGGATTGAGATTCCCATCATATGGATTCCCAATTTTGGCATACTCCACAAATTATGTCGATTCGACTTACATCCCTTATATATCCACAGTCCATGCATTCATGCAAGTGTTCTCTAACTTACCTTTCAAGGTCAATTCAAATTGTTCATAGTAAATCAATTTACTTTAGAACATGTTAACACTTTGCATGTTTCAGACTATACACCAAACTTTATATCTTAAGATATGAACTCACCGTATTTGTTGGTGTACATCTCTTGGTGCCATTTCAGTTTGCACATGTGCATGCTCAGGTCTCATCACCACTAACATAGTGTGATTAAATATGTTTTAATAAGAACTTTAGTGACTTTCTTCCATTACTTGGTTATTTATTGTGTATCCTTGTTAGTCAAGGCATATTTAATACACATGACTTTAAGGATCTACAATTAACTAAAATAACTAAGTATCTCACTATTTTCAGAAATTTTCAATGTTCACGACACTCGTTAGTATTCTCGAAAATTCGTCATTGTCAAAGGTCTAATATTTAGTCCTTTTAATGACAATATCTTTTAGCCTCAACATTGACCTCATACCTTATCATAATAAGTATGTTTGAGACTTCATGGAACGAGCTTGTCGTTTCTAAACCTCAAGTTTCAGAATTTGTTTAGCTCAGTCAATTTACTTGTGTCATTCTTAGGTCTATCACTCAACGGTAATAACTATCTTAATGACACCTGTATAAGAATAACATTTATCGATCATTCAAAGAATATTGATCACAATAAAATCCATGAACCATCACGATTAGTTGTTCGTTTTTAAGGATCTACCTTTTGTTGTTTCAAAAAAGGTTTAGTATTTATAACTAACTTGATCCAATGTCAACAAGTAAACGAAACATGCTCCTCAAAGGACAGTTCATCTGATTTTATATGAGATCCCAAATGAACTGGTTCGTGGTATCAGAGAGAAGAGCAACATCGTTGCCAATATCTCTTCTCAAGGGTTCAATCCCTTAAGTACCAAACAACATCTACAAAGCCTGAACACATTCATTGTTCAATTTATAGATCTCTCTATTCCTTCAAGCTAATTGTTTGACAGAATGATCTACTAAAACTAGGTTTTATGACTTAAGACAAGTTAGTTTGATTTTTATTACTAAAGATCAAATCTTTCATTTAATGAAAGACATCGTTGATGATAACGACAAGGATCCATTAATGGATGCTTTCATCTTAATGGAAAGTCAATCATACTTCCATTTATTGTTCGATTTAATAGTTTCTTATATTCAATTAAGAATCCCATCATAAATGATGTATTTAATCCTGTAAAGGATTAAGTTATCTTTAATTTGGTACAATAGCGGCAAGATTCTAACTAAAGATGCTCTCATTTATTAATTGATTAATTATGACAAGTCAATAATTAATTACACTTCCATTCATATTATTGTCATGATTGTAATACTAATCCATTTTAAAGGATTCTATCATAAATGATGGTGACAGTCCTGGGAAGGATATTGCTATCATTGCATTGTGCAATAATGGTGAGATTCTTATAAAGATGCTCCCATGAATGCCTTGAACAATCGTAGCTATAATCCTTTAAAGGATGCTCCCACTCAATAATACGATTCCGGTGACTAGGATCCAACCAAGGATGCTCTCACTCAATTAATTCTTGTGGCCAGGTTCCATTCAAGGAAGCTCCCACTAAGTTATTGAACCTGAGTGTCTAGGTTATCTTAAAAGATCCTCTCACTCAGTCAATGTATCATCAATACTAACTATAAAAGTTGTGTTACCTTATTATCTCTTAATCACACAAATCATTTGTCGATATGAGATAATTATTTAGACATTACCAGAGTTCTAAATAATTCTTATTATATCAAAAACACATTTATTATAGCAATTTTAATAAATCAATAAAGGCTAATTAAAATTCTAACATAGTTTATTGACTCGGATAATATATTATTGTGCAACTACATAGTTAATGAACGGAAACACGTGTCCTTCATTTTTTATATTCAAATTTAAGGCTTAAGCATTCATGCATATATCAATATCATAAAAGCAATTTAAGGCATTCATATAATGAGTAGATAATTTTAATGACACGACATTTGTTCATAACTAAAGTAATAAAACATAAAGAAAGAAAAGATTCATCTTATATGGAATAGTCTTAAAAAACACTACAGTCAAGAAAACCTCGGATTATAAGTGACACATCCCATGTTCAAAAATAAATCCAAAAATGAAAGTAATAAAACTAGCGAGAAATTTTTAGATCTTCAACTGGAGCATAAGCTTCTCTACAATTCGGGCTTGAATCCGACATTGTTCAGCAAACTCTTCAACACCAATTTGTTCCTCCAGATCTACTCTACAATAAGAAAAGAAGTATGCTCA
Organism: Urtica dioica subsp. dioica; assembly: GCF_054948205.1. Taxonomy (NCBI): domain Eukaryota; kingdom Viridiplantae; phylum Streptophyta; class Magnoliopsida; order Rosales; family Urticaceae; genus Urtica; species Urtica dioica. The sequence goes on from NC_142756.1 coordinate 49,833,514, forward strand.
TGAATAATTATCCTTAAAAACAATTTTAGGATATCATGAATTTTAAGGTACTATACCAACATTTTTCTTGTTTTTTTCAAGCTCGGCCAAGTACAAAGGGCAATGCCTTCTCCAATGGCCTTCAGTGTCGCAGTGATGGCACTTGCCTACCATTTCACGCTTCTTTTCTTTTCCTTTTCCACTTATCTTGAAGTTTCTGCTTTCCTTGTTAGCGGGACCTCTCCCCTTCGAAGTACTAGGACGTGCCTTTGATGGCCCAGAACCAGAAGTCAATTTCTTCTTGGCTTTCGGCAAAGAACTTTTGTCAGCATACAAAGCTGACCTTTGTTCTTTCCTTGTCTAGTAATAGACTCGAAACATGAAGTTAAACGTTTGTGAAGTAGTTAGTCATCTTCATGATATGATCCCTCACAGGAGTCCCCGTAATCATCCTAGTGCTAGTGCTTACGGGTGAGTTCAATGCGATCTTGCTCGCTCTTCATCCCAAACATTTCCTCAGTGAGTCAAGGATCTCCAAAGTAGTCTCGTTTCCTTAAAACTTTGTTCGCAACGCATCAGATATGCTCGCGAGCATGTAGGCCATGGCTTTTTTGTTAGTCATGTTCCACCTATCATACTCTTCCCTTTAAACTCCGGAAGCAGTAGAATTAGGAAAGACATGTTTCTCTTCAGTGAGGATAAAGCGAATGGTTTCACTCACTAGCATAATATTCATGTTAGACTTCCGTTTCGGGAAGTTTTCACCAGTCAGGACGTCTTTCGACAACAGGGCCATAATAGGGTTCGACATGATTACTAAAATATAAAAGTACATATATATCAGTAATATGAAAAGAAATAAGATATAAATAATATTTAGGAAAATAAAAACATAATGCAACCAAGCACGGGATAAAATAGTAAATAAAGGAACCCAGTTTTTATATTCCATTGTAATCCACCAATAGCCACAGTCCGTCCCACTATGGTGGCGTAATAGTGTGCACCTAGTGAAAATAAGAATCATCTCAGATTAATTAACAATCATGGTTCATGTACACTTCATAACTATGTTCACTAACTACCAATAATTAGGAATCTTTGACCACATGAGCAACCGCCGGTTGGATTCATGCATGAGTAGACCCAACATTTCGACGGCAGCAAAAGTCTAGCCCAAACGCACTGACTTAGCTAGGACACGTTGGATTCATCCTTCCCGTCTATCGTCGGAGACAACCTTGGTATTGGAATCAGAAAAACCTGTCATTAGGAATAGATCACCATGTTTTAAACAAACCGCCGATCAAGCATGGATCTTTCATCCTCACGGTGTTGTGGCAATGTTGGAGGCCTATGACTCAATATACTTTCAGTATTTTAATTTTCTCTTAGCATTAACATTAATCTAGGTGATCCACTCGAATTAACTAAATCATATTAAAAACTCGAGTGTTACTAAACTACCCTTAAAAATAGTTACGTTTCGATATAGCTTAGTGATTAAGTATTCGTGACATTCTAATCTTGATTATCCTAATAGTATTCCTTCACGGAAAAGCTTCCAGCGAGGAGGGAAGACATCGTCTTTTAATATCCCTCAAGTTTAGCCTCGTATCGGCTTGGTGACAAAGCTCTCTGATCCGTTCAATTCATTTATTAAAACTATCCTAATCCAATTAGATAATTTAATTTAATAAATGAAAGCCCATGATAAGCACAAGCCATGAAAAACAATTTCTAAGTTATGGCTAACAAGCATGGCATAAGAAATTAAATAAACAAGCACGAGCAAGCAAGTATGGTTTGATTCGGTTTGATCGTTTCCTATTTTACTATTTAATAAATACTAACTAGATGAACCTAATCACATTAGTTCATAGATTTATATTGAGCACATTCCTATGCCTCCTTTGAAAAATAAATCAATTTCAAAAATTATTTATTTTTCTTAGTTTTTCCCAAAAATAATTTATTGAATAAGGGGAGCCCATTCAAATGTCCTTTAGAAAAATAAATCGATATCAAAATCACTTATTTTTCAATGTTTTAAATAAAACTTATTAGCGCCCAGCCTATATAATTATTTTAAATAAAACTTCAAAAAACTAATTTTTAGATAATTTTTTTATTTCGGTTGGGCCTTGGGCCCATCGGGCTAACGGGTTGTGACCTGATCGAATCCTTGTTGCCAAGGTATGGCTCAACAAGTTGGCTCGGACCAAGACACATGAGGACATCATGGCCGAGAGGTCATAATGCTAGGGGGCGGCCTTTTTGACAAGATTGTCAAAATAATGCGTCTCGTCGTCAAAGCGTCATAATCCTTCCGTCGTGGTGGTTCTCCTTCGGACCATCATGTCTTCTCGCAGTGGGTAAGCGTCTCGCCGAATTTCGTGATCATCGGATTACAACAAGTATAATAATGAAAATTACAAAAAAAACCTATACCCTTTGAATTTCGGGTTTAACAAAAAAATCTAGGAAAGCGAGAATAAAAAAATCTACGATCAACCCACGAATCACAATTCACATAATCATATATTGAATTGTATGAATTTCATATCACAATATAAATCTATTCTAACCATATAAAAAATTTAATTACTAAAACGAATCAATTAAATAACGCAAATCAATTAGCTCAGATACAACTTGTCGGTGATTATTGCACCTCAAACAACCATTTAAATACGGAAAATATTAATTACGCTATCATAAAGCTAATTAAAACATGGTTATTAATGAAACAAGATTTATTTTTACGTTATTTAATGAGCGCAAACGCAATATGTCAAGCAACCGATAAATTTAATGACAAGTTCAGAAGACTTACAAATTTGGGCTCACGAACCGAACCTTCAAGCTTTCACAATCCGTCTTCATTCTATAAAAGTCTCCTCATGATCAGACCTTCGGGATGACTCTGAAACTCGGATTCCTTCTCGTCGTGTTGATGAAAGCGTAGTCTTCCGAAACGTAATCTTCGAGGAAGATATGACTAATGAGTAGGCAACGATTCTTGATCTCACTTAGATTTGAACAGAAGGTGTTTCAGATCTTTCTTTCTTATTTCTCATAATGGAATTTAAGCAATTCCAATGGGAAGAGGAAGGAAGAGGATCGGCCACACCAAGAGGGGAAGGTTAGCCGATTCTTTCTGTAGTAAAATGAAGTAAAAAAACTGATCATTTTTGCTTCTCATGAACCCCCTATTTATAGCAATTAAAAGAAGATATTCTAGAATATATTATTTCATTTTATTTTGTTCACACTAGTGGATTTAATTGTTGGAATCGATCTAGGGTTTGAGAAAATAATTAACGCTTCGGTAAGCGGCGGAATTTTAAAAATTTTCTTTTACAAGTAAAACAGTTTTTACTAACCTAGACAAGTGCAAGTACATGTAATTAAAAACCAATATGAGCTAGAAGTTTACTAACCTTTCTTGAAGCTTGAACTTTGAAGAAGCTTGTGGAAAGTTTGCAACGCTCGTCTCCCCTCGCAGCACGTCTCTCTTTCTTTCCTCGGCACCTCGAGCAACCACGAAAGTTTCTATCACTAAATCACTCGAAAAGAAGGAATCAGTGAGTGGGCACTTTTAAACGCTACGACTTAAGAACGAGTCTCGAAGTCGCAGAGCTAAACACTAGGTCGAGTGAGGACCTAGGTGCCAAGACAAGAAAAATCGAAAATATAAACTAGAGAGAGAGAGAGGAAGGGGCGGCCAAGTCTAGAGAGAGAAGCTCTCAATCTCTAAAACTTTGGAATGAATCAATTGTAAGAAAAAGGGGCTCCTATTTATAGGAGAGGTCTCACCTTCTATAAGGTAGTTTCCTCTTCTATAGAATATCACATATTCATGAGCCAATTTCCTCTTTTCCCACTTGAGATGCTCGGCCAAGGATGCCTTCTAGAAGGCTTGGATTTGTTTCCATTTTTGTTCCTTGCCTTGCCTTGTTCTCTCTTGGCCGATTACCCTAATGCATCCTCATGCAAATTTGTTTCCTCTTTTTCTTTTGGCAAGTATCTTGATACATTTATGCACAAAAATATTCTCTCTTGGTTGGGTATGTTGGGCGCCTATGTCCTTCTAGAATGGGCTTCTAGAAGCTTTTCCATTTGTTCATGACAACATGAAAAAGGCCCAATAAGAATTTTCAATAAAATTCTTATGAAATGAAATTAATTCACAAGGCCCAATGATCAAGTCATGGCCGAGTGAAACATGTCATAAAATGACCTTGTCAAAAATTTATTGACATTCATTTCATCCTTTGTCTCAAAAGACAAAAATACCCTTTTAACTATTTTCGTTCTTGTTTTGACTTAGCTTCCAGTTTAACTATTCCTATCGATGTGATTCGTGACAGTGACCTCATGGACCCAAATGAACAAAGCTTTAGCTAAACACTTGGACTCAAAAGTTCACAAACCTTTTCCAAGTTTAGCTTAATGCCAACTGACTCCACTAAAGAGCTGACACTGAAAATCTCTCGGTTCAAATGAATTTATTTTCTACTCAAGAATTCGACTTAATTATGATGAGCGGATCCACTGAATATTATCTATGTTTACCCTTCATGAATGTCATCAGCTAGTCGGGATTTACTAAATTACCATTTTACCCTTCTAGCTGTTATTTCCTCAACTCCTTTGTCGCTTGTGAATAAGTTAGAAACAATGTATTGACGAGGAGCTAACAAGTCACATTGTTTCATCCAAAAGAGTCAGGACTCAATTTGGACACTGGCCAGTTCATTTATTCACACTCCAAGGAACAAAGCATGAGGTGACATACATTGCATTTCAGCAATCTTGTACATGAATTCCATATCTATGAGAACTTCACAAAGTTACTCATGACAGACTCACAACTTAGTACTTCACCAATAGGCCTTGTTCGGAATCACATAGTGAGTCCGACTTTGACTTTCTCAAATGAGAATACTAAGGTGTGAAATGGCATGTCTCATTTCAGGATTAAGGTAAGCATGATGCAATTCATACATAGTGACTTCGAGACATAAGAGATTAAATGGTTTGTTCTTATATTGTCTCTAGAAGTGCACTGGTCAATTCAGTACCTTCGGAAGATACCTAGAAGAACTATAGAGTCCCCAACTCTCAATGCCTCATAACCAGACATCATAGATTCTTCTAACAATCATACTGAGGTCAATAGTCCTTTGACCCTAAGATTGCGAATATATCGTTTTAAGCAAACTACGAAGAGTTTGTTCATGCAAATCTACATTTGTCTCTTCGTAAGTTGTTAAGTTTGTTTATGGACTAAAAGACTATGGTTTTATCATAAAGCTTCAAACAAGGAAGATTGAATGAACGTTTCAACTTTATTAATGAATAGATAGGCAATTACAAGCAAGAGTCTTCATGAGACTTTATTACATCAAATGTACAAAATAAAGACTACAACTCTTCTTGTGGGCACCATTGACAACATTAATCTCATCCCTTGGTTCTCATCTCATGAATCCTACTTTTTCTCTCATCTATCAGATTAGTATCTAGGATTTTATTTTATATGATAATATAAAATATTTTATTTGTTGAGAGAATATCGGAAAATATTTCTCCTAAATATAAGGAGAGAATATAGGACAATAACTAATTTCCTATATTTTCTCTCCTTTATTTTAGGACCAAATAAAGAGAATAAACTGGTATAAAACCAGTATCGAAAAATAGTCCACCTCCTGGTAGTGAGGTAGCGAATATTTTCTTCAGCACAAGGCCAGACCCAAAAATCCAAAATTATTTATTTACTTGATCCAACAATAAATAAATAACTTATTAATTGATTATTTACTTGAACCAACAATAAATAAACAATTCTATTATAAATAGTTATTTAATTCCGCAAATACTCATTTTTCAGAATTAATGCTGTCAATCACAATTATAGCAAGTGAGACTATAACAATGAAACCATTATTATATAAACGTTCTCATCCGCCTTTATCGAAGCCGAATCAGGGACTATGGACCTAATATTTGAAGCTTAACAAACTCGATCAAAAGACGAAACAGTCCTTTCTCTTTTACGTATTGTTTTGTCTAAGCTTGGTCGATACTCCACCGTGTAAGCCAAGACTGAACTCTCCCATAATACTAGAATTATATTTACTCATCGCGACAAGTGTCCACTGATTTAGTAGGTACGTGACCATGATCCTCCAGGTTCAACCCGTATCGAGATAGGTCAATTTGTTCCGTTATACCTTTCTCGTTATATATATACCCTAAGCACAGTTGCTTCCCCAGCGAAAGATTCTTCCGAACGTAAGCCAACTTCGGAAGTGCTAGCAATCTATCGGTTCTGGAATCAACCCTTAGGTGAGAGAACATTTACCTTCTTTCAGGAAGGCTAGATTGCGTATCTGTAAATCACTTTCTTCTACGATCATGTCCCGACTTACCAAAACACATATTTAGTTAGTGTTTCATTAGCCTTTAACGTGATGAATCAAAGAACCCGGTAACATGACCTAGAAGTCCATGGTTACTTCATGATTTAGATCAAGCGTAACTGTGACCATCATAAGCGACCTCGGCTAGTGCGTCGTAACGATCTTTAAATGACACATCTATCCAAACCAAAGTCTATCTGGGTCATACACTTACCAAAAGTGTAGAATGCTCCCACTGAGTGATCAACCTTCACTCATATTCTACATATATGACTTTATATAAGGCTTTCCAGGCAAATATCAATCATCGACCTTGTTTTAGTTCACCGTCCGAACTCTGATGCCCAGCATGCGACTCAGTTTGATACGAAGACTACAAATGATAGTTGTTATTGATTCTGAAATTTATCAGACCTCATCCCACTAATCATATTATACTAATAAAGTAACTTCTTATCTTATTTAGTAATCATCATCTTCTAGTAGGCAATATTCCTAACAAAACCTGCCTCGGCCAAATCAAGTCTCGAGAGAAATCACGTCGAATTTTTTAATCATCATTGAACCAATTAAACAACCCAAACATAGGACTCTATTCATAAGAATTAATATCCAATTTTCGAATTAAATTCAAACAAAATTCGGAATGAAAAACCATCTCATAAATAAACAAAAATCTTAGTGAAATGAGAGTCCACACGAGCTTAAAAACCACATTTTTCGGGCTAACCAAGAACAAAATCATAATAAAAACCCTATATCATAAATTCAGCGAAGCCGAGCCAAATTCCGAGTCGAATCAGAAGGAGATCACGAACCCAAGCTAGAAACTTAAAAAACCCCCAAACTGAAAACTCTAATTTCGGATTTTGAAGAAAAATTTCGAAAATTTCTTTACCTTGAGACAAACTTGAGTTTGCTTGGTTTTCTTGCTCAATCTCTTCCTCTTCCTCAGATGTCACGACGACGTTCTTAAATCCAATATAATCGAGCACCCGAAATCAGACAAATTAGGGACGAGGAACTGAGAATGACAACGAAAAGAATACGACGAAGCTCCACTTCGACGAATCTCCTTCTTCTTCTCCGGCGAAGCTCTTGACTGTCTTCCTTTCTTTCTCTCTGGCTTAGTTTGGTTCACGTCCTTCGTTGGGTCTTTTTTTTCGAGCGTTTCTGGAAGTGTCGAGTGAGAGAATGACGAGGAAGAAGACCCGCGGGATTTTATATGAGCAAGACTTGTCTATTTATTGTTCATTTAAGTCCTCATATTTTCTCCATCGCCTTAAAGTGACCCCGGACCTTAATTTTTCTTACAACTAGGTCTTGAAAAAAATATGTTGCAAAGGGGTCCTACCCATGCATATAATTACTTATTCAAATTCGTATTTAAATGGAGAATAATTATATGACTTAAACCGATAATTTTCTCGTCGATTTCGATTAATTAAATTGTATTCAAAGTGCCTCGGAAATAATTCTCACTCATGAGAATTTATATATTAAATTAATTTTCGGAACGCCGCCTCGGAAAATAATTTTCATTCTAGTCAACTCGAGATTTCACTCACTCGTTCCAAGATTACTCATCATTTTAATATATTAAAATTAATTTGATATACTCATTGGACCATTTCTCAAATAAGAAATTCATTTGCAACAACGGAAGCTCATTTTTTGAATTTAAATTACAATACAAGTGATACAAAAATTAATACTTTACATGTTAATATATACGATCATTCAAATACGTCGCTGCATATACTTATATATTTGTGTTTTATAATTTTTAATTTGAAAATTATGATATATATATATATATATATATATGAACAATTAAAATATAAGTGTTCGCAGTATCGTATATATTTTTATGTACAATTATTTTTATGAATTATTAAAAACAGGTTATGAGAATGAAAGACTTTGATGATATGAAAAAAGTGGAAGATGAATGTAAAAGTATAATGACGTGGTCTTATCCAAAGTAGCACTATTATATTTCCTTAATATTTTGTGGCAACCAAAACTAAGAGTTGCCAGGGAAAAAAAATTGATATGTAACGAATTTCTTGTCTTTCTTGCCAAACAGAGGTTTAAATGAAGATGAAAAAATAGAAGGTGAAAGCTCTTTTTTTTTTTTGGAATAATTTCACTTTTGCTCCCTGAATTTATTGACGAACCACAGACCTTATCCCGCCTTTTGTTTTGTAACAACCGGCTACCATCAACTTTATTAACTTTTTCAAAACTCATCCTTCCGTCAAATATTTAACAGATTTAAGGGTAAAATCGTAAAAAATGACATTTATCATTAAGCAGCTTTTATTAATTGATAATTAGATATGCTTGGAATTCGGGAGGATAAGAAAAGTCAATATTATATTAAAATGTTTAATCTTTCACTAGCAGATTGTTTCTTCAACTACCCACACTTTTTTTGTTTAATCTTTTCGTATTTATATTAAAATGGCTTTGCATAACTGAATTTATTTTAGTCTAAATAAAAAAACACAATATTCATTCCATCATGTAAATACACTAATTAGTCCATCTATTTAAAAGAGTAAGCCGGCCAACATGAATCACGATGGATGATTTTTTTTATTCATTTCTTTATTTATGTATTTTTTTGGGACTGTGATGATTTTATTTATGATTCAGAATTTTGATCCTATATATATATATATATTGAAAAATAAAATAAAAAATAACATATTTCTATCTATGATATTTTAATTACAATTTACAAGATAATGTACTACTACTATTAAATTAATTTCCTAAATAAATACACATTGTTCGTGTTCAATAAAACCTACTCATCAAACAGAGTCACATAATCAAACGAACACGAGACGTAGCTCAACAACTCTGGGATTTCAATAAAACCTCAATCTAACCTCAATCTGATTCATGAAATTCAGATTAAGAAGAAAACGTGATGTTTTCCTTGCCTTGACGTGAAATATGACGAACGCTTCTTCAGTCTTTGGGCCATCCCTTCTTTAACTCCGCCGCTGCATCACGGCGGTCGAATCCCTCGAATCATGCGAGCCAGATTTCGAACCCTAACAAGGAAATCCCAGTCCACGTAATCAATCAACCATAACAAGAACATCTAAACCCAATACCAGATTCAAATTTCGGTTTCAACACCATCTCAACAAGAATCCGAAATTAAACACATATCCAAGCAAAACAATGTTCAATAAACGTTACCCAATACTTGTATCAAGGTTTTAACCTCAAATCCATCATCAATTTGAAGGTCTACGCTCGGAATAAGAAAACCCCCGATTATATGAACGAACCTTAACCTCAAAATCCATTTTCGGGTTTGATTTTCTTACCCAAGTTTTCCGCGAATTCAGACTCCTTGGCACTCTCTCCTTCCTTTCCCGGCGTTCCTTTCCCGGTCGGCCGACCACGGCGGCTCGCGGCGATTTTCTCTCGGCCACGGCGCGCGCATCCACGGAGAGCGCGAGTAATCAACTCCTCGCCGGTCTCCTCTTCTTCGTCCCTCTCTCTCCGTTGCTCCTTTCTCAGCGGGTCTCTTCTCCTTGTTGAACACCGTCGAACACCCGCGAAGAACCCCCGGCGAAGCTCTACTTCCTCGTGCGGGCTCTCCAACGAAGGTCAAGTCCTCGTGCGGGTTATATTAAAAAAAATTAACCGTTAAAAATACAAAATGTAAGGGTATATTGGTAAATTTATGTTTAAACTCATTTTATACAACGACACTTGTCAAATTCTGTTAGAAACTTTAACGGAAGGATGAGTTTTGAAAAAGTTAATAAAGTTGATGGTAGCCGGTTGTTACAAAACAAAAGGCGGGATAAGGTCTGTGGTTCGTCAATAAATTCAGGGGGCAAAAATGAAATTAATCCTTTTTTTTTTTAAGCTCTTGGCTCTTCACAATCTCGAGACAGGAAACCAAATAAAATATGGCAGTGTACATAATGTACTTACAATATTGGTTCTTGATCTGTTTGAGCATCGATCTAGTTTTACAAAGAGGCAATAACAAAAGCCAAAACCCACTCAATCGCATTGGTTATATATTGAGTTTTTATTTGATTTTATTAAAATCTATATCGTTATCTCTGTCCTTTTTGGGTGTGTGATCACTCGTGAGTCGTGTCTTGTGCACGTGATTTAGGAGTAGAATATGCATAAGTTTTGTGCATAAAATTCCACAATCGCAGATATTAAGAATGATATTGATCACATGCGCGTCGAGAGGGTTTCCATTGGCCATTTGCTTTCATGTACTTCGAGTCTTCGACCCAATCCAAAATACAACATCTCAATTCTCAATATATTATCAATCTGATTTTGCAGATAGAATTATTCAGATTCGGCAAGCTTTCACATGTCCACCGAGCAACTTAATTAATATATATTAATTCTTCTACGCGATGTGAGTGTCATTATTTTGTAAGATTCTCAATGCCAATAGTGCCACACAATAACATACACATACTAAACAGTAAAAATGATTCTTAATAATCTCACGAGTACAAACTCTTACCGACTAAACCATGAAGAATTATGTCCACAACTAAGTGTGTTCTGTGTTTACTCGAATAGTTGGGGATTTTTATTGTTCCTGATATTTAGCCTCAGTATTTGTAATTTGTTGAGATAAGTATTAGCTAAGTTGTTTATTCTTCAGGCCTTATCTTGTATATATAATCCCTGAGATTCATTAATAAATTTAACGAGTATTTTCACTCTTCTACAAAATCTCCCATAGTCAAATTCTTTATGGTATCAGAGCAGAACAAAACTCGATCTCAATGACCAAATACGGCCCACAGTATGCCCTCACCTCCTTTTCCGAAATACCACCACCAATCCTAAATACCTCCGATCAAACCTCAAACACCATCACCTGTCATAAGCTAAATGGCCAAAATTACCTTCAATGGTCTCAGTCAGTCCAGATGTTCATCTGTGGTCGCAGCAAAGACGACTACATCACCGGAGAAATCAAGGCTTCGAAGGCAGATGACCCGAAATTCAGAGTCTGGAAAGCTGAGAACAACATGGTAATGTCATGGTTGGTCAACTCCATGACTCCTTAAATCGGAGAAAATTTCCTCCTCTACTCAACGGCATCCGAAATATGGGAAGCAGCTCGAATCACCTTCTCAGACTCCGAGAATACATCAGAGCTGTTCGAAACTGAAAATCTCCTCCACGGCACAAAACAAGGAGATACTTCAGTCACTCAGTACTACAACACTTTGACCAGACTTTGGCAGAGAATTGATGTATACGATCAGCACAAGTGGAGTTGCCCTGAAGACTCCATCCTCTACAGCAAAATCATGGAAACAAAACGGGTGTTCAAGCTGTTGTCCAGCCTCACGAAAGAGCTGGACGAAGTCAGGGGAAGGATCCTGAGCACAAAGCCACTCCCATCTCTCCGCGAAGCATTCTCGATGGTCAGACATGAAGAAAGCCGACGGAAGCTCATGATGAGCAGCTTGATCGCTCCACCTATTATGCCAAGCCCTCAAGATGCCTCAGCCTTAGTCGCTGACGATGAGACACAAAGCTTTGTTGCCAAGGCTGCGTACAACAACAACAAGCAAAAGAAGAACCGCCCATACTGCGAGCATTGCAAGAGACCAGGCCACACTCGCGACACCTGCTGGGTAATCCATGACAAACCAGCCGATTGGAAGCCATCGAGGTACTCGAAGGAGCACGAACCTCAAGCCAACGCAGCCACTACTAATCCATTCAGCCCGGAGCAACTGGAGATGCTTCAATGTATCATTAAGAAGGCCAATCAATTAGGAGACCCCTCTAAAGCAGGTTCCTCTGGATTAGTAGCGCAAAGAGGTATACAACTTCGAGCCCTTCAAGCTATAAAGGCATATCATGTGAATACAGACTTCTCATCTGTGTGGATAATGGATTCTGGAGCATCGGACCACATGTCCAGTAATCTACAATTATTCACCAACTATTCTCCATGTGATGAGGAGTTATATGTCACTATTGCTGATGGAACACGAGCCTTGGTGGTTGGTATTGGAGCTGTTACCATTTCACAAAAGCTCAAGCTAAAATCTGTGTTATATGTGCCTACTTTACATTGCAACCTCTTATCAGTACATAAGTTGAATAGAGACTCTTGTTGCCTAACCATATTTGATGTTTTCTCTTGTTCTATTCAGGGAAAGAGCTCGGGGATGATGACTGACAATGCTGAGATGTGTGGCGGACTCTATCTCCTCAAAACAGCAATCCTACCTACAAAGTAGCATCCACTTCAATTCTGCAAAATAAGTTAGATTTTCCTCAAAATGATAGAGATATCATGATTTATCACTATCGTCTAGGCCATCCTAATTTTGTGTACCTCAAGAAAATGTTTCCAAATTTATATCTCAATAAAGATGCAACTTTGTTTCAATGTGATGTGTGTCAATTATCAAAGCATACCCGAAGCTCATATAGTCCTAAGAAATATGTTTCCTCTAAGCCATTCTCGACCATACACAGTGATATTTGGGATCCCTCACGGATAAAAAAATATTAATGGTGCTCGATGGTTCATATCAATCATTGATAATCATACAAGATTAAGTTGGGTCTACTTGATGAGAGAAAAATCCGAGGCTAGCTCTATACTTATACAATTTCATAGGATGATAAAAAATCAGTTCAACTCTGAAATTCAAATCATACACTCTAACAATGCCAAAGATTACTTCAATTATCAACTCAACCAATACTTCCAAACACAAGGGATCATTCACATAAGTTCTTGTGTACAAACACCCCAACAAAATGGGATAGTAGAAAGGAAAAATAGACATCTCTTAGAAGTTGCTAGGTCTCTCATGTTCACTTCACAGGTACCAAAGCATTTTTGGGGAGAAGCCGTATTAACTGCCACATATCTCATAAATAGAATGTCATCAAGAGTCCTCAGTTTCAAATCTCCATGTGAAGTCCTTCGTGAGTCATTTCCTACAACCAGACTAATCTCCACTATCTCTCCTAAAGTCTTCGGGTGCTCGGCTTTTGTACACACATATGATCATAGTAAGTTAGATCCTAGATCTATTAAATGCATCTTTATTGGCTATTCATCTACACAAAAAGGATATTAGTGTTATTCGCCTCAAAATAGAAAAGTCTATGTATCCTATGATGTTACTTTCCACGAAAACCATCCTTTCTACTCTAATTATGGGTTTCAGGGGGAGACACAGGATACTAATCCTCTTGAAATCCAGAATTCATCGTCACAAAATGAACCACCAAGCCTACTCGATTATATACCAAATCCTGAGCCTGACCATGAGCAAAACTGTCCCAACAATGGCCAATCACAAACACATGTCCAGCAGCCTCAAGAAGCCAACACACATCCACCTGTCCAGCAGCCTCAAGAAGCCAACACACACCAGCAAATCCACGAAGCATCCCCGGCTCACTCCTTGGCTAGAACAGAAGAAAATAATCAAGGTAACAATAGTCCTAACTCATCTGTTTCTAGTGTACCTGATAACGTGGCAGATTTGGATCTACCAATTGCTTTGAGAAAGCCAACACGAGCATGTGGTCCATACCAAATTCAAGACTACATTTACTATGGTAATCTGTCCACAAGGTTCAAGGCATTTGTGTCCCAAGTGGACCAAGTCACGATACCAGAGTCCATTCAAGACGCAATGCGGAGTCCAGAATGGAGAGAAGCGGCTAATGAAGAAATAAAGGCACTCGAGAAGAACAACACTTGGAGCATTACAAAGCTGCCTGAAGGGAAGAAAGCAGTTGGGTGCAGATGGCTCTTCACAATAAAGTACAGATCTGATGGCTCGATTGAAAGATACAAAGCACGACTCGTCGCCAAGGGATATACTCAATCCTATGGGATAGATTACCAGGAGACGTTCGCACCGGTGGCTAAGCTGAACACAGTCAGAGTCTTGACGTCAATTGCTACAAACCTGGAATGGTCATTATTCCAACTAGACGTAAAAAATGCGTTCCTTAACGGCACTCTTGAGGAAGAAGTATATATGGAGATGCCTCCTGGATTTGAGGACGAACGATCAGGGAATCAGGTGTGTCGACTCCATAAATCCCTCTACGGACTCAAACAGAGCCCAAGAGTGTGGTTTGGTCGATTTACCCAAGTACTGAAGGATTGCGGATACAAACAAAGCCATGTTGATCACACTCTATTCACAAAACACTCTAATCAAGGAAGATGTACGATTTTGAGTGTATATGTGGATGATATAGTCCTCACTGGAGATGACCAGGATGAAATCGACAGGCTGAAGAAAGAGCTCGCTGCCGAATTCGAAGTAAAAGATTTGGGCCAGCTCAAATACTTCTTGGGAATGGAAGTAGCAAGGTCCAAGGTCGGAATCACAGTGTCACAACGAAAGTACACCCTGGATTTGCTCAGGGAAACTGGTATGTTAGGCTGTAAACCTGTCGATGTTCCTATGGATCCTGCAGCGAAATTGGATATGATAAGCACGGAGAAGGGAGTCGATAAAGGCTAGTATCAACGGTTAGTTGGAAAACTTATCTATCTGTCTCACACTAGACCAGATATAAGTTTTTCAGTTAGCATGGCAAGTCGTTTCATGAATGATCCATCTGAGATCCACATGGAATCAGTAATGAGAATTCTTCGGTATCTGAAGTCCTCTCCAGGAATGTGCTTACTCTTCAAGAAACATGACAGTCGAGGCATACAAGTGTTTACTGATGCTGATTGGGCAGAATCAAGAGCAGACCGAAGATCAACCTCTGGAATGTACTCATTTGTCTGGGGAAATCTGGTAACGTGGCGGAGTAAGAAACAATCTATGGTTTCAAGGAGCAGTGCCGAGTCCGAGCTAAGATCATTAGCCCATGGAGTGTGTGAAGGTATTTGGTTGAAAAAGCTCCTTGATGATTTAAAGGCCCCAGTTGATGGTCCTATTCAGATGCTATGTGATAATCAATCAACGATCAGCATTTCAAAGGACCCAGTTCAGAGTACGAAGCACGTCGAGATTGACCGTCACTTCCTGAGTGAAAATATTGAAGAAAACATAATCTCCATGATTGACATCTATCGCCGAGCTTGAGGGGGAGTGTAGGATTATGTCCACAACTACGCGTGTTCTGTGTTTAGTTGAGTAGTTGGGGATTTTTATTGTTCCTGATATTTAGCCTCAGTATTTGTAATGTGTTGAGATAAGTATTAGCTAAGTTGTTGCCTATTCTTCAGGCCTTATCTTGTATATATATTCCCTGAGATTCATTAATAAAGTTAACGAGTATTTTCACTCTTCTGCAAAATCTCACATAGTCAAATTCTTTAAACCATCTCCTATTTTTTTTTCGAAAAGACAGTTAATGTATAAATGAGACATACAAACATCTCTCTCTCTCTCATTGACTAATAAACCATCTCGTATTTTTTCAAAAAGATAGTTATGTATAAACGAGACATACATACATATCTCTCTCTCTCTCTCTCAAATTTAATATACACAATTTATAACTAGTTATCTTCAATTAATCATATTGTATTAGCAAAAACGAAACATTAGTATATCAATACTCAACGTTAATAGTGTTCTTAGTGGGTCAAGCTAAGACGATAATTTAGCTTATAATCTGATATAAAAAGGATAATATTTGTAGACAAGAGGGAGGAAACTGATTCTTTCTAGAAATGGTTTTATCGGAACTCTATGTTTATGTATTCAAGATCGACACTTGTTCTTATCCTCTCTCTTGTTTTTTTCTCTGGCTGCTGTTGTTTTCTTGTTGTTGCAAATTGTGGAGTTTCCCTTCTATTTATAGAGGAAAAACTATTTGCGAGTTCCAATTTTGCCCTTCCTAGATCTGTATAATTACAGTTATAAGAATAGTAAAGCACTCCGCTCCAAATCTAAAAATATTTCCCTCAATTGGATTGATTTCCACCAAAATCAGTCCATTTATTTCATAATCGTGTATATAATTTTCATGTATCAACAAATAGTTTAACAGAAAATTAAGTGATGCGATGGTATAAAGAATCGAGTATAAACAACATAAACAATACCGTAAGTATTTGAATATTGTTTCCTTAAAAATAAATGAAATTATCGCGGGTAATTAAATTGTTGATCTTAGTATATAGCGGAGATTCTCTAAATGAGTAATCCATCATCAACACACTAATCAGTGTATTAAAGAAAAAATTATCAGTATAAGCAAAAATATATTTATATATAACACACATACATATACATTTATAATCACACACACACACACACATATATATATATATATATATATATATATATATATATATATATATATATTTTATCAGCCATATTAATATCATAAACCCCAATAGATCACATATACTATAATTACTCTACTACTTTATGTTGATAAAAAAAACACAAAAAGAGATCTGCATGGTAAATACGTAGAAATTGAATTTCGGGGAATGACGTCGAAATTCCATGTTTTGGACATTATCGACACAAAAATAATCATTTGTCGTTTCGCGTATTTTTGTCGTCGATATTCCCCGGAATTTTGACCGTGCCCACATTATTTCGACGCCGTCTGTGCAAAATCAACAATATTTCTGTTATTTCTTAGAAATTTTGGCGACATCCCGTGCTATTCCCACTGTTTTGTGCCGACAGTTTGAGTTTATTTTAATGGACTGACTACTGTGATCTCCAAGAACGAACCGATGGTTACTATCAACCCCACCGTCATTCAACCTACTATTGAGTCTTTTTTATCTATGCTGAACTTAGTGTGTGTTTTGAACTTATCTTTGTTTTTGAACCTATTAAATGTTTTGGACCTTTTGTTTATGTTTTTTTTATGATATGTGAAATTATTACGTGTGTTGGAGACTTGAATTTGGAGTTTAAACTTATTATGTGTGTGTTTGAAATTAATTTTGTTACGTGTTTGAAGTATGAATTTTATTTGTTATATTAAGAATTATGCAACATTATTTCCGTTGATATTTTCGTGTTTATCGAAATTTCTATCGGTATCGCGATTTTCGTCGGCATAATTTTTTCAAATTTCCACTTTTCTTCATCGCAATTCTCATTCGGCCACTGCAATTTCCGTTTTTTAAGATTATTGGTACGAAATCGGCAATCGTGTAGATACTTATCTCCAACGTGGCTGATACTTTTATTTTTACCAAAACAGTGGTGGTAAAAAGTAAAGGGAAAATTATTTTAGAGGCCCCACAGAGTGGTCCATCATTGCATTGCACAAATTTGTGTGGGTGAGGAAGAGCCAATGCAATCCAAAGCTTGTACATCCTTTGTTTTGTTTTTATGTGACGTTTTTGACGTGCAAATTCAAAATTTGACAGTACAGTTATTTATTTTCATAAAAAGATTTAAAAAAAAAAACAGTACAGTTATTCGTTTAATCAAAATAGGCCCATAAGCTGAAACCCTACTAAAAAGGCTATCAAATAGAATGCAGTTATACACGATATGATCATTATAAAAATAATCATTCACTTCTTTAACCTTTCTTTCTTTATTTTATATTATGGTGATCTCCTTCCGCAAGAAATCAGTCAATCAATGCGCAACCAGGATAACAATAATAATTCACATCAAAGTTATGTGACCAGTCACCACCAAATTGCCAGACTGTGCAATGAAGTCTGCTTTAAATGTAATCCCAAAAAAGACCAAAAATTTGAAAGGAAAAAATAAAGACCCGTAAAAAACAGAACTTGTCCAGCTGTGTAGCTATTTTCCCGAATATCTCCAACGTCTCTCACTGTAAAGGCTAAAGAAAGGTCCAGAGAAATGTCTTAAAAACAAAAAAGAAGAAGAATATCATATGGTGGTATTGGCTTGATTGGATGTTGAAATTTTAATATTTTATAGTATTTTCTTTCCAATTTATCAACAGCTTTCCTGAGATGGTAGAGTGTGCCCAATTATACTTCCAAGATGTGTCTTTCTTTGTTCCCTCTTTGGCTTCCCATACAAGTGATTCGAGCCAATGCCGTACACTGTGCATGTATCTCTTAAGCTAATTATTTAATAGCCTACAACAATAATGCTAATACACGATATTTTAAAAGTTTCTGATCAATTTTTTTGTGTATTTTATTTTTCTTTCTACATTTTGTCGATTTTAATAACACTTGAATGCTTTAAAAAAAAAATTAACACTTGAATCAAATAAAAAGAGCAATTTCTAAGATACGTGTAAAGTTGTAATACAAATATTAACAAACGCATATATAATTATATGGACTTCGCTTCTTATAGAGCTTCGTGTTTATGAGAGACATGAATGCACAAACCAAATACGAACATTAACATAACATTATATATGCCACGTGTAACTATGATTAACAATGCAGGTTTCCCAAAATTAGTAGCTCGACGATAACATTTGGCAAAAGTATATGTATTATTATTACATAAGCCTTAATTGGAAAATTGAATCACGAAGGGCAGGTTGTAAGATATTTTAATGAACTGCGAGGCCATAGGATAAAAAAGCAGATCATGATTGTCATTATTCCCTATGAAAACATATGACTTTATGGGGTTTTTTTTTTGGATCGAAAACTATATTGATGGGTTGCTTAATCAGTGAAATGCCAATCCTTGCCAGCCAATCCCACTTTACTCAGTTCCCCACATTTCCCTATTTTTCATCGTACCATTAGTATTTTTATTTTAAGGAGTATATTATTACTATTTTTTAAATAGAAATATTCATAACTAAATCTTCATATATTAATATTACCATTAGTACATTCGCAAAATGCGTATATAATTGGCCCATATAATAATTTCACTCAATTATAATCCACGCATCTCGAGGACAAAAGAGAAACCCGAATTTGGGAATACAATTATCTTTACTAATAATTAAACGTAAAAAGCGTGGTATTGTACAGTACAGTACTAATTCTTACTTACTGCCTAGCTGGCAGTGCCCATAAAGCCACAAAAAAAAAAAAAAGATAAATTGATGACATTACGTTAGTCACACTTGATTTTGCCCTACTCTCCACTGCGCTCGTCGTTTTCACACTCGGTTCACTTCTACATAACCCATCATCGATTTTGATTGTAAATATACTTCACAGTGTTCACACATAATTAACACATGGTCACATAGAAAAGAGAGAGACGAGGGTTGTGTTTGGTTTTCATTCCAAAAACTGTTTTTCACTTTTTGAGTTGAAAAAATTGAAAACAGAAAGTAAAAATGTGTTTGTTTTAATTTTTCGGAAAAAAATTTCAAAAAATTTTGAAGTTGTTTTGTAAAAAAGTAAAGAAAACTGAAAACAAATAAAATGTGTTTTTGGAAATTTTTTTCTTCTCAACTCTTCTCCTTCTCCTCATCTTCTCTTTTCATTATTTCAAAAACAAAAATGAAAACTATAACAAACACTTTTTTCAGTTTTTTCACTTTCTCAAAAACAAAAATGAAAACTGTACCAAACAGCTTTTTGAAAACAACTGCAAAATAATTTTTCAGTACAACTACAAAAATTAGAAAATAGAAAACAAAAACTTTTTGAGTTAACTACCAAACACAACCGAGAGTGTTTGTTTGCAGTGATTGAACTAATTACTGATTGACTTATTTGATTAATTGTATAAATATTACATTGACTATTGATCTCAGCTGTTGGCTTCTAACTGACTCTAACTAATGCATATTGACACCTAATCTTAGCCGCTCATAAATACAGCTCGTTACTACATTACGCTATACTTGATAGTCACGGATATAATCACTGTTTTAGCAATACATAGGATTTGTTTGTTGATAACGTGACCCGTGACAGCTTTAGAGGGAACGTTTTGACTAAAAATTAGAATGACATAATTTAGCGTAGCTTTAGCAGTATTTTCCTTGACTCTAAAATATCTAGCTAGATTTGCCCCGCTAAATTTTGAGATTGTCTACCAACTTTAACAAAATAATTGAGTCAACTCACTATTTATTTTTATAAGCTAAACATTCTCTAATAATTGGTGTATATTATTAGTAGGACGTGTAACCCAATTACCCAACCCATGCATCGCGAGCGAGTAAATTTTACAGATTTACATTCCAAAGACATGTAATGGATTTGGACCTATGCGAGAGCAAAAGAGTATAGTTATCTATTCAATTTCTGTGTTTTTTTTTTTTTTTTACCCCTCGCTGTTCCAGAGGACAGCCTGGTAAGCTAGCTGTAAAATGCCACGTGGACCAACTTTATTCGCCAAAAAAAGTACCACTCTTTTTCTATGGACAGACGTGCCCGTACCTTGCTCTACACAGTGACCAGCTATAGTCCAGCTAATAATTCGAGCAAAATACTTAACGGCTACATTTTTAAATACATTTCTCTCTCTCCGTTTTTCAAAAATAATAATATCTTGGGTTCTCTCTCTCTACTCCGTTTCTAATATATCGGAGTTTGTGTCCGACGTGGAGTCCAAGGTGGCATCCCGTAAGAGATGACGTGGCCAATGAGGTCCTTGTAAGAGAAGCCGGGCATTAGAAATTTTGGCTATAAATAAGACACAAATTGTGACCCTACTCAGTATTTCATAGTAAAAGCTTCACAATCGTTCTCTCTCGGTCTCTCCGACTCTCTCTTTCTATTTCCTCATTGTTCAGTCTCGTCGGAGATTTCAGTTTCAAAGATGTCAAACCTAGGGATTGTTGTCGTATTTAGTCTCGTTATGCTTCTGGGCTCTGCCAGCTCGGCAAAGTTTGAGGAGCTTTATCAGCCTGATTGGGCTTTGGACCATTTCGTCTATGAAGGAGAAGTTCTCAAGCTCAAACTTGACCAGGCTTCTGGTAAAATTTATCAAATATAATGGCTTCAAGAATAGCAATTTTATATTTTTGACTTGATACAATTATGTTGTTAAATATTTTCAGGAGCTGGGTTTCAATCAAAGAACAAGTATTTGTTTGGGAGAGCAAGTGTTCAAATTAAGCTTGTAGAGGGTGATTCTGCTGGAACAGTCACTGCTTTTTATGTAAGTCTTAATTCTGCATTTTGTATGTTCAATTATTGTTAGCATGTTTTAATTGCTTGCTTTATTTTACTGTTTATAATATTGATTCGTGATTTGACCTTTGCATTCAAAGTTGTACACAGCTCAGCTTTCATTTACTGGCTCATTTATAAATAACTGTAGACTATAGTCCTACTACCACACTTAATTACTACCTTCAATAATTCACAAAACATAAATGGCCCACTTCGACCGTGACCTATATTTAATCCTGTTTGACTCCATTCCAAGAATGATAAATTAACAGAAACATCTCGTGACTCTAGTAAATAATTCGTGGCATCACATGTTATAATCCACAGATGTCATCGGAGGGTCCAACGCACAACGAGTTCGACTTTGAGTTCTTGGGGAACACCACAGGAGAGCCGTACTCGATCCAAACCAATTTGTACATAAACGGAGTGGGTAACAGAGAGCAGAGACTCAACCTTTGGTTCGATCCCACTAAAGAGTTCCACACCTACTCTATCTGTTGGACCCAAAAACGTGTCATGTAAGCCTCTATAATAGTTTAATTAATCACGTGACAAATAATGTATTTGTATTTCCTCTAATTAATCAATGTTATAATTCTCTTTTGTAGGTTTTTGGTGGACGAGACCCCAATCCGAGTTCACGTGAACATGGAGGAGAAGGGGATAGCGTACCCGAAGGACCAGGCTATGGGCGTGTACAGCTCCATCTGGAACGCCGACGATTGGGCGACTCAGGGAGGGCGCGTGAAGACGGACTGGTCCCACGCGCCGTTCTTCGCGACTTACAAGAACTTCGACATCAACGCGTGCCAGGTAAGCGCGAGTGAGAAGTGCGTGGGCGGAGAGAAGCGGTTCTGGTGGGACGAACCGGCGATTTCGGAGATGAACGTTCACCAGAGTCACCAGCTGATGTGGGTCCGGGCTAACCATATGGTTTATGACTACTGCTCTGACGTGGCACGATTCCCCGCCGTGCCCGAGGAATGCGTTCATCACCGCCACGCCTGAAATGACTGCAATACCCTTCCTCTTTCTTTGTATAAAGAATGTTTTGGGACATGTGCTCCATGTTTTTCTTTTGTCCTTCAAATTTTATTTTGCTTTTGATGTTTTTGTTGGTTGTTTATGTCCACGATGTAAAATATAATTTAGCTGTTGATTAATTATAATTTTGTTTCTAACTCTTGGGTTGTTGCATAAATGATTTCCAAAATCTTAATTTTATTAAGTGAACACAAATGTTTTCTTACGAGCCAAATTGTTGGGGAACCATTAGCTCGTGTTATATGACCGAGTTTGTTGGTACAAAACTATTTTAAATGAAATATTTTTTTTTTATTTTGTCATGGTCGTCAATAATAATCTATTTGATTCAAACCATTTTTTTTTCCGATTTTACAAATTATTAGGTATATTTATGGTTCTAGAGGGAGTTAAATTATGAAGCGCGTTGATATGGACATTCGCACTCTCTTTCTCTTTGCTTCCACGCCGATTTCTTCTTTTCCGTCATGATTTCTGTTCTTCTTCTTCTTCACCAAAGATGAAAAAGAAACACCAAAATTCAAACTCTAAGTTAAAGCCACGATCAATAAACTTAAATCATCGCCACTAAAACGAGAGATGCTCAAAACAAGATTGATTTCGGAGGTATGTTGTTAATTTTTATTTGGTTTGCTTGAAAAAAAATTTTCCAAAAACAAAAAATCGTTATGTCGACAATGTCAATAAATCAGATAGATTATTGACCCGACCATATGAATAGAAAAATTTCATTTTATAGACCTACAAACTAACAAAATATCGGGATTAGACCTCCCACTTTAAAAATATCTAAAAATTGACTTTTGTCTTAATTTTGGACACAAATATCCTTTTGAATAAATACACTCATTTCACTTTCACTCTCTATCTTTTCAATCCCTATTTCGGTCTTTCATGCTCGATTCCGACGAGATATAACAAAATTCAATGAGATCCGAAGGAATCCGACGAGCTATGATAACCTAAAATGACAAAATTTTACGTGAATTAAACTTTTTCCGCGTAAAATGTCCAAAAAGTATGAATTTTATCGTATAGCATCGTACATTATCATACGGCATCGTACGTTACAATCATAATGTACATTATAATTTGTATGAATTTTATTGTACATTATAATATTAATGTATCGTATCTCATCGTACGGCATCGTACGACATCGTACATTATAATTATAAAATACATTATAATGCTTATAAATGTTATCGTGCATTATAATTATAATGTATCAAATCTCATCGTACGACATCGTACGATATCGTACGTTATAATTATAATGTACATAATAATTTGTATGAATTTTATGTACATTAAAATTCATACAAATTATAATGTACATTATAATTATAACGTACGATGCCATACGATAATGTAATAAATATTTTTCTAAACGAATAGGTTTTATGCATAAATGAATAGGTTTTATGAAAAACTTTATATTCCACCATGTATGATATAATAAATATTTTTCTAAACCCTATAGATATTTCTGACACCGTCTCGAAGCAATCCCCGAGGCGAGTCATGTTTCTTATGTCACAAACTTTACTAGCATGTCGTCTAAGTAGACTTCCATAGTTTTGTCGAATTCTTTGGAGAATATTCTATTGGCTAACCTTTGATAAGTCGCGCTTGCATTTTATAGCCTAAAAGGTATTACTTTATAGAAATAGATTCCTCTATCTGTAATGAATGTTATTTTCTCTTGATCATCGGGATGCATCAATAATAGATTGTATCCCGAGAAAGCACCATGAAAGCTACCACCTCGGGAGACCTGCCTATATTTTTTTGGGATACAAGTACCATCCAAAAAAACGTTACTGGGTTGTCGCAATACGTACCACCTCTACGATTCCGGACCTCGTCTGCAGTCCCCGAGGGTGAGCACACTATTATCAGTTTGACTTGGGACTAAGCTCTCAACCAACTCACCAACATAGATTGAGCTATTGGTATGAGCCCGTCGCGGCATATAAAAACTTGGTTTGGGCTAATTAACATATTGATCAATCGATGCATGTGGAAGAAGGGATCTTTATCCCTCAATTCAAACAAGCAATCCATCTCTTCTTGACGGTGTTGAGGTCATGCAATCTAGCCATGAAAAAGAAGAGCTCGAGCATCTCAAAAGATCGGTAGCTAAAGCTACAACAGAACAAAGAGTTGTAAACTCTCGCGTTCAGAATGCAACAAAGTGCTGCTCCCAAGGTCGATCGCCTCATCGAAGAAACGATGCGAACTCCTTTTACCACAAAAATTACGAAAGTTTGTATTCAAAATGTGGGAAAGATGGGACTTCCCATTTTCGAAGAGCTCAAAATTTATTTCCTTGTCGTAAATGAGAACTTGCTGCAATGTGGGCATCAATTGCAATTGTCCTCATATGAAAAACACGAGTACTCAATTCAAATGAAGTTAATTTCTTGATTGGAGAAGAATAGGAAGGGACCCAGTTAATGGGTTACGAATTGAGGTTTTTTTCCCCTATCTGATGAGCTCGAGATTTTGGAATATTTTTTGTTATTTTATTTATTAAATGTTTTTAGTTATATTAGATATTATCTTTAATTAAATATTTGAGAATCTAAAAAAAATTGAATGAATGAATCTCGGCTCCATGTGTATTTTCGTCACACTTAAACTGATAATTCTGTAACGGCGCAATTGTAATTCAACATTAGGTAGTTTAGTTGTGGAAAAATAGGTATGTAATTGTACATAGAGGCAAACATTAAGTATTTATGCCGTGATTTACTCCTAAAAACATCAATAAAATCTCTTATTTGAAATTGCTCTATGATGATATGTCAAATATCTTGTATTACAAAAAATAATTGTTTATAGTTGAGGGAAAAATCGACAACATAATAGAATCGTTTTCGACGAAAAAAATCAGTTTAAGTAAGATGAACCAAGAAGAAGAAAAAAAATAATCCCTTATATATAAGTACTATATTAAAACTCATAAGTAATCTGAACATTGATGTATTGAAAAAAGAACTTTAAATATTCTTGATCACGAGACATGAAATAATTAGAAATTAGAACTAGGAATCCAATCGTCAGGGACGAAGTTAGAAATTCAGTTTAGAGGAGTTTAAAATAATTTTTTTCAGATACGTATGGTAATGAAGCAGTAATATTTTTTAACACACAATTTTTATTAATTTTTTGAAAGAAAAAAAATAAAGATATAGTTTAGAGGAGGTTAAAGTACTGGTCTTATTATCACTAAATGAGTTTTAATTATATTAATTTTAAAAGAAATGTTAAAAAAATAAATCTGGATTACAGCCCCCCGTCAAGACCATCTAGCTTATTGCATGCCTACATTAGTTCCTTCTTTTTTTTCTTTTTTTTTTTTTTTTTTTTTTTTTTTTTGCATTAGCCTACAACAGTGATTAATAAAATATAAGCAAGTGAGTCATTCAAAGCAGGGGTGTAATCGGATTGGATTAGTCGGTTTTTCGTATATTGTCAACCCAACCACTAAAACTAATTTTTTAAATTTAAAATCCAAACCAATTAGATCGAAAGGTTTGAGTAGATTTTTTTGGATTATTTTTCTCGACACATGACTTCATAACTCGCGAACGAAATCATGTGTGTTTATCATATCTAACACTCTATGTCAAATAAAATAAAAATTATGATTATCTTAATTTTACATATTAAAATTAAATTATCAATACTTTTAATATTTTCAATATTAAAAACAATTAAAGAATTATCGTCATCGGGTTGGTTTGGTTCAACCCAATTTCACGACTATCAAAAATCAAACCAACCCGAAATATTTGTTATTTGGGTTGGTTAAAACCCAAACTCGTTCGAATTTTAATGAGACAGTTTAATAAAGAGTACGATTTAGTTTGGATGTTCGGGTTGTTTGGGTTAGCGAGTCGTATGAACACCTATAATTCAAAGAGCCAAATTCAACTAAAGCAAACAAGGAGTTAGCCCACCCTATTTGCCCTCGTCCATCTTGAGAATGACTTGGAAGATTACGGTGTCAGTTCAAAGAAGAAAAAGAAGGAGGAGTACTGCAAGGAATCAAGGAGGATTGCGAGAAGCCCCTACATCCAGATCAAGAGCGAGTCAAGTATCACGACGAACACATTTAGAATAGGAAAGCTGACAGAAGGAATTTCATGCAAGTCTTACTATATTCCTTATGTGTTTGATTAAATCTACTCGTGTATGTGCATTAGAATAATTGTGCGTTTGTGGAAATAACCCCACGTTATTTATTCATGGTTATTAAATTAAATATAATTGTTATGTGTCTATTTCGCATTTAATAATCTATTAGATTAGATCTTAATAGATTATATATAATCACAGTTGGAGGATTAGATCCGATCTAACCACGCAATGTTAAGATCCTGGTAGTATGTTTATCGCTAGTTAATTGTTAAGCTATCAAGCATAATTACCAACATGAAGACCACCGAATATGTGTATGGCGTGCACAACGTTCTGACGTCAAGAGGGTGAGACACACAATCATCACCCGACGTGAAGAAGAAGGAAAAGAGAATCGAAACTCGTTCTTAGATAAACCTCAATTTTTTTTTCTTCTTTCTCTTGTTCGAATCTAAAGATTTAAGATTATTGAATTTTTTTTTTTTTTTTTTCGATTCGGTGGTTCTTGAAGACTATATGGCCATCCTCCAAGAAGACAGGGAAAAAGGCATAGTCGGTGATCAACTTCGTCATAAGGTAAAGATAAAACCTCAAATTTGTTCGATGGTGATCCGATACCATCGTCGCCGCTATTGCCAGAGAAGCCGTAGGGATCATGGAGGAATGTTGAAATTAGGTTTAATAAGAAATTAGGTTTTAGAATAATTAACAGTAAATGGTATGAGGGTATTCGGGGAATAATATGATTTGGTCTATTTATTATATAAGTTGATATTTTGGCTAAAATCTAAAGTAAGTGGGTCAAAGTTGCTAGTTATCTAGCACTTCCATTAATTATTAATTATAGGGTTGAGACAGGTTTTGAAAAAAGACCATCAACTGATATTAATATCTATAAAAATAATAAAATAAAAATAAAAAAAGTTCATGGTTTAACGATTAGAGTATTTTTTTTTGTCATATTTTTTTTAGAGTATTTGGTGCGAATAATCCCTACCCTTTGTGATCATTGTTTTTTGTTTTTATTTTTATTTTATCATTTTTCATGTTTTTATTTAGAGCATTTTTTATCCCATTATCCATTAATTTTGTAACATTTTGATAATATTTGAAAAAACAATTATGTTTTCTCTATTTATGAAATTTAATACTTTAAAGAGAGTTTGAGTAGAGACTATCCAATCATATATATAAAATTGTCAAAATAGTCAATGTTTGGTTTATTTTGTGAAATAGTCAATAAACCACAATAACAAACTTGATCAAACAAAAATATCATTAATTTAAAATGAAGGATTACCAAATATAAATTAACTAACAAAAATAAAATTAATAAATGAAAAACAATACAATAAATAACTATACCATTAATAGATTAAAAAAATTCTCTAAAAATATTATGAGATCTTCACCGACGATCTTCACCGCTGATCTTCAACGCCAAGTCAACTTGCCATCCGTCTTGAGTCGCCAATTCTCCGATCGGAGACATAGACTCGCAAATTCTCTCACAAATTAACCAAAATTAATACAAATAAATCGAAATAAACATAAATAAACCGAATTACGTAGAGAGCTCATAGGGGTTGTAATGGACAGAACGACTGCGATGTCGGAGTCTCCGTCGTTCTACGTCGCGGCGGCGCCGGACATGGCTTCATTGAGCTTCTCAAGCCTTTGATCAACATCCACCAAGTCTGATGAGTCGAGCACCGTGAGAAGCTCGTCTATGCCTCTGTCGCCGTACTCTTCCCATGCCTTCGTCGCCATCGATCCGTGGCTCGACGATGGCAAAAACGGCGCCAATCGGTGGTTCTGGATCTGGTTCCGGCGGTGATTATGTTTACGGCTTGAAAGTTCTCTTTTCATTTCAATTAAGGGACTCTTTGAGAGAGATGAAAATAGAGAGAAAGAGAATCTTGGGTGGATTAGAGAAATTACTCATTATATTTGAGATAATATTTATGGCATGATATACACATATCCAATTGATCATGATGTAAAATTATTTCCAGTGAGAGAAAAATTTGATTGTGTTTTTTATTTAAAAAATTTAACAAAAATGGGTAAATTTGGAAGCTAAAATTTGGGTTAGTTGCCACATCATCGAAATTGACTATTTAAACAAAAATCTTAAAATATGGGCTAGTTTGCAATTCCAACATTTGAAGTTGGCACCGTGTAGTTTTTCTACTTTAAATGATTATTGTTTTTGTTTTGAGTCGAAACTTTGACAATTGTGTTGTAGATTGGGCTTTGAACGTGGTCTATGCCGTGGGAACTCTCTAAAAAATTTAAGATAATCTTCGTAAAACTTTTTAAACAAATATTTTTATTAAACATGAAAAAATTAGTGGAAAACACCTAATTTCTCTTATTTTCAAAATTTTATCTTATAATACTTCATTTCTCATTTTTATTTGATAATATTAATAGCTCATATTTTTTTGTGTATTTATTACCGTAAACCGGATCGAACCGTTGGTTTTTAGACCGTTGGTCAGGTTTTAAACGGTTTAAAATTTCACCGGTCCGGTCTGGTCCGGTTTGAACTTTTAAACGGTCCGGTCTGATCTAAAAAGTCTAAACCGCGGTTTAGACCGGACTGGACCGGTTAGTATATAAATAAAAAATTAATAAAAAAGTATGTCTAAAACGGTCCGGTCTAAAACGGTCCAAAACAGTCTAAAAGAAAACCGGACCGGTTATTATTTAAGAAAAATATAAATAAAAATAGGCTAAAATAAAAGGTCCAGTTTAAAACGGTCTAAAACAGTCTAACGGTCTAAAACAGTTTAAACGGTCTAAAGCGATTTAAATCGGACCGGACCGTTTTAACCAGTTTGGTCCGATCCGGTGTTTTTTTTTTCTTATTTGGTCCGGTCCGGTTTAATTTTTTTTAAACCGTTTTAAATCGATTCGATTTGATTTTTTGACCGATTTTAGACCGGACCGGACCGAACCGTGCACACCCCTGTTTTGTTTTGTTCTTATTTTCTTTTAATAGAGAAATTGACTTTCCAATCAAGTTTCACAATTACACTTACTCAGTTACCAAAGTTAGAGCTACACTTGAGAGTGGATAATGAACTCAAGCAAGTTGGCTTTATTTATAAATTATTGCCACAAGCTTGTCTTTAATTTTTCTGCTTAGTTTTTTTTTAGCCTAATCTGGCGTCTGGGAGTGGAATTTTTTTGGATTTTACACAACTGATCGCACGTTAGTCGCTGAATAACAAGTCGTGTTTCAAATAGCCGTTTTGGAGGTTTTATGACAATCTTTACGATGGTGAGAATGGTGTTAATTAGAAATGCAGTGCTTCTTCATAGAGATTGTAACCTCTTGTGTTTGGAAAATGGTGGTGTTGAAAATGCAGGTCACTCCCTTGTGTTGGGTTATTTTAATCTAGACTTGGTCATATTTGTTAGTTTTAATTTTGTTAAATTCCTTTTTATTATTAGAACGTGTGTTGTGTGCTGAAATAGTGGATGTGTTAGTGTGTTAGTGAGTCTTTAATAGATCCTAATTTATCTCCTAGATTAGTGGTAAGGTATACATAGTGGGTTAGTGGGTAACGTACTTAATTTCTTTTCTATATATATGTAAGGTACTCTACTTTGTAATGGCAATCCAGAATGGAATAAGAAAAGTTCTCCAGACTTTATATTTTTCTCTAAGTTTATCTTTTCTCGTTCAATTTCTCTATTTTTGATGTATTGATTCAGGGACCATATCCAACAAGTGGTATCAGAGCGCCAGGATGCCGAAGCAAATGTCGTCGCCGAGTCGGGTCGTCGCAGATGTAGCGATGCAAAAGGCCGGGAGAGAGCGAGTCATGACGCTTCAATATCCGTTGCTCACACGGAGCAACTACGGTGCATGGTCGATCAAGATGCGGGTCAACTTGCAAGCTCAAGGTGTGTGGAATGCTATCGAGCATGACGAAGTTGACGAACAAACGGATAGATTGGCTCTCGCCGCCATCTATCAAGGAGTCTCGGAAGATTTACTCCTAACGTTGGCGGAGAAGGACTCGGCCAAGGAAGCGTGGGAGATGCTCAAGACGATGCACATGGGCGCGGAGCGCGTCAAGGAGGCGAAGGTGCAAACCTTGAAGAGTGAATTCGAGGTGCTTCGCATGAGAGATGGCGAGTCGGTGGATGACTTTGCCATGAGGTTGACGGCGATTGTCAACGGCATCCGAGCATTGGGCGAAAAAGTAGAAGAGGTCTACGTCGTCAAGAAACTTCTCCGGGCCATCCCGCCAAAATTTTTGCAGATCGTGACGTCGATCGAGGAATTTGGCGATTTCAAGACCATGACCATGGAAGAGATGATAGGTCGTCTCAAGGTTCACGAAGAGAGGCTTCGTGGGTTCAACGAGAAGGAAGACGGAAATTTGCTTCTCACACACTCGGAGTGGGTGTCGCGGATGAAGAGGAGTGGTGGAAATGGCGGTGATAACCGTGGCCGAGGTCGCGATAAAAGCAAGATTAAGTGCTTTAATTGCGATGTGTACGGTGACTATGCGTCGGAGTGCCGAAAACCCCGCCGTGATCGAGATGAGGTGGCGAACCTCATTTACGAAGCCGATGAAGAGCCGGCGCTTTTGTAGTCGATGTACAAGAAGAAGACTCTTGCCGTTGATCTAGATGGTAGTATCGATGTCTAGATTAGGGGGGAATTTGTTGGGTTATTTTAATCTAGACTTGGTCATATTTGTTAGTTTTAATTTTGTTAAATTCCTTTTTATTATTAGAACGTGTGTTGTGTGCTGAAATAGTGGATGTGTTAGTGTGTTAGTGAGTCTTTAATAGATCCTAATTTATCTCCTAGATTAGTGGTAAGGTATACATAGTGGGTTAGTGGGTAACGTACTTAATTTCTTTTCTATATATATGTAAGGTACTCTACTTTGTAATGACAATCCATAATGGAATAAGAAAAGTTCTCCGGACTTTATATATTTTTCTCTAAGTTTATCTTTTCTCGTTCAATTTCTCTATTTTTGATGTATTGATTCAGGGACCATATCCAACAAGTCCTTGGTCTCTTTCTATATCAAGTATCGGTTTTTAAATGCCCAAATCAGAAACTCCCCGTAAAAGACAAGCCTGAAAGAAATTCTGTATGTTTTATTTGTGTTCAAGTAATTTTCTCGCATTTCTTTCCCTTTCTCCTTTGAGCTTGCTTGATTCCCAGTTTTCTTCTTCCATTGGCGTAGTTCAAAACGATACTGCTCGAGGAAAGCGTGTAGATGCCCAAATGTTATTTGTTTGGTATTTTTAGCCGTAGCATTGTAACTTGAATTTCTATGCTGACTGATATGTCTTGTAGAGTTAACAAATTGATTCTCAGCTCCGATTTCCCAAAGCAAAGCCGAGACCCCAATCGTCAATGA
This sequence comes from Urtica dioica subsp. dioica, assembly GCF_054948205.1. Lineage (NCBI taxonomy): Eukaryota > Viridiplantae > Streptophyta > Magnoliopsida > Rosales > Urticaceae > Urtica > Urtica dioica. Next base: position 49,865,571 of record NC_142756.1, read on the forward strand.
GTCGGTTTCGAAAGATAAAGTCGCTCTATTCGGGTCCTCCCTGGAGAATTCACGTAGGTTATACTCTTCATGTTTTTTACTATTTTTTATTAGTATTAATATAATTATTATCTTATATTCCTATATTTCCTTGTGTGCAGAGCTTTGTAGCTTTCACTCGTCTTTTCTCACTTATCATTGATGAGACTTTATCTGTGGAAATCATTAAAGCCGAGCTAGAGAAGCAGAGCAGGCTAACAAGGCCCAAATGGCAACCGAACTAGAAATAGTTCAGATCAAGATAACTGAGTCAAAGCAAGCTTGATCGAGGAGCAGGACGAGCTCTATTTGGCCAGGATCGATGTAGCTTAAAAAAAAAGCTTAAATAGTAGTCTTGATGTAAGTGAGTTTGACTCATCAGAGAAGAGTGAAGCTTCAGACAGCATGACACGCTACGAACACACACTAAGATTTCTTATGATCACCTCAAAGCAGATCATGTGACCTGGAACGTAGAAGGTAATACGAAAAGAAAATATAAAAAAATGGCTCCAAGTCATACATAAACTTCAGCTAAAGAACTTCACTTGCTTGATATACAGCTATATTTCTTACACGATTGATTGATAGTACTCCAAGCTTGTTATATAGTGTACAATAGTGATGTCATGCAATCCATTCAGTATGGTCCAATTATTATAGATTCGACGAATCTAATATTTCAGTTCCTAAAGGGAAACTTGATAAACCAAGCATTGTGTGACACAACATTTGAAAATAAAACCATATTTTGGCAATCTTAGGAAAATCAAGCATTTTTAATGATGAAAAGTGATAAATGCTCTTACTTATTTTCTTCCTTCATCAGAGTACATGAGTTCCCAATTATAACAGTTTAACAAAATAGAAAAAAAAGGGAGCAAAATCCACACCCACGCACGGCGAACCCACAGCAAACCCCACGCACGGCAAACCCCCACGCACGAATGGGTAAGTTTCGATCCCTAATTCGACAATATTTTGTAAGAGATTTGTTTGATTTCCTAATTCGGCAAACACATCTCTTACAAAATATCGTCGAATTAGGGATCGAAACTTACCCATTCGTGCATGGGGGTTTGCCGTGCGTGGGGTTTGCCGTGGGTTCGCCGTGCGTGGGTGTGGGTTTCGCTCCCTTTTTTTGTTTTTTTTTCTTTTCTATTTTGTTAAACTGATTTAATTGGGAACTCATGTACTCTGATGAAGGAAGAAAATAAGTAAGGGCATTTATGACCTTTCATCACTAAAAATGCTTGGTTTTCCTAAGACTACCAAAATATGGTTTTATTTTCAAATGGTGTGTCACACAATGCTTGGTTTATCAAGTTTCCCTTCCTAAACCTATAGAACTTGGAACAGAGTTTAAAATAACCGAATCATAATTGAATTGGATTTGTAATCACTACTACATAAAGCACATTAGAAGACATGAGATTTAAGACGTTCTCTAAAATGCACGACTTTAATAATCTAAATTTCCGTTTGGATTTTTAAGTCATTTAAAAAACGTCTCAAATAAACTTTTGAAGTCAATAAAATAATGTCTTCAAAAGATATATAAAAAATATTTTGAGTCATTTAAAAAATGACTTGAAATGCGTATATATTTTTAAGATGTTTAAAGAATGACTTAATAATTTATTTGAAGTTATTTATTAAATGACTTAATAAATTAAATCATATCATTTAAGTCATTCAATAAACGTCTTGTAATATATATAGAAATAATTTTACAATTATTTTTATATATTATTTTTTAATTTATTTGTAGATTTATTTGTAATTTCCACATAGACAAATAAATCTCACGTGGCAACGAAAAATAATTCCACATGATATCAGTAACATATAAAAACAAGGTCAAAATTATTAAAAGCAAAGCTTTGATTCATATTGTATCCATTCTAAAAGCTATTTCGTAATATATGTAGCTATACTTTTAAAAACGACAGTTTTGCTTAAACACACACCCTATCCTGTCGTTGTAACAAAAAAAAACAATTCTCCTCCAAATATCTCTCGCTCACCACGATGAACTCCGATGAATCCCCATCACCACGAACGTCAATCTCTCGCTCCAATCGAGAACAAGACGAAGTCGAGGATTTTATTGTCCACCACCAATTCGCCCTTCATGACCCTCACGCTTCAAGAAAGAAGAAGAAGAAAGAAAGAAAGATTTGACCTAATCCCAAAAAAAAAAACCCAAATTTGAGGCTAGGAGATGGAATTGGAGACGAAGCTAGAGCTGGTGACGAAAGCGCCGTCGGAGAGAGAGAAAGGCCTGCTTTTGAGCTTCGAGGACTCAGCCGGGATGCAGTGGCACTTCCGCTACTCCTACTGGAACAGCTCCCAGAGCTACGTCATGACCAAAGACTGGTCCCGCTTCGTCAAGGACAAGAAGCTCGACGCCGGCGACGTCGTCTCCTTCCACCGCTCCCTCCCTGACAACCACCTCTTCATCGACTGCCACCGCCGTCCCCCCCCCCCCCCCCCCCCCCCCGACTCCTCACCCGGGCCACGTCTTTTACCTCCCCGCCCCTGGCCGTCGTCTTCGATTCCATGCCCGTGCCGCCGGAGCACCATCTTCCCAAGGCTACTGTCAAGCGGCTGAGGCTCTTCGGGGTCAATATGTCTCGACTGCGGCGGAACCAGGGGCCCTCGGCACAGACTCTGCTATTTCTTCTATGTATGCCATGTATGATCTGTATTACTTGTTTTTTTTGGTGCTGCAAATCAATGACCATCCGATGGTGATCCAGGCGAGGCAATTTCCGGTCAGGATTGGGCGGTGAGGATGGTGATCCGATGGAATCCTCTAGGTGCTCGACAAAATGTCTGAGACAAAGAAACAGCGTTTCTTATAGACTGAGGTTTGTTTCCTAAAAAAGAGAATTGTATTGTTATCCCCTGCCCATTTGGCACTTTTTTTTTTATTCAATCATACCCTTCTTTATTTCTTCAACAAAAATATTCACTGACCTGCAAATCCATTTTCCAATCTCTGTTTAAGAAAACCAGGGCAGGAGTAACTAGGTTTGACTGAGCAAACGTAATAGAAAAGTAAAGAGGTAAACTTATTCTTCTGATGCATTTGAAGTTCATGATCACCTTTTATTTTATTTACTCTGATGAAAACGATTTAAATAGAAGATTACAATTCGGACGTGTTGTTAATATACCCACGTACGTAAGTCAGTTTCCTTTTTTTTTTTTTTAAAAAGAAAGTTAGTTTCCTTTTTTTTTTAAAAAAAGAAAGTCAGTTTCCTTTCTTTTCTCTGAAGATGGTTTTGTAGGACGTTCTTTTTTTTTATTAACGTAATTAGTTTCCTTTAAAACTCATATATATATTCAATTTTTTTTTTATTATTAGCTTTCAGAAAATAGAGAAAAAAAAAGGAAAACCTAATTTTTTTTTGTTCTGAAACAGTTTCCACGTTCTCTGCCTTCACTGTGCCCCCATATCCTTCACGATTTTTTTCAGTCCTTCCCATTGTTCGTCGAGTACGTGCAGACACTGTTTCTCTTTGGCCGACATTTGCTGATTCCAGCGGTTAGTATATATCTATACTTGATGGTTTCTGGCTGGGGTTTTTTTTTTTTTTTTTTTTTTTTTTTTTTTTATCAACTGTATTTGACTCTGTGATGAATCAGTCTTTGTTTCTGGCTTTTTATTTTATCTTCTGTGGTCGTATATGTGTGCCCACTAATTTCAGACTTGGTGCCAAATTGTTTAATGTGGACTGATTAAAGTTCTTTAGCATATAGTTGACTCATTTGAGTATCGGTTTTATTATTTTGTCCATGTTCCTCTTTTATTCTTGGAAAATGTCTAATTTTTCTTTTCATAGCTAGTCTCATGGATGTGGGGTTTTGAGTTGAAAAATGAATGGGTTAAGTGGCTAAAACTCTACTCTGAGAGGATATTTCATGAAATAAATTGATGTAACAGACACACCATAGTGTTCGTGTCCAATTTGCACATCGCAAAGCGTAGCAAGCTAGTACAGTGGTTACACGGCTATATAAAACCAAGTCTTGTGCCAAAATATATGTTGACTATATTAGGTTTGTTAATTAATTATGCTTTTACCGTTGACAACACACGAAAATTCAGATAACTGAGGATTCATAGGCTCAACAACTTTTTCTCTATAGACCCAAACGAGAAGCTTTAGATCTTCAACTTCAACAAACAAACAGAGAAAAATAGTATTCCTTTCGAGAAAACTTTTAAAACGGTTGGTTTGCAAAGAGACCAAGGTTGAGGGAGAGGTAGCTATAAGCAAAACCCTAATTGAAAAGTCGTAGTGCTGAGCATTGAGTTCTAGTTCCTAAAACGATAATTCACTACATTTACTATTTCAAATATGTTGGCATACACATATCAAAGCTATACGTCATTTAAAAAATGGGTTCTTGGAATATATAGCTAGAGCCTGTTCAAAATTTGATTATAGCCAAAACAAGTATAAAATAATTACTATAGTATCTTGGTCTCGACTTATTAATGTTCAATATTAATCTTAAATGGCAGTCTTTGTTTTGTTATTTTTATTTTATTGAAGATGAATATATATAATGATGAATCAGTCTTTGTTTCTCTGAAAAGGGTGTCAATTTGTGGTATGAAGAGATTCTAGGTTGATATTTGTACAAGTCTAGTCTTTACTCTCCACGTGACATGTGATAATATAATATATCAAGAAGTAAATTAGTATATCTTCAAGGGATTACAGGTCTAGTATTTTCTCACACATGTTATGTGACTCTAAGTTATAGTTTTAGAAAATATCTTAGCATCCTTATCTAGTTCTAGGTCCATGCTTTTGGTTTCTATTTATTTATTTTTGTCTCGTATCCTATTAATTAGTGAAACCTCAAAAAGTTGTCAAATACAGGTGTTTCCAAATGGAAGAACATCTAATATTTATTACAGGAACAAATGAAAAAACATAAACAACTTATAGATATATGAGTAATGACAAACACAAGAAAAGAAACATATTTTCTTGGGTAACAGGTGTTTCCAAATGGAAGAACATCTAATATATATATTTTTTTTTTCGATATTTGTGTTAATTCATTATTGATTCATTAGATTTGGGGCGTATTCTCTTACAGATCTGGGTAGGGATTGGGTCAGTGCTATGTAATCTGTTGTACGGGTTTTTTTCCTCTCTCTGTCGGAGCTGGTTTTGAGTTCTTTTCAGCTCTTTTGGTTGTAAACTTTTTGGCTGTGCTGTTTTATTATTAAAGGATGAGTTTCTTTTAAAAAAAATTATTGATTCATTAGAATGTCGATACTTATTTTTTACTTATTTTTTTCTGTTATAATTATAAATTTCATGACTTGTATGTATCTGTTTATATTATGTTTTATAAATCGGAATAGTAGAAAGTTCACTAACAAATAATATTTTTTTGAAGAATGGATAAGTCATGGGTGTTCGTCGATAGGACAACTCCTGAATATCAAAATGGAGTAGACCTTTTTTTGAAGCATTGTCTATCTTGTAGCAGCGATTCGAATTTCGTTAAGTGTCCATGTCTAAGTTGTGGGAATACATAGAGTATGGATGTTAGACAAATAAGAGAACATCTAATATGTAATGGAATCGATCAAAGTTATGACGTTTGGATTTATCACGGTGAGAGCTGTCCCATAGCTAAAAGGTCCTACGTAGATGAAACTGTTGAAGATCAAGGTCTAGCTGTGTCCGGCGATGAGGACGATCCAAGCGACTTTGATGGGACATATGTCTCTCAAGTGCTTGAAGATGTCGAAGATGATTTTTTAGATCATGATCCTCAAGTATTTGAGTCATTAATGGGAGATGCAAATAAACCGATATATCCCGGTTGTGAGAAGTTTACCAAGTTGTCGACCTTGGTTCGCTTGTACAATATGAAAACAAAACATGGGATGAGTGACACATGTTTCGGAGAAATACTTGGGTTTCTTAACAAGTTGTTGCCTGAAGGTAACGAAGTACCTTCTTCGTTGCATGATGCAAAAAAGACTTTGAAGGTACTTGGTCTAGGATTTGAGAAGATACATGCCTGCCCAAACGATTGCATTCTATACCGCAAGGACTTCGAAGTGGAGTTGGAATGTCCAGTTTGCAACACGTCGAGATGGAAACAGAAAAAGAATAGTGATGAAGTGATGGAAGGCATACCTGCCAAGGTTTTGTGGTATCTTCCTATTATCCCCAGACTTCTTCGATTGTTTCGTATCCCCGAGCACGCAAAGAAGTTAACTTGGCATTCAGATGATAGAATTGAAGATGGAAAGATGCGACATCCAGCAGACTCACCAGCATGGAAGAAAGTGGATTCTTTATGGCCGGACTTCGGTAAAGATGCGAGAAATCTTCGATTAGGGCTTTCTGCCGATGGAATTAATCCTCACAGCTCTCAAAGAAGTAGGTATAGTTGTTGGCCGATTATACTCATGATATATAACCTTCCGCCGTGGTTATGCATGAAAAGAAAATTTATGTTTCTTTCATTGCTCATCTCAGGGCCCAAGCAACCCGGCAATGACATTGATGTCTATTTGGCTCCTCTAATTGATGATCTAAAGCTTCTTTGGAATAAGGGTGTAAAAGCCTTTGATGCGTATAGAGAAGAAATGTTTACACTTCGTTGCGCATTACTTTGGACAATTAATGATTTTCCAGCATACGGAAATCTATCTGGATATTCTGTTAAGGGATACCAAGCTTGTCCAATTTGTGAGGAGAAGACGTGTGCTGAATATCTAAACCATAGTAAAAAATTCGTTTACTTGGGTCATAGGAGATTCTTACCACGCAACCATATCTACAGAAGATGGAAAAGGGCATTCAATGGTCGTTAAGAGTTTGAGATTACTCCAGAAGAACCTGTTTCTGGAATTGCAACCGAAAGAAAGTTGGCTGGCATGAATTTCAGACCTTTTGGAAAAGGTAGAAGAAAAAGGAAAAGTGGCTCAACAAAGACTTTCGCAAGTGGTAGTTGGAAGAAAAAATCCATTTTTTTTCAATTGGATTACTGGAAACACTTGCTTGTTCGTCACAACCTTGATGTTATGCATATCGAGAAGAATGTGTGTGATAGCATCGTTGGAACTATTCTAAATCTTCCTGGTAAAACCAAAGATGGGGTGAAATCCCGATTAGATCTAGTTGACATGGGGATACGAAGCAAGTTAGCCCCAGAAGTCAATGGTAAACGTACATATCTACCGGCGACATGTTATAGTTTGACAAAAGATGAGAAACGCCAATTTTGTCAAACTTTAGTGGACATAAAGGTTCCAGATGGGTTCTGTGCCAATCTCCGCAATTACGTGTCCATGGAGGAGTTGAAGCCTTTTGGTCTAAAGTCTCATGACAATCATATGTTGATGCAACACTTTCTTCCCGTGGCTATACAATCACTTTTGCCAAAGAATGTTAGAGATGCAATCACTCGATTGTGTATGTTCTTTAATATTATTTGTTCAAAAGTCGTGGACCCAACCACGCTAGATGCACTTCAAAGTGATGTTGTGCTCACACTTTGTGTACTTGAGCAATATTTTCCTCCATCATTTTTTGACATCATGGTTCATCTCATAGTCCACTTGGTAAGAGAAGTTAAATTGTGCGGACCCGTTTCCTTGAGATGGATGTACTCTCCTGAAAGGTACATGAAAGTTTTGAAGGATTACGTTCGGAACCGCTATCGTCCAGAAGGATCTATTGTCGAAGGCTACGTTGCTGAAGAAGCTATTGAGTTTTGTTCGGAATACTTGCATGATCTTGAATCAATTGGGCTACGTCAAGATCCTGATAAAGCTTCAAACTTAAGTAAGGGCATGAGCAATGGTAATGTTACTTCTGTTGATGAAAAGCTACTACACCAAGCTCATCGTTGTGTTCTAGATAACACAAACGAAGTTGAACCATTTATCGAGTAAGTAGACAACAATTCTTCGTTGAGTTAATTCTGATTTCAATACTCACTCCTAATTACTATATTTTTTCTATAGTGAACACTTGCATTGGTTGATGTCCAATAATAAGAATAAGCGACAAAAACAGATTCAAAAGGAGCATCATGATACATTTAGTGATTGGTTTCACGAAAAGGTCTGATTCTTATTGAACACCATTAGATTCTTATCCATATATACTACAATTCTTTTTACATATGTTAATTTTTTTTATTTTCAGATTATATCTGAAGTTAAGAGCCATTCTTCTTTGTCTGACATATTAGTGTCTATATCAAGAGGGCCATGCCCACTTGTGATTAAACATTCTGCATATTTCATCGATGGTCTTTAGTTTTGTACCGAAGAAAGAGACAGTCTTAGAATCACACAAAATAGTGGGGTCAGCTTGGTTGCTAAGACTATGCAATTCTCTAGTGCTAAAGATAAGAATCCTATTTATTCGGATATGATTTACTACGGGATCATTAAGGAAATATGAGAAATAGATTATGTCACATTTCGAACACCGGTCTTTCTATGTTCTTGGGTTGAGAGCAACAGTAAGGTAAAAGTGGACAAAAACGGTTTTACATTTGTTAATTTGACACGTCTTGGTCATAAACAAGAACCGTTTATCATGGCATCACAAGCAAAGCAAGTGTTCTATGCAAAACGCCAAAAGTGTGATGCATGGGCTCGTGTCTTTGCAACCCAATCTAAAGACTACATCAAAGATGCCGAAGTTGAAGATGAGACTCAAATTTTAGTCGAACATTTGACACCGTTGAAAGGCTTGGCATCTAGCTTTAACGCTAATAGCTCAGAAGAAGCTAATGATTACATTCGAGAAGATGGAGAAGGAATATGGATCGATAATTGATGTGCGATATTTTTTCAATCTGCTCGAGCTATGTTAGTTTTTGTTTCCTTTTCTTTTCTTTTAGAGTTTATGTTTGGTTAATTCTCTTTTGGTGATCTCATTAGAATAAATAGGTTTTGCTAGAAAAACCTTCGGTTTGATTTTTTATTTCTTGGTCTATTGTTTTTAGTTTAACTAAGGTTTTTTTTTCCCTGTTGTAATTTGAAGTCAATGTTGATTACCATATTCTTTTATAGAAAAATATCATTGCCATGCCCTTTTAACAATATTTTTAATGCATTACAGACATGGACGATGACGAGCTTCAGCAACAAACTGACGATAGTGAGAATGAAGGTCTCGAAACAGGAACACCCGAAGAGCCACTGGAATCTGGAGTGGGCGAGAAGCGAAAAAAAAATGTTCGGGGGCTGACACAAATGAAATCGGTCATTAAAGATCGAAATGCCGGAAGAATTCAAGAAATTTTGTATAATGAGTACGGACAACCATATGGGGCAGCAAATACTAAGTTACAAAGCTATGTAGGAGTTTTGACTCGTGCCGATGTTCGAGTATCAACACCAAGTTGGAAAAAAGTGGACCCAGCGGTGAAAGAAAAAATATGGCATGTTATCAATGTAAGTTGTTTTTAATCCTTACACTGCCAGTAACCAAAATCACTTGTTACTCATTCATGTTTAATTCATAATCTTCAATGTTTTCAACACTGAGAGTTATTCATCATAATTATGATTGTCGCAGAAAACGTACAAAGTTAGTACAAAGAGTAAAGGTCAAATTTTAGCTTCAATTTCCAAAAAATGGAGACAAGAAAAATGGAGACTTGGAGTTTATATCCGAAACAATAAGGACAATCCTAGCAATCTTGCTCATCCGCCTAAACGTTACAATTTGTCGGAAGGAGAGTGGAAAGAATTTTTAGCGGTCCGATTGTCACCGGCATGGCAGGTTTGTTATTATGTATATTTATGACTGTTTTTTGTTTCCCTAACTTCGTTTGACTTGAGATTTGAGTGAATTTTTATTGCTGTGATTTTTTTTCGTTCGATGGTTTCGTGATTTGATTTTTTGAACTATTGACTTATTTTTGAAGAAATGTACACGATTTTTCCTGGTTTAATAATTTTGAATCACAAGATGTATATACACTGTATAGAGGGTAATGAGAATATAAACAATATGTTACATTAGCCTATAGCTTATTGCCTGCTTGTTTAATTTTTTTATAAATTTTTAGCAACAATAAAATTCTCAAGTTGAAGTGGGCAAGTTAGTGATAACTCCTCTAGGATTTATATAAGATACATATTTTGTTTGCATTTTCATTTACATGCAGGAACGAAGCAAAAAGTACCGAGAGATCAAAGCCAATCAAACTATTTATCACACGAGTTCAAGAACACCAATTGCTACGATAAGAGAACATATTGTATGCCAATTTATACCCACATACATAAATTTTAATCTCATTTTTTTTATTTGTTTTTTTTTTCATTTATCTATATAATTAATTGACAACTTTTCTTATTATTGCAGAAAAATGAACGTGGAAGCTATCCGGATAGAGCTGATACTTGGATTGAGACTCATAAAAGTAAAAATGGAAAATTGAAAGAAAAAACCAAAGAAATTGTTGACAAAATTGTAAGTACCGTCTTTTCTTTTACACTATATGTCATAATCAAGTATGACTTTGATTTTTTTTTATTGTTAATATTGTAGGTGGATTTAAAGTGTATGGAAGAACAAGGGCAGTTTGCGTGTAATGGCAGAATTGATAAATTGGCAGTGGCATTGGACAAGACAGAGCGATCAGGACGCGTTGTTGGAGTGGGGACATATGTCACTCCAAAGCGGTTCTTTGATGTCCCTCAACCATCTAAGAGTGACATCCATTTACAAAATCAACAATGGAGTGTCCAACAACAAAAAGTTTCAGAGGAAAGAGATAAACAAGTTGAAATGTTGATGGCAAAGGTAAATGAGCTTCAAGAGCAAATACGTTTGAGTAAGACACAACAATATCCACCATATTTTCCTCAGTACCCACAGAATATGTATCCATGTCCTCCACAACAATTCCCGTATAATCCATCATTTGGTCCGCAGCCACACTATTCTCATAGCCCGCAACAAAACCACTTCTTTTCGACTCCACCACAATATCATCCTAACTTCACTCCATTTACCCAACAAAACGTGTCTCCACCTTCTCCACAACAACATGAACCTTCAATTACACGGCAGCCACAATTCTCTCCAACTCCACAACACTATGAATATGAATCTCCCTCCCCACTAGAGCCTGAAAACTTGTCTACTGCAGCACCACCACAACCTCGGCCCGCTATTCATGTTGAATGCGTCGAACAACTTCATCGTCCCCAACAGGCTAAAACTGGACCCTCTTTTTTCAAAAAATTTATGAATATCTTAGAAAGTGATCAACATGAGATACCTGCACGAAAAAGCACGCCAATAAATCAAGTAGATCAGCAATCAGCTCCTCCGACTTTGGTAGGTTTTTAGTATTGTGTTTTGTTAAAATTTGTTTTTATGTAATTAAACTTCATTTATCCCTCGTAGGGAAAGACGTGCAAGCTTGCGATTAAGTCTAAAGAGAACATAGTTGCCTTGGGGAAAGTAGTAGGCACTGATCCTGATTTGCTAGTGCACAACAAAAGACTTGGAAAGGCAAATTACAAAGTTGAAGTAGTGGTAATTATGAAGGGGCGTGAAGATGAACCGATTCCGATTCCAGTTGGGGATGAAATAACTAAAGTTGGTCAAGCATTGGATACGTATGTTCGTTGGCCAATAGCACTTGTGTTGGACAAGGATAGCTCGGTGAGTGATTTCTGAACATGTTTTTTACAGTGTATAGTTTCGTAACTAATGTTAAATGTTTTTTTTTTAATGTTCATGAAGACTGGAAAACTGAATAAAAAACCATCGATTGGCGGCGGAAAGAAAAATAACCAAAAAATGGATAAGAAAAATACACAGGAGGTATGTATGTTGATATCATTATGATCATTTTTGTTTTTTCGTTTTGAAATTTATGAGTTACCATGCTTTTTTCCTCGTCAATATATCTAGTTTTAATTGAAACAGATAAGAAAAGCTACCAAAGTCATATCACCTTGTGGTTCTGCAAGAGTTTTTGCATCTTCGTGTGGTTCACAAAATTATACTAGTTCTTTTGAAATACCGCCAAGATTGGAACAACTATGGGACCGTATTAAAGACTGGGAAGAAACGAAAGCAGGTTATATCTACTTTGATGCCTCAATTATGGGTGTTGCTGTAAACATGCCGATCTTTAAGGAGGATATTAGACAATTTTGTGTCATGCAAGATATAGGATCGTCTGCAATAACAATATATTTAAGGTATGATTTACAAACTTTATTATATTAAGTGGTGAGTTTCTTTAATTTTTTAGTAGTTGACATTTAATTCGAAATTTTACCTACAGATATTTATATCATGTGTTGTACCAAGAAGGGAAGACAAATTCTGTCTCTTTCATAGAGCCTTCACAGATTGCAAAAGGTATTGGAACATCTAGTCAAAGGTCGACATGTATTACCAAAAAGATGGAAGTTTTACTAGAGAAACAATTATTATACATCCCTTTGAACACCGGGTAAGTCTTTATCAAGTGATTTGTTATTTTTCCTTTCTTAGTTGGTCAGTCAATGGTCTATGCTCAATGGTTTATACTGTGAAGTAATTTAATATGAAAGTCCTCAACAGAAATTGGTAAGAGACAAAAGAAAAGGAGATCAACTTGGTAAACATAATGTACAACATCAAAATCAGGGAACAAGCCACTATTTTAAAAAAAAAAATTATCTCTCTCTCTCTCTCTCTCTCTCTCTCTCTATCTATATATATATAATATATTAAATGATACATGATATTATGAAGCTCACCTTACCACTAACACACACAATCTCTCTCACTTCGTCTTTCATGAAGGAAGTGAATAAAATATTGTGAGATGAAACGAATACCACTGTTTTCCAGCATTGTTATCTACGTTTTTTTTTTGTCATGTAGAGGTCATTGGACATTAGTTGTGATTGATGCTTCAGCTAAGATGGCTTATTACTTTGACCCACTGAGACAAACTATGAGCAAAGACACTTATGATATGCTTGATGAGTAAGTGTTTTTCGTCATTTCTTGTTACACTCATTAGCGACGATGCATACATTTATTTCTCACGTGATATATAATCATGCTAGAGCCATGATGAAGTTTGCCTTGCTCAAAGGAATGCGCAAAGTACAGCCAAAAAGTTTGTATTTCAATTTAACACATTGCAATGTAAGTATAGCTGACTTTTTTTTTTTCCTTATAAACCTTTAATTTCTTACTGATCTCTGCCTGTTTTGTAAGTAAAAAAAATTGTAATATGTCTGCAAGTTTTTTAACATATTTTTTGCTTTCATTTTAGTGCCCAAGACAACCGTCGACTTTCGAATGTGGCTTTTATGTACTGAGATTCATGCATGACCTTATAACTGCACATGACTTTTACACTGTTGTTGATTCACATGTAAGTGTATGTGTGTGTGTGTGTATATATATATATATATATATATATATATATATATATATATATATATTAAGCTGCACTTACGCACATAGCTAGTCTCTACCAGGTTTCTAATAGTTATACAATAAGATTGCCAATAATCTTCCCTTTTTTAGTTATATATTTGGTTTGTATGTATTATTATTGATATAATCTTTCCTGACCTCTTTTTGTTATTTTGAAAATGTAGTTTGATAAAAGATCATTATATACGGCTGCTGAAATCAACGAAGTTCGAGCTATTTGGGCGGAATGTGTAATTGAAGGATTACAACTTAAAGTCTAACTAGAAGTTATGCAAGAAAAATGAATGCAGCTTCTTCCCAAGGCATGCTCTTTTTTACACTATTTCCATTTGAATCCAATACTATAGTTGTTTTTGTTGTCACTACATTTCTGCTGTATTGCATTATTGCACTTTGGATTAATATATTGCATTTTGGATTGTTGATGCCAATTTGAGACTATAAATGAATTTTTTTTTGTTATGCTATTTGTAATTATAGAAAAGGTATTGAAAATATTTTGAAAATATGATCAGGTATTAAATATATTATGAAAATATTTAAATTTCTCAAAATTAATAAATTGGCGCATCCACGTCAGCATCCCAAATTGACTAATAAAAACGTCTTCTAAATTGCACCCATTTAAAAATAACGTCTTCTTTATTAAAATAATAATAATAATAACGTCTTCTTAATACAATTCCACGTCAGCGATATGCAATTAAGACATAAAAAAAATGTCTTAAAAATGAGTACATGTCAGCAACATTGATTATGTCAGCGTTTATTACGTCGTTTTTTAAAGAATTATAAAGACGCTTATAAAACGTCTTCATAACTTGTCCACGTCATCTTTTATTGATGACGTGGAACCATTTCAAGTCGTTTTATAAAGAGATTTAAGTCATTTTTTATAATTCTACAAAGACATATAAAAAATGTCTTTAAAGACCCATCCACGTCAGCATTTCTTTGTCTACGTGGACACTTTTCTAAGTCATTCTATTCAAATATTAAGTCATTTTTTTAGGTGATTTGAAGACATTTGAAAAACGTCTTAAAAACTACAGACTTTTTAAGTCACTCACCTAGAGGTCGTTTTCTGGTACGACTCGGAAGGTATTTTAAGTCACCATTTTGATGTCTTAAAATGTGCTTTATGTAGTAGTGAATTGACTAGATTAGTCATATAAAATTTCTAGTAAATGACTAATCAGTCAGGAAATTGATTTTTATAACCGAAATCATAATTGAATTGGATTTGTAGTTGACTAGATTAGTCATATAAAATTTGTAGTAAATGACTAACTAGTCACGAAATTGATTTTTCCCAAATTTATATGAAGAAAGGGATAATATGATTAATTGGTCCAATTTACACTCACATCTCTCCTTTATCAAAACTTAGGGGCTGTTTGGTAACATTTTTGTTTTTTGTTTTTCAAAATACAAATTCTGTTTTGTTTTGTTTTCTAATTTTTAAAAAATAAAAACATGTTTGGTAATTGCGTTTTTGTTTTCTGTTTTTAAAACGAAAAAACTAAAACATGTTTGGTAATCACATTTTTATTTTTTTAAATAAAAAATAAAAAACATGTTTGGTTTGTCTGCTTTTAAAGTATAACAAAAATCATGGGGTAAATTTGTTATTATTTAAAGTATAAAATACGAAAAAAAATTAAAAATTAAGGTCTTTTTTGTTGTTTTTTTTAGAGAGCTATAGCATGAGCTAATAATTCTGGGAATGGGTTATAAACATACAGTAATTTAGAAATAAGATTACTAAATAAGGCTAAATAATTCATTTATCTGTTAAGCAACAAATTAATGTGAAATTATTTAATAACAAATTTTCTCGTAAAATAATGATAATTGTTTGTTTGTTTGTTTTTTGTTTTTTTTTTTTTTTGCGGATAAGATTTCTAAACATAAAGAAAAAGAAAAGAAAAGAAACGAGATTTGCAGTAGTCTCTGGCGGCGTGCAGGACGTTGACGGTGCCGTCGACCGCCGGCGAGAGCAGCTCGGCCTGCGGGTCCCGCGGGGCTTTGAGCGTGCATGGGGACGCCACGTGGAAGACGCCTCGGCAGCCTCGGACGGCGGCGGAGACGGCGTCGGCGTCGAGGAGATCGGCGGAGAAGATGCGGCGTCGGCGTCGAGGAGATCGGCGGAGGAGATCGGCGTTCGAAAAGAAGAAGAATCTCGAGAGTTTTTGTTTTTAAAAATTTTGAAAACAAGTTTTTTTTATTCTACAGTTTTTGTTTTATTCTCTCCCCTATTTTAAAAAAAAAAAAACAAAAATGACTTTACCAAACACGTTTTTTTTTTCTTAAGGTCACTTTTTCATTTTTAAAAACAAAAAACAAAAAATAAAAACGTTACCAAACAGCCCCTTAGTCTTCTCCTTACCACACTTTTCTCCATTCGCTCACAATCGAACAGACACAAGATCTCATAACCAAAACATAATAAATCTCTTCACCAACAAAAAGAGTTCCATCTCTCACCAATTTCTATCACCTAAAGCAACATATACAAGTTATATCTACATTTTATAAAATTTCCAGCAACTTTTAATACTTTGGTGAGATTTTGTCAAGATTTGCTCATGGATAAGATAATTATTTATTTGTTTAATAAGTGAATACATGTTTCGAAATGAATAGTCCTATAATTGGTGGTAATTTATAGGAACAAGCACGCGCTACAAAAATCATATTTTGGCTTTGGAACTGCAATACATTGTTATTCTCTTTCAACCTTGAGATTGATCATTTCGACGTTATATCTTGTATGCATGTTAGTTGACTGTGATCACTGTTGATTGCGTCCTTATTTAAGTAGTTGACTATACAGATTGTTGAGGTTTACGTACTTGCCGACAAACTTGTGAAGCTTTATCTGATAGACTTCAATCATATTTGTATTTTTGCGTTAGACATTTTTCATTCTGATCCATAGATACTTGCATTTAACATTATCGAATTGACAAGAAACCTAAATCACGAATGTATACGTAGCTAATCGATTCACCACCACCAATCACATTTCCTATCGTTGTTAGGTGAGTGTTGGTACTATCTCATCATCACTCTCCAGGGATACAATATTATTGGTCACGAATTATCCTATAATTATAAAATATTTTAAAATAATACATGAAAGAGAAAATAACCAGCAATTTCATCACTCTATTGATGATCAAGATCAACACATGTTTAGATTTATGTTATGTAACACCAAAATGTGTTGACTGAGGTTATCTCCAACAAAATCTTCTAGTATACAATTTGTATCAAATGATTAAAAATATTTTATCTCTAACTCAAAAATTTATTTTTAACACTAAAAAAATATCTTTTAATATAATTTTATTAACTTTCTATGCCTCATAACTTGTGTCTTATATATCCAATTGTATTAATTTATTTTCTATCCATTTTACATGAATTTAAAACTATTTATACACTCTCAAATAAATATGAACTCATAATTTTATTCAGATAAGCACACATTATATAAAATTGTTTTAAATATGAATTGTAAAATAATGTGATTACCATAGATATATATATATATATATATATATATATATATAAAAAACACACACACACACACACACGGGTTCAGGAGTGTAGTGATATATGGTTTTGGCTTATGTGCATGGAATTGCAGACAAAATACATGTGAACTTTGATTGGGACTCTAGTCAAACCTAGTGGACGGTTGGTTCAATTCTCTTCGCTGCTTTGGTTTTTACGTTTGTCAACCAATAAGCATTTATTTTTCTCACCGACAGTCAAAAGTGTGACAGAGTCAAAAGCTCACCTTTAAAAATATTTCGGCACCAAAAAAAGCTAAAATCGAGCTCAACATCTTTTTTTATCTTCCAATACCGACAGCTAAGACTTGAATTTAGTCTACAAACTCTACACTAATGTTCAATATCAGGGGATCATCGTCATCAGCAATGATGTGGCAGATTTTAAAACACTTTTTGAATGGTGGGACCCATTATTTCTTTTTATAATTTCTCAAAATATTACTTAATAAACTTAGTCTTAGAGAAAAACTCTAAGACCAACAAATTACAATTTCAGGACTCACTAATTTTATTGAATATATAATTTTCTTCTTATAAGATGTCACGCCATCTGTTTACAGATATAATGCGTCTATATATGTATATATAGCTTTTAGTATCGGTGTATGACATCAAGTTCATTAAATGCCCTGGGAGATATATGCAATAAATTACACGCGGTGGCTTCAAGGGTGAGACTTCTGGTTTCATACCCCAAAATAAAGACCAAGTAAACATCATAGGGAGAAGAAGCTGAGGTGTTTTGAACTTAATCTAGGATCTCATCACTCAAATTAGCAGTCTAATATTTATATTCTATTAATAGTCCTGCATAATTAATATGTCAGTGCAAATCCGTGTTAAGTTACTCTTGATTCGCGAGACAAAATATCCATTTTTCTATACGTATAACGTAGGCCATATAGCCACATACGTACGTGTTCATATGCTAGTATGGCATGAAACAATAGGTCAAAAGGGTAAAGAAAAAATGGCTTAAATACAACATAAGTATTTTTTTCAATTTTATTTTCAAAATAATACCTTCATCGATGAATTGTCAAAATAGTACATTCAAATCTATACCATATCAACATTTTAATAATTTGACTACATGAGAGATGAGACATGATACTACTTTGAGAACAGGCAAAGATTAAAATCAAAGTTACTATGACATAAAATATAAATAATAACGTTATCACAGTAAAATCACAGCACAAAACATGTTATAAGGAGAATGTTGCAAGGTCATCAAGACTATAATATCCTTCGGAGATATAATGCAAGTAATTTAAATTATCATTTTAAATACTTTTTTTAGTAATTTTATTGCTGACATGATGCGATCGGTATAAAAGAATATCAATAAAGCTCAAGCCGAACAAGACACATACTTCGACAAGGTCAAGATCAAAACATTTGGCTAGGCACGAACTTCAGTCTTAGCCCATGATCCTGTAGTTGACTCAATCAATACTCCGAGTATCCATCAATGATATCTAGATTACGTTGATCAATTTTTTGTATATCGTTGTGATCATGATATTATCTCCGATCTATAAAAAGGAAATCGTATACATGTTTTTCCTATAAAAAGGGTACCCAAAAGATAATGTGAGCTAAATCGCAAACTTTATCTCCCACTATATGCTTTAATCTTAGCTCCAATAAGTGAAAAATGAGCTTCAACAAATATAAGGCTCTGTGATCGTCGATCTAGAGTGTGCATGTTGGGACCCAAAGCCTACGTCTTCGCTCAATTTTCAGAGGGTATAATTTTTTACATTTAAAAAGTGAATGAATTCCTTAGCCAAGGGTTCAAAATGGTTAGATATATATATTTTTTTAATTGGAAGTATTATTTTCAGAAAAAAATATAGAATGAATATATGATTTTACAGCTTAAAGGAAAAAAAATGTGATGTAGCTAAATAGCTAATTTAAAATTATGAATTTGCAAAATAGTCAAAGTTTGTCTTAATTTAGTGAAATAGTCAAAATATGCAGTAATATGATTTCAAATTAATTTTTGATCTCAAGATTAATTTTTTTGAAAGTGATAAATTACTTATAATAATCGTAAAAAAATTTAATCTTGGTTGTCAATTTTTTTTTTTGAAAACGTAATTTGGCTATTTTATTTAAAAGCTGAAACTTTGATTATTTTACTAATAAATAAGTTTCAAATGGCTATTTTGTATAATTTTTCCAAAAATAAAATAGAAGGGAGATCTCCCCCTAAAAAAACAAAGAAGAAAAAAAAAGGAAAAAAAAAAATTCTGTAGCAAGTAAGATACGTAACTACGTGACACGGTTTGATAGCTGGCCAAGCCTTTTAACAGTAGTTATACAAGCATGCATACGCACACTAGACACCACACAGAAGCGCGTGGACGGAAAGGGAAAAATGAAATAAAGAGACCATTAATAGAAATAAAATGACAATTAATTTTTGAGGTGGGTCCCACTGAAGTCTCCACAACAAAATTACAAGGTTGAATTTTCCCTCAGCTTTCAAGCCACACGTCCATAGCCAAGCCTCTCCCTCCCAAAGCATAAATCTTGGCCATCCATCCATCTCTCTCTCTCTCTAGATTTACATGTATAAATACACGCCACTTCCCAAACCTCTAACCAGCACAGCAACAAGAAGCAAAACACAAACAAAAAAGAAAAGAAAAGAAAAATTCATTTCTCCAGTCTTAAGCAACACATAAAAAAAAAAAAAAAGAAGAAGCAACAATGGCATGTTCTTCTTTTAGGCTTAGTCTACTGTGCTTGATTGTAGCCTCGTTTGCGATCCAAGCCATGGCCAATAGCCACGAGTCCGAGTCAGACTCAGTTGACCTCGCCGACCACAAAAAAGAAGCAGATTCCCCGGAAGTTTCGAGCGAGTCCGGCGGAGAGAAACATTCCGAAGAAGTGGAGGCCATGGCTCCGTCGAGCCGAAAGATGGGGCAGCACAAAACGGACAAGTCCATGGCCGGCGGCGGCGTGATCATCGGCGGCCTCGCAACGGCCATATTCGCTGCCGTGTTTTGTTACATTCGCGTCACGAGGAAGAGAAACACCGAGATCTGAGGTGTATAAAATATTCTAGCTAGCTTGCTAATGTAGATTAGATACATATACACTACACACATATTCTTTAGTTAGAGTAGCAGATCATATATAGAGCCTTATTTAGTTTATACTGAACCATACATATGTGAGCGAGTGTGTGTATTTGAAAGTGTTTATGATTTGACGAAATTGAGTCGTCGTGTGTTTTGAAACTTGCTGATTAGTATTTTTTTTGCTCATGTATATGTGAGTTGAATTGAATATGATGAACTCTTTGGAATGTCTCAGTTTTGACGCTATCGTATATTACTTATTTTTTTGCCTTTGTTTGGCTTAAGGAATGAATGAGTCTTCTTCTTCAAATTGCAAGCCTAACTCAAAGTAAAATGTTAGCATTTAAAAATCGTTGATTCTTTAACGCACAACTATCACCTAATGCAATCCATCTATAATCAGACAATGTACTCAACAGAGACGGTAATTAAAACAGGAAAGAGGGAAAAAAAAAAAGTTCTCTTTCGGACCAAAGATTTCAACCAAAGTGTGTGGAAAGGTCTTTGTCATAACTCGTCTCCATAATTTCTTCACCTTACACTTACAAAAATTGAATATGGTGGTGGTAGTTAGGCCATGCCAAGTTTAATAAGAGCTTGACTTTTTCTAAGGTCTATCTAAGTAGGTTTTACCTCTCAGTTTGTTTTGTGATTTCAATGCTCTTTAAAACGATGTAAATTCGAACTAAGAATTGAACTTACTGTTTTATTATTAGAACTAGAAATTACATGTCAATTCATTTTTTAATAACTAATTTTTGTCCGAGATGAAAACGCATATTTGTAAATATGGGAAGGCCTGTCCGGATGTTCAAGTCATATTCTTTTATTTTAAAATAAGTCTTAGCATATTAGAATAATATTGTGCAGAAAATAAAGACAATTTGCAAAGACTAATTTAACAAAAAATCGAAAACTAATAAAAAAAATTAGAAAATAAAATGGAAAACAAATAGATAAAAGAAGTAAAAATACAAAACCATGTAAAACCTTAACCGGTATGAGCACAAAAAGAAGTGATCAGAAAAGAAAGCGTCGAGGCTCGTTGGACGGTTTCCTTGAAACTTCTTATCGCTCTCCCACGGATGTCCGATTACTGGAGCAAAAGCCTCCCAGGATACAACGACGGAACAAGGCAAGCTTTGCACCACAATGCTTGACTTCGACGAACTAGAATCACGGCCTGAAAACTACCACTGGACTACAAAAGAAAAACAATTTTGGAGAAGGAAAAAGAGAGCTAAGAAAGACTTGCTTTTAATGTTGGTGTGTTCGAATGAGAAGCAAAGGTCTCTTTTTATAGAAGAGCCAAGCAATTCGGTTGCAAAACTTTCAGCCAACGTTTATAGCCATTGAGACTCTTAAATGCTCATCCATAATAGCACGTTTAAACACAAAACGCACAACCTTCATTGCAGGGTTACAACCATCCAAACCGTTGCAATTAGTGCATGATATTAAGGCCAAAACGTTCACATGCACGTTAATGTCTCATTCAAACTGTAGAAAAAATTGTTTGATACCAAAAGGTTTTTACTTTATTGTATTAGAATAAAAATAAAATTGAAAGGAAAAAATTTAGGAATTAGGCTCAAGCCCGACCCGACCCGTCCAACCGGACGAACAGACGGCGGCGGCGCACGCGTGTGGTGGACTTTGGCTTCCCTAAGTCCCTGCCGCTCTACAAAACTGTTCTATTTCCTTCACAATTATTGGTATTTTTCAACACACTTTGAGCATCAATTTCTCATTCAATTTAGCATTGATTTTGGCAAATAAATATTCAATCTTATACCCGTCGCAATGAGAAATAAGAATACGCAAGAATTAATCAATTTCGATGAGTGGGCTCCACTCAAATCTTAGCCACAAATCAAGAATTTATCAATAATAACAATAAAACTTATTCATTGACGAAGTAGTTCGCCAAGATTACATGGCTAATACATGAGGGGCATTCTAAAATCCAACTACAGTTGGAGAAAGGTAAAGAGGCGTCGCGAGCTAAGAGGTGAGCAGCTGTATTGCCCTCGTGAGGTATAAAACGACACTGACATCCTCCAAGCTAGACTAAAAGGCTCCGAGTATTTGCCATGGTCGTGTCTACGCTGACCGGAGGAGTCTCGTTGGTGAGAGCCTTAATTGCAAATACACAATCACTCTCGACCACATCAACCGGGAGACAATACATCTTGGCGAAGACCAATCCCTCTCGGATAGCAAGGCATGCCGCTGTAAAAGAGTTGAAAGAGACTGTGGAGCTGTTGGAAAAAGGTCCGACAACTTCAGCCATCGAGCTCCAAAAGATTCCCCCGAACCCCGTAATCTCCCTATCGAAGGAGGCACCCACGGCTTCTTGGCCCTCATGTCACTCTCCGAGCAATGCTTTCCCATGGATTTAATGGCTTGGAATTTTGACATCCACGACAAGGCTAAATCCATGAGCTCCGGGAGAGTCGTGGCCATAGTCTGATGGACTAGGTTGTTCCTTTCACGCCACACTTGGAAATACGTCATGATCAGCAACTCTCAGTCTGTGTTAGAGAGTGATTCCCAGCAGCGTGTAACATTGTCCATTGGTCGACAATTTCCATTTGCGCCGTCTACAACACACCGAAGGACCGTTCCTGTAAGGGCAAGCTTTTTCATTACTCGTATTGGAGATTTGAAATTAATAAACGAGCTTCCATTCTTACAAGTAAATTCTTGAGTGAATTATGGTCCAATAAATTTATCGAATTAATTTAAAATATGTTAAGGTATTGAGAAATCTCGGAATAAGTAAAGGAATTATCGTGTTTATCTCGATTAATAAAGCATTTTCCGATGAGAAATTCTGGAAATTAATTTAATAGATACACTTTCAGGAACGAGAATTATTTCCAAGAAACCTTAAATATATTAGAATTAATCGAGAACGAACGAGAAAAATTCTCGGTTCAAATCATACAGTTATAATCCGTTTGGTTATAGATTTAATTAAATAACTATATGATAAAGACTTAGTTGTAACCATTTTCAGGACCCATTTGACATTAATTTTGTAGCGGGGTCTCTTTGAGTCGGTGATGAGAAAAGAGGAGTTTAATGAATAAATATGAACTTTTGTTTCTTATAAAAGCAAAAAGCTTTTCTCTCTCCTCCTAACCCATCTTCTTCGATCTTCTTCCTCTTATTCTCTCGTCTTCTTTGCGTCTCCTACCTGCAAAACCGAAAAAAAATAACAACAGAAAAGGCAACCAAAGCCCCCACCTCCATATTCTTCGATCTGTTAGGAATTTTTTCCACAAGAAGATTTATCTGTAATCTTCGCTGAAATTATCAATAAAATTAAGTTATGAAATTTTTATCTATATAGATCGAAAACATTATTTATGTTTAAGGATTTTTAAAACATTCGTCTAATCCTTATTTTCTGTATTAAACTGAATTGCATGCTGGGCCTCTAAGTTCGGGTTGTGAAATAAAACAATGGTCGATAATTGATTCATGTCCGCATAGCTGAATTTAAAATCATATATGTGGAATACAAGTGAAAGTTGATCGTTTGGTGGGAGCATTCTACACTTTTGGTAACTGTACGACTAGGACATACTTTAGTAGTTGATGTGTTGTTTAAGGACCGTTACAACACACTAACTAGGGTCACTATGATGGTTACAGTGAGACCTAATTAATCTAAATCATGAAGTGATCATGGACGTCTAGGTTGATGTAGACAAGCTTATAGGAAAGAGATAATCACACATGTTTTTTTTTTCAAGCAATGCTTGGGTTTCTTTTCATTTAATCAAGTCTGCCATATAACTTGGCAAAGACAAGTATATATAAACTAAAATTAACATGATACGTTCAACACAAAACAAGAAAGCAAATGGGCACAGCCACATTAAAACTGACAGCAAATAAAAGCCAATAAAGAAGGAAATAAAAGAGGAAACGGAAAGACAAAATAACAGCCCATAAAAGAGGAAATAAATGACACCATTAAGATGAAACGGAAAGTGACTTTTCATCATTTTCTCCCATTGTTTTGGTCCCACCTTTCCGTGTACGTAAGACCCATTTGCATGGCATTATGCATGGCATCATTCTCCCCTCGGTTGAGAAAATTCGTCATCGAATTTTGCACAGTGTCGTCGTCGGAATTGTCGCCGGTGTAAGGGCGGAGATGCTTGACATTAAAAACGTCGGCGGTGCGAATGTGGCTAGGCAAATTTAGACGATACGCATTGGAATTTATCTTCTCCACGATCTCGATCGGACCAATTATCTTGGATTTCAACTTGTTGTACTCGTGAGCCGGAATCCGCTCTCTCGTAAGAACAACCCAAACATAGTCTCCAACTTCGAAGTCGACCGATCGACATTTCGCGTCTGCATGGAGCTTGTACTTAGCAGTGGCTGTGCGCAAGTTCTCCGTAGTTAGCCGGTGAACATTTTGGAGTTGTTTGAAAAAATCAGCGGCGGAGCCATGGAGGCGTGTGTGGTCGGGAACCGGGGCGAAATCTAGCGGGCAGCGAGGGTTGGTACCATAAATGACGTGAAATGGACTAAAACCCGTACTTCGATTAGTGGCGTGGTTGTGAGCGAATTCAGCTTGGCAGAGCTTAAGATCCCATGATTTAATTGTTTCGCCTACGAGACAACGGAGGAGATTGCCGAGAGAATGATTGACAACTTCAGTTTGACCATCGGTTTGTGGGTGGTAAGCACTACTAAAGTCGAGGCGTGTGTTGACGAGGCGCCACAAGCTTCGCCAAAAATGACTCAAGAAGCGAGTGTCGCGGTCGGAGACAATGGATGTGGGGAGACCATGAAGATGGTATACCTCACGGAAATATAAAGCGGCGACGTTGACCGCATCCGAAGTTGATCGACCACGACAAAAATGGAGTAATTTCCGCGTTGAGTGCAAGGTAGGCCCAGCACGAAATCCATGCTAATGTCGACCCACGGTTGTGTCGGTATCGGAAGCGGCATATAGAGACCCGCGTTTGTTGCTTTGTCTTTGGCGAGGTGGCATGTGCGGCAACGTTCGACAAAGCGTGTGACGTCACGCCGTAAGGAAGGCCAAAAATACGAAGCCGCCACGAGGTGATGAGTGCGATCCCGCCCGACATGGCCCTCGTTATGCATATCGTGGATGATCTTTAGCCGAAGACTACCCTCGGGAATGCATAACCGTGTGTTGTAGAAGAGGAACCCATCGGACCATGAAAACTTAGGATGCTCAGTCGTGTGAAGCCGCTGGATGATATTGGAAAAGAATGGATCCACCGCGTAGAGCTCGGTCAAAGAGTCGAACTCGGGCACTTCGACGCACATTTCGGTAAGTAAGGTGTGGCGGCGGCTAAGTGCATTGGCGACACGGTTCAAAACACCCGCTTTATGCCTTATTAACAAGCAACAAAGGAGTTGAGGAAATAACAGCTAGAAGGGTAAAATGGTAATTTTGTATCCCAACTAGCTGATGATATTCATGAAGGGTAAACATAGATAATATTCAGTGGATCCACTCATCACAATTAAGTTGAATTCTTGAGTAGAAAATAAATTCATTTGAATCGAGAGATTCTTAGTGTCAACTCTTTAGTGGAGTCAGTTGACATTAAGCTAAACTTGGAAAAGGTTTGTGAACTTTTGAGTCCAAGTGTGTTAGCTCAAGCTTTGTTCATTTGGATCCAAGAGGTCACTGTCACAAGTCATATCAAGTAGGAATAGTTAAACTAGAAGTTAAGTCAAAACAAGAACTAGACAAGTTTTACGAAAATTGTCTAAAGGGTATTTTTGTCTTTTTGGACATAGGACGAAATGAATGTCAATAAATTTTTTTATTGTCATATGATGACAAAATTCCACACGACCATTTCAATATATTTGGGCCTTGAGGATTAATTTCATTTCATGAAATTATACTTGAAAATTCTTATGTTGTCATGAACAAATGAAGAAAAATCTAGAAGCACCTTCTAGAAGGCTTGCACGTCCATACCTAAGGAAGAGAGAACAAATTTTGTGCATTGATGTATGAAGATACTTGCGAAAAGAAAAAGAGGAAACAAATTTCCTCTATGAGGAAAGAAAGTGGGCGGCCAACAATAGGCAAGGGAGAAGCAAAACAAAAGAGGAAACAAATCCATGGTCTTCTAGAAGACTATATGGCTGTGTGACTTAAGAGAATAAAGGGCAATATTTGCTCATGAATATGTGATATTCTATAGAAGAGGAAATCTCTCTTCTATAAATAGGGCCCTCATTCTCATTGTTTCTCATCCTACATAAGTTAGAGATTGAGAGCTTCTCTCTCTAGACCTTGTGGCCGCCCATCCCCTCTCTCTCTCTCTAGCTCCTTTCGTTTTTGTTTTGGCACCTAGGTCTACATTTGACCTAGTGTTTATTTTAGCTCTTCGATTCTAAGACTTGTTCTTGAGTCGTCATGTTTAAAAGTGTCCACACACTAATTCCTTCTAATCTCGAGTGATTTATGTGATAGAAACTTTTGTGGTTACTCGAGTTTCCGAAGAACGAAGAAAGACGAGATGCGTGGAGAGACGAGCGATTCAACCTCCACAAGCTTCTCAACGATCAAGCTTTATAAAGGTTAGTAAATGTGTAATCGCTTTTAGATAGTTTTAATAACAACATGTGCTTCCTCTTTGTCTAGGTTAGTAAAATCGTTTTACTTGTTTGAAAGAAAATTTTTATTTTCCGCCGCTTCCTAGAAGCGTTAAATCTTTTCTTAACCCTAGATCAGTTCCAACAGAGGGTCCAAAGCGCGCTTGCGACAGTTAGTCAAGGCTTGGTGATTATCTTATAGAGTACATTGCAGAGGTTGATTGGCAAAGTTTTGATAATCTGCTTTGGGTTTTTGAAATTTGGGATGAACACAATCGTCGTATGAATAAAAGTGCGTACCGAGGCCAAACTGTGAAGGACTGAGAGACACACCTGAGACACGTGTGAAGCTATCTAGGGGCACATCTTTTGGAAGAAGGCGCAATGGAATTCGTCAAGTCCGGAGGACTTCTCCGATCCCGTATAAAAAAACCATCTCTCAAATGTCATCCACAGTGAACGTGGAGTCCAACTCAAGGCGATGAGGATTTGATAGCCTCCCAAGCGGCTCAAAATCAATGTGACTAGCGTGTTACGAGGAGAAAATGGAAAATAAGTACCACTTAATAATGCCTAGTACCTCAGAACTGGATTCATGCCACATACCCCCACATCTTCGAGTCACTTAACGGTGTTACGCTTCTTGCGATTAGTGCAACTTTGCGTGAAAGAACTTGGTGTTGGAGTCCCCACGCTTTCAGCCAGTTGACACGAGACCCCTGTTTCCAGTAGTATTTCTCCACTTGGAGCAGCTTGGAGACTTGGAGCTTGGTCCTTCGGATCTGTTCCAAATTGTCGACTGATAAATTGTCACAACGAAGTGACGCAAGGCTGCTCTCAGCTTAATGTTTGAAATGCACATAAATTTCCACAAAATTCCCTTAATATTTATGTTTTCCATGGGTTCTATGGATATGGGGAGTTAGCAATTAAAATGGCTAGTTCAAAATATATAACGTTGGCAACCAAAATTTTCATGGGCAATCAATATTTTTTGTTATTTTTAAGACAACAGTTTTGGATTCGTCATTTGAAAAAGGAATAAAAACTAATACAGATAAACTATTGTGAGTTTAATTTTAACAATTTTTTTTACTAACATAGATTCCAGTATGTAATGTATAGTTACTTAGAAATCGTTAGTTCGTTATCGACTTATATATGAGAAACTAACGGGATATCCGGTTACCGATAGAGATAATGATGGATATTTTATAAAATAATATGATAAAAATTACACATTTGATAATGTAATTGATTTTTTTAAGCGCTTATCATCCATCAGCGGCTTACGTATCTCACTTGTATTTCAAATATGCTTTTGCATGAGCCCATGTTTTTCACAACATGTATTGCGCTAATGCGCTGACACCATTTACAAAAATCAATTGTCTTATAGAGCACTACTATATGTAAGCGGTGTCAGCGCATCAACTTATATATAACAGTGCTCTATAAGGAATGTTTACTATGATATTACACTCGAGTTAAAAAATAGTATTCAAAACACAACAATAAACGAGAACAAAGATACGTAAAAGCGTTTTTGTTTTGGTTTAAGAAAATGATTGTTTAAAAAATATGGCTACATGATATGTTTTTCCCCATTATCAAGTAAATCCTTACTCCACATTTATGACTATAATTGTAATTAAATATAAATTTCGTGACATATTTTCCATTACATACAGTTTTCATTAGGTGTTATCATGAACAAACCCATCATAAAAGTGGAAAAAACCATGAAGAATATATATGTTAAAAAACCTTCCGCTCAGTCATATTTTTGGAATAACAATAAAAAAAAAACCTTATAATTTGATTATGATTTCCAACACTAGAAAATCAATAAAATACAAAATAACAATTAACAACAAGCATATACAACAAATAAACAAAATAAAAGACTGATACAAACAAGACATTCAAATAGAGGTGATTTTTGTTTGTTTATTTTTTGAAAAGTGAATTTCAACCTAGTCACCTATATATTAATCAAGACATCTTTGATTTACATTTTTTTTAGGGACTTTCACTTAAGTAGGAGTAGGACAAAGGCTAAGTTCAAAAATCCATAAAAATATAAAATTTACCATTTTATGAGTGGTCAAACTAAACCCTATCCTAGTCAATGAAAATAGATGAATTTTTTTCCAATTCTAACCTTAATACTTATAATTATCTATAATTAAATTCTCACACAAATAATTAAATTTCATTTCTCTCATCTCTCTCTCTCTCTCTCTCTCAGGCATGCGTTCTTCTTCTTCCAGCCATCCCATTTTTGCTCGGCCAATTCTACCTCCGTCGGAATTAGTTGCTCGGTCGAGAATCACCGCCACAACGAGAATAAAAGATAAACTTTATCTCTTTCATCCATTATTTCCCCCTCTCTCTCCCTCTCTATCTCTCTCTCTCTCTCCCTCTCTCTACCTCACACACGCATTCTTCTCTCTACCACATGCATGTGTTCTTCTTCTTCCTCCAGTCCCATTTTTGCTTGACAATTTCTATCTTCGGCGTAATTAGTTGCTCGGTCAAAAATCACCGACATCGCAAGAATCCCATATTTATAAAGGTACATCTCTATTTATTTGGGTTTTCGAAATTAGGATTCTGTGTGGATATGCAATCAAAGTAGTGGATATGCAAGTTTGTTTTCAAGGTATTTATGTTAAAAGAAACATAGTGTCGCTCAACTCGTTTCACAATTATTTTCAGATGGGTGTTCATCTGCTTTGAGTAGCGTTGAACTCCAATTTTGAGCTGGTTCAAACTCAACTTGATCCATGAAAAGGTTTGATTTTGTGTGATTCTCAATGCACACTTCTAAGAAGGTAGTTTCCTGTGATATTTGAAATGAAAGGACGTGTGTATTGAAATCCAAGGAATTTCAAAGCTTCTAAGAAGGTAATATCCCATATTTATAAAGGTAAGTCTCCATTTATATTTGTTTTGTGTGTGTCAGTTTGTGTTCTCTGTGTGTTTGTGTCTATTTGAGCTAGGTTAGGAAAATTGAATTTGAAATTAGGGTTGTGTGTATCTGTTTGTGTTATGTGTGTTTCTGTTTGAGCTAGGTTAAGATAATTGAATTCGGAATTAAGGTTGAATGTGTCTGTTTATGTTTTGTGTGTCCATTTGATCTAGGATAGGAAAATTGAATTCAGAATTATGGTTGTGCGTGTGTGTATGTTTGTGTTATGTGTGTGTGTGTGTGTGTGTGTTTGAGCTAGGTTAGGAAAATTGAAATCGAAATTACGATTGTGCGTGTCTGTTTGAGCTAGGTTGGGAAAATTGAAATTGAAATTAGGATTGTGTGTGTTTGTTTGTGGTCTGTGTGAGGTTAGGAAAATTGAATTCGAAATTAAGGTTGTGTGTGTCTGTTTGTGTGTGTGTGTGTGTGTGTGTGTGTGTGTGTTTAAGCTAGGTTCGGAAAATTGAATTCGAAATTAGGGTTGCGTATGTCTATTTGTGTTCTGTGTGTGTATGTGTGTGTGTGTGTGTGTGTGTGTGTGTGTGTGTGTGTGTGTGTGTGTGTGTGTGTGTGTGTGTGTGTGTGTGTGTGTGTGTGTGTTAGGACACCGGATCAAGAAGCCTTTGATGTTATATTTGCATACATGAAAGAAGATGTTTTTACCTACGTCAAGCATAACGTTGTGTGGCTCAGAGACGAGTATTACCAGGCTGGTGTTACATATGCACTTCATATACCGTTGACAATCAATTTTGAGGATTTCGTGAAGTTGTTGTATTCGGGAGGAAAGTTGAATCCGAAAACTCAAAAGTTGTTGATTAAATACAAGACTGAAAAGGTGATAAAACCGGTAACAATTGAATCTGACATTAGTTTGGAATATTATTTACATATTCGGAAAGAGACCAGATAAAAATCACTTGTTTTGGACATTTTCCCATTGGATGCTGACCACGACTCTGCGCTTGTTGATTCAACTCCGAATACCGATGAAAGTGGTTTTCATGGGACTGAACCAGCATAAGAGCCGACAATGCCAGTCCCATCGAGGAATGTAGTGAATCTAATATCCCCATCAACAACAGCGACTCAAACACAAGCGTTCACGTGAGTTGCTCTCTGTTATCGGCCCGATCCCGATCGAAGCTATTCAAAGGGAAAAAAGCAATCGGACTTGCCCTAGCCATTAATCGGCCCTTGGGCCGATTAAGCCAAAGGCCGGCCCAATGGCCTCGGCCCAAGACCGAGCTCGACCTCGGCCTGGCGAGCTCGACCCCGGCCTCAGCTCGACCTCGGCCTGGCGAGCTCGACCTCGACCTCAGCTCGACCTCGGCCTGGCGAGCTCGACCCCGGCCTCAGCTCGACCTCGGCCTGGCGAGCTCGACCTTGGCCTCGCGAGCTCGACCTCGGCCTGGCGAGCTCGACCCCGGCCTCAGCTCGACCTCGGCCTGGCGAGCTCGACCTCGGCCTCAGCTCGACCTCGGCCTGACGAGCTCAACCTCGGCCTCAGCTCGACCTCGGCCTCACGAGCGACTTCGGCCTCGCAGGCCTATCCTCGGCCCTATGACATCCTCGGCCGAGCTTATGTTCGGCCAAAGGGCCCACCAATGACGCCAGCCCATGTTGTTCTCAGCCCAGGGGCACGCCAATGACGCCAGCCTATGTTATCCTCGGCCAGGGGCCACATCAATAGCACCAGTCTATGTTATCCCCTGCCGAGCCCATGTTGTCCCCAGCCGAGGGGCCCACCAGTGACGCCGCCCTATGTTATCCTCGGCCAGGGGGCACATCAATAGCACCACCCTATGCTATCCTCGGCCAATGGCTATCCTAGGCCATTTGCTTCACTCGGCCAAGGGACCCACCAATGACCCCTTTGGTCGCCTATAAATACAAGAGGCCCTCCCTCTTCAAAAGGTAATCCAAGTTTGAGGAAGCAAACGCTGCCAAACTCACCTTTCGCTCGTTTCTCTCAAGTCTCGGCCCCTAAACACTTAAACCCTCTATTATCCACCTCAATCCCACTAATGTTGGGCGTCGGAGAGGTAAACAGAGGCACCCCCTCTGTTTCCCCTTTTTAGCTCACGGTTCTCTCATCCTTTCTAGGTACCCCGGCGAGCTCAGACACCACCGACAGCCAAGGGAAGACTCGGGACACCGAGTCCGACACGCTCAAGCCCAGGCGAGGCCACTTGGTCCGGCCTTGGGTCTAACCGCATGTGGCTTCTAAATCGTTGTCCGAAAAACGGCGACAACATTTTGGCGCTAGAAGGAGGGGATCTCTCGACCTTGGCGACACATTCCCTCTACCACTTTCACCCCGGCTATTGAACGATGAATCACATTCCCACTCCCTCCGCGGGTACTCGGGCAACGACCTCGAGGTACGGTCTCCGACGCCTCGCACACCGTCTTGAAGGGCAACCTCGTGATAGCGAGAGCCAGCCCCAAGACCCGGTGAACGACCCCGAGTTCGAGCTTCGAGAGGACACGGCCCGGCGGCTTGCGGAGCTCCTTGACCGTCTCGGCGTTGACGGTTCGCTCATTGCCGGTCTCCTCGGCTACGATGTCGAGGATCGATCCGCCCATAGCGACTCCGACCCCGACTATGTGGGGGAGTCGAGGACCGACGAGGTGACTCCTAGCCTCGCCCATTCGCGGTCCGAGAGACCCAATGGCGCTTTCGCCGGCCCGTCGCGCCCGGCGCGACGGCAGGCACGGTCGCGTTCCCAGGGACTCGCCCCTTCGGTTTTGAGAGGCGGCCGGACACGGCCCCTCGCCGAGGAGAGAGCGACTCTGGGCAACGATGGAGCCGATAGCCGAAGCGCTCGCCGCGCGGCCCGACCAAGGGCGAACTCGCCCCACCGAGCGCCGAGCGTGGACCTTAGAGAGCGCTTGACGGCGCAGAGAAACTCCCGGGGGGAGTATCTCCGCCAAAGGCTCAACTCTCGGAGGGACGCGCTCCCCGCCGCAACTCTCGGTCAACCTCAGGCCAACATCGTGGACCAAGCGTCCAACGAGCGCCAGCCAGCGACTCCCGTAGCCCCGGCGGTCAGCCCGGCTAACGGACTCGACATGGTCACGATGATTCAGAGCCTCCAAAACCAAATCATCGAGATGAGGGAGTCGGGGAGGCAGAGGCCATATGGGGGGATCGAGGAATCATACTCTCCCTTCGTCGCGCAAATCCTCGCGCAGCCTGTTGGAATCGATCTAGGGTTTAAGAAAATAATTAACGCTTCGGTAAGCGGCGGAATTTTAAAAATTTTCTTTTACAAGTAAAAACGGTTTTTTACTAACCTAGACAAAAGAGCAAGTACATGTAATTAAAAACTATTATAAGCTAAGAAGTTTACTAACCTTTCTTGAAGCTTGAACTTTGAAGAAGCTTTTGGAAAGTTTGCAACGCTCGTCTCCCCTCGCAGCACGTCTCTCTTTCTTTCATCGGCACCTCGAGCAACCACGAAAGTTTCTATCACTAAATCACTCGAAATAAAGGAATTAGTGAGTGTGCACTTTTAAACACTACGACTTAAGAACGAGTCTTGAAGTCGCAGAGCTAAACACTAGGTCGAGTGAGGACCTAGGTGCCAAAACAAGAAAAATCGAAAATAAACTAGAAAGAGAGAGAGAGAGAGGAGTTCGGCCAAGTTCTAGAGAGAGAGTCTCTCAAATCTCTTAAACTTGGATGAATCAAATGTGAGGAAATGAGGCTCCTATTTATAGGAGAGGTCTCACCTTCAATAAGGTAGTTTCCTCTTCTATAGAATATCACATATTCATGAGCCAATTTCCTCTTTTCCCTCTTGAGACACTCGGCCAAACAAGGGCTTGTAGAAGCCTTGATTTGTTTCCTATTTTGTTCATGGCTTGCCTTTTTCTCAACTTGGCCGATTCCCTTATTGCATCCTCATGCAAATTTGTTTCCTATTTTTCTTTTGGCAAGTATCTTGATACATTTATGCACAAAATATTCTCTCTTCCTATGGGTATGTTGGGCGCCCATTATGTCTAGAAAAGGCTTCTAGAATTTTCTTCACTTGTTCATGACAACATAAGAAAAGGCCCATTTAGAATTTTCAATAAAATTCTCATGAAACGAAATTAATTCACAAGGCCCAATGATCAAGTCATGGCCGAGTGACATTAAGTCATCAAATGAACTTGTCAAAAAATTTATTGTCATTCATTTCATCCTTTGTCTCAAAAGACAAAAATACCCTTTTAACTATTTTCGTTCTTGTTTTGACTTAGCTTCCAGTTTAACTATTCCTATCGATGTGATTCGTGACAGTGACCTCATGGACCCAAATGAACAAAGCTTGAGCTAAACACTTGGACTCAAAAGTTCACAAACCTTTTCCAAGTTTAGCTTAATGCCAACTGACTCCACTAAAGAGTTGACACTGAAAATCTCTCGGTTCAAATGAATTTATTTTCTACTCAAGAATTCGACCTAATTATGATGAGCGGATCCACTGAATATTATCTATGTTTACCCTTCATGAATGTCATCAGCTAGTCGGGATTTACTAAATTACCATTTTACCCTTCTAGCTGTTATTTCCTCAACTCCTTTGTCGCTTGTGAATAAGTTAGAAACAATGTATTGACGAGGAGCTAACAAGTCACATTGTTTCATCCAAAAGAGTCAGGACTCAATTTGGACACTGGCCAGTTCATTTATTCACACTCCAAGGAACAAAGCATGAGGTGACATACATTGCATTTCAGCAATCTTGTATATGAATTCCATATCTATGAGAACTTCACAAAGTTACTCATGACATTCTCACAACTTAGTACTTCACCAATAGGCCCTGTTCGGAATCACATAGTGAGTCCGAACTCTGACTTTCTCAAATGAGAATACTAAGCTGTGAAATGGCATGTCTCATTTTAGGATTAAGGTAAGCATGATGCAATTCATACATAGTGACTTCGAGACATAAGAGGTTAAATGGTTTGTTCTTATCTTGTCTCTAGAAGTGCACTGGTCAATTCAGTACCTTCGAAAGATACCTAGAAGAACTATAGAGTCTCCAACTCTCAATGCCTCATAACCAGACATCATAGATTCTTCTAACAATCGTACTGAGGTCAATAGTCCTTTGACCCTAAGATTGCGAATATATCGTTTTAAGCAAACTATGAAAAGTTTGTTCATGCAAATCTACATTTGTCTCTTCGTAAGTTGTTAAGTTTGTTTATGGACTAAAAGACTAAGGTTTTATCATAAAGCTTCAAACAAAGAAAGAATGAATGAACGTTTCAACTTTATTAATGAATGAATAGGCAATTACAAGCAAGAGTCTTCATGAGACTTTATTACATCAAATGTACAAAATAAAGATTACAACTCTTCTTGTGGGCACCATTGACAACAAACTCCCACTTGACTCAAAGAAGATGTGTGTAGTCTTTCATGCCTAATCCCTCACGATGTTGGTCGAAGACCTTGTTCGCTAGGGCCTTGGTGAATGGATCTGCGAGGTTGTCTACCGTTGAGATCTTCTTCACTTCCACGTCTCCGCGCTGCACGATCTCTCGAATCAAGTGGTATTTCCTCTCAATATGCTTAGAGCGCTTATGGCTTCTAGGTTCCTTTGAGTTAGCGACAACCCCACTATTATCACAATAAAGGGTCATGGGCTCGTCGACGTTTGGAACAACTTCCAAATACTTAAGGAATTTTCTAAGCCATACAGCCTCTTTGGATGATTCACAAGCAGCCACATATTCTGCTTCCATTGTGGAGTCAGCAATGCAAGATTGCTTAATACTTCTCCACACAACAGCTCCACCATTAAGGATGAACACAGATCCCGAAGTGGATTTCTTGGAATCCTTATCCGCTTGAAAATCGGAGTCGGTATATCCCGTCATAGTCAGGTCAGTACCTGAGTATGTAAGCATCAAGTTCCTAGTTCTTCGAAGATACTTAAGAACATGCTTAACAGCAATCCAGTGCTCGGGTCCAGGGTTTGATTGGAAACGGCTAACTACGCCAACAGCGAAACATATATCAGGTCTAGTGCAAAGCATGGCATACATGAGGCTTCCTACGGCAGAGGCGTAAGGAATTTTCCTCATGTCTTCAATCTCTTGTGCAGTCTTGGGAGACTGGTCCTTAGAGAGTGAAACTCCATGCCTAAAGGGTGTTTGGCCCTTCTTGGAGTCTTGCATCGAGAAGCGATCCATTACCTTATCAATATAAGATGCTTGAGAGAGCGACAGGGTCCGATTTTTCCTATCTCGAAAGATTTGGATCCCCAGAATGTACGCGGCTTCTCCTAGATCCTTCATATCGAATTGCTTTGCCAGCCAGACCTTATCCTCAGATAACTTACCCTCGTCATTACCAATGAGTAGTATATCATCGACATATAGTACCAGAAACACAACTTTACCTTCGTGTATTAACTTGTAAACACAAGGCTCATCTATTGACTGTTCAAAGCCAAAGCTCTTTACAGTTTCATCGAATCTAATATTCCATGACCTAGATGCTTGCTTTAATCCATAAATGGACTTAAGCAACTCACAAACCTTGGTATCTTGACCTTCTTCCACGAAACCGTCTGGTTGAGCCATGTAAATGCGCTCGTCAAGATTGCCATTCAGAAAGGCTGTCTTGACATCCATTTGCCAGATCTCATAGTCGAGAGCTGCAGCTATGGATAGGAGTATGCGGATGGATTTAAGCATCGCGACTGGCGAGAAGGTTTCTTCATAGTCAATCCCTTCTTGTTGGGTATAACCCTTCGCCACAAGTCGTGCTTTGAACGTCTCGACGTTCCCATCAGAACCCCTTTTCTTCTTGTATATCCACTTACACCCTACGGGTTTAATCCCTTCAGGAAGGTCTACAAGTTTCCAGACATTGTTGACATACATCGAGTGCATTTCAACTTTCATGTCGTCAAGCCAAAAGTTTGATTCAGAACAAGCCATAGCTTGGCTATAGGAAACAGGATCATCCATGTCAGAGACGGCTACAAGAGAGTCTCCATAAGACATGTACCTGTCAGGCTTTTGAGTAGCCCTCCCACTAAGTCTAAGAACTACTTGACGAGATTCTGATGAGTTAGGTTGTGTTTCAGTTGGGGTAAGAACAGTTCTTACAGATGAGGTAGAAGCTTCCTCACCCAACTTTTCTTCAAGCACAATTTTGCTTCTAGGTTTTGCATCTTTCATAAAGTCCTCCTCAAGGAAACGAGCATTCGTGCTAACGAAAGTCTTATCGTCCTCGGGACTATAGAAAGTAAAACCTTTGGTTTCCTTTGGATATCCCACAAACAGGCACAATTCTGACCTACTAGCCAACTTGCTAGTCTTTTGCCTTAGCACGTGTGCAGGGCAACCCCAAATTCGGATGCGGCCAAGATTCACTTTACGGCCAGTCCATCGTTCATAAGGAGTACCAGGAACCGTTTTGGACGGAACTTGGTTCAGAATATAGGCGGCTGTTTCAAGGGCATATCCCCAAAAGGAAAGAGGGAGTGATGAGTAACTCATCATCGATCTAACCATCTCCATAAGAGTTCGGTTTCTTCTCTCTGACACTCCGTTTTGTTGAGGCGTGCCAGGTGCGGTAAGCTGAGAAGCGATACCTTCTTCTTTAAGAAAGTCATCGAACTCTCCAAACATATACTCACCACCTCGATCAGATCGAAGGGTTTTGATCACTTTGCCAGTTTGCTTTTCCACTAAAGCCCTAAAGACCTTAAATACGTTAAAGGTCTCGGATTTGTGTTTGAGCAAATAGACAAAACCATATCGCGAGTAATCATCGGTGAAGGTAACGAAGTATTCGTATCCTCCACGTGCTTGTTGGCTGAGCGGACCACATACATCAGAATGTACTAGTTCCAGCAACTCAGTGGCTCTTCGACCCTTATCGGAGAAAGGTCGCTTAGTCATTTTTCCTTCTATGCAGGATTCACAAGTAGGTAGTGAACCTATTGCAGAGTCTTGGAGTGGACCGTCCCTCACAAGTCTCTTAATCCTATCTAGACTGATATGACCAAGTCTCAAGTGCCAGAGGTATGTTGATTTTGTTAGATCGGAGGATTCAGAAAGTTTGATCCTCTTTGGTTCCCTAATTAGATCGTTATCTATTTCGGTGTCTAAAAGAGAAGGTTGAGTGGGATAGATGTAGAAAAGACCATTCTTCATACATGCATCAGTGACGAAAGAATTAGAAAAAGAAATACGAATTCCATTCTTTATAAACTTTAAATAATAATCTTGCTCGAAAAGTTGAGCAACAGATATTAGGTTTTTCCCAAAGGAAGGAGCATAATAAACATTATTCAAATTTAAAGTTCGATCTTCAAAAGATAGCATCACGGGTCCCACAGCCTTCGCAGACACCACGCTCCCATCACCCCACTTGAAGCAGAAGTCGCCATCCTCTAAGCTTTTGCTTTTCCTAAAACCAGTCAAGGAG
The DNA here is from genome assembly GCF_054948205.1 of Urtica dioica subsp. dioica. NCBI lineage: Eukaryota > Viridiplantae > Streptophyta > Magnoliopsida > Rosales > Urticaceae > Urtica > Urtica dioica. Next base: position 49,903,796 of record NC_142756.1, read on the forward strand.
CAGCAAATATGGTTAGTAGCAGCGGAGTCAATAATCCACGATGATACATTATCAGCTACTAAACAAGCTTCAGTAACAAGTACAATACCTTTTACTTTGGTTTTGAGGTAGGCAGGACAGTTCCTACGCCAGTGACCAGGCTCATTGCAGTGGTGGCACTTGTCTTTAGACTTGTCCACCTTCGGAGCCTTTGGCGCCTTCTTCTTCGTTTGAACCTTAGGTTGGTTCTTCTTCCCGGCATTGCGAGGTCTCTTCTTAGATCCAGAGGTGGAGGCAGTAGCATGTACTTCTCCTTGAGCCCTCTTTTTCTTAGTGAGTGCCTCAGCGGTTTGAAGTTCCTTCATGAGCTCGGTAACAGTGTACTCTAGCTTGTTCATGGAATAATTCAACTTGAAGGTATCAAAGGTTTCGGGGAGAGTTTCGAAGATCATATCTATTTTAGTCTCCCCATCAATCTCAGATCCAAGGATATCCATCTCGTTGAGATAGCTAATGATCAGCATCATATGGTCTCTAACGGGAGTTCTAGCCTTCATACGACAGTTCATGAATTGTCGGACCGCTTGTTGCCTAGCTTGACATCCTTGCCCTCCAAACATCTCATGGAGATTGTAGAGCATATCGGTGGCAGTTTCGTAATCACGATGTTGTTGTTGCAACACATTGTTCATCGATGCCAAAATATAGCATCTCGCAATCTCATTGGATCGAAGCCAGGCCGCCAGGGCGTCTTTCTCCTCTTGCGTCGAATCATCATTCGTTTGAGGACAGGGGGTGGTGAGAACCCATTTGTACTTGTCGACAGTAAGGACTATGTCGAGGTTACGTTTCCAGTCGACGTAATTGTCGCCTTCGAGTTTATTCGAGGAAAGAATGGTTGAGAGAGGGTTGAGAGAGGGTTGAGAGACATATTGCCTATAAAAGTTGAAACAAGTTTATGATTAGTCTTTGGTTTAGGTTTTAAGTTTTATTAAGACTTTTATAAAATCCAAAGGTGTTATAAACCAAACGATAATTTACTCCCTCAAGAGAAGGCCGCAAAAAATCTCCTTTTATAAGTAAATGACACATCATTAATGCTAAGCCAAGATGTCAATACATCTATTTTGACTAGCCACCTTTTAAATTGGTTTAATCACTCACATCCTTTCGCAGAGCCTCAAGGGAGGATTACTAGGGATTGAGCCTAAGTGTGCAACCAACCACTTAGTCCAAAAGGTCAACTTTCAAAAACAATCCCCCAAGGGGAGGCCTTGCCATCATCGTCTCACTCTCGGACGTAGCTCATTGAGCAATGATCGAAGCAATAACGCCTTGGAGTACTCCCATTTAAGTGAGGGTCGCAAGAGCGGCTCTTAGTCCCACGTTAATTGCTTCTTTCATTAGTGTTGGGGATCGTGGGTTACAAACAACAAGTATAACCCTCCCACTTAGTTTTTGGAGTTGGTTCATCGACTCTTATAAGTTCGGAAACAAATTTCCTAGTTAGAGAGCGACAGAGCGGACAACTAGAAGAGAATCCTAGATCGACATGTTCAGAGTAGTATTAGTGCATAAAGGCACAAGGTACATACTCGATCTTTTCCTATTTTCTATTTCGGGAAAGTGCGTGAGGGAAGTGTGAACTTCAACTCACTCGAACACTTGAAAGTTTGAGATTACACATCTTTTTATTTTTCGGCTTGTCTACAAAGAGACCTCCCACTCAAATTTTCAAGAGCATATAGATTTTGAACATATGTGATATAGATATAGTTTTTAAAACATTTTGAAAACTTATTTGATTTGGATGACAAAATATTTTCAAGTTTGAAAGTGAAAACGGTTTTTCAAAATTCAAACTAGTTTTGTAAAAACTCAATTTCAATTAAACTTTCAAAAATCAAAACATTTTAATCTTACACATCATGTTTATAATCATATGAAAAACATTTTTGCTCAAGAAAATTTTCTCATTAGAGTTCTATAACTCATGGTAGTGGGGTTTGAAAATCCGGATTTCTAAAAAACTGGAGTTTCAGCACAGCCGCGCACCTCGGAGTAAAATCGCCATATCTAGCGGCTCCGATGTCCTTTTGAGCCGAAACTGGTGGAATTGGACAGAGGACAGACAGAGCTTTAATTTGATTCAAGAATCATTAAATTTAGATTTCTGAGCAGAGAGTTATGCTACGTTTAATGCGGGTTTACTCCAGCTCGAAGAAAAAAAAAATAATTAAAGCTTGGTCCTTTTTAGGTGCGAAAAAGAATCGAGTGTAACGGAACATTTTATGAAGGTTGTTAAAGCTTTTATTTGTGTTTTATTAGCAAGGTAATAACAAGGAATAAAAGAAATAACAACAAGCATAAAACGATTCAAGTAAATAAAAGAAACTAGTAAGACAAGAAAACTAGTCACAAAATTTACTCGAAATTTCTCAAACCTTTAAAACACGTTTTTCAATATAAAAAAATAAAAAATTTTAGAACTGATTCTAATATGTTTTAAAAACATCCCAAACTCATAGAAAATCAACATGATTTTTAATTTAAAGGCATCAGCAATAAATTTAAAAAAATCTAAGAAAACAATTCTAACTTGTCACAAAATCAGTAAACTTTCGAAAACGATTTTCAAGCTCATATTTTTAAATACATGTACATGCTAATCTTTGACCATAGCTCTGATACCATTTGTTAGAATCGATCTAGGGTTTAAGAAAATAATTAACGCTTCGGTAAGCGGCGGAATTTTAAAAATTTTCTTTTACAAGTAAAAACGGTTTTTTACTAACCTAGACAAAAGAGCAAGTACATGTAATTAAAAACTATTATAAGCTAAGAAGTTTACTAACCTTTCTTGAAGCTTGAACTTTGAAGAAGCTTTTGGAAAGTTTGCAACGCTCGTCTCCCCTCGCAGCACGTCTCTCTTTCTTTCATCGGCACCTCGAGCAACCACGAAAGTTTCTATCACTAAATCACTCGAAATAAAGGAATTAGTGAGTGGGCACTTTTAAACACTACGGCTTAAGAACGAGTCTTGAAGTCGCAGAGCTAAACACTAGGTCGAGTGAGGACCTAGGTGCCAAAACAAGAAAAATCGAAAATAAACTAGAAAGAGAGAGAGAGAGAGGAGTTCGGCCAAGTTCTAGAGAGAGAGTCTCTCAAATCTCTTAAACTTGGATGAATCAAATGTGAGGAAATGAGGCTCCTATTTATAGGAGAGGTCTCACCTTCAATAAGGTAGTTTCCTCTTCTATAGAATATCACATATTCATGAGCCAATTTCCTCTTTTCCCTCTTGAGACACTCGGCCAAACAAGGGCTTGTAGAAGCCTTGATTTGTTTCCTATTTTGTTCATGGCTTGCCTTTTTCTCAACTTGGCCGATTCCCTTATTGCATCCTCATGCAAATTTGTTTCCTATTTTTCTTTTGGCAAGTATCTTGATACATTTATGCACAAAATATTCTCTCTTCCTATGGGTATGTTGGGCGCCCATTATGTCTAGAAAAGGCTTCTAGAATTTTCTTCACTTGTTCATGACAACATAAGAAAAGGCCCATTTAGAATTTTCAATAAAATTCTCATGAAACGAAATTAATTCACAAGGCCCAATGATCAAGTCATGGCCGAGTGACATTAAGTCATCAAATGAACTTGTCAAAAAATTTATTGACATTCATTTCATCCTTTGTCTCAAAAGACAAAAAATACCCTTTTAACTATTTTCGTTCTTGTTTTGACTTAGCTTCCAGTTTAACTATTCCTATCGATGTGATTCGTGACAGTGACCTCATGGACCCAAATGAACAAAGCTTGAGCTAAACACTTGGACTCAAAAGTTCACAAACCTTTTCCAAGTTTAGCTTAATGCCAACTGACTCCACTAAAGAGTTGACACTGAAAATCTCTCGGTTCAAATGAATTTATTTTCTACTCAAGAATTCGACCTAATTATGATGAGCGGATCCACTGAATATTATCTATGTTTACCCTTCATGAATGTCATCAGCTAGTCGGGATTTACTAAATTACCATTTTACCCTTCTAGCTGTTATTTCCTCAACTCCTTTGTCGCTTGTGAATAAGTTAGAAACAATGTATTGACGAGGAGCTAACAAGTCACATTGTTTCATCCAAAAGAGTCAGGACTCAATTTGGACACTGGCCAGTTCATTTATTCACACTCCAAGGAACAAAGCATGAGGTGACATACATTGCATTTCAGCAATCTTGTACATGAATTCCATATCTATGAGAACTTCACAAAGTTACTCATGACATTCTCACAACTTAGTACTTCACCAATAGGCCCTGTTCGGAATCACATAGTGAGTCCGAACTCTGACTTTCTCAAATGAGAATACTAAGGTGTGAAATGGCATGTCTCATTTCAGGATTAAGGTAAGCATGATGCAATTCATACATAGTGACTTCGAGACATAAGAGGTTAAATGGTTTGTTCTTATATTGTCTCTAGAAGTGCACTGGTCAATTCAGTACCTTCGGAAGATACCTAGAAGAACTATAGAGTCTCCAACTCTCAATGCCTCATAACCAGACATCATAGATTCTTCTAACAATCGTACTGAGGTCAATAGTCCTTTGACCCTAAGATTGCGAATATATCGTTTTAAGCAAACTACGAATAGTTTGTTCATGCAAATCTACATTTGTCTCTTCGTAAGTTGTTAAGTTTGTTTATGGACTAAAAGACTAAGGTTTTATCATAAAGCTTCAAACAAAGAAAGAATGAATGAACGTTTCAACTTTATTAATGAATGAATAGGCAATTACAAGCAAGAGTCTTCATGAGACTTTATTACATCAAATGTACAAAATAAAGATTACAACTCTCTTCTTGTGGGCACCATTGACAACACAGCCTTGCGTGGGAAACTTCAAATTGCCATCCATCCCTCCCTATGATGGGCGGACTGACCCGAACTTCCACATCCAACACTACGAGACATGGATGACAATGCAAGGGCAACCGGACGCGACCCTATGCCAAGCCTTCAGCCTAACCCTCACGGGGTCGGGCTTTGAGTGGTTCCGGAGCCTGAGACCCGGGAGCATCCCGTCCTTCCGGGCTTTGCAGGAGGCTTTCCTCGCCCGCTTCGCCACGCTCGTGGCACAAAAGAAGTCAAAGACCCACCTCCTCTCCCTTCGGCAAGGGAGAGATGAGACGTTGAGGCAATACCTCGCTCGCTTCACCGAGGAATCTCACAAAGTCGAGGGCTTCGACGACAAGGAGGCCATCACGGCGATCACCGAAGGAGTTCGCACGAGCGACTTCCTCAAGTCCATTGTGGGGAAGGTCCCGCGAAGCATGGAAGAGCTGATGACGAGGGCCCGCACATACATGGGAATCGAGGACTATCTCGATGGCCAAGATGGCCGGAAGTCAGGGGGACAAGGTAGTCGACGCCGCGATGACCCAGACGGAGATCGTCCCGACCCTCGAAAGAGGAGGAACAAGGGAGGCCAGGCCCCTAACGGCCGCTCCCTCCCCGGGCCGAGACCGGCACACGTCGATAGCTTCCGAAAGTTCTCGACGTTCACCCCTTTGAACACCCCACCAGAGCGGATCCTAGCTCTGCACCGCGACAAGCTAGGGAGCCCTACTCCTCTCACAAAGGATCCTGCAAAGAGGGATCGAAACAAGTTCTGCGAATACCACCAAGATCACGGGCATCTAACATCCGAATGCTATCAACTCAAGCATCAGATTGAGGCCCTGATTCAAGACGGGAAACTGAAGGAATACGTCCTTAGAACGATCGGGACGGCCACGGCGTGCGATGAGCGCCCGCGGCAAGAAAGAAAGGGTCCGACGACGGTGACCGTCACGGACCGAGCAGCCATTGAAGAACCAGAAAGCTCGCAACTGCAAAGAACCTCGTCCACGCAAAGAAAGAAGTACGTGCGCGAAGTTTCCGAAGGGAAAATAGCGCACTACATCAACCACACATAAGAGGCTCCTCCCCCGGCCCCGTTCGAGTCCATGTTCTTCACTGGCCAAGAGGCGGCGCGAGTCTTCCACCCACATAACGACGCGATAGTCGTCTCGGCCCCGGTCGCCAACAACCTCGTCCGGAGAATCCTAATCGACAATGGGAGCTCCGCCGATATAATCTTCAAGTCGGCGTTGGACAAGATGAAGCTATCCGGGATGAGACCGACCCCGATATCGACCCCGCTCTTCGGCTTCTCCGGGGAAAGGGTCACGATGGAGGGAACTATCGACCTCCCGGTTACTTTCGGTACACCGGGGGGGCTCGAGGTGACCCACATCGTGTCGTTCCTGGTCGTGGATCAGCCCTCGGCATACAACGTCATCGTCGGCCGCCCGACTCTCAATCGGTTAAAGGCCATCACTTCCACTTACCACCTGATGATGAAGTTCTCGACGGACAAAGGGATAGCCATAATGTTGGGAGACCAATCAATGGCGAGGATGTGCTACGTCCAAGGCGTGGACGGGAAAGAAAAGGGAAAAATGGTGAGCACCGTCTTCCAACTCGGGGACAAGCTCCCGTGCGAAATAGGGAAAGGAGGAATCTTCGGAGAACTGGACCAGAGAGACGATGTCGAGCGTCGAAAGGTGGAGACACCGGACGACCTTGTTCCCGTCGTGTTGGACGATGCCAAACCTGACTAAGTAGTCAAGGTAGGCACCCAACTCCCGTCCGAAGTTGGAGCCCGGCTCGCCACCTTCCTTCGCGAGCACAAAGACGTCTTCGCATGGACACACGCCGACATGCCGCGGATCGACCCCGAGATAATGGTTCACCGTCTCAACGACGACAAGAGAATGGCTGAGCGCGTTCAACCACGACGGACGTTCAGTGGAGAGAGGTACCAAGCCATTGGTGAAGAGGTTGACAAACTTCTCGCCGCCGACTTCATCAGGGAGGCGGAACACCCCAAGTGGGTGTCCAACGTGGTGATGGTCAGAAAGCCAAACGGGAAGTGGCAGATCTGTATCGACTACAAAGATCTCAACAAAGCCTGCCCGAAGGACAGCTTCCCTCTCCCGAGGATCGAGCAACTTGTGGATGCCACGGCGGGCCACGAGTTATTAAGCTTCATGGACGCCTACTCAGGCTACAATCAGATCCGCATGCACGAGCCGGATCAGCTCAAGACCAACTTTGTTACAAATCGCGGACTCTACTGTTACAAGGTCATGCCTTTTGGCCTCAGAAACGCGGGGGCGACGTATCAAAGGTTGGTGAACCGAATGTTCGCCGATCAAATCGGCAAAACCATGGAGGTCTACGTTGACGATATGCTCGTCAAAAGCCTCAAGACCCACGACCACGTTCGAGACCTGGGAGAAATGTTTGCGATCCTGCGACGCTACAAGATGAAGCTCAACCCCAACAAATGCGCCTTTGGGGTCGAGTCCGGAAAATTCTTGGGCTACATGGTTAGCCGCCGCGGGATCGAGGCTAACCCTGAGAAGATTAGGGCGATCTTAGAGATGAGGTCGCCGCAGAAAGTGAAAGAAGTTCAGAGTCTGACAGGAAGGATCGCCGCCCTAACGCGATTCGTGTCCAAGGCCACCAACAAGTGCCAACCGTTCTTTAAGGCACTAAAGAAGACCGACGGGTTCATGTGGACGGAGAAGTGCGAGGAATCATTCCGCGAAATGAAAGCCTACTTCGCCTTCCCCCTGTTCCTTGCGAAGCCAAAGAATGGCGAAACCTTGTACATCTACCTCGCGGTTTCCGACAGGGCCGTGAGCGCGGTTCTCATACGTGAAGAAGACAAGGTGCAATGGCCGGTCTACTATGTTAGCAAGGCGCTCCTCGACGCCGAGACTCGATACTCGGAAATCGAGAGGTTGTCCCTCGCCCTTGTCATGAGCGCGAGAAAACTCCGACCCTACCCCATTGTGATCCGCACGGGATATCCCATCGAGAAGGCCCTTCAAAAAGGGACCTCCTCTCGAATGGCCGTGTGGTCCCAAGAGTTGGGCAAGTACGGGGTCGAGTTCCAGCTAAGAACCGCCATCAAGGGCCAGGCCCTCGCCGACTTCATCGCCGAATTCACAACGCCCCCGACCGACGATGGCGACGAGGGTAGTAAGGGCGCGAAAGACAAGGAGGACGACCACGGCGAGCCGTCAAGGAAGAGGGCCAGCGGCCCGATAGGGCCGGTCTGTGACTTGCACGTAGATGGCGCGTCAAATGCCCGGGGGGGCTGGCGCCGGCGTGGTGCTCATGAATCCCGATAGGGAAAAACTGAGATATGCCCTGCGGTTCGAGTTCAAGGCTTCCAACAACGAGGCGGAGTACGAGGCTCTGATCGTTGGCTTGGAGCTGGCGGACAGGCTAGGCGCCCAAAACCTGCGCATCCACTGCGACTCGCAGTTGATCGTGAACCAGGTTAAGGGCGACTACGCCGCCAAAGAGCCGAACATGGTCGCATACTTATCCAAAACCCGAAAGAACCTAGAGGCACTGTCATGGTTCGAGATCGTCCAAGTCCCCCGAGAAGCGAGCATCGACGCTGACGCCCTAGCTCGCCTCGCATCCGGGATAGATGAGGAGGACGAAGGCAGCGTCCCGATCGAGGTGCTGACCCGACCCTACGTCTCGAGAGGCGAAGTAGGGGTAGTTGAAGAGACTCCGCCTCCCTCGTGGATGACACCGCTCGTTGAATTCCTTAAGCGAGGAGTCGTCCCCGAAGACAAAGAGGAGGCCAAAAAGCTGAGAAGCTTGGCGCCGAAATACACCATGAGGGAGAACAACCTGTTCAAAAGAGGCTATTCCATGTCCCTCCTCCGCTGCTTGACCGAGGTCGAAGCGAAGAGGGCGCTCCACGAGGTGCATGAGGGGGTGTGCGGAAACCACGCCGCCGGACAGTCTTTGGCGTTGAAACTCCTGAGGCTCGGATATTTTTGGCCAACCTTGAAAAAGGACTCCCACGAGTGGGCCAAAAGGTGCGACAAATGCCAAAGGTTCGCCCACATCCCGCGCCAAGCACCGGTACCACTATGTCCGATCATCGTACAGCGCCCCTTCACAAAATGGGGAATCGATCTCATCGGCGAGCTACCTATGGCTCCGAGACAGTACAAGCATGCGATCGTGGCAATCGACTATTTCACGAAGTGGGTAGAGACCGAACCACCGCGCGAAACGCGACCGGCAAAACTCCTTTCGCTCTAGCGTTCGGAGTCGAGGCCGTGGTACCCGTCGAGACCAAGCTGCCGACCCTGCGCATCGAGGAATACAAAGAAACCGCCAACGACAACGCAATCAGGCTCGAGCTGGACCTCATAGATGAAAGGAGGGCGGATGCGGTCACCCGCCTTGCTACACAAAAGATGAAGGTCGAAAAGGACTACAACTCCAAGGTCAAGCTACGGCAGTTCACCGACGGAAGCCTCGTCCTCAGGAGGGTGTTCCAAAACACCAAAGTGCAAGGGGCGGGAGTCTTGGGCCCCACTTGGGAAGGTCCATACCGCGTGCGCTGGGCCATCCACAGCGGCTCGTACGAGCTCGAGAACCTGGAAGGACTCGTATTCACGCACCCTTGGAACGCGGAACACCTTCGGCGGTACTACCAATAGACGCCCGTTCCCGCTTACTCTATGTTTTGTTATGTCATTCCATTTTCAATTTTTAAAATGACATTTTTTAATCTCAAGTACGGCCGAACGGCCTGGGAATGTAATTTTTTTATTTTAACGTTGTAATCGAATTACACTTCGCTTCGAAACCTTTACTTTATTTTGTAACAATTTCTCGTCTTCTCTGCGAGCACACAAGAAACTCGGGGGGCTAATGGGAAACAATGCTCAATGAAACTAGAGCTCACTCGCTCAACAAAAAAAAAACAACTCAAAAACAAAAGTATAACAAAGTCTCAAGGGGCCGATGGTTAGGCCGGAGGTCCCAAGGAAAGACTTATCACGTAACTCCTCGTGCAGACTCCACCTGAGTCCTCAAGTTGAGTAACGGATTGTTGGGATGTCGAGCTCGTCGCTTCGCCTAGTCAAGCTCGCCACTTCGCCTAGTCGAGCTCGCCACTCCGCCTAGTCGAGCTCGCCACTTCGCCTGGCACTGCTCCTAGTCGAGCTCGCCTGGTCGAGCTCCTAGTCGAGCTCGCCACTACTCCTAGTCGAGCTCGCCGCTTCGCCTGGTCGAGCTCCTAGTCGAGCTCGCCACTGCTCCTAGTCGAGCTCGCCGCTTCGCCTGGTCGAGCTCCTAGTCGAGCTCGCCACTGCTCCTAGTCGAGCTCGCCACTCCGCCTGGTCGAGCTCCTAGTCGAGCTCGCCACCGCTCCTAGTCGAGCTCGCCGCTTCGCCTGGTCGAGCTCCTAGTCGAGCTCGCCACTGCTCCTAGTCGAGCTCGCCACTTCGCCTGGTCGAGCTCCTAGTCGAGCCCACCACTGCTCCTAGTCGAGCTCGCCTGGTCGAGCTCCTAGTCGAGCTCGCCACTGCTCCTAGTCGAGCTCGCCACTTCGCCTGGTCGAGCTCCTAGTCGAGCCCACCACTGCTCCTAGTCGAGCTCGTCACTTCGCCTGGTCGAGCTCCTAGTCGAGCTCGCCACGGCTCCTAGTCGAGCTCGTCACTTCGCCTGGTCGAGCTCCTAGTCGAGCTCACCACTGCTCCTAGTCGAGCTCGCCACTCCGCTTGGTCGAGCTCCTAGTCGAGCTCGCCACTGCTCCTAGTCGAGCTCCTAGTCGAGCTCGCCACTTCGCCTGGTCGAGCTCGCCGCTGCTCCTAGTCGAGCTCGCCAATTCGCCTGGTCGAGCTCCTAGTCGAGCTCGCCACTTCGCCTGGTCGAGCTCCTAGTCGAGCTCGCCACTGCTCCTAGTCGAGCTCGCCACTCCGCCTGGTCGAGCTCCTAGTCGAGCTCGCCACTGCTCCTAGTCGAGCTCGCCACTGCTCCTAGTCGAGCTCGCCACTCCGCCTGGTCGAGCTCCTAGTCGAGCTCGCCACTGCTCCTAGTCGAGCTCGCCACTTCGCCTGGTCGAGCTCGCCACTACTCCTAGTCGAGCTCGCCACTCCGCCTGGTCGAGCTCCAAGTCGAGCTCGCCACTGCTCCTAGTCGAGCTCACCACTTCGCCTGGTCGAGCTCCTAGTCGAGCTCGCCGCTGCTCCTAGTCGAGCTCGCCAATTCGCCTGGTCGAGCTCCTAGTCGAGCCCGCCACTTCGCCTGGTCGAGCTCCTAGCTCGGTAGTCAAAACCCAAGCTAAATATCAATAAATCGGATCCGCGCACCGGACCTCCGACCCCCGCGCGACGCTCTCGCGCAATTCCACGCCCCGCACACCGATAGGCAATGGGGCGTCGGTAGATCACATCCGCGCACCGGACCGTCGATCTCGGCAGTCAAAACCCAAGACGTGACGCGCGTACCTACAACTACCGCGCTCACCGGAAACTGCAAGCTCGTCCCGATACGCACGCCGATAGGTAGCGTACTCGCAGCAAGACGAGCGCGACGGCCACCCAGCTCGCACCCGCCGACAGGCGACGAGTCACGAATGAATGGCCGAAGGTCGCACCCGCCGGGCGAATCTGGTCTAGCCAGCATCCGCGGGAAGCTTCGCCGCCAAGTGCGGCAGTAAGCCGTGCAAACCGGTTATGCTAGGTAAGGCATGCTGGGCTCGTGAGACACGCACCAATCACAACGCGCGAATCGATTACGCTAAGCATGGCAAGTCAAGAAAATAAGACGCATAACAGACAGAAAAGCTCTGACTAAGGCAAACAATGTTATACGAACAAACCAAAAAAGAAAAGCATAAGAACACGACAAACTTCTAACGGAAGAAAAACATAACAAAATTCCGGAAGAATGCGTGACGCAAGCGCTAAACAAGTGCGCGGAAAACCGAAGAAAACTCGGCTACTCCGAGCCGAAGTCGATCTGCTCTTCGTCTTCCTCGGGGCAGGGGGCTCCAAACCCACCGATGACTCCTCCGTCGAGTTGGAGGTCCGCCGACTGAGCGGCTTCCGCGGGGGCTTGAGTACGCAGGTCGTCCTCGGGCGACTCGCCGTCCAGAGGAGGAAACATGACGTCGAAGAAGGAAAACCTGGTCCCGCGAGACACGTTCTCCTCCACGGTCGCGTCTCGGACTCGTTTGGCTACCTCATAGCGGGCCGCCTCCAGCGCGAGGTCCCAGTCATCCTCCAGGTCCGTCTTGCACTGAACGGCGTCGTCTTTCTCCTCGGCAAGGATCTGCACCTCGGCCCGCAAAGTATCCCTCTCCCTCTCGGCCTTGACCCGGGAGATATCACTCGCTGACAGCCGGGCGTGGACGATGTTCAGCTCCTCATCCCGACTCGAAAGCGCCGCTTGGAGTTTCTTTGTCTCCCCTAAGAAGGTGTTGGTCGCCTGCTCCGCCTTCTCCCGAGACGCCTGCCCGGCCGTGCGAAGCAATTTCTCGGTCGCCAACTCCTCGCGAGCTCGCTTCAGCTCCTCCTCGAGTGCTTGGAATTCTCGAGCAGTACGGGCTCCCGCTAGGGCGTCAGCATGGGCGGCCGCCGTGCTCTCCTTGTCCTTCTCCATAATCTGCATACGCCGCAGCAGGTCCCGAAGAATGCGACCGCTTTGCTCTTGACGTGCGAGCATCTGCAAAGACAAGCGATATACGTATAATCGAAGTAAGCATAAGGGTTACGCATGAGATAAGCAGGCGTATCATACCTTTCGGGCATCGCCGATCCCGTTTTTGAAATGCTCCAGATTGCTTGCCGTCAGCAAACCCTTGAAGTCCCGCAGAGAGGTCTCAAGAATCCCTCGGGAGCACTGATCCCTCAACTCCGCCGCCTCCGCCAGGAGCATCGAATCCATGTCATCCGGCACCGTCGATGTGTGGGCGCGCTTGTGGCCGGAGGGTGGCCCGAAGGGAATCGACGACGACGATCGCTTGTTAGAAGAGATCGCCTCGTTCCCCGCCCGCGGCGGCGACCCTTGGCGGCGAACCTCGGCTCGGGGGCCAGCCACGGTCGTGGCTTCAGCGATAGGTGCCACTGTCGGCACGTGTATGCGCGGCCGATGTCGTTTGGGCATGGTATCTGAAAGAGAGAGAGACGGCAGTAAGTTGGAATACACATGATAAGCTTAATACAACAGAGAGCGCGATAACGCGAGAGCGTCTGAACGGATAGTACCCCCCGATGGGAGGGGCGGACGAGCCCCCCACCTCTGATACAAGGTCCTCCGCAACCTCCACGCCAAGACCGAGGCACGGAGGGACGTTGCCACAAGGCACGAACCACCCGGTCCTCGCCATGAGGTCCGGGGACTCGAACAGTGACCCATGCCGCCTCGAATCCGGGATCGCTTTGATCACAGATACGAGTTCGGAATCTTCTACGTCCCCGACGGAGCGAAAGTCGACCGCGGGCCCAAACGCTAAGGGCGCGGACCCAAAGGCCGACTCGGAAACCTACACCCAAGGGTATCGATGCTTGGAGGTAACTTTGGTAACGATGGAGATGCGCTTCCGAGGGCACGCGCAGTAGAAGCCCGGTTTCCCCGGGACCCCGCGAACGACCACGAGATCCTGGATATCGTCGGTGGTGACTGCCCGCTTCTTCGCTCGGTAGAGCGTCATATGGCACGCGGCGACCGCCCGGTAGAAGGACGGAGACATCTGCGACGCGTGCACCCCCAACCGAATCAATAGCTCTTGAATCACCGGCTGGAAGGGTAACCGTAGCCCCCCGCGAAGACTCGCCTCGTGGATGGCCGCGTGTCCATTCGGAGGACGGGTCGGGCGATCGTCGGGCAACGGCCTCAGGATCGACACCGAGTCTGGGATGCCGTAACGCTTCCTCAAATTCGCGAAGCTAACGACCGAGAGCAAGCTCGGGACATCGACGCCCGAGCAGTCCAGGTCGCCGCGGATTGCAGACCCCTCACGGCGGCCGCCCGAGCCAGCCGGCCCTGTTTCCCCCTTGTCCGGCCCGGCAGCGGGCCCACCGTCGGTGCCCGGCCTGTCCAGAGAGTTCCCTCGCGCGCCCAGGCCACCCGGGCTCCTTGGGCACTCGCCCGGCCCATTGGCGCTTGCGTCTGGCCCGGCGGCACATCCCGACTCGCCAGGTGGGACGCCACCGACCCCTAGGGCTAGGGCAACCAGCGCCTCGGTCGCCGCCCCTTGGCCGGCGCTGTCTGGCCGGCGTTCCTCGTCTCTAGCACCGGCGTTATCGCCAGCAACACCGCCCGTCTCCGATCGACCTCCACCGATGCATCCCTCCTCGAGGGAGACCGGACCCAGAGTACCCGGGCCTCCCTCGCCGCCGCTCGACTGCCAGACAGTCCCAGCGTCGCCGCCCGGGACCGGCGCGACTCTCCCTGCGCCCGGCTCGGCCGACGCTACTCCTTCCAGGGCGGGTGCTCCACCGGCGCGGTTTGGGCCTCTCCCGGCAACACCTCTAACACAGACAAGGTCGACGGGGGTCGGCCCGCCTTCGCACGAACTCGCCTCGGCGGGCGCACCTTCCCCCAGGCCGCGCGCGTCCCCGACGACCTCGGGGTCCCTCTGGCGACGACTCCGGCGCGCGTACGCTCCTCCGCGTCGGCCAGCCGCGCATCGACCGAACGAGGATCACCTCCAGCCATCTCAACCGACCCGTTGCCCGAAGGCGGTGATGGGGGCGCTGCGTTTTGGGTATTCACAGGGGGTAAGAATTGCGCCCAAAGATCGTCTAGGTTAGCATCTTGATCCACGAGCAGAGGGAAGGGGTCATCTTCAACGGACCCACGCCCCGACAGATGGTTAGTGGGGACCATTGGCACGTGTAGCGAGGCAAAAAAAACGAAAAGAAACTAGAGAAGGGAAATTAAATAGCGAAAGAGGCTCGGGTCGAACCTTTTTCACGATGGGTCGCTTCAGTGGGTTGGGGATGACGGGAATCTTGAGTTTACCGCACAAGCTTCACTCGACGATAAACTCGGGGGGCTAATGTTATCGGCCCAATCCCGATCGAAGCTATTCAAAGGGAAAAAAGCAATCGGACTTGCCCTAGCCATTAATCGGCCCTTGGGCCGATTAAGCCAAAGGCCGGCCCAATGGCCTCGGCCCAAGACCGAGCTCAACCTCGGCCTGGCGAGCTCGACCCTGGCCTCAGCTCGACCTCGGCCTGGCGAGCTCGACCTCGGCCTCAGCTCGACCTCGGCCTGGCGAGCTCGACCCCGGCCTCAGCTCGACCTCGACCTGGCGAGCTCGACCTCGGCCTTGCGAGCTCGACCTCGGCCTCAGCTCGACCTCGGCCTGGCGAGCTCGACCTCGGCCTCAGCTCGACCTCGGCCTGACGAGCTCAACCTCGGCCTCACGAGCGACTTCGGCCTCACAGGCCTATCCTCGGCCCTATGCCATCCTCGGCCGAGCTTATGTTCGGCCAAAGGGCCCACCAATGACGCCAGCCCATGTTGTTCTCAGCCCAGGGGCACGCCAATGACGCCAGCCTATGTTATCCTCGGCCAGGGGGCACATCAATAGCACCAGTCTATGTTATCCCCTACCGAGCCCATGCTGTCCCCAGCCGAGGGGCCCACCAGTGACGCCGCCCTATGTTATCCTCGGCCAGGGGGCACATCAATAGCACCACCCTATGCTATCCTCGGCCAATGGCTATCCTCGGCCATTTGCTTCACTCGGCCAAGGGACCCACCAATGACCCCTTTGGTCGCCTATAAATACAAGAGGCCCTCCCTCTTCAAAAGGTAATCCAAGTTTGAGGAAGGAAACACTGCCGAACTCACCTTTCGCTCGTTTCTCTCAAGTCTCGGCTCCTAAATACTTAAACCCTCTATTATCCACCTCAATCCCACTAATGTTGGGCGTCGGAAAGGTAAACAGAGGCACCCCCTCTGTTTCCCCTTTTTAGCTCACGGTTCTCTCATCCTTTCTAGGTACCCCGGCGAGCTCAGACACCACCGACAGCCAAGGGAAGACTCGGGACACGGAGTCCTACACGCTCAAGCCCAGGCGGGGCCACTTGGTCCGGCCTTGGGTCTAAACGCCTGTGGCTTCTAAATCGTTGTCCGAAAAACGGCGACAACACTCTCTTTATTCTAGCTCCAGTCCGAAATCCGGGGAATCAAGTAGTCACCGGCCGGGAGTGGATATTAGGACAAGTGCTGATTCGGTATGCCTTGACGTCATAGATATTCATTCTCCAACCATGATTTATAAAGAAGGATTATATGCTAACAAAGCTGCACTGAAAAAATATTTGGGCATGTTTGCAATCAGCAATCATTTCACGTTCAAGACAAGGAGTTCAAGCAAGATGTATCTCCACGTCGTTTTCCGTGATGAGTCCTGTAAGTGGGGTGTTCGGGCATTTAGATTGAAGCAGACTGACATTTTTCAAATTAAGAGGTAAATCTATCTTCTTTGAGTTTTATATTTCAGTTTTTGCATAGTTTCTATGTGATATTTAATTATACGGATGTAACAAAGTTGTTTGTAGTAGTTACACATCTTTAACTAATGCTCTTATATCAGTTACGTGTTTACTAAATCGTGTGCATTAATTACTCCTTTGTATTTACAACATGGGCATTAGTTACACCTTTATAACTAGTGCACCATAATTACTTACAAATGTTTAACTATATCCAGTACACTAGTTATACGTCCATGCGTAACTAATGCACTGGTTTTAGATACACATACATTACTAATTATGCATTGATTAGTTACCTAAAAGTAACTACTGCTTTGGAAACCTTATTTAGTTATAAACCCAACTTCTTCTTTCTTGTACTTACTTTATATGTTCGATTCTGTTCATACATGTTCTACATAGTTTAGACAAGGCAATCATCCTCAGGCTATGTGCACTTTCGTAAGGAGTATTATGAAACACCAATACGTAGATCCAGCATTGTCACAGTGCAGACCAAGGGACATCAGGGTGACGATGCAGGTAGAATTATGGAGTGGATATGAAGTATAAAAAAGTTTGGAGCGCTAGAGAGAGGGCACTAGAGATGCTATACAGCACCGAGAGAGAGTCGTTCGCTAATCTTCCGACGTTCCGATACATGATGGAGATCTTGAATCCAGGTTCATCATTCGACCTTGAGACTATTGTTTAATCCCGTTATTTTAGATACTTCTTCATAAGTCTTAGTGCTTGGAAAATGGGATGGAAGTATTGTCGTCCTGTAATTATTATCAACATGACGTTTTTGAAGGATTATTATAAAGGCACTCTCTTTTCGGCATGTGCGATGGACGTACACAAACAGATTTTTCTACTGGCATTTGGTGTTAGGAGTTCCGAGAAAACGTCTTCGTGGGTTTACTTCTTGACAAAACTAAATGAAGCTATTGGAGAGAGGGAACATCAAGTCACTATGTCGGATAGGAACAAGGGCATCAAACACGTTGTAGAACAATGGCATCATTAGTGACTCATGAAAAACTAATCATGTAAAACTCAAATGGTCCTATAAATTGAACAGAATCATCACAAACATACATAAAATACAAGAGATAACTGGGGAAGGGAAATGAAATGACAAGTAAGTTGAGTTAAAATGGCTGTTATCAATAAGATGAGTTAGCATTGAGGAAATTAGTTACTTAGTGGTAATAGGGTAATAGCGAATGTCGTTAAAAAAGTACAAAGTCATAGAATGGTAATATTTTTATTATATTTTTTTGGAAAGCGGACTAAAATCACTCCTAGTGTAAGCTATTTCCCATTTTTTATTATTTTTTTTAATTTTTTATTATTATTACGAGACTCGTTACTATGCAAGTTTAAAATATGTTATTGTTTGTATAATTTTCAAATGGGTTATCCATAATATAGGGTAAGCTTTTCTGAAATTTAGGTAAACTTTTTTAGACAAAGCCCAAAATAATCTTTTGTACTGCAATTGTTAATTTTATTAATCGTTGATTTCTTAATTGACAACATTTTAAATGGGTTATCCATAATATAGTGTTCATTTTAATTATGACAACATTTTCTATCGACAATCTGCCTTTTTGTAACAGATGCTTTGGCCATCGACAATCTGCTTTTTTTTTTTTTTTTTTTTTTTTTTTAATTTTATCTAAAATTTTGTTTGCATATCCATTACCGTCATTTCTATTAAATTGAATCATCTACAATCGACATTTAGTAATTACTTTTACCATATATTAAAAAAAAATTGTCATATAGCCGATGAGTTTATTAAGTGTGAAATATTTAGTCGTCAAACTATTTTCTCGACAAACTTATCCCTTGAACTTTTAGTTTGCTCAATTTAGTAGTTTCCAATAGCTAAGGAGAACAAGAACCTCGTCAACAATGACGATGAGCCGCCTTATTTTCGCAGGATACATACCATCACTAAATAACTCTCAAATTGACTTGCTGAATAACTCTCAAATTGCAAACGAACTGACAAGCTCACAAGGCTAAAACAGAGTCGTGCCAAAACGACCTAAATCGTTATGCTTTTAGATTCTGGACTTAAAGATATACAGAATTGTAAATAGAGTTTTTTTTAATGTGAGGATTTTATCCCTTATTTCATTCTAATAATGAGTGACTGGTTTACTCTAGCCCAAGAAAGTCTTCCACATACAAAGAGACGGTCGCTTTCCCTCCAAAATCACAAACAGGCCAAACCTCCCTTTCTCTGTCTCCAAGAAGTAAAAGAAAGAAAAGTCCAGAGACAAACAGAACTCCAATGGCTTGTTGTAGTTCAGGGTCATGGAAAGCACCGGTGTACTTCACAATGTCCGTAGTCTTGGCCTTCATAGCCATCACAACCTCGCTCCACTCGAAGCCCCGAGGTCCCGCTCCGGCGACGAGACTCCCTTCTTCCCTTCAACTCTCTCTGAACGCCTCGAAAGCCCTGAGACAAGCCGGTTTCAACGCGGTCGCGACTCTCCTACAAGTCTCGCCGGAGATCTTCCTCTCTCCTTCCCGCAACGCCACAATCTTCGCCCTCCAAGATCCAGAAATCTCAAACTCCTCTCTCCCCCCCAAACTCCTCATAAATCTCCTCCAATACCACACTTGTCCTCTCACCCTCCCATTCAAGGCCCTCTCGCGGAAGCCCCTCGGAACCTGCCTCCCGACCCTCCACGGAAGGAAAAAGATCGCCATCACGAGGCTCGAGAAATCTGATCGGACGGTCGAGATCAACGGCGTCATGGTGTCCCACCCGGACATCTTCCTCTCCCAGACTCTCTCCGTCCACGGAGTCCTCGAGCCCTTCTCGCCGCTCGACCCCGAAGATCTTCGCCAGGGCTGGGACGCGATCCAGGCCCCAGACTGCGGATCCGGGTCCTTCCTCGCCTCGGATTTCCTCCTCGATCCCACGGTCCAGATCCTCGAGTGGTCGTCGATCGTGAGGACGCTGAGCTCCAATGGGTTCGTCGCGTTCGCGATAGGGCTCAACTCGGTTCTTGACGGGATTCTTGAAGACTATAAAGGATTGGAGTCTGTGACCATCTTCGCTCCGCCGAGTCTGTTGGCTCTCGCGTCTCCGTTGCCTGTTCTCACCGCGACCGTGAGGTTTCACGTGCTTCCTCAGAGGCTGACTTACCCGGAACTCGCGGCCATGCCGGCCGGGACACAGCTCATGACTCTGGCTGTGGGTTTTCGAGCCGAGGTCACGGGTTTTGGCCCAGGGCTCGCCATCAACAGGGTTGACATCGTGGCGCCGGACATTTTTTCGTCGCAGAGATTCGCTGTGCACGGGATTTCTAGAGCTTTTGAGGTTACTGATCCCTATGATAAACCTACGGTATAATAATGTTTGAGCATTACTTTTGCTTTTATTGTTTCCTTTCTATGTGTATAAGCTCAATATGAATTCTAAATCTACATCGATTGTAAGAAAAACCACCCAGAAAACTTTACCTGGCTTTGTTTACATACATCCGCAACCATAAAAATGCATTTCAAGATTGAATCTTGATTCTTCTCGTGACAATACTAGTCGCTCTCGATCCCAATAGGGTCAGATTACGAGCCTCGACCAGCTCCGAATTCCGAAACAAACCTGCGATATTGTCCACTCCATCGGAACCAATCTCCTCCACGATCACCACGCACATTCCACCGAGCCGGACTGTTCGCTCCATCTCCGCCGCGGCGCGGTCAGGGAAGAGCGCCTCCGCCACGCGCGCGCCGAAGGCCAGGTCGAACGCGCCGTCGGAGAAAGGGAGCTTGTGAGGATCGGCGCGTGAGACGAGCGGCGGAGATCCCACGACCTCGACGGCGGTGACGTCAGCCACCCCGAGACCTGCTAGCGCGGCAGCGGCGTGGCCCGCTCCGGCGGAGACGCATAGGACCCTCGAGTCGTTCCGCAGGGCGGCGAGGCCGGCGAAGAAGCGCGCGTGCGACGAGACGCCGTCGCGCCACGCGCGGGTTGACCAGAGTTTGGCGTTGCGTTTCTCGAGGGTGGTGTGGGCGCGTGACGACACGTGGCACGAGGACTTGGGGATCGTTGATTGGGGAGGCAGGCGGGTTTGCGGGGTTTGGAGGAAGAGTGATAGGAGTGTTATTGTGGCGATTATCATGGACGCGTATGATAGTCTGTTGAGGATTGTTTCCATTTTTCTTTGTTGGTGAACGTTGGATTGGATTAGATCTCTCTACTTGGGAAAGGTTAGCCCGTTTGGATGTTGATTTTCATGGCGATTTGGTGTTTCGCTCACAGACGGTGCTTGCGAGTAAATGAAGAATCGAAGAAGATGGTGGTGGCAGTTGGAGTTGGGGGAGAAAGGGGATGGCGAGTAAGAATGTGACATTTGAAAATAAGTTTAAAATGTTAACACAAGTTTAGAAAAGGGAATCTTTCAAAAAAAAAAAAAGTTTAGAAAATGGAAAATAACACATTTATACCATGTGTTTTAGTGAAATGCGAAGTTTAACCCTCGATTTTAAAATATGTCGAGTTCATACCCTCTGTTTAACTAAAATGATGAAATTATACCATCAGTTTAACTACAACGACGAAATTATACCCTGAAATGAATAACAGCGTCACAAATCTCCATTTCATTGATATTAACTCTTATATAAGAAAAACCAAATCAAATCTAAATCAGTACCCTAACTTCCAAATTCTCAATTTTGAAATAAAAATAGTCTTAAATTGAAATTAAATAATAAAACTCATACCTCCTAATAAATTACTTCATTCCGTGTTCGAATTGTAACTCTAAATCCTGGATTCTCTGTTTGAATATGCGATTTTGATGACTATCAACTATCGATGTTTACCCATTTGCATCTTTCTATGTTCTTCACGATTAAGAGACTATTGTTTATTTTTTAGTTTTTAAATAAATTACATATATGGCGCGAATGAATAAAGATAATTGGTGTTTATATATAAATATTATAGTCAACGTCAATGAAAAGTCAATAAAAAAAATATTCGTGACACTGTTGTCTATTTCAGGGTATAATTTCGTCATTTTAGTTAAACAGAGGGTATGAACTCGACATTTTTGAAAACCGAGGGTTAAACTCGAGATTTCACTAAAACACAGGGTATAAATGTGTTATTTTCCCAAATATATGGGGTAATTTATGTCATTTCTTACTAAAAAGCAATGACATCATTTTAAACTACTAAAAAAAAAAATCTAGGCCCTTTTTTTGGGCAAAACAAATACAAAATAAATTTCGGTTCACTTAATCGATTTGTAAGTTTTTTATTTATATAATTCTTCGTACTTCTAGGCAAGGAATAAAATGTTGCCGGCAATCGGCGAAACTCGCCTGGAAATTCCTTGCTGGTGACAAAACGGCCAGCGAAAGAAGTTTGTGTCGTTTCCTCGTTTTTTGTCGTTCGAAAATCGAGGAAACGACATGTCGTTTCGGTGACCGAATATCCACTGTTGTCGTTCGAAGCTTGTTACGAAACGCAAAAAATTTCCTGGACTTTCGGCGAAAGTCAAAGAAAACGAAAAAAAAGAAGGCGTTCGGCGGAGAAGAAGACGCAGACTTTTTTCGTTTCTTGCGCAGTTGCAGATGACGCACGAAGAAGAAGACGGAAGAAGAAGAAGAAAACAAACGTAATTGAGCAAGATTTGGTTAATTGCTCATTTAAGTTCTTAGCTTTTAGCCTAAGCTTCACTTCTGACCCAAAATTAACTTTTTTGTTGCAACTGGATCCTTAATTTTTGTTGCAAATGGGTCATATCCATTTAATTCCTTATTCAAGTCCACAATTAAATGGATAATATCCCACATATCCTAATATATAATATCACACATTTAAAAATTATATATAGTATCCAATTCTATTATATATAATATCACACATACTATGAGACAGTTTTAATAGGTAATATCACACATTTATAAATTATATATATTAAATATTATTAATAGCACACATTTATAAAATATTATATATATACAATTTTCTATTAAAAAAGATTATATACATAATGTATTTTCTTTATATATATTTAAAAAAAAACAAAATATGGGTATTAAACCCAAAACATTATTATACATATTACTTTCAACAAAAAAAATAAATTACCAATACGTATAAATACGTACTAAATCTATAGATATTATATAGAATATATTTTTCAAGTTTCAAAATTCAAAAGATACATATATATAATTATGTATTATCTTTTTAATATATTTTGCCACATTATTTCCGTTCGGTTTTCCATCGGCACGTCGGTTTTCCATGGAAAACGGCATTTCACTTGCCCTTTTCCATAATTTTCCGTCGGGTTTTCCATCGGCATGACGATTTTCCGTAAATCAGGAGGCTCGAAACGGCAACGAAAACGGCATATTTTTCCTTGCTTCTAGGTATCTCTCCCAGAGTCTTTAAGAGTTTTGATAACCAATGTGAACGAGAAAAATAATTATAATAATTGTCTCGATAAATACTTATGTTTGTTGAACGCTAAAAAATGTGATGAATAAATGGTACTTGAATTTTTGTTGTTGCTTGATAACTGATTGTGTGTCTAGAGAATTTGATTTTCTACCCTCCACCCCTTACCTTTTGTTCTTAGTGGTCAAGCTAAGACAATAATTTAGTTTATAATCTGAGATAAAAAGGATAATATTTGTAGACAAGAGGGAGGAAACCGATTCTTTCTAGAAATGGTTTTATCGGAACTCTATGTTTATGTATTCAAGATCGAGACTTGTTCTTATCCTCTCTCTTATTTTTCTCTGGCTGCTGTTGTTTTCTTGTTGTTGCAAATGGTGGAGTTTTCCTTCTATTTATAGAGGAAAACTATTTGTGAGTTCCAATTTTGCCCTTCCTAGATCTGTATAATTACAGCTATAAGAATAGTAAAGCACTACACTCCAAATCTAAAAATATTTCCCTCAATTGGATTGATTTCCACCAAAATCAGTTCATTTATTTCATAATCGTGTATATAATTTTCATGTATCAACAATTGTCCCCCTTGGTGTTGAAAAATCGATATTTTATAAATTTAGATTTTAAAACTCAAAGTGTTAGTTATTTTATTATTTTTAGGCAATTTTTTGTTATTACTTTTTTTATAAGCATTTAATTGGTCATATTTGTACCAATATGTCAAGTCAAAAATTTAGGTCAAGACTATATGTTTGACAAATTTTGTGGCGAGACGTCGAGCCCAAAAATTTAGGTCAAGACTGTATGTTTGATAAGTTTATGTTGTCAATGGTGCCCACAAGAAGAGTAGTAGTGTCTATTTGTGTACATTTGATGTAATAAAGTCTCATTAAGACTCTTGCTTGTAATTGCCTGTTCATTCAATAATAAAGTTGAAACGTTCATTCATTCTTTCTTTGTTTGAAGCTTTATGATAAAACCTTAGTCTTTTAGTCCATAAACAAACTTAACAACTTACGAAGAGACAAATGTAGATTTGCATGAACAAACTCTTCGTAGTTTGCTTAAAACGATATATTCGCAATCTTAGGGTCAAAGGACTATTGACCTCAGTACGATTGTTAGAAGAATCTATGATGTCTGGTTATGAGGCATTGAGAGTTGGAGACTCTATAGTTCTTCTAGGTATCTTCCGAAGGTACTGAATTGACCAGTGCACTTCTAGAGACAAGATAAGAACAAACCATTTAACCTCTTATGTCTCGAAGTCACTATGTATGAATTGCATCATGCTTACCTTAATCCTGAAATGAGACATGCCATTTCACACCTTAGTATTCTCATTTGAGAAAGTCAGAGTTCGGACTCACTATGTGATTCCGAACAGGGCCTATTGGTGAAGTACTAAGTTGTGAGTATGTCATGAGTAACTTTGTGAAGTTCTCATAGATATGGAATTCATGTACAAGATTGCTGAAATGCAATGTATGTCACCTCATGCTTTGTTCCTTGGAGTGTGAATAAATGAACTGGCCAGTGTCCAAATTGAGTCCTGACTCTTTTGGATGAAACAATGTGACTTGTTAGCTCCTCGTCAATACATTGTTTCTAACTTATTCACAAGCGACAAAGGAGTTGAGGAAATAACAGCTAGAAATGTAAAATGGTAATTTAGTCAATCCCGACTAGCTGATGACATTCATGAAGGGTAAACATAGATAATATTCAGTGGATCCGCTCATTATAATTAGGTCAAATTCTTGAGTAGAAAATAAATTCATTTGAACCGAGAGATTTTCAGTGTCAGCTCTTTAGTGGAGTCAGTTGGCATTAAGCTAAACTTGGAAAAGGTTTATGAACTTTTGAGTCCAAGTGTTTAGCTCAAGCTTTGTTCATTTGGGTCCATGAGGTCACTGTCACGAATCACATCGATAGGAATAGTTAAACTGGAAGCTAAGTCAAAACAAGAACGAAAATAGTCAAAAGGGTATTTTTGTCTTTTGAGACAAAGGATGAAATGAATGTCAATAAATTTTTTGACAAGTTCATTTGATGACTTAATGTCACTCGGCCATGACTTGATCATTGGGCCTGGTGAATTAATTTCATTTCATAAGAATTTTATTGAAAATTCTAAATGGGCCTTTTCTTATGTTGTCATGAACAAGTGAAGAAAATTCTAGAAGCCTTTTCTAGACAATATGGGCGCCTACCCTATAGAGAAATAGGAGAGATTATTTTGTGCATAAATGTATCAAGATACTTGCCAAAAGAAAAAGAGGAAACAAATTTCCTCTAGAAGGAAAGCATAACTTCGGCCAAGAGAGAGTCAAAGCAAGGCTTGGAACAAAATAGGAAACAAATCCAAGGCTTATTGAAGCCTATGTTGGCCGAGCATCTCAAGTGGGAAAAGAGGTAATTGGCTCTAGTTGGCTCATGAATATGTGATATTCTATAGAAGAGGAAACTACCTTATAGAAGGTGAGACCTCTCCTATAAATAGGAGCCTCATTTCCTCACATTTCATTCATCCAAGTTTAAGAGATTTGAGAGACTCTCTCTCTAGAACTTTGGCCGAAAATCCCCTCTCTCTCTCTCTAGTTTATTTTCGATTTTTTTCTTGTCTTGGCACCTAGGTCCTCACTCGACCTAGTGTTTAGCTCTGCGACTTCAAGACTTGTTCTTAAGTCGTAGTGTTTAAAAGTGCCCACTCACTGATTCCTTTTATTTCGAGTGATTTAGTGATAGAAACTTTCGTGGTTGCTCGAGGTGCCGAGGAAAGAAAGAGAGACGTGCTGCGAGGGGAGACGAGCGTTGCAAACTTTCCAAAAGCTTCTTCAAAGTTCAAGTTTCAAGAAAGGTTAGTAAACTCCTTAGCTCATATTGATTTTTAATTACATGTACTTGCTTCTTTGTCTAGGTTAGTAAAAACTGTTTTTACTTGAAAAGAAATTTTAAAATTCCGCCGCTTCCCGAAGCGTTTAATCTTTTTCTTAAACCCTAGATCAATTCCAACAGTTTTGTACCAGTATGTCGAGCCTAAAAATTTAGGTCAAGACTGTGTGTTTGGTAATGTGTTTTTGACCAAGAGAATTGTTGAAAATTTGTGGTCGATATGAGCCCATGAAAAATTGTGTGCATGACTCTGAATTATGATGTATATAATTGTAAACATCATATAATATTGTATGTGTGAGGCATTCTTGGCCTTTTATGAAAATTTGATCCCAATGATTAATCAGGTGAATGTTTGTGAATGACCATATACTATCTTCTTGTATGAAGATAATTTTTGTTAGCCACTAATTTGTGTAGTATAGGCCCATGTGTGTATCAACATATGTTTAGTATTGTTGATATAATTGAAAGCTTGTATATGTATTAAACTCAATTGTATAACCATTCCAAAGGCAACAAAACACTAATGTATATGTATGTGGGTCCCACATGACCTTAGTTGTATATAAGGGTCACATAGGAGATTTCTTGAACGTGAACCACCTTTGTGAAGTTATTTGTATAGGTATATGTATATAGTTGGACATATAACAAAGAACTTACGTAATGGAGTGAGATCGTTGCAATAGCTCCCCAAAATACTCAGGTAATATATGTGTGTATATATATGCACTTTGGAATCTTCCTATTCACTCTTTTCTTTGATCATCAAGAACGTAACATGTTAGTATGCATATGTTGAAGATTACAACATTTAATCCATGGATTCCTTATTTTTTTGGGTTTTATATTTAGCAATCGGGCTGTAAATATTTTTTCCAACTTTTGGAACTCAGCCGTGACCATGCCTCTGTTTTTTTTTGTTCATCGCCTGTTATGTGTTGGTGTTAATGTTTGATCATTGTGATCAGTGTACAATCCATATTATTTTAGGTCATGATGGCGTCCCCTATGAGTGGTGATCGTTTGTCCGAGTCTGGGATGCCGTCCACAGAGCATCGTCGACCTACGTCCGATCTCCCGTCGGATCGCTGGGGTACATCAATTCCCTGACCGCTGCCCTTGAACGTGCTGAGGCGGATTCCTCGAATTACGACTATTCTCTTCGTCGATGCCACGAGGACTTGCACGAGCTTCATCATCGTTTGGATGAGCTAATGGTAGCCAACGCAGTTCTGGGAGACAAGCTTTCAAAGTCTCATTCCGTTGTAGCTCGTAGGGAAGACGAACTCCGCTGTTGGAAGAAAATATATGAACTCCGTCGAGGCGTTGAAGTTGGAGGTTTAGTATTGGGTCGCTAAATACCTCGATGTGTCGGTTCCTCATGCTTCCATCAGCGCATCAGTGTCCCCGTTTGCCACGATGTTTTCTCCAACTTTAGACGTCGGTGGCTCTCGACGATGGATGCTCCGAAGACCTCAGCCTCGTAGATAGTTTGGCTTAGTTTCCTATGTATTTTGATAATGTATATACTACACCAGCCACATGGTGCGTCAAGTGTTAGGATGACCTTTTGATGAGTTAGGATGGGTTGTACTACGGGTTTTCTGAACCTGTCTTTTGTTTTTTTTTTTCGCGCGTCGTAGGTTGACGCCTTGTCATCCATTAACCGTTGTAAAACATGGGAAATTGAATATGAAGTGTACTTTTTTTTAATCACGAGAAATGGGACTTGTCCCTTTTTTTATATCTATCAACTTAGAGCAGGTCGACCCGCATGATCTAGAAGGAGAGATTTTTTTTTAAGACTTGAAAGATTCAATGGCTCGTTGTCATTATGCAGCTTAGCAGAAAAAAAATGTTATATTGAATCTTGTGCTATGAAAAATCATCTGCGATATTAATGAGTATTGTTTGTATGGAAAATAGGTGGATGAATTCTCAGGGCCGATGGGGGCAGCATCTATGTTTTGTGTGTGTGCCACTCTTTTTCATCTTTTTTTTTTTGCGAGGGACATTGAAAAGCAAGAGATGCGTATATTTTTGGAGAAAAAGAAAAAAAAAACAAAGTAGGTGTTTTCAACCATTTTCGAGCAAAAGATGAAAAAAAAATGGGATCAACCTTTGCTTGTTCATCCATTTTCGAGGAAAAGATGAAAAAATGGGATCAACCTATGCTTTTTCATCCAAAGAAAGGTGTCGAGATTTACACTCTTTTTTTCTTTTTTAGGGTGTTTATGGATTATCTTTTTGTACGTTTTTGGGGTGTATATAAATATATATATATCTGTAAATATATGTATATGTATATATGTATATTCTTATGTTATAGGGCATGCTCCTTCGTAGTTTAATAACTATATATGTACATACAGCCTGTTGTTTTGAGTCACCAACCAAAATGTCGTCATCGTCGCACGTTAATGCGAGGTCATTGTTGTTTTTCGTCCTGAAGGGCTAGTGATAACTATGCCCACGCCTCCTCCTTCTTGAGTAGATGAACCATCGAATGAGAGATCCCACCACCCACCTTGTGGGTTTTCTTTACACGAGTCAACAGCGAAGATAGGCAACTCACCGGGTACTTCTTCTGATAAGATTGCATCCTCCTTTTGTGGTGACGATGCCAACAAGTCAGCGAATATTTGACTTTTCTTACCCTTTGGATGGGTGATAGTGATATCAAATTCCGTGAGGATAAGCATCCACCGTGTCATTCGGCTACTACATATAGGCTTGGTCATCAGGTTTTTGATAGGATCTGCCTTGGTTGGGACTAATATCTTATGAGGTAGCATATAATGCGTAATCTTTGAGCGACATATACCAAGGCCAGACACTGTTTTTCTATTGGAGAATATCATTGTTCAACATCGTTCATAGATCTGCTAAGGTAATATATAGGTCTTTCTCGGTCGTTACCATCTTGAGCTAATAATGCTCCAATAGAATTATCGGTGGTGCTCACATACAAAGTCAGCGGGAGTTTTGGTGTGGGTACTGTCATAACTTGTGGAGATGCCAAGATTGCTTTGATGTCTTGAAAAGCTTTTTGACATTCAAGAGTCCACTGAAAAGGGACCTTTTTGCGCAATAGAAGTTGCATGGAATGTAACAACTCTGCTAGGCTTGGTATGAAACGTCGCAAATATGAAACTTTTCCTATGAAACTCTTAAGCTGTTTTGGGTCAGTTGGGTCCTTTACTTCCAGTATTGTTGTAGTCTTGTCGCGGTCGATACTGATGCCTTGCTTGTGTACTATAAAACCTAAAAAATTGCCGGCTGTCACCCCAAATGCACACTTTAGCGGTTTCATTTTTAGCTCATACATCCGGCATCGGTCAAGTACGCGTTGCAAATCTTGTAAGTGATCGGTGGCCTTCTTTGATTTTACTACCAAGTCGTCAACGTAATCTTCAACACAATCATGGATCATATCGTGAAATATTGCCGTCATTGCTCTTTGATAAGTTGCACCAGCATTTTTTAATCCAAACGGCATGATAGTATAATAGAAATTCCCAAACGGGGTTCGAAATGCTGTTTTCTCGGCATCATCAATAGACATCTTAATTTGGTTATATCCACTAAATCCATCCATGAACGAAAACATTTCATGCTTTGTTGTTGCATCTATCAAAGTATCTAAATTAGGAAGCGTAAACTCATCTTTTGGGCTTGCTTTGTTCAAATCTTGATAATCGACACAACATCGAATTTGTCCACTCTTCTTTCGAACCGGCACAATGTTTGACAGCCATTGTGGGTGTAAACTTGTCTTGATGAACCCTGCTTGTAGCAGCTTCTCAATTTCCTTTTTAATCTGGGTTTGGATTTCGTGGCTAAAATTTCTGGAGGGTTGCTTGACAGGCTTGTAGTGTTTATCAATTGCAAGCTTATGCGTTATAAGTTTTGGGTCAAGACCTGGCATTTCCTGATATGTCCAGGCGAACACGTCTCGATATTTTTTTAGTAGACTAATAAGTGATTCTCTAGCTTCTTTTCTCAAGTCCTTCGAAATAAATACGGGTCTGGTCATACTTTCCTCATCAGAGATATCAATTTTTTCGAGTTCATTACCTTGACCTCGTGGATAATCTTGTAGTTTTTATGGAGCAAGTTCGGCGTCACCATAGCCTTCTTCTATCGTGTTAACGTTGGGGACCAACTATGAGACTGGTCTCATACACCGTCATAATCGGTATGCATTCTGACCATTGGGCAGCGTTATTCGTTCTACTCTTACAACTTTTGCTCGGGAGTGAGGCACAAGCTCTTCAGTTGAATTGTATGCTTCCCAAAGCGGTAACCATACACCTTTTGGGCGAGTTAAGATTTGATTTTCTACGGTTGAAAACTCATCAAATAACTTCAGCGATATGTGCTTCGTTGTAATTGAAAGGTGCTCTCGTCGCGTTAACTTTGACGATTTTGCCTTTGATGTCAGCCTTGAGGCATTGATGCAGCGTAGAAGGGACACAATTATGTGTGTGAATCCATGGTCTTCCCCAACAGTAAATGATATGAAGTGTTTGCGTCTATAACATTGAATCTTGTAGGGCCTCTGATCGGTCCTGCTTGTAGATCGATCGTAATGAATCTTAATGTTTGGGTTGGTTGCGAGGAAAACCCAGTAAGCATGACTTTGCACTAGTACAAAAAACATCATTGGGTGCGACTTTTTTCGCACCTAAAAGTCGAAAGTCGCACCCAATGATACCTTTAGGTGCGACTTTTTCGCACCCGATAGTTCGCACCTAAAGGTTATGGGTGCGAAAAGTCGCACCCGATGGTCATGACTTTCAGGTGTGACTTTTAGGTGCGGTTTCCCGCACCCAAATTCGCACCCATATGACTTGGTTGTGATACCTGATAATTGTGTGGGTAAAAAGTGATTGCTCCTTCGGGCGTTTTAGTATATTTCTTAATTGGATGACTCACGAAGCAACACATGGGGCCAAATTTTTGTGCTGTGTGTATCAAGGAACGAGTAGCTTCTTCCTTTGTCTGTTGTTGAAACTCCAACATGTTGAAGAAATCTTTGAAGAGCTTGGTCTGCAGCAGTGAATCGACCATTCTCTCTTCTATACCTAGACTGTATGAGGATCCTTCTACACCGTTGATATTCATTTCTTTGATACATGCCATTATAGTTCCTGTATTCTGATGCTGCGGAAATGGCATATGCTGGACTGTCTCCTTTTCTAGAAGAATCTCTCCTTTCCTCAATTTTTCATGAAATATATGTTGTCAATGGTGCCTACAAGAAGAGTTGTAGTCTTTATTTGTACATTTGATGTAATAAAGTCTCACGAAGACTCTTGCTTGTAATTGCTTATTCATTAATAAAAAGTTGAAACGTTCATTCATTCCTCCTTGTCTGTTTGAAGATTTATGATAAAACATTAGTCTTTAGTCCATAAACAAACTTAACAACTTACGAAGAGACAAATGTAGATTTGCATGAACAAACTCTTCGTAGTTTGTTTAATACGATATATTCGCAATCTAAGGGTCAAAGGACTATTGACCTCATTACGATTGTTAGGAAAATCTATGATGTCTGGTTATGGGGCATTGAGAGTTGGAGACTCTATAGTTCTTCTAGGTATCTTCCGAAGGTACTGAATTGACCAGTGCACTTCTAGAGACAAAATAAGAACAAACCATTTAACCTCTTATGTCTCGAAGTCACTAGTATGAATTGCATCGTGCTTACCTTATTCCTAAAATGAGACATGCCATTTCACAGTTTACGTACTCTCATTTGAGAAAGTCAGAGTTCGGACTCACTATGTGATTCTGAACAGGGCCTATTGGTGAAGTACTAAGTTGTGAGAATGTCATGAGTAACTTTGTGAAGTTCTCATAGATATGGAATTCATGTACAAGATTGCTGAAATGCAATGTATAT
Organism: Urtica dioica subsp. dioica; assembly: GCF_054948205.1. Classification (NCBI taxonomy): domain Eukaryota; kingdom Viridiplantae; phylum Streptophyta; class Magnoliopsida; order Rosales; family Urticaceae; genus Urtica; species Urtica dioica. The sequence goes on from NC_142756.1 coordinate 49,935,403, forward strand.
CACCTCATGCTTTGTTCCTTGGAATGTGAATAAATGAACTGGCCAGTGTCCAAATTGAGTCTTGACTCTTTTGGATGACACAATGTGACTAACAAGCTCCTCGTCAATACATTGTTTCTAACTTATTCACAAGCGACAAAAGAGTTGAGGAAATAACAGCTAGAAGGGTAAAATGGTAATTTTGTAAATCCCGACTAGCTGATGATATTTATGAAGGGTAAACACTGATAATATTATGTGGATCCACCCATTACAATTAGGTTGAATTCTTGAGTAGAAAATAAATTCATTTGAACCGAGAGATTTTCAGTGTCAACTCTTTAGTGGAGTCAGTTGACATTAAGCTAAACTTGGAAAAGGTTTGTGAACTTTTGAGTCCAAGTATTTAGCGCAAGCTTTGTTCATTTGGATCCATGAGGTCACTATCACGAAGCAAAAAGAGTAGGAATAGTTAAACTAGAAGCTAAGTCAAAAAAAGAACGAGACAAGTTTTACGAAAATTGTCAAAAGGGTATTTTTGTCTTTTGAGACAAAGGATGAAATGAATGTCAATAAATTTTGACATGGTCATTTGATGACATGCATCACTCGGCCAATATTAGTTTTATTGGGCCTTGTGGATTAGTTTCATTTCATAAGAATTTTATTGAAAATTCTTAATGGGCCTTTTTCATGTTGTCACGAACAAATGAAGGAGCTTCTAGAAGCCCCTTCTAGAGAGCATATGGACGCCTACTACCCAAGAGAAAAGAGAGAATATTTTGTGCATAAATGTATCAAGATACTTGCCAAAAGAAAAAGAGGAAACAAATTTCCCATACATGCATAAGGGAATTCGGCCAAGTGAGTCAAAGGCAAGGCAAGGAACAAAAAAAAAAGGAAACAAATCCAAGCCTTCTAGAAGGTTGCCTTGGCCGTGTGACTCGTGAGGGAATAAGGCAATATTTGCTCATGAATATGTGATATTCTATAGAAGAGGAAACTACCTTATTGAAGGTGAGACCTCTCCTATAAATAAGAGCCTTATTCTCCTCACTTTATTCATCCAAGTTTTAGAGATTTGAGAGACTCTCTCTCTAGAACATTGGCCGACTCCTCTCTCTCTCTCTATTCAATTTCGTTTTTGGTTTTGGCACCTAGGTCCTCATTTGACCTAGTGTTTTAGCTCTTTGACTTCAAGACTTGTTCTTAAGTCGTAGTGTTTAAAAGTGCCCACACACTAATTCCTTTTTCTCTCGAGTGATTTAGTGATAGAAACTTTCGTGGTTGCTCGAGTTGGCGAGGAAAGAAAGAGAGACGTGCTGCGAGGGAGACGAACGTTGCAACCTTTTCCAAAAGCTTCTCAACGTTCAAGCTTCTAAAAAGGTTAGTAATCTTTTATGCTCATAATAGTTTTATTTACGTGTACTTGCTCTTTGTCTAGGTTAGTAAAAACGTTTTACTTATCAAAATAAAATTTTTAAAATTCCGCCGCTTACCGAAGCGTTAAAATTTTTCTAAAACCCTAGATCAATTCCAACAATATACACCGTAATGCATAGCACTCCATTGTAGGATGATGGATTCTTCTATGGAAATGGAAAAAAGACGGATGTTCTATTTCTTCTTTGGTGGGAGATTTTTCAATATAGGGTAGTGATATTTCTTTATCACGTATCCAAGCTTCCAACAGAGCAAAGACTTTGTCAGCAGTGTAAGGAAATGCAGGGGGTTTATCGATGCTTTTTCTCCGGACTCCGAACTCCTCTTCTTCGTGTGACTGAAAGCTCATTCACCGGTCCCAGATCCCCGTCGACGCAAGCTCCGGACCCTTCTTCCCTGTCGCCACGATCGTCGCTGGAGAGGTAAGGTGAGCACGGACCAGACCTCGTTGCCGGAGCGGCGAGGTGGGTGGAGGAGCTGTGACCGTTGTCGTGTGAGGGCGCCGGAGTCACAAGAGTCACGGTCGTCGCCGAGAGCGCCGATGTGGCCGCCGTCTCCTTGTCTTTCCTTTCTTCTCTCTCTTCTCTTTTTTTTTTCTTTTCTCTGATTTTTCTTCTCGCTGGAGAGTCTGAGACGAAGACCAGAGAGGAATCTCTTTTTCTTTCTTTTGTATTGTGGCTGAAGAATAAAATGGGAGAGAGAATATGTTTGGAGAGGAAATTGTTGGCTTTGATTTTTTGTGGTCTTCCGTGGAGGAAGTGAGTTTGCCGGTGGAGAGCTCGTGGTTGTTCTCGAGACCCCCTCCTTCTAGCGCCAAAATATTGTCGCAGTTTTTCGGACAACTATTTAGAAGCCCCAAACGGTTCGACCCGAGGCCGGACCAAGTGGTCGCGTTCGGGCTCGAGCGTGTCGGACTTGGTATCCCAAGTCGTCCCTTAGCTGTTGGTAGTGTCTATCTCGTCCAAGCACCTGAAAAGCAAGCAGAGAGGTGTGAACTACAAAGGGGAAACAGAGGGGTCGTCTCTGTTTACCTCTTCGACGCTCAACATTAGTAGGGGTGTTGTGCTCCAAAGTTTTAGAGAGAGAAAGTCTCAGATGAGAGAGAGGCAGAGGTTTTTTGAGTCGTGAGAGAGCTCTCCTCCAAATGAAGAATCTGAAGGTATTTATAGGAGTGTGATGAGTCGGGGTAGGATGGTCTTTTCATTCTTCCCTTGATTTTTGCAGGGGCTGACCATGCTCAACGCTTGAACCTTCCTTGCCCATGGTCGGGTTGGGATTTTTCCTTCCTGGCCCTTGGCAGGGCTGGGACTTTTCTTTTCTGGCCCTTGGCAGGACTGGGATTTTCCCTTTTTGGCCCTTGGCAGGGCTGAGACTTTTCTTTCCTGGCCCTTGGCAGGGCTGGGACTTTTCTTTCCCGGCCCTTGGCAGGGCTGGGATTGCCTTCACAAGTTTTGGGTTGGACTTCTTCCTGGAGGTCGAACCTGGCCTGGAGGTCGAGCTCGCCTGGGGTCGAGATCGCTCGGAGGTCGAGCTCGCCTGGAGGTCGAGCTCGCCTGGAGGTCGTGCTCGCCTGGAAGTTGAGCCTGGCCTGGAGGTCGAGCCTGCCTGGAGGTCGAGCTCGTCTGGGGGTCGAGCTCGCCTGGCGGTCGAGCCTGGCTGGAGGTCGAACCTGCCTGGAGGTCGAGCTCGCCTGGAGGTCGAGCCCGGCTTGGAGGTCGAGCCTGGCCTGGAGGTCGGGCCTGCCTGGAGGTCGAGCTCGCCTGGGGGTCGAGCTCGCCTGGAGGTCGAGATCGCCTGGAGGTCGAGCCTGGCTGGAGGTCGAACCTGCCTGGAGGTCGAGCTCGCCTCGGGGGTCGAGCTCGCCTGGAGGTCGAGCCCGGCTTGGAGGTCGAGCCTGCCTGGAGGTCGAGCTCGCCTGGAGGTTGAGCCTGGCTTGGAGGTCGAGCCTGGCTTGGAGGTCGAGCCTGCCTGGAGGTCGAGCTCGCCTGGACGCTAGGATGAGAGGTCCCCTCAGGGGTGAGCTCGACTTGTCTTAATCCCGGGCTCTACTCTTTGGACCGGGGTTGCCATGCATCCTCGCTTGAGTTGGGCCCTGACGTTATTTTGATATGGGAAAAATCTCACATAACATACATGAATTCCATATCTATGAGATCTTCACAAAGTTACTCATGACATCTTCATAACTTAGTACTTCACCAATAGGTCCAGTTCAGAATCACGTAGTGAGTCCGAACTCTGACTTTCTCAAATGAGAATACGTAAGCTATGAAATGACATGTCTCATTTCAGGATTGAGGTAAACATGATGCAATTCATACGTAGTGACCTCAAGACACAAGAGGTTAAATGGTTTGTTCTTATTCTGTCTCTAGAAGTGCACTAGTCAATTTAGTACCTTCAAAAGATACCTAGAAGAACTATAGAGTCTCCAACTCTCAATGTCCCATAATCAGACATCATAGATTCTCCTAACAATCGTACTGAGATCAATAGTCTTTTGATCCTTAGATTGCGAATATATTGTTTAAGCAAACCATGAAGAGTTTGTTCATGCAAATCTACATTTGTCTATTCATATGTTGTTAGGTTTGTTTAAGGACCAAAGACTATAGATTATCATAAAGCTTCAAACAGACAAGGAAGAATGAATGAACGTTTCAACTTTTACTAATGATTCAACAGTTACAAGCAAGAGTCTTCGTGAGACTTCATTACATCAAATGTACATAAGTAAAGACTACTACTGTTCTTGTGGGCACCATTGACAACAAAAGAAGCAATCCATTGTTTCTCATTCCGCTGCTGATACCTGCGAACTTGTATGACTTCAACAACTCTTACGTGACTTCAAAATTACTTCATCATCTCCAACGACAGCTCTCTACAAGGACAACCAAGCCTCCGTACACATTCCTTCACATGTCACCTTTCAAGATAAAGGGCAAAGCACATCGAAATTGATTATCACGTTATCTGTGATAAGTTTTAATCTAGCATTATGAAGATCTTGCATGTTCGGACTAAGTACCAATTGACAGATTCGTTAAAACTAAATAGCCAATATTTGGTAAATATTAGGTAAATAACCAATTTCATATATTCACAAACGTAAATCTTAAGTAATTAATAACCACTGGCATATATAGTCATGTCATCATTTATGGTTATTTACCTAAAATTTATTAAACGATGATTATTTAGCAATATCAAACATTTAAGTTGACTATTTTGTAATTTTTTTGTTAAAAAAAAGCCGCTAATTATGCTCATGCACTTGCTATCTAAGATATCGTTAAATAAGTTTATCGACCATCTTGAGGTCGGTTATAAAATTACGCGGTTTTATTCATGTTTTATCAACGTGGCATTTATTTATTATGTGATTGGCCATGCGGGCCCGGTTCCATCTAGGCTAAGAGTATTTAATTAGTTTGCTTCTAAGCTCATTTATATCCATTTTCATTTTTATTTTTATTTTTATCAATAAGAAAGTTCATCACATTTCTCTCTTATGATCTCAAACAATCTCAAACCCTCCATTAGTTCTTCATCATCTTATACGGAGCGATGGAAACCGGTATTGTTAAGGACAACATACAATTCCTTGAAAAATAGAGAGTGAACAACATGAAACACATAACACTGTGGTACACTACTTGGGATGGATCCTCAGGATTATCATTAGAATTCTCATATTTAGCTCTGGCCTTCATCATTGCTACACCACAGCTTATGCCCCGGAACCCAATTGGGACACGCGGGACTGAAGTAACTCGCAACCACCCTGGAATTCAAGAGCCGCACCACCTGCGGATTCTTCACGCACCGAGGCGCTTTGTACTGATTTATGGACGCGCCGTTTGCGAGTGCGTGGTCCATGAGGGCTTCGAATGTGCCGCTCTCGACGACCCTGATCTCGAGCGGTCCCACGGAGTTGTCGCTGGCACGGCACTGGCGGTACACGCTGTTGAGCGACTCTTCGACAGCAAGGCAGCAATCACGGAGCGCTGTTGGAGGGACACGTGGCTCTGTGATTTCCCAGAAGAGGACGTAGTGGCCGGGGATCGTGGAGGTGTCGGCGAGAGCAGTGTACTCGGCCAGAGCGGCGCCGTGTGGGCGCAGGTGTTTCTGTGCGGCCTCGGTCACGGCACGGTGGAGCTCCACCTCGTCCGTCTTGTCGGAGTCGATGCTTAGGACCACGTTCTTTCGGCAAATGAAGTTGAATTGTGGTGCCTTGTTCTTGAATCCCGATACGCGTAGGATATCCCCCACCCGGTACCGGTATAGCCCTGCCAATAACAGCAATTCAATTTAAATTATTGGTTTGGCTATGCTACTACAAAAAGTAGCATGGCTGTCAACTTTTTTTATTTGTATGACGTTTAAAAACACAGTTGATATCCATTTTATTGAGTTTTGTCGTTTAAAGAACGCTAAAACTTCAAGTATGAAGGCTAATTCTACACCAAAGGTTTTTTAGATAATGTCTGAGAGGAAGATTTTTTAAAGTAATTATGAACCAGATAAATTATTCTACGATTTAGACCTGATATTTCCGTTATATAAAAACTAGATATAGTTTTAAAAGATAGACGATCAAGTATTATTTTCTAATTTCTATATGAAATAAATAGCTTTGTCCAGAATGCTTTATATTATGGTAAATGGTTGACTTATAATACAACTGTACGTAAGTAATATATTCTTCAACTAAAATACAAGATAACATTAACAACGAATATGTCATGCTATATAATCTCTTGAGAATAAAGCTAAACATTTAATATAAATCAAATATAGCAAATAATGGCTTTCGGAATCATTCTTCCTTTATTTTATAGAACATTGAACATTAAAGAAGAAGAAGAAGAAAGAAAATTGTTTGACCTGAATAAGTGGTGATGACAAGCTCGTACTCTTCCCCAACTTTAACGTCGACGAGGTCAACCAACTCCTCTTCCACGGCGGATCCAGTCCCTGTTGCGTCCGACCGATTCATCGGCAAGAACTCAAAGTACGCCATGGCGGGAACGAGCGTGTAAGCCACGTGCTCAGGCTCGCAAAGCGGATCGAGATTGAGCCCAAAATAACACTCAGAAGAGGCGTACATCGTGCACACTATCGGAAGCCCGCCACTGTACTCATCGATGGCCGGAATGTACTGAGACATCGTCCCGGTCACGATGACGTCGATGTACTTGGTGTTGGGCCAGAGCCGGGTTATGATCCCCCGCCACGTGGCTCCACCACACTGGGCCTCGACGAGGTCGGCGAGGCTAGGGTCGGGCTTCAGGACACGAGATACGGCGTACCTCACGGCGGGGTCGTCGATCTCGGGCCTTAGAGTCCCGGCGCGAATGTCGGCAGCCAAAGAGGCCCAGTGTCGCTCGAGGAACTTGATGGCGCGGAGGAACCCTGAGGCGAAGACCGCTCCGACTCGGAGGACCTCGGAGCTCTGGCATAGGCCGCAGAGGAGCTGCGCGTACATGCTCTGGTGGGGGTCGGGGCAGAGGATCGCCTCGTTGGGGCTCGTGTAGTTGGTGTAAGGGTCGCGGGCCCGGTTCAGGAAGTGCTTGCTCTTGTAGTAGCTTGTGAGGACGGGGCGGGCCGGGAGCCCGCCTGGGGTCGTGGCCTCGGCTTTGGTGAAGAGGAAGTACATTGCTTTTCCGGCCTCGAGGCCGGCCACGGCTCGGCTCATCACCGGCATCAACAGGCTGTACAGAAGAGACCGCCTCTCCAGCTCTTCTTCGATCGTCGGCATTAGTTTTCTCTCACCCTCCGACGTCCCCGAACTAACCAAATTCATAAGCTTACCAATAAGTCATTTTCATTTTTAATTACTTTTCAAATGCCAAGATTATAAGTAGTTAAAACAATTACAAATATACATAAATACAAGTATTTTATTTATTTATTTAACAGATGTTATGAGAGTTTTATGTATATACTAGTTTTAACTGTTAATGAGTTTCAAAAATTTAATTTAAAATTTGGTAAATTAAAATATATTAGCTACCAAATTTAACGATAAAAGTAACCAGGTATGGGCATATGCGAGCGGCGATTCAGCTACAAGACAGCGAGATTATTAAGAAGAAGAAAAAAAAAATCCGAAAGTGCATATATATTTAATTAGTACTAAATATTTATAAAAGAGTTGAGTTACCTTGTCAAGAATTCAGAAATGGGATCGGCACAGAGGATTGGGGAAGTGTCTCCGTTGGCGATGCGATCGACGTAGGGCTTGAGGTCTTCGTAGGTTACGATGGGCACGTGCTTCTTGAAGGAGTCCACGTCAGCACGGCCGGCGAGGCCGTGCAGTTGCAAGTACTCAGCGTTGGCGCTGCGGCGGAGGATCTCGCCAAGCACCCGCGCCTGAACCTCGCCGGCGTTGCTGGTCACGTCTTCGATGTACTCGAGGGCCTTGGCGTTTTGGTCATCCATGGAACGATGCTTGCGATGATGATGACTTTCTAGGTCTTTTGTTATGTTATGATCAGAAGCTTTAGGCATGCATTTGTGGTTCAAATTTGTGATAACCAACGCGAAAATACGTGGAAAAGAGTTACGAAATTATTTTAAGAGCTAGGAGGTTGTTAAATATGTGATTTGAAGTGAAGAAGACTACCGATAGGAATCTATATATAGATAGAGTGCATAGAGTACGGTCATCACATATAATACACTTATTATTATAATGATTATTATTTTTTTATCATTATAATCTTTGTAAAGAACGTCTTATTCCAAGTTTTGTCTTGGTCTTTTTATATTTTATTTGATATAGTGATTGGAAAAACACCGTGTTCAAATAGCTGATGTATAGAGTTTTGATAGATCGAATCTGATAAAAAATGAAAAAGTAAGGAATTGTAATCTGTCTGATGTATGACTTTATGATTTTATTATTTTTAGATTAATGATATATCCATAAGCTGTAACTGTAAGCATGGAAGAGATGACAAGAGGGTGAATTAGTTTATTTCAACGCCATAAATATATGTTTGTATATATTGGCGTGTAATAGAAGCGTCACACTTAAGCGCGGAGTTTTGTTATCAAATAATCCAGCAAGAAGAGCAGGTTCCGTGATTTTGTCAAAGGCAAAGTATTTTTTGCTTCTGCTTTACGGTAGATACATTATTTTAATATTCTTTTTTTTTTTTTATCTCTTCCAGCACATACACAGTCGAAATTTTAAATGGAATTAAAAGAATTATTGGAGCAAATTCATATAATTTGGATATATACATATATAAAAGTAGCAAGATGTGAGCTTGAATCCCACTCACGTCAAAAATCAATATCTTTTTTAGAAATAGCATGACTTTTAGTACAAAAAATTACTAATTTTAGTCAATATGGCTCTTTTTAGTTACAACATACATTTTCATGTTATTGGATACTTATAATAATCATAACGAGCTAAAATTTCTTCGAAGAGATGCTTAATCTTTATTGACAAAAACTTTAACTGCATGCATGCACGGTTTTCAAGCATGGCATTTTTCAACTATGGCGACATCATATATAGCAGGACTAATATCTTTTATTCAGATAAAAAATGGGTTATTTATCATTACTTTGTTAAATTATTCTGTGTTTTTTTTACATTAAGTAAAAAAAAATTATACTGAATCTTTATATACACGTATAACTGTTTGATTAGCAAGGATTACTTTTTCTATATGAATGAAAAAAGTTAGTAATGATATCCTTATTAATGTATAATAATTAAAGACCCATATGATTAAGGTCGTCTCCTTGGTGGTGAATGAGGCAACTCTCAATATCATGACTCATCAGAGATATGAGACATCTTATAGGGATGCTTTTGTTGTTTAATATTGGCTTGAAAAAAAAAAAAAAACAATTAGCTGGGAAGAAAAATTATTATTATTATTTTTTTTATAGTTCCAAAAGTAAATAAGCTTGGTGATCCCAAGATGTGCTTGCGTACGTTATGCAGCCTTATTGATGGTTAATTTTGTCGTTTTGTTTCAGGTTATACAAGTTATGATTTGACCGTTAGTTTAATAACTACACGTGTCTGGTTTGAATCCCTAGTAAATAAAAATTTATAGATTGGCTTCTGGGTGCGTGATCCCAAAATGTGGCGAGGGCAACTGAACTAAAAGACACACAAAAAATACTAAACGATATATATAGAGAGAGAGAACATGATACGATAGTATGATTGGTTAACTGTCTTTATAAGTTACAACCGTTGAATTTGCACATTAACTAAACAAGGTTCGCCATCAATTTTTACATCCACTTATGAGCCATATCTTATATTGATGTGAATTATATATTGCTTGTTCGTCGATAAAATTGATGATGATTATTGAGGTTGGATAGAGTGAAGCTAGGTCGAATTATAGTTGCTAGAGATAATATTAGCTAGAAAGAGATTCTAAATATGGAAGATGTTAATGTACTTCGATGTGGACTATTGTGTTGGAGAATCCAAGTTTCTTTCACGCTTCTAATCTATCAAAAATCTTATTCTTAGAAACGTTTGTGAATCCATTTAGTTGCTGGAAAATAATGTATGATAGGGATAAATTCCAGTCTGCTTGAGTGGTAATGAAGTATCTAGAGAGAAGTGTAGCAAATAGTTGGAATATTTTATTTTAGAAAAATGGACAATATTTAACTACATAATTAAGTAAATTTTAAAGTGATAAACCTTAAGTTTGACTAGGTTTCTTGTAATTATGAAACTTTAATTATTTTACAAAACTTAAGTTTTAAATAAGAGTATATATTTTTATTGAATGTGCCATCACTTTAATTTTGGCAAGTGGCAAAACATTCCAAACGTTGCATGACATAATTTTATAAGAAAAAAAATAACCTTGACGGGTTGATAAATATATTTAATGACCATGGAATATGTATTAAATTATATCACCCATTATTATATATATATATATATATATATATATATATATATATATATATATTATATGATCAGTTGTGGTCATTGAAAAAAATATAAATTATAATTATGAAAAAGTCAAACTCCGTCTTAATAGTGCACGCGCGCGCATATATATATATACACGTATATATATGTGTGTGTATATATGTGTGTGTATGTATGGTAATACGTTGAAAACTAAACTTTGTATTTTTCCTCATTTGTAATATAGCGTTCATGTATTGTATTATTAATACGTAAGCTAACATTACTTAGATTGTCATAATATTTTGCACGTTAATTAAGTGGCTAGCAATATGTTAGCTAATTCTCTTATTCCTATTTTTCGTGTGTAAATCTCCACCAGAAACATAATAATGAGACGCGACAAAACCAAACCATATACTATTTAGAAATTACAAAAGCGAGGTAGAAGAAGAACACATAACTGGCCAGAACCCACTTTTGTCTCGGTTTGTCTCCCAAGGGCACTAAATGGTCACTTTCAACCGACAGGTGTCAAAGACCCATTAGTGTCTCGGATTCTTACCATTCGTTTCCCAAGATTATTGCCAGGTCAACTCGTAGTGGATCATATATTGTTGCTTCAGCGTGAGAAAGACATGGTTTTGCATTTACATTTCCTTGTGCTTGGTGAGCCGATAGACTTCGGAGGTATTGAATATTATTTGTAGATTTTGCGGAATGTTTCATTTGTTTAAGTAATTCATATTACACGCAGCAAATAAAAAATGATATTAATAATTGGTTATTAAGTTATATAGCCACACAGATATAGTGGATTGAGATATAACCCACTTTTAGTTAATTTCTTGTAAATAGCCAAATAAATTTATTAACGGATTAATAAAAGACTTATTTAACACAGTCAAACATATATTTTAGGTAGTTAATAGGCTGCCACATATGCAAGTTGGCTATTTACAAAGTATTTACCAAAGGTTAACTAATTTACAATTCCTATAGTTTAAGTGGCTTACGTAACCAATTTTTTTATTAATAAAAGTACGTAGTAATGTGTGTTCACGTGTTCGATTAAAACCATTTTGTTGCACGTGTTTTGAGAATATTATCGATACTTTAGAGGATAATTTCGGAAACACTAATTGAAATTTAATTGATTAGGACGATATAAATAAATATGAAAGGCAATACAGCAAATATAGCATACCGCTCGATAATCGGGTTGGAAGATCGAACCCCCTTGGCGTACACAGCAGGTCCGGCCTCCTGCCACCCGGCGTGTCCGGCCTCCCGCCACCCTACCGGTCCACCTTGATGAACAGGGTCGGGCCGGTCCGCTCCTGTCACCCAACCGGTCCCTTTTGACGTACACGACCGAGACGGCCTCCTTCCACCCTGACAGTCCTCCTTGACGAACACGGTCGGGCCGGTTTCTTGTCTCTTGGCCGGTCCCCTTTGACGTACATGGCCCGGCCAGCCTCCTGCCACCCGATCGGTCTTCCTTGATGAAGACGACCAGGTCGGCTTTCTGCCACTTGGCCGGTTCTCCTTGACGTACACGCCCACCCGGCCTCCTGCCGATCGGCCGGTCCTCCTTGACGTAAACGGCTAGGCCAGCCTCCTGCAAATCGGTAAGTTCTCCATGACGTGCACGGCTGGCTAGCCTCCTTGACACATGGCCGACCCACGGCCATGTGGCTGGCCGGTCCTCCTGGACACACACGGCCAAGACGGCCCTTTACCACCCGGCCGGTCCATTGCCGCCCGCCCAGTCCATTGATACACGGCCGGCCCAGCCCTTTGCCACTCGGCCAACCCCAACTATGTCACATCGCCGCGCATGCGCCTTGCCACCTCGTCGGTATGACATCACCCGACCGACCCCTTGCCACACGGTTGGGTCGGTCTGTTGTCTCATTGCCGCCCAAAGCAAGCCAAATTGGCCTCCATGAGTCCATCCGACTCTATAAATACCCCCTATTCGCGAAGGGTAGGTAAAAAAAATTCTTCACACTCGAAACTATGTCAAATTTACATCCCGTTAAGATCATTCTCTCGAGATTTCTTACACTCCCAACGCAATTGTACTAATGTTGAGCATCAGACCATACGCTAGATGGACTGTCTTCGTGCCCCAATAGATTAAGTGTTCTTTGCTTTATAGGAACACTCAAGAATAATGGGAGCAACTAAATAGATGGAGTGCACTCACAAATGACACGTAAGCATAGCTGGAGTGAACACAACAGTGCATACTATCATTTTCCCAAACAAGAGCTTGGATTGGCGAATCTCGTACCAATTCGGCCATAGTATCATCACACGGTCCGGCCCTGGATCGAACCACTCTAGTTTTAAGTGTTGATCAATTTTTGAGCATTAACATTTTGGTGCTAGAAGGAGGGGGTCTCGAGTAACAATAACAAGATTCCTACATCATCAATTCATCTTCTTCTCAATTCAATCAACAACACGATGCCAACTAACATTCCACCCACTACATCTGGAGTGATCAACCATTGAAGCCTTGGAGCCGCGGCTAACAACCAAATTCCTCAAGAGACGAGCTCGAGGTACAATCTCTGCTTCCAAAAGCAAAGGATTGCAAACTCGCTCTCGTGAGGGAATGCGAGTCAGCCCCAAACTCGGGACTCGCAAGACAGCCCCAAGGATATAGTGGATCAAAGGATCGCGGAGCTCCTTACCAAACCAAAAGTGGACCGAGCGCTCATTGCAAGCCTCCTTGGTTACACAATACAAAGACCCGGTCAGGCCCTCGGAGCGGACATCAGACATCCTAACTACGAACTCGAGCCTAGCTACATGGGAGAGTCCAAATATGAGGAGTCGTACTTTGAGATCGACCCCGAGCACCTAGACAACAACAAGGGAGCGCCCAACGCCATGCAAAACCAGGCCGACCCATCTAATCGTCAAAATTCTAGGGGAATGACAAGGAAAACCGCTTCGGGCTCAAGAGGAAGATGTTCACGACCCTTAGCCCTCAACAGATTGGGCACGAGGGAGGACGACGCGTGTTGCGGTAGCACTGTCTCATTCGAGCCTGCACATGGCTGACCTCGTCACATGGTCGGCCGACTACCATATTGCTTGCCCGTGGCTATGTGGTTGGCCGGCCCCCTTAACATACAAGGCCGGGCCGGCCTCTTGCCATTCGGTCAATCCTCCTTGACGAACACGGCCTGGCCGACTTCTTGCCACCTAGTCGATCCTCCTTGACGTACACAGCCGCACTGGTCCCCTACCACCAGAGCGGTCCCCATTGACATACACGGCCGGGCCGACCTCCTGCCACCCGACCAGTCCGCCTTGACGTGCACGGTTGGGTCGGCCTCCTACCACCTGGCCGGTTCTCCTTGATATGCATAGTCGGGGCCGGCCTCCTGCCATCCGACTGGCCTCTTTGCACATGGCCAATCCACGGCCATGTGGCCGGCTGGTTCTCTTAGATACACACGACCTGGGCGACCCCTTGCCCCCCGGCGGATCCCTTGACACACGATTGGGCCGGCCACTTGACACTCGGCCGGCCTCATGTTACACAGCCCGGTCGGCGCCTTGCCACTTGGTCGACTTTTTCCACACAGTTGGTTGGTCCGTTGCCTCCTTGCCGCCCAACTCAAGCCCAAGGGGCCTGCTTGAGTCCCTCCGACACTATAAATACCCCCTCTCCGCGAGGGGGGATGTTATGAAATTCATTACGCTTGAAGCTCTGCCAAATTCACATCTCACTGAGATCCTTTTCTCGAGATTTTTTATGCCCCTAGTGCAATAACATTAATGTTGAGCGTCGAAGCGCGTCAGAGGCACTGTGATGTAGCAGGAGGTGGTGGAAATGATACACAACCACAACCGTTGATTCGTGCACGAGTACCGGTCAATGATTCTTCCTAAAACTTGATGATTACAAATACCAGATTATGGGCATCTTGAACTCGTGATTCACTAAGAAGACCAAAAACAAAGAAGTTGGAGAAAACTCTCTTTTTTCATTAATCAAAATCTTCCTTTTTAAAACATAGGAGGTTACATATATTTATAGTACTCTGAAATTTAATTGCAACCTAAAAAAAGGAACAAATAAAGGGAAATAGAGCCATAATAAAATTTGAGAATAAAACAACATTAAAGCTAAATAGTCGAAATTAAAGGAAACTGCTAAAAAAAAAAGTAAAGTGTTGATTGGAGGCGTTAAATGATGGAATTCGGCCAAATTCTTGAGACATCAATGCGTAACATTTAGTATTTTTCATTGGGTAGGTTCCACTCTAAATTCACTAGGCCCATGTTAGTTTTCGACTTTACTATCCCAAGCTGCCATAAGTTTATGATCCTTTTGACATGCATCATTCTTTCCGAGTTTGACAAAATTCGTCATCAAATTCGGTGCATCTCTAGGTAGCATGGAAAGAGGGTGATGTTCTTGATGAACTCTTGAGATCGAAATGCCACCTCAAACAAAAAACACACTGTTGAAGTCTTCATGGGCTCTGACAACTTGATTAATCATTGGAATGAGAGCTATCTTCGCGTCTTCTTCTTTTTCTACTTCTTGTTTTTCTTCGTCGCTTTCATCGAATATTGGACTACAACATTGAGACATTAAGTGATCCAATATTCAATGAAAGTGACGACGAAGTGGAAATCATTTTCGAGCCATTGATCAAATATTCGGTGAAGGTGACTGTTGATGTGAGAAATCACACCAAAGCAGTCACGACAACTCGAACAAGTAAATGAGTCGATTTAGATATAGAACTGGGCCTCAAATCTCCGTCGCAATACCAAATAGAGAAATTGGACGAATGTTATACATGGTAAAAATTAACTAAAAGAAAAAACTAAATGAAAAGTGAGCTCGAGGCTGTTTATTATAATCACGGAAAATAATACAATGATTTGAATTGAGAGATCATGGAGTCGAGGAGAGGAAATCAAAAGTAACGTGCCCTACATAGGCTATATTGTCTTATATTTATAATGCTAGAGTTGAGATTGCGAGCTCCAGGTTGACTGGTGACACGTCGCTTGTCAGTTGGAGTTCACTACTTTGTTCGGGGAATTTATGACCGTTTTTAAATTTTTGACCGTTTTAAATTTTTAAACCCATTAGGTGCGACATTTTTTACTGGTGAAATTTACAGAACCAAAAATATTCGGGGGGAATTTCTGACCGTTTTAAATTTTTAAACCCATTAGGTGCGACATTTGTCGCACCTAAAGGTATTAGGTGCGACACATGTCGCACCCAATGTTATCAGGTGCGACAGAGTGATATCAAGTGCGACAAAGTCGCACCAAATATCACTAAACATCAGCGAAGTTTTTAGTCTTTTGGAGGACTATCTGCTGCGACATGTCACACCTAATGTTAGCTTAGGTGCGACTATTAGGTGCGACATGTCGCACCTAATACCCTTCCGCACCCAATATGTTAATTTGTAGTAGTGTCATTCAAAGATTTATTCGTATAGGGAGCGATTGCGGATTGTTCGGACTGACTGGTTCTGTACCTGTGAGTCTTTGGGGAACGGTTATCTCAAACTGATATTTGAATCTTCCATCGGGCTTGCGCTTTTTTCCTGCTACCACAAATTCATGGGCTTGGGCCCAACTTCCTTGTGTTGGGCCGAATCCCTATCTTGTTTTCTTGAGGACAAAGTCCAACATCAACAGTCAGTCCCCCAGTTCATTTAGTATATGTATATAATAATGGATAAACTATAAATATACACAAAATGCGCTAGTTCGATCAACCAGACTAATCGTATTTCTAGTTAATATCTGACTGCCTGGTCTTCCACGTGTGCCGATATTTTTGCAACAAGCAAATGAGTATATAACATTTTTCAAATCGTACTAATTTTATCTTGGGAAGATCAAGGGGTTTCTTTCGTAGATATATATAAAATATTTGATTTGGTGAGATTCGATTTGACGTGGACTATATATTGAGGGGACGTTTTTTTCGGTCTTTCCTATTTATTTATCTCGTCTCGTATTTGGAAAGAGGTACGTTCCAAAGTTTGTAACTTTTCTTTTCGCTTTCTTGTTTTCTCTCTGCTAGGGTTTTGAGTTTCTGGGTTCTGTAGTCGGTAAAGAAGCAACCTTTTTCTAGAAAAACCTTAGCTTACAGCTTTTTCTGATGGCATCTACCTCCAGTCCGGCTAAAAGATCCAAGCCCAGGCGACCCGAGTATCCTTGTGGGGAATTTCTTAATGAATGACCTCCTTCCTTGCTTGATAGGTCCGATCTAGACCGCATTAGGTGAATATTCCATATTCTTGACGATGTGGAAGTCTTGTTACCTGGTCCCGGTGATACGGCCGACACCGTAAAAGAGGGCTTTATGTGTGTCCAATAAGTCTTTCTGGAGAAGTGTGGGCATAGGTTTCCTATCCCTAGGCTCCTTCTGGCGTATATGGCTCAAGTGGAGGTAACTCTCCCTCAGCTCACTCTATCTTCTATGAGGATCGTGCGTGGGCTGTTTTGCCTGGTCGAAGAATTGGGGGTTAGGATTCTCCTAAGCCACCTGATCCGCCTGGTCACGACGAAAAGGAATGCCCGTAACCCCAAGACTTTCTATTTTTCATGGAAACATGCAATGACCATCATTCAGGGGATTCCTACCCGAGATGATAGGTGGGCGGAGAGGTATTTCTTTGTTCGGGTTTCCATGCTTACTGTGGGTGGCTACTTTCTCTACGTCCATTAGGCTTGGTCTAAGGGTTTGGGTTAGGCCGTTTGTGTATTTTGTTGTTCGTCTGGTGCCTTCAGGTCTTTTCTAAAAGTATTTCCATGGTCTGTTGTGCAGTTTCTCTGAAGACCATCGCTTCCGACGCCCGATTCGAGGAGCTCGTTGCGACGCTAAGGGGTGGATCTGTGGAGTGAGAAGATTTCACACAAGGGTGGTTCGACCGTGCTTTTCTTGGCATAGAAACTCCTGGTAGGTGTTCTTGATTTTCTTCGTCATTCCTCGTTATGCCGAGCTGAGGTGCTGAGCTTTATAAAAAAAATTTGTAGGATGTAATTATGGATGACATGTCATCTCGATCTGAGCATCAATACCAAGATCCAAGACAAGGAATCGTGAGATTTGGACGCCAAAATGAAGATCATGGACAAGAAGGTCCTAGAGAAGCGGGGGAAGACCAAGATCCAGGACAAGGAGGTCCCGGAGAAATGAGGGAAGACCACGATCTAGGACAAGTGGGTCTCATCGAGAAATGAGGCGGCAACAACAGAGGCCGCGGTGAAGTGGGTTGCTGAGCAGAAGGCTGATCGAACAACAGCTTCTGAGAAAGGGAAGGAGATAATGACGGCTGCTCCTTCAGCTAACTAGCCCGCATCTCAGGCGGGCTCTGACGACTCAGACGTGGTGATCACTGTTGATGGCTATTTTGGCCAAATAACAATCACTTATTCTCGTTAATATATAAGATTCGATGTCAGATATATTTCGGTGGACCACGAAAATTCGTCGTAATTAATTGAGAAATAACTATAATAATATGGGGTATAATCAAACTGAGATGTTGTATTGATAATCAGCGAGTGATACAAATAAATGTACTTATAAACAATGAATATACAAGAAGATTTGAATCGAAATGATAGAGCTGAGAGTTGTAGGTCTAATGAATCCACCCTAGAATCAAATACACTCCTATATTTATAGTTGAGCTCGTCTTATCTCCAGCGTCGATCTTCATGACACGTGTTTGAACTTCAATGTTTCAAGGCGCACGATCATGGCCTGTCATTAAGAGAAATCTGGAGTCAACCTTCTTTTCCGGGTTGACCTGGGATGAGGTCGAAGTGGCTGACCGATTCATCCGTGCTGAGATGAGACCCTTCCTCCCAGGCTGAAGCTTCATACACGGGTTGGGGCTCCGAGCTGGAGCCCATTGACGCGAGCTGGGCTAGGCTGGGATGTAGCCCAAACTTTCTCCTTTGGGCTGAGGTTCAATTCATACGGGCTGAGTTATGAGCTGGGCTCATGAAACTCTCTGACTTGAATTTCAGTGGAATTAATTAAAAAGATTCTAATTAATTTTAGTAAATGGGGTAGATCGATTTCTATACCCACAATTAGTCCCCCAAAGTATACTTAATTTATGGAAATATTAAGTACACTTTAAATTTCTAAACTCGAATTAAACCGAGAATTTCTCTGAGATAACAAACTTTTTTTTATTATTTCTATTTTTGAACTGGATTCCAACTTCGCATATCTATGTGTTGTAGTCATAACGTTCACTTTGGCAGGTGTCAAACTAACTTTCAATTTTCCAGGCCGAGTCAGCTGAGATTCCTACTTGAGTAGAATTTGAAACGAAATTGACACACCATCATTATTAATAAATAGGGCCTTTCATATTCCAATCGATTCATTTGCTTTTAATCCCTCGAAGATTCAAAATCAGGTATTCCTCATTTCGTCTCTTTTTTTTAATTTTTTTTTTTCTGTCAGAGCATATCTCTCTAGGTTTTTACTTTGTCAGTTAACTTCGGCTTTCGACCAGGTTACTCAAAAATTCTCTCGAACCCATCTCTGAAATGTCTATCCAAAGCACTCCTGAGAAACTTGATGAAATTTCAAAGGATTTCAAAGGATGAACTCGTCGGATTCTTCGACGAGTACGATATTCCTCAGAACGTGGCCTTAGCTCTTCCTAGTCCCGATTTTATAGCCTCAGACACCTCTGTAGGCTATTGTTGTGTGTATGAAATATTTTTCAAGGACTGTGGGCTTAGGCTTCCCGTGAACCCTTTGCTTTTAGAATACCTAGAGGCCCTACAAATATCCATTCCCCAAATGTGCCCTAATTTCCTTAGGTAAATCTCTGGGTTGATTACCTTGGCCAAGGAGAACGAGGTCGAGCTCACAGTAGCTGACGTGCTTCACTTAGGTCATGTTAAACGTAACTCCAAACTCACCCCGGTCACATTTTATCTGTCGAGGTGTTTTAGAAGGGTTACCTGAGAAAGACACTCACTGGGGCTGGAAAAGGTTTTTCTTTGAGATAAACGAGCATTCAGTTGGCTCGTTTCATCAAAGGTTACACCTTGAATGGGCTACTACTCCGGTTATAGAATTAGGATTTACCATTCGCTATCAATCATTTTATGAAGGACATATCAATTCTATTTTAACTTGTATATATTTTCTGTGTTTTTTTGTAGCGAAAATCACAGTGCCCAAGGTCGGCGCCGAGTTCCTGGAAAAGCTCGAGGCACTGCGAACTGGGAGTTTGGATTGGAAGTATTTCAGCTCGAATCGCTTCATCGAGTCGGGCTATTGGACTCGTCTAGAGACAGTTCGAGGTGTTCCCGGTGAGTACAAATCTAAAGCTTGCCTAAGCTTGCATAGTGTGTTATATCAAAATAATTAATATTTTTGTTCGTATTATTTTTGATATTTTTTTAGACAAAGATCACGAGGAGGGTGACATGGATGCCGAGGTCGATTATGTGGCCGAGAAGAAAAGACTTCGTCAGGCCAAGAAGGATGCTTAGAAGGGCGAGACATTTCATGCCAGTGGGAGTTCGACCGCTCCAAAGAAGACGTTGGAGAAGGAGGCTACTCGTACGGCGAGCTCACCCAACCCGTCTGATAGCGTCGATGCTGAGGGGCGCACTGAGGTGAACCCCCAACCTGTCCGGGTTGAATCCGAGGTGGCACCGCGATTGCCTGCGAGTTTCGTGAAGAGGAAGGCCAACGCGACTAAGCCGATTTCTGAGGTCGAGGTCACACCGGTGGCCAAGAAAAGCAAGGGGAAGAAGTCCTTAAAGGAAGGTTTTTTCATCTCGGCCGACGAGGTCGAGAAAGAAGAGAGGCGGAGAGAGAGGAAGAAGAAGGATAAGGTTGTGGTGCCAGGAGGCACTGTGGGAAGCGGCGACGAGGCGACTACCCAACTGCCGGAGTCGGATGTTCCAATCGAATCTGCCAAGAGCGCCGAGGTCGTGGACGCTGAAGGGAGCTCGCCCTCCGAGGTCGCTGCACCGAAGGAGAAGGGCACGGTGGTCGGTCCCAACGAGCTGACTTCTTCAGGTCCCACGTCTCCCGACGAGGTGCCCAGGTCCGACCCGAAGCCGAACAAAGTGGTAATCCACTTTGAGCATAACCACCCCATCTATGAGGATGGCAACTTGTCAGCTTTCCTGATGAGGCAGATCAGGTACCCTACTGTGCCTTTGGGCAAAGTAAGGGCTCTGATGGGTGCCAGCATCTATAGGGGGATGTTCATGGCGGCCACTAAGGTACCAATATTTATTTGAGTTGTTATTGTAAAGTCATCATTTTTTATTGTTGTTCTCATCTCATGTTTATCTTAATACAGTACCAAGCCGAGATCAACAAGGGGGTTTATGCTTACGAGCACAAAATCCGAGTGGCGGAGAAGAGGATTCGCGAACTGGAGCGACCCTTGGAGGCTTCAAGGGGGCGGAGGGCCGAGGTGAAGGCTCTGGAAGAAGAGGTGGCCGGGCTCAAGGATGAGCTAGCAAAGAAAGAAGACGAGCTGAAGCATACTCGGCTTGATCAAAAGATGATCCGCGACCTCGGAGTTGAGACCCGAACAGCTCATTCCGAGCTGAAAGAGAAGGAGCGGCAGCTCAGCATTGCTCCATCGCAGATCGAGGAGTACCAAGATCGGGTCACCTCGTTGGAGTCGAGCAACAAGGATTTAAGTGCCTTCGCCAACCGAGCTTCTGCTGACAAAATATTTTCAAGTTTGAAAACGAAAACGGTTTTTCAAAATTCAAACTAGTTTTGTAAAAATTCAATTTCAATTAAAATTTCAAAAATCAAAATATTTTAATCTTTCACATTATGTTTATAATCTTATAAAAAAATATTTTTGCTCAAGAAAATTTTCTCATTAGAGTTCTATAACTCATGGTAGTGGGGCTGAAAATCCGGATTTCTAAAAAACTGGACTTTCGAAACTGCCGCGCACCTCGGAGTAAAATCGCCATAACTGGCGGCTCCAATGTCCTTTTGACCCAAAACCGGTGGCATTGGAAAGAGGACAGACAGACCTTTAATTTTATTATAGAATCATGAAATTTAGATATTTGACCAGAGAGTTAGGCCACTTTTACTGTGGGTTTTACTCTAGCTCGAAGAAAAAGAAATAATTAAAGTTCGGTCTCTTAAGGTGCGAAAAAGAATCGAGTGTAACGGAAAGTTTTAGGAAGTTGTTAAGGCTTTTATTTGTGTTTTGTTAACATGATAATAACATGGTATAAAAGAAATAACAACAATCATAAAACGATTCAAGCAAATAAAAGAAACTATCAAGACAAGAAAACCAGTCACAAAATTTACTCGAAATTTTGTCAAATTTAATTTTAAAACACGTTTTTTAATATAAAAATTTAAAAAAATTTAGAACTGATTCTAATGTGTTTTAATAATATCCCAAACTTATAGAAAATCAACATAATTTTTAATTTAAAGGCAAGAGCAATAAATTAAAAAAAATCTAAGAAAACAATTCTAACTTGTCACAAAATTAATAAACTTTCGAAAACGTTTTTCAAGCTCATAATCTTAATTACATGTACATGCATATCTTTGACCATAGCTCTGATACCATTTGTTGGAATTCATCTAGGGTTTAAGAAAAAGTTTAACGCTTCGGGTAAGCGGCGAAATTTTAAAAATTTTCTTTTGACAAGTAAAACAATTTTACTAACCTAGACAAAGAGAAGCTTTTGGAAAGTTGCAACGTTCGTCTTCCCTCGCAGCAAGTCTCTCTTCTTTCCTCGGCAACACGAGCAACCACGACAGTTTCTATCACAAGAATCACTCGAGAGAAAATGAATTAGTGAGTGGGCACTTTTTTAACTCGACGGTTCGAGAACAAGTCTCAAAGTCGAAGAGCTAAAAACACTAGGTCAAATGAGGACCTAGGTGCCAAAAAAAAAATGAAAAGAAAACTAGAGAGAGAGAGAGAGAGAGCAGAAGTCGGCGAAATCTAGAGAGAGAAGCTCTCAATCTCTAAAACTTTGGATGAATGAAATGTGAAGAATGAGGGCTCTATTTGTAGGAGAGGTTTTACCTTCAACAAGGTAGTTTCCTCTTATATAGAATATCACATATTCATGAGCAATATTCCCTCTTTTCCTTCGTGAGTCACACGGCCAAGATGCCTTCTAGAAGGCCTTGGATTTCTTTAATCTTTTGTTCACTTCTCCCTTGACTCTTGTTGG
Source organism: Urtica dioica subsp. dioica (assembly GCF_054948205.1). Classification (NCBI taxonomy): domain Eukaryota; kingdom Viridiplantae; phylum Streptophyta; class Magnoliopsida; order Rosales; family Urticaceae; genus Urtica; species Urtica dioica. Next base: position 49,957,979 of record NC_142756.1, read on the forward strand.
CCGAAATTCCCTATGCATCTTGATGCAAATTTGTTTCCTCTTTTTCTTTTGGTAAGTATCTTCATAAATTAATGCAAAAAATAATCTCCCTTTTTCTTTGGGTGATGGGCGGCCAAGAGGCTCTCTAGAAGGAGCTTCTAGAAGCTTCTTCATATATTCATGACAACATGAGAAAGACCCATTAAGAATTTTCAATAAAACTCTTATGAAATGGAATTAATCCACAAGGCCCAAATAAATTAACTTGGCCGAGTGGATATGAGTCATCAAATGACAATGTCAAAAAATTTATTGACATTCATTTCATCCTATGTTAAAAAAGACATAAATACCCTTTTGACAATTTTCGTAAAACTTGTCTCGTTCTTGTTTTGACTTAGCTTCTGGTTTAACTATTCCTACTCGATATGATTTGTGACAGTGACCTCATAGATCCAAATGAACAAAGCTTGAGCTAAAATACTTGGACTCAAAAGTTCACAAACCTTTTCCGAGTTTAGATTAATATCAACTGACTCCACTAAAGAGTTGACACTGAGAATCTCTCGGTTCAAATGAATTTATTTTCTACTCAAGAATTCAACTAATTGTGATGAGTGGATCCACTGAATATTATCTATGTTTACCCTTCATGAATATCATCAGCTAGTCGGGATTTACAAAATTACCATTTTACGATTCTAGCTGTTATTTCCTCAACTCCTTAGTCGCTTGTGAATAAGTTAGAAACAATGTATTGACGAGGAGCTAATAACTCACATTGTTTCATCCGAAAAAGTCAAGACTCAATTTGGACACTGGCCAGTTAATTTATTCACATTCCAAGGAACAAAGCATAAGGTGCATTTCAGCAATCTTGTACATGAATTCCATATCTATGAGAACTTCACAAAGTTACTCATGACATCTTCACAACTTAGTACTTCACCAATAGGTCCTGTTCAGAATTACATAGTGAGTCCGAATTCTAACTTTCTCAAATGAGAATACATAAGCTGTGAAATGGCATGTCTCATTTCAGGATTAAGATAAGCACAATGCAATTCATATGTAGTGACTTCGAGACATAAGAGGTTAAATGGTTTGTTCTTATCTTGTCTCTAGAAGTGCACTGGTCAATTCAGTACCTTCGGAAGATACCTAGAAGAACTATAGAGTCTCAACCTCTCAATGCCCCATAACCAGACATCATAGATTCTCCTGACAATCGTACTGAGGTCAATAGTCCTTTGACCCTTAGATTGCGAATATATCGTTTTAAGCAAACTACGAAGAGTTTGCTCATGCAAATCTACATTTGTCTCGTCGTAAGTTGTTAAGTTTGTTTATGGGCTAAAGACTAATGTTTTATCATAAAGCTTCAAACAGACAAGGAAGAATGAATGAACGTTTCAACTTTTTATTAATGAATAAGCAATTACAAGCAAAAGTCTATGTGAGACTTTATTACATCAAATGTACAAAATAAAGACTACAACTCTTCTTGTGGGTGTTGTCAATGGTGCCCACAAGAAGAGTTGTAGTGTGTATTTATGTACATTTGATGTCATATAGTCTTATGAAGACTCTTGCTTGTAATTGCTTATTCATTAATAAAAAGTTGAAACGTTCATTCAATCTTCCTTGTCTGAAGCTTTATGATAAAACATTAGTCTTTAGTCCATAAACAAACTAAACAACTTACGAAGAGACAAATGTTGATTTGCACGAACAAACTCTTCGTAGTTTGCTTAAAACGATATATTCGCAATCTAAGGGTCAAAGGACTATTGACCCCAGTATGATTGTTAGAAGAATCTATGATGTCTAGTTATGAGGCATTGAGAGTTGGAGACTCTATAGTTCTTCTAGGTATTTTCTGAAGGTACTGAATTGACTAGTGCACTTCTAGAGACAAGATAAGAACAAACCATTTAACCTCTTATGTCTCGAAGTCAATACGTATAAATTGCATCGTGCTTACCTTAATCCTGAAATGAGACATGTCATTTCACACCTTAGTATTCTCATTTGAGAAAGTCAAAGTTCGGACTCACTATGAGATTCCGAACAAGGCCTATTGGTGAAGTACTGAGTTGTGAGAATGTCATGAGTAACTTTGTGAAGTTCTCATAGATATGGAATTCATGTACAAGATTGCTGAAATGCAATGTATATCACCTCATGCTTTGTTCCTTGGAGTGTGAATAAATGAACCGGCCAGTGTCCAAATTGAGTCTTGACTTTTTTTTGGATGAAACAATGTGACTTGTTAGCTCCTCGTCAATACATTGTTTCTAACGTATTCGCAAGCGACAAAGGAGTTGAGGAAATAACAGCTAGAAGGATAAAATGGTAATTTTGTAAATTCCGACTAGCTGATGATATTCATGAAGGGTAAACACTGATAATATTCTGTGGATCCACTCATTACAATTAGGTTGAATTCTTGAGTAGAAAATAAATTCATTTGAACCGAGAGATTTTCAGTGTCAACTCTTTAGTGGAGTCAGTTGACATTAAGCTAAACTCGGAGAAGGTTTGTGAACTTTTGAGTCCAAGTATTGAGCTCAAGCTTTGTTCATTTGGATCCATGAGGTCACTGTCACGAATCACATTGAGTAGGAATAGTTAAACTGGAAGCTAAGTAAAAACAAGAACGAAAATTGTCGAAAGGGTAATTTTATCTTTTTGGACATGGCATGAAATGAATGTCAATAAATTTTTTGACAATGTCATATGATGACATATTATATCACACGGCCATAACATGTTTATTGGGCCTTGTGAATTAATTTCATTTCATAGAATTTTACTTGAAAATTCTTAATGGGCTTTTCTTATGTTGTCATGAACAATTAAAGAAAAACCTAGAAAGCCTTTTTAGATGGCTTTTGGCCGTCCAACCCAAGTGAATGGGAGACCAAATTTCGTGCAGCCCTTAGTGCGAAAGAGAGTTTATTTTGTGCATTAATGTATGAAGATACTTTCCAAAAGAAAAAGAGGAAACGAATTTCTTCTAGGAGGATATGACATGGGCGGCCAAGGCAAGTAAAATAGGAAACAATTTTGCTTCTAGAAGCCAAGGCTCACACGCCCAAATGAGAAAAGGAAATAAGGAATATTTGCTCATGAATATGTGATATTCTATAGAAGAGGAAACTACCTTATTGAAGGTAAAGCCTCTCCTATAAATAGGAGCCTTATTCTTCTCATTTCATTCATCCAAGTTTAAGAGATTTGAGAGACTCTCTCTCTCTAGAACTTGGCCGCCCCTCTCCTCTCTCTCTCTAGTTATTTTCGATTTTTTTGTTTTGGTACCTAGGTCCTCATTTGACCTAGTGTTTAGCTCTGCGACTTCAAGACTCGTTCTTAGGTTGTAGTGTTTAAAAGGGCCCACTCACTAATTCCTTTATTTCGAGTGATTTAGTGATAGAAACTTTCGTGGTTGCTCGAGGTGCCGAGGAAAGAAAGAGAGACGTGCTGTGAGGGGAGACGAGCGTTGCAACTTTCCAAAAGCTTCTCAAAGTTCAAGCTTCAAGAAAGGTTAGTAAACTTCTATGCTCATAATAGTTTTTATTTACATGTGCTTGCTCTTTGTCTAGGTTAGTAAAAACTGTTTTACTTGTAAAAGAAAATTTTTAAAATTCCGCCGCTTTGTGAAGCGTTAAACTTTTTCTTAAACCCTAGATCAATTCCAACAAATGGTATCAAAGCTATGGTCAAAGATATGCATGTACATGTATTTAAAAAATATGAGCTTCGATGCTGCGAGGATTTCAAGGGTCCGTCTTTGATCCTGTGAAGGTTTATGACTCGGTTGATGATTCATTTGAGGGACTACCATGCGGAGTCAAGAGTCCGTTACTCGTCGTTTGCTACATTGTAAACCTTGCATTTAAAAATTTTGATGGGGCTGAGCGTCGGAATCAAGGTTACTTACGAACCCAAGGAATGAGATCAAACCGTGACGTATTAGGGGTTCTACGGGGTTATGCGTAGTATTTTTTCAAATTCATGATGTTCTAAGATCTCGAGAGGAGTACTCCGTTCATTGTCTCTAACTTATAAACACCTGGGTGGACTATTTTCGTCACGCGATAGGGTCCTTCCCAGTTAGCTCCTAGCTTTCCTACGTTGGGTTCTACAGTATTCTGAAATACATTTCGAAGGACGAGATCCCCAACGTCGAGATTGTGAGGGAACAAGTTTTTGTTATAATATTTGGTGATGCTTTGTCGATATAGCATCATCCTTACGAGGGCCCGTTCTTTCTTTTCCTCGAGTAGGTCAAGGTGATCAGAGAGGGCCATACCGTTTACTTGTTCATTCCCGTGGGCGTATTTTGTCCTAATTGTTCGGATTTCATGTTCCACAGGTATTATTGATTCGACGCCATAGACTAGGGAAAACGGAGTCTCTCCTGTCGGTCGTCTTGGGCTAGCTCGGTAGGCCCAAAGTACTCCTGGGAGTTCGTCGGCCCATCGTCCTTTCTTTACATCGAGTCTCTTTTTTAAAGAGTTGACTATCGTTTTATTGGCTGCTTTTGCATGACCGTTTCCTTGCTGATATTGGGGCGTGGACATTATGAATTGTGAGCCGTTGTCCGTGACGATCTCGCTTGGGATTCAGAAGTGACATATGATGTTTTGCCATACGAATGTTTGTACATCGATGTCTTTAATTAATTAGAAGGCTTCTGTTTCTATCCATTTGGAGAAGTAGTCGGTGAGAACTAGTAGGAATTTCAGTCCACCAGGAGCGATGGGCATGGGTCTTACTATATCCATTGACCATTTCATAAACGGGTAAGGTGCTGAAACCGATGACAGCTCTTTGGCTGGTCTCTTGATATTTGGGGCGTGTTTTTGGCATCTACTATAGTTTCTGGAATGCTTATCGCAGTCCTCCACCATGGATGGCCAAAAATAATCCTGTCGTTTGATTTTTATAGCCAGTGCTTTCCCCCTGCGTGGTTCCCACATTCCCCTTCGTGGATTTCAGACAGGATGTAGGTGGCCTCGCTTTGGGATACTTATCTTAAGTAGGGGCCATTGAAGCTTCTCTTAAAAAGAACACCATTAAGGACACAGAACCTGGCGGACACTTGTTTTAGCTTTCGCTTTTCAAGTTTGTCGTTAGGGGTTTCTCCTTGTGTGATATACTTTAAAATATCGTCTCTCCAGTCCCCCACTTCTATTGTCATGATTGAGCCGGGATGAATGGCGATATAAGGTGTTTTAATTACTTCGACCGGGATAATTCTTGTTGTTTCTGGGTTTGACGTTTAAGCTAAAGCTACTGGAGCGTCGGCCGAGGTGTTATCTCCTTGTGGGATTCGAGTGAGTTCGAAGGTCTCAAAGTTCCTCGATAATTCTCGCATAACTTTGACGTAGGCCTCCATGTGCTCGTCATTTGTTTCAAACTCTCCACTTAATTGATTAGCGACGAGTGGTGAATCAATAGGCGCTCACTTTTTTGGCCCCGCACGTTTTGCCAATTGCATTCCTGCGATTAAGGCTTCGTACTCTGCTTCGTTGTTTGATGCGACGAAATCGAGATGGAAAGATTGTTCGATGATTTCGCCTTGAGGCGAGACCATGTGCATTCCTACTCTAGAACCCTGCTTTGCGGATGCACCATCTACATATAAACTCCATACTCTTTGTATATCGTTTTTTGTTTCTAGTATCTCCCTAGGCAATTCTATGAGGAAATTGGCTAGTACTTGTGACTTCGCGCATGTTCTGGTCCTATATTCTATGTCGTATTCACTCAACTCTACAACCCATTTTGTCAATCTTCCTGATTGATTTGGGCTGTTGATAAAGGTCGTAACGGTTGAGTGGTCATTACGATGATTGCATGTGACTTGCTGGGTACCAGGTTTCTGCGTCGACGAGCGACTTGCTGATGTAAAATACTAGCTTTTGGTCCCCTCGATCTTCTCTGACTAATACCCCGCTTACTGCAGCATTTGAAACTGCTACGTAGAGGTATAGATGCTCTCATTCGACTGGTTTAGTAAGGATCTCGAGGGGTTGCCAAGTAAGTTTTTAGTTCCTGGAACGCTTTCTTGCATTCCTCGTTCCATTCCGATAGTCTATTTGCCTTTAAAAGTTTATAAAATGGCAGACATTTGTCGGTAGACCGAGAAATGAAGCGATTGAGAGAGGCTATTCGGCCGGTTTATCTTTGCACTTCCCGTCTATTTCGTGGGGATGACATTTCTTGCAATGCATGAATTTGGTCGGGATTGGCCTTTATCCCTCGTTGTGTGACTAAATACCCTAGGAATTTTCCTGATGAAACTCCAAACGAGCACGTAGCAGGGTTAAGCTTCATCTTATACTTGTCGAGTATTTCGAATCATTCATCGAGATGAGCTACGTGGTCCGTTTCGTGTAGAGATTTAACCAACATATCGTCTATGTAAAATTCCATGTTTTTGCCTATTTTCTCAGCAAACATTTCGTTTACTAGCCGTTGGTATGTTGCGCCAGTATTCTTTAATCTGAAAGGCATTACTTTGTAGCAATAAATCCCTCGGTCTGTTATGAATATTGTTTTCTCTTGATCTTCCGGATGCATCAGGATTTGGTTGTATCCTAAAAATGCATCCATGAATGAGAGCATCTTATGTCCCGCAGTTGCTTCGACGAGTTGATCTATATGTGGTAAAGAGAAGCTGTCTTTTGGACAAGTTTTGTTAAGATCGGTAAAGTCATTGCAAACTTGTCACATGCCGTTCTTTTTCTTTACTACTACTGTGGTAGCTAGCCAATCCGGATATTTAACTTCTCGGATTGACCCTGCCTTCAGTAGTCTTTCTACCTCTTCGTTTATAACTTTGGCCCGATCGGGTCCTAGTTTCCTTCTTTTTTGTTTAACAAGCTTGAAGCTTGGGTCGACGTTGAGCTGGTGAGATGCTACATCGAGATCAATCCCCGACATGCCTTTAGTCGTCCATGCGAACGTATTTTTATTTCTTTTCAAGAAGGTTATAATCTCCCTCGTTAATTTTCCCTTGAGCTTGGATCCTATCCCTACGCAATGGTCCGGATTATTTCCATCGAACTGTACTTAGGTTGTTAATTCCAGGCCCGGGGAGTCCCTTTCTTCGAGAGGTTCTTCTTCCGATGGGTCATCTTGTTCGGTTGTATTATCGTGGATCGTCATTAATTGCTATTGAGTGTTTTCTGTTATCCCCGCGTTTATCTTGTGGTTACTCATATAGCAGATTCTTGACGCTTCTTGGCTGCCTCGGATTTCCTTGACCCCGTTAGGGGTTGTGAATCTGACGCACTGGTGATAGGTAGAGGGGACAGCTTTCATTCCATGAATCTATGAGCGCCCCAATGTCATGTTAAATGGTGAAGGGCAGTCTAAAACCACTAAATCGACTAGTATGTTGACTCCGGTCAATTTTACGGGTAATTTTATTGTACCCATTGAGGGAGTTACTACTCCGTTGAAACCTGTTAGTTCTTTCGGTTCCCTTTCGATTTCGGATTCGGCGATTTCCATTCTCTTTAGAGTATTTCTAAAGATTACGTCTACCAAACTTCCCCCATCTACTAATATTTGTACCACAACGCAGTTTGACACTTCCAATTCTATTATTAGTGCATCGTCATGTGGTGTAGCCAGTTCCCTTGTCTTAGTTTCACTGAAGGTGATTATGGCTTTATCATTGTCGAGTGCTTCAGGTTTTGACGGGGTGTTTTTGAGTTTGCGTTGATACGCTGTTATCGAGTTGATTGAATCTCTACAGAACTTGGAACAGCCTATAATACAGTCGATTCTTTGTTTTATTTGAGAATCTGGGGGAGTTTCTTCCTCATCACTTCTTCCTCTTTTCCTGGGGAAGGATTTCCTCTAGGTTGTGAGTTAAAGGTTTCTTTTTTGGGGGTGGCCCCAAATCGACTCCTTTCAACTATCCCTTAGTGAATTTTTCTGCCAGGACCCTTCTCATTGATTCACAATTGAGGGTGGCATGCCCGTTGGTTTTGTGAAATTCGCAATAGGCTTCAGGATCACGAGTCCATCTTTTACTAGTGTTGCTTGTACGGTCGCCGTCGTTCACATTGAATGCGAATCTGGGTGGGGGATCTATCTTCTTAGGCTTTCCACTGTTCTTACCCTTCTTTTGGCGTCCGCCATTTTGAGTTTGTGCCCCTCCGGCGTTGGAATTTCCTTCAGGGGACTTGTCGTCCTTGTGCTTTTTGGCCAGCAAGTTTCTCTATTCTTCGGCCCTAGCAAAGTTTGATGCGCGATGGATTGCATCTTCTATAGTTAATGGTCGATTAACTATCATTTCTTCTCGGAATCGCGAGTCATGTAGATCTTAAGGGTTTCCGAAAATGTTTGTTGTGTGTTCCATAGATCGGCCATGGTGGCTTCATCTTCTACCGACATAGAATAGTGCTTGAGGAATTCAGTGGACAACTTTTGAAAATTTCCAATTGAGCCTTCTTCAAGTCTTGAAAACCATTCTAATGTTGCGCCCCCCCAAATTTTCAGCAAACAACTGAGAATAGCCTGCTTCTAATTCGTGTTCGAGAAGGTGAGCTCGACCCATAGCGATTCAGAATGCATCATGTGGGACTTAGGATTGGTCGTCCCAAAATATTTCGAGAGTCTAACCTTTCCTGCATCTCCTATTTTTACCCGACTTATGCATGGAGCAAAGGGGGTTCGTCCGGTTTCTGTGACTAGACGATCTATCTCGGGAGCCGAGCTGGTGGCTGAGTGCATCCTGGAATGGACAGCTCGAAATCGATCCTCTACCATTCTGCGGAATGCCTCCAATTCAGAGAACTCAGGAGCGGCGAGCTGAATTTCAGCTCGACCTACCGAGGTGATTTCAGGGATCGCTGATCCAACAGGGGCGGATTGAGATCCATTAGGCAGTTCGGCAAATCCGAGCTGCTGGCCAGGGGACACGAGGCTTTCCCTAGGACGGATTGATTCATCATCACTGTTTCTCGCACCGGGTTCACCCTGAATGGTCGAACCTAGGGGAATTGGTCTGTGCTCGTTTCGAGTTGGGGGCTCTCCTCGAGTAGGAGGGGGAAGCCTACTCGAACTGGGCATAGAAAAGGGTGTAGTGAATCCGGGGTGTGAAAACATCCCAGTCTGAAACACCGGGTAGGATGATCCGACTCCAGACGGGGTGACTGGGATTCTTGAAAAATCCAAGCTCGTCACAGTCAGCATGGGGTAGGTTTCTCCGAGGGTCAGGCCGGGCCGAGCAGACGACCTAGTGGCCATAGTTGCTGCCTTTTCGGCCTCGAAGGCGGCTTTTAGGGTGGCCTGATCAGCGGTCAGAGTGTCCAGTGCCATCCGGGTAGATCGCTGGAACTCTCGATTCTTTGTCGTTTTAGCGATCGCTGGAATATTAGATTCGATGAAACTGTAAAGAGCTTCGGCTTTGAACAGTCAATAGATGAGCCTTGTGTTTACAAGTTAATACACGAAGGTAAAGTTGTGTTTCTGGTACAATATGTCGATGATATACTGCTCATTGGTAATGACGTGGGTAAGTTATCTGAGGTTAAGGTCTGGCTGGCAAAGCAATTCGATATGAAGGATCTAGGAGAAGCCGCGTACATTCAGAGAATCCAAATCTTTCGAGATAGGAAAAACCGGACCCTGTCGCTCTCTCAAGCATCTTATATTGATAAGGTGATGGATCGCTTCTCGATGCAAGACTCCAAGAAGGGCCAAACACCCTTTAGGCATGGAGTCTCACTCTCTAAGGACCAGTCTCCCAAGACTGCACAAGAGATTGAAGACATGAGGAAAATTCCTTACGCCTCTGCCGTAGGAAGCCTCACGTATGATATGCTTTGCACTAGACCTGATATATGTTTCGCTGTTGGCGTAGTTAGCCGTTTCCAATCCAACCCTGGACCCAAGCACTGGATTGCTGTTAAGCATGTTCTTAAGTATCTTCGAAGAACTAGGAACTTGATGCTTACATACTCAGGTACTGACCTGACTATGACAAGATATACCGACTCCGATTTTCAAGCGGATAAGGATTCCAGGTGATCCACTTCGGGATCTGTGTTCATCCTTAATGGTAGAGCTGTTGTGTGGAGAAGTATTAAGCAATCTTGCATTGCTGACTCCACAATGGAAGCAGAATATGTGGCTGCTTGTGAAGCATCCAAAGAGGCTGTATGGCTTAGAAAATTCTTTAAGTATTTGGAAATTGTTCCAAATGTCGACGAGCCCATGACCCTTTATTGTGATAATAGTGGGGCTGTCGCTAACTCAAAGGAACCTCGAAGCCATAAGCGCTCTAAGCATATTGAGAGGAAATACCATTTGATTCGAGAGATCGTGCAACGCAGAGACGTGGAAGTGAAGAAGATCTCAACGGTAAACAACTTAGCAGATCCATTCACAAAGGCCCTAGCGAACAAGGTCTTCGACCAACATCGAGAGGGATTAGGTGTTGTCAATGGTGCCCACAAGAAGAGTTGTAATCTTTATTTTGTACATTTGATGTAATAAAGTCTCATGAAGACTCTTGCTTGTAATTGCCTACTCATTCAATAATAAAGTTGAAACGTTCATTCATTCTTTCTTTGTTTGAAGCTTTATGATAAAACCTTAGTCTTTTAGTCCATAAACAAATTAAACAACTTACGAAGAGACAAATGTAGATTTGCATGAACAAACTCTTCGTAGTTTGCTTAAAACGATATATTCGCAATCTTAGGGTCAAAGGACTATTGACCTCAGTACGATTGTTAGAAGAATCTATGATGTCTGGTTATGAGGCATTGAGAGTTGGAGACTCTATAGTTCTTCTAGGTATCTTCCGAAGGTACTGAATTGACCAGTGCACTTCTAGAGACAAGATAAGAACAAACCATTTAACCTCTTATGTCTCGAAGTCACTATATATGAATTGCATCATGCTTACCTTAATCCTGAAATGAGACATGCCATTTCACAACTTAGTATTCTCATTTGAGAAAGTCAGAGTTCGGACTCACTATGTGATTCCGAGTAGGGCCTATTGGTGAAGTACTAAGTTGTGAGTATGTCATGAGTAACTTTGTGAAGTTCTCATAGATATGGAATTCATGTACAAGATTGCTGAAATGCAATGTATGTCACCTCATGCTTTGTTCCTTGGAGTGTGAATAAATGAACTGGCCAGTGTCCAAATTGAGTCCTGACTTTTTTGGATGAAACAATGTGACTTGTTAGCTCCTCGTCAATACATTGTTTCTAACTTATTCACAAGCGACAAAGGAGTTGAGGAAATAACAGCTAGAAGGGTAAAATGGTAATTTTGTAAATTCCGACTAGCTGATGATATTCATGAAGGGTAAATACTGATAATATTATGTGGATCCACTCATTACAATTAGGTTGAATTCTTGAGTAGAAAATAAATTCATTTGAACCGAGAGATTTTCAGTGTCAACTCTTTAGTGGAGTCAGTTGGCATTAAGCTAAACTTGGAAAAGGCTTGTGAACTTTTGAGTCCAAGTGTTTAGCTCAAGCTTTGTTCATTTGGGTCCATGAGGTCACTGTCACGAATCACATCGATAGGAATAGTTAAACTGGAAGCTAAGTCAAAACAAGAACGAAAATTGTCAAAATGGTATTTTTGTCTTTTGAGACATAGGATGAAATGAATGTCAATAAATTTTTTGACAAGTTCATTTGATGACTTAATGTCACTCGGCCATGACTTGATCATTGGGCCTTGTGAATTAATTTCATTTCATAAGAATTTTATTGAAAATTCTTAATGGGCCTTTTTCATGTTCTCATGAATATATGAAGAAGCTTCTAGAAGCTCCTTCTAGAGACATGTTGGGCACCCAAAATACCTAAGGAAAGAGAGTTTATTTTGTGCATAAATGTATTTAGATACTTGCCAAAAGAAAAAGAGGAAACAAATTTGCATATGCATGCATAAGGGAATCGGCCATGTTGAGAGAAAAGGCAAGCCATGAACAAAATTGGAAACAAATCAAGGCTTCTAGAAGCCCTTGTTGGCTGAGTGTCTCAATAGGGAAAAGAGGAAATTGGCTCATGAATATGTGATATTCTATAGAAGAGGAAACTACCTTATTGAAGGTGAGACCTCTCCTATAAATAGGAGCCTCATTTCCTCACATTTCATTCATCCAAGTTTAAGAGATTTGAGAGACTCTCTCTCTAGAACTTGTGGCCGAAATTCCTCTCTCTCTCTCTCTAGTTTATTTTCGATTATTCTTGTTTTGGCACCTAGGTCCTCACTCGACCTATTGTTTAGCTCTGCGACTTCAAGACTTGTTCTTAAGTCGTAGTGTTTAAAAGTGCCCACTCACTAATTCCTTTATTTCGAGTGATTTAGTGATAGAAACTTTCGTGGTTGCTCGAGGTGCCGAGGAAAGAAAGAGAGACGTGCTGCGAGGGGAGACGAGCGTTGCGAACTTTCCAAAAGCTTCTTCCAAGTTCAAGCTTCAAGAGAGGTTAGTAAACTTCTAGCTCATATTAGTTTTTACATGTACTTGCTCTTTGTCTAGGTTAGTAAAAACTGTTTTTACTTGTAAAGAAATTTTTTAAAATTCCGCCGCTTCCCGAAGCGTTTAATCTTTTTCTTAAACCCTAGATCAATTCCAACATTAGGCATGGGAGTTTTTTGTCAATGGTGCCCACAAGAAGAGTTGTAATCCTTATATTGTACATTTGATGTAATAAAGTCTCATGAAGACTCTTGCTTGTAATTGCTTATTCATTAATAAAAAGTTGAAACGTTCATTCATTCTTCCTTGTCTGTTTGAAGCTTTATGATAAAACATTAGTCTTTAGTCCATAAACAAACTTAACAACTTGTGAAGAGACAAATGTAGATTTGCATGAACAAACTCTTCGTAGTTTGCTTAAAACGATATATTCGCAATCTAAGGGTCAAAGGAATATTGACCCCAGTATGGTTGTTAGAAGAATCTATGTTGTCTGGTTATGAGGCATTGAGAGTTGGAGACTCTATATTTCTTCTAGGTATCTTCCGAAGGTACTGAATTGACCAGTGCACTTCTAGAGACAAGATAAGAACAAACCATTTAACCTCTTATATCTCGAAGTCACTACGTATGAATTGCATCGTGCTTACCTTAATCCTGAAATGAGACATGCCATTTCACAGCTTACGTATTCTCATTTGAGAAAGTCAGAGTTCGGACTCACTATTTGATTCCGAACAACGCCTATTGGTGAAGTACTAAGTTGTGAGAATGTCATGAGTACCTTTGTGAAGTTCTCATAGATATGGAATTCATATACAAGATTGCTGAAATGCAATGTATATCACCTCATGCTTTGTTCCTTGGAGTGTGAATAAATGAACTGGCCAGTGTCCAAATTGAGTCTTGATTCTTTTGGATGAAACAATGTGACTTGTTAGCTCCTCGTCAATACATTGTTTCTAACTTATTCACAAGCGACAAAGGAGTTGAGGAAATAACAGCTAGAAGGGTAAAATGGTAATTTTGTAAATCCTGACTAGCTTATGATATTCATGAAGGGTAAACACTGATAATATTATGTGGATCCACTCATTACAATTAGGTTGAATTCTTGAGTAGAAAATAAATTCATTTGAACCGAGAGATTTTCAGTGTCAACTCTTTAGTGGAGTCAAATGACATTAAGCTAAACTTGGAAAAGGTTTTTGTGAACTTTTGAGTCCAAGTGTTTAGCTCAAGCTTTGTTCATTTGGATCCATGAGGTCACTGTCACGAATCAGATCGAGTAGGAATAGTTAAACTGGAAGCTACGTCAAAACAAGAACGAAAATTGTCAAAAGGGTACTTTTGTCTTTTGAGACATAGGATGAAATGAATGTCAATAAATTTTTTGACAAGGTTATTTGATGACTCAATAACACTCGGCCATGACTTGATCATTGGGCCTTGTGGATTAATTTCATTTCATAAGAATTTTATTGAAAATTCTTAATGGGCCTTTTTCATGTTGTCATGAACAAATGAAGGAGCTTCTAGAAGCCCCTTCTAGATTGAAATAGGTGCCCACTACCCAAAGGAAAAGAGAGAATATTTTGTACATAAATGTATCAAGATACTTGCCAAAAGAAAAAGTGGAAATAAATTTGCATGATGATGCATTGGGGAAATCGGCCAACTAGAGAAAGGAACAAAATAGGAAACAAATCAAGGCTTCTTGAAGACCTTGTTTGGCCGAGTATCTCAAGAGAAAAAAAAGGGAAATTGGGTCATGAATATGTGATATTCTATAGAAGAGGAAACTACCTTATTGAAGGTGATACCTCTACTATAAATAGGAGCCTCGTTCCTCACATTTCATTCATCCCAAGTTCTAGAGATTTGAGAGCTTCTCTCTCTAGCTTGGCCGATCCTCTCTCTCTCTCTATTCAATTTCGTTTTATTGTTTTGGCACCTAGGTATTCATTTGACCTAGAGTTTAGCTCTGCGACTTCAAGACTCGTTCTTAAGTCGTAGTGTTGAAAAGTGCCCACTCACTAATTCCTTTTTTCTCGAGTGATTTAGTGATAGAAACTTTCGTGGTTGCTCGAGTCAACGAGGAAAGGAAGAGAGACGTGCTACGAGGGAAACGAACGTTTTCAACCTTCCGAAGGCTCATCAACGTTCAAGCGTCTAAAAAGGTTAGTAAACTTCTATGCTCATAATAGTTTTATTTACATGTGTTTGCTCTTTGTCTAGGTTAGTAAAAACTGTTTTACTTGAAAAAGAAATTTTTTAAAATTCCGCCGCTTACCGAAGCGTTAAACTCTTTCTTAAACCCTAGATCAATTCCAACAAATGGTATCAGAGCTATGGTCAAAGATATGCATGTACATGTATTTAAAAATATGAGCTTGAAAATCGTTTTCGAAAATTTACTAATTTTGTGACAAGTTAGAATTGTTTTCTTAGATTTTTTTTAATTTATTGCTCTTGCCTTTAAATTAAAAATCATGTTGATTTTCTATGAGTTTGGCATGTTGTTAAAACACATTAGAATCAGTTCTAAAAGTTTTTAATTTTTTATATTGAAAAACGTGTTTTAAAGGTTTGAGTTTTTTCGAGTAAATTGTGTGACTAGTTATATTGTCTTGCTAGTTTCTTTTATTTACTTGAATCGTTTTATGCATGTTGTTATTTCTTTTATACCATGTTATTACCTTGCTAATAAAACACAAATAAAAGCTTTAACAACCTCCTAAAACGTTCCGTTACACTCGATTCTTTCTCACACCTAAAAAGGACCAAGCTTTAATTATTTCTTTTTCTTCGAGCTGGAGTAAAACCCGCAGTAAAAGTGGCATAACTCTCTGCTCAAAAATCGAAATTTAATGATTCTTCATGGTTTGCTTAAAACAGTATATTCACAAATCTAAGGATCAAAGGGCTATTGATCTCAGTATGATTGTTAGGAGAATCTATTATGTCTAGTTATGGGACATTGAGAGTTGGAGACTCTATAGTTCTTCCTAGGTATCTTCTGAACATACTGAATTGACCAGTGCACTTCTAGAGACTGAATAAGAACAAACCATTTGACCTCTTATGTCTCGAAGTCACTACGTATGAATTGCACCGTGCTTACCTCAATCCTGAAATGAGACATGTCATTTCATAGCTTACGTATTCTCATTTGAGAAAGTCCGAGTTCTAGATTCACTGTGTGATATAGACAAGACCTATTGGTGAAGTACTAAGTTATGAAGATGTCATGAGTAACTTTGTGAAGATCTCGTAGATATGGAATTCATATACAAGATTGCTGAAATGCAATGTATATCACCTCATGCTTTGTTCCTTGGAATATGAATAAATGGACCAGCCAGTGTCCAAATTGAGTTATGACTCTTTTGGATGAATCAATGTACTTGCTAGCTTCTCGTTAACACATTGTTTCTAACTTATTCATAAGCGACAAAGGAGTTGAGTAAATAACAGCTAGAAGGTTAAAATGGTAATTTCGTAAATCCCATCTAGTTGATGATATTCATGAAGGGTAAACATAGATAATATGTTGGAATTGATCTAGGGTTTAAGAAAAATTTTAACGCTTCGGATAGGCGGCAGAATTTAAAAATTTTATTTTTGACAAGTAAAACGATTTTACTAACCTAGACAAAGAGCAAATACATATAAATAAAAACTATTATGAGCATAAAATAATTTACTAACCTTTGAGAAGTTTGAACGTTGATGAGCCTTCGGAAGGTTGAAACGTTCGTCTCCCCTTGTAGCACGTCTCTCTTCTTTCCTCAGCAACTCGAGCAACCACGACAGTTTCTATCACAAGAATCACTCGAGAGAAAATGAATTAGTGAGTGGGAACTTTGAAACACTGCGACTCAAGAACAAGTCTCAAAGTCGAAGAACTAAAAATACTAGGTCAAATGAAGACCTAGGTGCCAAAAGAAAAACGAAAGAAAACTAGAGAGAGAGAGAGATATAGGAGTTCGGCCAAGTCTAGAGAGAGAAGCTCTCAATCTCTAAAACTTTGGGATGAATGAAATGTGAAGAATGAGGGCTCTATTTATAGAAGAGGTTTCACCTTCAATAAGGTAGTTTCCTCTTCTATATAATATCACATATTCATGAGCAATTATTCCCTCCTTCTCCTTAGAGTCACACGGCCAATACACCATCTAGAAGGCTTGGATTTGTTTCCTCTTTTGCTTCCCCTTAGCCTTGGCCGATTTCCCTCCTTTCTCTTAGAGCAAATTTGTTTCCTCTTTTTTTCTTTTTTCAAGTATCTTCATACATTAATGCACAAAATAATCTCTCTTTCACACTAGGGCTGCACGAATTTTAGTCTCCCATTCCCTTGGGTTGGACGGCCAAAAGCCTTCTAGAAAGGCTTTCTAGATTTTTCTTTACTTGTTCATGACAACATAAGAAAAGCCCATTAAGAATTTTCAAGTAAAATTCTATGAAATGAAATTCATTCACAAGGCCCAATGAACACATCATGGCCGAGTGATTTAAGTCATCATATGACCATGTCAAAATATTTATTGACATTCATTTCATGCTATGTCCAAAAAGACAAAATTACCCTTTTGACAATTTTCGTAAAACTTGTCTCGCTATTCCTAATCGATATGATTTGTGGCAGTGACCTCATTGATCCAAATGAACAAAGCTTGAGCTAAATACTTGGACTCAAAAGTTCACAAACCTTTTCCAAGTTTAGCTTAATGTCATTTGACTCCACTAAAGAGTTGACACTGAAAATCTCTCGGTTCAAATGAATTTATTTTCTACTCAAGAATTCAACCTAATTGTAATGAGTGGATCCACATAATATTATCAGTGTTTACCCTTCATGAATATCATGAGCTAGTCAGGATTTACAAAATTACCATTTTACCCTTCTAGCTGTTATTTCCTCAACTCCTTTGTCGCTTGTGAATAAGTTAGAAACAATGTATTGACGAGGAGCTAATAACTCACATTGTTTCATCCAAAAAAGTCAAGACTCAATTTGGACACTGGCCAGTTCATTTATTCACATTCCAAGGAACAAAGCATAAGGTGCATTTCAGCAATCTTGTACATGAATTCCATATCTATGAGAACTTCACAAAGTTACTCATGACATCTTCACAACTTAGTACTTCACCAATAGGTCCTATTCAGAATCACATAGTGAGTCCGAACTCTGACTTTCTCAAATGAGAATATGGAATTTGTGAAATGGCATGTCTCATTTGAGGATTAAGGTAAGCACGATGCAATTCTTACTTAGTGACAACGAGACATAAGAGGTTAAATGGTTTATTCTTATTTTGTCTCTAGAAGTGCACTGGTCAATTTAGTACCTTCAGAAGATACCGAGAAGAACTATAGAGTCTCCAACTCTCAATGCCCCATAACCAGACATCATAGATTTTCCAAACAATCGTACTAAGGTCAATAGTCCTTTGACCCTTAGATTGTGAATATATCGTTTTAAGCAAACTACGAAGAGTTTGTCCATGCAAATCTACATGTGTCTCTTCGTAAGTTGTTAAGGTTGTTTATGGACTAAAGACTAATGTTTTATCATAAAGCTTCATACAGACAAGGAAGAATGAATGAACGTTTCAACTTTTTATTAATGAATAAGCAATTACAAGCAAGAGTCTTCGTGAGAATTTATTACATCAAATGTACAAAAGTAAAGGCTACAACTCTTCTTGTGGGCACCATTGACAACATAATATTTAATGGATCCACTCATTCCAATTAAGTAGAATTCTTGAGTAGAAAATATGCATTTGAACCGAGAGATTTCAGTGTAAATTCTTTAATGGAGTCAGTTGACATTAAGCTATAACTTGGAAAAGTTTTGTGAACTTTTGAGTTCGAGTATGCTACTCAAGCTTTGTTAATTTGGATCCATGAGGTTACTACCACAAGACGTTAGAGTAGGATTAGTTAAAATAGAAGCTAAGTCAAAACAAGATCTAGACAAGTTTTACAACAATTGTCTAAAGGGTAATTTTGTCTTTTTAGACATGAGATGGTATGAATTTCAATAAATAAGTTTTTTGATATTGTCATATGATGACAATAAATTATTCCACACGGCCATAATGAATTATTTGGGCCTTGAGGATTAATTTCATTTACTGGAATTTTACTTGAAAATCCTTAATGAGCTTTTCTTATGTTGTCATGAACAAATGAAGAAACATCTAAGAGCTCCTTTTAGATGCATGCAAACCGTCCAACCCAAGGAGAGAAAAGAGGAATTATTTTGTGCATTGATGTATGAAGATACTTGCCAAAAGAAAAAAAAAAGGAAATAAATTTCCTCTATGAGGAAAGTGGATGGGCGGCCAAGGAGAGAGCAAACAAATGAGGAAACAAATCCAAGGCCTTATAGAAGGCATGTTGGACGTGCAACAGGGGTAAGGAAGAGGAGATAAGATTTGCTCATGAATATGTGATATTCTATAGAAAAGAGAAAACTACCTTTTGAAGGGAATCCTCCTCCTATAAATACCACACTTCATTCACAATTCACAACACACAATTTTAGAGATTGAGAGCTTCTCTCTCTAGAACTTGTAGCCGCCCATCTCTCTATCTCTCTAACCCTTCTTATTCTTTTGATTTGGCACCTACGTCCTCATTAGACTTAGCATTTGTTTTAGCTCTTTGGCTCCAATACTTGTTCTTGAGTCAACGTGTTTAAAAGTGCCCACACACTAAATCACCCCATTCTCTTAAGACTCTAGTGGTAGAAACTTTCGTGATTGCTCAAAGGTTCAAGAAGACTAGTAGAAGAGGCGAGTTGCGTGGAGAGACGAACATTTCAATATTCCTAAGGCTTCTCAATGTTCAAGCTCTGTTCGAGGTTGGTACCGAGTAAAAACTAAATGTAGTTTTAAAATTTTAAATTATATGTTCATGCGCTTTGTCTAGGTTGTAAAAATTGTTTTACGAGTTTTTAAAGAAAATTTTATATTCCGCCGCTTGCTAGAAGTGATAAATCTTTTCTTAACCCTAGATCTATTCCAACAAATGCTATCAGAGCTATGTTCAAAGTGTAAGCATATGTATATAATTTGAAATATGAGTTTAAAAATTGTTTTCTTGGATTTACTCGAGTTATGGTTTTGCTAGAATCGTTATTTTAGATTTTTTTTAATTTATTGCTCGTGTCATTAAATTAAAAAAGTATGTTGATTTTCTACAACCTTTGGATGATATTAAAACACATTAGAATCAGTTCTAAGAGTTTTTAAATTTTTCATGATCAAAATCATTTTTTGATAAGTTTGAGAAATTTCGAGTAATGTTGTGACAAGTAATGTTGTCTTGTTTGCTTAGCTTATTTACTCGCTCGTTTTATTTTTGTTGTTATTATCTCTTATGCTATGCTATTAATATATTAATAAGACACATCTCAAAGACTTAAAAACTCAATAAAACGTTATGTTACACTTAAATCGTTTGCACTTAAGTCCCGATCAAAATTCTGTCTAGTTTTCCTAGAGCTTAAAAAATACCTACTGTAAAAGGGACGTATCTTTCTGCTCGAAACTTGAATTTGAATGGTTCTTGAACCAAATTAAAGGTCTGTGAGTCTACTTTCCAAAATGGAATCTCAATTGGATGTCGCCGTTTATGGTATTTTTACTCCGAGGTGTTTGCTGCCCGTGATTCCAGGATTTCTTGAAAATTTAATTTTTGAATTCCGAATCCCGACTACCATTCCAAGAGTTCTAGAACTCAAATTGAAAAACTTTCTTGAGAAAAAAATGTTTTTCTAAATGTTATAAACATAATGTGTAAGATTGAAAAGTTTTGATTTTTGAATATTTAATTGAAATTGAATTTTTACAAAACTAGTTTGAATTTTGAAAAAAAGTTTTCACTTTCAAACTTGAAAATATTATGCATCCAAAATCAAATAAGTTTTCAAAATGTTTTCAAAACTATACCTATATCACTTATGTTCAAAATCTATTTGCTCTTGAAAATTTAAGTGGGAGGTCTCCTCGTAGACTAGTCGAAAAATGCAAGAAGATGTGTAATCTCAAAGTTCAAGTATTCGAATGAGTTAGAAGTTCACACTTCTCTCATACACTTTACCGAGTAGAAAATATAAGAAAATATATGAGTATGTACTTTGTGCCTTTATGCACTAACACTTCTCTTCCTAGCAACATGACGATCTAAGGTTCAATTTCTAGAATTCCAGTCTATCGCTCTATAACTAGGAAATGTGTTTCTGAACTTATAAGAGACGATGTGCCGTCTTAAAACTAAGTGGGAGGGTTATACTTATTGTTTGCAACCCACGATCCTCAACCCTAATGAAAAGTGTAATTGTCCCCAGACCAAGAGTCACCCTCGTGGCACTCTCTTAAATGAGAGTACTCAACGACGCTTTGCTCTAATCATTACTCAATGAGCTACTTCCGAGAGTGAGACAATGAGACAATGCCTCCCCTCAGTGGATTGTTTTTCAAAGTCGATCTTTTGGACTAAGTTGTTGGTTACACACGTAGACTCAATCCCTAGTAATCCTCCCTCGAGGCCCTGCAAAAGGGTGTGAGTGATCAAATTTTTTTTATAAGGTGGCTAGTCAAATATGATGTGTTGACATCTTGCCTATGCATTAATGATGAGTCATTTACTCATGAAAGGAGACTCTTTGCGGCTTTTCCTCGAACGAGTAAAGTGTCATTTCGTTCATAACACCTTTGGATTTTTCCTGTCTTGTTCATCCTAAAAACTTAAACACAAATGGGAGACACTATGCTGGTTACTCATTTCCTCGACATAGTCTTTACCATGGAGAAGCACAAATGGGCACTCACCACCCCCTGTCCTCCTCAAACGAATGATGATTCAACTCAAGAGGAAAAAGACGCCTTGGCGGCTTGGCTCCGCTCCAATGAGATTGCGAGGTGCTATATCTTAGCATCAATGAACAATGTGCTGCAACAACAACATCATGACATAGAGACTGCCGCTGACATGCTCTACAATCTCCATGAGATGTTTGGAGGGCAAGGGCGTTAGGCCAGATAGCAAGCAGTTAGACAGTTTATGAAGTGTCGCATGAAGGCTGGGACTCTTGTCAGGAACCATATGATGATCATTAGTTACCTAAACAAGATGGAAATCCTAGGATCCGAAATTGATGGGAAGACCAAAATAGATATGATCTTGGAAACTCTCCCTGAATCTTTCAATACCTTCAAGCTGAACTACTCCATGAACAAGCTAGAGTACACTATTACCGAGCTTATGAAGGAGCTTCACACTGCTGAGTGTCTCACTAAGAAAAAGAGGACTCAAGGAAAGGTACATGCTACGGCCTGCATCTCTGGATCTAAGAAGAGACCTCGTAAGGCCGTGAAGAAGAACCAACTTAAGGTTCAAAAGAAGAAGAAGCCCCGTGTTCCTAAGGTGGACAAGTCAAACGACAAGTGCCACCACTGCAATGAACCTGGACACTGGCGCATGAGCTGTCCTGCCTATCTCAAAACTAAGGAAAAAGGAAAAGCAAAAGTTTAGTGGAAGGTGACTTCTCCTTTAGATGGGGTGATGGGAACTCGGTGTCGGCAAAGGCCGTGGGATCAGTGACGTTGTCTTTTGAAGATAGAACTTTAAATTTAAATAATGTTTATTTTGTTCCTTCCTTCGAGAAAAACTTAATATCTGTTGCTTGATTTTTGAGAAAGATTATTGTTTAAAGTTTATAAAGAATGGAATTCGTATTTCTCATTCAAATTATTTTGTCACTGATGCATGTATGAAGAATGCTCTCTTTTACATTTATCCCACGCAACCTTCTCTTTTTGACACTGAAATAGATAATGATCTAGTTAGGGAGCCAAAGAGGATCAAACTTTCTGATTCCTCCGATCTAATAAAATCAACATATCTCAGGCACTTAAGACTTGGTCATATCAGTCTAGACAGGATTAAGAGACTTGTGAGGGATGGTCCACTCCAAGTCTCTGCAATAGGTTCACTACCAACTTGTGAATCTTGTATGGAAGGAAAAATGACTAAGAGACCTTTCTCAGCTAAGGGTCAAAGAGCCACTGAGTTCTTGGAACTTGTACATTCTGATGTATGTTGTCCGCTCAGTACACATGCACGGGGATGATATGAATACTCTGTTACCTTCACCGATGATTACTCAAGATACGGTTTTGTCTATCTGCTCAAACACAAATCCGAGACCTTTGACATAATTAAGGTCTTTCGGGCTTTAGTGAAAAAGCAGACTGGCAAACAGATCAAAACCCTTCGATTCAATCGAGGTGGTGAGTATATGTTTGGAGAGTTCGATGACTTTCTTAAAGAATAAGGTATCGCTTCTCTGCTTACAGCATTTGGCACACCTCATAAATTTTCGTAACACTTGTCCAGTTCTTGTTTTGACTTAGCTTCAAGTTTAACTAATCCTACTCCAAATGATTTGTGACAGTGACCTCATGGATCCAAATGAACAAAGCTTGAGCTAACATTCTTGGACTCAAAAGTTCACTAACCTTTTCCATGTTTAGGTTAATGACAACTGACTCCACTAAAGAGTTGACGCTGAGAATCTCTCGGTTCAAATGAATTTGTTATCTACTCAAGAATTCAACTTAATTGTGATTAGTGGATCCACTGAATAATATCTATGTTTACCCTTCATGAATATTATCAGCTAGATGGGATTTACAACCATTTTACCCTTCTAGCTGTTACTTCCTCAACTCCTTTGTCGCTTGTGAATAAGTTAGAAACAATGTATTGACGAGGAGCTAACAAGTCACATTGATTCATCCATGAGATTCATGACTCAATTTGGACACTAGTCAGTTCATTTATTCACATTCCAAGGAACAAAGCATGATCTAATATACATTGCATTTAACCAATCTTGTACATGAATTCCATATCTATATGATCTTCACAAACTTACTCATCACATCTTCACAACTTAGTACTTCACCAATAGGTCCTGTTCAGAATCACATAGTGAATCCGAACTCTGACTTTCTCAAATGAGATTATGTAAGCTATAAAATGACATGTCTCATTTAAGAATTGAGGTAAGCATGATGTAATTCATGTTGTCGGTCATTTTCGGAAAACCCGAGACGCCAAGAAGGCACGTCGCTCAAAGGGCCAATGGTCAGGCCGGAGGTCCTGAAGAGCGGCAAGTCTTCTAGCCCTCGCCCAAACTCTTGACTCCTTGAGTCGAGCCTAGCCCCTCGAGTTGAGACTTGAGTCGGCTCCCCGAGTTGAGCCTTGCTCCTCGAGTTGAGACTTCATTCAGTCTCCTCGAGTCGAGCTTCGCTCCTCGAGTCGAGCCGTGAGTCAGTCTCTTCGAGTCGAGCTTCGCTCCTCGAGTCGAGCCACTCTCGTCGAGTGGAGACCTTTATATTTCGCGTGGCAAACATGGTATCTAAGACCCCTAAGGACCACACAAGAGTCCAACAAGACGGCCCATGCACCGCACACCCCTCGCGGAAACCGCACGCGCGGCACGTCGCGTCGGCCAGCCAGGCACAGCAAGCCACGCGCCGCGCCAGGAAGGTCGCGCGCCGCGCCAGGCATACCGCGCGCCGCGCCAGGCATACCCGCGCCGCGCGCCCCATGCGCCGCGCGTCCTGCGCCACGCGTCCTGTGCCGCGCCTCCCGCGCAGCGCATCCCGCGCCGCGCCCGGTGACCTGCGCGCCGCGCCCCCTACGCCGCGCGCCGCGTGTTGTGCGTCGCGCGCGCCGTGCGCCTCCAATTGACGGCGCGCGCGTTCCTAGTCCCACATGGACGAAAAAGAAGCCTTCTAAGGCCCTCAAACACCTATAAATACCCCCTCTCATTGAGGGGAAAGCCATCCCATTCATTCTCAAGGAACTTGAGACTTCTCTCTGCTTCTCTGGATGCCATCCTTGGCCTGAAGCAGATTCTCCTCGATTTCTCGTTCTTAGAGATTCTGAAGCGCTTTCCGGGGACTCCCGAGTGCCGCCTCTCTTGATCGAACGATTAATCTTGAGCCCACGAGTGCTCTAACGGTTTTCGACTGAAAATCGCCTACGCGTCTAGCACCCTAGACGCGTCCACCATTTCTAACAAAAAAATCGCCTACGCGTCCGGCATTTCCAACTAGGAATTGCCTACGCCTCCGGAATCTCCGCCACAACAAGGAACTCTTGACTTAGAGTCTTCCACGTCTCCAAAAGAGAGAAAACACACATTCTCTCTCGCAGACGTGATCTCCGAAATTCTGAGACGTCGCCGAGGACTCCTCCGCGCCTCGTCTCCTTCGTTGAGCTAGCCTCTCCACCAAGGCTCCGCACCTCACACTGCGTCTTACACGCTTGAACTACGTTCTGACCTGATCCCGCACACGGGTACGTAGGCAGCCGACACCCAAGGCACAGTCACTCCTCCTCCTCACCCCCGACCTCTTCCGAGAGGCGGGTTGATCGGAGAAAACCTAGCTCGAGACTATCGAGTTCACACTTTTGGCCCGGGTGCGATCACTTGGTCCGGCCTTGGATCGAACCGCCCGAGGTTTTCAATAGTTGTTCATTTTCGTGCGACAACATATTGGCGCTAGAAGGAGGGGACTTCCCGACCTATTCAGCCCGAAATCCCTTCTGTTCATCTTCTTCTTTTCTTCTGCAAACTCAACTTTCTCAAACTTGAGAAACGATGAGTAGCCAACCACCCGTACGTTCTGAGGGCGTAAACAACCCCGAAAACGTCACTGGGACCAAAAAGTACTTCTTGCGCTCCCGAGCGCATAGTGACGAAGAGTCGCTCCACGAAGAGAGCTCGACCCGCTCACCATCTCCATCTCCTGATAGCAGGGACAACCGCATCATGGAGCTAGAGGAGAGTATCCGCCAACTAAAGGCGAGAAACGCAAGGTACCACACCCGACTGGCTGCGAAGCAACCTATGCGTGACACGGTTATTCCCAACGGGGATCCTGAGAACCTCAACGAGGAAAGCCACGACCGCGACCCTGATTACGAGGGTACTGGCGATTCGGTGGATATCGAGACTTCTCTCACGAAGGATGGGGAACACCCCGCCGTGTTTGAAGCCGGTCCTTCGAATCCCCTACCCCGGACAGGCGACGCGCCGGCTGCTTCTCAAGAGAGAAATTCGCGACGTTCGGCCCTCGACCGACTAGGTCAAAGGGAGAATGTTACGGAGAGTCAGGGCACGCGGAGAGCGCGCCGTCGCAGACGAAGCCTGCACCTCCGTACGACCAGCCCTGATCTTAGGGATCACCTCACCACCCAACGCATTGAGTGTGGCGATGACTTAAGAGAGCGACTAAGCTCTCGGCCAAACATCCCCGTAGCAGCCCCAACTAACGGGAACCGCCGCACGGGTCAAGGGTCTAATGAAAGGCGGCAGCTAACTCCTCCCGAACAGGGAGTTACTCCGACTACCGGTCTCGATGTGATCACAATGATCCACAATCTTCGAAATGAAGTACTAGATCTCCGAGAACACGGAATAGGCGGAAGTGCCTATGGGGTCGTTGAGGAGAAGTCCTCGCCTTTCACGGCTCAGATATTGGCCGAGGTATGCACGAGAAATTTCAAACTCCCGAACCTTGCTCCATATGATGGAAAGGCAGATCCTGCTTACCATATCCAGCACTATGAAACCTGGATGACGATGCAGGGTGTCTCTCCCGGCGCCATGTGCCAAGCTTTTAGTCTTACCCTCGCCGGACCCGGCTTCGAGTGGTTCAAGAACTTAAGGTCGGGAAGCATCTACTCGTTCAAAGACCTGAAGGACATGTTCCTAGCACGATTCGCTACATCTATGGTCCAAAAGAAGACCAAAATATACCTGTGGTCAATTAGGCAAGAGGATGGCGAGTCTCTTAGACGATACCTCGCCCGATTCACTGAAGAATCGAATAAGGTCGACCACTTCGACGACAAAGACGCAATCACTGCCATCATTGAAGGCTTGCGCACAAGTGACTTCCTTAAGTCCATCGTCGGCCGTGTCCCTTCTACCATGGCCGAGTTGATGACTCGAGCCAAGACCTTCATGGGAGTCGAAGATTACCTCGATGGTCGCAAGGGCAATAATCAAAGCCCTCACCGCCGAGACGAGCCTAGCAACGAGCAAGGCCACTCCCGTAAAAGACGAAACAGAGGGGGTCAGACTTCCAATAGCCGACCTCCGATGCCCCAAAAGCCGCGACTTGCAGAAAACTTCAAAGGGTACTCATCGTTCACGCCATTGAACGCGCCGCCAGAGCGGATCCTGGCTTTGGCACGTGACAAGTTCACTCCCCCAGCTCCAATAAGCAAAGATCCCGCGACTCGCGATAGATTTAAATATTGTGAGTTCCATCAGGAATACGGTCACTTGACCTCCGAATGCTACAGTCTTAAAAGGCAGATCGAGGCATTGATCCAACGGGGTGAGCTAAAAGAGTTCGTGTCACGTATGATTAGCGCTGCGGGCCCCACCTCGAACAGACCACAGTCTGGCAAGGGAGGAGGAACAGCCGCTTCTGCCACCGAACCACGGCTACTGCCAATGCCAATCCACAACTCCACGTTGTGACCACTATATTGGGAGGTCCACAAGATGGAGATTCGGCCCGTCAACGGAAAAAATTCCTAAGGGCCGTGGCTCAAGAAGACGCTGCTATGCACGTCAACCTTACGTATGAAGAACCTCCGTCCGTGCCTCACGAGACGATGTATTTCACCAATGAAGAGGCCAAGCGAGTTGTGCATCCGCACAATGACGCGATCGTGCTCAAAGCCCAAGTGGCTAATAACCTGGTGAAAAGGGTTCTCATCGATAACGGCAGCGCTGCCGACATAGTTTTCAAGTCCACCCTAGAGCGCATGAAGCTCGGGGGGCTACGTCCAACTCCGACCCAAACGCCTCTATTCGGGTTCACTGGGGAGAGAGTCATGACCGAAGGCATCATCGATTTGCCGGTCACCTTCGGAACTCCCGAAGGCATTGAAGTCGTTCACATGGTCCCATTCCTAGTGGTCGATCAAGAGTCGCCCTACAATGTAATCATTGGGCGACCCACGCTGAACCGACTAAGGGCCATTACTTCAACATACCACCTACTGGTGAAGTTCCCCACCGAGGATGGAATCGGCACCATGGCTGGAGATCAATCCAAAGCCAGAATATGCTACATCCAAGGAATCGATGGAAAAACCGCTAGAAAGACGGTTAACACGATCTCCCGAATCAGAGATAGCGTCGAGTCGACCAAGGTCCTCCGCGAAATCCACGAAGACCTCTGCATGACACCCAAGTGCAAGGTGTCGCCGTCCTCATCCCAGACAGGGAGAGACCCTTCAAAGTCTGCCAAGTCATACATGGCGGGACATACTACACGGACGAGACACCGATCCGTCGCCTGTGGAATGCGGAAAACTTGAGAGACTACTACCACTAGCCAACACTCCCCCCATTTTATTTCTTTGCTTTCCAACATTCAATAAGGCCTACGAGCCAATGTTTTAGGATTTCAAATTTTTGCAATATTAATAAAGTTCGAGGTTTTTCTTTCAAAATACACTTTATCAAAGATTTTGAGTCATCAAAATACGATCGTAAACCCAAAAACTCGGGGGGCTAGTGACATAGGCACGGCAAGTACACTCAAAACCCTCAAGAAAGTACGCTCCACAAAAAGAAAGAACGCTCCACCAAAACAAAACACCCGAACACAAACGGGAACGAGCGTTCAACTAAGACGCCTCCGCGGCGCGCCATAAGCCATCCCAGAGATGCAGGCTAAGACGCCTCCGCGGCGCGCCATAAGCCATCCCAGAGATGCAGGCTAAGACGCCTCCGCGGCGCGCCATAAGCCATCCCAGAGATGCAGGCTAAGACGCCTCCGCGGCGCGCCGTAAGCCATCCCAGAGATGCAGGCTAAGACGCCTCCGCGGCGCGCCATAAGCCATCCCAGAGATGCAGGCTAAGACGCCTCCGCGGCGCGCCATAAGCCATCCCAGAGATGCAGGCTCAAGTCGCCTCCGCGGGGCGCCATAAGCCATCCCAGAGATGCAGGCTAAGACGCCTCCACGGCGCGCCATAAGCCATCCCAGAGATGCAGGCTAAGACGCCTCTGCGGCGCGCCATAAGCCATCCCAGAGATGCAGGCTAAGACGCCTCCGCGGGGCGCCGTAAGCCATCCCAGAGATGCAGGCTAAGACGCCTCCGCGGCGCGCCATAAGCCATCCTAGAGATGCAGGCTAAGACGCCTCTGTGGCGCGCCATAAGCCATCCTAGAGATGCAGGCTAAGACGCCTCCGCGGCGCGCCATAAGACATCCCAGAGATGCAGGCTAAAGTCGTCCCTCGCGACGCGCCTAAGACGCCTACATGGCGCACCTAAGACGCCTATATGGCGCACCAAAGCCGTCTCTCGCGACGCACCAAAGCCGCCTACATGGCGCACGGAAGCCGCCTACATGGCGCACCCAAGACGCCTACATGGCGCAACCAAGTCGTCCCTCGCGACGCACCTAAGACGCCTACATGGCGCACGTAAGACGCCTACATGGCGCAACCAAGTCGTCCCTCGCGACGCGCTTAAGACGCCTACATGGCGCAACCTAAGACGCCTACATGGCGCAACCTAAGACGCCTACATGGCGCAACCTAAGACGCCTACATGGTGCATCTAAAACGCCTACATGGTGCACCTAAGATGCCTACATGGCGCACCTAAGTAGCCTACTTGGCGCATCTAGGCCATCCATTACGACGTGCCCAAGATGCCTAAAACAACGCACACAGCCGTCTCTAAAGACGCGCTCTAAGTCACCACAAGGCGCTGCGTATGATGACTAATCGCAACGCACCTGAACTGCCATACAAGGCGCAGGTCGTTCCATCTTCACCACCGCCTACTGAGCGCAATCATACTCGCCTTAGAAGAATCCCCATTCCGTGCGAGCTAATTGAAGCTACTCGCAAAGCCTCGCGAACCCTGCCTCTGAGCAAGAACCTCGCTCGGCCTGAACTAGCTGAGACTTTGCTCCTCGAGTCGAGTCATGCTCCTCGAGTCAAGTCACTCTCCTCGAGTCGAGCTTCGCTCCTCGAGTCGAGTCATGCTCCTCGAGTCAAGTCACTCTCCTCGAGTCGAGCTTTGCTCCTCGAGTCGAGTCATCCTCCTCGAGTCGAGCTTCGCTCCTCGAGACAAGTCACTCTCCTCGAGTCGAGCTTTGCTCCTCGAGTCAAGTCATTCCCCTTGAGTCGAGCCTCGCTCCTCGCGTTGAGTCATTCTCTTCGAGTCGAGCCTTGCTCCTCAATTCGAGTCACTCTCCTTGAGTCGAGCCTTGCTCCTCAAGTCGAGTCACGGCCTCCTCGAGTCGAGCCTTGCGCCTTGAGTCGAGTCACCCTCCTCAAATCAAGCCATGCTCATCGAGTCGAGTCACTCTCCGCGAGTCATCCCCCTCGAGTCGAGCATCACTCATCAAGTCATTCTCCCCGAGTTGAGTCTTGCTCCTCGAATCAAGCCATGCTCCTCGAGTCGAGTCACTCTCCTCGAGTCATCCCCCTCGAGTCGAGCATCACTCATCAAGTCATTCTCCCCGAGTTGAGTCTTGCTCCTCGAATCGAGTCATACTCCTCGAGTCGAGCATCGCTCCTCGAGTAGAGTTATATTCCTTAAAGTCCAGCCAATCTCCTTGAGTCGAGCCTAGCCCCTCGAGTTGAGACTTGAGTCGGCTCCCCGAGTCGAGCCTAGCCCCTCGAGATGAGACTTGAGTCGGCTCCCCGAGTTGAGCTTCGCTTCTCGAGTTGAGACTTGATTCAGTCTCCTCGAGTTGAGCCTTGAGTCAGTCTCCTCGAGTCGAGCTTCGCTCCTTGAATCGAGCCTTGAGTCAGTCTCCTCGAGTCGAGTCCCGCTCCTCGAGCAAGCACCTGGAGCGACGTGAAGAACAGGTTAGCCAAAGCAGAGACCCGCACTCATGTCTGGGGAATAAGGGCCGATCTCCCGAGCGCAGACGGAGAAGCATCGCCAGGGCTGGGATGGCGGATGCCCCGTGAGACCGACTTATGCTTGGTGCGCGGTCAAACTTTGAGTGTTGACTGCCGAGCAGTCAAAGCCCTCCGGTGCGGCAGAGCCTTCCTGTTGGAATCGATCTAGGGTTTAAGAAAATAATTAACGCTTCGGTAAGCGGCGGAATTTTAAAAATTTTCTTTTACAAGTAAAAACAGTTTTTTACTAACCTAGACAAAAGAGCAAGTACACGTAATTAAAATCTATTATAAGCTAAGAAGTTTACTAACCTTTCTTGAAGCTTGATCTTTGAGAAGCTCTTAGAAAGTTGCAATGCTCGTCTCCCCTCGCAGCACGTCTCTCTTTCTTTCCTCGGCACCTCGAGCAACCACGACAGTTTCTATCACTAAATCACTTGAGAGAAAAGGAATTAGTGAGTGGGCACTTTTAAACACTACGACTTAAGAACGAGTCTTGAAGTCGCAGAGCTAAACTCTAGGTCAAATGAGGACCTAGGTGCCAAGACAAAAATCGAAAATAAACTAGAGAGAGAGAGAGGAGTTCGGCCAAAGTTCTAGAGAGAGAGTCTCTCAAATCTCTTAAACTTGGATGAAAATGAAATGTGAGGAAATGAGGTTCCTATTTATAGGAGAGGTCTCACCTTCTATAAGGTAGTTTCCTCTTCTATAGAATATCACATATTCATGAGCTAATTTCCCTATTTCCTTTATTGAGTCACACAGCCAAACTAGGCTTCAATAAGCCTTGGATTTGTTTCCTATTTTGTTCCATGCCTTTGACTCTCTCTTGGCCGAAATTCCTAATGCATGCATATGCAAATTTGTTTCCTCTTTTTCTTTTGGCAAGTATCTTGATACATTTATGCACAAAATAATCTCTCCTATTTCTCTATAGGGTAGGCGCCCAAGTCTCTCTAGAAGGAGCTTCTAGAAGCTTCTTCATTTGTTCATGACAACATGAGAAAGGCCCATTAAGAATTTTCAATAAAACTCTTATGAAATGAAACTCACAAGGCCCAATGATCAAGTCATGGCCGAGTGACATTAAGTCATCAAATGAACTTGTCAAAAAATTTATTGACATTCATTTCATCCTATGTCTCAAAAGACAAAAATACCCTTTTGACAATTTTCGTTCTTGTTTTGACTTAGCTTCCAGTTTAACTATTCCTATCGATGTGATTCGTGACAGTGACCTCATGGACCCAAATGAACAAAGCTTGAGCTAAACACTTGGACTCAAAAGTTTACAAACCTTTTCTAAGTTTAGCTTAATGCCAACTGACTCCACTAAAGAGTTGACACTGAAAATCTCTCGGTTCAAATGAATTTATTTTCTACTCAAGAATTCAACCTAATTATGATGAGCGGATCCACTGAATATTATCTATGTTTACCCTTCATGAATGTCATCAGCTAGTCGGGATTTACTAAATTACCATTTTACCCTTCTAGTTGTTCTTTCCTCAACTCCTTTGTCGCTTGTGAATAAGTTAGAAACAATGTATTGACGAGGAGCTAACAAGTCACATTGTTTCATCCAAAAGAGTCAGGACTCAATTTGGACACTGGCCAGTTCATTTATTCACACTCCAAGGAACAAAGCATGAGGTGACATACATTGCATTTCAGCAATCTTGTACATGAATTCCATATCTATGAGAACTTCACAAAGTTACTCATGACATTCTCACAACTTAGTATTTCACCAATAGGCCCTGTTCGGAATCACATAGTGAGTCCGAACTCTGACTTTCTCAAATGAGAATACTAATGTGTGAAATGACATGTCTCATTTCAGGATTAAGGTAAGCATGATGCAATTCATACGTAGTGACTTCGAGACATAAGAGGTTAAATGGTTTGTTCTTATCTTGTCTCTAGAAGTGCACTGGTCAATTCAGTACCTTCGGAAGATACCTAGAAGAACTATAGAGTCTCCAACTCTCAATGCCTCATAACCAGACATCATAGATTCTTCTAACAATCGTACTGAGGTCAATAGTCATTTGACCCTAAGATTGCGAATATATCGTTTTAAGCAAACTACGAAGAGTTTGTTCATGCAAATCTACATTTGTCTCTTCGTAAGTTGTTAAGTTTGTTTATGGACTAAAAGACTAAGGTTTTATCATAAAGCTTCAAACAAAGAAAGAATGAATGAACGTTTCAACTTTATTAATGAATGAATAGGCAATTACAAACAAGGGTCTTCATGAGACTTTATTACATCAAATGTACAAAATAAAGATTACAACTCTTCTTGTGGGCACCATTGACAACACTTCAGCCAGGTACCACTCCGTCTTCTCGAAGCATCAGCCCGCAGCATCAACCTCCATCTCCGAGACCTCGGAATGAGCACGCCATTACGGAACGCAAAAGTGCAGTCGCCTTCCAAGCTGGCCGAGATGGACGCCATGATCTTCCCCTAATAGGTCACGATTACACAATCTTCGCCCTGCTAGTCACCGTCATGTCCCATGGACTCCGAGACGATGATATCGTAAAAAACAAGGCTCCATTGAAGAAAGACTTGGGCGTGACTTCACCAAAAGATCAACAAGCCGCGACACGACGGGCCGCCTCTACACAAATGCGTGCTCCGCTTGCCCACGCATGTCCCCTTTGCTCCGGGGCTAGAGCGACGGACGCAAACGCGTCTGCCTCGCCCACGTCGAGCTACGTCTCCTATCCGCTTGGATCCTCCTCCACGTGTCGATCACACACTCGTGTGGAGAGAGACGGAAAAGCGAGAGAGAGCACTAGCAATTGTGAGAATATTCTTTATAGCCACAAAAGCTTTGTGACAGTGAAGCTCTGGAAAGTCTATTTTCCTCAAACACCCGGCGGAAACAACTAAAAGTTCACCGCCCGGGGCCTCCCGAGCAATGAACTTGGGGGGCTAATGTTGTCGGTCGTTTTCCGAAAACCCGAGACGCTAAGAAGGCACGTCGCTCAAAGGGCCGATGGTCAGGCCGGAGGTCCTGAAGAGCGGCAAGTCTTCTAGCCCTCGCCCAAACTCTTGACTCCTTTAGTCGAGCCTAGCCCCTCGAGTTGAGAATTGAGTCGGCTCCCCGAGTTGAGCCTTGCTCCTCGAGTTGAGACTTCATTCAGTCTCCTCGAGTCGAGCTTCGCTCCTCGAGTTGAGCCTTGAGTCAGTCTCCTCGAGTCGAGCTTCGCTCCTCAAGTCGAGCCGTGAGTCAGTCTCTTCGAGTCGAGCTTCGCTCCTCGAGTCGAGCCACTCTCGTCGAGTGGAGACCTTTATATTTCGCGTGGCAAACATGGTATCTAAGACCCCTAAGGACCACACAAGAGTCCGACAAGACGGCCCATGCACCGCGCACCCCTCGCGGAAACCGCCATGCGGCACGTCGCGTCGGCCAGCCAGGCACAGCAAGCCGCGCGCCGCGCCAGGAAGGTCGCGCGCCGTGCCAGGCATATCGCGCGCCGCGCCAGGCATACTTGCGCCGCGCGTCCCGCGTCGCGCCCGGTGACCTGCGCGCCGCGCCCCCTGCGCCGCGTGACGCGCGCCATGCGCCTCCAATTGACGGCGCGCACGTTCTTAGTCCCACATGGACGAAAAAGAAGCTTTCTAAGGCCCTCAAACACCTATAAATACCCCCTCTCATTGAATGGAAATCCATCCCATCCATTCTCAAGGAACTTGAGACTTCTCTCTAGACGCGTCTAGCACCCTAGACGCGTCCACCATTTCTGACAAGAAATCGCCTACGCGTCCGGCATTTCCAACTAGGAATCGCCTACGCGTCCGGAATCTCCGCCACAACAAGGAACTCTTGACTTAGAGTCTTCCACGTCTCCAAAAGAAAGAAAACACACATTCTCTCTCGCAGACGCGATCTCCGAAGTTCTGAGACGTCGCCAAGGACTCCTCCGCGCCTCGTCTCCTTCGTTGAGCACGCCTCTCCACCAAGGCTCCGTGCCTCACACTGCGTCTTACACGCTTGAACTACGTTCTGACCTGATCCCACACACAGCTACATAGGCAGCCGACACCCAAGGCACGGTCACTCCTCCTCCTCACCCCCTACCTCTCCCGAGATGCGGGTTGATCGAAGAAAACCTAGCTCGAGACTATCGAGTTCACACTTTTGGCCCGGGTGCGATCACTTGGTCCGACCTTGGATCGAACCGCCCGAGGTTTTCAATAGTTGTTCATTTTCGTGCGACAACAATTCATACGTAGTGACTTTGAGACATAAAAGGTTTAATGGTTTGTTCTTATTCTGCCTCTAGAAGTGCACTGGTCAATTCAGTACCTTCAGAAGATACCTAGAAGAACTATAGAGTCTCTAACTCTCTATGCCCCATAAACAGACATCATCGATTCTCCTAATAATCGTACTGAGATCAATTGTCCTTTGATCCTTAGATTGTGAATATATTGTTTTAAGCAAACCATGAAGAGTTTGTTCATATAAATCTACATTTTTTTCTTCATATGTTGTTAGGTTTTGTTTGAGGACTAAAGACTATAGATTATCATAAAGCTTCAAATAGTCGAGGAAGAATGAATGAACGTTTTAAATTTTTATTAATAAATAAGCAATTACAAGCAAGATACTTCATGAGACTTTATTACATCAAATTTACAAAAGTAAAGACTATAACTCTTCTTTTGGGCACCATTGACAACAGATATGACCAAGTCTTAAGTGCCAGAGATATGTTGATTTTATTAGATCAGAGGAATCAAAAAGTTTGATCCTCTTTGGATCGTTAACTAGATCGTTATCTATTTCAATGTCTAAAAGAGAAGGTTGCGTGGGATAAATGTAAAAAAGAGCATTATTCATACATGCATCAGTGATAAAAGAATTTGAAAAATAAATATGAATTATGTTCTTTATAAACTTTAAACAATAATCTTGCTCAAAAATTCGAGCAACAGATATTAGGTTTTTCCCAAAGGAAGGAACATAATAAATACTATTTAAATTTAAAGTGCGGTCTTCAAAAGACAGCGTCGCGGATCCCACAGCCTTCACAGACACTAAGCTTCCATCACCCCACTTGAAGCAGAAGTCGCCTTCCTCTAAGCTTTTGCTTTTCCTGAAACCAGTCAAGGAGCAGCGAATATGGTTAGTAGCAGCGGAGTCAAGAATCCACGTTGATACATTATCAGCTACTAAGCATGCTTCGATTATAAGTACAATACCTTTTTCCTTAGTCTTGAGATAGGCAGGACAGTTCCTACGCTAGTGACCAGGTTCATTGCAGTGGTGGCACTTGCGTTAGACGTGTCCACCTTAGGAACCTTTGGCATCATCTTCTTCTTTTGAACCTTAGGTTGATTCTTCTTCTCGGCCTTACGAGGTCTATTCTTAGATCAAGAGGTGGAGGCAGTAGGATGTACCTCTCCTTGAGTCATCTTTTTCTTAGTTAGACCTTCAGCAGTGTGAAGCTCATTCATAAGCTCGGTAACAGTGTACTCTAGCTTATTCATGGAGTAGTTCAGCTTGAAGGTATCGAAAAATTCGAGGATAGTTTCCGAGATCATATCTATTTTGGTCTCCTCATCGATTTCGGATACCAAGATTTCAATCTCATTTAGGTAACTAATGACCAGCATCATATGGTCCCTAACAGGAGTCCCAGCATTCATTCGACAGTTCATAAAATGTCTGACTGCTTATTGTCTGGCCTGACGCCTTGCCTTCCAAACATCTCATAGAGATTGTAGAGCATATCAGCGGCCGTCTCTATGTCACGATGTTGCTGTTGCAGCACATTGTTCATCGATGCTAAGATATAGCACCTCGCAATCTCATCGAAGCGGAGCCAGGCTGCCTAGGCGTCTTTTTCCTCTTGTGTCGAATCATCATTCGTTTGAGGACAGGGGGTGGTGAGTACCCATTTGTGCTTGTCCACGGTAAGGACTATGTCGAGGTTACATTTCCAGTCTACGTAGTTTTTGGTTTCGAGTTTGTTCGAGGAAATGATGGTTGAGAGATGGTTGAGAGACATCTTGCTGAAGTTAAGTTGAAACAAGTTTATGATTAGTCTTTTGGTTTAGGATTTAAGTTTGTTCAAGTTTTTATGATGAACAAGACAGGAAAAATCCAAAGGTGTTATGAACGAAATGAAACTTTACTCCTTCGAGGAAAGGCCGCAATGAGTCTCCTTTCATAAGTAAATGACTCATCACTAATACATAGCCAAGATGTCAATACATCATATTTGACTAGGCACCTTATAAAAAGTTTGATCACTCACATCCTTTCGTAAGGCCTCGAGGGAGGATTACTAGGG
This sequence comes from Urtica dioica subsp. dioica, assembly GCF_054948205.1. NCBI lineage: Eukaryota > Viridiplantae > Streptophyta > Magnoliopsida > Rosales > Urticaceae > Urtica > Urtica dioica. The sequence goes on from NC_142756.1 coordinate 49,994,743, forward strand.
ATGGAGTCTAAGTGTGTAACCAACCACTTAGTCCAAAAGATCGACTTTGAAAAACAATCCACCGAGGGGAGGCCTTGTCTCATTCTCTCACTCTCGGATGTAGCTCATTGAGAAATTATCAGAGCAAAGCCCCGTTGAGTACTCTCATTTAAGAGAGGGCCACGAGGGTGACTCTTAGTTTGGAGACAATTGCACTTAGTTTTTAGAGTTGGCACATCGTCTCTAATATCTTTCGGAAACATGTTTTCCTAATGCTTAGAGAGATAGAGTTGAATTCTAGAAAGGAATCTTAGATCTTCATGTTCAAGGAAGACCAGTGTTAGTGCATAAATAAACAAGGTACATACTCGGACATTTTCCTATTTTCTATTCGGGAAAGTGCATGATGGAAGTGTGAACTTCAACTCACTCGAATACTTGAAAGTTTGAGATTACACATCTTTATTTTTTCGGTTCGTCTTCTAGGAGACCTCTCACTCAAATTTTCAAGAGCATATAGATTTTGAACATATGTGATATATATATAGTTTTGAAAACATTTTGAAAAACATATATGATTTGGATGACAAAACATTTTCAAGTTTGAAAGTGAAAACAGTTTTTCAAAATTCAAACTAGTTTTTAAAGAAATTCAATTCAAGTAAATTTTTCAAAAATGAAAAAATTTTAATCTTTCACATTATGTTTATTATCTTATGAAAAAAAAATTTGATCAAGAGAATTTTATGACTAGATGTTATAACTCATGAAGTGGGGTCCGAAATCCGGGATTCAAAAATTCTAAAAAACTAGACTTTTGGAACACTCGCGCAGCTTGGAGTAAAATTACCATAATAGGCGACTCTGACATCCTATTGACCTAAAACTAATTATTAAATTTTGATTTCTGAGCAGAGAGTTATTCCACATTTACAGTAAGGTTTTCTCGAGCTCTAAGAAAACTGAAAATAATTAAGGTCCTGACTTGAGTGCAAAAGAATCGAGTGTAATGGAACATTTTAGAGAGTTGTTAAAGAATTTATATGTGTTTTATTAGCATGTTAATAACATAATATAAAAGTAAATAACAACAAACATAAAACAAAACGAGTAAATAAACGAAACTAGCAAGACAATATAACTAGTCATTAAATTACCCGAAATTTCTCAAACTTTAAAAACACGTTTTTCATTATCAAAAACTGAAAACTTTTAGAACTGATTCTAATGTGTTTTAATAAGATCCCAAGGTCATAGAAAATCAACATGATTTTTAATTTAAAGACACGAGCAATAAATTAAAAAAAATCTAAGAAAACAATTCTAACTTGTCAAAAAACGAGTAATCTTTCAAAAACGATTTTCAAGCTCATAGTTTTAATCACATTTACATGCTTAACTTTGACCATAGCTCTGATACCATTTGTTGGAATTGATCTAGTCTTAAGAAAAAAAAAATTAACGCTTCGAGGAAGCGGCGAAAAAGAAAAATTTTCTTTAAATAAGTAAAATGATTTTTACTAACCTAGAACAAGAGCAAGCACATTTAAATCACTCGTCTCCCCACGCAACTCGTCTTTCTTCGTTCTTCGGGACTTCGAGTAAGCACGAAAGTTTCTATCACATAAATCACTCGAGGTAAGAAGGAATCAATGTGTGGGCACTTTTAAACACAACGATTCAAGAACAAGTCTTAGAGTCGAAGAGCCAAAACAAACGCTAGGTCAAATGTGGACCTAGGTACCAAAACAAAAACGAAAAGGGAAGAGAGAGATAGAGAAAGAGAGAGAGGGTGGCTATTCTAGAGAGAGAAGCTCTCAATCTCTAAAAAAATTGGATGAGAAACAATGAGTATGAGGGCTCTATTTATAGGAGAATGATTACCTTCAAAATGTAGTTTCCTTTTCTCTAGCGAATATCACATATTCATGAGCAAATATTTACCCTCCCATCCTTATAACACACGACCAAGAGTCTTCTAGAAGGCCTTGGATTTGTTTCCTCTTTTGCTTCCTCTCTTACCTAGGCCGCCCACTTCTTTTCCTCATAGAAGAAATTTGTTTCATCTTTTTCTTTTGGTAAGTATCTTCATACATCAATGCAAAAAATTAGTCTCTCTTTCCTTGGGTTTGGACGTGCAACACCTTCTAGAAGGGGCTTCTAGATTTTTCTTCATAGGTTCATGACAACATAAGAAAAGCACATTAACAATTTTCAAGTAAAATTTCTTGAAATGAAATTAATCCTCCAGGCCCAAATTCTTTAAGTTGGCCGTGTGGATCAATTCATCGTCATCATATGACAATGTCAAAGAAACTTATTTATTGACATTCATTTCATCCTATGTCCAAAAAGACAATAATACCCTTTAGACAATTGTTGTAAAACTTGTCTAGTTCTTGTTTTGACTTAGCTTCAAGTTTAACTAATCCTACTCGAAATGATTTGTGACAGTGACCTCATGGATCCAAATGAACAAAGCTTGAGCTAACATTCTTTTACTCAAAAGTTCACAAACATTTTCCAAGTTTAGCTTAATGTCAACTGACTCCACTAAAGAGTTGACACTGAGAATCTCTCAGTTCAAATGAATTTGTTTTCTACTCAAGAATTCAACTTAGTTGTGATTGGTGGATCCACTTAATATTATCTATGTTTACCCTTCATGAATATCATCAGCTAGATGGGATTTACAAAATTACCATTTTACCATTCTAGCCGTTATTTCCTCAACTCCTTTGTCGCTTGTGAATAAGTTAGAAAAAATGTATTAACGAGGAGCTAACAAGTCACATTGACTCATCCAAAAGATTCATGACTCAATTTGGACACTGTCAAGTTCCTTTATTCACATTCCAAGGAACGAAGTATAAGGTGATATACATTGCATTCCAACAATCTTGTACATGAATTCCATATCTATGAGATCTTCACCAAAGTTACTCATGACATCTTTACAACTTAGTACTTCACAATAGGTCATGTTCAGAATCACATAGTGAATCCGAACTCTGACTTTCTCAAATGAGAAAACGTAAGCTATGAAATGACATGTCTCATTTCAGGAGTGAGGTAAGCATGATGCAATTCATACGTAGTGACTTCGAGGCATAAGAGGTTAAATGAATTGTTCTTATTCTGTCTCTAGAAGTGCACCGGTCAATTTGGTACCTTCAGAAGATACCTAGAAGAACTATAGTGTCTCAGACTCTCTATGCCCCATAACCAGACATCATAGATTCTCCTAACAATCGTACTGAGATCAATAGTCCTTTGATCCTTAGATTGTGAATATATTATTTTAAGCAGACCATGAAGAGTTTGTTCATGAAAATCTACATTTGTCTCTCCGTATGTTGTTAGGTTTGTTTGAGGACTAAAGACTATAGATTATCATAAAGTTTCAAACAGACAAGGAAGAATGAATGAACGTCTCAACGTTTATTAAAGATTCAGCATTTACAAGCAAGAGTCTTCGTGAAACTTAACTACATCAAATGTACATAAGTAAATACTACTACTCATTGACAACAGACTGATGGTGGTAGTAGTCGGAGAGAGCCCGAAAAAAGAGAAAGGGGTGGTGGTGGTGGTTGGTCTCGGAGCAGCAGCGGAGAAAGCTTAGAGAATGTGTCGAAGGTAGTGGTAGTAGAGGTTTGGTGGTCTGAGAAACAAAATAGGGAGAGAGAAGTGGTGGTGGTGGTGGTGGTGGTGGCGGAGATGGTGGTGAAAGGGTCGTGGTGGTCAGAGGCTGGTGGTGGCAGATGAGGTGATGAATCTTGTCAGAGGTGGTGGTGGCGGAGCTTTGGTGGTCGGAGAGGGAGATAGAGAGAATGAGAGTTTGAAAAATCGAATTTGGGGATTTAATTCGAGGAAGAAGAAGATGTGAGTTTTATACAAGTCTGACCTAATTTAGAAGCGACTAGTCGTTTCTAAATTTAAAATGACACAAAATGACGTCGTTTTGTGTTAACACTTGAAATTTTGGCGGAGAAAACAAGAAAATTAAAAATTTGGGATGTTAGAAGCAACATGTCGGTTCTATGTGGCGGGTAAAATATAGAAACGACAAATGTCGCTTCTAATATCAAAAGTATGATTTTTTCAAGACATAATGTTTTGTATTTCCATGGAATAGGATGGAAGCGACTAGTCGCTACTAATTGATAAATGTCACTACTAATTAGAATGGACTTGTCGCTTCTAAAAGCTGTTTTTGTAATAATGTATCCAAAAGTCACAGTCTTATTCTTGCAAGATTTCAGGTTGATGAGGCAACTCTTAGCACTTGTCATGTGTTCAAAGCATCCGTTGTCAAATACCAGCTTCCCTCTGGTATACTATTTGTAGAAGTGTATGCCACAAGACATATCTTCTACTTGATGCTCCATTCTTTTCTAATAGGATCCAATTTTTTCACTTTCTTCTGTATGAGATCAAGAAGATACTTGAAACCACAAGACTTTATGTGACCAAATCTGTCACAGTATTGATAGTTCCACTTCTTCTGTCTTCTTGTAGTGGGAGTGAACCAATTTCTTCACTAGTTTGGCCATCTTCTTGGGAGCAAAGTTCTTCCCATTCTCTCCAGCTCTAAAGAATTTGGTTTCACCAATGAAAACCCAGCCTATGCTACTATCACTCGTCCTCTAAGATGTAAGGATGGATTCAAGATTGCTGGAACAAGAGTTGATCATCTCTACATTATTTTTCATTTGACTCAGCTCTTCAGTGATTTCAAATTGACCTATCTTCTGGATTCGCATGTTCTTTAAGAGAAAACACATTGTCAACCAACTCATTCTTCTCAGTAATTAAACCAAATACGTTCTTCTCAGTAATTAAACCAAATGCCTTCTTCTCAAGTGCACTCTTCTATACTATGTGGCTAGCAACACTCTGCCTCAACTTGCTTTGTTTTCAATGACAGTAGCCACTTTTCATAAAGTAATAAGTAATTCTTGATTATATCTTCATCAATAACTGCAACTTCTTCATCGTTGCTCCAGTCATCAGGAAGATGTTCAACAAACCTCTGGTTTGAGCTTGGAACAAGAGTCTCATCTTCTTTCTCACTTGTAACAACATTGAAAGCCATATAGTTTATCTTCTCCTCATTTTGTTTGCCGCAACTAGAATCATCATCACTCTAGTTAACAACATTAGACTTGTTATTCTTCTTCAGATTATTAACACACTCGGCCTGAATATGCCTAAAGCTTTCGCATTCTATGCACTTAGTTCCCTTAGATCCATCTTCTCATTTGTCCTAGCCATTGTCACCAAATTTGTTTCTTTTCTAAAAGTTATTGCCTCTTATATTATCCAAATATGGTTAAGACTAATGCCCTTGATCTATACCTCTCCAGTTGATCTTCTTCATGAATATACAAAAATCCTTGGCGAAGTAGGCAATTTGCCCTTACATATCCTGATCGTCTTTGGTTTCTATGGTGACTTCTGCTTTGAGGTTCATAGCTTTGTTCTTCTTTTATGGTTCATTCCATTTCTTATTCATCAAAGGTTCTAAGAGATCCCATCAAGTCATCAAGTCTCATGTTCTTCACATGGTTTCTTTAAGATAAACATGAAGGAAAAAACATTGGCCGACCTCAACTTTTGGAAGGACCAGACTATGGCTACTGGAAGGCTAGAATGAAAGCTTTTCTCAAAGTGATTGATCATAGAGCTGTTGTCAATGGTGCCCACACGAAGAGTTATAGTCTTTATTTTGTACATTTGATGTAATAAATGTTGGAATCGATCTAGGGTTTAAGAAAATAATTAACGCTTCGGTAAGCGGCGGAATTTAAATTTTTTTTTTTTACAAGTAAAAACGGTTTTTTACTAACCTAGACAAAGAGCAAGTACATGTAATTAAAAACTATTATGAGTATAGAAGTTTACTAACCTTTCTTGAAGCTTGAACTTTGAAGAAGCTTTTGGAAAGTTTGCAACGCTCGTCTCCCCTCGCAGCACATCTCTCTTTCTTTCCTCGGCACCTCGAGCAACCACGAAAGTTTCTATCACTAAATCACTCGAAATAAAGGAATCAGTGAGTGGGCACTTTTAAACACTACGACTTAAGAACGAGTCTTTAAGTCGCAGAGCTAAACTCTAGGTCAAATGAGGACCTAGGTGCCAAAACAATAAAACGAAATTGACTAGAGAGAGAGGAGAGGGGCGGCCGAGTTCTAGAGAGAGAGTCTCTCAAATCTCTTAAACTTGGATGAATGAAAAGTGTGGAATGAGGCTCCTATTTATAGGAGAGGTCTTACCTTCAATAAGGTAGTTTCCTCTTCTATAGAATATCACATATTAATGAGCCAATTTCCCCTTTTCTTCTATGAGGCACACGGCCAAGACTTGCCAAACAAGTCATTGGATTTGTTTCCTCTTTTATTTGCTTCTCTATTGACCTTATTGTTGGAATTGATCTAGGGTTTAAGAAAAAGATTAAACGCTTCGGGAAGCGGCGGAATTTTAAAAAATTTCTTTTCAAGTAAAAACAGTTTTTACTAACCTAGACAAAGAAGCAAGTACATGTAATTAAAAATCAATATGAGCTATGAGTTTACTAACCTTTCTTGAAGCTTGAACTTTGAGAAGCTTTTGGAAAGTTGCAACGCTCGTCTCCCTCGCAGCACGTCTCTCTTGCTTTCCTCACCAACTCGAGCAACCACGAAAGTTTCTATCACATGAATCACTCGAGAATAAAGGAATTAGTGAGTGGGCACTTTTAAGCACGACGACTCGAGAACAAGTCTCAAAGTCGAAGAGCTAAAACCACTAGGTCAAATGAGGACCTAGGTGCCAAAACAAAAACAAAAATAACTAGAGAGAGAGAGAGGAGAAATCGGCCACAAGGTCTAGAGAGAGAGTCTCTCAATCTCTAACTTATGTGGAATGAATCAAATGAGAGGAATGAGGTGGGGTATTTATAGGAGGAGGATTACCTTCAAAAGGTAGTTTCCTCATACCCCTTGCACGTCCAAATGAGCTTCTAGAAGCCTTTGGATTTGTTTCCTCATTTGCTTTCTCTCTTATTGGCCGAAAATGCACTTTCCTTCTAAAGGAAATTTGTTTCCTCTTTTTCTTTTGGCAAGTATCTTCATACATCAATGCACAAAATAAACTCTCTTTTTCTCTATGGGGCTGCACGAAATTAGTCTCCCATTCTCTTGGGTTGGACGGCCAAAGGGCTTTCAGAAAGCCTTTCTAGATTTTTCTTTACATGTTCATGACAACATAAGAAAAGCCCATCGAGAATTTTCAAGTAAAATTCTATGAAATGAAATTAATCCACAAGGCCCAATGAACACATCATGGCCAAGTGATCTAGGCCATCATATGACCATGTCAAAAAAATTTATTGACATTCATTTCATGCTATGTCCAAAAAGACAAATTTACCCTTTTGACAATTTTCGTAAAACTTGTCTCGTTCTTGTTTTGACTTAGCTTCTAGTTTAACTATTCCTACTCGATATGACTTGTGACAGTGACCTCATGGATCCAAATGAACAAAGCTTGAGCTAAACACTTGGACTCAAAAGTTCACAAACCTTTTCCAAGTTTAGCTTAATGCCAACTGACTCCACTAAAGAGTTGACACTGAAAATCTCTCGGTTCAAATGAATTTATTTTCTACTCAAGAATTCAACCTAATTATGATGAGCGGATCCACTGAATATTATCTATGCTACCCTTCATGAATGTCATCAGCTAGTCGGGATTTACTAAATTACCATTTTACCCTTCTAGCTGTTATTTCCTCAACTCCTTTGTCGCTTGTGAATAAGTTAGAAACAATGTATTGACGAGGAGCTAACAAGTCACATTGTTTCATCCAAAAGAGTCAGGACTCAATTTGGACACTGGCCAGTTCATTTATTCACACTCCAAGGAACAAAGCATGAGGTGACATACATTGCATTTCAGCAATCTTGTACATGAATTCCATATCTATGAGAACTTCACAAAGTTACTCATGACAGACTCACAACTTAGTACTTCACCAATAGGCCTTGTTCGGAATCACATAGTGAGTCCGAACTTTGACTTTCTCAAATGAGAATACTAAGGTGTGAAATGGCATGTCTCATTTCAGGATTAAGGTAAGCATGATGCAATTCATACATAGTGACTTCGAGACATAAGAGGTTAAATGGTTTGTTCTTATATTGTCTCTAGAAGTGCACTGGTCAATTCAGTACCTTCGGAAGATACCTAGAAGAACTATAGAGTCCCCAACTCTCAATGCCTCATAACCAGACATCATAGATTCTTCTAACAATCATACTGAGGTCAATAGTCCTTTGACCCTAAGATTGCGAATATATCGTTTTAAGCAAACTACGAAGAGTTCGTTCATGCAAATCTACATTTGTCTCTTCGTAAGTTGTTAAGTTTGTTTATGGACTAAAAGACTAAGGTTTTATCATAAAGCTTCAAACAAAGAAAGAATGAATGAACGTTTCAACTTTATTAATGAAGAATAAGCAATTACAAGCAAGAGTCTTCGTAAGACTATATGACATCAAATGTACATAAATAGACACTACTACTCTTCTTGTGGGCACCATTGACAACAAACTCCCACTTGACTCAAAGAAGATGTGAGTAGTCCTTTATGCCTAATCCCTCTCGATGTTGGTCGAAGACCAGGTTCGCTAGGGCCTTGGTGAATGGATCTGCCAGAGATCTACTTCACCTCCACGTCTCCGCGTTGCGCGATCTCTCGAATCAAATGGTATTTCCTCTCAATATGCTTAGAGCGCTTATGGCTTCTAGGTTCCTTTGAGTTAGCGACAGCCCCACTATTATCACAATAAAGGGTCATGGGCTCGTCGACGTTTGGAACAACTTCCAAATACTTAAGGAATTTTCTAAGCCATACAGCCTCTTTGGATGCTTCACAAGCAGCCACATATTCTGCTTCCATTGTGGAGTCAGCATTGCAAGATTGCCTAATACTTCTCCACACAACAGCTCCACCATTAAGGATGAACACAGATCCCGAAGTGGATTTCCTGGAATCCTTATCCGCTTGAAAATCGGAGTCGGTATATCCCGTCATAGTCAGGTCAGTACCTGAGTATGTAAGCATCAAGTTCCTAGTTCTTCGAAGATACTTAAGAACATGCTTAACAGCAATCCAGTGCTCGGGTCCAGGGTTGGATTGGAAACGGCTAACTACGCCAACGGCGAAACAGATGTCAGGTCTAGTGCAAAGCATAGCATGCATGAGGCTTTCTACGGCAGAGGCGTAAGGAATCTTCCTCAGGTCTTCAATCTCTTGTGCAGTCTTTGGAGACTGGTCCTTAGAGAGTGAAACTCCATGCCTAAAGGGTGTTTGACCCCTCTTGCAGTCTTGCATCGAGAAGCGATCCATCACCTTATCAATATAAGATGCTTGAGAGAGCGACAGGGTCCGGTTTTTCCTATCTCGAAAGATTTGGATCCCCAGAATGTACGCGGCTTCTCCTAGATCCTTCATATCGAATTGCTTTGCTAGCCAGACCTTAACCTCAGATAACTTACCCACGTCATTACCAATGAGTAGTATATCATCGACATATAGTACCAGAAACACAACTTTGCCTTCGTGTATTAACTTGTAAACACAAGGCTCATCTATTGACTGTTCAAAGCCAAAGCTCTTTACAGTTTCATCGAATCTAATATTCCATGACCTAGATGCTTGCTTTAATCCATAAATGGACTTAAGCACTCACAAACCTTGGTCTCTTGACCTTCTTCCACGAAACCGTCTGGTTGAGCCATGTAAATGCGCTCGTCAAGATTGCCATTCAGAAAGGCTGTCTTGACATCCATTTGCCAGATCTCATAGTTGAGAGCTGCAGCTATGGATAGGAGTATGCGGATGGATTTAAGCATCGCGACTGGCGAGAAGGTTTCTTCATAGTCAATCCCTTCTTGTTGGGTATAACCCTTCGCCACAAGTTTTGCTTTGAACGTTTCAACGTTCCTATCAGGACCCCTTTTCTTCTTGTATATCCACTTACACCCTACGGGTTTAATCCCTTCAGGAAGGTCTACAAGTTTCCAGACATTGTTGACATACATCGAGTACATTTCAACTTTCATGGCGTCAAGCCAAAGGTTTGATTCAGAACAAGCCATCGCTTGGCTATAGGAAACAGGGTCATCCATGTCGGAGACGGCTACAAGAGAGTCTCCATAAGACATGTACCTGTCAGGCTGTTGAACATCCCTCCCACTACGTCGAAGTACTTCTTGACGAGATTCTGATGAGTTAGGTTGTGTTTCAGTTGGGGTAAGAACAGTTCTTACAGATGAGGTAGAAGCTTCCTCACCCAACTTTTCTTCAAGCACAATTTTGCTTCTAGGTTTCGCATCCTTCATAAAGTCCTCCTCAAGAAAACGAGCATTCGTGCTAACGAAAGTCTTATCGTCCTCGGGACTATAGAAAATGAAACCTTTGGTTTCCTTTGGATATCCCACAAACAGGCACAATTCTGACCTACTAGCCAACTTGCTAGTCTTTTGCCTTAGCACATGTGCAGGGCAACCCCAAATTCGGATGTGGCCCAAACTTACTTTACGGCCAGTCCATCTTTCATAAGGAGTACCAGGAACCGTTTTAGACGGAACTTGGTTCAGAATGTAAGCGGCTGTTTCGAGGGCATATCCCCAAAAGGAAAGCGGGAGTGATGAGTAACTCATCATCGATCTAACCATCTCCATTAGAGTTCGGTTTCTTCTCTCTGGCACTCCGTTTTGTTGAGGTGTACCAGGTGCGGTAAGCTAAGAAGCGATACATTCTTCTTTAAGAAAGTCATCGAACTCTCCAGACATATACTCACCACCTCGATCGGATCGAAGGGTTTCGATCACTTTGCCAGTTTGCTTTTCCACTAAAGCCCTAAAGACCTTAAATACGTTAAAGGTCTCGGATTTGTGTTTGAGCAAATAGACAAACCCATATCTTGAGTAATCATCAGTGAAGGTAACGAAGTATTCGTATCCTCCACGTGCCTGTTGGTTGAGTGGACCACATACATCAGAATGTACTAGTTCTAGCAACTCAGTGGCTCTTCGACCCTTATCGGAGAAAGGTCGCTTAGTCATTTTTCCTTCTATGCAGGATTCACAAGTAGGTAGTGAACCTATTGCAGAGGCTTGGAGTGGACCAGCACTCACGAGTCTCTTAATCCTATCTAGACTGATATGACCAAGTCTTAAGTGCCAGAGGTATGTTGATTTTGTTAGATCGGAGGATTCAGAAAGTTTGATCCTCTTTAGCTCCCTAATTAGATCATTATCTATTTCGGTGTCTAAAAGAGAAGGTTGAGTGGGATAGATGTAGAAAAGAGCATTCTTCATACATGCATCAGTGACAAAAGAATTATCAGGAAACGAAATACGAATTCCATTCTTAATGAACTTTAAACAATAATCTTGCTCACGAAGACGAGCAACGGATATTAAGTTCTTTCCAAAGGTAGGAACAAAATAAACATTATTCAAGTTTAAAGTGCGGTCTTCAAAAGACAGCGTCACGGATCCCACAGCCTTTGCAGACACCAGGCTCCCATCACCCCATTTGAAACAGAACTCGCCTTTCTCTAAGCTTTTGGTTTTCTTGAAACCATTCAAGGAACAACAAATATGGTTAGTAGCAGCGGAGTCAAGAATCCACGTTGATACATTATCAGCTACTAAGCATGCTTCGGTAACTAGTACAATACTATGTTCCTTTGCTTTGAGATTGGCAGGACAGTTCTTTTTATCGGCTTTGTGAGGTCTCTTCTTAGTTCCAGAGGCGGAGGCTTTTTGCTCAGTAGCATGTGCCTCTCCTTGATTCCTCTTTCTCTTAGTGAGACCTACAGCAGTGTGAAGTCCCTTCATAAGCTTGGTAACAGTGTACTCTCGCTTGTTTATGAAGTAGTTCATCTGGGAGGTATCAAGAGATGTGGGGAGAGTTTCTAAGATCATATCTATGATATTCTTCCCATCAATCTCAGATCATAGGATTTCCATTTTATTCAGAAAACTAATGATCAGTATCATGAAGTCTCCAACAGGAGTCCTAGCCTGCATATGACAGTTCATAAACTGTCGGACTGCTTGTAGCCTTGTTTGACGCCTTTGCCCTCCAAACATCTCAAGGAGATTGTAGAGCATGTCAGCGGCACTCTCGATGTCACGATGTTGCTCTTTCAGCATATTGTTCATAGATGCCAAGATATAGCACCTCACAATCTCATCGGATCGAAGCCTGGCCGCTAAGGCGTCATTGTCCTCTTGAGTTGAATCATCATTCGTCAGAGGAGGACATAGGGTGGTGAGTACCCATTTGTGCTTGTTAACGGTAGGTATTATGTCGAGGTTACGTTTCGAATCTACGTAGTTTTCGTTTTCGAGTTTGATCGAGGAAAGAAAGATAGAGAGATGGTTGAGAGACATATTGCCTATATAAGTTGAAACAAGTTTATGATTAGTCTTTGGTTTAGGCTTTAAGTTTTATTAAGACTTTTATAAAATCCAAAGGTGTTATAAACCAAACGATAATTTACTCCCTCAAGAGAAGGCCGCAAAAAATCTCCTTTTTTAAGTAAATGACACATCATTAATGCTAAGCCAAGATGTCAATACATCTATTTTGACTAGCCACCTTGTAAATTGGTTTGATCACTCACATCCTTTCGCAGAGCCTCGAGGGAGGATTACTAGGGATTGAGTCTAAGTGTGTAACCAACCACTTAGTCCAAAAGATTGACTTTGAAAAACAATCCGCCGAGGGGAGGTCTTGTCATCATCGTCTCACTCTCGGACGTAGCTCATTGAGCAATGATCAGAGCAAAGCGCCCTTGAGTACTCTCATTTAAGAGAGGGCCACGAGGGTGACTCTTAGTCCGGCGACACTTGCACTTTTCATTAGTGTTGGGGATCGTGGGTTACAAACAACAAGTATAACCCTCCCACTTAGTTTTTGGAGTTGGTTCATCGACTCTTTTAAGTTCGGAAACAAATTTCCTAGTTAGAGAGCGACAGAGCGGACAACTAGAAGAGAATCCTAGATCGACATGTTCAGAGCAGTATTAGTGCATAAAGGCACAAGGTACATACTCGATCTTTTCCTATTTTTTATTTCGGGAAAGTGCGTGAGGGAAGTGTGAACTTCAACTCACTCGAACACTTGAAAGTTTGAGATTACACATCTTTTTATTTTTCGGCTTGTCTACAAGGAGACCTCCCACTCAAATTTTCAAGAGCATATAGATTTTGAACATATGTGATATAGATATAGTTTTGAAAACATTTTGAAAACTTATTTGATATGGGTGACAAAATATTTTTCAAGTTTGAAAGTGAAAACGGTTTTTCAAAATTCAAACTAGTTTTGTAAAAACTCAATTTCAATTAATCTTTCAAAAATCAAAACTTTTAATCTTTACACATCATGTTTATAATCATATGAAAAACATTTTTGCTCAAGAAAATTTTCTCATTAGAGTTCTATAACTCATGGTAGTGGGGTTTGAAAATCCGGATTTCTAAAAAACTGGAGTTTCAGACAGCCGCGTACCTCGGAGTAAAATCGCCATATCTGGCGGCTCCGATGTCCTTTTGAGCCGAAACCGGTGGCATTGGACAGAGGACATACAGAGATTTAATTTGATTCAAGAATAATTAAATTTCGATCTCTGAGCAGAGAGTTATGCCACTTTTAATGCGGGTTTACTCCAGCTCGAAGAAAAAGAAATAAATTAAAGCTTGGTCCTTTTTAGGTGCGAAAAAGAATCGAGTGTAACGGAACGTTTTATGAAGGTTGTTAAAGCTTTTATTTGTGTTTTTATTAGCAAGGTAATAACAAGGCATAAAAGAAATATAACAAGCATAAAACGATTCAAGTAAAAATAAGAAACTAGCAAGATAACAAAACTAGTCACAAAATTTTACTCGAAATTTCTCAAACCTTTAAAACACGTTTTTCAATATAAAAAATTAAAAACTTTTAGAACTGATTCTAATGTGTTTTAAAAACATCCCAAAATCATAGAAAAACAACATGGTTTTTAATTTAAAGGCATGAGCAATAAATTAAAAAAAAAATCTAAGATTACAATTCTAACTTGTCACAAAATTAGTAAACTTTCGAAAACGATTTTCAAGCTCATAATTTTAAAAAACATGTACATGCTAATCTTTGACCATAGCTCTGATACCATTTGTTGGAATTGATCTAGGGTTTAAGAAAAAGATTAAACGCTTCGGGAAGCGGCAGAATTTTAAAAAATTTCTTTTCAAGTAAAAACAGTTTTTACTAACCTAGACAAAGAAGCAAGTACATGTAATTAAAAATCAATATGAGCTATGAGTTTACTAACCTTTCTTGAAGCTTGAACTTTGAGAAGCTTTTGGAAAGTTGCAACGCTCGTCTCCCTCGCAGCACGTCTCTCTTGCTTTCCTCGCCAACTCGAGCAACCACGAAAGTTTCTATCACATGAATCACTCGAGAATAAAGGAATTAGTGAGTGGGCACTTTTAAACACGACGACTCGAGAACAAGTCTCAAAGTCGAAGAGCTAAAACCACTAGGTCAAATGAGGACCTAGGTGCCAAAACAAAAACAAAAATAACTAGAGAGAGAGAGAGGAGAAATCGGCCACAAGGTCTAGAGAGAGAGTCTCTCAATCTCTAACTTATGTGGAATGAATCAAATGAGAGGAATGAGGTGGGGTATTTATAGGAGGAGGATTACCTTCAAAAGGTAGTTTCCTCATACCCCTTGCACGTCCAAATGAGCTTCTAGAAGCCTTTGGATTTGTTTCCTCATTTGCTTTCTCTCTTATTGGCCGAAAATGCACTTTCCTTCTAAAGGAAATTTGTTTCCTCTTTTTCTTTTGGCAAGTATCTTCATACATCAATGCACAAAATAAACTCTCTTTTTCTCTATGGGGCTGCACGAAATTAGTCTCCCATTCTCTTGGGTTGGACGGCCAAAGGGCTTTCAGAAAGCCTTTCTAGATTTTTCTTTACATGTTCATGACAACATAAGAAAAGCCCATCGAGAATTTTCAAGTAAAATTCTATGAAATGAAATTAATCCACAAGGCCCAATGAACACATCATGGCCAAGTGATCTAGGCCATCATATGACCATGTCAAAAAAATTTATTGACATTCATTTCATGCTATGTCCAAAAAGACAAATTTACCCTTTTGACAATTTTCGTAAAACTTGTCTCGTTCTTGTTTTGACTTAGCTTCTAGTTTAACTATTCCTACTCGATATGATTTGTGACAGTGACCTCATGGATCCAAATGAACAAAGCTTGAGCTAAACACTTGGACTCAAAAGTTCACAAACCTTTTCCAAGTTTAGCTTAATGCCAACTGACTCCACTAAAGAGTTGATACTGAAAATCTCTCGGTTCAAATGAATTTATTTTCTACTCAAGAATTCAACCTAATTATGATGAGCGGATCCACTGAATATTATCTATGCTACCCTTCATGAATGTCATCAGCTGGTCGGGATTTACTAAATTACCATTTTACCCTTCTAGCTGTTATTTTCTCAACTCCTTTGTCGCTTGTGAATAAGTTAGAAACAATGTATTGACGAGGAGCTAACAAGTCACATTGTTTCATCCAAAAGAGTCAGGACTCAATTTGGACACTGGCCAGTTCATTTATTCACACTCCAAGGAACAAAGCATGAGGTGACATACATTGCATTTCAGCAATCTTGTACATGAATTCCATATCTATGAGAACTTCACAAAGTTACTCATGACAGACTCACAACTTAGTACTTCACCAATAGGCCTTGTTCGGAATCACATAGTGAGTCCGAACTTTGACTTTCTCAAATGAGAATACTAAGGTGTGAAATGGCATGTCTCATTTCAGGATTAAGGTAAGCATGATGCAATTCATACATAGTGACTTCGAGACATAAGAGGTTAAATGGTTTGTTCTTATATTGTCTCTAGAAGTGCACTGGTCAATTCAGTACCTTCGGAAGATACCTAGAAGAACTATAGAGTCCCCAACTCTCAATGCCTCATAACCAGACATCATAGATTCTTCTAACAATCATACTGAGGTCAATAGTCCTTTGACCCTAAGATTGCGAATATATCGTTTTAAGAAAACTACGAAGAGTTCGTTCATGCAAATCTACATTTGTCTCTTCGTAAGTTGTTAAGTTTGTTTATGGACTAAAAGACTAAGGTTTTATCATAAAGCTTCAAACAAAGAAAGAATGAATGAACGTTTCAACTTTATTAATGAAGAATAAGCAATTACAAGCAAGAGTCTTCGTAAGACTATATGACATCAAATGTACATAAATAGACACTACCACTCTTGTTGTGGGCACCATTGACAACACTTATTTGGGCGCCCACATGTTTCCTCTTAGGGGAAATTTGTTTCCTCTTTTTCTTTTGGCAAGTATCTTCATACATTCATGCACAAAATATTCTCTCTTTTCCTTGGGTATTTGGGCACCTATCCTCATCTAGAAGGAGCTTCTAGAAACTTCTTCATTTATTCATGACAACATGAGAAAAGCCCATTAAGAATTTTCAATAAAATTCTTATGAAATGAAATTAATTCACAAGGCCCAATAATCAAGTTATGGCCGAGTGACATAAAGTCATCAAATGAACTTGTCAAAAAATTTATTGACATTCATTTCATCATATGTCTCAAAAGACAAAAATACCCTTTTGACAATTTTCGTTCTTGTTTTGACTTAGCTTCCAGTTTAACTATTCCTACTCGATGTGATTCGTGACAGTTACCTCATGGACCCAAATGAACAAAGCTTGAGCTAAACACTTGGACTCAAAAGTTCACAAACCTTTTCCAAGTTTAGCTTAATGTCAATTGACTCCACTAAAGAGTTGACACTGAAAATCTCTCGGTTCAAATGAATTTATTTTCTACTCAAGAATTCCACCTAATTATGATGAGCGGATCCACTGAATATTATCTATGTTTACCCTTCATGAATGTCATCAGCTAGTCGGGATTTACTAAATTACCATTTTACCCTTCTAGCTATTATTTCCTCAACTACGTTGTCGCTTGTGAATAAGTTAGAAACAATGTATTGACGAGGAGCTAACAAGTCACATTGTTTCATCCAAAAGAGTCAGGACTCAATTTGGACACTGGCCAGTTCATTTATTCACACTCCAAGGAACAAAGCATGAGGTGACATACATTGCATTTCAGCAATCTTGTACATGAATTCCATATCTATGAGAACTTCACAAAGTTACTCATGACATTCTCACAACTTAGTACTTCACCAATAGGCCCTGTTCGGAATCACATAGTGAGTCCGAACTCTGACTTTCTGAAATGAGAATACGTAAGCTGTGAAATGGCATGTCTCATTTCAGGATTAAGGTAAACATGATGCAATTCATACATAGTGACTTCGAGACATAAGAGGTTAAACAGTTTGTTCTTATCTTGTCTCTAGAAGTGCACTGGTCAATTCAGTAGCTTCAGAAGATACCTAGAAGAACTATAGAGTCTCCAACTCTCAATGCCTCATAACCAGACATCATAGATTCTCCTAACAATCATACTGAGGTCAATAGTCCTTTGACCCTTAGATTGCGAATATATCGTTTTAAGCAAACTACGAAGAGTTTGTTCATGCAAATCTACATTTGTCTCTTCGTAGGTTGTTAAGTTTGTTTATGGACTAAAAGACTAAGGTTTTATCATAAAGCTTCAAACAAAGAAAGAATTAATGAACGTTTCAACTTTATTATTAAATGAATAGGCAATTACAAGCAAGAGTCTTCATGAGACTTTATTACATCAAATGTACAAAATAAAGACTACAACTCTTCTTGTGGGCACCATTGACAACAAACTCCCACTTGACTCAAAGAAGATGTGTGTAGTCCTTCATGCCTAATCCCTCACGATGTTGGTCGAAGACCTTGTTCGCTAGGGCCTTGGTGAATGGATCTGCGAGATTGTCCACCGTTGAGATCTTCTTCACTTTCACGTCTCCGCGCTGCACGATCTCTCGAATCAAATGGTATTTCCTCTCAATATTCTTAGAGCGCTTATGGCTTCTAGGTTCCTTTGAGTTAGCGACAGCCCCACTATTATCACAATAAAGGGTCATGGGCTCGTCGACGTTTGGAACAACTTCCAAATACTTAAGGAATTTTCTAAGCCATACAGCCTCTTTGGATGCTTCACAAGCAGCCACATATTCTGCTTCCATTGTGGAGTCAGCAATGCAAGATTGCTTAATACTCTTCCACACAACAGCTCCACCATTAAGGATGAACACAGATCCCGAAGTGGATTTCCTGGAATCCTTATCCGCTTGAAAATCGGAGTCGGTATATCCCGTCATCGTCAGGTCAGTACCTGAGTATGTAAGCATCAAATTCCTAGTTCTTCGAAGATACTTAAGAACATGTTTAACAGCAATCCAGTGCTCTGGTCCAGGGTTGGATTGGAAACAGCTAACTATGCCAACGGCAAAACATATATCAGGTCTAGTGCAAAGCATAGCATACATGAGGCTTCCTACGGCAGAGGCGTAAGGAATTTTCCTCATGTCTTCAATCTCTTGTGCAGTCTTGGGAGACTGGTCCTTAGAGAGTGAAACTCCATGCCTAAAGGGTCTTTGGCCCTTCTTGGAGTCTTGCATCGAGAAGTGATCCATCACCTTATCAATATAAGATGCTTGAGAAAACGACAGGGTACGGTTTTTCCTATCTCGAAAGATTTGGATCCCCAGAATGTACGCGGCTTCTCCTAGATCCTTCATATCGAATTGCTTTGCTAGCCAGACCTTAACCTCAGATAACTTACCCACGTCATTACCAATGAGTAGTATATCATCGACATATAGTACCAGAAACACAACTTTACCTTCGTGTATTAACTTGTAAACACAAGGCTCATCTATTGATTGTTCAAAGCCAAAGCTCTTTACAGTTTCATCGAATCTAATATTCCATGACCTAGATGCTTGCTTTAATCCATAAATGGACTTAAGCAACTCACAAACCTTGGTCTCTTGACCTTCTTCCACGAAACCGTCTGGTTGAGCCATGTAAATGCGCTCGTCAAGATTGCCATTCAGAAAGGCTGTCTTGACATCCATTTGCCAGATCTCATAGTCGAGAGCTGCAACTATGGATAGGAGTATGCGGATGGATTTAAGCATCGCGACTGGCGAGAAGGTTTCTTCATAGTCAATCCCTTCTTGTTGGGTATAACCCTTCGCCACAAGTCGTGCTTTGAACGTCTCGACGTTCCCATCAGGACCCCATTTCTTCTTGTATATCCACTTACACCCTACGGGTTTAATCCCTTCACGAAGGTCTACAAGTTTCCAGACATTGTTGATATACATCGAGTGCATTTCAACTTTCATGGCGTCAAGCCAAAGGTTTGATTCAGAACAAGCCATCGCTTGGCTATAGGAAACAGGATCATCCATGTCAGAGACGGCTACAAGAGAGTCTCCATAAGATATGTACTTGTCAGGCTTTTGAGTAGCCCTCCCACTACGTCGAAGTACTACTTGACGAGATTCTAATGAGTTAGGTTGTGTTTCAGTTGGGGTAAGAACAGTTCTTACAGATGAGGTAGAAGCTTCCTCACCCAACTTTTCTTCAAGCACAATTTTGCTTCTAGGTTTCGCATCCTTCATAAAGTCCTCCTCGAGGAAACGAGCATTCGTGCTAACGAAAGTCTTATCGTCCTCGGGACTATAGAAGATGAAACCCTTGGTTTCCTTTGGATATCCCACAAACAAGCACAATTCTGACCTACTAGCCAACTTGCTAGTCTTTTGCCTTAGCATGTGTGCAGGGCAACCCCGAATTCTGATGCGGCCAAGATTCACTTTACGGCCAGTCCATCGTTCATAAGGAGTACCAGGAACCGTTTTAGATGGAACTTGGTTCAGCATGTAAGCGGCTATTTCGAGGGCATATCCCCAAAAGGAAAGATGGAGTGATGAGTAACTCATCATTGATCTAACCATCTCCATAAGAGTTCGGTTTCTTCTCTCTGACACTCTATTTTGTTGAGGTGTGCCAGGTGCGGTAAGCTAAGAAGCAATACCTTCTTCTTTAAGAAAGTCATCGAACTCTCCAGACATATACTCACCACCTCGATCAGATCGAAGGGTTTTGATCACTTTGCCAGTTTGCTTTTCCACTAAAGCCCTAAAGACCTTAAATACATTAAAGGTCTCGGATTTGTGTTTGAGCAAATAGACAAAACCATATCGCGAGTAATCATCGGTGAAGGTAACGAAGTATTCGTATGCTCCACGTGCCTGTTGGCTGAGCGGTCCACATACATCAGAATGTACTAGTTCCAGCAACTCAGTGGCTCTTCGACCCTTATCGGAGAAAGGTCGCTTAGTCATTTTTCCTTCTATGCAGGATTCACAAGTATGTAGTGAACCTATTGCAGAGGCTTGGAGTGGACCGTCCCTCACAAGTCTCTTAATCCTATCTAGACTGATATGACCAAGTCTTAAGTGCCATAGGTATGTTGATTTTGTTAGATCGGAGGATTCAGAAAGTTTGATCCTCTTTGGCTCCCTAATTAGATCATTATCTATTTCGGTGTCTAAGATGAAAGGTTGAGTGGGATAAATGTAGAAAAGAGCATTCTTCATACATGCATCAGTGACAAAAGAATTATCAGGAAACAAAATACGAATTCCATTCTTAATGAACTTTAAACAATAATCTTGCTCAAAAAGTCGAGCATCGGATATTAAGTTCTTCCCAAAGGTAGGAACAAAATAAACATTATTCAAGTTTAAAGTGCGGTCTTAAAAAGATAGCGTCACGGATCCCACAGCCTTCGCAGACACCAGGCTCCCATCACCCCATTTGAAACAGAACTCGCCTTCCTCTAAGCTTTTGGTTTTCTTGAAACCATTCAAGGAACAACAAATATGGTTAGTAGCAGCGGAGTCAAGAATCCACATTGATACATTATCAGCTACTAAGCATGCTTCGGTAATTAGTACATTAGTATGTTCCTTTGCTTTGAGATAGGCGGGACAGTTCTTTTTATCGGCCTTGTAAGGTCCCTTCTCAGTTCTAGAGGCGGAGGCTGTGTGCTCAGTAGCATGTGCCTCTCCTTGATTCCTCTTTCTCTTAGTGAGACCTACAGCAGTGTGAAGTTCCTCCATAAACTTGGTAACAGTGTACTCTAGCTTGTTAATGGAGTAGTTCATCTTGGAGGTATCAAGAGATGCGGGGAGAGTTTCTAAGATCACATCTATGACATTCTTCCCATCAATCTCAGATCCTAGGATTTCCATTTACTCAGATGACTAATGATCAATATCATAAAGTCTCCAACATGAGTCCTAGCCTTCATGCGACAGTTCATAAATTGTCGGACTGCTTTTTGCCTTGCTTGACGCCTTTGCCCTCCAAACATCTCATGGAGATTGGCGAGCATGTCGGCGGCAGTCTCGATGTCACGATGTTGTTGTTGCAACACATTGTTCATTGATGCTAAGATATAGCACCTCACAATCTCATCGGAGCAGAGCCAGGCCGCCAAGGCGTCTTTGTCCTCTTGAGTTGAATCATTATTCGTCAGAGGAGGACACGGCGTGGTGAGTACCCATTTGTGCTTGGTAAGGATTATGTCGAGGTTATGTTTCGAATCTACGCAGTTTTTGTTTTCGAGTTTGTTCGAGGAAACGATGAACGAGAGAAGGTTGAGAGACATATTGCCTATATAAGTTGAAACAAGTTTATGGTTAGTCTTTGGTTTAGGATTTAAGTTTTATTAAGACTTTTATAAAATCCAAAGGTGTTATAAACGAAACGATAATATACTCCCTCAAGAGAAGGCCGCAAAAAATCTCCATTTATAAGTAAATGACACATCATTAATGCTTAGCCAAGATGTCAATACATCAATTTTGACTAGCCACCTTTTAAATTTGTTTGATCACTCACAACCTTTCGCAGAGCCTCAAGGGAGGATTACTAGGGATTGAGCCTAAGTGTGCAACCAACCACTTAGTCCAAAAGATCAACTTTGAAAAACAATCCCCCAAGGGGAGGCCTTGCCATCATCGTCTCACTCTCGAACGTAGCTCATTGAGCAATGATCGAAGCAATAACGCGTTGGAGTACTACCATTTAAGTGAGGGTCGCAAGAGCGGCTCTTAGTCCCACGTTAATTGCTTCTTTCATTAGTGTTGGGGATCGCGGGTTACAAACAACAAATATAACCCTCCCACTTAGTTTTTGGAGTTGGTTCATCGACTCTTATAAGTTCGGAAACAGATTTCCTAGTTAGAGAGCGACAGAGCGGACAACTAGAAGAGAATCCTAGATCGACATGTTCAGAGTAGTATTAGTGCATAAAGGCACAATGTACATACTTGATCTTTTCCTATTTTCTATTTCGGGAAAGTGCGTAAGGGAAGTGTGAACTTCAACTCACTCGAACACTTGAAAGTTTGAGATTACACATCTTTTTATTTTTCGGCTTGTCTACAAGGAGACCTCCCACTCAAATTTTCAAGAGCATATAGATTTTGAACATATGTGATATAGATATAGTTTTGAAAACATTTTGAAAACTTATTTGATTTGGATAACAAAATATTTTCAAGTTTGAAAGTGAAAACAGTTTTTCAAAATTCAAACTAGTTTTGTAAAAACTCAATTTCAATTAAACTTTTCAAAAATCAAAACATTTTAATCTTACACATCATGTTTATAATCATATGAAAAACATTTTTTCTCAAGAAAATTTTCTCATTAGAGTTCTATAACTCATGGTAGTGGGGTTTGAAAATCCGGATTTCTAAAAGACTGGAGTTTCAGCACAGCCGCGCACCTCGGAGTAAAATCGCCATATCTGTCGGCTCCTATGTCCTTTTGAGCCAAAACCGGTGGCATTGGACAGAGGACAGACAGAGCTTTAATTTTATTCAAGAATAATTAAATTTCGATTTCTGACCAGAGAGTTATGCCACTTTTAATGCGGGTTTACTCCAGCTCGAAGAAAAAGAAATAATTAAAGCTTGGTCCTTTTTAGGTGCGAAAAAGAATCGAGTGTAACGGAACGTTTTATGAAGGTTGTTAAAGCTTTTATTTGTGTTTTATTAGCAAGGTAATAACAAGGCATAAAAGAAATAACACCAAGCATAAAACGATTCAAGTAAAAATAAGAAACTAGTAAGACAAGAAAACTAGTCACAAAATTTTACTCGAAATTTCTCAAACCTTTAAAACACGTTTTTTAATATAAAAAATTAAAAACTTTTAGAACTGATTATAATGTGTTTTAATAACATCCCAAACTCATAGAAAATCAACATGATTTTTAATTTAAAGGCAAGAGGAATAAATTTAAAAAAATCTAAGATAACAATTCTAACTTGTCACAAAATTAGTAAACTTTCGAAAACGATTTTCAAGCTCATATTTTTAAATACATATACATGCTAATCTTTGACCATAGCTCTAATATCATTTGTTGGAATCGATCTATGGTTTAAGAAAATAATTAACGCTTCGGTAAGCGGCGAAATTTTAAAAAATTTCTTTTACAAGTAAAAACGGTTTTTTACTAACCTAGACAAAGAGCAACTACATGTAATTAAAAACTATTATGAGTATAGAAGTTTACTAACCTTTCTTGAAGCTTGAACTTTGAAGAAGCTTTTGCAAAGTTTGCAACGCTCGTCTCCCCTCGCAGCACGTCTCTCTTTGTTACCGGTCCATCCCGGCCCGGGACAGCAACGACATCATATGACGGCTTCCCCGAGCCTCTCCCGGCGCACGGCCACCTCAAGGCCGGCCATGGCCGAGTCAGAGCCGGCCATGGCCTCCACGGCCGAGTCAGAGCCGGCCATGGCCGGGTCAGAGCCGGCCATGGCCTCCACGGCCGAGTCAGGGCCGGCCATGGCCGGGTCAGAGCCGGCCATGGCCTCCACGGCCGAGTCAGAGCCGGCCATGGCCGGGTCAGAGCCGGCCATGGCCTCCACGGCCGAGTCAGAGCCGGCCATGGCCGGGTCAGAGCCGTCCATGGCCGGGTCAGAGGCGTCTCTCGGCCAAGGGGCTGTCCACGACGCTCCTTGGTCGCCTATAAATACCAAGGTACCTCCCTTGGTCCAGGTAATCCGAATTTGAGTACTGAAACGCTGTCGAACTCGTACCTCGCTCGTTTCTCTCAAGTCTCGACCTCTAAACACTAAACCCTCTACAAACCACCTCAATCCTACTAATGTTGAGCGTCGGAGAGGTAAATAGAGGCAACCCCTCTGTTTCCCCTTTGTAGTTCACACCTTTCTGTTCACGTTTCAGGTGCTTGGACGAGATAGAGATCATCTACAGCTAAGGGACGGCTTGGGATACCAAGCCCGACACGCTCGAGTCGAGACGAGACCACTTGGTCCGGCCTTGGGTCTAACCGTCTGCGACTCCTAAATCGTTGTCCGAAAAAACTGCGACAACATTTTGGCGCTAGAAGGAGGGGATCTCTCGACCTTGACGACGCATTCCCTCTACCGGTTTTCTCCCTTTGTTCTCACGACTCTCGAGAGATGAGTCACATTCCCACTACCTCCGCGGGCACCCGAGCGACGAGCTCGAGGTACGGTCTTCGACGCCTCGCACATCGTCTTGAAGGGCAACCTCGCGATAGCGAGAGCCAGCCCCAAGACCCGATGATTGACCCCGAGGCCGTGCTCCGAGAGGACACGGCCCGGCGGCTTGCGGAGCTCCTTGACCGCCCCGGCGTCGACGGTTCACTCATAGCCGACCTCCTTGGCTATGACGTCGAAGATAGGTCCGCCAAAGACTACTCCGACTCCGAATATGTGGGGGAGTCGAGGACCAACGAGGCAACGCCTAGCCTCGCCCCTCCGCGGCCCGAGAGGCCCAACGACGCTTTGGCCGGGCCGTCGCACCTAGCGCGGCAGCAGGCACGGTCACATTCCCGGGGACTCGCCCCCTCGGTTTCAAGAGGCGGCCGGACACGGCCCCTCGCCGAGGAGAGAGCGACTCTGGTAGACGATGGGGCCGACAGCCGAAGCGCCCGCCGGACGGTCCGACCAAGGGCGACCTCACCTCGCCCCGCACCGAGTGCGGACCTTAGAGAGCGCTTGACAGCGCAGAGAAACTCCCGAGGGGAGGATCTCCGCCAAAGGCTAAACTCTCGAAGGGACGCGCTCCCCGCCGCAACTCTCGACCGGCCGCAGGCCAATGTCGTGGACCAAGCGTCCAACGAACGCCAACCGGTGACTCCCGTGGCCCCGACGGTCGGCCCCGCTAACGGGCTCGACATGGTCACGATGATTCAAAGCCTCCAGAATCAAATCATCGAAATAAGGGAGTCGGGGAGGCAAAGGCCGTACGGAGGGATCGAGGAATCATACTCTCCCTTCGCCGCGCAAATCCTCGCGCAACCGTGCGTGGGGAACTTCAAGTTACCGTCCATTCGCCCCTATGATGGACGTACAGACCCCCACTTCCACGTCCAACACTATGAGACGTGGATGACTATGCAAGGGCAGGCGGACGCCACCCTCTGCCAAGCCTTCAGCCTGACCCTCACAGGCTCAGGGTTTGAATGGTTCCGAAGCTTGAGGCCGGGAAGCATCCCGTCTTTCCGGGCCTTGCGAGAGGCTTTCCTCGCCCGATTCGCCACCCTCGTGGCGCAAAAGAAGCCGAAGACCCACCTCCTCTCTATCCGACAAGGAAGAGACGAGACGTTGAGACAATACCTCGCTCGCTTCACCGAGGAGTCTCACAAGGTCGAAGGGTTCGACGACAGGGACGCCATCACGGCGATCACCGCGGGAGTGCGCACGAGCGACTTCCTCAAGTCTATCGTTGGCCAAGTCCCGCGTGACATGACGGAGCTGATGACAAGAGCCCGCACATACATGGGAGTCGAGGACTATCTCGATGGCCGAGATGGTCGAAAGTCAGGAGGACAGGGGAGTCGCCGCCGCGACGATCGAGATGAAGATCGTCCCGACCCCCGAAAGAGGAGGAATAAGGGAAGCCAGGCCCCCAACGGCCGTTCCCTCCCCGGGCCGAGGCCGTCACATGTCGACAGCTTCCGAAAGTTCTCGCCATTCACTCCTCTGAACACTCCGCCGGAGCAAATCCTGGCTCTGCACCGTGACAAGTTGGGGAGCCCAACCCCGCTCACGAAGGATCCCGCCAAGAGGGATCAAAGCAAGTACTGTGACTACCATCAAGATCACGGGCACCTGACATCCGAATGCTATCAACTCAAGCGTCAGATTGAGGCCCTGATTCAAGATGGGAAGCTGAAAGAGTACGTCCTGAGAACTATCGGGACCGCCGCGGCGCACGGAGGTCGCCCGCGGCAAGGGAAGAAAGGTCCGGCGACGGTGACTGTCACGGACCGCGCGACAAACGAAGAGCCGGAGAGCTCGCAACTTCACGTCGTGGGTGCAATCTTGGGTGGCCCGGAGTTCGGAGACTCGGCTACGCAAAGGAAGAAGTACGTGCGCGAAGTTTCCCAAGGGAAAATAGCGCACTACATCAACCATACGTACGAGGTCCCTCCTCCGGCCCCCTTCGAGTCCATGTTCTTCACCGGACAAAAAGCAACGCGAGTTCTCCATCCACACAACGACGCGATAGTCGTCTCTGCCCCGGTCGCCAACAACCTCGTCCGGAGAATCCTGATCGACAATGGGAGCTCCGCCGACATAATCTTCAAATCGGCGTTGGACAGGATGAAGCTATCCGGGGTAAGACCAACCCCGATCTCAACCCCGCTCTTCGGCTTCTCCGGGGAGAGGGTTATGACGGAGGGAACTATCGACCTCCCGGTTACCTTCGGTACGCCGGGGGGGCTCGAGGTTACCCACATCGTGTCGTTCCTAGTGGTGGACCAGCCCTCGGCTTACAACATCATCGTCGGCCGCCCGACTCTCAATCGGTTGAAGGCCATAACGTCCACGTACCACCTGATGATGAAGTTCCCAACCGAGAAGGGGATCGCCGTGATGTTGGGAGACCAATCCATGGCGAGGATGTGCTACATCCAGGGCGTGGACGGAAAAGGGAAAGGGAAGGTGGTGAGCACCGTCTTCCAACTCGGAGACAAATTCCCGTGCAAGTGAGAGGAAGGGGGCACCTTCGGAGAGCTAGACCAAAGGGACGAAGTCGAGCGTCGAAAGGTGGAGACACCGGACGACCTCGTTCCCGTCGTGTTGGACGACGCCAAACTTGACCAAGTAGTCAAGGTAGGCGCCCAACTCCCGTCTGAGACCCGAATCGAGCTCGCCGCTTTCCTCCGAGAGCACAAAGATGTCTTTGCGTGGACACACGCCGACATGCCGGGGATCGACCCCGAGATCATGGTTCATCGTCTCAACGACGACAAGAGGGTGGCCGAGCGCGTTCAGCCGCGACGGGCGTTCAGTGGGGAGAGGTACCAAGCCATTGGTGAAGAAGTTGACAAACTTCTCGCCGCCGACTTCATCAGGGAGGCGGAGCACCCCAAGTGGGTGTCCAACGTGGTGATGGTCAAGAAGCCAAACGGGAAGTGGCGGATCTGTATCGATTACAAAGATCTCAACAAAGCCTGCCCGAAAGATAGCTTCCCTCTCCCGAGGATCGAGCAGCTCGTGGACGCCACGGCGGGCCACGAGTTGCTGAGCTTCATGGACGCCTATTCAGGCTACAACCAGATCCGCATGCACGAGCCGGATCAGATCAAGACCACCTTTGTTACGAACCGCGGACTCTACTGTTACAAGGTCATGCCCTTTGGCCTCAAAAACGCGGGAGCAACGTATCAAAGGTTGGTGAACCGGATGTTCGCCAATCAAATTGGCAAGACTATGGAGGTCTACGTGGATGACATGCTTGTCAAAAGCCTCAAAGCCCGCGACCACGTCCGAGACCTTAGGGAAATGTTCACGATTCTGCGGCGCTACAAGATGAAGCTTAACCCCAACAAGTGCGCTTTCGGGGTCGAGTCTGGAAAGTTTCTGGGCTACATGGTGAGCCGCCGCGGGATCGAGGCCAATCCTGAGAAGATTAAGGCGATCTTAGAGATGAGGTCGCCACAAAAGGTCAAAGAAGTTCAAAGCTTGACGGGAAGGATCGCCGCCCTGACGCGATTCGTTTCCAAAGCCACTGATAGGTGCCAACCGTTCTTCAAGGCGCTGAAAAAGACCGACGGGTTCGTATGGACGGAGGAGTGCGAGGAAGCATTCCGAGATATGAAAGCCTATTTCACCTCCCCCCCGTTCCTCGCGAAGCCAAAGAATGGCGAAACCCTATACCTCTACCTCGCGGTTTCCGATAGGGCCGTGAGCGCGGTCCTCATACGCGAAGAGGACAAAGTACAATGGCCGGTCTACTACGTCAGCAAGGCGCTCCTCGACGCCGAAACCCGATACCCCGAGATCGAGAGACTATCCCTCGCCCTCGTCATGAGCGCGAGAAAGCTCCGGCCATACTTCCAGGCGCACCCCATCGTGGTCCGCTCGGGGCATCCCATCGAGAAGGCCCTTCAAAAAGGGACCTCCTCTCGAATGGCGATATGGTCCCAAGAGCTGGGCGAATACGGGGTCGAGTTCCAACCGAGAACCGCCATTAAGGGTCAGGGCCTCGCCGACTTCATCGCCGAGTTCACAAGCGCGCCCCCAACCAACGAGGGCGACGAGAGTAGTAAGACCACGGAAGACAAGGAGGACGACCATAGCAAGTCGTCAAAGAAGAGAACCAACGACCCGATAGGGCCAGTCTGGGACTTGCACGTGGATGGCGCGTCAAACGCCCGGGGGGCTGGCGCCGGCGTTGTGCTCACAAATCCCGATAGGGAAAAGCTGAGATACGCCCTGCGGTTCGAGTTCAAGGCTTCCAACAACGAGGCAGAGTACGAGGCTCTGATCGTTGGCTTGGAGCTAGCGAACAAGTTGGGCGCCCAAAACCTGCGCATCCATTGCGACTCGCAATTGATCGTGAATCAGGTTAAAGGCGACTACGCCGCAAAGGAGCCACACATGATCGCCTACTTGTCCAAGGCCCAAAAGAACTTGGAGGCCCTATCGTGGTTCGAGATCGTCCAGGTTCCTCGAGAGGCGAACGTCGACGCCGACGCCCTAGCTCGCCTCGCGTCTGGGATAGACGAGGAGGGCGAGGGCAGCGTCCCAATCGAAGTGTTGACCCGACCCTACGTCTCGAGAGGCGACGTAGGGGTCATTGACGAGACTCTGCCTCCCTCATGGATGACCCCGCTCGTGGAATTCCTTAAACGAGGAGTCGTCCCCGAGGATAAAGAAGAAGCCAGAAAGCTGAGAAGCTTGGCGCCGAAGTACACGATGAGGGAAGACAACTTGTTCAAGAGAGGCTACTCTATGCCTCTCCTTCGCTGCCTGACCGAGGTGGAGGCGACGAAAGCACTCCACGAGGTGCACGAGGGGGTGTGCGGTAACCACGCCGCCGGGCAATCTTTGGCATTGAAGCTGCTGAGACTTGGATATTTCTGGCCGACCTTGAAAAAGGACTCCCACGAGTGGGCCAAGAAGTGTGACAAGTGCCAAAAGTTCGCCCACATTCCGCGCCAAGCACCGGCCCCTTTGTGTCCGATTATCGTGCCGCGACCTTTCGCGAAGTGGGGAATCGACCTCATCGGCGAGCTACCTACGGCCCCGAGACAATACAAGCACGCGATCGTGGCTATCGATTACTTCACGAAGTGGGTAGAGGCTGAGCCGCTAGCAAAGATCACCGAGGCGAACACGACAAGCTTCATTTGGAAAAGCATCATCTGCCGCTTCGGGATCCCTGCGTCAATTGTAACCGACAACGGAAAACAATTCGACAATGCGCGCCTTCGAGAAATGTGCGAACAGCTTGGCATTAGCAAAACTTTCTCCTCTCCCCGCCATCCTCAAGCCAACGGTCAGGTCGAGGCGGTGAACAAGACGATCAAGGAGAACCTGAAGAAGAAGTTGGAGGCAAGAAAAGGGGCTTGGGCCGACGAGCTCCCCATGGTCTTATGGGCATATCGCACCACCGCTCGAAACGCGACCGGAAAAACCCCTTTCGCTCTCGCGTTCGGCGTCGAGGCTGTGGTACCCGTCGAGACCAAGCTACCAACCTTGCGCATCGAGGAGTACGACGAAGCCGCCAACGACGACGCGATCAGGCTCGAGCTAGACCTCATAGACGAAAGGAGGGCGGACGCACTCACCCGGCTTGCTGCGCAAAAGAGGAAGGTCGAAAAGTACTACAACTCAAAGATCAAGCTGCGGAAGTTCGCCGACGGGAGCCTCGTTCTTCGAAGGGTGTTCCAAAACACCAAAGTGCAAGGTGCGGGAGTTCTAGGCCCTACCTGGGAAGGCCCGTACCGTGTGCGCCGAGCCATCCACAATGGCACATACGAGCTCGAGAACATGGAGGGACTCGTGTTCACACACCCGTGGAATGCGGAGCACCTTGGCAATATTATCAATAGATGTTCATTCGTCCGTTTTTACGCTTTGTTGTTCTCATGTAACTTTCGATTCTAGCAAAGTCAATTTTAAATTTCAAGTTTGGCCAAAGGCCTGGGATGTAATTTTTGAACCATTTCGATAATTTAATGAATTACATTTCACTTCAAAACATTGTATCTTAGTTTCTAGCCTCCTCCACGAGCACCCAAGAAACTCGGGGGGCTAAGGGGGATAGGGCGAGAGTAACGAGCTCGCTTACTCCACTTTCCACGCGCCAAGCGGTAACAAAACACCCGTAAATCGGATCCGCGCACCGGATCTCCGACTTCGTACCCTCCTCGTGCGACGCTCTCGCACGGGTCGAGGCCGAGTGCCGAGAGATAGCGAAACGTCGATGAGTTGGATCCGCGCACCGGACCTCCGGCCTCGCACGTCTTTTGCTGCGACCCTCTCGTGCACCGATGCACCTTGCGCACCGATAGGCGGCAAGGCATCGATGGATCACGTCCGCGCACCGGATTATCGATCTCGGCAGGCAAAACCCAAAACGTGACACGCGTACCAACGAGTACCACGCTCACTGGGAGCTACAAACCCATCCCGATACGCACGCCGATAGGTAGCGTACCCGCCGGATGAAACTGGTCTAGCCAGCGTCCGCGGGGAACTGCGCCGCCAAATGCGGCAGTAAGCCGTGCCAACCGGTTACGCTAAGCATAGTAAGCCGGGCTCGTGAGACACGCACTATTCAAATTGCGCAAATTGATTACACTAAGAGTAGCAAGTCGAGAAAATAAGACGCACGATGAAAAGAAAGCTTCAATCAAAGCAAAACGATATTGCATAAACAACCCAATAAGAAAAGTACGAAAGTACGACGCAAACATAACAATAATCCGAAAGAAAACATAAAGCGAGCGCTAAACAAGTGCGCGAAAAACCAAGGAAAACTCAACTAGTCCGAGCCAAAGTCGACTTGCTCTTCATCTCCCTCGGGGTCAGGGGCGCCAAACCCGCCAACGGCTTCTCCGTCAGGCTGGTGGGTCGTCGACTGAGCAGCCTCGGCGGGGATCTGTGGAGGCAAGTCGTCCTCCGGCGGCTCGTCGTCATAAGGAGGGAACATGGCGTTAAAGAAGGAAAATGTAGTCCCGCGGGACACATTCTCCTTCGCGGTCGCGTCTCGGACTCGCCTCGCCGCTTCGTATCGGGCCGCCTCCAACGTCAAGTCCCAGTCGTCCTCCAAGTCCGTCTTGGATCGCACGGCATCTTCCTTCTCCTCGACGAGCATTTGCATCTCCGCCCGCAAGGTGTCCCTCTCCCTCTCCACCTTGACTCGAGCAATCTCGCTCGCCGATAGCCGAGCATGGACGATGCTCAGCTCCGCATCCCGGCTCGAGAGTGCCGCCTGGAGTTTCTTCGTTTCCCCCAGAAAGGTGTCAGCTGCTTGCTCCGCCTTCTTGCGAAGCACTTTCTCGGCGGCCGATTCTCCGCGAGCTCGCTCCAGCTCCTTCTCTAGCGTCGCAAACTCTTGGGCGGTGCGAACCTCCGCTAGGGCGGCAGCGTGCGCAGCCGTCATGGTCGCCTTCTCCTTTTCCATGATCTGCATGCGTCGTAGCATGTCTCGGAGAATGCGATCGCTCCGCTCTTGGCGTGCGAGCATCTGTGGAAACGAAGGAAACGCGTATAGTCACAATAAGCACGACAACGATACATAACACATGAAAACGAGTCATACCTTTCGGGCGTCGCCGATCCCGTTCTGGAAGTGCTCAAGATCGCTCGTTGTCAGCAGGCCCTTGAAATCCCGCAAGGAGGTCTCAAGGATCCCCCGGGAGCACTGGTCTCTCAACTCTGCCGCCTCCGCTAAGAGCATGGAGTCCAAACTGTCTGACACCGTCGACGTGTGAGCGCGTTTGTGACCGGACGGTGACCCGAGAGAAGCCGACGATGATGGCCGCTTGTTGGAAGAGATCGCCTCGTTCCTCGCTCGCGATGGTGACCCCCCGCGACGGGCCTCGGCTGGGGGGCGAGCCACGATCATAGCGTCGTCAGCAGGCATCGCTCTCGGCATTTGCGCGCGCGGTCGATGACGTCGAGCCATGGTACCTACAGAGGAGAGAAGAGCGTTTATCAGTTAAAACATGACGACAAGCACAAATAATGGGAAACAACAATAACACGAAAGTATATGCGTGGCCAGTACCCCCCGCGTCGGGGGAGGGAGCTGACGACCCCCCCGCCTCGGACTCGGGATCCTCCGGGACCCCCGCGTCGAGGTCGGGGCACAAAGGAACATCGTCACTAGGCACGAACCACCCCGTCCTCGCCATTAGGTCTGGGGACTCGAAGAGCGTTCCTTGCCGCCTCGATTCTGGGACCGCTCTGATCACCGCGTCAAGCTCAGATCCTTCGATGTCACCCATGGGTGGAAAGTCGGCCACAGGACCGAAGACGAGGGGCGCGACCCCGAAAGACGATTCGGACACCCATACCCAGGGGTATCTATGCTTCGAGTTCACCTTGGTAAGGATGGCGAGGCGCTTGCGGTGCGACGCCAGGTAGAAGCCAGGCTTCCCGGGCACCCCTCGCACCATCATGAGGTTCTGAATATCATCGGCAGTGATGGCCCTCTTCTTCGCCCGAAAAAACATCATGTGGCACGCCGCAACCACCCGATAGAAGGACGGGGACATCTGCGAGGCGTGCACCCTTAAGCGAACCAACAATTCTTGGATGACCGGCTGAAAGGGAAGTCTTAGTCCTCCGCGGAGACTCGCCTCGTGGACCGCTGCGTACCCCTTGCGCGGGCGAGTAGGAAGGTCGTCGGGTAATGGCCTCAGGATCGACACGCACTCTGGGATATTGTAACGCCTTCTTAGACTCGTGAAGTTGATGATCGAGAGCGAACTCGGGACGTCGATGCCCGAGCAATCGAGCTCGCCCCGTATGGCTGACTCTCCAACCGGGAAGGCCGAGGCTCCCGTTTCTTCCCGCACGGTCGAGGAAAGCGACGCGGCAGGTGCATCGTGGTGGTTGGGCGAATCGCTCGAACGATCGGTGTCGCGACCCGCGCTTGGACAAGGTGGAGCCTCGTCATGGCCGCCCTCACAAGCCGGCTAGCTCCCCTCGGCCCCGGCGTGCTCGCTCGAGGGCGCGCCCGATCGCCGCCCGGTCGGTCCACCGTCGTCGGGCCGGCTCGGCTCCCGGTCGACCGTGCTCCCCCCGGCGTACGCGTACAGCCCGAGGACCCAGCCCGTCTCTTGGCTGGGTGGCTCCTCCATGCGCGGGCCCGGCGCTCCCGACGCATGCACCTGGCCCGTCGGCCAGGCCCGATTTCCGGCTGGCCAAGCCTTCGGCCCGTGGGCACTGCCCGGGCGCCCCAGCGCTCGCCCCGTGCGAAACCGGCCCGGCAGACCGGCCCAGGCCCCGGCTGGTCGGGTCTCCCTCGCGCGCGCATGGCCCACCGGCCCAGTCCGGCCCCTGCCCGGCCGGGTCCTCTTCCCGCGTGCCTGACCTGCCGGCCCGGCCTAATTCCCAGCCGGCTGGGTCTTCACCACACAAGCCCGGCCCATTCGGGCCTAGGGTTTCCCCAGGGGCCAGGCGAGCCGCCACCTCCTGCCCGGCGTTGCCAGGCCGGGCCGCCTCCTGCCCAGCGCTGGCGCCTCCACGGGCGGCGTCCCCCGGCGCCGGCGATTCCCCGGCAGCGCCCTCCCTCGCCGGCGCAGCTGGGCTCGGGGGGCTCTCCTCCTGGGCGCGGTCTCCAGGGCACCCGGCGACCTCCCCCACGTCGGGACCGGCACAGAAGGCGCCGACGCCGGCCGCCGCGCCCCCCCCCCCCCCCCCGGCGCTGGTTTCGCCGTGCGCGGCTTCCCCGGGGCCGGTCGCTGCGCCCGAGCGGCTCCCCCCGCCAACGCGACAGGCGGGCGTCCCGGCGGCCTCGCCCGGCCGGGTGAGGGCTCCCTCGAGGTCGGGGTCGACCCAGGCCGTGCCTCCCGTGGCCGAGGCGCCATTCCCGCGGCCGACCTCCTCCGGCGCGCCCTTTCCAGCGTCGGCCGCTCCAGGCGCGGCTGCCTCCGGCGCGCGCGCGCCACCCAGATCGCCGGTGAGCGCCAAGGCGCTGTCCCTCGACCCGAGCGGGTCTTCCTCGACGTCTCCTGGGCCGCCGGTGCCGCCTTGAGACCGGCTGCCTCCTCCGGCGCACGCATCATCTCCGGCGTCCACCTGCCGGCGCTGGCCGTCTCCGGCCCGAGCGCCCCCTCCATCACCGGTCAACCACGCTTCGACCAAGGCAAGGTCTTCCCCGGCCATCATGACGACGTTGTTCGTGCTTGATGAGTGAGGCGCGTTAGCAACGCTCGGGAGAGATGAAAATTGAGTCCAAAAAATTTCCAAGTCCACGTGTTGATCCCCGAACAAATGAAACAAATCGTCTTCAATGGTCCCACACCCCGATAGGCGGTCGGTGGGGTCCATGGGCGTGAATAACGAGACGAGAATGACCGACAAAAAATAAAATAATAATATTAAAGGGCGCCGGGACGTACCTCTTGGCGATGGGCTATTCCGGTGGGCCATTAACGGCGGAGGCTTCGAGTTTATCACACGAGTTACACTCGATAATAAACTCGGGGGGCTAATGTTACCGGTCCATCCCGGCCCGGGACGGCAACGACATCATATGACGGCTTCCCCGAGCCTCTCCCGGCGCACGGCCACCTCAAGGCCGGCCATGGCAGAGTCAGAGCCGGCCATGGCCTCCACGGCCGAGTCAGAGCCGGCCATGGCCTCCAAGGTCGAGTCAGAGCCGGCCATGGCCGGGTCAGAGCCGGCCATGGCCTCCACGGCCGAGTCAGGGCCGGCCATGGCCGGGTCAGAGCCGGCCATGGCCTCCACGGCCGAGTCAGAGCCGGCCATGGCCGGGTCAGAGCCGGCCATGGCCTCCACGGCCGAGTCAGAGCCGGCCATGGCCGGGTCAGAGCCGGCCATGGCCTCCACGGCTGAGTCAGAGCCGGCCATGGCCGGGTCAGAGCCGGCCATGGCCGGGTCAGAGCCGGCCATGGCCGGGTCAGAGCCGGCCATGGCCTCCACGGCCGAGTCAGAGCCGGCCATGGCCGGGTCAGAGCCGTCCATGGCCGGGTCAGAGGCGTCTCTCGGCCAAGGGGCTGTCCACGACGCTCCTTGGTCGCCTATAAATACCAAGGTACCTCCCTTGGTCCAGGTAATCCGAATTTGAGTACTGAAACGCTGTCGAACTCGTACCTCGCTCGTTTCTCTCAAGTCTCGACCTCTAAACACTAAACCCTCTACAAACCACCTCAATCCTACTAATGTTGAGCGTCGGAGAGGTAAATAGAGGCAACCCCTCTGTTTCCCCTTTGTAGTTCACACCTTTCTGTTCACGTTTCAGGTGCTTGGACGAGATAGAGATCATCTACAGCTAAGGGACGGCTTGGGATACCAAGCCCGACACGCTCGAGTCGAGACGAGACCACTTGGTCCGGCCTTGGGTCTAACCGTCTGCGACTCCTAAATCGTTGTCCGAAAAAACTGTGACAACACTCTTTATTTCCTCGGCACCTCGAGCAACCACGAAAGTTTCTATCACTAAATCACTCGAAATAAAGGAATCAGTGAGTGGGCACTTTTAAACACTATGACTTAAAAACGAGTCTTGAAGTCGCAGAGCTAAACTCTAGGTCAAATGAGGACCTAGGTGCCAAAACAATAAAATGAAATTGACTAGAGAGAGAGAGGAGAGGGGCGGCCAAGTTCTAGAGAGAGAGTCTCTCAAATCTCTTAAACTTGGATGAATGAAAAGTGTGGAATGAGGCTCCTATTTATAGGAGAGGTCTTACCTTCAATAAGGTAGTTTCCTCTTCTATAGAATATCACATATTAATGAGCCAATTTCCCCTTTTCTTATAAGAGGCAAACGGCCAAGACTTGCCAAGCAAGTCCTTGGATTTGTTTCCTCTTTTATTTGCTTCTCTCTTGACCTTATTTGGGCGCCCACATGTTTCCTCTTAGGGGAAATTTGTTTCCTCTTTTTCTTTTGGCAAGTATCTTCATACATTCATGCACAAAATATTCTCTCTTTTCCTTGGGTATTTGGGCGCCTATCCTCATCTAGAAGGAGCTTCTAGAAGCTTCTTCATTTGTTCATGACAACATGAGAAAAGCCCATTAAGAATTTTCAATAAAATTCTTATGAAATGAAATTAATTCACAAGGCCCAATAATCAAGTTATGGCCGAGTGACATTAAGTCATCAAATTAACTTGTCAAAAAATTTATTGACATTCATTTCATCATATGTCTCAAAAGACAAAAATACCCGTTTGACAATTTTCGTTCTTGTTTTGACTTAGCTTCCAGTTTAACTATTCCTACTCGATGTGATTCGTGACAGTGACCTCATGGACCCAAATGAACAAAGCTTGAGCTAAACACTTGGACTCAAAAGTTCACAAACCTTTTCCAAGATTAGCTTAATGCCAACTGACTCCACTAAAGAGTTGACACTGGAAATCTCTCGGTTCAAATGAATTTATTTTCTACTCAAGAATTCAACCTAATTATGATGAGCGGATCCACTGAATATTATCTATGTTTACCCTTCATGAATGTCATCAGCTAGTCGGGATTTACTAAATTACCATTTTACCCTTCTAGTTGTTCTTTCCTCAACTCCTTTGTCGCTTGTGAATAAGTTAGAAACAATGTATTGACGAGGAGCTAACAAGTCACATTGTTTCATCCAAAAGAGTCAGGACTCAATTTGGACACTGGCCAGTTCATTTATTCACACTCCAAGGAACAAAGCATGAGGTGACATACATTGCATTTCAGCAATCTTGTACATGAATTCCATATCTATGAGAACTTCACAAAGTTACTCATGACATTCTCACAACTTAGTACTTCACCAATAGGCCCTGTTCGGAATCACATAGTGAGTCCGAACTCTGACTTTCTCAAATGAGAATACGTAAGCTGTGAAATGGCATGTCTCATTTCGGGATTAAGGTAAGCACGATGCAATTCATACGTAGTGACTTCGAGACATAAGAGGTTAAACAGTTTGTTCTTATCTTGTCTCTAGAAGTGCACTGGTCAATTCAGTAGCTTCAGAAGATACCTAGAAGAACTATTACATCAAATGTACAAAATAAAGACTACAACTCTTCTTGTGGGCACCATTGACAACAATAAAGTCTCACGAAGACTCTTGCTTGTAATTGCTTATTCATTAATAAAAAGTTGAAACGTTCATTCGTTCTTCCTTGTCTGTTTGAAGCTTTATGATAAAACATTAGTCTTTAGTCCATAAACAAACTTAACAAATTACGAAGAGACAAATGTAGATTTGCATGAACAAACTCTTCGTAGTTTGCTTAAAACGATAGATTCGCAATCTAAGGGTCGTAGGATTATTGACCTCAGTACGATTGTTACGAGAATCTATAATGTCTGGTTATGGGGCATTGAGAGTTGGAGACTCTATAGTTCTTCTAGGTATCTTCCGAAGGTACTGAATTGACCAGTGCACTTCTAGAGACAAAATAAGAAAAAACCATTTAACCTCTTATGTCTCGAAGTCACTACGTATGAATTGCATCGTGCTTACCTTAATCCCGAAATGAGACATGCCATTTCACAGCTTACGTATTCTCATTTGAGAAAGTCAGAGTTCAGACTCACTATGTGATTCTGAACAGGGCCTATTGGTGAAGTACTATGTTATGAGAATGTCATGAGTAACTTTGTGAAGTTCTCATAGATATGGAATTCATGTACAAGATTGCTGAAATGCAATGTATCTCACCTCATGTTTTGTTCCTTGGAATGTGAATAAATGAACTAGCCAGTGTCCAAATTGATTCCTGACTCCTTTGGATGAAACAATGTGACTTGTTAGCTTCTTGTCAATACATTGTTTCTAACTTATTCACAAGCGACAAAGGAGTTGAGGAAATAACAACTAGAAGGGTAAAAAAAATAATATTCAGTGGATCCGCTCATCATAATTTGGTTGAATTCTTGAGTAGAAAGTAAATTCATTTGAACCGAGAGATTTTCGGTGTCAAGTCTTTAGTGGAGTCAGTTGACATTAATTGCTAAACTTGGAAAAGGTTTGTGAACTTTTGAGTCCAAGTACTTAGCTCAAGCTTTGTTCATTTGGATCCATGAGGTCACTGTCACAAATCACATCGAGTAGGAATAGTTAAACTAGAAGCTAAGTCAAAACAAGAACGAGACAAGTTTTACGAAAATTGTCAAAAGGTCAAAAGGGTAATTTTGTCTTTTTGGACATGGCATGAAATGAATGTCAATAAATTTTTTGACATGGTCATATGATGACTAATAACACTCGGCCATGATATGATCATTGGGCCTTGTGAATTAATTTCATTTCATAGAATTTTACTTGAAAATTCTTAATAGGCTTTTCTTATGTTGTCATGAACAAGTAAAGAGAAATCTAGAAAGGCATTCTAGAAGCCTTTTGGCCGTCCACCCAAGGAAGTGGGAGATAAAATTCGTGCAGCCCTTAGTGTGAAAGAGAGTTTATTTTGTGCATTAATGTATGAAGATACTTGCCAAAAGAAAAAGAGGAAACAAATTTCCTCTATGAGGAACAAGGTGGGGGCCAACTTGGGAAGCAAAAGAGGAAACAAATCCA
This sequence comes from Urtica dioica subsp. dioica, assembly GCF_054948205.1. Lineage (NCBI taxonomy): Eukaryota > Viridiplantae > Streptophyta > Magnoliopsida > Rosales > Urticaceae > Urtica > Urtica dioica. The sequence continues at coordinate 50,033,896 of NC_142756.1, forward strand.
AGCCTTCTAGAAGGGTATTTGGCCGTGTGACTCTAAGGAGAAGGAGGGAATATTTGCTCATGAATATGTGATATTCTATAGAAGAGGAAACTACCTTCTTGAAGGTAAAGCCTCTCCTATAAGTAGAGCCCTCATTCTTCACATTTCATTCATCCCAAGTTTTAGAGATTTGAGAGCTTCTCTCTCTAGCTTGGCCGCCCCTCTCTCCTTCTCTCTCTAAGTTCTTTTCGTTTTTGTTTTGGCACCTAGGTCCTCATTTGACCTAGCGAGTTTAGCTCTTCGACTTTGAGACTTGTTCTTGAGTCGTAGTGTTTAAAAGTGTCCACACACTAATTCCTAATTTTCTCGAGTGATTATAGTGATAGAAACTTTCGTGGTTGCTCGAGTTAGCGAGGAAAGAAGAGAGACGTGCTGCGAGGGAGACGAACGTTTTCAACCTTCCGAAGGCTCATCAACGTTCAAGCTTCTAAAAAGGTTAGTAAATTATTTATGCTCATAATAGTTTTTATTTACATGTGCTTGCTCTATGTCTAGGTTAGTAAAATCGTTTTACTTGTCGAAAGAAAATTTTTAAAATTCCGCCGCTTACCGAAGTGTTAAACTTTTTCTTAAACCCTAGATCAATTCCAACAAGAGCTTCGAGGTCTATTGATAAAGCTTAGATTGTTCCCACAGTGATTAACACTAGAACAAATATAGGCATCGGGTGCGACGAAAGTAGCACCCAATGCCTAAAATGTCGAACTCAAAAGTTCTTCGCGTGGGACTTTCGGTGCGACAAAGTCGCACCTAAAAGTCCGTCGCTAAAGGCTTCGAGTGCGACTTGTCGCATCGAAAAAGTGTCACGTATTAGGTTCGACACTTTTCGGTGCGACTTGTCGCACCTATATTGCTTCCAAAAACATAAAAAATGACGCGTGTTTGAGTATTCGGTGTGACATGTCGCACCTAATAATCTTCCCGCCAAGGTAACCGGTGCAACATGTCACACCTAATACCATTCCCGCCAAGCTATCATGTGCGACATGTCGCACCTAATATGTTATTTTAATTAAAAAAAATAATTTACAAATTTATATATTAAAAATCTAAAGTAGAATTCTTATATAATTAATTAAGAAAACAAAATTTAATTTACAAAATTATAAATTAGAAATAAAATTCTCATATTAGAATTCTTATATAAACGTAGAAATCAAGTCTAATATTATATATTAATATCTAAACGTTCAAATTCTATTTTTTTTTTGTCTATACAACTTATCGATAGTTGAATTTCCTCTTCCAAATATGTCGCTTTGGGATCCGCTGCATCATCCTCGTCCTCGTTCGCTGCCACCTATTCTGCTGCTGCCTGTTCCACCGCTTCGCTAGGACGATCTCGCAGGAATTCCACAAAACGTGCTGATCTGTGGTTCCACCTGGTTGTGGCGTAGGCTGAGGTTGGAGAGTCGTTAGGGACTGCTGGGACATCCGTGTGAGGAAGACGATTTATTTCCGCATCGCCTGCAGCTCGGCTTGTTGGGTTGATAGCGCATACTGCATCTCGCTAACCAATGGATCGGTCCGAGATGACGAACTTGACGAGTCTTTATCTAGCGCTCGAGCCATACCCAGGGATGACCTTGGGATCAAAGACCCTATCCCAAATTCTCAATCTAGGCGTGTCCCAAAAACTTCAAGCATCGCGTACTCCTTTGCCGATTCTTGGCTGACCACTTGGCCTTGCTTCTCTGCTTGTCGCATAATATCCACCACTAAGGTGGTGACTTGATCCTTAACAAAAAAAAAACCACAAAAAATTATCAAATAATAATGATAAGTAATTAATATAGTAAATTAAACAAGTAACTTACAAATTACGACTTCGCGAAGTCCGTCATCCACGATCCCTTAGCATCATGGTGTTTGCCCGACCATATCAATAAAGCTGAGCTTATAGTCCTATCTTCCTTTCTCTGCAATTTTTCAACGTCAAAATAAGAATACCGTATGTATTGCAAATTAATATCAAGCGACTTACGTTCTTGGAGCGATGACCCAAAAAACTTAGCGACCCTTGTCTCGCCTTTGTCTTCTTCTTCTTCGAATTTTCTCGGTTGCGGAGAGACTTTGCCTGTAAAACATAATTTCATTTAATTCGATAATATAAGAGATTAAAAAAATCAACTCATACCTTATGCTCTGACGTGTCAAACACCTCTATTGTCTTCAACCAAGCTTCTTTGGTATAGCCCTCGGCTATTTCATTTCTGGCAAGATCCTTACTCCCACAAAACGTCTTGAAGAATAACTGCGACAATCTCGACTTCTGGCCACGTCGCATCCTCTTGGCATCGCGAACGATAGCCATATCAATCTCAAGACGAATGCGATCTGTTGATACTAGCTGGCCAGTCGCAGGATCACCGTACACAAAGCGGTACTCATTATGGATCGAGCTCATCAGAGCCGCCACACTATGAGGGTCTACATGTTTCCAGTCAGGGAGTTCGATGAGGATGGTGCTCTTGATCAAGTTTCCAACGCGGTTTTAGAAAGCGCTGATCAATGGATTTTGTTCCCTGACGTCTTGAAAGAACGCATGTTGTATCTGATCGTAGCAAACTATGTTCGCACTAGGAGGCCCAACTCCCGCTCTAGCAGAAACGAGGCCAGTCGTTGGTCCCCGCTTCTTCTTTGGTTCCCCAGAACTCGGCGTCTGTGGGGGATCACTGTCTCCTCCTAACGAATCCTGGCCTCCACCCGCTCCTGAAGAAGTCGCCATCATGGAAAATGAAAAATATTAGTATTACTCATTAAATGTCAATATTACTCATTCATCGTCATCAATTATGTTATTAGTATTCAATCGTGGTTTCGTGGTATTACTCATTCCTCGTCATCGCTCGATGTTATGTTAGTACCCACTTCTATATCGACATCAACATCTTCTCCCTAAAAAATAACGCATGCCTCATCTTCTTCATCGACTTCTTCATCATTGTCAACAATAGTAACAAGCTCGGCCGTAGTGGTTTCAAGTCGATGATTAAGACGATCGATGTTTGATAATTCTATTGTCAACATGACCGAGGCTGAGGTGGTCGGATCAACTTCAGAAATATCCCATATCCCTCGATGATTGCAGTCCTGAACGATTTCCCATTCACGATCCTTAACGAGATCTTGGATGTAAAAGAATTGCTTCGCCTGAGTCGCGAGTATGTACGGCTCTTCTGTAAACTATTCCTTAGCGCTATAGGAACTCGTCGCTCTAGTGTTCTTATCAACATGCACTATGCGCCCTGCAGTGTACTTGTCACCATACCATATGCATTTGAATAATACGACACAAAAATTATGTCTATAGTTCAGCACGATGATGTCTTCCATTCTACCGTAAAAATTATACTCATTCACGGGCACACAAACACCACTGTTCTGAGTGATTCGTTGGTTATCACGACAACGACTGATGAACTTCATGCCATTAACAAAGCAGGTCGGATACTGATGAGCAAGTTGCAAGGAAACCGACAGACAATGATTAAAGCTCTTTTGACACGTCGGAACCAACAACTTTCATATCATAAATCTGGATACGAAACAAAGAAAAATAAAATGTCATTACCATTTTTTATATGCTTTCAGTAAATGAATTCTTTCATTTTTACCTTTTTCGCAAACCAAATTTTGAATACTTTTCTATGCATTGCTTCGATATCAGAATCTTCAGTGCCCACTTGAGAGTTCTTTTGTATGAGTTCCAAATGCTCATTGTTAAGGTTACTTAATTAGATGTAAATCAATGAGATAATTTATAGATTTAAATAAGTCGAACACTTACATCAAATACGGATCCAGTTCTAGACAATTGGTATAAATATACCACTCTGCCTTCTCTTTTTGGTCGTTGTCTCAAACTATCGACTTCATCATCCCATAAGACACAGAGTTCTCGGACCGAAAAACATAAAGCTCCCGCACTTCAACTTCATCGATAGTTTTCTTGTCTTCGAGATACCTTGCAACAAAAGTCAGTGCCTCTTCTACAATGTACGTTTCCGCAATAGAGCCTTCTGGCCTAGCTCTATTTCTGAAGAAAAAAAAAATTGTTTTAACGTTCCAAGGTATCTCTCAACTGGGTACATCCATTGAATATGACCGGACCTCATCACAACGCTTCATCTGGTAGATGAATTGCCACGTCAACCATGACTGTGAAAAAAGCTGGCAGGAATATCATCTCATGCTTACACAAGATCATGGAATCTTGCACTTTTTTGAGATCTTCCACTCTCAGAGTTCTAGAAATTATCAACTTAAAAAATTTGCAAAGCTCAGAGATCGTCTCCTGTATCGGTTTTGGCTCAAAAGGGCGAATACCATCAGCCAACAGCCTCTTTAAGATCACGTGACAATCGTGCGACTTCAAACCTGTGAGCTTTCCGTCAGCACTCACATTTCTCTTCAATCCAGCAAGCCCATATGGGAATTTGACATATTGGAGGAACTTGGTAACTGCTGTCTCTGCTCAAGGGTTAAGGTGTATGCTACTGGCGGTTTGTACCACCCATTCCTTTGTTGTCTCAAGTGCAGAGAGGCCTTGACTTTCAAGTCCATCAAGTCAAATCTCGCCTTCTCCGTATCATAGTTCTTCTTTTCCAAGCTGAGCATGGTCCCAGAAGATTCTCGCACATGTTCTTCTCTATATGCTCATAGCAGATGCTCTTTTTGGTCCAATTCAATTCGAACTCAGATCGTTTTTGTTTGCCGGCGTGTTTTCCAGTTGTCATGCAAGAAACACTAGCCAACTGATGGATTATGTCTTGTGGAGTGAATTTGACAGGTTTACGACGTTTCTCGTGGCGATCTATGAAGTGATCGGTGCTTTTCCTCAATCGGTCAAGAGTAGGCAAGAATCAACTATGGTCGTAGTAGATGATCCTGTTTCTGACTTTCATAGATGGCATCTTGAGGTTGCATGTTGCGCACGCAAGATACCCTTGGCCACTCCATCCCAACAAATACGATTAAGCCTGAAAGTTGTTTATCGTCCATAGAAGCGTGGCACGCAACCGAAACATTTCATCGTTCGCCCCATCTCGAGCTTGGAACCCAGTATCCCACAATTCTTTCAGCTCTTCAACACTGGCTGTAAGAACACGTCTATGTCTTTTCCAAGTGAGCTCGGCCCGGGTATCAGAAGCATTAGCATCATGTACTCTTTTTTCATGCACAACCAAAGCAGCAAGTTATACGCAATTAGTACCACAGGCCACATACTGTCTGGTAGACTCATTTCCACAAATGGGTTGAACCCATCAGAAGCTAGTCCAAGTCGTACGTTCCGAGGCTCTGCTGCAAAATTTGGGTATCTCTCGTCTAGATTCTTCCACACCGTACCATCCGCAGGATGTCGCAAAATGCCTTCTTCCTTGATCAGATCTCTTTCGTGCCACTGCATCTGAAGCGACGTGTGTCGAGAAACGTACAATTGCTTCAATCGATCTTTCAAGGGAAAATATCGCAATATCTTTTGCGGTATCTTCTTCCCGGTTGGCTTCCATCTTCTCTCATTGCAAACTGGGCATACTTCAGCTTTCTCGAGATCTTTTCAAAATAGGACACAATCGTTGGTGCATGCATCGATCATCTCGTACCCTATGCTGAAACACTTCAGCTTTGCCTTTGCCTCGTAGTGGTTTTTCTGAATTCGGTTATCAATTGGATGAGACTTCCTCAACAGCTGCAAGCGTTCTGTGAACTACTTGTTCGTCCAATGGTTCGTGACTTTGATGTGCATCAACAATACCAAGAATGAAAGAGATGAAAACTCTCTTCATCCTGTGTACAATTCTGCTTCCATCTCAGCGAATAAGTCTTCCACTTGCTCCTTTGCACGCACATCTCTCGGGGTTGGATCTGTATAGTCGTCGAAATCCTCGTGATACATGATATCATGCACGACATCGTGCAATCCTCCGACTCCTTTATTATTAATTTCGATGACATCTTCCTCACGAGTACAAACGAGACGATCACCGTGATGATACGATTCAGTGTATCCTGGGGTAAACCCTTTGTTCAAGAGGTAGATCAAACAATTCCATCGAATTGAGTATGATTGTATGTGTGATAGCATCTACTATACCAGGAATATCAATGAACCCTATAATTGAAATTGCTCAGGACACCCTTTTTTAGCTTCTATAACCTATTTCTTAGTTCAAGATCCCTTCTTACTAACTGGAATCAAAGAATTAGTAGATCTGTTCCGCCCAACCCAAAATGGGCTAGGGTCAAGAGGTGATTCTTTACAATTCGTATGTCATTCCATCTCACGTTGTTGCAAGACTTGTAAGGACAACAATATTGGACATTTTCATTCGGGAGTTTGCTTGCAAGACGGATAAACTCGTTAACCCCTATTTTATACTGCAAACTCAACCGATTGTTCTCGATAATCCAATCTTTACTTAGATTTGATATTCTGCTGAACGAGAGGGTCAAAGATGGTTATTATTAAGGGACGGGGAATGAATTTAATAGAATGAAAGAGAGATTATGAAACTAATTAAATCGAAACTTTACCGAAATTTCGGCAGAGTTTTCTGTATAATACTGATAAACCAAAAACTTGCAAACATGTTTTAAAAATATACAAACCATCCATATATATCATATTAATAATAATTGTAAATCCTAAACCGAGCCTCCATGGCTTGGAGCAATATATATTACAATCATCTTAATTTAACTCATTTATAATTATAATAACTTAAAATAACATCTTAAACTACCTAAATATGTTACTTAATTTAAATCACAATTAAATTAATCAAACTACCTAAACATGTTACTTAACTAATTTTAACATGTAAAATCACAATGAACTTAAACTAACTAATCATATTCTAAACATATTTTAAATTAAGTGAAATTGAGATACTTCATTTGCAACTAATAATTATTAAAGTAGACTAACATTACTTATTACTGATTATTAATTATAATTTAAACTAATTATATTTACTTACTAATTATATCTACTAATTCAACAAATACATAAACAAAAACAACAACAAAACTTACCTCATACGCTAGTTTCGGTGACTTCGGCGACGAGGAGGGGTTGAGGTCAACGGCGGCGACGAGCTGGAGCGGTGGTCTGTCTTGCCCGACAGAAGTCGGCGAGGAGGGGGCGCTGGTCAAGGGCCGGTGGCTAGAGTGAGAAATAGAGAGTGAGAAAGAGAGACTTACAATGGACGGCGGCGACGGACGGGCGGTGCTGGTCGAGGGCGGGGGGTAAGGGGCTAGCACGGACTGGGCGGGTAGCCCTGGTCGAGAGCGAGGGGCGAGCACGAGCCGGGCGGGGGACGAGGGGCGATGGGCGAGCGTGGGTCGGGCGGCGAGCGAGGGACGAGCGCCGATGGCGGCGATGGGTCACGGGTGGGCCGGCATCGGCGTTGGGTCGCAGGCGGGCGGGCGTTGGATCGCGGGCGAGAGAGAGAGTGAGATATCAGGTGAGAAGAGAAAAAAATGCAGAGGAGGAAGAAGGAGGCCGGATGGGTTTTAAATAACCTAAATGTTAGTCGCACTTGTTGGGCTTATCAGGTGCAACATTTCGCACCGGAAGGTATTAGCTGCGACGACGTCGCACCCAATATCACTTATATTAGTACAATAATTTTTTTGCGTGACATATTTGCTGCGACTTTGACCATATTCGGTGCGACATGTCGCACCAATTGGGGTTATCAGGCGCGACAGTGTCACACCGAAAAGTAAATTCCACAGTGAAAAATATTTGGAGGGATTTAAAGTCCGCTTAAAATTTTTGAAACCTTAAGGTGCGACAAAGTCGCACCGAAAAGTATTTGGTGCGACTTGTCGCACGGGATACCACTTAAATTTAGTGAAAATTTTAGTTTTCCGGAAGGGTATCCGGTGTGACAGGTTGCACCTAATCCCCTCTTAGGTGCGACTTTTAGGTACGACGTGTCGCACCGGATACCCTTCCGTACCAGAAAACTTAATTTGTAGTAGTGTAATGATAAGGAATAGTTAACTACACTTACAGAGGATAAGTGGTATGAAGTACAACAAAAGGATGTCATGGTTAACTCAAAAGCTATGAATGCCATATTTTCTGCTATTGATGAGAACATATTCAAGCTGATATCAAACTATGAGATAGCTAATGAAGCATTGATATTATACCGGTTGCTCACGAGGGTACAAATAAGGTCAGATCTTATCGTATTTAGATGTTGTCAACCAAGTTTGAGAATCTCAATATGAATGGTGATGAAATTATTGCTGAGGTTAGTGCTAGAATTTATGATATCTCTAATGAATCATTTTTCTTGGGAGAACCTATTAAATATGCAAATCTTGTCAGTAAAGTGCTAAGATCTCTTCTAGAACGATTTAAAATGAAGGTAATGGCTATAGAAGAAGCTCACGAGAGTGAACCCGCTTTAGTACTAATTGAAATTACTAAATATGTTATACGATGAATTTTCAACTAGAGGGTGGAACAACTTGTTGAACAACAAATTTTTTTATTCACGATTAAATAAATCAACAATCAAACAAGCAGTCACAAGCAGAAAGCAATAAAAGACATATAGATTTGGTAACAATGTTCAGTGATAAAGCATGTACTTAGAGGGATTAATACGTATGGTGGTGAAGAGCAATCCACTATATTTCAATCAAAGTTACAAAGGACTTAAGTTTGTAGACTTTCTCTCAAACGCATGTTCTTCATTGGTTCTCTAATAGATTGAAAACTCTGCACAAATAAAGTATAGATGTAGCAAGTACTTTGAACATGTTATCAATGAAGATCTCTAAAGTAGAGAGACAAGTTCAAGGCTAAAGTCGGTGTGAATTGACCAAACGGGACTAATGATTAACTTAATTGCAATCCTAGAAGAGTTTTATCAGATTCACACAAAATCTCCGCTAATCTACTATTCTCGGAAATCAAATATCTCATGATTAATATATTCTATCCATAATAAACTGAATTATAAACACAATGCTTCCAATTCTATTCGTGCGGGAGGACATGTGATTTTGATTGACTCGGATCTTGAACAATTTCTTACAACTTGTTTCGAACAGTTTTAACAAATTTATTTTTCCGAACATAAATTATGCCACAAATATCGAACACTTACGATATATTTGCAATGCACAAGAAAATATCATAACGGTCCCTCTCGATCAACATCTAGTTAGCCAAGTAGTGTTCCATACTCAGCATTCAATGGTCGAGTCTTATTAAAATACATGGAAATGTTAATGGAATGTATTTGAAGATTTTCGTGTTTTGTACATTATTGGTTAACGAGACTTACGTTCTTTATTACTTCTTTTGTGATAGTGGTTTTATCATGTCTTTATTTTTTTTTCTTTATTACGTTTTTGTTTCTATTAGGGCCACATTTTTTGTTGTTTGAATTTATGTACTCGTAAACTAACTCACTTCGGCCTTTTTTTAATGTTAATTATGTGTATATGTCAGTTTGATCACTGTAGACATTTATATTTTTTACGGCGCTGGTTTATTTGCTGGGTAACACACATACATATATAGATATATATACATACAGATAAATATATATATATATATATGCACAAACTACACCAGTTAGGTATACACTAGTACAAATTTAGGCTTCCACAATAGTTCTTTTGTTTCGTACAAACCAAATATGAAGCCAGGATTCTAGATTAGATTAGGGAGGACTTATATGCAGAAAATAATTCAAGGAGGGCTAATTTATAATATTTAAGGTAATTTTTTTAAAGAAAAATAAAAAATGGTGCAAAAAGTGCAAAAATAATAAATTTCAGGGAGGCCAACAGGACTTCCTAAGGAATAGGTTGCTTCGTGCCTAATGCAAACCATAAAAACAATTTGTAGCCGCGGCGATAGTAAATTTTGGCCACGATACGGATGTTTGCACAACGGCTTTATGAGAACTGCCGTGCGAGCTGTTGTCGCACGAAAATGAACTACTATTGAAAACCTCGGGCGGTTCGATCCAAGGCCGGACCAAGTGATCGCACCCGGGCCAAAAGTGTGAACTCGATAGTCTCGAGCTAGGTTTTCTTCGATCAACCCGCCTCTCGGGAGAGGTAGGGGGTGAGGAGGAGGTGTGACCGTGCCTTGGGTGTCGGCTGCCTACGTACCCGTGTGTGGGATCAGGTCAGAACGTAGTTCAAGCGCGTGGGACGCAGTGTGATGCGCGGAGCCTTGGTGGAGAAGCGTGCTCAACGAAGGAGACGAGGCGCGGAGGAGTCCTCGGCGACGTCTCAGAACTTCGGAGATCGTGTATGCGAGAGAGAATGTGTGTTTTCTCTCTTTTGGAGACGTGGAAGACTCTAAGTCAAGAGTTCCTTGTTGTGGCAGAGATTCCGCACGCGTAGGCGATTCGTAGTTGGAAATGCCGGACGCGTAGGCGATTTCTTGTCAGAAATGGTGGACGCGTCTAGGGTGCTAGACGCGTAGGCGATTTTCAGTCGAAAACCGTTAGAGCACTCGTGGGCTCAAGATTAATCGTTCGATCAAGAGAGGCGGCACTCGGGAGTCCCCGGAAAGCGCTTCAGAATCTCTGAGAACGAGAAATCGAGGAGAATCTGCTTCAGGCCAAGGATGGCATCCAGAGAAGCAGAGAGAAGTCTCAAGTTCCTTGAGAAATAATGGGATGGCTTTCCCCTCAATGAGAGGGGGTATTTATAGGCGTTTGAGGGCCTTAGAAGGCTTCTTTTTCGTCCATGTGGGACTAGGGGCGCGCGCGCCGTCAATTGGAGGCGCACGGCGGGCGCGGCGCAGGATGCGCGGCGCGGGACGCGCGGCGCGGGATGCGCGGCGCGGGCGTGTCTTGGCGCGGCACGCGGTCTGCCTGGCGCGGCGCGCGGCCGGCGCGCTGCTTGCTGTGCCTGGTCGGCCAGCGCGACGTGCTGCGCTCGCAGTTTCCCCGAGTTGTGCGCAGTGCATGGGCCGTCTTGTCGGACTCTTGTGTGGTCCTTAGGGGTCTTAGGTACCATGCTTGCCACGCGAAATATAAAGGTCTCTACTCGACGAGAGTGGCTCGACTAGAGGAGACTGACTCAAGGCTCGACTCGAAGCTCGACTCGAGGAGACTGACTCAAGGCTCAACTCGAGGAGCGAAGCTCGACTCGAGGAGACTGAATGAAGTCTCAACTTGAGGAGCGAGGCTCAACTCGAGGAGCCGACTCAAGTCTCAACTCGAGGGGCTAGGCTCGACTCAAGGAGTCAAGAGTTTGGGCGAGGGCTTGAAGACTTGCCGCTCTTCAGGACCTCCGGCCTGACCATCCGCCCTTTGAGCGACGTGCCTTCTTGGCGTCTCGGGTTTTCCGACAACATTAGCCCCCCAAGTTCATTGCTCGGGAGGCCCCGGGCGGTGAACATTTAGTTGTTTCCGCCGGGTGTTTGAGGAAAATAGACTTCCCAGAGCTTCATTGTCACGAAGCCTTTGTGGTTATAAAGAATATTCTCACAATTGCTAGTGCTCTCTCTCGCTTTTCCATCTCTCTCGACACGAGTGTGTGATCGACACGTGGAGGAGGATCCAAGCGGATATGAGACGTAGCTCAACGTGGGCGAGGCAGACGCGTTTGCGTCCGTCGCTCTAGCCCCGGAGCAACTGGGATATGCGTGCACAAGTAGGGCGTGCATTTGTGTAGAGTCGTGCCGGCGTGTCGCGGCTTGTTGATCTTTCGGCGAAGTCCTGTCCAAGTCTTTCTTCGATCGCGATTTGTTTGACGATACATTCGACCCGGAGTCCATGGGACTCGACGGTGACTAGCAGGGCGACGATTGTGTAATCGTGACCTATTAGGGTAAGATCATGGCTTCTGTCTCGGCCAGCTTGGAAGGCGACTGCACTTTTGCGTTTCGCAAAGGCGTGCTCATTCCGAGGTCTCGGAGACGGAGGTTGATGCTGTGGGCTGATGCTTCGAGAAGACAGAGTGGCACCTGGCGGAAGGCTCTGCCGCACCGGAGGGCTTCGACCGCTCGGGGATAAGTACTCAAAGTTCGATCACACACCGAGCATAAGTCGGTCTCACGGGGCATCCGCCATTCCAGCTTTGGTGACGCTTCCCCGTCTGCATTTGGAAGATCGGCCCTTATTCCCCAGGCGTGAGTGCGAGTCTCTGTTAAAGATGCGGAGGGACGTCGTAACGAGTAGTGATGTAGACTTCTCTTGTTATTGTGGTTTTCCACGCTCAGAGGGCAAGTTTTCCTCTGTTTGTCTTTTTTCTTTATTTTGCAATTGTCTTGCTTTGGCTAGCCTGTTCTTCAGGTCGCTCCAGGTGTTCGCTCGAGGAGCGGGACTCGACTCGAGGAGAATGGCTCGACTCGAGGAGCAAGGCTCGACTTGAGGAAAATGATTTGACTCGAGGAGCGAAGCTCGACTTGAGGAGAATGACTCGACTCGAGGAGCGAGGCTCGACTGCAAGGAGAATGACTCGACTCAAGGAGCGAAGCTCGACTTGAGGAGAATGACTCGACTCGAAGAGCAAGGCTCGACTTTGAGGAGAATGACTCGACTCAAGAAGCGAAGCTCGACTCGAGGAGAACGACTCGACTCGAGGAGCAAAGCTCGACTTGAGGAGAATGACTCGACTCGAGGTGCGAGGCTTGACCCGAGGAGAATGATGTTGGAATCGATCTAGGGTTTGAGAAAATAATTAACGCTTCGGTAAGCGGCGGAATTTTAAAAATTTTCTTTTACAAGTAAAACAGTTTTTACTAACCTAGACAAGTGCAAGTACATGTAATTAAAAACCAATATGAGCTAGAAGTTTACTAACCTTTCTTGAAGCTTGAACTTTGAAGAAGCTTGTGGAAAGTTTGCAACGCTCGTCTCCCCTCGCAGCACGTCTCTCTTCCTTTCCTCGGCACCTCGAGCAACGACGAAAGTTTCTATCACTAAATCACTCGAAAAGAAGGAATCAGTGAGTGGGCACTTTTAAACACTACGACTTAAGAACGAGTCTCAAAGTCGCAGAGCTAAACACTAGGTCAAGTGAGGACCTAGGTGCCAAAACAAGAAAAATCGAAAATAAACTAGAAAGAGAGAGAGAGAGAGGAGTTCGGCCAACAATGTCAAGAGAGAGAGTCTCTCAATCTCTAACTTATGTTGAATTTGAATGGAATGAAGGGAATGAGGCCTCTATTTATAGGGGAGGTTTTACCTTCAATAAGGTAGTTTCCTCTTTCATTGAATATCACATATTCATGAGCAAATATTGCTCTCCTTCCCTTAGAGTCACTCGGCCAAATAGGCTTCTAGAAGCCCTTGGATTTGTTTCCTTTTTTGTTCCATTCCTTGCTTGGCCGATTACCCTAGTGCATCTACATGCAAATTTGTTTCCTCTTTTTCTTTTGGCAAGTATCTAAATACATTTATGCACAAAATAAACTCTCTTTCCTTGGGTATTATGGGCGCCTATTCTCATCTAGAAGGAGCTTCTAGAAGCTTCTTCATTTGTTCATGACAACATGAGAAAAGCCCATTAAGAATTTTCAATAAAATTCTTATGAAATGAAATTAATTCACAAGGCCCAATAATCAAGTTATGGCCGAGTGACATTAAGTCATCAAATGAACTTGTCAAAAAATTTAATGACATTCATTTCATCATATGTCTCAAAAGACAAAAATACCCTTTTGACTATTTTCGTTCTTGTTTTGACTTAGCTTCCAATTTAACTATTCCTATCGATGTGATTCGTGACAGTGACCTCATGGACCCAAATGAACAAAGCTTGAGCTAAAAACTTGGACTCAAAAGTTCACAAACCTTTTCCAAGTTTAGCTTAATGCCAACTGACTCCACTAAAGAGCTGACACTGAAAATCTCTCGGTTCAAATGAATTTGTTTTCTACTCAAGAATTCGACCTAATTATGATGAGCGGATCCACTGAATATTATCTATGTTTACCCTTCATGAATGTCATCAGCTGGTCGAGATTTACTAAATTACCAATTTACCCTTCTAGCTGTTATTTCCTCAACTCATTTGTCGCTTGTGAATAAGTTAGAAACAATGTATTGACGAGGAGCTAACAAGTCACATTGTTTCATCCAAAAGAGTCAGGACTCAATTTGGACACTGGCCAGTTCATTTATTCACACTCCAAGGAACAAAGCATGAGGTGACATACATTGCATTTCAGCAATCTTGTACATGAATTCCATATCTATGAGAACTTCACAAAGTTACTCATGACAGACTCACAACTTAGTACTTCACCAATAGGCCTTGTTCGGAATCACATAGTGAGTCCGAACTTTGACTTTCTCAAATGAGAATACTAAGGTGTGAAATGGCATGTCTCATTTCAGGATTAAGGTAAGCATGATGCAATTCATACATAGTGACTTCGAGACATAAGAGGTTAAATGGTTTGTTCTTATATTGTCTCTAGAAGTGCACTGGTCAATTCAGTACCTTCGGAAGATACCTAGAAGAACTATAGAGTCCCCAACTCTCAATGCCTCATAACCAGACATCATAGATTCTTCTAACAATCATACTGAGGTCAATAGTCCTTTGACCCTAAGATTGCGAATATATCGTTTTAAGCAAACTACGAAGAGTTTGTTCATGCAAATCTACATTTGTCTCTTCGTAAGTTGTTGAGTTTGTTTATGGACTAAAAGACTAAGGTTTTATCATAAAGCTTCAAACAAAGAAAGAATGAATGAACGTTTCAACTTTATTAATGAATAGATAGGCAATTACAAGCAAGAGTCTTCATGAGACTTTATTACATCAAATATACAAAATAAAGACTACAACTCTTCTTGTGGGCACCATTGACAACAAACTCCCACTTGACTCAAAGAAGGTGTGTGTAGTCCTTCATGCCTAATCCCTCACGATGTTGGTCGAAGACCTTGTTCGCTAGGGCCTTGGTGAATGGATCTGCGAGGTTGTCCACCGTTGAGATCTTCTTCACTTCCACGTCTCCGCGCTGCACGATCTCTCGAATCAAATGGTATTTCCTCTCAATATGCTTAGCGCGCTTATGGCTTCTAGGTTCCTTTGAGTTAGCGACAGCCCCACTATTATCACAATAAAGGGTCATGGGCTCGTCGACGTTTGGAACAACTTCCAAATACTTAAGGAACTTTCTAAGCCATACAACCTCTTTGGATGCTTCACAAGCAGCCACATATTCTGCTTCCATTGTGGAGTCAGCAATGCAAGATTACTTAATACTTCTCCACACAACAGCTCCACCATTAAGGATGAACACAGATCCCGAAGTGGATTTCCTGGAATCCTTATCCGCTTGAAAATCGGAGTCGGTATATCCCGTCATAGTCAGGTCAGTACCTGAGTATGTAAGCATCAAGTTCCTAGTTTTTCGAAGATACTTAAGAACATGCTTAACAGCAATCCAGTGCTCGGGTCCAGGGTTGGATTGGAAACGACTAACTACGCCAACGGCGAAACAGATGTCAGGTCTAGTGCAAAGCATAGCATACATGAGGCTTCCTACGGCAGAGGCGTAAGGAATCTTCCTCATGTCTTCAATCTCTTGTGCAGTCTTGGGAGACTGGTCCTTAGAGAGTGAAACTCCATGCCTAAAGGGTGTTTGACCCCTCTTGCAGTCTTGCATCGAGAAGCGATCCATCACCTTATCAATATAAGATGCTTGAGAGAGCGACAGGGTCCGGTTTTTCCTATCTCGAAAGATTTGGATTCCCAGAATGTATGCGGCTTCTCCTAGATCCTTCATATCGAATTGCTTTGCCAGCCAGACCTTAACCTCAGATAACTTACCCACGTCATTACCAATGAGTAGTATATCATCGACATATAGTACCAGAAACACAACTTTACCTTCGTGTATTAACTTGTAAACACTAGGCTCATCTATTGACTGTTCAAAGCCAAAGCTCTTTACAGTTTCATCGAATCTAATATTCCATGACCTAGATGCTTGCTTTAGTCCATAAATGGATTTAAGCAACTCACAAACCTTGGTCTCTTGACCTTTATCCACAAAACTGTCTGGTTGAGCCATGTAAATGCGCTCGTCAAGATTGCCATTCAGAAAGGCTGTCTTGACATCCATTTGCCAGATCTCATAGTCGAGAGCTGCAGCTATGGATAGGAGTATGCGGATGGATTTAAGCATCGCGACTGGCGATAAGGTTTCTTCATACTCAATCCCTTCTTGTTGGGTATAACCCTTCGCCACAAGTCGTGCTTTGAACGTCTCGACGTTCCCATCAGGACCCCTTTTCTTCTTGTATATCCACTTACACCCTACGGGTTTAATCCCTTTAGGAAGGTCTACAAGTTTCTAGACTTTGTTGACATACATCGAGGGACGACGTGGTAGCGCCATGTAGGCGTCTTACGTGCGCCATGTAGGCGTCTTGGGTGCGCCATGTAGGCGTCTTAGGTGCGCCATGTAGGCGGCTTTGGTGCGCCATGTAGGCGTCTTAGGTGCGCCATGTAGGCGTCTTTGGTGCGTCGCGAGGGACGGCTTTGGTGCGCCATGTAGGCGGTTTTGGTGCGCCATGTAGGCGTCTTAGGTGCGCCATGTAGGCCTCTTTGATGCGTCGTGAGGGACGGCTTTAGCCTGCATCTCTGGGATGTCTTATGGCGCGCCGCGGAGGCGTCTTAGCCTGTATCTCAGGGATGTCTTACGGCGCGCCGCTGGGGCGTCTTAGCCTGCATCTCTGGGATGTCTTATGGCGCGCCGCGGAGGCGTCTTCAGCCTGCATCTCTGGGATATCTTATGGCGCGCCGCGGAGGCGTCTTCAGCCTGCATCTCTGGGATGTCTTATGGCGCGCCGCGGAGGCGTCTTCAGCCTGCATCTCTGGGATGTCTTATGGCGCTCCGCGGAGGCGTCTTCAGCCTACATCTCTGGGATGTCTTAAGGCGCGCTGCGGAAGCGTCTTCAGCCTGCATCTCTTGGATGACTTATGGCGCGCCGCGGAGGCGTCTTTAGCCTGCACCTCATGGATGTCTTACGTCGCGCCGCGGAGGCGTCTTAGTCGAACGCTCGTTCCCGTTTATGTTCGGGTGTTTTGTTCTGGTGGAGCGTACTTTCTTTTTGTGGAGCGTACTTTCTTGAGGATTTTGAGTGTACTTGCCATTGCCTATGTCACTAGCCCCCCGAGTTTTTGGGTTTACGATCGTATTTTGATGACTGAAAATCTTTGATAAAGTGGATTTTGAAAGAAAAACCTCGAACTTTATTAATATTACAAAAATTTGAAATCCTAAAACATTGGCTCGTAGGCCTTATTGAATGTTGGAAAGCAAAGAAATAAAATGGGGGGAAGCGCTGGCTACTAGTAGTACTGCCTCATGTGTTCCGCATTCCACAGGCGACAGATCGGTGTTTCGTCTGTGTATTCGATATAGTAGGTCATGTCATGTATGACTTGGCAGACGTTGTGGGGTCCCTCCCTGCTTGGGATGAGGACGCTGGCACCTTGCACTTGGGTGTCATGCAGAGGTCTTCGTGGATTTCGCGGAGGACCTTGGTCGACTCGACGCTATCTCTGAATTGGGAGATCGCGTTAACCGTCTTTCTAGCGGTCTTTCCATCGATTCCTTGGAGGTAGCATATTCTGGCTTGGGATTGGTCTCCAGCCATGATGCCGATTCCATCCTCGGTAGGGAACTTCACCAGTAGGTGGTATGTTGAAGTAATGGCCCTTAGTCGGTTCACCGTAGGTCGCCCAATGATTACATTGTAGGGCGACTCTTGATCAACCACTAGGAATGGGACCATGTGAACGACTTCAATACCTCCGGGAGTTCCGAAGGTGACCGGCAGATCAATGATGCCTTGGTCATGACTCTCTCCCCAGTGAACCCGAATAGAGGCGTTTGGGTTGGAGTTGGGCGTAGCCCCCCGAGCTTCATGCGCTCTAGGGTGGACTTGAAAATTATGTCGGCAGCACTGCCGTTGTCGATGAGAACTCTTTTCACCAAGTTATTAGCCACTTGGGCTTTGAGCACTATCGCCTCATTGTGCGGATGCACAACTCGCTTGGCTTCTTCGTTGGTGAAGTACATCGTCTCGTGGGGCACGGACGGAGGTTCTTCATACGTAAGGTTGACGTGCATAGCAGCGTCTTCTTGAGCCACGGTCCTAAGGAATTTCTTCCGTTGTCGGGCTGAATCTCCATCTTGTGGACCTCCCAATATAGTGGTCACCACGTGGAGTTGTGGATTGGCGTTGGCAGTAGCCGCGGTTCAGTCGGCAGAAACGGCTGTTCCTCCTCCTTTGCCAGACTATTGTCTGTTCGTGGTGGGGCCCGCAGTGCTAATCATGTGTAACACGAACTCTTTTAACTCACCCCGTTGGATCAGTGCCTCGATCTGCCTTTTAAGACTATAGCATTCGGAAGTCGAGTGACCGTATTCTTGATGGAACTCGCAATATTCAGATCGATCACGAGTCGCGGGATCTTAGCTCATTGCAGCCGGGGGAGTGAACTTGTCACGTGCCAAAGCCAGGATCCGCTCTGGCGGCGTGTTCAATGGCGTGAACGACGAGTAGCCCTTAAAGTCTTCCGCAAGTCGCGGCTTTTGGGGCATCGGAGGTCGGCTATTAGAACTCTGACCCCCTCTGTTTCGTCTTTTACGGGAGTGGCCTTGCTCGTTGCTAGGCTCATCTCGGCGGTGAGGGCTTTGATTATTGCCCTTGCGGCCATCGAGGTAATCTTCGACTCCCATGAAGGTCTTTTCTCGAGTCATTAACTCGGCCATAGTAGAAGGGACACGGCCGACGATGGATTTAAGGAAGTCACTTGTGCGCAAGCCTTCAATGATGGCAGTGATTGCGTCTTTGTCGTCAAAGCGGTCAACTTTATTCGATTCTTCAGTGAATCGGGCGAGGTATCGTCTAAGAGACTCGCCATTCTCTTGCCTGATTGACCACAGGTACATCTTGGTCTTCTTTTGGACCATAGATGTTGCGAAGCGTGCTAGGAACATGTCTTTCAGGTCTTTGAACGATCGGATGCTTCCCGGCCTTAAGTTCTTGAACCACTCGAAGCCGGGTCCGGCGAGGGAAAGACTAAAAGCTTGGCACATGGCACCGGGAGCGACACCCTGCATCGTCATCCAGGTTTCATAGTGCTGGATATGGTAAGCGGGATCCGCTTTTCCATCGTAGGGAGAGAGGTTCGGGAGTTTGAAATTTCCCGTACATACCTCGGCCAATATCTGAGCCGTGAAAGGCGAGGACTTCTCCTCAACGACCCCATAGGCACTTCCGCCTATTCCGTGTTCTCGGAGATCTCGTACTTCATTTCGAAGATTGTGGATCATTGTGATCACATCGAGACCGGTAGTCGGAGTAACTCCCTGTTCGGGAGCAGTTAACTGCCGCCTTTCATTAGACCCTTGACCCGTGCGGCGGTTCCCGTTAGTTGGGGCTGCTACGGGGATGTTTGGCCGAGAGCTTAGTCGCTCTCTTAGGTCATCGCCACGCTCGATGCGTCGAGCAGTGAGATGGTCCCTAAGATCAGGGCTTGTTGTACGGGGGCGCAGGCTTCGTCTGCGACAGCGTGCTCTCCGCGTGCCCTGACTTTCCGCAACGTTCTCCCTTTGTCCTAGTCGGTCGAGGGCCGAACATTGGGAATTTCCCTCTTGAGAAGCTGTCGGCGCGTCACCTGTCCGGGGTTGGGGATTCAATGGTCCGACTTCAAACACGGCGGGGAGTCCCCCGTCCTTCGTGAGAGAAGTCTCGATATCCTCCGAATCACCAGTACCCTCGTAATCAGGGTCGCGGTCGTGGCTTTCCTCGTTGAGGTTGTCAGGATCCCCGTTGGGGATTACCGTGTCATGCGCGGGTTGCTTCACAGCCAGTTGGCTGTTGTACCTCGCGTTCTTCGCCTTTAGTTGGCGCATATTCTCCTCCAACTCCATGATGCGGTCGTCCGTGCTATCTGGAGATGGAGATGGTGAGCGGGTCGAGCTCTCTTTATTGAGCGACTCTTCGTTACCATGCGCTCGGGAGCGCAAGAAATATTTTTTAGTCCCAGTGACGTTATCGGGGTTGTTAACGCCCTCAGAACGTACGGGTGGTTGACTACTCATATTTTCTCAAGTTCGAGAAAGTTGAGTTTGTAGAAGAAAAGAAGAAGATGAACAGAAGGGATTTCGGGCTGAACATGTCGGGAAGTCCCCTCCTTCTAGCGCCAAAATGTTGTCGCACGAAAATGAACAACTATTGAAAACCTCGGGCGGTTCGATCCAAGGCCGGACCAAGTGATCGCACCCGGGCCAAAAGTGTGAACTCGATAGTCTCGAGCTAAGTTTTCTCCGATCAACCCGCCTCTCATGAGAGGTAGGGGGTGAGGAGGAGGTGTGACCGTGCCTTGGGTGTCGGCTGCCTACGTACCCGTGTGTGGGATCAGGTCAGAACGTAGTTCAAGCGCGTGGGACGCAGTGTGATGCGCGGAGCCTTGGTGGAGAAGCGTGCTCAACGAAGGAGACGAGGCGCGGAGGAGTCCTCGGCGACGTCTCAGAACTTCGGAGATCGTGTATGCGAGAGAGAATGTGTGTTTTCTCTCTTTTGGAGACGTGGAAGACTCTAAGTCAAGAGTTCCTTGTTGTGGCAGAGATTCCGGACGCGTAGGCGATTCGTAGTTGGAAATGCCGGACGCGTAGGCGATTTCTTGTCAGAAATGGTGGACGCGTCTAGGGTGCTAGACGCGTAGGCGATTTTCAGTCGAACACCGTTAGAGCACTCGTGGGCTCAAGATTAATCGTTCGATCAAGAGAGGCGGCACTCGGGAGTCCCCGGAAAGCGCTTCAGAATCTCTGAGAACGAGAAATCGAGGAGAATCTGCTTCAGGCCAAGGATGGCATCCAGAGAAGCAGAGAGAAGTCTCAAGTTCCTTGAGAAATAATGGGATGACTTTCCCCTCAATGAGAGGGGGTATTTATAGGTGTTTGAGGGCCTTAGAAGGCTTCTTTTTCGTCCATGTGGGACTAGGGGCGCGCGTGCCGTCAATTGGAGGCGCACGACGCGCGCGGCGCACAAAGCGCGGCGCACGGCGCGTGCGGCGCACAAAGCGCGGCGCGCGGCGCGCAGGTCACCGGGCGCGGCGCGGGACGCGCGGCGCCGGATGCGCGGCGCATGGAGCGCGCGGCGCGGGCGTGTCTTGGCGCGGCGCGCGGTCTGCCTGGCGCGGCGCGCGGTGAGGGCTGCGCGGTGCGCAGCCGGCGCACTGCTTGCTGTGCCTGGTCGGCCGGCGCGACGTGCTGCGTGCGCGGTTTCCCCGAGGGGTGTGCGGTGCATGGGCCGTCTTGTCGGACTCTTGTGTGGTCCTTACGGGTCTTAGATACCATGCTTGCCACGCGAAATATAAAGGTCTCTACTCGACGAGAGTGGCTCGACTCGAGGAGACTGACTCAAGGCTCGACTCGAGGAGACTGACTCAAGGCTCAACTCGAGGAGCGAAGCTCGACTCGAGGAGACTGAATGAAGTCTCAACTCGAGGAGCGTGGCTCAACTCAGGGAGCCGACTCAAGTCTCAACTCGAGGGGCTAGGCTCGACTCAAGGAGTCAAGAGTTTGGGCGAGGGCTTGAAGACTTGCCGCTCTTCAGGACCTCCGACCTGACCATCGGCCCTTTGAGTGACGTGCCTTCTTGGCGTCTCGGGTTTTCCGAAAACGACTGACAACACAAGCAACATTAGTAGTGGTGATAGTTGAAACTTGTAAGAGAAATTAGAAATAATGTGAATGAAATAAAATATAAAAGGAACTGTACAGAAAAGCTGAAAAAGAGGTGGGATGTTTTTTGAGAGTTGACTGTGTTTTATATGTCTCCACCAATTTATATGTCCGAATAGATGGGAATAATGCTATAGGGAATGAATATAAAACACATTATTCTGCTCTTTTTAGCTAGCATCATGTCTCCCCCCATATATATATATATATATATATATATATATATATATATATATATATATATATATATATATATATAATTTCCAATCTAAAAAAAAAGGGTTAGATAATCTTGATCTGCATATAAGTCATTGTCAGGGCCGGCCTAAACTTTAGGCTAGCTAGACAATTTTCTCAGATTAATGTTGTAATTTTGCTAAAAAAAACGCTTATTTTTATCAGGTTAATGTTGTGATACCAATGCTCTCGAAGTTTTAAATAAATAAAAAAATGTCTTCTTGGATGAGATCTTTTTATTTCATGAGAGTCTTCTCTATCGTATCCCTTCTTCTACTTCATATATAAAAGACATCATGTCCAACCAATTATATATTGACAGATACCAAAAGAACCAATTATGAAATTATAAACATGCCACATGATTGCATAATGCATATTATTGAATTTTTAATAAGTAACATGCTATTTTCTTTCCACAGGTTATTTTGGTAAGAATAAAATATATACATATGGATATGAAATGATTTACAATTACAATTTCCTATATCAATTTAAGGCTTTGTGATGAATTTTGAAACGTGTATGGTAAGATGAGATACCAAAAATATATGTACATTAGGATACCACCAAAGACTAATTTTTTTTTTTATGAGACACTTAATTTAAATACCCATTTAAATTAGGGACAATATATTATTTAGATCTTTATGGTTACAAATTATTATAATTATTAATTTAATATATCATTATTTCTTAATCATTTATTTTAAAGGCATTTATTTAGCTCCGGTCATCACTAGAACAAATAAAAGCATCCGGTGCGACGATTATCGACCAAATGCCTTAAAAGTCGCACCTAATAATTTATTATGTGCGACTTTAGGTGCGGCAAGTCCGTCGCTAAAGGTATTAGATGCGACATGTCGCACCTAAAGATGTCCATATTAGGTGCGACACTATCCGGTGCGACATGTCGCACCGAATACCCAATCTATTTTGCTGCCAAAATTCTTGAAATTGGCAGGTGATTACATATCGAGTGTGACATGTCGGACCGAATAATCTTCCATTTTAATTAAAAAAATTTACAAATTTATATATTAGAAAATTAAATCAAAATTAATCTATAATTAAATAAAAATTAATTAACAAAATTCTAAATTAGAAATAATATTTTGTAAATAGAATTCTTAATTAAAAATACAAATCCAGTCTAATAAAAACGAGAAAGTTAATTCCTAATTTTTTTTCTATACAACTTATCGATAGTAGAATTTCGTCTACCAAATAAGTTGGCAGAACTTCGGGAACAGCTTCCTCGTCCTCGTCTGCCGCTGCCTGACGCGCTGTCGCTCGTTCCACTGCTTTCATAAGGACGGTCTCGCAAGAAATTCATAAAAACAGGGCGTAGAACCTGGTGTCTGCTGATCTGTGCCACCTGGTTGCGGTGCAGGCGGAGGTTGGGGAGTCGTGGAAGGTGATCTGTTGTCGCATCTCATGCAGCTCGGCTTGTTAGGCATCCATCTGAGCTCACATCTCACTAACCAATGGATTGGTCTGAGATGACGAACTTGACGAGCCTTTATCTAGCGCTTGGGCCACACTCAGCGATGACCTTGGGATCGAAAGCCCTATCCCGACTTCCCAGTCTCTGCGTACTCCTAAAACTTCGCGCATCGCGTACATCTCTGCATCTTCTTGGGATATCACGGTGTTTTGCTCCTCCGCTTGTCGCAAAATATCTATAGTCCTGGCGGTGACTTGATCCTTCACAAAAAAAAAACCACAAAAACTTAGAATAATTTAAGTAATTAAATATAGTAAATAAAACAAATAACTTATAAATTGCGACTTCGCGAAGTCCGTCGTCCACGATCCCTTAGCGTCATCGTGTTTTTCTGACCATATCGCTAAAGCCGAGCCCATACTCCCATCTTCCTTTTGCTGTAATTTTTCCACGTTAAAATATGAATCAAATATATATTGCATATTAATATTAAGCGACTTACGTTTCTCGAGCGATGACAAAACAAACTAAGTGACCCTTGTCTCGCCTTCGTCTTCTTCTTCTTTGAATTTTCCCAGTTGCGGACAGACTTTGCATGCGAGACATAAATTCATTAAATTCAATATTCAGAAATTCAAATAACCCTAAGAAGTTCAACTCATAATTTATGCTCTGGCGAGTTGAACGTCTCTATTGCCTTCATCCAGGCTTCCTGGTTATAGCCATCAGGAGTTTCGTTTTAGCGAGATCCTTACTCCCGCAAAACGTCTTGAAGAAGAGCAGCGGCAATCTCGACTTCTGGCAACGGCGCATCCTCTTCGCATCGTGAATGATAGCCATATCAATCTCGTTGCGAATAGGACCTGCTGACACAAGCTCGCCACTCTCGGGATGAGCGTAAACGAAGCGGTACTCGTTATGAATCGAGCTCATAAGAGCCACCACACTCCGAGCAGGCACGTGATTCCAGTCAGAGAGGTCGATTGGAATGGTACTCTTGATCAGGTTTCCTATGCGATTTTGGAACGTCCCGATTAATGGATTTTGCTCCCTGACATCTTGGGAGAACGTCTGCTGTGTCTCCTGTGTCAGAACGTCCCGATCATGTCGGGGCTGGGCTGAGGGCGGTTTAGCAGCGGCAAGTCAGGGCTGGGCCGAGGGCGGGCCGGGGCGGGTTGGGCGGCGGCGGGGGGCGAGGGCAGGAGGCGTATGGCAGCGTTGGAGCGGGAGACGTATGTTGGAATTGATCTAGGGTTTAAGAAAAAGTTTAACGCTTCGTTAAGCGGCGGAATTTTAAAAATTTTCTTTTTCAAGTAAAACAGTTTTTACTAACCTAGACAAAGAGCAAGCACATGTAAATAAAAACTAATATGAGCATAGAAGTTTACTAACCTGTTTAGACGCTTGAACGTTGAGAAGCTTTTGGAAAAAGGTTGCAACGTTCGTCTCCCCTCGCAGCACGTCTCTCTTCCTTCCTCGGCAACTCGAGCAACCACGAAAGTTTCTATC
Organism: Urtica dioica subsp. dioica; assembly: GCF_054948205.1. NCBI lineage: Eukaryota > Viridiplantae > Streptophyta > Magnoliopsida > Rosales > Urticaceae > Urtica > Urtica dioica. The sequence goes on from NC_142756.1 coordinate 50,058,853, forward strand.
ACTAAATCACTCGAGAGAAAAGGAATTAGTGTGTGGGCACTTTTAAACACTACGACTTAAGAACGAGTCTTGAAGTCGCAGAGCTAAACACTAGGTCAAATGAGGACCTAGGTGCCAAAACAATAAAACTAAATTGAATAGAGAGAGAGAGGAGTTCGGCCACAAGGTCTAGAGAGAGAGTCTCTCAATCTCTAACTTATGTGGAATGAATAGAATGAGAGGAATGAGGGTCCTATTTATAGGAGAAGGGTTGGCCTTGGAAAGAAGTAGTTTCCTCTTATTTTCCAAGCCTTTATGAGGAAATATTATTTCCCCCTTTTCCCTTGCTTTGCACATCCAACATAGGCTTCAATAAGCCTTGGATTTGTTTCCTCATTTAGTCTTTGCTCTCTCCTTGCTTCATTTGGCCGAAATTCTAGTTTCCTCATAGAGGAAATTTGTTTCCTCTTTTTCTGTTGGCAAGTATCTTGATACATTCATGCACAAAATAATCTCTCTTTCTTTGGGTATGTTGGGCGCCTAAGTCCTTCTAGAAAGGGCTTCTAGAAGCTTTTCCATTTGTTCATGACAACATGAAAAAGGCCCATTAAGAATCTTCAATAAAATTCTTATGAAATGAAATTAATCCACAAGGCCCAATTAAACTTACTTGGCCGAGTGATGTTAAGTCATCAAATGACCTTGTCAAAATATTTATTGACATTCATTTCATCCTATTTCTCAAAAGACAAAAATACCCTTTTGACAATTTTCGAAAAACTTGTCTCGTTTTTGTTTTGGCTTAGCTTCCAATTTAACTATTCCTACTCGATGTGATTCGTGACAGTGACCTCATGGATCCAAATGAACAAAGCTTGAGCTAAACACTTGGACTCAAAAGTTCACAAACTTTTTCCAAGTTTAGCTTAATGTCAACTGACTCCACTAAAGAATTGACACTGAAAATCTCTCGGTTCAAATGAATCTATTTTCTACTCAAGAATTCAACCTAATTGTAATGAGTGGATCCACAGAATATTATGAGTGTTTACCCTTCATGAATATCATCAGCTAGTCGGGATTTACAAAATTACCATTTTACCCTTCTAGCTGTTATTTCCTCAACTCCTTTGTCGCTTGTGAATAAGTTAGAAACAATGTATTGACGAGGAGCTAACAAGTCACATTGTTTCATCCAAAAGACTCAAGACTCAATTTGGACATTGGCCAATTCATTTATTCAAACTCCAAGGAACAAAGCATGAGGTGATATACATTGCATTTCAGCAATCTTGTACATGAATTCCATATCTATGAGATCTTCACAAAGTTACTCATGACAATCTCACAACTTAGTACTTCACCAATAGGCCTTGTTTGGAATCACATAGTGAGTCCGAACTCTGACTTTCTCAAATGAGAATACGTAAGGTGTGAAATGGCATGTCTCATTTCAGGATTAAGGTAAGCACGATGCAATTCATACGTAGTGACTTCGAGACATAAGAGGTTAAATGGTTTGTTCTTATCTTGTCTCTAGAAGTGCACTGGTCAATTCAGTACCTTCGGAAGATACCTAGAAGAACTATAGAGTCTCCAACTCTCAATGCCTCATAACCAGACATCATAGATTCTTCTAACAATCATACTGAGGTCAATAGTCCTTTGATCCTTAGATTGCGAATATATCGTTTTAAGCAAACTACGAAGAGTTTGTTCATGCAAATCTACATTTGTCTCTTCGCAAGTTGTTAAGTTTGTTTATGAACTAAAGACTAATGTTTTATCATAAAGCTTCAAACAGACAAGGGAGAGTGAATGAACGTTTCAACTTTTTATTAATGAATAAGCAATTACAAGCAAGAGTCTTCATGAGACTTTATTATATCAAATGTACAATATAAGATGTGTGTAGTCCTTCATGCCTAATCCCTCTCGTTGTTGGTCGAAGACCTTGTTCACTAGGGTCTTTGTGAATGGATCTACTAGGTTGTCCACCGTTGAGATCTTCTTCACTTCCACGTCTCCACGCTGCACGATCTCTCGAGTCAAATGGTATTTCCTCTCAATATGTTTAGAGCGCTTATGGCTTCGAGGTTCCTTTGAGTTAGCGACAGCCCCACTATTATCACAATAAAGGGTCATGGGCTCGTCGACGTTTGGAACAACTTCCAAACACTTAAGGAATTTTCTAAGCCATACAGCCTCTTTAGATGCTTCACAAGCAGCCACATATTCTTCTTCTATTGGGGAGTCAGCAATGCAAGATTGCTTAACACTCCTCCACACAACAGCTCCACTGTTAAGGATGAACACAGATCCCGAAGTGGATTTCCTGGAATCCTTATCCGCTTGAAAATCGGAGTCGGTATATCCTGTCATAGTCATGTCAGTACCTGAGTATGTAAGCATCAAGTTCCTAGTTCTTCGAAGATACTTAAGAACATGCTTAACAGCAATCCAGTGCTCGAGTCCAGGGTTGGATTGGAAACGGCTAACTACGCCAAGAGCGAAACAGATGTCAGGTCTAGTGCAAAGCATAGCATACGTGAGGCTTCCTACGGCAGAGGCGTAAGGAATCTTCCTCATATCTTCAATCTCTTGTGCAGTCTTGGGAGACTGGTCCTTAGAGAGTGAAACTCCATGCCTAAAGGGTGTTTGGCCCTTCTTGGAGTCTTGCATCGAGAAGCGATCCATTACCTTATCAATATAAGATGCTTGAGAGAGCGACAATGTCCGGTTTTTCCTATCTCGAAATATTTGGATCCCCAGAATGTACGCGTCTTCTCCTAGATCCTTCATATCGAATTGCTTTGCCAGGCAGACCTTAACCTCAGATAACTTACCCACGTCATTACCAATGAGTAGTATAGCATCGACATATAGTACCAGAAACACAATTTTGCCTTCGTGTATTAAATTGTAAACACAAGGCTCATCTATTGACTGTTCAAAGCCGAAGCTCTTTACAGTTTCATCGAATCTAATATTCCATGACCTAGATGCTTTCTTTAATCCATAAATGGACTTAAGCAACTCACAAACCTTGGTCTCTTGACCTACTTCCACGAAACCGTCTGGCTGAGCCATGTAAATGCGCTCGTCAAGATTGCCATTCAGGAAGGCTGTCTTGACATCCATTTGCCAGATCTCATAGTCGAGAGCTGCAGCTATGGATAGGAGTATGCGGATGGATATAAGCATCGCGACTGGCGAGAAGGTTTCTTCATAGTCAATGCCTTCTTGTTGGGTATAACCCTTCGCCACAAGTCGTGCTTTGAACGTCTCGACGTTCCCATCAAAACCCCTTTTCTTCTTGTATACCCACTTACACCCTACGGGTTTAATCCCTTTAGGAAGGTCTACAAGTTCCCAGACTTTGTTGACATACATCGAGTGCATCTCAACTTTCATGGCGTCAAGCCAAAGGTTTGATTCAGAACAAGCCATCGCTTGGCTATAGGAAACAGGATCATCCATGTCAGAGACGGCTACGAGAGAATCTCCATAAGACATGTACCTGTTAGGCTTTTGAGTAGCCCTCCCACTACGTCGAAGTATTACTTGACGAGATTCTGATGAGTTAGGTTGTGTTTCAGTTGGGGTAAGAACAGTTCTTACAGATGAGGTAGAAGCTTCCTCACCCAACTTTTCTTCAAGCACAATTTTGCTTCTAGATTTTGCATCTTTCACAAAGTCCTCCTCAAGGAAACGAGCATTCGTGCTAACGAAAGTCTTATCGTCCTCGGAAGGAAGGAGGGAGTGATGAGTAACTCATCATTGATCTAACCATCTCCATAAGAGTTCGGTTCCTTCTTTCTGACACTCCGTTTTGTTGAGGTGTGCCAGGTGCGGTAAGCTGAGAAGCGATACCTTCTTCTTTAAGAAAGTCATCGAACTCTCCAGACATATACTCACCACCTCGATCAGATCGAAGGGTTTTGATCACTTTGCCAGTTTTCTTTTCCACTAAAGCCCTAAAGACCTTAAATACGTTAAAGGTCTCGGATTTGTGTTTGAGCCAATAGACAAAACCATATCGCGAGTAATCATCGGTGAAGGTAACGAAGTATTAGTATCCTCCACGTGCCTGTTGGCTGAGCGGACCACATACATCAGAATGTACTAGTTCCAGCAACTCAGTGGCTCTTCGACCCTTATCGGAGAAAGGTCGCTTAGTCATTTTTCCTTCTATGCAGGATTCACAAGTAGGTAGTGAACCTATTGCAGCGGTTTGGAGTGGACCGTCTCTCACAAGTCTCTTAATCCTATCTAGACTGATATGACCAAGTCTTAAGTGCCATAGGTATGTTGATTTTGTTAGATCGGAGGATTCAGAAAGTTTGATCCTCTTTGGCTCCCTAATTAGATCATTATCTATTTCGGTGTCTAAAAGAGAAGGTTGAGTGGGATAGATGTAGAAAAGAGCATTCTTCATACATGCATCAGTGACAAAAGAATTATCAGGAAATGAAATACGAATTCCATTCTTAATGAACTTTAAACAATAATCTTGCTCAAGAAGACGAGCAACGGATATTAAGTTCTTCCCAAAGGTAGGAACAAAATAAACATTATTCAAGTTTAAAGTGCGGTCTTCAAAAGACAGCGTCACGGATCCCACAGCCTTCGCAGACACCAGGCTCCCATCACCCCATTTGAAACAGAACTCGCCTTCCTCTAAGCTTTTGGTTTTCTTGAAACCATTCAAGGAACAAAAAATATGGTTAGTAGCAGCGGAGTCAAGAATCCACGTTGATACATTATCAGCTACTAAGCATGCTTCGGTAACTAGTACAATATTATGTTCCTATGCTTTGAGATAGGCAGGACAGTTCTTTTTATCGGCCTTGTGAGGTCTCTTCTCAGTTCCAGAGGCGGAGGCTTTTTGCTCAGTAGCATGTGCCTCTCCTTGATTCCTCTTTCTCTTAGTGAGACCTACAGCAGTGTGAAGTTCCATCATAAGCTTGGTAACAGTGTACTCTAGCTTGTTTATGGAGTAGTTCGTCTTTGAGGTATCAAGAGATGCGGGGAGAGTTTCTAAGATCATTTCTATGACATTCTTCCCATCAGTCTCAGATCCTAGGATTTCTATTTTATTCAGAAAACTAATGATCAGTATCATAAAGTCTCTAACAGGAGTCCTAGCCTTCATATGATAGTCCATAAACTGTCGGACTGCTTGTTGCCTTGCCTGACGCCTTTGCCCTCCAAACATCTCAAGGAGATTGTAGAGCATGTCGGCGGCAGTCTCGATGTCACGATGTTGCTTTTTTTAGCATATTGTTCATAGATGCTAAGATATAGCACCTCACAATCTCATCGGATCGAAGTCAGGCCGCTAAGGCGTCATTGTCCTCTTGAGTCGAAACATCATTCGTCAGAAGAGGACATGGGGTGGTGAGTACCCATTCGTGCTTGTTAATGGTAAGGATGATATCGAGGTTAAGTTTCGAATCTACGTAGTTTTTATTTTCGAGTTTGTTCGAGGAAATGATGAAAGAGAGAGAGTTGGGAGACATTTTGCCTATAAAAGTTGAAACAAGTTTATGATTAGTCTTTGGTTTAGGATTTAAGTTTGTTTAAGACTTGATAAAATCCAAAGGTGTTATAAACCAAACGATAATTTACTCCCTCAAGAGAAGGCCGCAAAAAATCTCAATTTATAAGTAAATGACACATCATTAATGCTTAGCCAAGATGTCAATAAATCAATTTTGACTAGCCACCTTTTAAATTGGTTTGATCACTCACATCCTTTCGCAGAGCCTCAAGGGAGGATTACTAGGGATTGAGCCTAAGTGTGCAACCAACCACTTAGTCCAAAAGGTCAACTTTGAAAAACAATCCCCCAGGGGAGGCCTTGTCATCATCGTCTCACTCTCGGACGTAGCTCATTGAGCAATGATCGAAGCAAAAATGCCTTGGAGTACTCCCATTTAAGAGAGGGTCGCAAGAGCGGCTCTTAGGCCCATGTTAATTGCTTCTTTCATTAGTGTTGGGGATCGTGGGTTACAAACAACAAGTATAACCCTCCCACTTAGTTTTTGGAGTTGGTACATCGACTCTTATAAGTTCCGAAACGGTTTTCCTAGTTAAAGAGCGACAGAGCGGACAACTAGAAGAGAATCCTAGATTTTCATATTCAGAGCAGTGTTAGTGCATAAAGGCACAAGGGACATACTCGGATCTTTTCCTATTTTCTATTTCGGGAAAGTGCATGAGGGAAGTGTGAACTTCAACTCACTCGAACACTTGAAAGTTTGAGATTACACAACTTTTAATTTTTCGGCTTGTCTACAAGGAGACCTCCCACTCAAATTTTCAAGAGATATAGATTTTGAACATATGTGATATAGATATAGTTTTGAAAACATTTTGAAAACTTATTTGATTTGGATGACAAAATATTTTCAAGTTTGAAAACGAAAACAGTTTTTCAAGATTCAAACTAGTTTTGTAAAAAAAATTCAGTTTCAATTAAACTTTCAAAAATCAAAACATATTAATCTTACACATCATGTTTATAATCTTATGAAAAACATTTTTGCTCAAGAAAATTTTCTCATTAGAGTTCTATAACTCATGGTAGTGGGGCTGAAAATCCGGAATTCTAAAAAACTGGACTTTCGGAACAGTCGTGCACCTCGGAGTAAAATCACCATAACTGGCGGCTCCGATGTCCTTTTGACCTGATACCGGTGGCATTAGACAGAGGACAGACAGAGATTTAATTTGATTTAAGAATCATTAAATTTCGATTTTTGAGCAGAGAGTTATGCCACTTTTACTGCGGGTTTTACTGCAGCTCGAAGAAAAAGAAATAATTAAAGTTCTGTCTTTTTAGGTGCGAAAAAAAAATCGAGTGTAACGGAACGTTTTATGAAGTTGTTAAAGCCTTTATTTGTGTTTTATTAGCAAGGTAATAACATGGTATAAAATAAATAACAACAAGCATAAAACGATTCAAGTAAATAAAAGAAACTAGCAAGACAATATAACTAGTCACAAAATTTACTCGAAATTTTCTCAAACTTAAAAACACGTTTTTCAATATAAAACATTAAAAAAAATTAGAACTGATTCTAATGTGTTTTAATAACATCCCAAACTCATACAAAAATAACATTATTTTTAATTTAAAGGCATGAGCAACAAATTAAAAAAAATGTAAGAAAACGATTCTAACTTGTCACAAAATTAGTAAACTTTCGAAAACGATTTTCAAGCTCATAATTTTAAATACATGTACATGCATATCTTTGACCATAGCTCTGATACCATTTGTTGGAATTGATCTAGGGTTTAAGAAAAAGTTTAACGCTTCGTTAAGCGGCGGAATTTTTAAAATTTTATTTTTCAAGTAAAACAGTTTTTACTAACCTAGACAAAGAGCAAGCACATGTAAATAAAAATTAATATGAGCATAGACGTTTACTAACCTTTTTAGACGCTTGAAGGTTGAGAAGCTTTTGAAAAAAGGTTGCAACGTTCGTCTCCCCTCGCAGCACGTCTCTCTTCCTTCCTCGGCAACTCGAGCAACCACGAAAGTTTCTATCACTAAATCACTCGAGAGAAAAGGAATTAGTGTGTGGGCACTTTTAAACAGTACGACTTAAGAACGAGTCTTGAAGTCGCAGAGCTAAACACTAGGTCAAATGAGGACCTAGGTGCCAAAACAATAAAACGAAATTGAATAGAGAGAGAGAGAGAGGAGTTCGGCCACAAGGTCTAGAGAGAGAGTCTCTCAATCTCTAACTTATGTGGAATGAATAGAATGAGAGGAATGAGGGTCCTATTTATAGGAGAAGGGTTGACCTTGGAAAGAAGTAGTTTCCTCTTATTTTCCAAGCCTTTATGAGGAAATATTATTTCCCCTTTTTCCCTTGCTTTGCATGTCCAACATAGGCTTCAATAAGCCTTGGATTTGTTTCCTCATTTAGTCTTTGCTCTCTCCTTACTTCATTTGGCCGAAATTCTAGTTTCCTCATAGAGGAAATTTGTTTACTCTTTTTCTTTTGGCAAGTATCTTGATACATTCATGCACAAAATAATCTCTCTTTTTCTTTTGGCAAGTATCTTGATACATTCGTGGAAGGTGATCTGTTGTCGCATCTCATGCAGCTCGGCTTGTTAGGCATCCATCTGAGCTCGCATCTCACTAACCAATGGATTGGTCTGAGATGACGAACTTGACGAGCCTTTATCTAGCGCTTGGGCCACACTCAGCGATGACCTTGGGATCGAAAGCCCTATCCCGACTTCCCAGTCTCTGCGTACTCCTAAAACTTCGCGCATCGCGTACATCTCTGCATCTTCTTGGGATATCACGGTGTTTTGCTCCTCCGCTTGTCGCAAAATATCTATAGTCCTGGCGGTGACTTGATCCTTCACAAAAAAAAACCACAAAAACTTAGAATAATTTAAGTAATTAAATATAGTAAATAAAACAAATAACTTATAAATTGCGACTTCGCAAAGTCCGTCGTCCACGATCCCTTAGCGTCATCGTGTTTTTCTGACCATATCGCTAAAGCCGAGCCCATACTCCCATCTTCCTTTTGCTGTAATTTTTCCACGTTAAAATATGAATCAAATATATATTGCATATTAATATTAAGCGACTTACGTTTCTCGAGCGATGACAAAACAAACTAAGTAACCCTTGTCTCGCCTTCGTCTTCTTCTTCTTTGAATTTTCCCAGTTGCGGACAGACTTTGCATGCGAGACATAAATTCATTAAATTCAATATTCAGAAATTCAAATAACCCTAAGAAGTTCAACTCATAATTTATGCTCTGGCGAGTTGAACGTCTCTATTGCCTTCATCCAGGCTTCCTGGTTATAGCCATCAGGAGTTTCGTTTTAGCGAGATCCTTACTCCCGCAAAACGTCTTGAAGAAGAGCAGCGGCAATCTCGACTTCTGGCAACGGCGCATCCTCTTCGCATCGTGAATGATAGCCATATCAATCTCGTTGCGAATAGGACCTGCTGACACAAGCTCGCCACTCTCGGGATGAGCGTAAACGAAGCGGTACTCGTTATGAATCGAGCTCATAAGAGCCACCACACTCCGAGCAGGCACGTGATTCCAGTCAGAGAGGTCGATTGGAATGGTACTCTTGATCAGGTTTCCTATGCGATTTTGGAACGTCCCGATTAATGGATTTTGCTCCCTGACGTCTTGGGAGAACGTCTGATGTGTCTGCTGTGTCAGAACGTCCCGATCATGTCGGGGCTGGGCTGAGGGCGGTTTAGCAGCGGCAAGTCAGGGCTGGGCCGAGGGCGGGCCGGGGCGGGTTGGGCGGCGGCGGGGGGCGAGGGCAGGAGGCGTATGGCAGCGTTGGAGCGGGAGACGTATGTTGGAATTGATCTAGGGTTTAAGAAAAAGTTTAACGCTTCGTTAAGCGGCGGAATTTTAAAAATTTTCTTTTTCAAGTAAAACAGTTTTTACTAACCTAGACAAAGAGCAAGCACATGTAAATAAAAACTAATATGAGCATAGAAGTTTACTAACCTTTTTAGACGCTTGAACGTTGAGAAGCTTTTGGAAAAAGGTTGCAACGTTCGTCTCCCCTCGCAGCACGTCTCTCTTCCTTCCTCGGCAACTCGAGCAACCACGAAAGTTTCTATCACTAAATCACTCGAGAGAAAAGGAATTAGTGTGTGGGCACTTTTAAACACTACGACTTAAGAACGAGTCTTGAAGTCGCAGAGCTAAACACTAGGTCAAATGAGGACCTAGGTGCCAAAACAATAAAACTAAATTGAATAGAGAGAGAGAGGAGTTCGGCCACAAGGTCTAGAGAGAGAGTCTCTCAATCTCTAACTTATGTGGAATGAATAGAATGAGAGGAATGAGGGTCCTATTTATAGGAGAAGGGTTGGCCTTGGAAATAAGTAGTTTCCTCTTATTTTCCAAGCCTTTATGAGGAAATATTATTTCCCCCTTTTCCCTTGCTTTGCACGTCCAACATAGGCTTCAATAAGCCTTGGATTTGTTTCCTCATTTAGTCTTTGCTCTCTCCTTGCTTCATTTGGCCGAAATTCTAGTTTCCTCATAGAGGAAATTTGTTTCCTCTTTTTCTGTTGGCAAGTATCTTGATACATTCATGCACAAAATAATCTCTCTTTCTTTGGGTATGTTGGGCGCCTAAGTCCTTCTAGAAAGGGCTTCTAGAAGCTTTTCCATTTGTTCATGACAACATGAAAAAGGCCCATTAAGAATTTTCAATAAAATTCTTATGAAATGAAATTAATCCACAAGGCCCAATTAAACTTACTTGACCTTGTGATGTTAAGTCATCAAATGACCTTGTCAAAATATTTATTGACATTCATTTCATCCTATTTCTCAAAAGACAAAAATACCCTTTTGACAATTTTCGAAAAACTTGTCTCGTTTTTGTTTTGGCTTAGCTTCCAATTTAACTATTCCTACTCGATGTGATTCGTGACAGTGACCTCATGGATCCAAATGAACAAAGCTTGAGCTAAACACTTGGACTCAAAAGTTCACAAACTTTTTCCAAGTTTAGCTTAATGTCAACTGACTCCACTAAAGAGTTGACACTGAAAATCTATCGGTTCAAATGAATCTATTTTCTACTCAAGAATTCAACCTAATTGTAATGAGTGGATCCACAGAATATTATCAGTGTTTACCCTTCATGAATATCATCAGTTAGTCGGGATTTACAAAATTACCATTTTACCCTTCTAGCTATTATTTCCTCAACTCCTTTGTCGCTTGTGAATAAGTTAGAAACAATGTATTGACGAGGAGCTAACAAGTCACATTGTTTCATCCAAAAGAGTCAAGACTCAATTTGGACATTGGCCAGTTCATTTATTCAAACTCCAAGGAACAAAGCATGAGGTGATATACATTGCATTTCAGCAATCTTGTACATGAATTCCATATCTATGAGATCTTCACAAAGTTACTCATGACAATCTCACAAATTAGTACTTCACCAATAGGCCTTGTTCGGAATCACATAGTGAGTCCGAACTCTGACTTTCTCAAATGAGAATACGTAAGGTGTGAAATGGCATGTCTCATTTCAGGATTAAGGTAAGCATGATGCAATTCATACGTAGTGACTTTGAGACATAAGAGGTTAAATGGTTTGTTCTTATCTTGTCTCTAGAAGTGCACTGGTCAATTCAGTACCTTCGGAAGATACCTAGAAGAACTATAGAGTCTCCAACTCTCAATGCCTCATAACTAGACATCATAGATTATTCTAACAATCATACTGAGGTCAATAGTCCTTTGACCCTTAGATTGCGAATATATCGTTTTAAGCAAACTACGAAGAGTTTGTTCATGCAAATCTACATTTGTCTCTTCGCAAGTTGTTAAGTTTGTTTATGGACTAAAGACTAATGTTTTATCATAAAGCTTCAAACAGACAAGGAAGAGTGAATGAACGTTTCAACTTTTTATTAATGAATAAGCAATTACAAGCAAAAGTCTTCATGAGACTTTATTACATCAAATGTACAATATAAAGATTACAACTCTTCTTGTGGGCACCATTGACAACAACGTATGTTGAAGGCGGGCCGGGGCGGGTTGGGCAGGCCAAGCGGTTTGGGCGGCGGTGGCAATAAATCTGGGCGGCCTTCTTGAAGGAGCAGGATGGAGGACGCTGAGAAATGAGAGGGAGGCGCCGACACGGTTCTTGGCGGCGACGACTGGGCAGAGGACGGTACGCGGGTGGGGGGAGGGGGGAGGCCTCGCTGATCGGAGCGCTGGTCGGAGCAGAGAGAGGGAGTGAGATTAATTGAGAGAGATGGTGAGACAGAGAGAGAGAGAGAGAGAGAGAGAGAGAGAGAGAGAGAGTGGAGACGTATCGGAGGGGGGATGGTCGCCGGAGACTGGCTGAGGGGACGTCTTGGGTCGGAGAAAGAGAGTCAGATTGAGAGAGGAAGAGAGACAGAGCGAGAGAGGAGGACGGCGGCGTGGGGGGTTGCGCCGAGGTCGAGCTCGCCGGAGTTGCAGAGAGAGACGGGGCGGGGCTGGGCAAAGAGGTAGAGAGAGAGAAGGCTCGGACAAGGAAGAAGAAGGCTCGGGTTTTTATAACACCCTAAACCTATTGGGTGCGACACTGTCGCACCTAATATTCATATTCGGTGAGACATGTCGCACCTAATCTCGCACCGAATATGAAATCACATATCCAAAAAATTTCGGGGGGATTTGTCTGACCGGTTTAAATTTTAAAACCTTTAGGTGCGTCATTCGTTCCACCTAAAGATACTAGGTGCGACGATTTAATATTAGGTGCGACACTGTCGCACCGAATACCACTAAACATAAGCGAAATTTTTAGTCATCTGGATGAGTATCCGGTGCGACATGTCACACCTAATACCCTTCCGCACCAAAAATGTGAATTTGTAGTAGTGCATGATCATGAATTTTAGGAATATATATATATATATATATATATATATATATATATATATATATATATGTAGCCGAAAGGAATACTCTCAATTTTACACACACGGTCATCCTCAGTGACAGATCTACATGGGGTTTACGTGACCCCCGATCAATTTTTTTATTTTATTTTTTTACATTTTTAGTTCATTTTTTTTTACAAAAATTTAAAAAATTACCCTAAAAGTTTACAAGTTATACCCACTTGAGATTTATTTTTCAAATTAGCCCCCCCGATTTTTTAATGGATGTTTTTTTTTTATCAGGAAAAGTCCCGACCTGTTGCTTTTCTATACCGGAGATTATCTCCGTCGTGAAATGAGTGTTTGTTATTTTTACTTTCAACGACGGAAGTTGATTTCCGTCGTGGAAAGTAGTGTTTTCAAAACGGGAACGTCGGAAAGGAGTGCTGTCGTGGAAAAATAATGCTTTTGCTAGATTTCTTTGCTACAAAAACTTTATACAAGTCAATGCTCTGTGACAAACAATTCAATACTATGCAAGACTGAGGAGATACGTTGTGGCAGGCAAACTAATCTATAAAAGGTAAGACCAATGTATTCAAAAACACAATATTATTTTCCCTGTAACGTAATATTATGTAATGGTTTACTTAATGTACTGTTGAAATGACTAATCACGTGGACATGTTTTTGTAAATGGACATCTTGTGCCCCAAAAATAAATTTTTAATTTTTTTTTTTTTTTACAAAACCAATTAGAATCTTACATGGTGACACTGACTTTGTATGGATTATGACGTTATATCACTAAATGCATTGGTTTCGTTTTATTACCTTTTTTTTTTTTTTTTTTTGCTCTGAACTTTCGTTTCATCACCTTATTTTTCTGTGTAAGGGTCAAGTACTAAAGCGAGCCAGTCTACCTAATTAACCTTTTGTTAATCATACATACATTAAACTCTTCATTATTTGCCAAGCGTGTTTATACTTTATTTATGTTCCTACTTTCATATAATTAACATTTTGAAATGAAATCACGAAGTCACTTGATTTCCATGACTTAAAATGCTTTTATTAAAGAGTTAAATGCCTTATTATATAGATATACATACTAATTATTTTATTTCTTCTTATTGTGTACATGGATGTGGACTAGTTCAAGAACCTTATGCATCATACTATAGGAGTTATATATGCCATTGTCTTTAGCACTGGGATTGCGTGAGAATACAAAGTATAACTCTAAAACCTTGCTTGCCCACAAATGATTATCATTGTCGGAGGTATATACATGTGGTATATGTATTTATTTATACAACAAAAAAATTAGAAAAATAACCAACTTAAACGTTTGATATTGCTAAATAGCCAAGGTTTGGTAAATATTAAGTAAATAGCCATATATGATGACGTGGTTTAATATGGCAGTGGCTATTTACTTAATATTTACGTTTGTAAATATATAAAAATGACTATTTACCTACTATTTACCAAACTTTGGCTATTTAGCAATTCTCAACGTTTAAGTTGGCTATTTTGCTAAATTACTCTTTATACAAAGTATGCAAATATAGTAAGATAATGTCATAGTGGAGCATTTTAGTATAGTAGCGAATACTTGGGAATGGGTTTAAAATCTCATTAACAACAAAAAACTTCTAACGTAAGTTCTATTTAACATAAAGTACAATTTTATTAGATAACCTTCTGCTTCTTCTTTTAATTAATGATGGTTGGAGTCATCAACTTAGTCCGTGCAGATACTCGGCTATTTTCGTGTTTGTGCTTAGATTTTCATCAAGTATGTGTGCTTGTTTGATTATGTACGCTTTATTCGGCTCGTACGTAGCTCTTGTTTTTCTTCGGTGTAAAATAATTTGATAGTTTCTATAAGTTAGAGATGAGCTGTGATAAATTTTGGTCTAAATCCTCCCAGATTAGAAGGTAAGAAAAATGTATGAAGAGAACATATTATTAATTGAGTGTTAGATTATGAGGTGTGTTAAACACTGATGCGTGTTCTTATGAGCTCAAATTCAATTTTCTTACTAAAAATTAGAGTATAGCTATAAATAATGGCACTCGATTAATTAATTTCGTGAAAAATAACTAAATGAAAAAAACTTTATTGAATTTGAGGTTTTGAGAAGTTTAAAATTAATTAAGTCACATAAAAAAAAAAAGCACGGCAAATGGATCATTGTGACAATAATTTTAATATATGCAACATTCACAAAATCAATACACGCAATAATCTTCGTAATTTTATTATAATAATTCATTATGACATCGTGCCGATAAAATCACATACTTGTTAAACATCATAAAGAACACGCGTCCTAGATTTAGTTCAACAACATAATATTTAGAAAGCAACTTAAGCGGAACAATAAAGATTCAACACACATGATCTTTATCAATTCCAATTTCCTGAACACTCACGAAAATCACAACTCTAGACGTGCTGAATTAATAAAATTCAAAATACAAACAACTGAAAATACAACAAGTCTAAGTTTAGAATATTATTTCATGCCACATAGTTTAAGTTAGCCTTAACTGTTTAAAAATGGGTTTTCTAGGTATATATTTATATTAAAACTCAAGTTTTGTCATATAGTCAATGTTTGGTAAATTTTAAATAAATAGACACGAGATTTTATTAATAAATTCAAAAATACATTAATAGTTGTAAATATTCGTTAATAATTGCAAATAACCATTAGACTTCAAGACATAAATGAAATGCTAAAAACGCTCAAACAATACAACATCACCATAGTGGTTATTTATTTAAAATTTTCAAAAAAGTTAGCTTTTTATCAAATTTCTAACTTTTAATGGCTTAGTTACTCAATTATTTGTTGAAAGAATTAGCAAGAGATCAGAATAATGAAGAAAAAAATTATATAGATCTAAAAAGTAATAACATTGATTATATAAAATTCTGAATCAATGGAATGAAAGACAAAAGCTCTATAAAAAATGCAACTGCTTCGTTACAAAACCAATAGTTACCAAAAAGTAGTCTGACCAGTGAAAGACTTGAAAAACCCATATGCTATTGCTGATAGTAAGTCTGCGCATCTATGCAACCTTTTTGTAACTGAATGCCAAGGCCTTAGAAACACTAATACCCTAACAAATTTTGCACGACTACGTGAAATGTGCCTATGCAAAGCCCAAATAGCTTAAATGGCCAGCGAATGTAACAAATCCCATACGGGCTTCTTCTTCGTCTTGGCTTTGTGAAAGCCCAATTGATACTGGACCGGACTTTAGATTTCTTATGATCTTAACTAGTTCATTTCTTTTCTTTGAATTCTTTAAGGGAAATGGCATCAGGTAGTAGTCTTTTTGATACTTTTGACCAAAATGTTGTGGTCATTGTTTTTGGACAAAAATACTAACTAACCATGTGAGAAAAGTCTTAAGTGCCCTTTGATTTTTTATTTTGTTCATTTCCATCAAACTTCCTCTCAGCTGTCTCTCTCCTCGTTCATTGTTTCAGAGCTCTCTCTCTCTCCTCGTTCATTGTTTCAGAGCTCTATCTCTCTCCTCGTTCATTGTTTCAAAGCTCTCTCTTTCTCCTCTTTTTTCTTCTCTCGTTCATTTAAGGTTAAAAAAAAGCTTGCCTTTTTTCTGTTTGTCATCGCCAGTGGTTTGTCCGTCGTCGTCATCGCCGAAGAGGTAGACTTTATCTCTTCATGTTAGCGAACGAAATCTGAGAATTTATGGGTGGGTTTCGTTCGTGTTTGTTTTTTGGTATGAATTTCGTTGTTGACGTACGGGTTTTGTGTTTCGTTCGTGTTTATTTCTGGGTTTCATGTTTATGGGTTTCATTCGTGTTTCTGAGTTTCATATTTATGGGTTCGTTCGTGTGTTTGGGTAAAAAATGGTTTTTTTTCATTATTATTGTCGGAGCTGACATACAAGTCTACAATTTCATTTATTGTAGACTTCTATGTCTACAATAAATGAAGTTGTAGACTTCATGTTTGCGAATGAAATCTGCGAATTTCTGGGTGGGTTTCGTTCGTGTTTGTTTTTTGGTATGAGTTTTATTGTTGACGTACGGGTTTCGTGTTTCGTTCGTGTTTATTTCTGGGTTTCATGTTTATGGGTTTCATTCGTGTTTCTGGGTTTCATATTTATAGGTTCGTTCGTGTGTTTGGGTAAAAAAATGGTTTTTTTTTTGTATTGTCGGAGTTGACATACAAGTTTACAACGTCTGAAATTGTAGACATACAAGTCTACAACTTCATTTATTGTAGACATAGAAGTCTACAATAAATGAAATTGTAGACCTGTATGTCTACAATAAATGAAATTGTAGACTTGTATGTCAGCTCCGACAATAAAAAAAAAACCATTTAAGAGTTCCTCCAATCCTTTCTCGGTCGATATCTTGGTTCGGCGGTCTCCTCTGGCTCAGCGGATGTTCTCAGGCTCGTCGGAGCTTCGTCAAAAGCTTCTCTGATGGCTTTTCCTTGGTCTGGATTCGGTGGAGCTCGCGTCTCCTTTGTCTCAGCCGAGTCACGCGGCGAAGAAAAGAGAGGCTCGGAGCTCGCGATTCTCCTCTTTCCGGTCGGAGTTCACGCGAAGATTGGCTCGGACTGGATTGAGCTCGGAGTCGTGCCTCGAAGGCATAAGACGGCTCGCGACAGAGCGGGTTTTGGCCGGATTTCACCAGAAATTTAGGAGAGAGAGAGAGAGAGAGAGAGCGGGAATGTAGAGAGAGACTGGGGAGAATTTTGTTTTTTTATTATCAATTTATTAGTTTTCACGTGTGTGTGTGGTGTGAGTATATTTACAAAAGGGCAAAATTGTACTTCCTCAGCTGACCAACTACTATTCTTGTCCAAAACATGAATTTCCATATTTTGGTCCAAATTATGAAAAGTGGTAGTACTTAGGGCCATTTCCCATTCTTTAATGAGAAATGGAGGGATCTATTAGTCTTTATAACCCATTTTTCATTCTAAACCAAAATGCTAGTTTGGCCATTTCTATTAGTAAATCTTTGACAGACAATATTTTGTAATCATTTTTACCCTCTTGAAAATCTTTTGGGATATTCTCTACTCTTGGACTAAAATATATGAAATTTTTTCAATTTTTTTCTTATTTATTAAAAAAAGGCACGACTAGGACCATCTAAGGAGAGAATTATTTTTTTCTTCTGAGTCTACCCTTATCTCATTTATATAATTATTTTTCATTAATATATTTTCTTTTTTTTATGTGTAATGACCATTATAATCTAACTTTTTCCTTTTATATTGAATAAATTATATTTTAATAATTCAATCTCTACTTAGATTTGACCTTCCGCTGAATGAGAGGGTCAAAGACGGTTATTGTTAAGGGACGGAGAACGAATTTAATAGAATGAAAGAGAGATTATGAAACTAATTAAATCAAAACTCTACCGAAATTTCAGCAGAGTTTCCCCTATAATACTGATAAACCAAAAACCTGCAAACATGTTTAAAAAAAAGATACAAACCATCCAGAACTATCATATTAATAACAATTGTAAATCCTAAACCAAGCTTCCGTGGCTCGGTGCAATACATATTACAATTAACTTAATTTAACTCATTTATAATTATAATAACGTGAAATTAAATCTTATACTACCTAAACATGTTACTTTATTTAAATCACAATTAAATTAATCAAACTACCTAAACATGTTACTTAGCTATTTTTAACATGTAAAATTACAATTAACTTAAACTAATTAATCATATTCTAAGCATATTTTAAATTAAGTGAAATTAAAATACTTCATTTGCAATTAATAATTATTAAACTAAACTAACATTACTTATTACTAATTATTAATTATAATTAAAGCTAATTATATTTATACTTCTAATTATATCTACTTACTTTCAACAAATACATAAAACTTACCTCAAACGCTAAGATTTCGGAAAGCTTCGGTGACTTCGACGACGAGGAGGGGTGGCCAGTGTGGCGAGGAGGGGTGGCCGTCGGCGAAGAGGGTGCGCGCTGTGGCTATCGGCGAGGATGGGATGAGGTCATCGGCGGCGATGGGCTGGAGCGTCGGGCTGTCTCGTCCGGTAGCCATCGTCGAAGAGGGCGCGCTGGTCGAGGGCGGGAGTGAGAAAGAGAGAGGGATGAGAGAAAGAGTGAGAAAGAGAGTGAGAGAGAGAGAGAGAGAGAGAGAGAGAGAGAGAGAGAGACTTACAATGGACGGCGGTGACGGGTGAGTGGCGCTGGTTGAGGGCAAGGAAGAGGGGCTGGTCGCGGGCGGGGGGCGAGGGGCGAGGGTAGGGGACGAGGGGCGAGTGCGGGCCGTGTGGGGGACAAGGGGCGAGCACGGGCCGGGCGGGGGGTGAGGGGCGAGCACAGGCTGGGCGGGGGGTGAGAGGCAGTGGGCGAGCGGCGAGGGGCGAGCACGGACGGCGACGCTGGGTCGCGGCCGGGCGGGCGGCGGCGCTCGATCGCGGGCAAGAGAGAGTCATGTGAGGTGAAAAGAGAAAAAAAAAGCAGAGGAGGAAGAAGGAGGCCTGATGGGTTATAAATACCCTAATCTTTCCAGGTGCGACAATGTCGCACCTGCACCTGTTGGGCTTATTTAGTGCGACATGTCGTACCGGAAGGTATTTGCTGCGATAATGTCGCACCGAAAAGTAAATTCCACAATGAAAAATATTCAGAGGGATTTAAAGCCCGTTTAAAATTTTTGAAATTTTTAGATGCGACAAAGTCGTACCGAAAAGTATCACCAGATACCACTTAAATTTAGCGAAAACTTTAGTTTTTCGGAATGGTTTCCGGTGCCACATGTCGCACCTAATACCCGCTTAGGTGCGACAAGACGCACCTAATACCCTTTCGCACCACGAAACTTAATTCGTAGTAGTGTCATCATATACCAATAATAAACTGAATTGTTTGTTTAATGGTTTATAGTTTAAAAATAAGGCACTATATAGTTAGCATTCTTTAGATGTTAAAATTGAATTTTGGCCAGTATTTGGTTAATAATTAAAAATTGGCTCCTCAAATCATTAACTTATTGAAAATAAAAAAAATATCATTTGATCAATTTTTAATTTAAATATAATTAAATAGATATAAAAAAGAAAATATATGATTAATTATTAACTATACGCAGTTTAGAAAAAAAAACAGTATCGCAGAAATTTTTTAACAATCATAATTATACGTTATTTCACTAGTACAAAATATAGCATCAGGTGCGACTTTTGTCGCACCTGAAAGCACCATAGTCGCACCTGAAAGTGTCATCAGGTGCGACTTTAGATGCGACAAAGTCGCATCTGAAAGTCCGCAACTGATGTCGCACCTGAAAGTCATCACTATCAGGTGCGACTTGTCGCACCAAAAGTCGCACCTAAATATACTCATAAATCAGATATTAAAGAGGGATATATAGTCTCAGATGCGACTAGCCGCACCTGATAGTAATTCCCCACCTAATACTTTGGCGGGTTACAGTACAATCAGATGCGACTAGTCGCATCTGATACTTTATTTAGTAGTATTTAGTAGCGATACTATGAAATTTAGTAAAACACAAATGTAACTAGAGATACTATAAAACCAAAAAATTTAGTAGCAAGAACCATTTGGTAAAAATACACATATTTTTTATATTTCCAACATATACCACGTAGATATTGATTATGTGTAGCTTCACAAATAAAATATGAAATTTCTCTATATATGTTGCTTACCTTTAAACACTATCTGCCTTGAAAATCCGAATCTAGAGTTAAATACTCTAATGATCACACAAAACACAAATGTTACCAATACGATTACACTAAATTTATTTGATGTAATTAAAAATACATCAAATATTTCAGAATTTTTAATTATTTTATATTTTAAATATTTTGTGAAACAAATTTAAATTAATTCATTTTCAATCAAACTTTATTTTTTCTATAATTATCTTTTATTGTAATTATTCATTGAGTACGTTTGCTTATAGCATTAATTAATTTGATCACTAATATATCTTCATATTTATGTTTATTTTACTTTTTAATGTTATTTTATCTGGGCTCTCAACAAATTTATTGTATTATCTCTGTTGATGTCCGATTTGGTCACGGGGACAATCACAAGACTATATTAGATTAGTTTAGTATGTACTTATATTAAGTCGATCTCAAGAATTCATCTTATAGGAACTGCAACAAAGCTGAATGAGTTAAACTAAATAACAGAGATTAAAGAATAACGAAATAAGTAATTATATTGCAAGTTGATCGAACTTAGCATACCTGAGTTCGAGCTCGACGAACTGAGGAGTTACGAGCTCAACAAAGTTTCAGTATAAATTCGAAATGAGTTAACATAGTGTTAACATAAAGAAATCACGTGCTCACCTAATATTTGTATATTTATAGCTGAGATTGTTTTCGTTCTGCCATCGATCTAGTGGACAGGTGGTCGATCTGGAGGACTCTGAGGTGCCAAGTGCATGCTGACTTGAGCTGGAGTGACGAGAAGATAGGCTAGAGACCGCTTCTTCCGAGCTGATAGCGTGATGGTTTAGACTTGGTCTTGGAGGATAGTTGATTCCACTTTAGCGGATTGAGCTTGGTGGGCTTGGGCCCATGGCGACGTAGATTGCTCTTGACGAACTGGGTTTGGAGTCTGGCTGATTCTGTTTGCCGATCTCGAGCTTCTTGGGTCTGGGCCTAACTGAATATATTAGGTGGTGAGGTTGATTTCTACACCCACAATTAGTCCCTTAGTATATTTAATAAATTTTTTTTATTAAATAAACTAATTTGAATTGATTGGGAGTTGATTTCGGAGCAATTTTTTGCTCCACTATTGAAATTTGAGTCTGAGTTAGGCACTTGAGTGGTTCTGAACACATGTCGCGTTGTCTTTGTGGCAGAGGACATGTGTAAGCATCAACGTAAGCGTCTCTTTAGAGCAACTCCAATGGTTTAGCATAAGGACTTGCTAGTAAATTATAAAAGATTGGAGCTAATAGCTTCACCATTGGAGCATGATTTGACTATTGGCTTAGTAGAGCAAAGTAGCTCTAATTAGCAAATTAGCTCTAGCAAAAGCAATGGACCCCACATTCATTTGAACCAATGAGAATTAAGTAAAAATTTAATGAAATGTTATTTATATGTGTGATACATAGAGCAAAGAGAAAGAGATTGGCTTAACCATTGGAGATGATTGAATGAGTTGTAGTTTGAAAAACCTAGGTGGCATATTAAGCTAACGTTACTCTTAGTTTCTTTGACGTAGTCTGTGAGATCCCTACTTTAGTGGATAATTATCACTGATTGACGTGATTGGCTCGTCAATAAATAAACAAGAGGGAAAAGAGTATTTGAGTTTACTATTCTATTTTACAGCATTTGGAGGCTTTTTACAGGTCAGATTTTAATTTTAGTTCTCTCTCTCATATCGCTCTCTAAATTTTTTCTCTCTAAAGTCCTTGGAAATTTTTCTCAGCTCATCCCGAAGTTAGGCCACTAGTGAGTTCGCAATTTCGGAAAGTTACTTGTCCGTATCATTCCGACTCGGGTTTCTCTTGAATTTCTGAGTCTTTTCTCGAATATCTTTCAAATTTCTTGAGCTCGACCCAAATTTCCTCTGAACATTTTGAGTTCAGCTCGAGTTTTTGGTGAATCTTCTGGGTTTAAAAATAATTATGATACGACCCCGGAAAAACCTGATAAATTAAATGAGGTTTCACAAGATCTTAGATCTCTGTTAACTGTCACTAAACAGGATATAGAGCGGTGCTTCAAAGAATTCGACATTCCTCAAGAGGTTTGTCTCACCTTTCCAGGTCCGAAGTCAACGACGGCGACCCTCGCCAAGGGGTTTTGTTGTATTTATGAAATATTTGTCAAAGAATGGCATCGTTTGGCATAGCTTTGTTTTAAAAAAAAACGCTTTTAGATTCAGTTTTTGGAAAAAACTGTTTTTTTTTAAACTGACAGGTGTTTGGTAAGCTGTTTATAAAACAATTGTTGCTGGTAATAAAAGCTGATTTTGCGTTTGGTAAAATAAATATATTATAGTAAAAAGACTAAAATAGACATAAAATAAATATTTAGCAGTGCTACGGATAATCACGTGAGGATATTAAAGTAATTTTATATGAAATACAAAAACGCTTTTTCTAAAAGCTAAGATTCGTAGCTTTTGTGACTCATGTACAATTTTTAAAATCGCTTTTGAAATTTTTTCTAAAAACTGTTTTACCAAACAGTAATATTGCAGTTTGGTTTTTGCTAACAGCAAAAACAGGCTTAGAAAAACTGTGCCAAACACGCCCAATATGGGCTCAAATTTCTCATCCCACACCTTCTATTCGAATACCTAGACTCTCTTCAGATATCACTACCACAAATGTGTTCGAATTGTCTTAGGGCGATCTTCGGACTGGTGACCTTAGCCAAGGAGAAGAAAGTCGACCTGACAGTGATCGATTTAGCTCGGCTCGGTTATGTAAAAAAAAACTCTAAACACTCTCCCACCACCTTTTATCTTGCTAGGGCTCTGAGGCATAGTGTTATAGAGGACCTCCCAAAGATACCCATTAGGGAAGACGGTATTTTTATTTTAGAAATCAACGAACATTCTGTAGGTTCTTACCATCAGAGGCTCAAGACAGTGGAGGTATCGAGACCCGGTAATTTGGGGCCAAGCTAGCTTTCTCTAGATAACCCCATTCGTTTGGTCTTACTAATTCCTTTTTTTTTCTTAACTAAGCTTGAAGCACCAACGCCAAACGAAGCCTTCAACGACAAGCTTGCCGAACTCCGAAGTGGTTGCTGCGACTTGCCTTCCTTCAAGCCATCCCGATTTTTCACCGCAGGTCTTTGGCCGAGGTCGAACCAAATCCGACCCTCTCAATTTGGTAAGTGCTATCCAACTTAAAAGCAATAAGAATTTATTTTTATTATTAATAATTTTTTGAAATTTGCGTGTCTACTGGAAGACATCGCGATGAATCACATGGACGATGAGATCAACTACATGGACGAGAAGAAGAGGGCCAATTTGGCCAAGAAGGAGGCTCAAAACAACTCGTAAGTCTAGGTCGATGAGGGCTCTGCTCCCCCAAAGAAGGCCTCGTAGGCGGTGATGGTCGAGAATGAGGAAGCAGCTCGGATTTTGAGCCCGCCCACTTCATTGGGAGGTAATTTAGACAACGAAAAATGGCCGCTCCCAAAGCCACGATGCCGACGATTCCGTCAAAGATTATGGTGAAGAGGAAGATTTCTCCACTGGGATCAAGCTCGAGGACGGAGGTCGTTTCCACGGCAAAGAAATCTAAGGGAAAAAGGCCCAAGTCTCCTTAAGGCAAAGTGGTAGAGGTGAAGGGAAGAAGAAGAATAAGAATAAGAAGAAGAAGAAGAGAGAAAAGGAAGAAGTCGATGAGAGGAAAGGGAACAAAGAAAAGAAGAAGAAAGATGAAGGAAATAAAGGAGATGAGGAGAAAAAGATGGGTGAAGAGAAGAAAGGCATGACGACTTTTGCAATCGGAACTAATCCTGCCAAGCTCGCCTCTATAGACGTCATCTCTTCAAAGCAGGTCGAATCCAAGGGCGGCTCGATGACCTCATATGAGCCTTCCTCATTTGGCCCCAATATGGCGTGGAGTTTGAGGTCGAATTGAGTCATGATTCACTTCGATCGCGATAATGGCTTGTTTGAGGGCCCGAGCTCGTCTACCTTTCTGCTTCGCCAGGTTCGTTATCCCACTACGCCTCTTGGCAATGTGAGATCGCCGAAGTGTTGGAATAGATCTAGGATTAAGACAAGATTATCACTTCTAGCAAGCGGTGGAATATAAAAATTTCTTTAGAGATTTTACTACCTAGACAAAGTGCATGAGCATATAATTTAAAATTTAAAACTATTATGAGTTTTCACTCGGTACCAACCTCGTAAGAAGATCGAGCATTGAGAAGCCTTTGGAAAAGTTGAATCGCTCGTCTCCCCACTAAGCTCGTCTCCTTCGTGTCTTCTTGAACATGAGTAATCACAATAGTTTCTACCACTAGAGTCTTTCGAGTTTGGTTATGATTTAGTGTGTGGGCACTTTTAAACACTATGACTCAAGAACTTGTCTTTGAGCCAAAGAGCTAAAACTAAACGCTAGGTCTAATGAGGACCTAGGTGACAAAACAAAAGAGCAAGGAGAGAGAGATAGAGAGAGAGAGAGAGAGAGAGAGAGAGAGAGAGGCTCTCAATTTCAAACACTTGTGTGTTTGAGGTGTGATATTTATAGGAGGTTGGATTGCGTTGAAAAGGTAGTTTCCTCTTTTCTATTGAATATCACATATTCATGAACAAATCCCTTGTTTCCTCTTCTCCATTTGGGCGTGCAACATGTTTCCTCATGCCTCATGGATTTGTTTCCTCATTTGTTTTCATCCTTGTTTGCCGCCCATCACATAGCATGATGCTATGGTTTTGTTTCTTCTTTTTCTTTCGGCAAGTATCTTCATACATCAATGCAAAAAATAAACTCTCTTTCTCTCTTGATGGTGGATGGTTTTGAGCTTCTAGAACGTGCTTCTAGATGTTTCTTTATTTGTTTATGACAATATAAAAAAAAGCCCATGTAGAATTTTCATATATAATTCCATAAAATGAAATTCAATCCTCAAGCCCCAATACTCTAATGTTGGCGTGTGACTTATTTCATTGTCATAAAAAAAACTTGTTTATTGACATTCGTACCATCTTATGTCCTAATGGAAAAAATTACCTTTTAGACAATTTCCGTAAAACTTGTCTAGTTCAACATTTGAACTTGTTTTGAGTTACCTTCTAGTTTAACTAATCATACTCTAATGACTTGTGATAGTTTCCTCATGGATCCAAATGAACAAAGCTTGAGCTAGCATATTTTGACTCAAAAGTTCACAAACATTTTCCAAGTTTTAGCTTAATGTCAACTGACTCCACTAAAGAGTTGACACAGAAAATCTCTCGGTTCAAATGAATATGTTTTCTACTCAAGAATTCTACTTAATTGTGATGAGTGGATCCATTAAATATTATCTATGTTTACCCTTCATGAATATCATCAACACTACTACAAATTCACATTTCTGGTGCGTAAGGGTACTAGGTGCGACATGTCGCACCTAAATGTCGCACCTAAGCACATATTAGGTGCGACATGTCGCACCGGATACTCATCAAGATGACTAAAAATTTCGCTATTGTTTAGTGGTATTTGGTGCGACTTTGTTGCACCTAATATTAAATCGTCGCACCAAAAACCTTTCGGTGCGACTTTGTCCCACCTAATACCTAAAAGTTTTAAAATTCAAAGTTGTCAGAGAAATCCCCCCGAAATTTTTTGGATCTAGGATTTCATATTCGGTGTGACATGTCGCGCCGAATATGATTATTGGGTGGGACAAAATCGCACCCAATAGTTTTAGGGGTTATTAAACCCGAGCCTTCTTCTTCTTCCTCGTTCGAGCCTTCGCTCTCTCTACCTCTTTGCCCAGCCCCGCCCCGTCTGTCTCTACAACTCCAGGGAGCTCGACCTCGGCCTACCCCCCACGCTGCTGTCCTCCTCTCTCGCTCTGTCTCTCATTCTCTCTCAATCTGGCACTCTCTCTCTCCGGCGACCAGCCCCCTTCTGGTACGTCTCTCTCTCTCCCTATCTCTCTCTCTCTCTCTCTCTCTCTCTCTCTCTCTCTCTCTCTCTCTCTCTCTCTCTCTCTCTCTTTCTCACCCTCTCTCTCAATTAATCTCACTCCCTCTCTCTGCTCTGACCAGCGCTCTGATCCGTCCCCCTCCGCGTCGCCACCAAGAACCGCGCCGGCGCCTCCTTCCTGGCCGCCGCCGCCCATCCCGCCCCGGCCCGGCCCACCCAACCCACGTGTGAATGATTTCAGTCTCGTCGCGATACTCATCGTTGTCTCGAGGTAAAGCCTCTTTCTTCTCTATTTTGTTCAGATGCTAGAAAGTAAAGATTATGGGTTTAGACTCTCGGGATTAGGAATTGAGTCTGTGTTTTGATTTTGAATTCGATGATGATTCATGAATTATGTGGTCTAAATTTCGTGTTTGATGTGTGATAGGTGCGTAAATCACGCGGAAAACTCCTATTTTCTCGACTAAATTCGAGCTTGTTCTCGAGTATTTGTGATGTTTTTTGTGTGTTTTTGAGAGACTTATAGGATTTAGATGCCAATGAGGTATAAAGGAGGTTGTAGAGCATCACGTGAAGTAACGGAGCAATTTTGAGAAGATTCGAAGACTTTTTGCCAAGTTAGAGCTGAGAAGAAATACAGCGTCCTGTTGTGAACAATTATGAGAGTATGAAGTAAAAATTTTGGATGATCCAATACCATAATTGGATAGAGCTCTTTCTTAGCTTTCCAACACATATTTATTTGCAAGAATCGGACATCGGAACTAGGAGTTATGGCTGTTACAAAAACGGCCAAGGACTTCGCGCCGCGAGGTTCTGAAAAATGCCGAAATCGATCTCCGAGCATGAGGTGCGGAACGCGAAGTCCAACGAGATGTCAACCTTGTGGCGCGATCCTCGTACCATGCGCCGCGAGGTCCGCCGAGATAAAAAAGAGGAAACGTTGATTTGGAGTCGATCTGAGTCGTTGGATCACCTTAAATTACCCAGTCTGCTCCGAAAATTAAGAGAAACCTAAAGATTTCAACCTAGGCCTATAAATACACCTCTCAATCTCTTGTTTAGGGATCTTAGACTTTTTTTTTATTGTCTTTGTTTAGTGCTTGGGAGAGATAGAGAAAAAGAGGAGAGTCGTTCTTCATCAACTCACGCCAATTACAGTTTTATTATTCTCATTTACTCTTGAACTCCCGTATTTTAATTAACAATTGCGTTTTTAATTATGGTTTCTTATTACTATTCTCTTATTCTCCTTTTGTTTTCTCGCTACGCTATGAACTAATTCAATTAAAGACTATGGCGTAGCGGGTTTAGGATTCGGTGATGGATATGATTTAATATATTGAAGTTCAATTTTCATTCTATACTACTTTGCTTAATTCAAATCCGTTTTAATGTTTGATCGAGATTAGCTACCTTGTTCATGATTTCATGCTTCAACTTGATGCTTGAGAAAGATTAGGTTGTAATTGTTTTGGTTTGAATTACTATGATGCATTCTTAGGCTAGAGATAGCTAGGTTGTCATAGAATCGTTTAAATACTCTTGATATTAATGCATGCCATTGTTAGGAATTGAGATCGAGCGAAGATTTTCCTAATTTTGACATAGGTTGTTATTAGATGCTCGAGAGAGATTTACCAATATTATTTTGTGAGTATGATTAGCAAATAGTAGTGAGTTGATTATTGATTGTGCGTGAGATTCATGTATCCAAATCTTATTTCCTCTTTTTCTACCTCATAGACATCCAAGCTAGTCTTCATGACACCTTGGATTTGCTTCCTCATTTGTTTGTTCCTTAGTTGGCCGCCCAAAATAATTCCTTCTAGAGGAAATTTGTTTCATATTTTTCTTTTGGCAAGTATCTTCATACATCAATGCACAAAATAAACTCTTTCACACTATGGCATGCACAAATTTTAGTCCCTCTTTTTCTTGGGTTGGACGTGCAAGACTTCTAGAAGGAGCTTCTATATTTTTCTTCATTTGTTCATGACAACATAAGAAAAACCCATTAAGAATTTTCAAGTAAAATTCCATGAAATGAATTATTCCTCAAGGCCCAAATAACTTATTACGGCCGTGTGGTTTAAATCACTTGTCATCATATGACAATGTAAAAAAAACTTATTTGTTGACATTCATTTCGTCCTATGTCCAAAAAGACAAAAATACATTTTTAGATAATTTTCGTAAAACTTGTCTAGTTCTTGTTTTGACTTAGCTTCTAGTTTAACAAATCCTACTCGATATGACTTGTGACATTGACATCATAGATCAAAATGAACAAAGCTTGAGCTAACATACTTGGACTCAAAAGTTCGCAAACTTTTTCCAAGTTTGGCTTAATGTCAACTGACTCCACTAAAGAATTGACACTGAGAATCTCTCGGTTCAAATGAATTTATTTTCTACTAAAGAATTCAACTTAATTGTGGTGAGTGGATCTACTGATTATTATCCATGTTTACCCTTCATGAATATCACAGCTAGTTGAGATTTACAAAACATTTTACCCCTATAGCTGTTATTTCTTCAACTCCTTTGTCGCTTGTGAATAAGTTAGAAACAATGTATTGACGAGGAGCTAACAAGTCACATTGATTCATCCAAAAGAGTCATGACTCAATTTGGACACTGGCCAGTTCATTTATTCACACTCCAAGGAACAAAGCATGAGGTGATATACATTGCATTTTAGCAATCTTGTACTTAAATTTCATATCTATGAGAACTTCACAAAGTTACTCATGTCATTCTCACAAGTTAGTACTTCACCAATAGGCCCTGTTCAGAATCACATAGTGAGTCCGAACTCTGACTTTCTCAAATGAGAATACGTAAGCTGTGAAATGGCATGTCTCATTTCAGGATTAAGGTAAGCATGATGCAATTCATACGTAGTGACTTCGAGACATAAGAGGTTAAATGGTTTGTTCTTATTTTGTCTCTAGAAGTGCACTGGTCAATTAAGTATCTTCGAAAGATACCTAGAAGAACTATAGAGTCTCAAACTCTCAATGCCCCATAACCAGACATCATAGATTCTCCTAACAATCGTACTGAGGTCAATAGTCCTTTGATCCTTAGATTGCGAATATATCGTTTTAAGCAAACTACGAAGAGTTTGTTCATGGAAATCTACATTTGTCTCTTCGTAAGTTGTTAAGTTTGTTTATGGACTAAAGACTAGTGTTTTATCATAAAGCTTCAAACAGATAAGGAAGAATGAATGAACGTTTCGAATTTTTATTAATGAATAAGCAATTACAAGCAAGAGTCTTTGTGAGACTTCATTACATCAAATGTACAAAATAAAGACTACAACTCTTCTTGTGGGCACCATTGACAACACGAAGGGCATTACTTTGTAGCAATAAATCCCTAGATCTGTTATGAATACCGTTTTCTCTTGATCCTCCAGGTGTATCAGGATCTGGTTGTATCCTGAAAAAACCTCCATGTATGACACCATTTTATGCCATACCGTTGCTTCAACAAGTCAATCCATGTGAGCTAAAGGAAAACTATCTTTTTTGCATGCTTTGTTCAGATCGGTGAAGTCGATGCAAACGTGCCACTTTATGTTCTTTTTCTTTACTACGATTGTGTTGGCCAGCCAATATAGGTATTATACCTCTCGGATTGATCCTGTGTTCAAAAGTCACTCTACTTCATTGTTGATCACCTTGCCCCTATCTAGTCCAAGTTTCCTTATTTTCTATTTTATAGGCTTGAAGCTTAGATCGACGTTGAGTTGATGAGACGCAACTTTGATGTTTATGCCCGGCATTTCCTCGGTGGTCCATGCAAAATTTTTCTTATTTCTTTTCAAGAAGGTTATTATCTCTTGTCTTAGGCTACGTTTCTCTTCGACTTCGATCCATATGCAATGCTTAGGATTAGCGACATCGAGTTGAATCTCGGTGGTTAACTCAAGACACGGAGAATCTTGTTCTTCCAAACGTTCTTCTTTCGCCTTCGTGTCTTCCTTTTTCAACTTGTGGTTGCTCATGTAGCATATTCTCGATGCTTCGTGGCTACCGCGTATTTCCTTGATCCATTCTAGGGTTGGAAAACGAATACATTAGTGGTAAATTGATGGCACAACCTTCATGCCGTGGATCCATGGCCGTCCTTGTATTATGTTGGAACGGGCAATCGAGGACCACAAATTTGAAAATCTTGTTGATTCCGGATGTACTGACGGGAAGCTTAACTACGCCCATGGATGATGTTACCAATCAATTGAAGACAGTCAGCTTGGTGGATTCCCGTTCAATGTTGGACTCTTCGAGGTTCATTTTCTACAGAGTACTTCTAAAGATGGCGTCCACCGAGCTTCCCTCATCGACCAAGATCCGCGCCACGATGCATTTTGATACATCTAATTCAATTACTAGAGCATCATCGTGAGGTGTTACTAATCTCCTTGCTGCGCTACCTTTAGAGGTGATCAAAGATTCTTCCTGATCTCCTAGTTCGGGTGCTTGGGGAGTGTTTTTAAGCTTGCATTTGTATGCTTCGATGGAATTAATCGATTCCTTACAAAACTTTGAACCTCCTACAATGCAGTCGATTCTTGGTTTTGTCTGTCGATCAGATTCTGTATCTTCCTCATTGTCTCTTCCCCTTTTACCGGGAGAATGGTTTCCACGAGGCTGTGAGTTGAAGTCTTTCTTCTTAGGGGGGAGGTCATAAGTCGATTCCTTTCAACTCACATTTAGTGAATTTTCTAGCCAATACTTTCCTTATCATCTCGCAATTGAGGGTGGCATGTCTGTTGCTTTTGTGAAATTCACACTAAGCATCAGGATGTCGGTTCCATTTTCTATTAGAGCCTTCAGAACGATCCCTATTGTTTACATTGAATGCAAAACTAGGTTTGGTGTCGGCCTTTTTGGAGGTGCCATTACCTTTCTTGTTGTGTCCTCCTCCCTGAGATTGTGATCCTCCGAAGGTGGAATTCGCTTGAGAGGCGTTCTTGACGTTATGCTTCTCTGCCAAGATGCTTATCTCCTCTTCAGCCTTTGTGAAATTAGACGCTCGATGGATCACGTCTTCGATGGTAGATGGCATGTTAACTGTCATTTCCTCACGGATTTCAAGGATCTTAAGGCCGAATCGTTGTCGATATTTGAAATTTTTTCCATGACGCTTTTAAAGCGGTTCATGTACCTCTTGAGGGTTTCGAAGTCGGTCTGTTATGTGTTTCACAAATCAGTCATGGTTGCCTCATCTTTGACGAGCATGGAAAAGTGCTCGAGGAACTTGGTGGATTATTTCTCGAACCTTCCAATTAAGCCCTCCTCAAGTCTTGAGAACCAGTCCAGCGTGGTTCCGGTCAGGTTCTCTATGAACAATTGAAAATAGCTTGCTTCCACTTCATGCTCGTGGAGATGAGCTCGACCCATCACAATTCTGAGAGCTGTCACGTGTGACTTTGGATTAGTCGTTTCATAATATTTAGAGAGTCTGACCTTTCCAGCATCTCCTATCTTTACCTTGCTTATATTGTCAGCAGAGGGGATTCGTCCCATCTCAACAACTAAGAGATCGATCTCATGGGTCGAACTGGTTGCCGAATGCATCTTGGAGTGAACAGCTCGGAACCTTACCTCTACCAATTTGTGAATATCTTCCATTTCGGTTCGCTCGGACCTCGTGGTGCCAATCTCATTCCCCTCAGCATTCACTGTGGTGACAGTGATATTTCCACTGTAAACAGGCTGATTACGGGCTATAATGTCTGACGAGTTCGCAACTGTTCCTGAGGACATTGGAGAATGCCCATGTCAAACCGGGGCGCTCGCCGTGTCCTTCAAACTCGGCTCACCAGAAGCTCCAGCTCTTGGTGGAAACTGCTCTACTTCGAGTCGAGATATTGGTCCTCCAGGAGGTGGAGGGGGTAGCCTACTCGAGCTTGGAAGAGCCGTCGAGGTGGTGAGCCCGACCAGGGATTACATCCCGGGCTGGAATACGGGGTATGATGATCCTGCTCCAGACGGAGTGATCGGGATTCTTGAAAAATCCAAACTGGTAACGGTCGGGATGGCTTGTCCCTCACTGCTCTATCCGGATGGACGAATTGATGAGCCTGCAGTAGTGGCTTATCAACGTCGTACATGGCTTTGAGAGCGGACTGTTCGGCGGTTAGGGACTCTGAAGCAGCCCGAGCGGACCGCTGGAACTCATGGTTCTCTGCCGATCCAACGACCAGAGTTTTCAAAAGAGCTTTTGTCCCCCTGATTCAGCTCAATATGTTCATTTGTGTCGACCATGCTTTTCGAAATCGAGCTTAACTCAACTCTCCAAGGTTAGGATTTTTTATAGAATGCTTTTCCACAGACTACGCCAAATTGTTGATGTCGGATTTGATCCCTCAACAATCACAAGATTATATATATATATATATATATATATATATATATATATATATATTACGTTTAAAGTATAGTATGTACTTATATTAACTGGATATCAATAATTAGTCGTATAAGAACTGAAATAAAGCTGAATTACTGAAAGTAAATAACAGAGTTTAAAGAAGAACGAAATGAATAATTGTATTGCAAGCTGATCGAATTTAGTACCAGTGGGGCCGAGCTCGACAAACTGAGGAGTGACGAGCTCAACAAAGTTTCAATACAAATTCGAAATGAGTTAATAGTGTAATAACAAAAAGAAATCATGTGCTTATGTAAGACTTAATGTTTATAGTTGAGATTGTTGTCGTTCTGTCGTCAATCCGCTTCTTCCGAGCTGACAGCGTGATGGTTCAACATTGGTCTTGACGTATAGTTGATTCTACCTGAGCGGACTGGGCTTGGTGGACTTGGGCTTATGACGAAATGGATTGCTCTTGACGAACTGGGCCTACAGTCAGGCTGATTCTATTGGTCGATCTCGAGCTTCTTGGGCCTGGGCCCAACTGGATGTATTAAATGGTGAGGTTGATTCACCCACATTCTCCTCAGTGAATCTGATCAAATCATTAACTTTTTGACAATTATATTGCTAATTTTTATTGACGAGTATTTGTTGCAACTAGCCAATGTTCTACCTATTTTTAATGATGTAGCTCAAATTTTATTTTATTGAGAAAATAGTTCACTGGACTGCAATTTATTAAATTAACTGTTTAATTAATTTAATTAACTAAATAGATAATTTAATTAACTTCTGTCTGGTGGACTATTTTCTTAATAAAATGAAACTTGAAATATTTTTTTAAAAAGAAGACGAATTATTGGGCTACTAACCTAATTGTCTCTTTTATTCAACTTTTTTATAATTGATTTATATGTATTAATATACACAGTACTTCCGGCTAGGGTCGCCGGGGTAATTGGACCACACAAGTCTGCGTGCACCAGTTGGAGGGGTTGCTCTGCTTGGAACTTGGCTTTGATCGGAAATGGCACTCTTGCCTGCTTTGCGACCATGCAGCATTCACACAGCTGGTTGGCGTGTTCGATCTTCGGTACCCCAAAGGCCATCTCCTTTTCTCCCATCATCTTGAGCGCGTAGAAGTTTACGTGCCCAAGTCGTGCGTGCCACAACCAAGCCGGGTCTGCTAGGGACGCCATCAAGCAGACAAGTTGGCATGTCTCCAGGAGTATCTTGTACAACCTGTTTGGTGTTCTCTTCACCTTCATCAACAGGGCACCACTACTGTTCCACATCTTTAAGTACGAGCCGGCTAGCACCACTGTGTTTCCGACCTCCGTCATCTGACCAAGGCTGATGATGTTACTCTTCAGCTTCGGGATGCAGTACACCTGGGTCAATAGGCGTTGGTCTCCGTTTTTTCCCTGGAACAGGATGGATCCTTTGCCTCTGATTTCGACGTAATATTAATATTTTGTGCTTGACACGTACGTCAAATTCGGTTTAATATGTTCTACACAGGTGACTCATAACCAAATAGTACGAGTCATAAAGCGGTTTAGCTTTCTTTTTTTAAAACAAAAAAATTGTTCATTTTTTTTACCACACAAATATCTACAGCATGACAAAAATAATTTGTAAACTCTTTTTTAGCTTAAGTTATCGTTCTTCAGAAATTATGCCACTTGTTTTTTATGTTACTTTTTGTTATGCTAGAAGACAAAATATAGAGGACCAGTCTGCTTATCTACACATATATGTAGATGTAATAGATATATATATATATATATATATATATATATATATATATTTATATTTGGTGTGAAATATAATATCATATTCTTAGAGTAAAACCATAAAATGGTATTAAAAGTTTGACTGTAGTTCCTGCTCCAAAATGACACGCATTGGAGTTTGGAGATATGTAAGTCGGTTATAGCCTTTGTGTATGTACGTGGGTCTTATCGAAAAGGTTGTCTTGTAGCAATAACGTTGAAGGTAAGGATAAGTATACAAATCGGACTTTGACTAAAAATTACAATCTTAAAAGGATTCCTAGAAACTCCTGATAAGAGCACAAATAAAGACGTCCCATGGATGACCAAAACGCCAAGGCCCTCGAGTACATCGAAGACGTGACCAGCAACGCCGGCGAGGTTCAGGCGCGGGTGCTGGGCGAGATCCTCCGCCGCAGCGCCCATGCCGAGTACTTGCAACTGCACGGCCTCGCCGGCTGTGCTGACCTGGACTCCTTCAAGAAGCACGTGCCCATCGTAACCTACGAAGACCTCAAGCCCTACGTCGATCGCATCGCCAACGGAGACACTTCCGCGATCCTCTGCGCTGATCCCATATCTGAATTCTTGACTAGGTAACGCAACTCTATTGCTAACATTTATCATCTTTATTTTCTTTTATTTTTCAATATTTCATTCTCTTGTAGCTAAATCGCCGCTTCCATGTGCCACGGATATACATGGGGTGTTGGGGGGTCATGTGAGCCCCCTCAATTGTTTTTTTTGTTTTTACATTTTTAGCTCATTTTTTAAAAAAGATTTAAAAAATTACCCTAAAAGTTGATAGAGTATACATCATTAAAATTTCAGCAAAAAAAAAAAAAAAATGAAAATCCAAACCAACTATTTAAAATGAAAGCAAAATTTGCATGACTGATTAGACATCAGATTAATACGAATTAACAGATGTGTCTTATGATTCTCTACTTTTATCAACACAATTTGCTAATATATGTGTTGGTTAGTTCGGGGACGTCAGGTGGAGAGAGAAAACTAATGCCTACGACAGAAGACGAGTCGGAGAGGCGGTCACTTGTGTGCAGTCTGGTGAAGCCGATAATGAGCCAATTCATACCAGACATCGAGACTGGGAAAGGAATGTACTTCCTCTTCACAAAGGCCGAGTCCAAAACTCCGAGCGGGCACTTGGCCCGCCCCGCCCTCACCAGCTACTACAAGAGCCCTCAGTTCCTTAGTCGCCGCGACCCTTACACCAACTACACGAGCCCCAACGAGGCGATCCTCTGCCCCGACCCCCACCAGAGCATGTACGCCCACCTCCTCTGCGGCCTATGCCAGCGCTCCGAGGTCCTCCGCGTTGGTGCGGTCTTCGCCTCAGGGTTCCTCCGGGCCATCAAGTTCCTCGAGCGACACTGGGCCTCTCTGGCTGCTGACATTCGGGCCGGGACTCTAAGGCCCGAGATCGACAACCCTGCCGTGAGGGACGCCGTGGCTCGGATCCTGAGGCCCGACCCAGGCCTCGCCGACCTCGTCGAGGCCCAATGTGGTGGAGCCACGTGGCGGGGGATCATAACCCGGCTCTGGCCCAACACCAAGTACATCGACGTCATCGTGACCGGGACTATGTCTCAGTACATTCCGGCTATTGACGAGTA
Organism: Urtica dioica subsp. dioica; assembly: GCF_054948205.1. Classification (NCBI taxonomy): domain Eukaryota; kingdom Viridiplantae; phylum Streptophyta; class Magnoliopsida; order Rosales; family Urticaceae; genus Urtica; species Urtica dioica. The sequence goes on from NC_142756.1 coordinate 50,094,734, forward strand.
CAGTGGCGGGCTTCCCATAGTGTGCATAATGTACGCCTCTTCCGAGTGTTATTTCGGGCTCAATCTTGACCCGCTTTGCGAGCCTGGACGCGTGGCTTACACGCTCATTCCCACCATGGCCTACTTCGAGTTCTTGCCCGCCAGGACTGGATCTGCCGTCAAAGAGGAGTTGGTTGACCTCGTTGATGTCAAAGTTGGGGAAGAGTACGAGCTTGTCATCACCACTTATTCAGGTCAAACAGCTTGTTACCTTCTGCGTCATTCATTAGAAAGAACAACAAATTTTGATTTATCTTTTCCATTATATCTAGTTTTTTTTAAGATATATTAGGTTTATTTCTTTTAAGTTAACTATCTCAATAAATAGCTGAAAGTATTTATAATATTATTTGCAGGGCTGTACCGGTACCGGGTGGGAGACATTCTACGCGTATCGGGATTCAAGAACAAGGCACCACAATTCAACTTCATTTGCCGAAAGAACGTGGTCCTAAGCATCGACTCCGACAAGACGGACGAGGTGGAGCTCCACCGTGCCGTGACCGAGGCCGCACAGAAACACCTGCGCCCACATGGCGCCGCTCTGGCCGAGTACACTGCTCTCGCCGACACCTCCACGATCCCCGGCCACTACGTCCTCTTCTGGGAACTCACAGAGCCACGTGTCCCTCCATCGGTGCTCCGTGATTGCTGCCTCGCCGTCGAAGAGTCGCTCAACAGTGTGTACCGCCAGTGCCGCGCCAGCGACAACTCCATTGGCCCGCTCGAGATCAGGGTGGTCGAGAACGGCACGTTCGATGCCCTCATGGACCACGCGCTCGCAAACGGTGCGTCGATCAGTCAGTACAAAGCCCCGAGGTGCGTCAAGGATTCGCAGATTGTACGGCTCTTGAATTCCAGGGTGGTCGAGAGTTATTTCAGTCCCGCGTGTCCCAGTTGGGCTCCGGGTAATAAGCTGTAGTACAGTAAAAGGTTAAAATAATGGATTCTTTCAAAATAAAATAAAAAAATCCAGCACCTGTAACTTGCCCCAGGAAGTTTAAACTAGTAAGTTCTTAAATGCATCCAAGCAACTTATTCCATTAAATTTTAACATATTATAACACGTTTGTCGCCTTTTGAAAACATTTAATTTCGACATTTAAAAGTTATACGTACTTTATATTTATTTTAAAATTATAATAGAAATCACTTTAAAAATAACAAAATACTATACTTAAAAAAACGAATTTGTTATAATTAGATGTTCTCTTAGTTTTTTTTAAAATTATAACCAAAGTTTCATTTTATTAAAAAATTAGTCCACTAACTTCGCAGTAAATTAATTAACTGAAGAGTAATGATTAATTAGTATGGTGGTTTTTTTTATTTTAATAAAATGAATTTTAGATACTTTTTAAAAGATACTTTTTTTAAAAAAGATGGTAGAATAGGTTGCTAGTCTAATTGCACCCCTTCATTGGATAGTTCTCTTTCTTCAGACTTCGACCATAGAATCGTTGATTCTTTCAGCAGAGAAAGATATCAACAAGTACTCAAACGATGCATCGTGTATTTCAAAAGAATTTGATCATTCTATGTTTAAGCTCTAACCTGTTAAGATTTATCTTCAAATCTCGACCTAATCAGAAAATAAAGCAATACGCAAAGAATAAATACCACGAACAGATTTATAGTGGTTCACTTTCAATGTGAAAGTTACAACCGCTTTCCTACAAATTCTCACTAAACCCATATTCGAGAGAAAATATGTTTATAACATGCTTGTCGCCTTTTCTAAACATTAAATTTTGATATTTAGAAGTTTTGCGTACTTTAAATTTTTTTTAATTTATAATAGAAATCAATTAAAATAAGTATAAATTACAGGAGTCCCCCTTGAATTCAGGTATGAGTTTAGGTGCACCCTCAATTTTATTTTTCCACATAAATGACTCTGAACTCTCGTTTTTGTTGCACGTTATCCCCTTCCGTCAATATTTCTCAGTTATCTTAGCCCATTTTAATCACGTGAGGTTGATATTGACGGAAATTATCTTTCTACCCTTTAATCAACATCATTAAAAGGTTTAATAAATACATTTGATAAATGTAAAAATTATTACTCAAAATCGGGAGGGAAAATTCTCAATCTTGAACCCTAGAACTCAAATATTTTCACAATTCGATCTACCCAACTCAGTCAAACATTAAATCTTAGAGCCGTTCTCAACGACGTCGTCTTCCCTGAGTGGTTTCATAGCCAACATAGATGAAACGGAGTCTGTTGACAATCGTCGAAGGCCACAGTGCTATTGTGATGTGTTTTGTGTCGAGTGGACTTTGTGGACGTGCGACACCCCAGGACAGAGTTTTATGAGTGTTCAAGATATAAGGTAAGTGTTGCAGGTGTTTCTTTCGTCTATTATCTTCGTCTGTGTTCATTTCGCAAATCGTGTTCGTCTATGTTCATGTTGAATGTTGTTGTTTCTTTATTTTCAGAAGTATGGTGAAATAGGTTGTCGAATGTTAGAGTGGAAGAAAAAAATCATTATGGGCTTGTTGAAGAAAATCAATAAACTCGAAGATGGAATGAATGGCGAATTGTCGAAGAAGTCTGGTGATTACAGAGTCCCAATTAAGCTGAATAAAATGAGCAGCGAGAAAGGAGAGGAAGCCAAAAAAAAATTATCTTATTGTAATTTTGATTGGTGTTGTTTTTATTATCTAATTCAAATAGCTTTAATGCTCAGTTATATCATTGACCTGTTTGAGTGGTGCAATTTTGTTATTGAATGTTTGTAACTAAGAATTGCAATTGATATAAATGACAGTGTGTGTGAATGATAATTGCAATCAAATGACGTTTAAAGGCTGTTGTAATGACTTTTACATTTTTATACGTCTGAGAGACAAAAAGACTTTGTGCAAAGACTATTACATAAAATACTACCCATAAGTTAACCTAATCACTATTAAGTCTGATACAGAAAAGAGACCATATGACCATACACAACATAACCTAAACACTACAAGTTTGAGACACATACACAGCAGACCAAAAGCAGTACACAAAAAAAATCGTAGGGCTCTCTATCACTTTTGTCAGACCATATCACCAGGACCAAAACATGTGGAACAAATAAGAATAAATTCCTTGGCTACCCATTTAGCCTGATTGGAACCTTATTGAATCTCGAACAATGCTGCAATTTGAGACATTAAATATGATTAGACATAGTACACTTTATTTTAAATGATTTCCAAACAAATTGGGGATCCTAAAATGAACCCTTAGATGTGGTTGTCGAGTGACTTGGCTCGGTCTAGTTTGACTACTTCCACTTTTAGCTTGTCTAGGTTGACAACCACGATGAGAATCTTTACTAGCTCGATGAGCATCTCTCGTAGCTTGTTGTTGTTGTTGTCTCTCCACGTATAAGACTGAGTAGATTTGCAGCATTGTGACAAACTTACCAAATCCTCTTGTTGTCTCCTAAAGCATGTTTTAAGGTTATGATCCGCTTTTCCACAACAAGAACACCGGAGTGTGACATATTTCTGATTCATTCTTGTTCCATGTGCTGGCACAACCTCATCATGTTCCAGTCTCCGCAATTTCTTTGGTCTTCTCGGCTCTGCTCTATTACGAGGCATTCCCGTAGGTGTTAAACTTGTTTTCGGCTATCACTCGATATGGGGTTCATGGGATTGATTTTGTACTTATAACAGTTCATGTACGTGGTCTTCTTGTAGCAGTCTCTAACATACATTTCAGGTTGCTCATGTCTTTGCCAAATACATGAAATGGCATGTGCACAAGGAATTTCTATGATTCAATGTCAAAAGCAGTAAACACATATCAATATGACATTATAACAAAACTATCTATTAATTATAGTTTTTTGTTTAAGAAGACTACATTCTGATTTAAAGATGGAGTCTACCGATGTAGACTACGGTCTTCAAATTTATAGGATTTATTATACTCCATTCAAATTTGAAATTGTAGTGATTACCTTTATATCCATTGTAGTCAATATAAAAATGTAATGTAAACCTAAAATACAAAAAATATATCATTAGGTGGAAAATTTCCCTCCACTATTTGGTTTGAGAATTTCCCTCCACTATTTTATTTGGCCGAAATTTTACGAAGTATACAAATAACATGTCTCATGTTTGAATATTGGATTTGGGAGGAAGTTTGAAAAAAAAAAGAGCTCATTGGCTTCATAACAGATGGTGGTGTTTTAGCGATTCTAATTGGATTTTTATAACATGTAGGAGGTTCAAGGGCAAAAGAGTTGTCTTTTTTAAGCAACTCTCTTCTGAACTTCTTCTTATTATGGTTATCGATTACTAGTATAGTTTAGTGTCGTGATTTGTATATGAAGTAGATTTGTTACATGTACTATTGCTCATGCTCGGATTTCTTCGCAAGAATCTCTCTCACAAACAGAAAACGAAACTAAACAATGGAAAATAAAAGACACAAAGATTTATAGTGGTTCACCTTCAATGTGAAAGCTACATTCACTCTGCCGCTGCAAAATCACTATAAACCCAAATCTGTGAGGTGTTAACAATATACACTTAGCTTAAAGTGTTTCTTGCTGGTATGATTAGAATACACCCTATGAACCCCTATTTATACACTTTTGGAGTTCACAAAGTTGCTCTCTCTTTCCCATGTGGGACTTTTTTTCACTCCTATTATTTACCTTTAACAATCTCCCACTTGGAGACTAATCTCGTCAAGTGTCTCCATTTTGCAGTGATGACTCAACTCATCAGGTGAGGAGTTTAATTGAAGTCGAGCATAACTTCAGTTTGTCATATGGCACTGACTTTGTCAATATGTCAGCTGGATTCTGGCTGCCTGCAATCTTCTCGAGTACTAGCACCCCATCTTCCAATGTCGATGTGATGAAGTGGTATCGCAGATGTATATGCTTCGTCCGAGCATGAGACACCGAGTTCTTTGCCAACTTAGTAGCACTTTGGCTATCCTTGCATAGCATAGTCATGTCGTGGTCTTGATCCAGCTCGCGCACAAACGTCTGCAGCCATATCATCTCTTTCATGGCCTTGGTGATGGCCACGTACTCCGCCTCCCAGCTCGACAAGGTGATAATCTTCTGCAACCTCGACACCCAGCAGATTGCCGTCCCTCCGAACGTGTAGACGTACTCGGACGTACTCTTCCTGCAATTGATGTCACCTCCATTGTCAGCATCGACGTCGCATTGAAGTCCCAGCTTAGACTTCTTGAATATCGACGTCGAGATCGAGCTACCTCTTAGATATCAGAGGATCCACTTCACAGCCTCCCAGTGCACTCTCCCCGGGTTACTCATAAACATGCTCACAACTCTAACAGCATGAGCAATGTCCGGCCTCATACAGACCATTGCATACATCAAGCTTCCGATGGCTGAAGCATAAGGGATCTTGTCCATGTACATCAGCTCGTCCTCCATCACCGATGATTTCTCCTTGGACAGTTTGAATTGGCTAGCCAGCAGCGTGCTGACTAACCTTGCATCCTCCATGTTGAAGCATGCGAACACCTTCTTCACGTACTCTCTGGTCCTCTTTATCCTTATCCCAAGGAACTGCTTCACATCTCCCATGTCTTTCATTGTGAACTCTTTGTAAAATCTCTTCTTCAGCTCGTCGATCTCGTGTAGGTTGGCTCCTACGATCAGCATGTCATCGACGTTAAGAAGAAGAATCACGTAGGAGTCTTCAAGTCTCTTAAAGTAGCATTAGTGGTCGGCCTTGCATCTATTGAACTTCGCGCGCTTCATAAAGTTGTCGAACTTGTTGTACCACTGCCTTGGGGCTTGTTTCAGCTCATAGAGACTCTTCTAGAGCTTGCACACAAGCTCTTCTTTTCCCTTCACCTCGAAGCCTTCAGGATGCCTCATGTAGATCTCCTCGTTGAGATCACCATGAAAAAATGTCGTCTTCACATCCATCTGTTGGAGATGCAGATTCTCATTGGCAACCAACCCCATCACAGTTATGATCATCACGAGCTTGATGACCGGAGAAAAAATATTTCCGTAAAATCGATTCCTCCTTCTGCTGGAAACCTTTCACAACCAGCCTCTCCTTGAACTATTATCGTCCATTGCTCTTATCCTTTATCTGGTACACCCACTTATTGTGAAGAGCTTTCTTCCCATCTGGTAACTCCGCCAGCTCCCAAGTATGATTTGCGATCAGCGAATCTATCTCATTCTTCATGGCGAGCTCCAACTTGGTTGAAGCATCGAGCTGTATATCATCTTTGTAGCATTCCGGCTCTCCTCTGTCGGTCAGGAGGATGTAGTTGAGAGTCAGAGAGAACTTGTGTACCGATTTTCTCACCCTGCTCAATCTACACAGCTCGATCACCGGAGTCCGCTGATACACCTCAAGCTCGGTGTCCTCATCAGCCTCGTCTTCACTTTCACAACCACGTTAAGTTCGGACTGATCTATCCTCGATCGTTGAAGCATTTTCATTTAGCTTGGTCGTCGAGAAGTCTCTCAGATCGATCGTCGACTTTTCGCCCTTAGGAGCTTTGCTCGCTTAGCTCTCTTTCAGCTCGTCCTTATACATCGGCTGCTCGTTGAAGATGACATTCATGCTTAGAATAATCTTTCTTTCATCGGCATCCTTGAAACGATAGCCGAGTTCAGTGTCACCATAGCCAATGAAATAACATTTCTTAGATTTTGGATCAAGTTTTTTTTTAGCAGAATCATCAATATGAACATATGACAAGCAATGAAACACCTTCAAATAAGAAAGGTTTACCTTCTTCCCATTCCACGCCTCTTCTAGAATTCTGAAACCCAGAGGAACGCTCGGTCCTCGGTTGATCAAGAATGCTGCCGTTTGAATGCATCAGCCCAAAATGTCTTGGGAACCCCGGAGTGAATCCGTTCCGAACTCACTCATTCAGCATTCGGTTAATCTTCTTTGCTACATCATTCGGTTAGGGAGTTCTTGGGATCGTTCTCATAATCTTGATCCCATTCTCATCATAATACTACTTGAAGTCGGAGTCGACGTACTCCCCGCCGTTTTCAGACCTCAAGCACTTCACCTTCGAGCACGTCTCCAGCTCGACCATCACCTTCCATGTCTTAAAGGAAGCAAATACGTCAGATTTAAATTTCAGAAAATAAACACATACCTTCCTAGTGGAGTCGTCAATGAATGTCACGTAGTAGCGAGATACCCTGAGTGAAGGGACATGAGTTGGTCTCCATATGTCGGTATGTGCTTGATCGAGCTTCTCCGCCTTCAGTTCTCAGCTCGCATTTGTGAAGTTGACTCTTGTATGCTTCCCAAGAATGCAGCTCTCACACGCGTGATGTTCCACCGTCTTCAGCTCTAGGATCATGCCATATTTCTTTAGCATATTCATCTATTTTTCGCTCCTGTGTCCGAGCCGATTGTGCCACAGCTCAGTCTTCTCGGTGTTGTCGACCACATCCACCATGTCTGTCCACGAGCTACCACCACAGCTCCCTTTGACACCTTCCACAAGTTGTTCCCGAACATCGTGGTATAGCCTTCATCATCTAGCTGACCCATCGAGATTAGGTTCCTCATCAGCTTTGGCACGTGTCTGACTTTATTGATCTTCCAGACTTGCATGTTTCCAATCTCAAGTCTGACATTGTTGAAACCGACAATGTCTATAGGCTCTCCATCAGCCACGTAGACCTTCCCGTGGTTTCATGAGACGTAGTTCTCCATGATGTCGTTGTTGGGAGTGGTGTGGAAGAACGCTCCTGAGTCAAGCACCCAAGGATCGATCGAGTTGTCCACTGTTAGCAGTAACGCATATGCTAAATCTTCAACGACGGCGTCGACACCGCCTTTCTCTTCCTTCATCGGCGCCTTGCCAAAGTTCATGATAGGGCACGTCTTGCCACAATTCCAGCACTCAAAAGATTGTCTGGACTTGGTTTGGCTTTTCCCGTTCCGCGACTTTGATTTTCCTCTGGAATTTTGATTCTGATTCATGTCGTGGTTTATGCCCATGTTCTCCATGTGTAAGGCCGAGCTCGACGCGACCTCTTCAGAATCTATCCTTCGCATCTCTTCAACAAGGATGCGATCTCACATGTCGTTGAACTTCAGTTTTGAGCTCCTGACCAAATTGTTCACCGCCACCTTAATGGGCTCCCAACTATTCGGTAGAGATGAGAGCAGAATTAGGGCTCGTATGTCATCATCCAATTTTATTTCAACTGACGAAAATTGGTTGACAATCATGTTGAATTCATTCACGTGCGTCGCTACTCCAGCTCCTTCATCCATCTTCTAGTAGAATAGCCTCTTCATCAGAAACTCTTTGTTGTTCGCTGAGGGCTTCTCGTACATGTCAGACATGACCTTCATCATCCCTACCGTGGTCTTCTCCTTCGCCATGTTGTGAGCAACTTTCTTCAACAACGTCAGTCGAACAATTCCCAGAACTAGCCTGTCGAGGAGATTCCATTCTGCCTCTTCCATCTTCTATGGCTTTGTGCTCAACGGTAAATGAAACTTTCTGTCATACAGGTGATCCTTGATCTGCATCCTGCGGAACGCGTAGTCCAACCCGTCAAACTTCCCAATCCCGTGTACCGTGCCTTCTTCACCTCCCATCTTCGAATCGCTCAACCTAGAGCTTTGATACCAGTTGTTGGAATTTCTTCGCCAAAACCCCTCTCACAAATAGAAAATAAAACTAAACAATAGAAAATAGAAAATATAGTGGTTCACCTTCAATGTGAAAGCTACATCCACTCTGCCGCTGCAAAATCACTATAAACTCAAATCAGGGACGTGTTTACGATATACACTTAGCTTAAAGGATTTCTTGCTAGGATGATTAGAATACACCATAGGATCCCTATTTACACACTTTGCAGTTCACAAAGTTGCTCTCCGTTTCCCGTGTGAGACTTTTTTCACTCCTATTATTTTAGGCTCCACACCTCTAACAACTCATTCCTGCATTATGGTTATTGATTATTCTAAAGATGTTTGCTATTAGAAATCAACTTGTTAGCTTGTTGTTTCACTTCATACTAAATTTACAATGTTCTCGAAAAATTTGCAATCAACTAGACTCAAGGAATTTATACATAAAGGCAGGAAGAAGTGAAGTTTTTTTTTTTTTTTTTTTTTTTTTTTTTTTTTTTTTTGTCTCCGTGTTTGTGTAAGGTTTGGTTTGGCAGCGAGATGGGGCAGCGGAGATGTTGTTCAATCTATGTCCAAGACGGCACTACTGAGACCAGCGAAGCCTCCAAATGCAGGTATAACATAAGGTTTATGTGATATATTAATTTTTCATTTATTTGAGCTATTTGTGAAACTAGTCAATTTGGTCATTTACATACGGAACTTGTACCAAAGTTCTTTGAATTTACTGATATTATGCACTATTGTAGAATGTTAGGAGTGCTCACATGAGATAAGGTTCTTTATGTGCTCATATTTTTGTAGGACAAGGATACAGGAAGAAGATTCAAAGCTAAACCTCAAGTGTAACTAGATGTGATGCACAAACAATGAATGACCTTAAAAGTTCAAGGGGAAAGTTTTTATTTTTAGTAAATGGTTATTGGGGGCGTAAATACCCTATATTTTCATGTTACACCTCTTTTTTTTTCGATGGCAAAAATGTACCTAAAATTGTATTTTAGAACCACCGTTACTATTAACCTATTAAAATGACACGTGAACAACTCAAAGGCAATTTTTTTTTTATTAAATGATTAATTTTTCTCCACATGCTCTCATATCTTTGACCATAGCTCTGATACCATTTGTTGGAATTGATCTAGGGTTTAAGAAAAAGTTTAACGCTTCGTTAAGCGGCGGAATTTTAAAAATTTTATTTTTAAAGTAAAACAGTTTTTACTAACCTAGACAAAGAGCAAGTACATGTAAATAAAACTATTATGAGCATAGAAGTTTACTAACCTTTTAGACGCTTGAACGTTGAGAAGCTTTTGGAAAAAAGGTTGCAACGTTCGTCTCCCCTCGCAGCACGTCTCTCTTCCTTCCTCGGCAACTCGAGCAACCACGAAAGTTTCTATCACTAAATCATTCGAGAGAAAATGAATTAGTGAGTAGGCACTTTTAAACACTACGACTTAAGAACGAGTCTTGAAGTCGCAGAGCTAAACACTAGGTCAAATGAGGACCTAGGTGCCAAAACAAAAGAAAAATGAAATTGACTAGAGAGAGAGAGTAGTCGGCCAACAATGTCTGGAGAGAGAGTCTCTCAATCTCTAACTTATGTTGGATGAACGAAATGAGAGGAATGAGGCTCCTATTTATAGGAGAGGTCTCACCTTCAATAAGGTAGTTTCCTTTTCTATAGAATATCACATATTCATGAGCCAATTTCCTCTTTTCCTCTATGAGATACTCGGCCAACAAGGCATTCTAGAAGCCTTGATTTGTTTCCTATTTTGTTCCTTTCTCTAGCCTTGGCCGAATTTCCCTATGGCATGTAGGGGAAATTTGTTTCCTCTTTTTCTTTTGGCAAGTATCTTGATACATTTATGCACAAAATATTTTCTCTTTCTCTTGGGTAGTAAGCGCCCATTTCAACTCTAGAAACTTCTTCATTTGTTCATGACAACATGAAAAGGCCCATTAAGAATTTTCAATAAAATTCTTATGAAATGAAATTAATCCACAAGGCCTAATGATCAAGTCATGGCCGAGTGTTATTGAGTCATCAAATGACCTTGTCAAAAAAAAAAATTATTGACATTCATTTCATCCTATGTCTGAAAAGACAAAATACCATTTTGACAATTTTCGTTCTTGTTTTGACTTAGCTTCTAGTTTAACTATTCCTACTCGATGTGATTCGTGATAGTGAACTCTTGGATCCAAATGAACAAAGCTTGAGCTAAATACTTGGACTCAAAAGTTCACAAAACCTTTTCCAATTTTAGCTTAATGTCAACTGACTCCACTAAAGAGTTGACACTGAAAATCTCTCGGTTCAAATGAATTTATTTTCTACTCAAGAATTCAACCTAATTGTAATGAGTGGATCCACAGAATATTATCAATGTTTACCCTTCATGAATATCATCAGCTAGTCGGGATTTACAAAATTACCATTTTACCCTTCTAGCTGTTATTTCCTCAACTCCTTTTTCGCTTGTGAATAAGTTAGAAACAATGTATTGACGAGGAGCTAACAAGTCACATTGTTCCATCCAAAAGAGTCAAGACTCAATTTGGACACTGGCCAGTTCATTTATTCGCACTCCAAGGAACAAAGCATGAGGTGATACACATTGCATTTCAGTAATCTTGTACATGAATTCCATATCTATGAGAACTTCACAAAGTTACTCATGACATTCTCACAACTTAGTACTTCACCAATAGGCCTTGTTCGGAATCACATAGTGAGTCCGAACTCTGACTTTCTCAAATGAGAATACGTAAGCTGTGAAATGGCATGTCTCATTTCAGGATTAAGGTAAGCACGATGCAATTCATACGTAGTGACTTCGAGACATAAGAGGTTAAATGGTTTGTTCTTATCTTGTCTCTAGAAGTGCACTGGTCAATTCAGTACCTTCGGAAGATACCTAGAAGAACTATAGAGTCTCGAACTCTCAATGCCTCATAACCAGACATCATAGATTCTTCTAACAATCGTACTGAGGTCAATAGTCCTTTGACCCTTAGATTGCGAATATATCGTTTTAAGCAAACTACGAAGAGTTTGTTAATGCAAATCTACATTTGTCTCTTCGCAAGTTGTTAAGTTTGTTTATGTACTAAAGACTAATGTTTTATCATAAAGCTTCAAACAGACAAGGAATAATGAATGAGCGTTTCAACTTTTTATTAATGAATACGCAATTACAAGCAAGAGTCTTCATGAGACTTTATTACATCAAATGTACAATATAAGGATTACAACTCTTCTTGTGGGCACCATTGACAACAATGGACTATGAAGAAACCTTCTCGCCAGTCGCGATGCTTAAATCCATCCGCATACTTCTATCCATAGCTGCAGCTCTCGATTATGAGATCTGGCAAATGGATGTCAAGATTGTCTTCTTGAATGGCAATCTTGACGAGCGCATTTATATGGCTCAACCAGACGATTTCGTGGAAAAAGGTCAAGAGACCAAGGTTTGCGAGTTGCTTAAGTCCATTTATGGATTAAAGCAAGCATCTAGGTCATGGAATATTAGATTCGATGAAACTGAGAAGAGCTTCGACTTATGAGCCGTGTGTTTACAAGTTAATCCACAAAGGTATAGTTGTGTTTCTGGTACTATATGTCGATGATATATTACTCATAGGTAACGATGTGGGTAAGTTATCTGAGGTTAAGGTTTGGCTAGCAAAGCAATTCGATATGAAGGATCTAGGAGAAGCCGCGTACATTCCGGGGATCCAAATATTTCGAGACTGGAAAAATCGGACTTTGTCACTCTCTCAAGCATCTTATATTGATAAGGTGATGGATCACTTCTCCATGCAAGACTCCAAGAAGGGCCAAACACCCTTTAGGCATGGATTCTCACTCTCTAAGGACCAGTCTCCCAAGTCTGCACAAGAGATTGGAGACATGAGGAAAATTCCTTACGCCTCAGTCGTAGGAAGTCTCATGTATGCTATGCTTTTGCACTAGACCTGATATCTGTTTCGCAAAAGGCGTAGTTATTCGTTTGCAATCCAACCCTGGACCCGAGCACTGGATTTCTGTTAAGCATGTTCTTAAGTATCTTCGAAGAACTAGGAATTTGATGCTTACATATTAAGGTACTGACCTAACTATGACGGGATATAGTGACTCCGATTTTCAAGCGGATAAGGACTCAAAGAAAATTTACTTCGGGATCTGTGTTCATCCTTAATGGTGGAGCTGTTGTATGGAGGAGTATTAAGCAATCTTGCATTGCTGACTCCACAATGGAAGCAGAATATGTGGCTGCTTGTGAAGCATCCAAGGAGGCTGTATGGTTAGAAAATTCCTTAAGTATTTGGAATTCGTTCCAAACGTCGACGAGCCCATGGCCCTTTATTGTGATAATAGTGGGGCTGTCGCTAACTCAAAAGAACCTCGAAGCCATAAGCGCTCTAAACATATTGAGATGAAATACCATTTGATTCGAGAGATCGTGCAGCGCGGAGACGCGGAGGTGAAGAAGATCTCAACGGTGGACAACTTAGCAGATCCATTCACCAAGGCCCTAGCGAACAAGGTCTTCGACCAACATCGGGAGGGATTAGGCATGAAGGACTACTCACATGTTCTTTGAGTCAAATGGGAGTTTGTTGTCAATGGTGCCCACAAGAAGAGTAGTAGTGTCAATTTATGTACATTTGATGTCATATAGTCTTACGAACTCTTGCTTGTAATTACTGAATAATCAATAAAAGTTGAAAATTCATTCATTAGTCTATAGTCCTTAAACAAACCTAACAACACATGAAGAGACAATTGTAGATTTGCATGAACAAACTCTTCATGGTTTGCTTAAAACTGCACATTCACAATCTAAGGATCAAAGGACTATTGATCTCAGTACGATTGTTAGGAGAATCTATGATGTCTGGTTATGGGACATTGAGAGTTGGAGAGTCTATAGTTCTTCTAGGTATCTTCTGAAGGTACTGAACTGACCAGTGCACTTCTAGAGACAGAATAAGAACAAACCATTTAACCTCGTATGTCTCGAAGTCAATACGTATGAATTACATCATGCTTACCTCAATCCTGAAATGAGACATGTCATTTCATAGCTTACGTATTCTCATTTGAGAAAGTTAGAGTTCGGATTCACTATGTGATTCTTAACAGGACCTATTGGTGAAGTACTAAGTTATGAAGATGTCATGAGTACCTTTGTGAAGATCTCATAGATATGGAATTCATAAACAAGATTGCTGAAATGCAATGTATATCACCTCATGCTTTGTTCCTTGGAATGTGAATAAATGAACTGGACAGTGTCCAAATTGAGTCATGACTCTTTTAGATGAATCAATGTGACTTGTTAGCTCCTCATCAATACATTGCTTCTAACTTATTCACAAGCGATAAATGAGTTGAGGAAATAATAGCTAGAAGGGTAAAATGATAATTTTGTAAATCCCGACTAGCTGATGATATTCATGAAAGGTAAACATAGATAATATTCAGTGGATCCACTCATCACAATTTAGTTGAATTCTTGAGTAGAAAATAAATTCATTTGAACCGAGAGATTCTCACTGTCAACTCTTTAGTGGAGTCAGTTGACATTAAGCTAAACTTGGAAAATGTTTGTGAACTTTCGAGTCCAAGTATGTTAGGTCAAACTTTGTTCATTTGGATCCATGAGGTCACTGCCACAAATCATATCGAGTAGGAATAGTTAAACTAGAAGCTAAGTCAAAACAAGATCGAGACAAGTTTTACGAAAATTGTCTAAAGGGTATTTTTGTCGTTTTGGACATAGGACAAAATGAATGTCAATAAATTTTTTGACATTGTCATATGACGACAAATAAAGTATATCACACGGCTAATTTAAAGTTAATTGGACCTTGAGGATTAATTTCATTTCATGGAATTTTATTTGAAAATTTTTAATGGGCTTTTCTTATGTTGTGATGAACAAATGAAGAAAAATCTAGAAACCCCTTCTAGAAGCCAAAACCGTCCATACCATAGAGAGAATAAGAGATTTATTTTGTGCATTGATGTATGAAGATACTTGCCAAAAGAAAAAGAGCAAACAAATTTTCTCTAGAAGGAAATTGAAGTGGGCGGCCAACTAAGGCAAGTAGAGAGCAAGATAAAAGAGGAAACAAATCCAAGGAATTGCGCCAATAACTTGCACGTCCAAAAGAGAGAAAGGGAAGTCAATATTTGCTCATGAATATGTGATATTCTATAGAAGAGGAAACTACCTTTATGAAGGTAATCCTCCCCCTATAAATAGAGGCCTCATTCTCATTGTTTTCTCATTCCACATAAGTTAGAGATTGAGAGACTCTCTCTCTAGAACTTGTGGCCGCCCCTCCCCTTTCTCTCTCTAGTTTTCTTTCGTTTTTGTTTTGGCACCTAGGTCCACATTTGACCTAGTGTTTTAGTTCTTCGACTCTTAGACTTGTTCTTGAGTCGTCGTGTTTTAAAGTGCCCACACACTAATTCCCTTCTTTCTCGAGCGATTCTTGTGATAGAAACTTTCGGGGTTGCTCGAGTTCCCGAGGAAAGAAGAAAGACGAGCTGAGTGGGGAGACGAACGTGTCAACCTTCCAAAGGCTCCTCAACGTTCAAGCTTCACAAAGGTTAGTAAATAAATAGTTCTTTTTAATAGTTTTAATTTATATGTACTTGCTCTTTGTCTAGGTTAGTAAAATAGTTTTACTTGTTTTAAAGAAAATTTTTAAATTCCACCGCTTGCTCGAAGCATTAAATCTTTTCTTAACCCTAGATCAATTCCAACAGTGGTGGTGTCTGAATTGTTGGGGGTGTTTCTAGTCGGCCCTGAAAAATATGTGGCCATTCGATTGCAGCTTGCATGCAGTTGAGTCGTCCATTCGGATTATGCTGCTAATACAGTCCATATGTGCAAAATTCAGTTTCGAGCAGTTTTTGAGAAAATGGTAAGGCTGATCACACTTGAAGCACGTCATAGTTCCTTTCCGGCATTCTCCCTGGTGTATCTTTCTGAAAGCATTGCACGTTGAAAATGGTAAGGCTGATCACACTTGAAGCACGTCATAGTTCCATTCCAGAATTCTCCCTGGTGTATCTTTCTGAAAGCATTGCACGTTGAAAAATTCGTTCAATCTATCTTGACTTTATCATTCGCATTACCACAATTTCCGGGATAGCTTCTTTTCTTTCCATTCTCATTCCATTGGGATTGTGCTCTAAAGCCTTGATTGTTGCAGTTAGATTGGTAGTTACTTGGTTGATTTGGTTTTTTGTTGGTGTCGGCTCCCTTGTATTGACCTTTCTCCTTTTCCAAGCCTTGTAATATTGAGCTCGCTCCTCCTTCACTTGAACTAAGTGGCACTCGGCTCGCGTGGCAAGTTCAAGGTAGTCTGCAATAGTGGTAGGTGGCTGACTTCCACTATCAATGGCTAAGGCCAGTTCCAGTCAAAACATTCTCATCATCCTCGTAACTCTTTTTGTCTATGTCGGAAACAAGTGAGGGCACAGTCTAACCAATTGGTTGAACTTACTAACAAATTTAGTCATAGTCATCGTCCCTTGCTTAAGCTCCGCAAACTCCTTCTATTGAGGGTTCATCACTCGCATGTTGAAATACTTATTGTTGAACTCTTCAACGAAGTTCTCCCAAGACATAGTGCGTGTGTCTCTTCTAGCTGCTAATGTCTCCCATCACTATCGAGCATCTTTCTTCAAAACAAAGTTGCTATTGCTATTTTACAAGCTCATTTAAATCTAAGTGATATTCCGAAGTTACTTAACAAGTAATAACTTATTTGTAAAATACTTTGTTACGAATTCGAAAGATATTGCAACCAACTTGCAGTAGTGAATGTGTAATTAGTTATCTAATTATTACGAGTAACTCTATTCATTATTATCAGAGCCACCTTAGAGACTATGAACCTAGTAACTGAAGCACACACGAATACGAATAATTAGACGAAACGTCTATTCTCTCTTATTCATTAGATTTTTCAATCTCGGTGTCAAACCACAAGATGAGTTGAGACTGCACTCTTCTTGTTACTAGAATTATATTTTACTTAATATTTTATGAGCGTCCATTGATATAGTCAGTTCATGAGCTCAATCCTCCAGGTTCAACTCGTAGCGAGAAAGGTCAATTATTATGTTATACATTTTTAATACATATGAGCCCTAAGCATCATGGCTTCCCTAGCGAAAGATTCTTTCGTACATACTTACTACGAAAGTGCGCGCAATCAATCGATTCCGGAATAAACCCTTAGGAGAGTGAACATTGACCTTCTTTCAGAAAAGCTGTATTCCGTATCTGCGACTCACTTTTCGCTTAGGTCATATCCCGAATTTCCAAGACATAAGTATTTATGCATCTTCAAGTAGCAATTAACGAATAAGCTAAAGAATCTGGTAATACAACCTAGAAGTTAGTGACCACTTCTGGATTTAGATCAAGTCTCACGGTGACCATCATAGTGACCCCGGTTAGTGTGTCGTAACAGTGCTTAAACAACACATCAACAACTAGACTTTATTCGGGTCGTACACATATCAAATGTGTAGAATGCTCCCCCTAAGTAATCAACATTTCACTTGTGTTCCACATTTGTGGTTTTAGATCAAGCTATCCAAGCATGGATCAATCACCGATCATATTTTAGCTCACCGCCTAAACTTAGATGCTCATCATGTAATTCAATTTAATATGGAGGCTGCTATGGAAGATAGTTGTTATTGATTCTAACTAAAACAACTCATTAATCAATACTGCTAACAAAGTAAATTTTCTATTGTATTAAGTAACTATCTTCAGTGGACAATATTCCTAATAGTTAATGCTTGTAATATTTGATAGGTAGGATTGTTATTTGCAGGAGAAAGTTTAGCTTCTATTTTCGTGAATTTAATTGGAAAAATATGAAACATGACAATAGTAAATAAAATAGTGATAGTCATTGTAGTCAGTCTGTGGTGAAGTTGTGGTCTCAATTGTTCTCATCTTTTAGACTCTTTTTAGTTACATGAATTTCAATTAAATGATTCAATCTCGCAGTCACCATGGATAAAATTTGTGATATTCGTTGAAGTAGTTAGATAGTATATGCTAGTTATCGTGAGTTCGATACTCGTGCTTAATACACTATATTACTTAAACGGTACGTACACTTTCATGAATGAAAATATCGCAACATTATACAAGAGCTTATGTTGAAAATGAAGATGCGTTATTTGATTCTTTGACTGTTGATAAGTTGACTTCGATTACCAACTACAAGAAGTGACCAAATGGAAGATGCCTAGATCCAATAAAGCATCACCGAAATAGGTTACTTATTCGGCATGAGCTAGCCTACTTTATGAATAAAGTCTATCAGTATATGCATAACCTTCTTGAATGGTAGAGGACAATTGTTAAGCACATCTTGTACTACTTGGTTGGGAGTCTTCGGTTTGGCCTTCATTGTCATTGTTATAATCATCTGATTATCAAATCCATTGGCCTTCATCGTCATTGTTCTTCGTGTGTTATTGATTGGGCTTCGAATTTTTTGGCGCTCAAATCCAAATATTTGCTAATTTACATATGGATATTGCGTCTTTCCGAGGCAGAATCTAGTTTCATGTTCGTCAACATAAGATTTTGTGTTCATCTATCAAGACACACTTTTATAGTATTGCTAGTTTGGTTTTCGAAATTTATTATCTAAACTATCTACTGTCGGAAATTATAATTAATCAAAATATAATACTCGAGGTATGATGTGATAATCTTATTGCAGCTATTTGTCTGCGAATTCTCCATCTCCAACCAAGCATGCTCATATAGAATTGTAAATTTTGGGAAAGAAAAATTCTCAAGGCTTCATTAAGGTCAAGCATGTTCTGCTCGCTAATTAAGTGGCACATGTTCTTACGAAACAAATTTCAAGTTTAGCATTCAAAGTTCTTCATTCCAATCTTACAATGGACTATTATGCATCATGAATTTGATATGGCTCTTAAGGACATTATGGTTTTTTTAATATATGTATCGTTATAATACCTTGTTAACGGAAAATTTCACTTTCTAGACCTAATAGGAAGCTAAATTACTTGGTTAAGTTTGGTAATTGAAAAGTTACAAAATTGGACTTGTGGCTTGCTTTAGTAAAAAAAAACAATATCGTTATCTTTATTCTAACAATATGAATTTCATCGTAGTCATCGGATTTCATCGAAAATCATTAGAATTTGCAGTAACCCTTTTGATTCAAACTTATAATTTAAATTTTAAAGGACAACTAAGGAGTTGTTGTCCCTTAAATTTCATCCGATGAAATTGGATAAAATTCATTATATTTTAGTAGAGTTGAAAAAAAAAATTAATTAAGGAAATATTTTTTTTGTCCAAAACATGTCAAAGGTCCAATTTTGCAACTAATTACCCCCAACCTAATTACTTTAGTTAATATAAGTTCTGAAATTCTCTTTGTTACTTATGTTAGCTTCTATAAGAAGTTATCTCTGACTTAACATAAATCCAATTAGAGATGCGCTTTCTCTTTTTCTTTCTACAAAATATATGATATTTCTCTTTTTTACTTTTTCAACTTTTAGGATTTTTAAATGGTTACATGTGTTTTTTTTTTTGTCTAATTTAACGGCCAAGTCATAACGGATGTACGATTTTGTAACATTGAGTAAATTTGTCGCAAATTTTAAAAAATAAGTATTAATATGCAATAATTCGAAAATATTGAGCATTTATATCGCCAATAACTCTTATAATTATGTATTAAAGTTTCGTTCGTGTTCATGCCATTTCCCCACATCCCTGGGAAATAATAAACATCGTGATGGTATTAACATCCTCATAATTAACTTCATTACATGTTGAGTTCTAATCAAATTAGCAAGAGAATATCACTTCTTAAATTATACTTATAATTAACAGTCTGAGTATAACCAATTTTTATTCCTTTAGCGTTCACATAATAAATTCTACTCAAATTCACATACCACGCACCAGCACGCGGCTGACATCAAATTCAATACAATTTTCTGGTTGCACCACCCATTCGCTAAATTTATTGATTTTACATCCATTTAATAATAACAATAACAACAACACAGCCAGCGAAAAGCGACGTCGTTTTGCGTCATCTGCGACGATCAAGGTCATGATCAGAGTCATAGTCGTACATAGCGTTTTCGAGGAAGGAAAGCGAGGCGTCCATGAGGTGGGGACTTAATCTGAACATGAGAACACAAAATTCCATCCGACTAAGCACTCCGTCGCCGTCAAGATCACCGCCGCCGATCATTCCAGCGATCTCGTCGTCCCCCATTTCTCTGACCCCGAGCTCCGCTGCGCTACGCCGGAGACTCTGGGCCGTGATAACGCCCTTCTCTTTGTCCATCAGAACCTCGAACCCGTTACAGAGCTCGTCCATCAGACCGTCGCCGCCCAGCTTCTCCGCCATCACCGGCAATAGGTCCTCGAAATCCATGGTAGATATATTGATCGAGATTGTACTGTTTGATTGAGTTTTGATGAGGGTACGATTGAGAGAGGAGGGAATGTGGAGTTTATATAGAGAGAGAGAAAGGAGAGGCGTTGTTTCGAGGAAAGAGTTTGATGACAGCCTTGGAACAGCCATTTAATCGCTGGTCGGCCATCGCTCCCTCGCTCTATGCTTCGTAGGGATATTTTCGTCCTTTCCTCGTATCTCGTCCGTGCGTGTTTTTTTTTATTTTTTTTTTTATTTTTAATAACGTTGCTTATGAAATGGGTAGCTAGTAATAAAAATAACATAATAGAATCATTTGATATTCTTTCTTTCGTAAGAAAAAAGTTGTGCTTGCACGTTTATATATATATATATATATATAAACATTTTTTTTAAATCAAGCAATAAAAATAGGATAGTTAAAATAACGGCCTTATTACTTTAGGATGGTTATATGTGTAGACATACATTTAAGGTTTATAAATTTAGTTGTCTTTTTTTTCTTTTGTTTTTTAAAGATAGTCGTCTTTGTTTCGAGTGCATGAAATATTACACAATAAATTATAGGAAAAATGATATGAAATAGCCAATTCAAATTATGATTTTTGCAAAATAGCCATAGTTTAATTAGTTATAGCAAAATAGTCAATTGAGAGTACTACGACTTTTAATCCTGCCTCGATTAATTTTAATCCAGCCTTCATAAAGCTTACATTCTGTCTTTATAGTTCATTGCGATTAAATTTAATCCAGCTTAGATTAATTTTACTTGGACTAGTTTGCTTATAGTTGGCAAACTATGGCTATTTTGCAAAAACTTAAGTTCTATTTGGCTATATAGCCGCTTGACCATAAATTATATCATTTCCCTTATCATTCATACGGATATGTTACTCGAGAAAAATCGTTGTATTTTGACTAATTATTAATTTTTTTTAAGAATTAATTATTCACACACATTATGTACGTAGAGCATGTAAGAGTGGACTGCTCTATGTTTTTATCAAATTTTGACTTTCTATTTTCTTACAAACGTCACTATGGATCTCCCTTTGGAGCCGGTAGTTTTACGTTTTTTTAGCTACGGATATTTTCATCTTCTTCCTTGTTTTGAGTTTTGACTTTGAATTTTATACTTCACTTGGGAATCGGATTAGAAAAATAAAATATGATGACTTTACAAATTTGACCTTGTTCACGTGTGACTTTTTTTGTTTTATATTTAGAGATTCGGTCCTGTTGTTCACATGAAAGTTTATAATTAAAAGAAAATAAAGTTTGGGAAATGTATCAATGATCCTTTAATGTGACTATTTATATTGTTTTATTGTAAGTTCGTGTCTTGTGGCTATCGGAAAATAAAAACATTCCGAAGCTTCCTTCCCCAACAAATTTTTCAGTAACGAGAAAGTTCGCACCGAACAATATTAATTTATTCTTTCCAAGATTTTCTTGTCAAGCTATTGTTTGGATGAAGATCCAATCAATATCACGGTTTAATCTCAACTCGCACATATGCACTATACTCTAAAAGAATTGTGTACGTGCGTACCCCACATGAATTGATTTTGAACTTCTTTTTGAAATCTTAAGGGTTAAGTATTTGCATAAAAGTGATAACTAAAATAAACGTATATAATAGTCAACTGTACAAAAATTAACTGAAAATCAAATAAAGCTTAATGGATTCAAATTTATAATTTTGTCTACATTAACAATTAAATTTTTAGTTTTGTTAACATCAGAATATATAAAATTGGATCAGATATAGATTTTGAAAACTGAAATTCGGTTATAATTATATAACTGATCATTATTTTATGGAAATATTTTAAATCGAATAATCAATTTTAAATCAATTAACCGGTTTTTTAAGGAGTTCATAAGACATATAGCTTTATTTATAATTTGATTTGTCATTTAATCTATTTTTAATAAGTTTTTGATAAATAGTCATGACGAAATATTTACACGCATAAACTAACTGAAATGCTCCATCCAGTGTTGGTTATTTACTTAAAATTTATTTAAAACTTACAAAATGCTAATTATTTACCTATAATTTATAAAACGTTGACTAATTAGGAATTCCTCTAGTTTTAGTTGGCGAGTTTGCTAATTATTTGTTTTTTAAACAATGTTTAATAAATCGGACAACCAAACAAATAAAGAACTACATAATCGATTGTATAGATACGTTAATTTTAACAGTATTGTTTAAGTTACTTAGATGTTGTGTAGTTTATGAAAATGTGAATATTAGTTTCATAAAGAGAGCAATGAATACTAGTTTGAATCATATAGCTAGTTTTGAACTTTGTTTCAAAAGCTTATCTAGAACACAAGTTAACTTAATTTCGAAAGAAACGAGTAAATGTGTTTTCAAATCCCGTCATTATCTAGGTAATTAAATGTATAAAAGAAAATTAACAATTTATTATTTTCTTTTTTATTTTATTTTTTCTTTATTTTATCATTTATTATTATTTATATCAATATTTCTTTATTTATATTGTATAATACATATAAATATATGTATATATATATATGATAATACCTATTTATATTTATATATATATGTATGTATTTAAGAATTATTTTATCATAATAAATAAATAAAATATTATTTTGTATTTTGGATTCGGAGACGTATATATTTTTTATTTTTTTTAAAATTATATTTTGTGATAAGATTTTTGTCAATATATTGATCGGTAGTCGATATATCACTGGTACCATCGATAGTCGGTATTAAAATTGTTATTTGATATCCATCGTTATATTCTTCGATAGCCGATATATCAATAAAATCACAATCTCGGTATCGGTACCAATATCTCCATTTTAATCCTTGGTTCCAACACTTCACATTTTCCAACACCCAGCGATTATTATTGTTCAACAGTCTTACATTTTCCATAGCTAACTTTAAGGTGTGTTTTTGTTATTTATTTGCTAATTTGTTAATACCATTAACTAAAAGTCAATATATAATTCTCAATATACTCCACAAAAAATATATGACCTTTGAAAATTATTTATTTATCAACTTGTCACTCTATTTATATAATAATGTAATAATAATTTCTAATCTAATTAATTTACTAATTTCTTTTAGTATGTCCTTAAATCAATATCTTTTTTTATTTTAAAGTAACATAAGTTTGTAAATTTAGATTTGTCATAACTATATAACTAATTTTCCCATATGTCTTTTACCTTTTAAAATATTAATTATAATATTTTGTTGATAGTAAATATACGTAGGTGGTAAAAATTTATTGTTAGAATTTAATTTAGAGAATTGTTAACAACTAAACCACTTAAAACATATTAATTTTATTTTAACCAAAGTTTAGTTAATAATTGATAATTAGCCAAATTGACGATGTGGCAAGTGAAACCACTTATTTTGTACCGAATATACCCTTATTAGTTAATTAATAAAATTGATTTTCGTATTAAAAAAATCATCATTATTCTTTAAATTCCTTAATTATAGGATCTGGATTTTATGATTTCAAAATAAACTGAAACAAAAAAATGAACCGAAGAGGAAAGAAATAGAAAAAGAACAGTTCTCCATGACTGCAATTAATATTCGAAAACAGTTATATAAAAAAAATTATGATAATTATTTTACCGGAGTTGAGCACAAAGAGGCAAGAGATCCTGGACGAGGAGCGCCACGTCATCAGCTTCAACGTTATGGGTGGGGACCATATATAGACTGAACAACTACTGATTCGTCACCACGCTTCCTCGTTTTTCCGCCGTCACTATGTCAGTTATTGCAAAGTTATAACTGTTAATATTTGGAAATTATTGGTAATATGTTCTCTTCTCTAGGTATTTTTTTCTACGTTTTTTATGATTTGCTTGAAATTGATTTTGTTGTCTAGTTTAATGGGTAGTTATTATTATTATTTATTTATTTTTATTTCAGATAATAATTTTTATGGGTTGGAATTTTTGTAAGGTTAATTATTTAAATTAATTTTTAAGTAATGTGGTCATAAAAAAACGTAAATAGCAATTATTTAAATTAATTTTTAAAGCACCATCCATTAGATTCAGGTAGCTTAGTAAGCAAAAACTTCTATTTCATATGTCGGTTTTTCAAGAGTTGGTTTTTTTCCCCCCTTCTCTTGAATATCCCTTTTATTCCTTTCATAAAAACACATTAGGAAAACAGGAATCATCCTAGAAAGAGTCCATGTGAACGTGTAAATTTGTGTATTTTTTTCTTAGTAGATCATGGACCTCATTGGGTGTATCGACATAAATTATAATAAACCTTGTGCACCATGTGGACAAATGGTTCGCTTTTATATAGTAATGTTTATTTTCGATCGTTTTCAAAAATATTAAATTTTTTGTGATTTGTAACGAATTCAATGTCAAAGTCCCAATATGACCCACAAGAAGTCCCATCCAAACTCATGAAGGAAAAAGAGTCCATCCAAGACAAACCCACGAGGAAGGCAAAAAAAATCAAGAAAATAACAAAAATGCCCCTTGCGCTTCACGCCTGGAATTCAGCATGCGGATTGCTTTCGCGCAATCCGACTTTTAGGATTCTTTTTAGCTCTCCAACCACTATAAATACCTCTCTCCTCAGAAGGAAAAAAAGTATAAAATTCTCTTTCAACACTATCACTCGATTCCAGAGTCGTGAAACGCTGCTGAGGACCCTCCGCATTTGTTTTCACTCTGATCGAGCTCGATTCTCTCAAATATTCTATACGAATAACGTTGTCCTCATCTCACTCATAGCGATCAGACTAAAATTTGAACGTCGGAGCGCACACCAGAGGCACCGCCTCTGAGCCCTTCTAGATTCATTTCGTCTTCTTCTTACTCTCAGGTCTCCGCGACGAACGAAGAACGTTCTTGAGCAAGGGGAGGGAACTCCCGACTTTTCGAATTTCTACAAACCAGACTCGGGCTTGGTCACTTAGTTTGGTATTTGGTCGACCCCGCCTGAAGTTGCGACGTTGTCAGATTTTTCAGCGACAAAATTTTGGCCCTAGGAGGACGCTTCCTGACTTAAAATCCCAAAATCTCTTCCAATCTTCTTTTTTTTTTCCTCTTCTAAAAATTCACTTTTCTCAGACTTGAGAAAACATGAACGCTCAAATTCCTAACACGTCTAAAAGAGGCGAGAACTCTCGCGTAGAAAGCGCTCGATGGAATCTCCGCTGACTGACGCAAATGAACCAAAACTTGCATTTGAACGAGATCGCAGGTCTGATTCCAGAGCAAGACCTACAACACTTTCGCATTGTTCAGCTTGAGGAAAGCGGTCGTCGACTGACAGATCACCTCACGAGACAAGGATACCAGATAAGGCAGGTTGGTATACTCACTTGGGGGTCTCCGAGGACGACCGTAACTACGTTGATGTGAACGAGGATGAGGGTGATCACACCTCCTATCAAATAGACGAGAGTGATGACACTTCCAATCTCGACACATGAAGTCTCACTCACGACATCCCCAACGTTGGGGAAGGCGTCAATAGATGTCGGCATTGATGCCCACAAGAAGAGTAGTAGTTGTAGCTTATATGCATTTGATGTAATAAAGTCTCACAAAGACTCTTGCTTGTAACTGCTGAATAAATTAATAAAGATTTGAAACTTTTGTTCATTCTTCTTTGTTTGTTTGAAGCTTTATGATAAACCTTAGTCTTTAGTCCTTAAACAAAACTAACAACAAATGAAGAGTCAAATACAGATTTACATGAACAAAGTCTTCATGGTTTGCTTAAAACAGAATATTCACAATCTAAGGATCAAAGACCTATTGGTGAAGTACTAAGTTATGAAGATGTCATGAGTAACTTTGTGAAGATCTCATAGATATGGAATTCATGTACAAGATTGCTGAAATGCAAATGTATATCACCTCATGCTTTGTTCCTTGGAATGTGATTAAATGAACTGGTCAGTGTCAAAATTGAGTAATCACTCTTTTGGATGAATCAATGTGACTTGTTAGCTCCTCGTGAATACATTGTTTCTAACTTATTCACAAGTGACAAAGGAGTTGAGGAAATAACAACTAGAAGGGTAAAATGGTAATTTAATAAATCCCATCTGGTTGATGATATTCATGAAGGGTAAACATAGATAATATTCAATGGATCCACTCATCACAATTAAGTAGAATTTTGAGTAGAAAATATATTCATTTGAGCTTAGAGATTTTTAGTGTCAACTCTTTAGTGGAGTCAGTTGACATTAAGCTAGAACTTGGAAAAGGTTTGTGAACTTTTGTGTCCAAGTATGCTAGCTCAAGCTTTGTTCATTTGGATCCATGAGGTCACTACCACAAGTCATTAGAGTAGGATTTGTTAAACTAGTAGCTAAGTCAAAACAAGTTCAAGTGTTGAACTAGACAAATTTTATGAAGATTGTCTAAAGGGTAATGTTGTCCATTAGGACATAAGATGGTATAAATGTCAAAATAAGATTTTGGACATTACCATATGACGATAATGTGAATTAATTCACACGGCCAAGAATTGGATTTGGGCCTTGAGGATTAAATTTCATTTTATGGAATTTCATGTGAAAATTCTACATGGACTTTTCTTGTATTGTCTTGAACAAATAAAGAAACAGCATGTTCTAGATGACAAACTCGTGGCCATCATCAGATAATGAAAGAGGGAAGTTATTTTGTACATTGATGTATGAAGATACTTGCAAAAAAAAAGAGGAAACGAATTTATAGCACATGGTTATATGTTACACGTCCAATAGAGAAAGGGAAAGTAATTTACAACCTTGGTATTATTATGATAGGAATGGAAAACAAATATTATGCTCACGAATATGTGATATTCAGCCATAATAGAAAAGAGGTAATTGTATCTTTTGCATTGAATTGATTCAAGGAAATTTCTTCTCCTATAAATACCACACCACGTTCACAATGTTGAAATAAGTTTTTGTGCCTTTGTTTCTCTCCTCTTGGTTGTGTACTCTCCTCTCCCTCTCTTCTTCTCACTCGTTTGTTTTGGCACCTAGGTCCTCATTAGACCTAACGTTTTGTATTAACTCTTTGGCTCTAAGACTAGTTCTTAGGTCACTGTGTTTAATATGGCCCACACACTAAATCCTATCCAAACTCAAAGACTCTAGTGGTAGAAACTATTGTGGTTGCTCGGATTCAAGAAAATACGAAGGAGACAAGCTAAGTGGAGAGACGAGAGATTCAACCAATCCACAAGCTTCTCAACGCTCAAGCTTCAAGCGAGGTTGGTACCGAGTGAGAACTCATTATAGTTTTATTTTAGATTACATGTTCATGCACTTTGTCTAGGTAGTAGAATCGTTTTACATGTTTTAAAAAAAACACTATTTTCCACCGCTTCAAAGAAGCGATATATTATTCTTAATCATAGATCTATTTCAACAAATGGTATGAGAGCTATGGTCAAAGTTTAAGCATGTGCATGTAATTTAAACTATGGGTGTGAAAATTGTTTTCTTGATTTTACTCGAGTAATGAATTTGCTAGAATTGTTTTTGTAAATTTTTTTTAATTTATTGCTCGGACCTTTAAATTAAAATGCATGTTGATTTTCTACACTATTGGGATGTTATTAAGACACATTAGAATCAGTTCTAAAAGTTTTTAATTTTTGCATAATCAAAATCGTGTTTTGAGAAGTTTGAGAATTTCGTGTAATTTCATGAAGTAGTTGTTGTCGCTCGTTTTCGGACAACGATTTAGAAGCCCCAAACAGTTCGACCCAAGGCCGAACCAAGTGATCGCGTTCGGGCTCAAGCCTGCCGGACTCGGTATCCCAAGTCGTCCCTTAGCTGTTATTGATGCCTGTCTCGTCTTAACACCTGAAAAGTGGGAAAAAGAGTGTGAACTACAAAGGAGAAACAGAGGGGGTGCCTCTGTTTATCTCTCCGACGCTCAACATTAGTAGGATTGAGATGGGTAAAAGAGGTTAGGTGTTTAGAGAGCTGAGACTTGAGAGAAACGAGTGAGTTATGAGTTCAGAAGCGTTTCAGTACTCAAAATCGGATTACCTTCGGCAGAGGACGGACCTATGTATTTATAGGTTACCAAGGGGCGTTTTGAGAAACCCCTTGGCCGAGTGGACACATTTGGCTCGGCCATTGGGCCGGCCAACGGCCGGGGATAGCTTGAGTCGGCCATTGGCCGAGGTAGGCCCTTGGGCCGGCCAATGGCCGAGAGTATTTGGGCCGGCCATTGGCCGTGCCTGGCCCTTGGGCCGGCCAATGGCCGGGGATAGCTTGAGTCAACCATTGGCCGAGGCAGGCCCTTGGGCCGGCCAATGGCCGAGAGTATTTGGGCTGGCCATTGGCCGAGGCAGGCCCTTGGGCCGGCCAATGGCCGGGGATAGCTTGAGTCGGACATTGGCCAAGGAAGGCCCTTGGGCCGGCCAATGGGCGAAAGTATGGGCCGGCCATTGGCCGAGGTTGGCCCTTGGGCCGGCCAATGGCCGGGGCAAGCCGCTGGGGCGCGTTCGACGCAGTTTCGTCTTCGTTCGTCCGCTCTCGGGGTCGGGCCGGTAACATTAGCCAGCCGAGTTTATCACCGGGTGCAACCCGTGTGGTAAACTCAAAGTATTCCGACATCGCCGGCCCGTCGGAGCGATACATCCTTCACCGCAGTGAGGTATGGTTTTATTTTTTTTTTAATTCGCCTTTCGTCTTTTGCGTTTATCTTTTTTTTTTGTCTCGACGCACGCGCATATGGACCCCACTGCCCACCAGTCGGCGCGTGAGGCTCCCGAGGATGACGTTTTCAACCTTTTTGAAGACCCGAACGTGAATTTAGAGGAATTTTGGGCATGGTTTTCTTCTCCCCCACCCGATCATCACTATCCTACCCAAGTTTTCCCGTTACGAGGGCAACGAGGATGTCCAAGGATGATTTCTCCTCCGTCGACACGTAGCTGTCCGGCGAGGAAGGAATTTCACGTGCCGAGGATGAACCACTTTGCCTGGAGGATACCGGCCCGGCCGAAGGACACGCTAGAGGACTTTTGTGCGCTGGCGACATCGGCCGGATCAGCGCCAACGGCCTGCGCGGCCCGGGTAGGACCACCCCCAGCGAGGCCGGGGCCGAGGGAGGCGTGCCAACCCGGGCGGCCGCGTCTGGGTCGAGGTTGATGCTGGGGGAAACCCTCATCGACCGGGGAAAGGCGGCCGACAGAGTCCAGGGCGCCCGGAGGGAGCGCGCGGCCCGGGTGATGACGCGCCCGGCGAGGCGAGCCCAAGCGAAGGTGCGCCGGCCCTGGGCGATGTCGTCTGGGCAAGGGCTGCTGTTGGTGAAGACCCCCCTTGACCATGGGGGGAAGCTCGGCGATGCGCGAGCAGCGCTGGAGGGACGCGCGAGCAGCGCTAGAGGGGCGCGCGAGCCGGGGAGCATCGCGCCCGGCGAGGAGGGCACCGGAGACGGCGTGCCGGCCCTGGGCGATGCCGCGGGGGCTGGCCTTGGTGTCGGGGGAGACCCTGCCTGCTTGGGCGGGGGCGCTCGGCTGCGTGCAGGGGGCGCTGGTCGGGCGCACACCTCCGGGGGAGCCACGCCCAGCGAGTTGGGCGCCGGGGAAGGTGCGCCGGCCCTGGCCGGTGATGCCAGGGCCGATGTCGGCGCCGGGAAGGACCCTACCTACTCGGGTGGTGTTGTCTGGCAGGTGGGCGGCGGCGATGGAGGCTCGGGCGGCCTGGGCTCGGCCGCGCCTGAGCGGGCGCGCACTGGTGGAGGACCGCCAGAGGCGGGCGATGCCGCCGGCGAGGGTGCCGGCGCCAGGGGCGATGAGCGTCGGCCAGCCAGCGTCAGGTTTAGGGGGGCGGCCAGCCCGGGTCCCCTGCAAACCCTAGACCTCGTCGGGCCGGGCTTAGATGAATAGGGCCCTCCCTGCCAACAGCTGGGCCGCGCGTCTAGGCCGGATGCCTGCCAGGGGAGCAGCCCGGCCGGCCCAATGCCGGGCGGGCGCGAAGGAGGCCCGCTTGGATGCTCGAGAACCTCTGACGGGCCGGACGCGCGAAGGGCGACCCTTGCTGGGCCAGACGCCTCAGTGGGGCTGCCTGCCACGCTTGACACGCGGGAAAAGGAGCCGGCCGGGCCGGGCACGCGCGCAATTAGCCGGTCGGCCCACTCGAGTGATTGGCACGAGGAACCCCTTGAGCCGCGGATCGCTCCTGCCACCGAGGGCTTGGGCGAGTCGTTGAGTCTCCATGCCTTATCGACCGCCATGGTCACCTTGACCGCGCAAAATGAGTCGCGAGCCTTGGCCTTCCCGGTCGGGGGAGCCGTGATCCGAGGCGACTTGGACTGCTCGGGCGTTGATGTCCCTAGCTCGCTCTCAATTGCCAGCTTCCTGAGCCTGAGGAAACGCTTCGACATCCCAGGATCGATATCGACTCTGCGACCATTGCCTGACGATCTTCCTACCCGCCCACGGAAGGGGTATGCCGCCATTCACAAGGCGAGTCTTCGCGGAGGGCTACGGTTGCCCTTTCAGCCGGTAATCCAAGAATTGCTAGTCCGATTGGGAGTGCATGCGTCGCAGATGTCTCCATCTTTCTACCGGGTGGTCGCGGCGTGCCATATGATGCTCTATCGAGCGAAGAGGAGGTCTGTTACTGCAGACGACATTCAAGATCTCGTGGCCGTTCGTGGAGTCCCGAGGAAACCGGGTTTTTATTTAGCGACCCCCGGGAAGCGTCTCTCCATCATTACCAAGGTCACCTCGAAGCATCGGTACCCCTGGGTTTGGGTGCCTGAATCTGCCTTCGGGGCGGCGCCCCTTGCGTTCGGACCCGCGGTCGACTTCTTGCCCATAGGCGACGTCGACGACTCCGAACTTGCGGCCGTGATCAGGGAAATCCCGGACTCGAGGCGGCAAGGGTCGCTGTTTGAGTCTCCGGACTTAATGGCGATGACCAGGTGGTTCGTTCCAGGCGACGAGGCTCCTCGACGTCCTATCCTCGGTGCGAAGGTTGCGGAGGACCCCGAGCCTGAGGCTGGGGGTTCATCCGCTCCCCTCCTCAGTGCGGGGGGTACTAACCACACATGTATTCTTATGCTATCGCAGTTCCCTACCGTTTGTGTTTATTGTTATGTTCTATCCAATTGTCATTATTTGCAACAGATACCATGGCTCGGGATCGTTCGTGTGTGCGGGTGCCGAGGGTGGAACCCACCGCCGAAGCTGTCGCCGCGGCTCGCTCTCGAGTTGAGGCGCGCCGCGGGGGATCCTCGGTGCGGGCAAGGAACGAGGCGATCTCTTCGAACAAGCGACCATCGTCGTCGATCTCCCTCAGTTCACCCTCCAGCCAAAAGCGTGCTCACACGTCGACAGCGCCAGATGGCATGGACTCGATGCTCCTAGCGGAGGCGGGGGAGTTGAGGGGCCAGTGTTCCCAGGGGATGCTCGGAGCCCCCCTGCGAGACTTTAAGGGTCTCCTAATGACGAGCGACCTCGAGTACTTCCAAAACGGGATCAGCGATGCTCGAAAGGCACGATCCGCTTATTTGACTTACATGCAGCCATTACACTTATCTTGATTGTACGTACATCACCCTCTTTTGCAGATGCTCGCGCATCAAGAACGAGGCGACTGATTCTCCGAGACTTGTTGCGGTGAATGCAGATCATGAAGAGGTACATGGAGAGCGCGGCGGCCGACCACGCCGCCGCCTTAGTAGGGGTCCGGACCGCCCAGGAATTCCAGGCGCTCGAGGAGGAGTCGAAGCGAACCCGCGAGGAATTGATTGCCGAGAGATCACTACGTATGGCTGAACAGGCGTCTCGGGAGAAGGCGAAACAAGCGGCCGAAACTTTCTTGGGGGAAACGAAGAAACTTCAAGCGGCGCTCTCAGGCCGAGACGAGGAGCTGAAGATCATCCATGCTCGACTATCGGCGAGCGAGATCTCTCGCGTCAAGGCGGAGAGGGAGAGGGATTCTCCGCTAATGGAGATGCAGACCCTCATTGAAGAGAAGGACGACGCCGTGCGATCCAAGGCGGATCTAGAGGATGACTGGGACCTCGCGTTGGAAGAGGCTCGTTACGCGGCGGCCATACGGGTTCGAGACGCGATCGCGAAGGAGAACACGTCTCGCGGGACCACCTTTTCCTTCTTCGATGCCATGTTTCCTCCTTTGGACGACGCGCCACAGGTGGATGACCCGTGTCCCTAGGTTCATGCGGAGGCTGCTCAATCGAGGAACTGCCCGCTCGACGGAGAGGCCACCGATGGGTCAGGCGTCCCTTTCCCCGAGAACGATGAGGAGCAGATCGACTTCGGTTCCGAGTATTCGACTTTATTTTGGTTTCCCGCGCACTTGTTTAGCGCTTGCCTTGTTTTTCCTTTCGGATATTTGTTATATTTTCTTTTGTTTCCGTTGGGTTGTTTCCGCAACATTGCTTGTTTTTGCTAAAGTTTTTTCCGATTTATCATGCGTCTTATCTTCTCGATTTACTATGCTTAGCGTAATCGATTCACGCAATCCGGCTAGTGCGTGTCTTACGACCCCCGATTTACTATATCTAGCGCAATCGCTTTGCACGGCTTACTGCCACACTTAGCGGCGAGGTTTCCCGTGGACGCTGGCTAGATCAGTTTCGTCCGGCGGGTGCGAGTCTTTGCCATCTATTCGTGACTCGCTGCCTATCGGCACGTGCGAGCTGGACGTCTGTTGCGCCCATTTTCTAGCGTGTACGCTACCTACCGGCGTGCGCGTTGTGTGCCAGGACGGGCTTGAGGCAAGCGCAGTTCCCAGTGGGCGCGGTACCTGTCGGTATGCGTAACACGTTTTGGGTTTTGACTGCCAGGATCAACGGTCCGGTGCGCAGACGCGACTCGTCGATGCCCCGCTACCTATCGGCGTACGAGGCATGGAATCATGCGAGAGCGTCGTGCGAAAGATGTGTAGGGTTAGAGGTCCGGTGCGCGGATCCGACCCGTTGACATCTTGCTACCTTTCGGTGCGCGAAGCATGGAATCGCGCGAGTGCGTCGCGCGAAAAATGTGTACCTGTTACTTATTAGCCCCCCGAGTTTCTTATGTACTCGTAGAGGAGACTAGAAATTATAGCGGCATATGACAATGGTTTTTTTTTTTATTTGGCGAAATGTAATCTCATTACTAAGTTGAAATAGGCAAAAATTACATTCCCAGGCCACTGGCCTTATTTGAAATTTGAAATTGTCTTTCGCTAAAACCGAAAATAAAACGAAAACAACCAAACATAAGGAAATCGGGAGCGGGCTTCTATTGGTAGTATTGTCGCAGGTGTTCAGTGTTCCACGGATGAGTGAACACGAGCCCTTCCAGGTTCTCGAGCTCATATGTACCACCATGGATGGCTCGGCGCACACGATATGGTCCTTTCCAGGTGGGACCTAGGACCCTCGCTCCCTGCACCTTGGTGTTTTGGAACATCCTCCTGAGGACGAGGCTCCCGTCGGCGAACTTCCGCAGCTTGATCTTCGAATTGTAGTACTTTTCGACCTTCCTCTTCTGTACGGGGAGGCGAGTGAGCGCGTCCGCCCTCTTCTCGTCTATGAGATCAAGCTCGAGCCTTATTTCTTCGTTGTTGGCGGCTTCTTCGAACTCTTCGATGCGAAAGGTTGGCAGCTTGGTCTCGACGGGTACCACGGCCTCGATGCCGAATGCCAACGCGAAAGGGGTTTCGTCGGTTGCGTTCGGCGCGGTGGTCCGGTACGCCCAGAGGACCATGGGGAGTTCTTCGGCCCACGCCCCATTTCTCTCTTCCAGCTTCTTTTCAAGTTTCCCTTGATTGTCTTGTTGACCGCCTTGACCTGACCGTTGGCCTCAGGATGACGGGGAGAGGAGAAGGTCTCGCTAATGCCCAGCTGTTCGCATATGTCCCGGACGCG
Source organism: Urtica dioica subsp. dioica (assembly GCF_054948205.1). Classification (NCBI taxonomy): domain Eukaryota; kingdom Viridiplantae; phylum Streptophyta; class Magnoliopsida; order Rosales; family Urticaceae; genus Urtica; species Urtica dioica. The sequence continues at coordinate 50,128,811 of NC_142756.1, forward strand.
TGCATTATCGAATTGTTTTCCGTTGTCGGTCACGATCGATGCGAGGATTTCGAAGCGGCAGACAATGTTCTTCCAGATGAAGTTAGTCGTGTTGGCCTCCATGACCTTTGCTAGCGGTTCGGCCTCTACCCATTTTCTGAAGTAATCGATAGCCACGATCGCGTGCTTGTACTGTCTTGGGGCCATAGGAAGCTCACCAATGAGGTCGATTCCCCATTTTGCGAAAGGCCGAGGTACGACGATCGGGCACAATGGGGCCGGCGCTTGGCGTGGAATGTGGGAAAACCTTTGGCATTTGTCGCATCTTTTGGCCTACTCGTGGGAGTCCTTTTTCAAGGTAGGCCAAAAGTACCCGAGCCTTAGCAGTTTCAGGGCCAAAGACTGTCCGGCGGCGTGGTTTCCGCACACCCCTTCGTGCACCTCGTAGAGCGCCTTCTTCGCCTCGACCTCGGTCAAGCATCGGAGAAGGGGAATAGAGTATCCTCTCTTGAATAGGTTGTTGTCAATGGTGCCCACAAGAAGAGTAGTAGTGTCTATTTATGTACATTTGATGTCATATAGTCTTACGAAGACTCTTGCTTGTAATTGCTTATCCATTAATAATAAAGTTGAAACGTTCATTCATTCTTTCTTTGTTTGAAGCTTTATGATAAAACCTTAGTCTTTTAGTCCATAAACAAACTTAACAACTTACGAAGAGACAAATGTAGATTTGCATGAACAAACTCTTCGTAGTTTGCTTAAAACGATATATTCGCAATCTTAGGGTCAAAGGACTATTGACCTCAGTATGATTGTTAGAAGAATCTATGATGTCTGGTTATGAGGCATTGAGAGTTAGGAACTCTATAGTTCTTCTAGGTATCTTCCGAAGGTACTGAATTGACCAGTGCACTTCTAGAGACAAGATAAGAACAAACCATTTAACCTCTTATGTCTCGAAGTCACTATGTATGAATTGCATCATGCTTACCTTAATCCTGAAATGAGACATGCCATTTCACACCTTAGTATTCTCATTTGAGAAAGTCAAAGTTCGGACTCACTATGTGATTCCGAACAAGGCCTATTGGTGAAGTACTAAGTTGTGAGTCTGTCATGAGTAACTTTGTGAAGTTCTCATAGATATGGAATTCATGTACAAGATTGCTGAAATGCAATGTATGTCACCTCATGCTTTGTTCCTTGGAGTGTGAATAAATGAACTGGCCAGTGTCCAAATTGAGTCCTGACTCTTTTGGATGAAACAATGTGACTTGTTAGCTCCTCGTCAATACATTGTTTCTAACTTATTCACAAGCGACAAAGGAGTTGAGGAAATAACAGCTAGAAGGGTAAAATGGTAATTTAGTAAATCCCGACTAGCTGATGACATTCATGAAGGGTAAACATAGATAATATTCAGTGGATCCGCTCAAATTCATTTGAACCGAGAGATTTTCAGTGTCAGCTCTTTAGTGGAGTCAGTTGGCATTAAGCTAAACTTGGAAAAGGTTTGTGAACTTTTGAGTCCAAGTGTTTAGCTAAAGCTTTGTTCATTTGGGTCCATGAGGTCACTGTCACGAATCACATCGATAGGAATAGTTAAACTGGAAGCTAAGTCAAAACAAGAACGAAAATAGTGAAAATGGTATTTTTGTCTTTTGAGACAAACGATGAAATGAATGTCAATAAATTTTTGACAAGGTCATTTTATGACATGTTTCACTCGGCCATGACTTGATCATTGGGCCTTGTGAATTAATTTCATTTCATAAGAATTTTATTGAAAATTCTTATTGGGCCTTTCTCATATTGTCATGAACAAATGAAGAAGCTTCTAGAAGCTCCTTCTAGATGAGAATAGGCGCCCATAATACCCAAGGAAAGAGAGTTTATTTTGTGCATAAATGTATTTAGATACTTGCCAAAAGAAAAAGAGGAAACAAATTTGCATGTAGATGCACAAGGAATTTCGGCCAAGTAGAGTCAAGGCAAGGCAAGGAACAAAAAAGGAAACAAATCCAAGCCTTCTAGAAGGCAGCCTTGGCCGTGTGACTTAAGTGGGAAAGAGGCAATATTTGCTCATGAATATGTGATATTCTATAGAAGAGGAAACTACCTTATTGAAGGTAAAGCCTCTCCTATAAATAGGAGCCTCATTTCCTCACAATTAATTCATCCAAGTTTAAGAGATTTGAGAGACTCTCTCTCTAGAACTTGGCCGAAGTCCTCTTCTCTCTCTCTCTAGTTTATTTTCGGTTTTCTCTTGTCTTGGCACCTAGTGATAGAAACTTTCGTGGTTGCTCGAGGTGCCGAGGAAAGAAAGAGAGACGAGCGTTGCAACTTTCCAAAAGCTTCTACAAGGTTCAAGCTTCAAGAAAGGTTAGTAACTTCCATAGCTCATATTAGTTTTTATTTACATGCATATGCTCTTGTCTAGGTTAGTAAAAACTAGTTTTACTTAAAAAGAAAATTTTTAAAATTCCGCCGCTTAACGAAGCGTTAAACTTTTTCTTAAACCCTAGATCGATTCCAACATAGGTTGTCCTCCCTCATTGTGTATTTCGGCGCCAAGCTTCTCAGCTTTCTAGCCTGTCCCTTGTCTTCAGGGACAACTCCTCGCTTGAGGTACTCCACGAGTGGCGTCATCCATGAAGGGGGCGGAGTTTCGTCGACCACCTCTACGTCGCCTCTCGAGACGTAGGCACTACTACAAATTAACATATTGGGTGCGGAAGGGTATTAGGTGCGACATGTCGCACCTAATAGTCGCACCTAAGCCCATATTAGGTGTGACATGTCGCACCGGATACTCGTCCGGATGACTAAAAATTTCGCTAATGTTTAGTGTTATTCGGTGCGACAATGTCGCACATAATATGATATTGTCGCACCTAATACCTTTAGGTGCAACAAATGTCACACCCAATGAGTTTTAAACTTAAATTTGTCAGCGAATCCCGCCGAATTTTTAAAATTCCGCCGCTTAACGAAGCGTTAATCTTTTTCTTAAACCCTAGATCGATTCCAACAAATGGTATCAGAGCTATGGTCAAAGGAATGCATGTGCATGTTTTTAAATTATGAGCTTGAAAATCGTTTTCGAAAGTTTACTAATTTTGTGACAAGTTAGAATTGTAATCTTAGATTTTTTTTAATTTATTGCTCTTGTCTCTAAATTAAAAACCATGTTGATTTTATATGAGTTTGGGATGATGTTAAAACACATTAGAATCAGTTCTAAAAGTTTTTAATTTTTTATATTGAAAAACGTGTTTTAAAGGTTTGAGAATTTTCGAGTAAATTTTGTGACTAGTTTTATTTTCTTGCTAGTTTCGTTTATTTACTTGAATCGTTTTATGCATGTTGTTATTTCTTTTATTCTATGTTATTACCCTGCTAATAAAACACAAATAAAAGCTTTAAACAATATCTTAAAATGTTCCGTTACACTCAATTCTTTTTAGCACCTAAAAGGACAAAGCTTTAATTTATTTCTTTTTCTTCGAGCTGGAATGTAAACCCGCATTAAAAGCGGCATAACTCTCTGCTCAGAAATCTAAATTTAATGATTCTTGAATCAAATTAAAGCTCTGTCTGTCCTCTGTCCAATGCCACCGGTTTCGGCTGAAAAGGACATCGGAGCCGCCAGATATGGCGATTTTACTCCGAGGTGCGCGGCTGTCTGAAACTCCAGTTTTTAGAAATCCGGATTTTCAAACCCCACTACCATGAGTTATAGAACTCTAATGAGAAAATTTTCTTGAGCAAGAATGTTTTTCATATGATTGTAAACATGATGTGTAAAGATTAAAAGTTTTGATTTTTGAAAGATTAATTGAAATTGAATTTTTACAAAACTAGTTTGAATTTTGAAAAACCGTTTTCACTTTCAAACTTGAAAATATTTTGTCATCCAAATCAAATAAGTTTTCAAAATGTTTTCGAAACTATATCTATATCACATATGTTCAAAATCTATATGCTCTTGAAATTTTGAGTGGGAGGTCTCCTTGTAGACAAGCCGAAAAATAAAAAGATGTGTAATCTCAAACTTTCAAGTGTTCGAGTGAGTTGAAGTTCACACTTCCCTCACGCACTTTCCCGAAATAGAAAATAGGAAAAGATCGAGTATGTACCTTGTGCCTTTATGCACTAATACTGCTCTGAACATGTCGATCTAGGATTCTTTTCTAGTTGTCCGCTCTGTCGCTCTCTAACTAGGAAATCTGTTTCCGAACTTAAAAGAGTCGATGAACCAACTCCAAAAACTAAGTGGGAGGGTTATACTCGTTGTTTGTAACCCGCGATCCCCAACACTAATGAAAGATGCAATAACGTGGGACTAAGAGCCGCTCTTGCGACCCTCACTTAAATGTGAGTACTCCAAGGCGTTATTGCTTCGATCATTGCTCAATGAGCTACGTCCGAGAGTGATGCAATGATGGCAAGGCCTCCCCTTGGGGGATTGTTTTTCAAAGCTGATCTTTTGGACTAAGTGGTTGGTTGCACACTTAGGCTCAATCCCTAGTATCCTTCCTTAAGGCTCTGCGAAAGGATGTGAGTGATCAAACCAATTTACAAGGTGGCTAGTCAAAATAGATGTATTGACATCTTGGCTTAGCATTAATGATGTGTCATTTACTTATAAAAGGAGATTTTTTGCGGCCTTCTCTTGAGGGAGTAAATTATCGTTTGGTTTATAACACCTTTGGGTTTTACAAAAGTCTTAATGAAACTTAAATCCTAAACCAAAGACTAATCATAAACTTGTTTCAACTTCAATAGGCTTTATGTCCCGCAAACATCTCTCAATCTTTCTTTCCTCGATCAAACTCGAAAACGAAAACTACGTAGATTTGAAACGTAACCTCGACATAATACCTACCGTTAACAAGCACAAATGGGTACTCACCACCCCGTGTCCTCCTCTGACGAATGATGATTCAACTCAAGAGGACAATGACGCCTTAGCGGCCTGGCTTCGATCCGATGAGATTGTGAGGTGCTATATCTTGGCATCTATGAACAATATGCTGAAAGAGCAACATCGTGACTTCGAGACTGCCGCTAACATGCTCTACAATCTCCTTGAGATGTTTGGAGGGCAAAGGCGTCAAACAAGGCTACAAGCAGTCCGACAATTTATGAACTGTCACATGAAGGCTAGGACTCCTGTTAGGGACCATATGATGCTGATCATTAGTTACCTAAATGAAATGGAAATCCTAGGATCTGAGATTGATGGGAAGAATATCATAGATATGATCTTAGAAACTCTCCCTGCATCTCTTGATACCTCCAAGATGAACTACTTCATAAACAAGCTAGAGTATACTTCACACTGCTGTGGGTCTCAATAAGAGAAAGAGGAATCAAGGAGAGGCACATGCTACTGAGCAAAAAGCCTCCGCCTCTGGAACTGTGAAGAGACCTTACAAGGCCGATAAAAAGAACTGTCCCGCCTATCTCAAAGCAAAGGAACATAGTATTGTACTAGTTACCGAAGCATGCTTAGTAGCTGATAATGTATGAACGTGGATTCTTGACTCCGCTGCTACTAACCATATTTGTTGTTCCTTGAATGGTTTTAAGAAAACCAAAAGCTTAGAGGAAGGCGAATCCTGTTTCAAATGGGGTGATGGGAGCCTGGTGTCTGCAAAGGCTGTGGGATCCGTGACGCTGTCTTTTGAAGACCACACTTTAAACTTGAATAATGTTTATTTTGTTCCTACCTTTGGGAAGAACTTAATATCCGTTGCTCGTCTTCGTGAGAAAGATTATTGTTTAAAGTTCATTAAGAATGGAATTCGTATTTCGTTTCCTGATAATTCTTCTGTCACTGATGCATGTATGAAGAATGCTCTTTTCTACATCTATCCCACTAAACCTTCTCTTTTAGACACCGAAATAGATGACGATCTAATTAGGGAGCCAAAGAGGATCAAACTTTCTGAATCCTCCGATCTAACAAAATCAACATACCTCTGGCACTTAAGACTTGGTCATATCAGTCTAGATAGGATTAAGAGACTTGTGAGGGATGGTCCACTCCAAGCCTCTGCAATAGGTTCACTACCTACTTGTGAATCCTGCATAGAAGGAAAAATGACTAAGCGCCCTTTCTCCGATGAGGGTCGAAGAGCCACTGAGTTGCTGGAACTAATACATTCTGATGTATGTGGTCCGCTCAACCAACAGGCACGAGGAGGATACGAATACTTCGTTACCTTCACTGATGATTACTCAAGATATGGGTTTGTCTATTTGCTTAAACACAAATCCGAGACCTTTAACGTATTTAAGGTCTTTAGGGCTTTAGTGGAAAAGCAAACTGGCAAAGTGATCAAAACCCTTCGATCTGATCGAGGTGGTGAGTATATGTCTGGAGAGTTCGATGACTTTCTTAAAGAAGAAGGTATCGCTTCTCAGCTTACCGCACCTGGCACACCTCAACAAAACGGAGTGTCATAGAGAAGAAACCGAACTCTTATGGAGATGGTTAGATCAATGATGAGTTACTCATCACTCCCGCTTTCCTTTTGGGGATATGCCCTCGAAACAGCCGCCTACATTCTGAACCAAGTTCCGTCCAAAACGGTTCCTGGTACTCCTTATGAACGATGGACTGGCCGTAAAGTGAATCTTGGCCGCATCAGAATTTGGGGTTGCCCTGCACACGTGCTGAGGCAAAAGACTAGCAAGTTGGCTAGTAGGTCAGAATTGTGCCTGTTTGTAGGATATCCGAAGGAAACCAAAGGTTTTACTTTCTATAGTCCCGAGGACGATAAGACTTTCGTTAGCACGAATGCTCGTTTCCTCGAGGAGGACTTTATGAAGGATGCGAAACCTAGAAGCAAAATTGTGCTTGAAGAAAAGTTGGGTGAGGAAGCTTCTACCTCATCTGTAAGAACTGTTCTTACCCCAACTGAAACACAACCTAACTCAACAGAATCTCGTCAAGTAGTACTTCGACGTAGTGGGAGGGCTGTTCAAAAGCCTGACAGGTACATGTCTTATGGAGACTCTCTTGTAGCCGTCTCCGACATGGATGACCCTGTTTCCTATAGCCAAGCGATGGCTTGTTCTGAATCAAACCTTTGGCTTGACGCCGTGAAAGTTGAAATGCACCCGATGTATGTCAACAAATTCTGGAAACTTGTAGACCTTCCTGAAGGGATTAAACCCGTAGGGTGTAAGTGGATATACAAGAAGAAAAGGGGTCCTGATGGGAACGTCGAGACGTTCAAAGCACGACTTGTGGCAAAGGGTTATACCCAACAAGAAGGGATTGACTATGAAGAAACCTTCTCGCCAGTCGCGATGCTTAAATCCATCCGCATACTCCTATCCATAGCTGCAGCTCTCGACTATGAGATCTGGCAAATGGATGTCAAGACAGCCTTTCTGAATGGCAATCTTGACGAGCGCATTTACATGGCTCAACCAGACGGTTTCGTGGATAAAGGTCAAGAGACCAAGGTTTGTGAGTTGCTTAAATCCATTTATGGACTAAAGCAAGCATCTAGGTCATGGAATATCAGATTCGATGAAACTGTAAAGAGCTTCGGCTTTGAACAGTCAATAGATGAGCCTTGTGTTTACAAGTTAATACACGAAGGCAAAGTTGTGTTTCTGGTACTATATGTCGATGATATACTACTCATTGGTAATGACGTGGGTAAGTTATCTGAGGTTAAGGTCTGGCTAGCAAAGCAATTCGATATGAAGGATCTTGGAGAAGCCGCGTACATTCTGGGGATCCAAATCTTTCGAGATAGGAAAAACCGGACCCTGTCGCTCTCTCAAGCATCTTATATTGATAAGGTGATGGATCGCTTCTCGATGCAAGACTGCAAGAGGGGTCAAACACTCTTTAGGCATGGAGTTTCACTCTCTAAGGACCAGTCTCCCAAGACTGCACAAGAGATTGAAGACATGAGGAAAATTCCTTACGCCTCTGCCGTAGGAAGCCTTATGTATGCTATGCTTTGCACTAGACCTGATATATGTTTCGCCGTTGGCGTAGTTAGCCGTTTCCAATCCAACCCTGGACTCGAGCACTGGATTGCTGTTAAGCATGTTCTTAAGTATCTTCGAAGAACTAGGAACTTGATGCTTACATACTCAGGTACTGACCTGACTATGACGGGATATACCGACTCCGATTTTCAAGCGGATAAGGATTCTAGGAAATCCACTTCGGGATCTGTGTTCATCCTTAATGGTGGAGCTGTTGTGTGGAGAAGTATTAAGCAATCTTGCATTGCTGACTCCACAATGGAAGCAGAATATGTGGCTGCTTGTGAAGCATCCAAAGAGGCTGTATGGCTTAGAAAGTTCCTTAAGTATTTGGAAGTTGTTCCAAACGTCGACGAGCCCATGACCCTTTATTGTGATAATAGTGGGGCTGTCGCTAACTCAAAGGAACCTCGAAGCCATAAGTGCTCTAAGCATATTGAGAGGAAATACCATTTGATTCGAGAGATCGCGCAACGCGGAGACGTGGAGGTGAAGTAGATCTCTGGAAGATACATTCACCAAGGCCCTATCGAACATGGTCTTCGACCAACTTCGAGAGGGATTAGGCATGTAGGACTACTCACATCTTCTTTGAGTCAAGTGGGAGTTTGTTGTCAATGGTGCCCACAAGAAGAGTAGTAGTGTCTATTTATGTACATTTGATGTCATATAGTCTTACGAAGACTCTTGCTTGTAATTGCTTATCCATTAATAATAAAGTTGAAACGTTCATTCATTCTTTCTTTGTTTGAAGCTTTATGATAAAACCTTAGTCTTTTAGTCCATAAACAAACTTAACAACTTACGAAGAGACAAATGTAGATTTGCATGAACAAACTCTTCGTAGTTTGCTTAAAACGATATATTCGCAATCTTAGGGTCAAAGGACTATTGACCTCAGTATGATTGTTAGAAGAATCTATGATGTCTGGTTATGAGGCATTGAGAGTTGGGAACTCTATAGTTCTTCTAGGTATCTTCCGAAGGTACTGAATTGACCAGTGCACTTCTAGAGACAAGATAAGAACAAACCATTTAACCTCTTATGTCTCGAAGTCACTATGTATGAATTGCATCATGCTTACCTTAATCCTGAAATGAGACATGCCATTTCACACCTTAGTATTCTCATTTGAGAAAGTCAAAGTTCGGACTCACTATGTGATTCCGAACAAGGCCTATTGGTGAAGTACTAAGTTGTGAGTCTGTCATGAGTAACTTTGTGAAGTTCTCATAGATATGGAATTCATGTACAAGATTGCTGAAATGCAATGTATGTCACCTCATGCTTTGTTCCTTGGAGTGTGAATAAATGAACTGGCCAGTGTCCAAATTGAGTCCTGACTCTTTTGGATGAAACAATGTGACTTGTTAGCTCCTCGTCAATACATTGTTTCTAACTTATTCACAAGCGACAAAGGAGTTGAGGAAATAACAGCTAGAAGGGTAAAATGGTAATTTAGTAAATCCCGACTAGCTGATGACATTCATGAAGGGTAAACATAGATAATATTCAGTGGATCCGCTCAAATTCATTTGAACCGAGAGATTTTCAGTGTCAGCTCTTTAGTGGAGTCAGTTGGCATTAAGCTAAACTTGGAAAAGGTTTGTGAACTTTTGAGTCCAAGTGTTTAGCTAAAGCTTTGTTCATTTGGGTCCATGAGGTCACTGTCACGAATCACATCGATAGGAATAGTTAAACTGGAAGCTAAGTCAAAACAAGAACGAAAATAGTGAAAATGGTATTTTTGTCTTTTGAGACAAACGATGAAATGAATGTCAATAAATTTTTGACAAGGTCATTTTATGACATGTTTCACTCGGCCATGACTTGATCATTGGGCCTTGTGAATTAATTTCATTTCATAAGAATTTTATTGAAAATTCTTATTGGGCCTTTCTCATATTGTCATGAACAAATGAAGAAGCTTCTAGAAGCTCCTTCTAGATGAGAATAGGCGCCCATAATACCCAAGGAAAGAGAGTTTATTTTGTGCATAAATGTATTTAGATACTTGCCAAAAGAAAAAGAGGAAACAAATTTGCATGTAGATGCACAAGGAATTTCGGCCAAGTAGAGTCAAGGCAAGGCAAGGAACAAAAAAGGAAACAAATCCAAGCCTTCTAGAAGGCAGCCTTGGCCGTGTGACTTAAGTGGGAAAGAGGCAATATTTGCTCATGAATATGTGATATTCTATAGAAGAGGAAACTACCTTATTGAAGGTAAAGCCTCTCCTATAAATAGGAGCCTCATTTCCTCACAATTAATTCATCCAAGTTTAAGAGATTTGAGAGACTCTCTCTCTAGAACTTGGCCGAAGTCCTCTTCTCTCTCTCTCTAGTTTATTTTCGGTTTTCTCTTGTCTTGGCACCTAGTGATAGAAACTTTCGTGGTTGCTCGAGGTGCCGAGGAAAGAAAGAGAGACGAGCGTTGCAACTTTCCAAAAGCTTCTACAAGGTTCAAGCTTCAAGAAAGGTTAGTAACTTCCATAGCTCATATTAGTTTTTATTTACATGCATATGCTCTTGTCTAGGTTAGTAAAAACTAGTTTTACTTAAAAAGAAAATTTTTAAAATTCCGCCGCTTAACGAAGCGTTAAACTTTTTCTTAAACCCTAGATCGATTCCAACATAGGTTGTCCTCCCTCATTGTGTATTTCGGCGCCAAGCTTCTCAGCTTTCTAGCCTGTCCCTTGTCTTCAGGGACAACTCCTCGCTTGAGGTACTCCACGAGTGGCGTCATCCATGAGGGGGGCGGAGTTTCGTCGACCACCTCTACGTCGCCTCTCGAGACGTAGGCACTACTACAAATTAACATATTGGGTGCGGAAGGGTATTAGGTGCGACATGTCGCACCTAATAGTCGCACCTAAGCCCATATTAGGTGTGACATGTCGCACCGGATACTCGTCCGGATGACTAAAAATTTCGCTAATGTTTAGTGTTATTCGGTGCGACAATGTCGCACATAATATGATATTGTCGCACCTAATACCTTTAGGTGCAACAAATGTCACACCCAATGAGTTTTAAACTTAAATTTGTCAGCGAATCCCGCCGAATTTTTTTTTGGATTTGGGATTTCATATTGGGTGCGACATTGTCGCACCCAATATGATTATTAGGGTTTTAAACCAGAATTTTCTCATTTTTTCACACATTCATTCACTCTCTCTCTCTCACCGTCTCACAAGGTCTCTCTCTCTCAGCCAGCCCCCGCCGCCGTCCTTCCCCGCTCCGCCGCTGCCGGCCCATCCTGGTACGTCCCCATCTCTCTCTCTATATCTCACCGTCCGTCTCTCACCGTCTCACTCTGTCTCTCTCTCTCTCTCTCAGCCAGTCCCCGCAGCCGTCCCTCTCCGCTCCGCCGCTGCCGGCCCTCCCTGGTACGTCCCCCTCTATTTCTCTCTCTCTCTCTGTCTCACCGGCCATCTCTCACTCTGTCTCTCTCTCCCAGCCTGCCCCGCCGCCGCCTGGACCAGCCCCCTGCCCGCCTGCCCTACCGCCGCTTGGACCATCCCCCCGCCCCGCCCCACCGCCGCCTGGACCAGCCCCCTGCCCGCCCACCCCACCGCCGCCTGGACCATCCCCCCGCCCCGCCGCCTGGATCGATCACCTAGAGGTATCTAGTGAGGGTCGAGTTCGTACTTCTATCGGGACGCTGCCTTCTCCCTCTTCGTCTATCCCCGACGCAAGGCGCGCTAGGGCGTCGGCGTCAATGTTCGCCTCGCGGGGAACCTGGACTATCTCGAACAATGACAGGGCCTCCAGATTTTTTTGAGTCTTTGACAGATACGCGACCATGTTCGGCTCCTTGGCTGCGTAGTCGCCTTTAATCTGGTTCACAATCAATTGTGAATCACAATGGATGCGCAGGTTTTGGACTCCTAGCTTATTCGCCAACTCCAAGCCAACGATCAGGGCCTCGTACTCTGCCTCGTTGTTGGAGGCCTTGAACTCGAATCACAGGGCGTATCTCAGTTTTTCCCTATCGGGATTTGTGAGCACAACGCCGGGGCCAGCCCCCCGGGCGTTCGATGCGCCATCTACGTGTAAGTCCTAGACCGGCCCTATCGGGTCAGTGGTCCTCTTCTTTGACGACCAATTGTGGTCATTCTCCTTGTCTTCCTCGTTCTCGTTGTCTTCGTTGGCCTTGTCCATTGAGGGCGCGTTGGTGAATTCGGCCACAAAGTAGGCGAGGCTTGGCCTTTGATAGCGGTTCTCGGTTGAAACTCGACCCCGTACTCGCCCAGCTCTTGGGACCATATGACCATCCGTGACTAGGTCCCTTTTTGTAAGGCCTTCTCGATGGGATGTCCCATGCGCACCACGATTGGATGCGCTTGGAAGTAAGGGCGCAGTTTTCTCGCGCTCATGACAAGGGCGAGAGACAATCTCTCGATTTCTGGGTATCAAGTCTCGACGTCGAGGAGCGCTTTGCTTACGTAATAGACCGGCCATTGGACCTTGTTTTCTTCGCGCACTAGGACCGCGCTCACGACCCTATCAGAAATCGCGAGGTAGACGTACAAGGTCTCGCCGTCGTTTGGTTTTGCAAGGAACGGAGGAGAGCTGAAGTAGGTCTTCATTTCGCGGAACGCCTCCTCACACTCCTTTGTCCACACTAACCCGTCAGTCTTCTTCAATGCTTTGAAAAATGGTTGGCTCCTACCAGTTGTCTTGGAAACGAATCGCGTCAGGGCGGCGATCCTTCCCATCAAACTCTGCACTTCTTTGACTTTTTGTGGCGACCTCATTTCCAGATCGCCTTGATCTTCTCGGGATTAGCTTCCATCCCGTAGCGGCTTACCATGTAACCCAGGAATTTTCTGGACTCAACCCCAAAAGCGCACTTGTTGGGATTGAGCTTCATCTTGTAGCGCCGCAGGATTGCGAACATCTCCTTGAGGTCTCGGACGTGGTCGTGGGCTTTGAGGCTTTTGACTAGCATGTCGTCCACGTAGACCTCCATTGTTTTGCCAATTTGGTTGACGAACATTCGGTTCACCAGTCTTTGATACGTTGCTCCTGCGTTTTTGAGGCCAAATGGCATGACCTTGTAGAAATAGAGTCCACGGTTTGTAACAAAGGTGGTCTTGATCTGATCCGGCTCGTGCATGCGGATCTGATTGTAGCCCGACTAGGCATCCATGAAGCTTAGCAGTTCATGGCCCGCTGTGGCATCCAGGAGTTGCTCAATTCTCGGGAGAGGAAATCTATCTTTCCGGCAGGCCTTGTTGAGGTCTTTGTAATCGATACAAATTCGCCACTTCCCGTTCGGCTTCTTTACCATAACGACATTGGACACCCACTTGGGGTGCTCCGCCTCCCTGATGAAGTTGGCGGCGAGAAGTTTGTCAACTTCTTCTCAATGGCTTGGTACCTTTTTCCGTTGAATGCCCGCCTCGGTTGGACGCGCTCAGTCACCCTTTTGTCTATTGTCGCACGAAAATGAACAACTATTTAAAACCTCGGGCGGTTCGATCTAAGGCCGGACCAAGTGATCGCACCCGGGCCAAGTGTGTGAACTCGATAGTCTCGAGCTAGGGTTTTCTCCGATCAACTCGCCTTTCGGGAGAGGTAGGGGGTGAGGAGGAGGAGTGACCGTGCCTTGGTTGTCGGCTGCCTACGTACCCGTGCGTGGGATCAGGTCAGAACGTAGTTCAAGCGTGTAGGACGCTGTATGAGGCGCGGAGCCTTGGTGGAGAAGCGTACTCGACGAAGGAGACGAGGCGCGGAGGAGCCCTCGGCGACGTCTCAGAACTTCGGAGATCGCATATGCGAGAGAGAATGTGTGTTTTCTCTCTTTTAGAGACGTGGAAGACTCTAAGTCAAGAGTTCCTTGTTGTGGCGGAGATTCCGGACGCGTAGGTGATTCCTAGTTGGAAATGCCGGACGCGTAGGCGATTTCTCGTCAGAAATGGTGGACGCGTCTAGGGCGCTAGACGCGTAGGCAATTTTCAGTCGAAACCCGTTAGAGCACTCCTGGGCTCAAGATTAATCGTTCGATCAAGAGAGGCGGCACTCGGGAGTCCCCGGAAAGAACTTCAGAATCTCTGAGAACGAGAAATCGAGGAGAATCTGCTTCAGGCCAAGGATGGCATCCAGAGAAGCAGAGAGAAGTCTCAAGTTCCTTGAGAATGAATGGGATGGCTTTCCCCTCCATGAGGGGGGGTATTTATAGGTGTTTGAGGGCCTTAGAAGGCTTCTTTTTCGTCCATGTGGGACAAGGAACGCGCGCGGCATCAATTGGAGGCCACGGAGCGCGCGGGTCGTCTGGCGCGGCGCGTGGGTCGTCTGGCGCGGCGCGTGGGTCAATGGACGCGGCGCAGGATGCGCGGCGCATGGAGTGCGCGGCGCGGTTGCGTCTTGGCGCGGCGCGCGCCTGCATGGCGCGGCGCGCTGCCTTCCTGGCGCGGCGCGCGGCTTGCTGCATGGCTGGCCGGCGCAACGTGCTGCGCGCGCGGCGAATGGCTCGTCTTGCCGGACTCTTGTGGGCCTTTAGGGGTCTTCGAATACCATTCTTACCACGTGAAATATGAAGGTTTCCATTTGACGAGAGTGACTCGACTCGAGGAGCGAAGCTCGACTCGAGGAGACTGACTCAAGGCTCGACTCGAGGAGCGAAGCTCGACTCGATGAGACTGACTCAAGGCTCAACTCGAGGAGCGAAGCTCGACTCGAGGAGACTGAATGAAGTCTCAACTCGAGGAGCGAGGCTCAACTCGGGGAGCCGACTCAAGTCTCGACTCGAGGGGCTAGGCTCGACTCAAGGAGTCAAGAGTTTGGGCGAGGGCTTGAAGACTTGCCGCTCTTCAGGACCTCCGGCCTGACCATCGGCCCTTTGAGCGACGTGCCTTCTTGGCGTCTCGGGTTTTCCAAAAACGACCGACAACATTAGCCCCCCAAGTTCATTGCTCGGGAGGCCCCGGGCGGTGAACTTTTAGTTGCATCTGCCGGGTGTTTGAGTAAAATAGACTTCCCAGAGCTTCACTGTCACGAAGCTTTTGTGGTTATAAAGAATATTCTCACAATTGCTAGTGCTCTCTCTCGCTTTTCCGTCTCTCTCGACACGAGAGTGTGATCGACACGTGGAAGAGGATCCAAGCGGATAGGAGATGTAGCTCGACGTGGGCGAGGCAGACGCGTTTGCGTCCGTCGCTCTAGCCCCGGAGCAAAGGGGACATGTGTGGGCAAGCGGGGCACGCATTTGTGTAGAGGCGGCCCATCATGTCGCGGCTTGTTGATCTTTTGGTGAAGTCACGCCCAAGTCTTTCTTCGATGGAGCTTTGTTTTGATGATATCATCATCCCGGAGTCCATTGGACTTGACGGTGACTAGCAGGGCGAAGATTGTGTAATCGTGACCTATTGGGGGAAGATCATGACGTCCATCTCGGCCAGCTTGGAAGGCGATTGCACTTTTGCGTTCCGCAATGGCGTGCTCATTCCGAGGTCTCGGAGATGGAGGTTGATGCTGCGGGCTGATGCTTCGAGAAGACGGAGTGGCACGTGGTGGGAGGCTCTGCCGCCCCGGAGGGCTTCGACTACTCGGGGATCAACGCTAAAAGTTTGACCACGCATCAAGCATAAGTCGGTCTCACGGGGCATCCACCATTCCCACCCTGGTGACGCTTCCACGTCTGCATTCGGAAGATCGGCCCTTATTCCCCAGGCGCGAGCGCGGGTCTCTACTTTGGCTGACCTATTCTTCAGGTCGCTCCAGGTGTTTGTTCGAGGAGCGGGACTCGACTCGAGGAGAATGACTCAAGGCTCGACTCGAGGAGCGACTCGAGGAGCACAACTCAAGGCTCGACTCGAGGAGAACAACTCGAGGCTCGACTCGAGGACGACTCGAGGCTCGACTCGAGGAGGACGACTCGAGGCTCGACTCGAGAAGAACGACTCAAGGTTTGACTCGAGGAGCGACTCGAGGCTCGACTCGAGGAGGACGACTCGATGCTCGACTCGAAGAGAACGACTCGAGGCTCGACCTGAGGAGAACGAATCAAGGCTCGACTCGAGGAGCGACTCGAGGCTCGGCTCGAGGAGCACGACTTAAGGCTCGACTCGAGGAGAACAACTCGAGGCTCGACTCAGGGAGGACGACTCGAGGCTCGACTCGAGGAGGATGACTCGGCTCGAGGAGCAAGGCTCGACTCGAGGAGAGTGACTCGACTCGAGGAGGGAGGCTCAACTCGAGGAGAATGTCTCGACTCGAGGAGCAAGGCTCGACTCGAGGAGAGTGACTTGTCTCGAGGAGCGAAGCTCGACTCGAGGTGAATGGTTCGATTTGAGGAGCAAGGATCGACTCGAGGAGAATGACTCAACTCGAGGAGCGAGGCTCGGTTCGAGGAGAATGACTCGACTCGAGGAACGAGGCTCGACTCGAGGAGAATGACTCGATTCGAGGAGCAAAGCTCGACTCGAGGAGAGTGACTCGAATTGAGGAGCAAGGCTCGACTCGAGGAGAATGACTCAACACGAGGAGCGAGGCTCGACTCAAGGAGATTGGCTGGACTTTAAGGAATATGACTCTACTCGAGGAGCGATGCTCGACTCGAGGAGTATGACTCGATTCAAGGAGCAAGACTCAACTCGGGGAGAATGACTTGATGAGTGATGCTCGACTCGAGGGGGATGACTTGACTCGAGGAGCAAGGCTCGACTCAAGGAGAGCGACTCGACTTTAAGGAGCGATGCTCGACTCAAGGAGAATGAATCGACTCGAGGGGCAAGACTCGACTCAAGAAGGGCTACTCGACTTAAGGAGCGATGCTCGACTCTGGGAGAATGACTTGACTCGAGGAGCAAGGCTCAACTCAAGGAGAGCGACTCGACTTAAGGAGCGATGCTCGACTCGGAGAGAATGATTTGACTCAAGGAGCAAGACTCGACTCAAGGAGAGCGACTCGACTTTGAGGAGCGATGCTCGACTTGAGGAGAATGACTCGACTCGAGGGGCAAGGCTCGACCCAAGGAGGGCGACTCGACTTAAGGGGCGATGCTCGACTTGAGGAGACTGACTCAGTGAGAGTGACTCAACTCGAGGAGCAAGGCTCAGCTCGAGGATAATGACTTGACTCAAGCAGCAAGGCTTGACTTAAGGAGAGCATGCCTCGACTCGAGGAGCGAAGCTTGACTCGAGGAGAATGACTCGACTCGAGGAGCGCGTCTCGACTCAAGGAGACTGACTCGTTTCAAGGAGCGAGATTCGACTCGAGGAGAATGACTCGACTCGAGGAGGTTCTACACGACCTCATTTGTCACCTGGGACTCTTCCAGGAGGAGCTTGCTCAAGTGAAGTCTCAGCTAGCTCAGGCCGAGCGAGGTTCTCACTCAGAGGCGGAGTTTGCGAGTTTTTACGAGAAGCTTTGATTAGCTCGCACGGAATGGAGAGTCTCTCAAGGCGGGTGTGATCGTGCTCATTCGGCGGTGGCGGAGATAGCATGAACTGTGCCTAGTGTGGCGGTTCAGGTGCGTTGCGGTTAGTCATCAATGCCTTGTGGGTACTTAGAGCGCGTCGTTAGAGACGGCTCTGTACGTTGTTTTAGGCATCGTAGGCACGTCGTGAGGGATGGCCTAGATGCGGCATGTAGGTTACTTAGGTGCGTCACGAGGGACGACTTGGTTGCGCCATGTGGGCGTCTTAAGTGCGCCATGCAGACGCCTTAGGTGCGTCGCGAGGGACGACTTGGTTGCGCCATGTAGGCGTCTTACGTGTGCTATGTAGGCGTCTTAGGTGCGCCATGTAGGCGTCTTAGGTGCGTCGCGAGTGACGGCTTGGTTGCGCCATGTAGGCGTCTTAGGTGCACCATGTAGGCGTCTTAGGTGCGTCGCGAGGGACGACTTGGTTGCGCCATGTAGGCATCTTACGTGCGCCATGTAGGCGTCTTAGGTGCGTCACGATGGACGACTTGGGTACGCCATGTAGAAGGCTTTAGTGCGCCATGTAGGCGTCTTAGGTGCGCCATGTAGGCGTCTTAGGTGCGCCATGTAGGCGTCTTAGCCTGCATCTCTGGGACGGCATATGGCGCGCCGCGGAGGCGTCTTAGCCTGCATCTTTGGGATGGCTTGTGGCGCGCCGCGGAGGCGTCTTAGCCTGCATCTCTGGGATGGCTTGTGGCGCGCCGCGGAGGCGTCTTAGCCTGCATCTTGGGGATGACTTATGGCACGCCGCGGAGGCGTCTTAGCCTACATCTCTGGGATGGCTTGTGGCGCGCCGCGGAGGCGTCTTAGCCGGCATCTCTGGGATGGCTTATGGCACGCCGCAGAGGCGTCTTAGCCTGCATATCTGGGATGGCTTGTGGCGCGCCGCGGAGGCGTCTTAGCCGGCATCTCTGGGATGGCTTATGGCGCGCCGCGGAGGCGTCTTAGCCTGCATCTCTGGGATGGCTTATGGCGCGCCGCGGAGGCGTCTTAGCCTGCATCTCTGGGATGGCTTATGGCGCACCGCGGAGGCGTCTTAGCCTACATCTCGGGGATGGCTTATGGCGCGCCGCGGAGGCATCTTACGTGCACGCTTGTTCCCGTTTTATGTTCGGGTGTTTTGTTTTGATGGAGCGTGCTTTCTTTTTGTGGAGCGTACTTTCTTGAGGATTTTGAGCGTACTTACCATTGCCTATGGCACTAGCCCCCCGAGTTTTGGGTTTACAAGTGTAATCTTTGATGATTGAAAATCTTTGATAAAGTGGATTTTGAAAGAAAAACCTCGAACTTTATTAATATTGCAAAAAATTGAAATCCTAAAACATTGGCTCGTAGGCCTTATTGAATGTTGGAAAGCAAAGAAATAAAATGGGGGGAAGCGCTGGCTATTGGTAGTACTGTCTCAAGTGTTCCTCATTCCACAGGCGACGGATCGGTGTCCGTGTATTTGATGTAGCGTGTCTCGTCATGTATGACTTGGCAGACTTTGTGGGGTCCCTCCCTGTTTAGGACGAGGACGCCGGCACCTTGCACTTGGGTGTCATGCAGAGGTCTTCGTGGATTTCGCGGAGGACCTTGGTCGACTCGACGCTATCTCTAACTTGGGAGATCGTGTTAACCGTCTTTCTAGCGGTCTTTCCATCGATTCCTTGGATGTAGCATACTCTGGCTTGGGATTGGTCTCCAGCCATGATGCCGATTCCCTCCTCAGTTGGGAACTTCACCAGTAGGTGGTATGTTGAAGTAATAGCCCTTAGTCGGTTCAGCGTGGGTCGCCCGATGATTACATTATAGGGCGACTCTTGATCGACCACTAGGAATGGGACCATGTGAACGACTTCAATGCCTCCGGGAGTTCCGAAGGTGACCAGCAAATCGATGATGCCTTCGGTCATGACTCTCTCCCCAGTGAACCCGAATAGAGGCGTTTGGGTCGGAGTTGGGCATAGCCCCCCGAGCTTCATGCGCTCTAGGGTGGACTTGAAAATTATGTCGGCAGCGCTGCCGTTGTCGATGAGAACTCTTTTCACCAAGTTATTAGCCACTTGGGCTTTGAGCACAATCGCGTCATTGTGCGGATGCACAACTCGCTTGGCCTCTTTGTTGGTGAAATGCATCGTCTCGTGAGGCACGGACGGAGGTTCTTCATAGGTGAGGTTGACGTGCATAGCAGCGTCTTCTTAAGCCACGGCCCTTAGGAATCTTTTCCATTGTCGGGCTGAATCTCCATCTTGTGGGCCACCTACTATGGTGGTTACAATGTGGAGTTGTGGATTGGCATTGGCAGTAGCCGTGGTTCGGTCGGCAGAAGCGGTTGTTCCTCCTCCCTTGCCAGACTGTGGTCTGTTCGAGGTGGGGCCCGCAGCGCTAATCATGCATAACACGAACTCTTTTAGCTCACCCCGTTGGATCAATGCCTCGATCTGCCTTTTAAGACTATAGTATTCGGAGGTCGAGTGACCGTATTCCTGACGGAACTCACAATATTTAGATCTATCGCGAGTCACGGGATCTTTGCTTATTGGAGCCGGGGGAGTGAACTTGGCACGTGCCAAAGCCAGGATCCGCTCTGGCGGCGTGTTCAGCGGTGTGAACGACGAGTAGCCCTTAAAGTCTTCCGTAAGTTGCAGCTTTTGGGGCATCGGAGGTCGGCTATTAGAAGTCTGACCCCCTCTGTTTCGTCTTTTACGGGAGTGGCCTTGCTCGTTGCTAGGCTCGTCTCGGCGGTGAGGGCTTTGATTATTTCCCTTGCGGCCATCGAGGTAATCTTCGACTCCCATGAAGGTCTTGGCTCGAGTCATTAACTCGGCCATAGTAGAAGGGACACGACCGACAATGGACTTAAGGAAGTCACTTGTGTGCAAGCCTTCAATGATGGCATTGATTGCATCTTTGTCGTCAAAGCGGTCGACCTTATTCGATTCTTCGGTGAATCGGGTGAGGTATCGTCTAAGAGACTCGCCATTCTCTTGCCTGATTGACCACAGATACATCTTGGTCTTCTTTTGGACCATAGATGTAGCGAAGCGTGCTAGGAATATGTCCTTCAGGTCTTTGAACGATCGGATGCTTCCCGGCCTTAAGTTCTTGAACCACTCGAAGCTGGGTCCGGCGAGGGTTAGACTAAAAGCTTGGCAGATGGCGCCGGGAGCGACACCCTGCATCGTCATCCAGGTTTCATAGTGCTGGATATGGTAAGCAGGATCTGCTTTTCCATCATAGGGAGCGAGGTTCGAGAGTTTGAAATTTCCCGTGCATACCTCGGCCAATATCTGAGCCGTGAAAGGCGATGAATTCTCCTCGACGACCCATAGGCACTTCCGCCTATTCGAAGATTGTGGATCATTGTGATCACGTCGAGACCGGTAGTCGGAGTAACTCCCTGTTTGGGAGGAGTTACATGCCGCCTTTCATTTGACCCTTGACCCGTGCGGCGGTTCCCGTTAGTTTGGGCTGCTACGGGGATGTTTGGCCGAGAGCTCAGTCGCTCTCTTAGGTCATCGCCACGCTCAATGCGTTGGGCGATGAGGTGGTCCCTAAGATCAGGGCTGGTCGTACGGAGGCGCAGGCTTCGTCTGCGACGACGCGCTCTCCGCGTGCCCTGACTTTCCGCAACATTCTCCCTGTGACCTAGTCGGTCGAGGGCCGAACGTCGGGAATTTCCCTCTTGAGAAGCAGCCGGCGCGTTGCCTGTCCGGGGTAGGGGATTCGAAGGACCGGCTTCAAACACGGCGGGGTGTTCCCCGTCCTTCGTGAGGGAAGTCTCGATATCCTTCGAATCGCCAGTACCCTAGTAATCAGGGTCGCGGTCGCGGCTTTCCTCGTTGAGGTTTTCAGGACCCCCATTGGGGATCATTGTGTCATGCGCGGGTTGCTTCGCAGCCAGTCGGCTGTGGTACCTCGCGTTCTTCGCCTTTAGTTGGCGGATATTCTCCTCCAACTCCATGATGCGGTTGTCCCTGCTATCGGGAGATGGATATGGTGAGCGGTTCGAGCTCTCTTCGTGGAGCGACTCTTCGTCACCATGCGCTCGGGAGCGCAAGAAGTATTTTTTTGTCCCAGTGACGTTATCGGGGTTGTTGACGCCCTCAGAACGTACGGGTGGTTGACTACTCATCTTTTCTCAAGTTTGAGAAAGTTGAGGTTGTAGAAGAAAAGAAGAAGATGAACAGAAGGGATTTCGGGCTGAACAGGTCGGGAAGTGCCCTCCTTCTAGCGCCAAAATGTTGTCGCACGAAAATGAACAACTATTTAAAACCTCGGGCGGTTCGATCCAAGGCCGGACCAAGTGATCGCACCCGGGCCAAGTGTGTGAACTCGATAGGGTCGAGCTAGGGTTTTCTCCGATCAACCCGCCTCTCGGGAGAGGTAGGGGGTGAGGAGGAGGAGTGACCGTGCCTTGTTTGTCGGCTGCCTACGTACCCGTGCGTGGGATCAGGTCAGAACGTAGTTCAAGCGTGTAGGACGCTGTATGAGGCGCGGAGCCTTGGTGGAGAAGCGTACTCGACGAAGGAGACGAGGCGCGGAGGAGCCCTCGGCAACGTCTCAGAACTTTGGAGATCGCGTATGCGAGAGAGAATGCGTGTTTTCTCTCTTTTGGAGACGTGGAAGACTCTAAGTCAAGAGTTCCTTGTTGTGGCGGAGATTCCGGACGCGTAGGCGATTCCTAGTTGGAAATGCCGGACGCGTAGGCGATTTCTCGTCAGAAATGGTGGACGCGTCTAGGGCACTAGACGCGTAGGCAATTTTCAGTCGAAAACCGTTAGAGCACTCCTGGGCTCAAGATTAATCGTTCGATCAAGAGAGGCGGCACTCGGGAGTCCCCGGAAAGCGCTTCAGAATCTCTGAGAACGAGAAATCGAGGAGAATCTGCTTCAGGCCAAGGATGGCATCCAGAGAAGCAGAGAGAAGTCTCAAGTTCCTTGAGAATGAATGGGATGGCTTTCCCCTCAATGAGGGGGGGTATTTATAGGTGTTTGAGGGCCTTAGAAGGCTTCTTTTTCGTCCATGTGGGACTAGGAACGCGCGCGGCATCAATTGGAGGCGCATGGAGCGCGCGGCGCACAAAGCGCGGTGCAAAACGCGCGGCGCGTGGCGCAGGAGGCGCGGCGCGCGGGTCGTCTGGCGCGGCGCGCGGGTCACTGGATGCGGCACAGGATGCGCGGCGCATGGAGCGCGCGACGCGCGCCTGCATGGCGCGGCGCGCGGCTTGCTGCATGGCTGGCCGGCGCAACGTGCTGCGCGCGCGGCGAATGGCTCGTCTTGCCGGACTCTTGTGGGCCTTTAGGGGTCTTCGAATACCATTCTTACCACGTGAAATATGAAGGTTTCCACTTGACGAGAGTGACTCGACTCGAGGAGCGAAGCTCGACTCGAGGAGACTGACTCAAGGCTCGACTCGAGGAGACTGACTCAAGGCTCAACTCGAGGAGCGAAGCTCGACTCGAGGAGACTGAATGAAGTCTCAACTCGAGGAGCGAGGCTCAACTCGGGGAGCCGACTCAAGTCTCGACTCGAGGGGCGAGGCTCGACTCAAGGAGTCAAGAGTTTGGGCGAGGGCTTGAAGACTTGCCGCTCTTCAGGACCTCCGGCCTGACCATCGGCCCTTTGAGCGACGTGCCTTCTTGGCGTCTCGGGTTTTCTGAAAACGACCGACAACATTGTCGTCGTTTAGGCGGTAGACCATTATCTCGGGGTCGATCCCCGGCATGTCGGCGTGTGTCCATGCGAAGACGTCTTTGAACTCGCGGAGGAAGACGGCGAGTTGGAGTCGGATCTCGGATGGGAGCTGGGCGCCTATCTTTATCTTGACTACTTGATCAGGCCTCGCGTCATCCAGCATGATGGGAACGAGGTCATCCGGCGTCTCCACCTTCCGACGCTCGACATCGTCCCTCTGGTCCAATTCTCCGAAGGTACCTCCTTCCTCGATCTTGCACGGGAATTTGTCTCCGAGCTGGAAGATGGTGCTCACCATCTTCCCCTTCCCTTTACCATCCACACCTTGAATGTAGCACATCCTTGCCATCGATTGGTCTCCCAACATTATGGCGATTCCCCTCTCGGTTGGGAATTTCATCATTAGGTGGTAGGTAGAAGTTATGGCCTTCAACCGATTGAGAGTCGGGCGGCCTACGATGATGTTGTTTGCCGATGGCTGGTCCACAACCAGGAATGACATGACGTGGGTGACCTCGATCCCCCCAGGTGTCCCGAAGGTAACCGGGAGGTCGATGGTGCCCTCCGTCATGACCCTCTCCCCGGAGAAGCCGAAGAGTGGGGTCGAGATCAAGGTCGGTCTCAGTCCGGTCCTCTTCATCCTGTCCATAGCCGATTTGAAGATAATGTCGGTAGAGCTACCGTTGTCGATCAGGATTCTCCGGACAAGATTGTAGGCAACCGGGGCCGAGACGACTATCGCGTCATTGTGCGGGTGGAGCACTCGCACCGCCTCCTGGTTAGTGAAGAACATGGACTCGAACAGGGTCGGAGGGGGAGCCTCGTATGTGTGGTTGATGTAGTGCGCTATCTTCCCCTGGGAGACTTCTCGCACGTGCTTCTTCCTTTGTGTGCTCGAGTCCCCGAACTTCGGGCCGCCCATGATTGAGCCCACGACGTGCATTTGCGAGCTCTCCGGTTCTTGGTTCACCGTCTGATCTGTGACGGTAACCGTCGCCGGTACTTTCCTTTCCTGCCGCGGGCGTTCTCCGTTTTCCGCGGCCGTCCCAATCGTTCTAAGGACGTATTCCTTCAGTTTCCCGTCTTGAATGAGGGCTTCGATCTGACGTTTGAGTTGGTAACATTTGGACGTCAGGTGCCCATGGTCTTGGTGGTATTCACAGAATTTACTTCGATCCTACTTCGCGGGATCTTTCGTGAGAGGAGCGGGGCTTCCTAGCTTGTCGCAGTGCAAAGCTAGGATCCGCTCTTGCGGAGTGTTCAGAGGGGTGAACGCCGAAAACTTTCGGAAGCTATCGACATGTGAGGGTCTCGGCCCTGGGAGGGAGCGACCGTTAGGGGCCTGGCCTCCCTTGTTCCTCCTCTTTCGAGGGTCGGGATGATCTCCGTCCTGATCGTCGCGACGGCGACCGCTTTGTCCCCCAGACTTCCGGCCGTCTCGGCCATCGAGGTAGTCCTCGATCCCCATGTAGGTGCGGGCTCTCGACATCAGCTCCGCCATGTCCCGCGGGACCTTTCCCACAATAGACTTGAGGAAATCGCTTGTGCGAGCTCCCTCTGTGATCGCCGTGATGGCGTCCTTGTAATCGAACCCTTCGACCTTGTGGGATTCTTCGGTGAAGCGAGCGAGGTATTGCCTCAAGGTCTCGTCTCTCCCCTGCTGGATAGACAAGAGGTAGGTTTTCGACTTCTTTTGTGCCACGAGAGTGGCGAAACGAGCAAGGAAGGCCTCACGCAAGGCCCGAAAGGACGAGATGCTCCCCGGTCTTAGACTCTGGAACCATTCGAATCCCGACCCTGTGAGGGTCAGGCTGAAGGCTTGACACAGGGTGGCGTCCAACTGTCCCTGCATTATCATCCACGTCTCGTAATGTTGGATATGGAAGTTCGGGTCCGCCCGTTCGTTGTAGGGAGGGATGGACAGTAGTTTGAAATTCCCCACGCAAGGCTGTGCGAGGATTTGAGCGGTGAAGGGAAAGTATGACTCCTCGATCGCTCCATAAGGCCTTTGTCTCCCAGACTCCCTCATTTTGATGATCTGGTTTTGGAGGCTCTGGATCATCGTTACCATGTCTAGCCCGTTAGCTGGGCTGACCGCCGGGAGCGCGGGAGTCGCCTGTTGACGCTCGTTGGACGCTTGGTCCCCGACATTGGCCTGAGGTCGGCCAAGAGTGGTGGCAGGGAGCGCGTCCCTCCGGGAGTTGAGCCTTTGGCGGAGATCCTCCCCTCGGGAGTTTCTCTGTGCCATTAGGCGCTCTCTCAGGTCTAGGCTCGGTGCTTGGTGAGGCGAAGTCGCCCTTGGCTGGATTGTCTGGCGAGGGTTTCGGCTATCGGCTCCATCTTCCCCGAGGGCGGCTCTTTCCCCGGCGAGAGGTCATGTCCGGCCGCCTCTTGAACCGAGGGGGCAAGCCCCCGGGAGTGTGACCGTGCGTATTGCTGCGCCGGGTGAGACGGTCCGGCCGGGGCGCCATTCGTCCTTTCGGACCGACACTGGGCGAGGCTAGGCGTTGCCTCACTGGTTCTTGATTCCCCCACATAGTTGGGGTCGGAGTCGCCTTTGGCGGTTCTCTCCTCGACGTCATAGCCGAGAAGGTCGGCGATAAGCATGCCGTCAACGCCGTGTCGGTCTAGGAGCTCGGCAAGCCTTCGAGCCGTGTCCTCTCGGAGTGCGGCCTTGGGGTCATTTGCCGGATCTTGGGGCTGGCTCTCGTTGTCACGAGGCTGCCCTCCTAGGCGATGCGCGAGGCTTCAGAGGCCGTATCTCGAGCCTGTTGCTCGAGTGCCTGCAGAGGTAGTAGGAATTTGACTCATCTCTCGAGAGTCGTAGAAGTAGCAAGAAAAAGGATTGGAAGGAAGAGCGTCGCCAAGGTCGGGAGGTCCCCTCCTTCTAATGCCAAAATGTTGTCGCTTGTTTTCGGACAACGATTTAGAAGCCCCAAACGGTTCGACCCAAGGCCGGACCAAGTGATCGCGTTCGGGCTCAAGCGTGCCGGACTTGGTATCCCAAGTCGTCCCTTAGCTGTTATTGATGCATGTCTCGTCTTAACACCTGAAAAGTGGGAAAAAGAATGTGAACTACAAAGAAAGTGCCTCTGTTCACCTCTCCGAAGCTCAACACTAGTAGGATTGAGATGGGTAAAAGAGGTTAGGTGTTTAGAGAGCTGACACTTGAAAGAAACGAGTGAGTTATGAGTTCAACAGCGTTTCAGTACTCAAAATCGGATTACCTTTGGCAGAGGACGGACCTCTGTATTTATAGGCGACCAAGAGGCGTTTTGAGCAACCCCTTGGCCGAGTGGAAACATTTGGCTCGGCCATTGGCCGAGGCTGGCCCTTTGGCTGGCCAACGGCCGAGGATAGCTCGAGTCGGCCATTGGCCGAGGCAGGCCCTTGGGCCGGCCAATGGCCGAGAGTATTTGGGCCGGCCATTGGCCATGGCTGGCCCTTGGGCTGGCCAATGGCCGGGGATAGCTTGAGTTGGCCATTGGCCGAGGCAGGCCCTTGGGCCCGCCAATGGCCGAGAGTATTTGGGCCGGCCATTGGCCGAGGCAGGTCCTTGGGCCGGCCAATGGCCGGGGATAGCTTGAGTCGGCCACTGGCCGAGGCAGGCCCTTGGGCCGGCCAATGGCCGAGAGTATGGGCCGGCCATTGGCCGAGGTTGGCCCTTGGGCCGGGCAATGGCCGGGGCAAGCCATCGGGGCACGTTCGACCCCGTTTCATCTTCGTTCGGCCGCTCTCGGGGTCGGGCCGGTAACAGTAGTAATATTGTATTTCTTGCTTTATTTATTTACTCGTTTGTTTTATGTTTGTTGTTATTTTCTCTTGTGCTATATCATTACCTTGTTAATAAAACACATCAATAAGACTTAACAACTCAATAAAACATTTCGTTATACCTAGTTCTTTTGACTTTTGTCATCGGCTGAATTTCTGTCCAAAATTCATTGAGGTTAAGAATACCTCTCGGAAAAACGAGTGCATCTATCTGCTCGGAATTCGGATTTGAATGGTTCTTAAACTAAATTAATGGAATGTGAGTCTACTTTCCAAATCATTCAGAATTAGCTCAATTGAACATTGGAGCCATTGTCTACGGCGTTTTGACTCCGTGGTGCTCGCTGTCCGAGATTCCAGAATTTATGAAATTTGGGATTCCGGATCCCATTCCGAGAGTTCCAGAACTCGAATTGAAAAATTTCCTTGAGAAAACATATTTTTTAAGTATAGTAAACATAATGTGTAAGATTGAAAAGTTTTGATATTTTGAATATTTACTTGAAATTGAGATTTTATAAAAACTAGTTTGAATATTGAAAAGTTGTTTTCACTTTGAAACTTGAAAATGTTTTGTCATCCAAATCAAATATGTTTTTCAAAAATGTTTTCAAAACTATATCTATATCACTTATGTTCATTTGCTCTTGAAAATTTAAGTGGGAGGTCTCCTCGAAGACTTGTTGGCAAAGAGATGTGTAATCTCAAACTTCAAGTGTTCAAGTGAGTTAAAAGTTCACACTTCTCTCACACACTTTCCCTAGTAGAAAATAGAAAATGTCTGAGTATGTACCTTGTGCCTTTATGCACTAACACTGCTCTCCCTTGAAATATGTCGATCTATGAATCAATTTCTAGAATTCCACTCTATCTCTCTATACACTAGGAAACGTGTTTTCGAACATATAAGAGACGATGTGCCAACTCTAAAAACTAAGTGTGAGGGTTATACTTGTTGTTTACAACCCACGATCCCCAACTCTAATGAAAAGTGCAATTTTCGCCAGACTAAGAGTCACCCTCGTGGCCCTCTCTTAAATGAGAGTACTCAATGGTGCTTTGCTCTGATCATTGCTAGGAGAGCTACGTCCGAGAGTGAAACGATGAGACAAGGCCTCCCCTCAGTGGATTGTTTTTCAGAGTATATCTCATGGAATAAGTGGTTGGTTACACTTAGACTCAATCCCTAGTAATCCTCCCTCGAGGCCCTACGATAGGATATGAGTGATCAAACTTTTTACAAGGTGGCTAGTCAAGCATTGATGTATTGACATCTTGGCTATGCATTAATGATGAGTCATTTACTTGTGAAAGGAGACTCTTTTCTGCCTTCCATCGAAGGAGTTAAGTATCATTTTTTTCATAACACCTTTGGTTTGTCTTGTTTGTTGGAATAGATCTAGGATTTAGAATAATTTATCGCTTCTAGCAAGCGGCTGTATATAAAAAATTCTTTAAAACACGTATAACGATTTTACTACCTAGACAAAGTGCATTAACATATAATTTAAAATTTAAAACTATAAAGAGTTTTCACTCAGTACCAACCTCGTTAGAAGCTTGAGCGTTGAGAAGCCTTTGGAAAGGTTGAATCGTTCGTCTCCCCACTTAGCTTGTCTCCTTGCATCTTCTTGAATCTGAGCAACCACAAAAGTTTCTACCATCAGAGTCTTTGAGTTTAGAAAGGATTTAGTGTGTGGGCACTATTAAACACAATGACTCAAGAACTAGTCTTAGAGCCAAAAAACTAATACAAAAACTAGGTCTACTGAGGACCTAAGTGCCAAAACAAAAGAGAGAGAGAGAGAGAGAGCGAGAGAGAGAGAGAGAGAGAGAGAGAGAGAGCAAGTATCTTCATACATCAATGCACAAAATAATTTCTCTTTCTCTCTTGATGGTGCATGAAATTAATCATCTAGAACAAGCTTCTAGATGCTTTTTTATTTGTTCAAGATAATACAAGAATATCTCATATGGAATTTTTAAAATTCCATAAAATGAAATTTAATTCTCAAGGCACATATGCCATGCATGGTCGTGTGAATCAACTTCATTGTCATCATATGACAATGTCAAAAACTTATTTATTGACATTCATACCATCGTGTGTTCTAATGGACAAAATTACCCTTTAGACAATTTTCGTAAAATACGTCTAGTTCAACACTTGAACTTGTTTGGACTTAACTACTAGTTTAACAAATCCTACTCTAATGACTTGTGGTAGTGACCTCATGGATCTAAATGAACAAAGCTTGAGCTAGCATGCTTGGACACAAAAGTTCACAAACATTTTCCAAGTTCTAGATTAATGTCAACTGACTCCACTAAAGAGTTGACACTAAAAATCTCTCGGTTCAAATGAATATGTTTTCTACTCAAAATTCTACTTAATTGTGATGAGTGGATCCATTGGATATTATTTATGTTTACCCTTCATGAAATCATCAACTAGATGGGATTTATAAAATTACCAGTTTACTCTTCTAGTTGTTATTTCCTCAACTCCTTTGTCACTTGTGAATAAGTTAGAAACAATGTATTGACGAGGAGCTAACAAGTCACATTGTTTCATCCAAAAGAGTCATGACTCAATTTGGACACTGGCCAGTTCATTTATTCACATTCCAAGGAACAAAGCATGAGGTGATATACATTGCATTTCAGCAATCGTGTCATGAATTCCATATCTATGAGATCTTCACAAATTTGTTCATGACATCTTCACAATGTAGTTCTTAACCAATAGGTCTTGTCTATATCACATAGTGAATCTAGAACTCAGAATTTCTCAAATGACAACACGTAAGCTATGAAATGGCATGTCTCATTTCAGGATTGAGGTAAGCACGATGCAATTCATATGTAGTGACTTCGAGACATAAGAGGTTAAATGGTTTGTTTTTATTCTGTCTCAAGAAGTGCACTAGTCAATTTAGTAACTTCAGAAGATACCTAGAAGAACTATAGAGTCTCTAACTCTCAATGTCCCATAACCAGACATCATAGATTTTGCTAACAATCATACTGAGATCAATAGCCCTTTGATCCTTTGATTGTCAATATACTGTTTTAAGCAAACCATGAAGAGTTTGTTCATGCAAATATATAATTGACTCTTCATTTGTTGTTAGGTTTGTTTAAGGACTAAAGACTAAGGTTTATCATAAAGCTTCAAATAAACAAGGAAGAATGAATGAAAGTTTCAAGTCTCTATTAATAATTCAGCAGTTACAAGGAAGAGTCTTCGTCGTAAGACCATATTAGATCAAATGTATATAAGTTATAACTACTACTCTTCTTGTGGGTACCAATGCCTACATTTTTCATCCTAAAAACATAAACAAATCTAAATCCTAAACCAAAAGACTAATCATAAACTCGTTTCAATTTAATTTCAGCAAGATGTCTCTCAACCCTGTCTCAACCATCATTTCCTCAAACAAATTCGAAGGCGACAATTACGTTGATTGGAAATGTAACATCGAAATCGTCCTTACCGTTGACAAGCACAAGTGGGTACTTACCACCCCGTTTCCTCCTCGGACGAATGATGATTCGATACATGAGGACAAGGACGCGTAGCGGCCTGGCTCCGCTCTGATGAGATTGGGAGGTGGTATATCTTAGCATCTATGAACAATGTGCTCCAGCAGCATCATCGTGACATTGAGACAGCCGCTGGCATACTCTATAATCTCCATGAGATGTTTGGAGGGCAAGGGCATTAGGCCAGACATCAAGCAGTCCGACAGTTTATGAACTGTCGCATGAAGGCTGAGACTCATATCAGAAACCATATGATGTTGATCATTAGTTATCTGAATCA
The DNA here is from genome assembly GCF_054948205.1 of Urtica dioica subsp. dioica. NCBI lineage: Eukaryota > Viridiplantae > Streptophyta > Magnoliopsida > Rosales > Urticaceae > Urtica > Urtica dioica. The sequence goes on from NC_142756.1 coordinate 50,159,525, forward strand.
AATGGAAATCCTAGGATCGGAGATTGATGGAGAGACTAAAATAGATATGATCTTGGAAACTCTCCCCGAATCTTTCGATACCTTCAAGCTGAACTACTCCATGAACGAGCTAGTGTACATTGTTATCGAGCTGATGAAGCAGCTTCACACTACTGAAGGTCTCACTAAGAAAGAAAGGAACCATGGAGAGGCACATGCTACTAAGCACAAAGCCTCCACCTATGGATCTAAGAAGAGACCTCACAAGGCAGATAAGAAGAACCAAGGCAAGGTTCAGAAGAAGAAGAAGCCCCGGGCAATCAAGGTGGACAAGTCTAACGACGAATACCACAACTGCAACCCGGACACTTGTTGGAATCGATCTAGGGTTTAAGAAAAAGTTTAACGCTTCGTTAAGCGGCGGAATTTTAAAAATTTTCTTTTTAAGTAAAACTAGTTTTTACTAACCTAGACAAGAGCATATGCATGTAAATAAAAACTAATATGAGCTATTAAAGTTACTAACCTTTCTTGAAGCTTGAACCTTGTAGAAGCTTTTGGAAAGTTGCAACGCTCGTCTCCCCTCGCAGCACGTCTCTCTTTCTTTCCTCGGCACCTCGAGCAACCACGAAAGTTTCTATCACTAAATCACTCGAAAAGAAGGAATCAGTGAGTGGGCACTTTTAAACACTACGACTTAAGAACGAGTCTCGAAGTCGCAGAGCTAAACACTAGGTCGAGTGAGGACCTAGGTGCCAAGACAAGAAAAATCGAAAATATAAACTAGAGAGAGAGAGAGGAAGGGGCGGCCAAGTCTAGAGAGAGAAGCTCTCAATCTCTAAAACTTTGCATGAATGAAAAGTGTGGAATGAGGCTCCTATTTATAGGAGAGGTCTCACCTTCAATAAGGTAGTTTCCTCTTCTATAGAATATCACATATTCATGAGCCAATTTCCCTTTTCCTTCAAAGAGACACACGGCCAAGACTAAGCAAGTAAGTCCTTGGATTTGTTTCCTCTTTTATTTGCTTCTCTCTTGACTCTTTTGGGCGCCTACCTTGCTTTCCCCTTAGGGGAAATTTGTTTCCTCTTTTTCTTTCGGCAAGTATCTTCATACATTCATGCACAAAATATTCTCTCTTTCCTTGGGTGTGTTGGGCGCCTATCCCTATTCTAGAAAGGCCTTCTAGAAGCTTTTCCACTTGTTCATGACAATATGAAAAAGGCCCATTAAGAATTTTCAATAAAATTCTTATGAAATGAAATTAATCCACAAGGCCCAATTAATCATATTATGGCCGAGTGACATTAAGTCATCAAATGAACTTGTCAAAATTTATTGACATTCATTTCATCATTTGTCTCAAAAGACAAAAATACCCTTTTGACTATTTTCGTTCTTGTTTTGACTTAGCTTCCAGTTTAACTTATTCCTATCGATGTGATTCGTGACAGTGACCTCATGGACCCAAATGAACAAAGCTTTAGCTAAACACTTGGACTCAAAAGTTCACAAACCTTTTCCAAGTTTAGCTTAATGCCAGCTGACTCCACTAAAGAGCTGACACTGAAAATCTCTCGGTTCAAATGAATTTGTTTTCTACTCAAGAATTCGACCTAATTATAATGAGCGGATCCACTGAATATTATCTATGCTACCCTTCATGAATGTCATCAGCTAGTCGGGATTTACTAAATTACCATTTTACCCTTCTAGCTGTTATTTCCTCAACTCCTTTGTCGCTTGTGAATAAGTTAGAAACAATGTATTGACGAGGAGCTAACAAGTCACATTGTTTCATCCAAAAGAGTCAGGACTCAATTTGGACACTGGCCAGTTCATTTATTCACACTCCAAGGAACAAAGCATGAGGTGACATACATTGCATTTCAGCAATCTTGTACATGAATTCCATATCTATGAGAACTTCACAAAGTTACTCATGACATACTCACAACTTAGTATTTCACCAATAGGCCCTGTTCGGAATGACATAGTGAGTCCGAACTCTGACTTTCTCAAATGAGAATACTAAGGTGTGAAATGGCATGTCTCATTTCAGGATTAAGGTAAGCATGATGCAATTCATACATAGTGACTTCGAGACATAAGAGGTTAAATGGTTTGTTCTTATATTGTCTCTAGAAGTGCACTGGTCAATTCAGTACCTTCGGAAGATACCTAGAAGAACTATAGACTCTCCAACTCTCAATGCCTCATAACCAGACATCATAGATTCTTCTAACAATCATACTGAGATCAATAGTCCTTTGACCCTAAGATTGCGAATATATCGTTTTAAGCAAACTACGAAGAGTTTGTTCATGCAAATCTACATTTGTCTCTTCGTAAGTTGTTAAGTTTGTTTATGGACTAAAAGACTATGGTTTTATCATAAAACTTCAAACAAAGAAAGAATGAATGAACGTTTCAACTTTATTAATAATGAATGAGCAATTACAAGCAAGAGTCTTCGTAAGACTATATGACATCAAATGTACATAAATGGACACTACTACTCTTCTTGTGGGCATCATTGACAACAAACTCCCACTTGACTCAAAGAAGATGTGAGTAGTCCTACATGCCTAATCCCTCTTGAAGTTGGTCGAAGACCTTGTTCGCTAGGGCCTTGGTGAATGGATCTGCCAGAGATCTATTTCACCTCCACGTCTCCGCGTTGCGCGATCTCTCGAATCAAATGGTATTTCCTCTCAATATGCTTAGAGCGCTTATGGCTTCTAGGTTCCTTTGAGTTAGCGACAGCCCCACTATTATCACAATAAAGGGTCATGGGCTCGTCGACGTTTGGAACAATTTCCAAATACTTAAGGAACTTTCTAAGCCATACAGCCTCTTTGGATGCTTCACAAGCAGCCACATATTCTGCTTCCATTGTGGAGTCAGCAATGCAAGATTGCTTAATACTTCTCCACACAAGAGCTCCACCATTAAGGATGAACACAGATCCCGAAGTGGATTTCCTGGAATCCTTATCCGCTTGAAAATCGGAGTCGGTATATCCCGTCATAGTCAGGTTAGTACCTGAGTATGTAAGCATCAAGTTCCTAGTTCTTCGAAGATACTTAAGAACATGCTTAACAGCAATCCAGTGCTCGGGTCCAGGGTTAGATTGGAAACGGCTAACTATGCCAACGGCGAAACAGATGTCAGGTCTAGTGCAAAGCATAGCATACATAAGGCTTCCTACGGCAGAGGCGTAAGGAATTTTCCTCATGTCTTCAATCTCTTGTGCAGTCTTGGGAGACTGGTCCTTAGAGAGTGAAACTCCATACCTAAAGGGTGTTTGACCCCTCTTGCAGTCTTGCATCGAGAAGCGATCCATCACCTTATCAATATAAGATGCTTGAGAGAGCGACAGGGTCCGGTTTTTCCTATCTCGAAAGATTTGGATCCCCAGAATGTACGCGGCTTCTCCTAGATCCTTCATATCGAATTGCTTTGCTAGCCAGACCTTAACCTCAGATAACTTACCCATGTCATTACCAACGAGTAGTATATCATCGACATATAGTACCAGAAACACAACTTTACCTTCGTGTATTAACTTATAAACACAAGGCTCATCTATTGACTGTTCAAAGCCGAAGCTCTTTACAGTTTCATCGAATCTAATATTCCATGACCTAGATGCTTGCTTTAGTCCATAAATGGATTTAAGCAACTCACAAACCTTGGTCTCTTGACCTTTATCCACGAAACCGTCTGGTTGAGCCATGTAAATGCGCTCGTCAAGATTGCCATTCAGAAAGGCTGTCTTGACATCCATTTGCCAGATCTCATAGTCGAGAGCTGCAGCTATGGATAGGAGTATGCGGATGGATTTAAGCATCGCGACTGGCGAGAAGGTTTCTTCATAGTCAATCCCTTCTTGTTGGGTATAACCCTTCGCCACAAGTCGTGCTTTGAACGTCTCAACGTTCCCATCAGGACCCCTTTTCTTCTTGTATATCCACTTACACCCTACGGGTTTAATCCCTTCAGGAAGGTCTATAAGTTTCCAGACTTTGTTGACATACATCGAGTGCATTTCAACTTTCATGGCGTCAAGCCAAAGGTTTGATTCAGAACAAGCCATCGCTTGGCTATAGGAAACAGGGTCATCCATGTCGGAGACGGCTACAAGAGAGTCTCCATAAGACATGTACCTGTCAGGCTTTTGAGTAGCCCTCCCACTACGTCTAAGTACTACTTGACGAGATTCTGATGAGTTAGGTTGTGTTTCAGTTGGGGTAAGAACAGTTCTTACAGATGAGGTAGAAGCTTCCTCACCCAACTTTTCTTCAAGCACAATTTTGCTTCTAGGTTTCGCATCCTTCATAAAGTCCTCCTAAAGGAAACGAGCATTCGTGCTAACGAAAGTCTTATCGTCCTCGGGACTATAGAAAATGAAACCTTTGGTTTCCTTTGGATATCCTACAAACAGGCACAATTCTGACCTACTAGCCAACTTGCTAGTCTTTTGCCTTAGCACATGTGCAGGGCAACCCCAAATTCGGATGTGGCCCAAACTTACTTTACGGCCAGTCCATCTTTCATAAGGAGTACCAGGAACCGTTTTAGACGGAACTTGGTTCAGAATGTAAGCGGCTGTTTCGAGGGCATATCCCCAAAAGGAAAGCGGGAGTGATGAGTAACTCATCATCGATCTAACCATCTCCATAAGAGTTCGGTTTCTTCTCTCTGACACTCCGTTTTGTTGAGGTGTGCCAGGTGCGGTAAGCTGAGAAGCGATACCTTCTTCTTTAAGAAAGTCATCGAACTCTCCAGACATATACTCACCACCTCGATCAGATCGAAGGGTTTTGATCACTTTGCCAGTTTGCTTTTCCACTAAAGCCCTAAAGACCTTAAATACGTTAAAGGTCTCGGATTTGTGTTTGAGCAAATAGACAAACCCATATCGTGAGTAATCATCAGTGAAGGTAACGAAGTATTCGTATCCTCCACGTGCCTGTTGGCTGAGCGGACCACATACATCAGAATGTATTAGTTCCAGCAACTCAGTGGCTCTTCGACCTTTATCAGAGAAAGGTCGCTTAGTCATTTTTCCTTCTATGCAGGATTCACAAGTAGGTAGTGAACCTATTGCAGAGGCTTGGAGTGGACCATCCCTCACAAGTCTCTTAATCCTTTCTAGACTGATATGACCAAGTCTTAAGTGCCATAGGTGTGTTGATTTTGTTAGATCGGAGGATTCAGAAAGTTTGATCCTCTTTGGCTCCCTAATCAGATCATTATCTATTTCGGTGTCTAAAAGAGAAGGTTGAGTGGGATAGATGTAGAAAAGAGCATTCTTCATACATGCATCAGTGACAAAAGAATTATCAGGAAACGAAATACGAATTCCATTCTTAATGAACTTTAAACAATAATCTTGCTCAATAAGACGAGCAACGGATATTAAGTTCTTCCCAAAGGTAGGAACAAAATATACATTATTCAAGTTTATAGTGCGGTCTTCAAAAGACAGCGTCACGGATCCCACAGCCTTCGCAGACACCAGGCTCCCATCACCCCATTTGAAACAGAACTCGCCTTCCTCTAAGCTTTTGGTTTTCTTGAAACCATTCAAGGAACAGCAAATATGGTTAGTAGCAGCGGAGTCAAGAATCCACGATGATACATTATCAGCTACTAAGCATGCTTCGGTAACTAGTACAATACTATGTTCCTTTGCTTTGAGATAGGCGGGACAGTTCTTTTTATCGGCCTCGTAAGGTCTCTTCACAGTTCCAGAGGCGGAGGCTTTTTGCTCAGTAGCATGTGCCTCTCCTTGATTCCTCTTTCTCTTAGTGAGACCTACAGCAGTGTGAAGTTCCTCCATAAGTTTGGTAGCAGTGTACTCTAGCTTGTTTATGGAGTAGTTCATCTTGGAGGTATCAAGAGACGCGGGGAGAGTTTCTAAGATCATATCTATGAGATTCTTCCCATCAGTCTCAGATCCTAGGATTTCCATTTTATTTAGAAAACTAATGATCAGTATCATAAAGTCTCTAACAGGAGTCCTAGCCTTCATATGACAGTTCATAAACTGTCGGACTGCTTTTTGCCTTGCTTGACGCCTTTGCCCTCCAAAACTCTCAAGGAGATTGTAGAGCATGTCGGCGGCAGTCTCGATGTCACGATGTTGCTTTTTCAGCATATTGTTCATAGATGCTAAGATATAGCACCTCACAATCTCATCGGATCGAAGCCAGGCCGCTAAGGCGTCATTGTCCTCTTGAGTTGAATCATCATTCGTCAGAGGAGGACACGGGGTGGTGAGTACCCATTTGTGCTTGTTAACGGTAGGTATTATGTCGAGGTTACGTTTCGAGTCTATGTAGTTTTCGTTTTCGAGTTGGTTCGAGGAAAGAAAGATAGAGAGAGGGTTGAGAGACATATTGCCTATATAAGTTGAAACAAGTTTATGATTAGTCTTTGGTTTAGGATTTAAGTTTCATTAAGACTTTTGTAAAATCCAAAGGTGTTATGAACGAAATGACACTTTACTCCTTCGAGGGAAGGCCGTAACGAGTCTCCTTTCATAAGTAAATGACTCATCATTAATGCATAGCCAAGATGTCAATACATCAATTTTGACTAGCCACCTTGTAAATTGGTTTGATCACTCACATCCTTTCGCAGGGCCTCGAGGGAGGATTACTAGGGATTGAGTCTAAGTGTGTAACCAACCACTTAGTCCAAAAGATTGACTTTGAAAAACAATCCGCCGAGGGGAGGTCTTGTCATCATCGTCTCACTCTCGAACGTAGCTCATTGAGCAATGATCAGAGCAAAGCGCCCTTGAGTACTCTCATTTAAGAGAGGGCCACGAGGGTGACTCTTAGTCCGGCGACACTTGCACTTTTCATTAGTGTTGGGGATCGTGGGTTACAAACAACAAGTATAACCCTCCCACTTAGTTTTTGGAGTTGGTTCATCGACTCTTATAAGTTCGGAAACAAATTTCCTAGTTAGAGAGCGACAGAGCGGACAACTAGAAGAGAATCCTAGATCGACATGTTCAGAGCAGTATTAGTGCATAAAGGCACAAGGGACATACTCGATCTTTTCCTATTTTCTATTTCGGGAAAGTGCGTGAGGGAAGTGTGAACTTCAACTCACTCGAACACTTGAAAGTTTGAGATTACACATCTTTTTATTTTTCGGCTTGTCTACAAGGAGACCTCCCACTCAAATTTTCAAGAGCATATAGATTTTGAACATATGTGATATAGATATAGTTTTGAAAACATTTTGAAAACTTATTTGATTTGGATGACAAAATATTTTCAAGTTTGAAAGTGAAAACGGTTTTTCAAAATTCAAACTAGTTTTGTAAAAATTCAATTTCAATTAATCTTTCAAAAATCAAAACTTTTAATCTTTACACATCATGTTTATAATCATATGAAAAACATTTTTGCTCAAGAAAATTTTCTCATTAGAGTTCTATAACTCATGGTAGTGGGGTTTGAAAATCCGGATTTCTAAAAACTGGAGTTTCAGACAGCCGCGCACCTCGGAGTAAAATCGCCATAACTGGCGGCTCCGATGTCCTTTTGAGCCGAAACCGGTGGCATTGGACAGAGGACAGACAGAGCTTTAATTTGATTCAAGAATCATTAAATTTAGATTTCTGAGCAGAGAGTTATGCCGCTTTTAATGCGGGTTTACATTCCAGCTCGAAGAAAAAGAAATAAATTAAAGCTTCGTCCTTTTAGGTGCGAAAAAGAATCGAGTGTAACGGAACGTTTTAAGATGTTGTTTAAAGCTTTTATTTGTGTTTTATTAGCAGGGTAATAACATAGAATAAAAGAAATAACAACATGCATAAAACGATTCAAGTAAAAATAAGAAACTAGCAAGATATCAAAACTAGTCACAAAATTTTACTCGAAATTTCTCAAACCTTTAAAACACGTTTTTCAATATAAAAAATTAAAAACTTTTAGAACTGATTCTAATGTGTTTTAAAAACATCCCAAACTCATAGAAAATCAACATGCTTTTTAATTTAAAGGCAAGAGCAATAAATTAAAAAAAATCTAAGATTACAATTCTAACTTGTCACAAAATTAGTAAACTTTCGAAAACGATTTTCAAGCTCATAATTTAAAAACATGCACATGCATTCCTTTGACCATAGCTCTGATACCATTTGTTGGAATCGATCTAGGGTTTAAGAAAAAGTTTAACGCTTCGTTAAGCGGCGGAATTTTAAAAATTTTCTTTTTAAGTAAAACTAGTTTTTACTAACCTAGACAAGAGCATATGCATGTAAATAAAAACTAATATGAGCTATTAAAGTTACTAACCTTTCTTGAAGCTTGAACCTTGTAGAAGCTTTTGGAAAGTTGCAACGCTCGTCTCCCCTCGCAGCACGTCTCTCTTTCTTTCCTCGGCACCTCGAGCAACCACGAAAGTTTCTATCACTAAATCACTCGAAAAGAAGGAATCAGTGAGTGGGCACTTTTAAACACTACGACTTAAGAACGAGTCTCGAAGTCGCAGAGCTAAACACTAGGTCGAGTGAGGACCTAGGTGCCAAGACAAGAAAAATCGAAAATATAAACTAGAGAGAGAGAGAGGAAGGGGCGGCCAAGTCTAGAGAGAGAAGCTCTCAATCTCTAAAACTTTGCATGAATGAAAAGTGTGGAATGAGGCTCCTATTTATAGGAGAGGTCTCACCTTCAATAAGGTAGTTTCCTCTTCTATAGAATATCACATATTCATGAGCCAATTTCCCTTTTCCTTCAAAGAGACACACGGCCAAGACTAAGCAAGTAAGTCCTTGGATTTGTTTCCTCTTTTATTTGCTTCTCTCTTGACTCTTTTGGGCGCCTACCTTGCTTTCCCCTTAGGGGAAATTTGTTTCCTCTTTTTCTTTCGGCAAGTATCTTCATACATTCATGCACAAAATATTCTCTCTTTCCTTGGGTGTGTTGGGCGCCTATCCCTATTCTAGAAAGGCCTTCTAGAAGCTTTTCCACTTGTTCATGACAATATGAAAAAGGCCCATTAAGAATTTTCAATAAAATTCTTATGAAATGAAATTAATCCACAAGGCCCAATTAATCATATTATGGCCGAGTGACATTAAGTCATCAAATGAACTTGTCAAAATTTATTGACATTCATTTCATCATTTGTCTCAAAAGACAAAAATACCCTTTTGACTATTTTCGTTCTTGTTTTGACTTAGCTTCCAGTTTAACTTATTCCTATCGATGTGATTCGTGACAGTGACCTCATGGACCCAAATGAACAAAGCTTTAGCTAAACACTTGGACTCAAAAGTTCACAAACCTTTTCCAAGTTTAGCTTAATGCCAGCTGACTCCACTAAAGAGCTGACACTGAAAATCTCTCGGTTCAAATGAATTTGTTTTCTACTCAAGAATTCGACCTAATTATAATGAGCGGATCCACTGAATATTATCTATGCTACCCTTCATGAATGTCATCAGCTAGTCGGGATTTACTAAATTACCATTTTACCCTTCTAGCTGTTATTTCCTCAACTCCTTTGTCGCTTGTGAATAAGTTAGAAACAATGTATTGACGAGGAGCTAACAAGTCACATTGTTTCATCCAAAAGAGTCAGGACTCAATTTGGACACTGGCCAGTTCATTTATTCACACTCCAAGGAACAAAGCATGAGGTGACATACATTGCATTTCAGCAATCTTGTACATGAATTCCATATCTATGAGAACTTCACAAAGTTACTCATGACATACTCACAACTTAGTATTTCACCAATAGGCCCTGTTCGGAATGACATAGTGAGTCCGAACTCTGACTTTCTCAAATGAGAATACTAAGGTGTGAAATGGCATGTCTCATTTCAGGATTAAGGTAAGCATGATGCAATTCATACATAGTGACTTCGAGACATAAGAGGTTAAATGGTTTGTTCTTATATTGTCTCTAGAAGTGCACTGGTCAATTCAGTACCTTCGGAAGATACCTAGAAGAACTATAGACTCTCCAACTCTCAATGCCTCATAACCAGACATCATAGATTCTTCTAACAATCATACTGAGATCAATAGTCCTTTGACCCTAAGATTGCGAATATATCGTTTTAAGCAAACTACGAAGAGTTTGTTCATGCAAATCTACATTTGTCTCTTCGTAAGTTGTTAAGTTTGTTTATGGACTAAAAGACTATGGTTTTATCATAAAACTTCAAACAAAGAAAGAATGAATGAACGTTTCAACTTTATTAATAATGAATGAGCAATTACAAGCAAGAGTCTTCGTAAGACTATATGACATCCAATGTACATAAATGGACACTACTACTCTTCTTGTGGGCATCATTGACAACAACACTAGCACAAGAACTATCTTGCCTACCTCAAAACAAAGGAAAAAGGTATTGTACATATTACCGAAGAATGCTTAGTAGCTGATAATGTATCAACGTGGATTCTTGACTCCACTGCTACTAACCATATTTGTTGTTCCTTGACTGGTTTCAGGAAAAACAAAAGTTAAGAGGAAGGTGACCTCTCCTTCAGATGGGGTGATGGGAGCTGTGTGTCAGCAAAGGCCATGCGATCAGTGACGCTATCTTTTGAAGATCGAACTTTAAATTTGAATTATGTTTATTTTGTTGCTTCCTTCGATAAAAACTAGATATCTGTTGCTCGTCGTTGTGTGCGAGATTAATTATTGTTTAAAGTTTATTAAGAATGGAATTCGAATTTCTCTTTCGAATAATTCTTTCGTCACTAATGCATGTATGAAGAGTGCTCTCTTTTATATTTATCCCACGCAACCTTCGCTTTTAGACACTAAAATAGATAACAATCTAGTTAAGGAGCCAAAGAGGATCAAACTTTCTGATTCCTTCGATCTAATAAAATCAACATATCTCTGGCACTTAAGACTTGGTCATATCAGTCTAGACATGATTAAGAGACTTGTGAAGGACGGTCCACTCCAAGCCTCTGCAATAGGTTCATTGCCTACTTGTGAATCTTGTATAGAAGAAAAAGGACTAAACGAACTTTCTCTGCTAAAGGTGAAAGAGCCACTAAGTTGTTGGAACTCTTACATGTGGTCCGCTCAGTACACATGCACGGGGAGGATACGAATACTTCGTTACCTTCAGCGATGATTACTCAAGATATGGTTTTGTCTATCTGCGCAAACAGAAATTCGAGACCTTTGACGTATTTAAGGTCTTCCGAGCTTTAGAGGAAAAGCAAACTGGCAAACAGATCAAAACCATTCGATCCGATCGAGGTGGTGAGTATATGTCTGGAGAGTTCGATGACTTTCTTAAAGAAGAAGGTATCGCTTCTTAGCTTACAACACCTGGCACACCACAACCAAATGGAGTGTTAGAGAGAAGGAACCGAACTCTAATAGAGATGGTTAGATCGATGATGAGTTACTCAGCACTCCCTCTTTTCTTTTGGGGATATGCCCTCGAAATAGCAGCTTACATTCTGAACCAAGTCCCGTCTAAAACGGTTCATGGTACTCCTTATAAACAATGGACTGGGCGTAAAGTAAATCTATGCCACATCAGAATTTGGGGTCGCCATGCACATGTGCTAAGGCAAAACACTAGCAAGTTGGCTAGTAGGTCAGAATTATGTCTATTTGTTAAATATACGAAGGAAACCAAATTTTTCACATTCTATAGTCCCGAGGACAACAAAACGTTTGTTAGCACGAACGCTCGTTTCCTTGAGGAGGACTTTATGAAAGATGTAAAACCTAGAAGCAAATTTATGGTTGAAGAAAATTTGGGTGAGGATGCTTCTACCTCATCTGTAAGAACTGTTCTTACCCCAACTGAAACACAACCAAACTCACTAGAATATCGTCAGGTAGTACTTTAACGTAGTGAGAGGGCTTCTCAAAAGCCTGATAGGTCCATGTATTACGGAGATACTCTCGTAGCCATCTCTGACATGGATGACCCTGTTTCCTACAGCCAAGCAATGGCTGGTTCTGAATCAAACCTTTGGCTTGATGCCATGAAAGTTGAAATCCATTCGATGTATGTCAACAAAGTCTTAAAACTTGTACACCTTCCTGAAGGGATTAAAGCCGTATGGTGTAAGTGGATATACAAGAAGAAAAGGGGTTCGGATGGGAACGTTGACACGTTCAAAGCACGACTAGTGGCTAAAGGTTATATCCAAAAGGAAGGTATTGACTATGAGGATACCTTCTCGCCAGTCGCAATGCTTAAATCCATCCGCATACTTCTATCCATTGATGTAGCTCTCGACTATGAGATCTGGCAAATTGATGTTAAGACTGCCTTTATGAATGGCAATCTTTACGAGCGCATTTATATGACTCAACCAGATGGTTTTGTGGAACACTACAACAAATAAAACAATTACCGACGATTTTTTTCGTCGGTAATAACCCATTAATCGTCACTAAATGTATTTAGCGCCGATTTTAGCGATGATTATTATCGTCGCTAAATGTCCGTGCCTAAATATATTTAGCGACGATTTAGTCGTCGCTAAATATTTACCGACGAGATTAGCGACGATAATTTCGTCCCTAAATGTTGTAAAGAAAAGTTTTTTTTTATTTTGTGAAAGATAATTAGCGACGGAAAAGTTGTTGCTAATACCTCCAATGTTTTAATAATTAGCGACGACTTTTTCGTCGCTAATTATTATTTTTTTTTTATTTTTTCGTCGTTAATTATTGATTATTTATGGTTTTTTGTTTATGAAATTCTAAAATGAAAAATCAAATAAAAACCAAATTATATTATCCAAAACAACAAATATATAAAATCCGGTTACGTACGTTTTCGGTTATCGAGAAATATGTAAATAATAATCTATTATACACAAAATGTCTAATAAAACACTAGTCGCGACGTTTGCTTTGTCGTCCCACCGCTCGTTTTCCCCCTCCTCGACGTGAAACGCTCTTCTGCTGGCGTTGTAACTCTGCAAGCTGCGGCGGAACAATGTGCTGATCAGTAGACTGACTTGGTCCGCCGGGCGTCGTCTGCTGGCTATCGTCGGGAGTCCTCTGCTGGCCGCCTGTCGGAGTGTGGACGCCGCCCGTCGGAGTCTGTTGGCTGTGGGATGACGCAGCCTGCTGCGAACTCTGCGAAAATTGGGGCATAAACGAGCTAAGGTTGACGCCGATCACCTGACTCTGTATTGCCTCTGCGAACGCGGCGAGGGTCGATGTCAACACCTCCTGCCAGATATATTCTGGTTGCGACGCTCAGCCTCCGAACCGTAGACTTCGGCGACTTCAGCCGCCATCCGTGCTCCTGTGGCACTAAACGTCCGACGCCGGTCAAGTGATCAGTCTGCGAACCCATAATATCGCGGATCGCCTGCTGCTCTAGGACGGAAATATCAACGTCCGCTCCTTGTTGCTCAGCCTCCACTCGCAACGTGTTGAACCTATCGACCAGTCGATCCTGATATAATTAACTAGTTAGTATATATTAATCGAAAAATAAGACAAAATAAATGTAAACTTACATAACGTGCGGAGGCTTCAGGAGTCAGCCATTCGGACTTGTCGGACTGATGTTGGCGCTTGTAGTTCGCAAACAAGCTCTCGAAAGCGCCTGTCTCGGCGCTCTTCTACATGTACAAAACTTCAAATGTTAGATAATTTTAACGATTTGATGTATCATATAAACATAAAACTTACGTTCTTCATGCGGTGGGTCGAGAACCCAATCGTCCCCTGTCGAGTCTTCGTCTTCTTCTTCGCGCGATTCTCTTTGTTCTTCGCTTGTATGGCCTGTAATGTAAGTAAATGTACACGTAAATATATTATCGTTTAATAAAAAGGTAAACACATATTTAACGTAAATGATTTGATTACCTTAAACTCATCGCTCGTATATCGTTGTATCAGCGTCTCTCATTCGGTGTCGAGCTTAACAGTCCTCCGTTTCATCGACCGCGCCACCTGTACGCTGCTCTTGCAGTCGATGTCGAACCATGACCGCAAGGTATGCCTCCAATCGCGAAGACGAGTCTTCGCGTCTCGAATGATTGCCGCATCAACAATCGCCTTCTTCTTCCCGGTTGCATCACCATCGACTCGAATGTCGTACTTGTCTCGAATCGCTGCTCGGATCTCGGCCTCCTTCGCCGGCCCCACGTTCGCATTTGTCCACCTTGGGACCGTAGGCGAGATCTTGTCTCGGACGACCAACCCGAGTGTGTTCGCGAACGTCGCGAGATCAGGATCCATCTCTCGCTTTGGATGCAAGAACGACTGAAACTCCTCGTTATAAATAACGACTTTCTTCACCCCGGGGCGCCGTGCACGCTCAGATCGAAGCCCGACCATCGGCCCATGTACGGCCGGTTCGATATCATCGTCTTCTTCTTCGACGCCATCGCGTACAGGCGCCGACTCGCAATAATTCGAGAGACGGGATAAGTAGTCATCCCCAGCTCCGCTGCCTTCAGCTCCTGTAGCGGTAGCCATCTGAAATTCAAAACAAACTATATTTAGTTATGCATTCGTAATAATTTAAATAAGTTATTTTAGTAAGTAAACGAAAAACATTATATACTATCAATAATCGTCGTCTGAGAAATCATCTTCTTCCATCAAATCTTCGTCCTCAGTTACTTCGTCATTGATAAACTCTTCTTCTTCAATATTTTCCAAGTTCACTCCTTCGTTGCTCACGGGCTCTGGTATCGCAGACTGATGACACGTCGACAGTGAATCTAAATCTGATGGTTCTACTGACAACTGAACTGAAGACGAAGATTGACCAAGAATGAGGTCAATATCAGGAAGATCCCACACATTTTGATGATTACACTCTTCGACGATTCGCCAATCAGGACCATTCAAGTTATCTTCCAAGTAGAAAACTTGTTTCGCCTGAGTTTCCAAAATAAATGGCTCGTCTTTGTACCATTCTTTTGCCACATACACGCTTGTCAAGTTATTGTCGTTGCGTGTCATTTTCCTCGGATCTTGGTCACCGAACCAACGACATTGAAATAAGACGACACGACAATTGTTCTGATAAGTCAAGACAATTACGTTTTCTACTTGACCGTAGAAGTCGTGAGCTCCTTCACTTGGTACACATACCCCGCTATTCTGAGTCGTTCTTCTGCTATCACGTTGACGGGAGAAAAATTTAACTCCGTTCACTACACAACACAGATACGTCTGTGGTGCGAAATGTGGTCCCAATGCCAATGCATATAATTCGGAGGATACGGGTAATCCGTCTTGGCTCATGCGAAATACCTACATATAACCATTAACGAGTCGGTCAGTGTCGAAGCGAGTTTAATCATATTCTTTAAGTTAGTCAAATACCTTTTCCCAAAACCATTTTGGGAACTCAAGTCGATGCGCTTCTTCAACATATGGCCGACCTTCTAATTCCATGAGATCTATGTGTCCACTGAAATAAAATTCATGTTCATTTAATACATCACTTCGTATAAAGAATTGAAGTTCATTTATTTCACTCATTTACCTCATGAAATCGTCAATTTCGGGACAATTTCGTAAAATGTACCACTCAGCGAGCAATCGTATATTCTCATCTAAGCGTATCGTGGTCATCTTCTCGTAAGGCCGACAACTTGATGACTGAAACACCGATAACTCCCGTTCGACACCTTCGAAGTTAGACGCGACGTCTGTTCGTTGGGGCATGTTGAAACGATTCTCAACGCCTTCTAGATACCTTGAGCAGAATGTCAATGCTTCGTCTACAACATAGGCTTCGGCAATTGAACCCTCTGGTCTAGCTCGATTACGCATAAAGTTCTTGAGCGTTCCAAGGTATCTCTCAAATGGATACAGCCACCGCATATGAACTGGACCTCCGTTAATTGCCTCCTCCGGTAGATGCATTACCAAATGAACCATGATTGTGAAGAAATCAGGCGGAAAAATTCGTTCCAGCTTACACAATATAAGCTTCACATCCTCTTGCGCCTTCTCAATGTCTGAAATTACCAGCGTTCTAGAGCA
The DNA here is from genome assembly GCF_054948205.1 of Urtica dioica subsp. dioica. Lineage (NCBI taxonomy): Eukaryota > Viridiplantae > Streptophyta > Magnoliopsida > Rosales > Urticaceae > Urtica > Urtica dioica. The sequence continues at coordinate 50,175,500 of NC_142756.1, forward strand.
AATGAAGAAATTGCAGAGCTCTATTATGGCATCTCGAATGGTTCGATCCAAAAAAGGACGAATAGCAGGAGCCGATAGGCGCTGCATATATAATCACGTGACAATCGTGAGACTTTAAACCCGTCAACCTCCCGTCCGTGGTAACATTCTTCTTCAAATTCCCCGCAAAACCATCTGGAAATCTGACAGATCTCAAGAACTCAGTAAACCTCTTCCGTTCTGAAGGTGTCAGAGTGTATGACGAAGGCGGTTTCATCCATCTATCTCCTTCTTGGTACAAATGAAGCTCGTGCCTTATGTTCCAGTCCGCCAAAGTCAACCGCGCCTTATCTGTGTCTTTCGTCTTCCCCTCGATGTTCAAAAAGGTACCCAGAAGATTGTCGCATACATTCTTTTCTATATGCATTACATCGAGGTTATGCTTCAGCGTAAGACTCGACCAATATGGCAACTCGAAGAAAATACTTTTCTTTGTCCAATTCAGCTCACTCGCATCGCGCTTTCGTTTCTTCCCGCCGAAGTCAGGGTGCTTCCCCGGGGTTGCATCTCCCACTAATCGCAATTGTCGAAGTATGTCACTCGCTGATTTTCTCACTGGTGGTGGTCGTTTCTCATTTCGTACCTTGTACAGTTTGCTCTTCCTCATCGGGTGTAACAACGGCAAGAATCGACGATGATCGCAGTAAACAATCTTGTTTCGAGCCTTGAAAGATGGTGTGTCGTTGTTACACGTCGGACAAGCAAGGTACCCTTGACGACTCCATCCCGACAAACCGCTTCTCGCTGGAAAATCATTCACCGTCCATAGAAGTATGGAAAACAACCTGAATAGATCACCGGTCGAACCATCTCTCAACACAACACCGGTTTCGCACAATTCCTTTAGCTCATCAATCAGCGGTTGTAAGAAAACGTCCATGTCTTTTCCCGGCACACTACGACCTGGTATAAGCAATGTTAACATCAAGTACGATGTTTTCATGCACAACCACGGGTGTAAATTGTACGCAGTCAAGACTACCGGCCACATACTGTACGATAAACTCATGTCACGAAATGGGTTGAAACCATCGGCGGCAAGTCCAAGCCGGACGTTCCTCGGTTCTGCCGCAAACATGGGATATTTTCGGTCGATCTCCTTCCACGTTGCTCTGTCTGCAGGATGTCACAGTACACCATCCTCCTTAATGCGTTCATTCTCGTGCCACTGCATCTCTAGAGCTGTGTGCCGACTCGCGTACAATCGCTTAAGTCGATCTTTCAGTGGAAAGTAGTGCAACACCTTATGCGCTACTTTTTCTCCACTGTCTGTCTTCAGCCACCGGCTCTCATTACAAACTGGACACTCGTCTAGATTGGCGTTGTCCTTCCAAAACAACTCGCAATCGTGTTTGCAGACGTGAATCGACTCGTAACCCATACCAAATCGACGCAATTTCGTCTTTGCTTCATAGTGTGACTCTGGAATCGTGTTGCCGATCGGATGAGACTTTTTCAGTACTTTCAGTAGCTGATCAAACGACTTATTCGTCCACTTGTTCATCACTTTCAAATGCTTCAACGTGACAACAAAGGAGAGTGACGAATACTCCGTACAACCCGGCCATAATTTTGTGTTCAGGTCGCTGAAAAGGTCATCGAACTGTCCACTCTGGTATTCTGCATTCGGGTCAATACTGTCATCATCACCGTCTATGTCGTTGTGATCTAAAATATCGTGTACAACATCAAACATCCCACCTCCTCCTGTGTAATCCGTCTGATACTGCATTACGTCATCTTCTTCCTCCCCGTGAAAGTTCCACCTCGTGTAATTCCTCTTAAATCCTCTGATAAAGAGATGATTCTCTATATCAGGAATTTTTTTGCATCAACACGTTGTTACACCTCTTGCATGGACACTTAACTCGTCCTTCGATGTTTACGTGTTGTCGGGCCATTGCCATGAACTCTGTCATGCCAGCCGCAAACTCAATGCTTAAACGTTGGTCCTCGATTATCCAATTCCTATTTGGATAACTCATTTTACCTATAGATTAAACATTTCAAAATTTAGTAGTTTTCGGATTTTATTTTATAATTTCACGATACTACCGAAATTTTGGCAGAAGCTCCCCTATAAACTTAACAACCCGACATCAAGCCTCTAACTTTAAAACCTGCATAGAAACATCCTAAAACTAACAATAAATCCAACCTCAGTGGTTTGATTATTAAAATTCATAATCCATATCAACTAATTAATTTCACATTTTAAATCATTTGTAACAAGAATTAAATACAATTCCATTTAATTTACATAAACTAACTAATTGTTTTTACATGTTTTTACATAATTTTACCTAATATAAATATTTATAACTAAATATTTATACCTAATATTAAAATTTATAACTAATTTAAATATTTGTGTAAACAAAACTAATTTAAATATTTATAATATTTATAACAAATATATAACTAATTAATTCATTTATAACTAAATTATGTAAATATAACTAATTAATTCATTTATATTTATAATTAATTAATTCATTTATATTTATAACTAATATATATATATATATATATATATATATATATATATAAAGTTATAAACAAAAAAACTTACCATGAGAGATCAGGACAAGGACGGCGCGCGGGAAGCGGGGAAGCGGACAAGGACGGCGTCGGCGAGGAAGCGGCTACGGCGTCGTCGGCGGAGGAGCGCACGAGCGGCGGAGGAGCTGCAACGATTGAGAGAGAGGTTTGGAGAGAGATGTGAGGAGAGAGAGAGGTTTGGAGAGAGATGTGAGGAGAGAGAGAAGTGAGAAGAGAGAGACTTACCGGGGAGGACGAGGACGGCGTCGGCGGCACACGGCGGAGAAGGGCACACGGCGGAGGAGGGCACACGATCTGGTATGGACGGCCGGCGGAGAGGAGAAACCAGAGAGCGATTTTAGGTTACGAAAATGAAATGGGGGAACTGGGTCGCGATCTCGTATTTAAAGACATTTACCGACGATTTCCTCGTCGCTAAATGATTACATCTCGTCGCTAAATAAATTTAAATAACCAGGCATTTAGCGACGACTTAGTCGTCGCTAGTAGTAGATTTCACATATTTAGCGACGATTTAATCGTCGCTAAATCATTTCGTTTTAATTAAATGGGAGGGATTTTTCCCTCTTTAAAATTCTTTAAAATTCGAAATCATTTAGTGACGATTTTATCGTCGCTAAATGTATAGCGACGACAAAAAAATATTTAGCGACAACAGAATCGTCGCTAAATGTTTTCGTTTTAATTAAATGTGAGGAATTTTTCCCTCTTTAAAATTCGAATTTAATTCTAAATTATTAGCGACGATATTATCGTCGCTAACTGAATTCACAAATAATTAGCGACGATAAAATCGTCGCTAAATATTTTTCCGCGAACTTAGCGACGACAAAAAAGAATTAGCGACGATATATTCGTCGCTAATTACCTTTGCCGCCAAACTTTAATATTTTTTGGACCAAAAAATCAGCGACGATATTATCGTCGCTAAAAAGGTGATTAGCGATGATTAATTAGCGACGATTTAATCGTCGCTAATAGTTTCGTCGCTAAATGTCATATTTCTTGTAGTGGAAGGAGGTCAAGAGACCAAGGTTTGTGAGTTGCTTAAGTCCATTTATGGATTAAAGCAAGCATCTAGATCATCGAATATTAGATTCGATGAAACTGTGAAGAGCTTCGATTTTGAGCAGTCAATAGGTGAGCCATGTGTTTACAAGTTAATACATGAAGGCAAAGTTGTGTTTCTGGTATTGTATGTCGATGATATTTTACTCATAAGTAATGACGTGGGTAAGTAATCTGAGGTTAAAATCTGGCTAGCAAAGCAATTCGATATGAAGGATCTAGGAGAAGCCGCATACATTCTGGGAATTCAGATCTTTCGAGATCGGAAGAACTAGATTCTATCGCTCTCTCAAGCATCTTATATTGATAAGGTGATGGATGCTTCTCGATGCAAGACTCTAAGAAGGGCCAAACACCCTTTAGGCATGGAGTCTCACTCTCTAACGACCAGTCTCCCAAGACTACACAAGAGATTGAGGACATGAGAAAGATTCCTTACGCCTCACCCCTAGGAAGTCTCGTGTATGCTATGTTTTGTACTAGACCAGATATCTGCTTCGCAGTTGGCGTAGTAAGCCGTTTTCACACTTGATCTAACGACCAGTCTCCCATTGCTGTTAAGAATGTTTTTAAGTATCTTTAGAGTGTTGGAATTGATCTAGGGTTAAGAAAAGATTTTACGCTTCGAGCAAATGGCGGAATTTAAAAATTTTCTTTTAAACAAGTAAAACGTTTTTACTAACCCAGACAAAGACCAAGTACATATTAATTAAAACCATTAATGAGCATTATTTGTTTACTAACCTTTGAGAAGCTTGAACGTTGAGAAGCCTTTGGAAGGTTGAAACATTCGTCTCCCCTCGCAGCACATCTCTCTTCTTTCCTCGGGAACTCGAGCAACCACGAAAGTTTCTATCACAATAATCACTCGAGAAAGAAAGGAATTAGTGTGTGGGCACTTTTAAACACGACGACTCAAGAACAAGTCTAAGAGTCAAAGAGCTAAAACACTAAGTCAAATGTTGACCTAGGTGCCAAAAAATAAACGAAAAGAAAACTAGAGAGAGAGAGAGTGAAGGGGGCGGCCAAGGTTCTAGAGAGAGCGGCTCTCAATCTCTTAAACTTTGGGATGAATGAAATGGGAGTAATGAGGCCTCTATTTATAGGAGAAGGGTTGGCCTTGGAAAGAAGTAGTTTCCTCTTTTTTTTTTCGAGCATTCATGAGTAATCCTTAGTTACCCATTCCTTATTCCATGCGTCCACCTCATGCAAATCCTCAAGGGATTAGTTTCCTCTTTTCCTTTCCTCTTGGCCGTGTGGCATTCCTTCCCTATAGAGGAATATTTGTTTCCTCTTTTCTTTTGGCAAGTATCTTTATACTTCAAGGCAAAAATAATTTCTTTCACACTATGGCATGCACGGAATTTACTCACTCTTTTCCTTGGGTTGGACGTACAAGGCTTCTAGAAGGAGCTTCTAGATATTTCTTCATTTGTTCATGACAACATAAGAAAAGCCCATTAAGAATTTTCAAGTAAAATTCTATGAAATGAAATTAATCCTCAAGGCCCAATAAACTTGTTATGGCCAAGTGATTATATGTCATCATATGACCATGTCAAAAAATTTATTGACATTCATTTCGTCCTATGTCCAAAAGGACAATAATACCCTTTAGACAATTTTCGTAAAACTTGTCTCGTTCTTGTTTTGACTTAGCTTCTAGTTTAACTATTCCTACTCGATATGATTTGTGACAGTGAACTCATGGATCCAAATGAACAAAGCTTAAGCTAAAACACTTGGACTCAAAAGTTCATAAACCTTTTCCAAGTTTAGCTTAATGTCAACTGACTCCACTAAAGAGTTGACACTGAGAATCTCTCGGTTCAAATGAATTTATTTTCTACTCAAGAATTCAACTAAATTGTGATGGGTGGATCCACTGAATATTATCTATGTTTACCCTTCATGAATATCATCAGCTACTCGGGATTTATAAAATTACCATTTTACCCTTCTAACTGTTATTTCCTCAACTCCTTTGTCGCTTGTGAATAAGTTAGAAGCAATGTATTGACGAGGAGCTAACAAGTCACATTCTTTTATCCAAAAGAGTCATGACTCAATTTGGACACTGGCTAGTTCATTTATTCACATTCCAAGGAACAAAGCATGAGGTGATATACATTGCATTTCAGCAATCTTGTACATGAATTCCATATCAATGAGATCTTCACAAAGTTGCTCACGACATCTTCGTAACTGAGTACTGCACCAATAGGTCCTGTTCACAATCACATAGTGAGTCGGAACTCTGACTTTATCAAATCAGAATACGTAAGCTATGAAATTACATGTCTGATTTCAGGATTGATGTAAGCATGATGCAATTCTTACGTAGTGACCTCGAGACATAGAAGGTTAAATGGTATGTGCTTATACTGTCTCTATAAGTGCACTGGTCAGTTTTGTACCTTCAGAAGATACCTAGAAGAACTATAGAGTCTCCAACAATGTCCCATAACTAGACAACATAGATTCTCCTAACATAGATTGCGAATGTATTGTTTTAAGCAAACCATGAAGAGTTTGTTCATGCAAATCTACATTTGTCTCTTCATATGTTGTTAGGTTTGTTTGTGGACTAAAGAATGAATGAACGTTTCAACTTTTATTAATTATTCCGCAGTTACAAGCAAGAGTCTTTGTGAGACTTTATTACATCAAATGTACATAAGGGTTGGATTGAACACGGCTAACTATGCCAACTGCGAAGCATATATCAGGTCTAGTGCAAAGCATAGCATACATGAGACTTCCTACGGCTGTGGCGTAAGGAATTTTCCTCATGTCTTCAATCTCTTGTGCAGTCTTGGGAGACTGGTCCTTAGAGAGTGAGACTCCATGCCTAAAGGGTGTTTGGCCCTTCTTGGAGTCTTGCATAGAGAAGCGATCCATCATCTTATCAATATAAGATGCTTGAGAGAGCGACAAAGTCCTTTTTTTCCTATCTCGAAAGATTTGGATCCCCAGAATGTACGCGGCTTCTCCTAGATCCTTCATATCGAATTGCTTTGATAGCCAGACCGTAACCTCAGATAACTTACCCACATCATTACCTATGAGTAATATATCATCGACATATAGTACAAGAAACATGTTGTCAATGGTGCCCACAAGAAGAGTTGTAGTGTGTATTTATGTACATTTGATGTCATACAGTCTTACGAAGACTCTTGCTTGTAACTGCTTATTAATTAATAAAAGTTGAAACGTTCACTCAATCTTCCTTGTCTAAAGCTTTATGATGAAACCTTAGTCTTTTAGTCCATAAACAAACATAACAACTTACGAAGAGACAAATGTAGATTTGCATGAACAAACTCTTCGTAGTTTGCTTAAAACGATATATTTTCAATCTAAGGGTCAAATGACTATTGACCTTAGTATGATTGTTAGAAGAATCTATGATGTCTGGTTATGAGGCATTGACAGTTGGAGACTCTATAGTTCTTCTAGGTATCTTCCGAAGGTACTGAATTGACCAGTGCACTTCTAGAGACAAGATAAGAACAAACCATTTAACCTCTTATGTCTCGAAGTCACTACGTATGAATTGCATCGTGCTTACCTTAATCCTGAAATGAGACATGCCATTTCACACCTTACGTATTCTCATTTGAGAAAGTCAAAGTTCGGACTCACTATATGATTCCGAACAAGGCCTATTGGTGAAGTACTAAGTTGTGAGAATGTCATGAGTAACTTTGTGAAGTTCTCATAGATATGGAATTCATGTCTTGACTCTTTTGGATGAAACAATGTGATTAAAATTCCGCCGCTTAACGAAGCGTTAAACTTTTTTCTTAAACCCTAGATCGATTCCAACAAATGGTATCAGAGCTATGGTCAAAGATTAGCATGTACATGTATTTAAAAATATGAGCTTGAAAATCGTTTTCGAAAGTTTACTATTTTTGTGACAAGTTAGAATTGTTATCTTAGATTTTTTTTTAATTTATTGCTCTTGCCTTTAAATTAAAAATCATGTTGATTTTCTATGAGTTTGGGATGTTTTTAAAATACATTAGAATCAGTTCTAAAAGTTTTTAATTTTTTGTATTGAAAAACGTGTTTTAAAGGTTTGAGAATTTTCGAGTAAAATTTTGTGACTAGTTTTATTATCTTGCTAGTTTCTTATTTTTACTTGAATCGTTTTATGCTTGTTGTTATTTCTTTTATGCCTTGTTATAACCTTGCTAATAAAACACAAATAAAAGCTTTAACAACCTTCATAAAACGTTCCGTTACACTCTATTCTTTTTGGCACCTAAAAAGGACCAAGCTTTAATTATTTCTTTTTCTTCGAGCTGGAGTAAACCCGCATTAAAAGTGGCATAACTCTCTTCTCAGAAATCCAAATTTAATGATTCTTGAATCAAATTAAAGCTCTGTCTGTCCTCTGTCCAATTCCACCGGTTTCAGGTAAAAAGGACATTGGAGCCGCCAGTTATGGCGATTTTACTCCGCAGTGCGCGTCTGTTCCGAAACTCCAGTTTTTTTTAGAATTCCGGATTTTCAGCCCCACTACCATGAGTTATAGAACTCTAATGAGAAAATTTTCTTGAGAAAAATTGTTTTTTATAAGATTATAAACATGATGTGTAAGATTAAAAAGTTTTGATTTTTGAAAGATTAATTGAAATTGAGTTTTTACAAAACTAGTTTGAATTTTGAAAAACCGTTTTCACTTTCAAACTTGAAAAATATTTTGTCATCCAAATCAAATAAATTTTCAAAATGTTTTCAAAACTATATCTATATCACATATGTTCAAAATCTATATGCTCTTGAAATATTTGAGTGGGAGGTCTCCTTGTAGACAAGCCGAAAAATAAAAAGATGTGTAATCTCAAACTTTCAAGTGTTCGAGTGAGTTGAAGTTCACACTTCCCTCACGCACTTTCCCAAAATAGAAAATAGGAAAAGATCGAGTATGTACCTTGTGCCTTTATGCACTAATACTGCTCTGAACATGTCGATCTAGGATTCTCTTCTAGTTGTCCGCTATGTCGCTCTTTAACTAGGAAATCTGTTTCCGAACTTATAAGAGTCGATGAACCAACTCCAAAAAATAAGTGGGAGGGTTATACTTGTTGTTTGTAACCCACGATCCCCCACACTAATGAAAGAAGCAATTAACGTGGGACTAAGAGCCGCTCTTGCGACCCTTTCCTAAATGGGAGTACTCCAAGGCGTTTTTGCTTCGATCATTGCTCAATGAGCTACGTCCGAGAGTGAGACGATGATGACAAGGCCTCCCCTTGGGGGATTGTTTTTCAAAGTTGATCTTTTGGACTAAGTGGTTGGTTGCGCACTTAGGCTCAATCCCTAGTAATCCTCCCTTGAGGCTCTGCGAAAAGATGTGAGTGATCAAACCATTTTAAAAGGTGGCTAGTCAAAATTGATGTATTGACATCTTGGCTAAGCATTAATGATGTGTCATTTACTTATAAATGGAGATTTTTTGCGGCCTTCTCTTGAGGGAGTAAATTATCGTTTGGTTTATAACACCTTTGGATTTTATAAAAGTCTTAATAAAACTTAAATCCTAAACCAAAGACTAATCATAAACTTGTTTCAACTTAAATAAGCAACATGTCTCGCAAACATCTCTCAAAACATCTTTTCCTCGAACAAACTCGAAACCAAGAACTACGTAGATTCGAAACGTAACCTCGACATAATCCTTACCAAGCACAAATGGGTACTCACCACCCCGTGTCCTCCTCTGACGAATGATGATTCGACTCAAGAGGACAAAGACGCCTTGGCGGCCTGGCTCTGCTCCGATGAGATTGTGAGGTGCTATATCTTAGCATCAATGAACAATGTGTTGCAACAACAACATCGTGACATCGAGACTGCCGCCGACATGCTCACCAATCTCCATGAGATGTTTGGAGGGCAAAGGCGTCAAGCAAGGCAAAAAGCAGTCCGACAATTTATGAACTGTCGCATGAAGGCTAGGACTCCTATTGGAGACTTTATGATATTGATCATTGGTCATCTGAGTAAAATGGATATCCTAGGATCTGAGATTGATGGGAAGAATGTCATAGATGTGATCTTAGAAACTCTCCCCGCATCTCTTGATACCTCCAACAAGCTAGAGTACACTGCTACCAAGCTTATGAAGGAACTTCACACTGCTGTAGGTCTCACTAAGAGAAAGAGGAATCAAGGAGAGGCACATGCTACTGAGCACAAAGCCTCCGCCTCTGGAACTAAGAAGAGACCTCACAAGGCCGATAAAAAGAACTGTCCTGCCTATCTCAAAGCAAAGGAACATAGTGTTGCACTAGTTACCGAAGCATGCTTAGTAGCTGATAATGTATCAACGTGGATTCTTGACTCCGCTGCTACTAACAATATTTGTTGTTCCTTGAATGGTTTCAAGAAAACCAAAAGCTTAGATGAAGGCGAGTTCTGTTTCAAATGGGGTGATGGGAGTCTGGTGTCTGCGAAGGCTGTGGGATCAGTGACGCTGTCTTTTGAAGATCGCACTTTAAACTTGAATAATGTTTATTTTGTTCCTACCTTTGGGAAGAACTTAATATCCGTTGCTCGTCTTCTTGAGCAAGATTATTGTTTAAAGTTTATAAAGAATGGAATTCATATTTCTTTTTCTAATTCTTTTGTCACTGATGCATGTATGAAGAATGGTCTTTTTTACATTTATCCCACTCAACCTTCCATCTTAGACACCGAAATAGATAATGATCTAATTAGGGAGCCAAAGAGGATCAAACTTTCTGAATCCTCCGATCTAACAAAATACACATACCTATGGCACTTAAGACTTGGTCATATCAGTCTAGAAAGGATTAAGAGACTTGTGAGGGATGGTCCACTCCAAGCCTCTGCAATAGGTTCACTACCTACTTGTGAATCCTGCATAGAAGGAAAAATGACTAAGCGACCTTTCTCCGATAAGGGTCGAAGAGCCACTGAGTTGCTGGAACTAATACATTCTGATGTATGTGGTCCGCTCAGCCAACAGGCACGTGGAGGATACAAATACTTCGTTACCTTCACCGATGATTACCCACGATATGGTTTTGTCTATTTGCTCAAACACAAATCCGAGACCTTTAACGTATTTAAGGTCTTTAGGGCTTTAGTGGAAAAGCAAACTGGCAAAGTGATCAAAACCCTTCGATCTGATCGAGGTGGTGAGTATATGTCTGGAGATTTTGATGGCTTTCTTAAAGAAGAAGGTATCGCTTCTCAGCTTATCGCACCTGGCACACCTCAACAAAACGGAGTGTCAGAGAGAAGAAACCGAACTCTTATGGAGATGGTTAGATCGATGATGAGTTACTCATCACTTCCGCTTTCCTTTTGGGGATATGCCCTCGAAACAGCCGCTTGCATTCTGAACCAAGTTCCATCTAAAACGGTTCCCGGTACTCCTTATGAAAGATGGACTGGCCGTAAAGTAAGTTTGGGCCACATCCGAATTTGGGGTTGCCCTGCACATGTGCTAAGGCAAAAGACTAGCAAGTTGGCTAGTAGGTCAGAATTGTGCCTGTTTGTGGGATATCCAAAGGAAACCAAGGGTTTCATCTTCTATAGTCCCGAGGACGATAAGACTTGTTGTCAATGGTGCCCACAAGAAGAGTAGTAGTGTCTATTTATGTACATTTGATGTCATATAGTCTTACGAAGACTCTTGCTTATAATTGCTTATTCATTTAATAATAAAGTTGAAACGTTCATTCATTCTTTCTTTGTCTGAAGCTTTATGATAAAACCATAGTCTTTTAGTCCATAAACAAACTTAACAACTTACGAAGAGACAAATGTAGATTTGCATGAACAAACTCTTCGTAGTTTGCTTAAAACGATATATACGCAATCTTAGGGTCAAAGGACTATTGACCTCAGTATGATTGTTAGAAGAATCTATGATGTCTGGTTATGAGACATTGAGAGTTGGAGACTCTATAGTTCTTCTAGGTATCTTCCGAAGGTACTGAATTGACCAGTGCACTTCTAGAGACAATATAAGAACAAACCATTTAACCTCTTATGTCTCGAAGTCACTATGTATGAATTGCATCATGCTTACCTTAATCCTGAAATGAGACATGCCATTTCACACCTTAGTATTCTCATTTGAGAAAGTCAAATTTCGGACTCACTATGTGATTCCGAACAAGGCCTATTGGTGAGGTACTAAGTTGTGAGTCTGTCATGAGTAACTTTGTGAAGTTCTCATAGATATGGAATTCATGTACAAGATTGCTGAAATGCAATGTATGTCACCTCATGCTTTGTTCCTTGGAGTGTGAATAAATGAACTGGCCAGTGTCCAAATTGAGTCCTGACTCTTTTGGATGAAACAATGTGACTTGTTAGCTCCTCGTCAATACATTGTTTCTAACTTATTCACAAGCGACAAAGGAGTTGAGGAAATAACAGCTAGAAGGGTAAAATGGTAATTTAGTAAATCCCGACTAGCTGATGACATTCATGAAGGGTAGCATAGATAATATTCAGTGGATCCGCTCATTATAATTAGGTGAATTCTTGAGTAGAAAATAAATTCATTTGAACCGAGAGATTTTCAGTGCCAGCTCTTTAGTGGAGTCAGTTGGCATTAAGCTAAACTTGGAAAAGGTTTGTGAACTTTTGAGTCCAAGTGTTTAGCTCAAGCTTTGTTCATTTGGGTCCATGAGGTCACTGTCACGAATCACATCGATAGGAATAGTTAAACTGGAAGCTAAGTCAAAACAAGAACGAAAATTGTCGAAAGGGTATTTTTGTCTTTTGAGACATAAGGATGAAATGGATGTCAATAAATTTTGACAAGTTCATTTGATGACTTAATGTCACTCGGCCATAATATGATTAATTGGGCCTTGTGAATTAATTTCGTTTCATAAGAATTTTATTGAAAATTCTTAATGGGCTTTTCTCATGTTGTTATGAACAAATGAAGAAGCTTCTAGAAGCTCCTTCTAGAGACATGTTGGGCGCCCATAATACCCAAAGAAAGAGAGTTTATTTTGTGCATAAATGTATATAGATACTTGCCAAAAGAAAAAGAGGAAACAAATTTGCATAAGGATGCTTAAGAATTTCGGCCAAGTAAGAAAAAGGCAAGGCAAGGCACATAAAAGGAAACAAATCCAAGCCTTCTAGAAGGCTGCCTTGGCCGTGTGGAATAAGAGGGAAATGGGCAATATTTGCTCATGAATATGTGATATTCTATAGAAGAGGAAACTACCTTATTGAAGGTGAGACCTCTCCTATAAATAGGAGCCTCATTCCACACATTTTATTCATTCCAAAGTTTTAGAGATTGAGAGCTTCTCTCTCTAGACTTGGCCGCCGCTTCCTCTCTCTCTCTCTAGTTTATATTTTCGATTTTTCTTGTCTTGGCACCTAGGTCCTCACTCGACCTAGTGTTTAGCTCTGCGACTTCAAGACTCGTTCTTAAGTCGTAGTGTTTAAAAGTGTCCACTCACTGATTCCTTCTTTTTGAGTGATTTAGTGATAGAAACTTTCGTGGTTGCTCGAGGTGCCGAGGAAAGAAAGAGTGACGTGCTGCGAGGGGAGACGAGCGTTGCAACTTTCCAAAAGCTTCTACAAGGTTCAAGCTTCAAGAAAGGTTAGTAACTTTAATAGCTCATATTAGTTTTTATTTACATGTACATGCTCTTGTCTAGGTTAGTAAAAACTAGTTTTACTTAAAAAGAAAATTTTTAAAATTCCGCCGCTTAACGAAGCGTTAAACTTTTTCTTAAACCCTAGATCGATTCCAACAAGACTTTCGTTAGCACGAATGCTAGTTTCCTTGAGGAGGACTTTATGAAGGATGCAAAACCTAGAAGCGAAATTGTGCTTGAAGAAAAGTTGGGTGAGGAAGCGTTTACCTCATCTGTAAGAACTGTTCTTACCCCAACTGAAACACAACCTAACTCAACAGAATCTCGTCAAGTAGTAAGTGGGAGGGCTACTCAAAAGCCTGACAGGTACATGTCTTATGGAGACTCTCTTGTAGCCATCTCTGACATGGATGATCCTGTTATCTATAGCCAAGCGATGGCTTGTTCTGAATCAAAACTTTGGCTTGACGCCATGAAAGTTGAAATGCGCTCAATGTATGTCAACAAAGTCTGGAAACTTGTAGACTTTCTTGAAGGGATTAAACCCGTAGGGTGTGAGTGGATATACAAGAAGAAAATGGGTCCTGATGGGAACGTCGAGACGTTCAAAGCACGACTTGTGGCGAAGGGTTATACCCAACAAGAAGGGATTGACTATGAAGAAACCTTCTCACCAGTCGCGATGCTTAAATCCATCCGCATACTCCTATCCATAGCTGCAGCTCTCGACTATGAGATCTGGCAAATGGATGTCAAGACAGCCTTTCTGAATGGCAATCTTGACGAGCGCATTTACATGGCTCAACCAGACGGTTTCGTGGAAGAAGGTCAAGAGACCAAGGTTTGTGAGTTGCTTAAGTCCATTTATGGATTAAAGCAAGCATCTAGGTCATGGAATATTAGATTCGATGAAACTGTAAAGAGCTTTGGCTTTGAACAGTCAATAGATGAGCCTTGTGTTTACAAGTTAATACACGAAGGAAAAGTTGTGTTTCTGGTACTATATGTCGATGATATACTACTCATTGGTAATGACGTGGGTAAGTTATCTGAGGTTAAGGTCTGGCTGGCAAAGCAATTCGATACGAAGATCTAGGAGAAGCCGCGTACATTCTGGGGATCCAAATCTTTCGAGATAGGAAAAACCGGACCCTGTCGCTCTCTCAAGCATCTTATATTGATAAGGTGATGGATCGCTTCTCGATGCAAGACTCCAAGAAGGGCCAAACATCCTTTAGGCATAGAGTTTCACTCTCTAAGGACCAGTCTCCCAAGACTGCACAAGAGATTGTAGACATGAGGAAAATTCCTTACGCCTCTGCCGTAGGAAGCCTAATGTATGCTATGCTTTGCACTAGACCTGACATTTGTTTCGCCGTTGGCGTAGTTAGCCGTTTCCAATCCAACCCTGGACCCGAGCACTGGATTGCTGTTAAGCATGTTCTTAAGTATCTTCGAAGAACTAGGAACTTGATGCTTACATACTCAGGTACTGACCTGACTATGACGGGATATACCGACTCCGATTTTCAAGCGGATAAGGATTCTAGGAAATCCACTTCGGGATCTGTGTTCATCCTTAATGGTGGAGCTGTTGTGTGCTGGAGTATTAAGCAATCTTGCATTGCCGACTCCACCATGGAAGCAGAATATGTGGCTGCTTGTGAAGCATCCAAAGAGGCTGTATGGCTTAGAAAATTCCTTAAGTATTTGGAAGTTGTTCCAAACATCGACGAGCCCATGACCCTTTATTGTGATAATAGTGGGGCTGTCGCTAACTCGAAGGAACCTCGAAGCCATAAGCGCTCTAAGCATATTGAGAGGAAATACCATTTGATTCGAGAGATCGTGCAGCGCGGAGACGAGGAAGTGAAGAAGATCTCAACGGTGGACAACCTAGCAGATCCATTCACAAAGGCCCTAGCGAACAAGGTCTTCGACGAACATCGAGAGGGATTAGGCATGAACTACTACACACATATTCTTTGAGTCAAGTGGGAGTTTGTTGCCAATGGTGCCCACAAGAAGAGTTGTAGTGTGTATTTATGTACATTTGATGTCATATAGTCTTATGAAGACTCTTGCTTGTAATTGCTTATTCATTAATTAAAGTTGAAACGTTCATTCATTCTTCCGTGTCTGTTTGAAGCTTTATGATAAAACATTAGTCTTTAGTCCATAAACAAACCTAACAACTTACGAAGAGACAAATGTAGATTTGCATGAACAAACTCTTCGTAGTTTGCTTAAAATGATATATTCGCAATCTAAGGGTCAAAGGACTATTGACCTCAGTATGATTGTTAGAAGAATCTATGATGTCTGGTTATGAGGCATTGAGAGTTGGAGACTCTATAGTTCTTCTAAGTATCTTCCGAAGTTACTGAATTGACCAGTGCACTTCTAGAGACAAGATAAGAACAAACCATTTAACCTCTTATGTCTCGAAGTCACTACGTATGAATTGCATCGTGCTTACCTTAATCCTGAAATGAGACATGTCATTTCACACCTTAGTATTCTCATTTAAGAAAGTCAGAGTTCGGACTCACTATGTGATTCCGAATAGGGCCTATTGGTGAAGTACTAAGTTGTGAGAAAGTCATGAGTAACTTTGTGAAGTTCTCATAGATATGGAATTCATGTACAAGATTGCTGAAATGCAATGTATATCACCTCATGCTCTGTTCCTTGGAGTGTGAATAAATGAACTGGCCAGTGTCCAAATTGAGTCTTGACTCTTTTGGATGAAACAATGTGACTTGTTAGCTCCTCGTCAATACATTGTTTCTAACTTATTCACAAGCGACAAAGGAGTTGAGGAAATAACAGCTAGAAGGGTAAAATGGTAAGTTTGTAAATCCCGACTAGCTGATGATATTCATGAAGGGTAAACACTGATAATATTCTGTGGATCCACTCATTACAATTAGGTTGAATTCTTGAGTAGAAAATAAATTCATTTGAACCGAGAGATTTTCAGTGTCAACTCTTTAGTGGAGTCAGTTGACATTAAGCTAAACTTGGAAAAGGTTTGTGAACTTTTGATTCCAAGTATTTTAGCTCAAGCTTTGTTCATTTGGATCCATGAGGTCACTGTCACGAATCACATCGATTAGGAATAGTTAAACTGGAAGCTAAGTCAAAATAAGAACGAAAATTGTCGAAAGGGTAATTTTGTCTTTTTGGACATGGCATGAAATGAATGTCAATAAATTTTTTGACAATGTCATATGATGACATATTATATCACACGGCCATAACATGTTTATTGGACCTTGTGAATTAATTTCATTTCATAGAATTTTACTTGAAAATTCTTAATGGGCTTTTCTTATGTTGTCATGAACAATTAAAGAAAAACCTAGAAAGCCTGTTTTAAAGGCTTTTGGCCGTCCAACCCAAGTGAATGGGAGACCAAATTTCGTGCAGCCCTTAGTGTGAAAGAGAGATTATTTTGTGCATTAATGTATTTAGATACTTGCCAAAAGAAAAAGAGGAAACAAATTTCCTATACATGGTAATGGGAATTTCGGCCAAGTAAGGAAGGGAACAAAAGAGGAAACAAATTCAAAGGCTTCTAGAAGCTTGTTTGGCCGCGTGACTCTAAGGGAAGGAGAGCAATATTTGCTCATGAATATGTGATATTCAATGAAAGAGGAAACTACCTTATTGAAGGTAAAACCTCCCCTATAAATAGGGGCCTCATTCGCTTCATTTCATTAATCCAAGTTTAAGAGATTTGAGAGACTCTCTCTCTAGAACTTGGCCGCCCCTCTCCTCTCTCTCTCTAGTCAATTTCGTTTTATTGTTTTGGCACCTAGGTCCTCATTTGACCTAGAGTTTAGCTCTGCGACTTCAAGACTCGTTCTTAAGTCGTAGTGTTTAAAAGTGCCCACTCATTGATTCCTTTTATTTCGAGTGATTTAGTGATAGAAACTATCGTGCTTGCTCGAGGTGCCGAGGAAAGAAAGAGAGACGTGCTGCGAGGGAGACGAGCATTGAAACTTTCCAAAAGCTTCTCAAAGTTCAAGCTTCAAGAAAGGTTAGTAAACTTCTTAGCTAATAATAGTTTTTAATTACATGTACTTGCTCTTTGTCTAGGTTAGTAAAAAACTGTTTTTACTTGAAAAGAAATTTTTTAAAATTCCGCCGCTTTGCGAAGCGTTAAATTTTTTCTTAAACCCTAGATCGATTCCAACAAAGTCCTCCTCAAGGAAATGAGCATTCGTGCTAACGAAAGTCTTGTCGTCCTCGGGACTATAGAATGTGAAACCTTTGGTTTCCTTTGGATATCCAACGAACAGACAGAATTCTTACCTACTAGCCAACTTGCTAGTCTTTTGCCTTAGCATATGTGCAGGGCAACCCCGAATTCGGATGTGGCCCAGATTTACTTTACAGCCAGTGCATCGTTCATAAGGAGTACCAGGAACCGTTTTAGACGGAACTTGGTTCAGAATGTAAGCGGCTGTTTCGAGGGCATATCCCCAAAAGGAAAGAGGGAGTGATGAGTAACTCATCATTGATCTAACCATCTCCATTAGAGTTCGGTTCCTTCTCTCTGACACTTCGTTTTATTGAGGTGTGCCAGGTGCGGTAAGCTGAGAAGCGATACCTTCTTCTTTAAGAAAGTCATTGAAGTCTCTAGACATATACTCACCTCCTCGATCAGATCCAAGGGTATTGATCTGTTTGCCAGTTTGCTTTTCCACTAAAGCCATATAAACCTTAAGTATGTTAAAGGTCTCGGATTTGTGTTTGAGAAAATACACAAAACCATGTCTTGAGTAATCATCGTGAAGGTAACAAAGTATTCGTATCCTCTCTGTGTCTGTGTACTGAGCGGACCACATACATCAAAATGTACTAGTTCCAGCAACTCAGTGGTTCTTCGACCCTTATCGGAGAAAGGTCGCTCAGTCATTTTTCCTTCTATGCAAGATTCACAAGTAGGGAGTGAACCTATTGCAGAGGCTTGGAGAGAACCTTCCCTCACAAGTCTCTTAATCCTATCTAGACTAATATGACCAAGTCCTAAGTGCCAAAGATATGTTGAATTTGTTAGATCGGAGGAATCAGAAAGTTTGATCCTCTTTGGCTCCCTAACTAGATCGTTATCTATTTCGGTGTCTAATAGAGAAGGTTGAGTGGGATAGATGTAGAAAAGAGCATTCTTCATACATTCATCAATGACAAAAGAATTATCAGGAAACGAAATACGAATTCTATTCTTAGTGAACTTTAAACAATAATCTTGCTCACGAGGACGAGCAACATATATTAAGTTCTTCCCAAAGGAAAGAACGAAATAAACATTATTTAACTTTAAAGTGCGGTCTTTGAAAGACAGCATCACAGATCCCACAGTTTTCGCTGACACCAGGCTCCCATCACCCCATTTTAAACAGAAGTCGCCTTCCTCTAAGATTTTGGTTTTCTTGAAACCAGTCAAGGAACAACAAATTTGGTTTGTTCATATAGGCTGGACCTTAATGATATTATTTTAAACATGAAAAATAAATAATTTTTATAGTGATTTATTTTTCTAAGGGACATAGTTATGGGCGCTAATGAAATTTTTTTTAAATGAAAATTAAATAATTTGGATAATTGATTTATCTTTCATGGGACATTGTTCATGGGTCCAATAAGAATCCATAGGCCAATATGATTGGGCTCATCTCAATTTCTTTATAGGATCAAATAGGAAACGATCAAAACCGAAACAAACCATGCTCGCTAGTTTATGCTTGTTTATTTAATTGTTTTGCCATATATGCTTGCTATGCTTGGATATTGTATCGTGGGTTTCTTGCTTATGGGTATTCATTCATTTTAAAATATCTAATCGGATTAGGATAGTTTTAATGAATTAGTTGAACGGATCGGAGAGCTTTGTCACCAATCCGATAAGAGGCTAAGCGGGGAGGTTATTAAAACACGATGTCTATCCTCCCTACTGAAAGCTCATCCGAGAAGGGATGCTATTAGGTAAATCAAGACTAGTTGTCAGGAAAACCTAATCACTAAACAATACCGAAACAAAATTGTTTTTAAGGGTAGTTTAGAAACACTCTTGAGTTTTTAATATGATTTAGCAAACTCGAGTGGATCACCTAGATTAATGTTAATGCTAGGAAAATTAAAATACTATGAATATATTGAGTCTTAAGCCTCCAACATTGGCACAACACCGTGAGGATGATGGATGTTGTCAATGGTACCCACAAGAAGAGTTATAGTCTTTACTTTTGTACATTTGATGGAATAAAGTCTCACAAAGACTCTTGCTTGTAATTGCTTATTTGTTAATAAAAATTTGAAACGTTCATTCATTCTTCCTTGTTTGAAGCTTTATGATAAAACCTTAGTCTTTAGCCCATAAACAAACCTAACAACACATGAAGAGACAAATGTAGATTTGCATGAACAAACTCTTCATGGTTTGCTTAAAACAATATATTCGCAATATAAGGGTCAAAAGACTACTGACCTTAGTACGATTATTAGGAAAATCTATGATGTCTGGTTATGCGACATTGAGAGTTGGAGACTCTATAGTTCTTCTAGGTATCTTCTAAAGGTACTTAATTGACCAGTGCACTTCTAGAGACAAGATAAGAACAAACCATTTAACCTCTTATGTCTCGAGGTCACTACGTATGAATTGCATCATGCTTACCTTAATCGTGAAATGAGACATGTCATTTCATAGCTTACGTATTCTCATTTGAGAAAGTCAGAGTTCGAACTCACTATGTGATTCCGAACAGGACCTATTGGTGAAGTACTAAGTTATGAAGATGTCATGAGTAACTTTGTGAAGTTCTCATAGATATGGAATTCATGTACAAGATTGCTGAAATGCAATGTATATCACCTCATGCTTTGTTCCTTGGAATGTGAATAAATGAACTGGCCAGTGTCCAAATTGAGTCTTGACTCTTTTAGATGAAAAAATGTGACTTGTTAGCTCCTCGTCAATACATTGTTTCTAACTTATTCACAAGCGACAAAGGAGTTGAGGAAATAACAGCTAGAAGGGTAAAATGGTAATTTTGTAAATCCCGACTAGCTGATGATATTCATGAAGGGTAAACATAGATAATATTCAGTGGATCCACTCATTACAATTAGGTTGAATTCTTGAGTAGAAAATAAATTCATTTGAACCGAGAGATTTTCAGTGTCAACTATTTAGTGGAGTCAGTTGACATTAAGCTAAACTTGGAAAAGGTTTGTGAACTTTTGAGTCCAAGTATTTAGCTCAAGCTTTGGTCATTTGGATCCATGAGGTCACTGTCACAAATCATATCGAGTAGGAATAGTTAATCTAGAAGCTAACTCAAAACAAGAACGAGACAAGTTTTACGAAAATTGTCTAAAGGATATTTTTGTCTTTTTGGACATAGGACGAAATGAATGTTAATAAATTTTTTGACATTGTCATATGATGACAAATGAAACTTAAAACACTCGGCCATTAATAGTTTATTGGGCCTTGAGGATTAATTTCTTTTTATGGAATTTTACTTGAAAATTCTAAATTGGCTTTTCTTATGTTGCTATGAACAAATGAAGAAAAATCTAGAAGCTCCTTCTAGAAGCCTTGCACGTCCAACCTAGGGAAAATAAGGCTGAATTCTGTTCATGCCATAGTGTGAAAGAGAGTTTATTTTGTGCATTAATGTATGAAAATACTTGCCAAAAGAAAAAGAGGAAACAAACTTGCTTCGAGAATGAGGAAACAAATCCAAGGTGTCATGTGAACATCTTGGACGTGCAACCTAGGGGGAAAAGAGGAAATAACATTTTCTCATGAATATGTGATATTCTATTGAAAAGAGGAAACTACCTTTTGAAGGTAATCCTCCTCCTATAAATACCCCACCTCATTCTCATTGTTTCTCATCGCACATAAGTTAGAGATTGAGAGCTTCTCTCTCTAGACCTTGTGGCCGATCCTCTCTCTCTCTAGTTATTTTCGGTTTTAGTTTTGGTACCTAGGTCCACATTTGACCTAGTGTTTTAGCTCTTCGACTCTAAGACTTGTTCTTGAGTCGTCGTGTTTAAAAGTGCTCACTCACTAATTCCTTTCTTTCTCGAGTGATTCTTGTGATAGAAACTGTCATGGTTGCTCGAGTTGCCGAGGAAAGAAGAGAAATGTGCTGCGAGGGGAGACGAATGTTTTAAACCTTCCGAATGCTCATCAACGTTCAAGCTTCTAAAAAGGTTAGTAAATTTTAATGCTCATGATATTTTTTATTTACGTGTACTTGCTCTTTGTCTAGGTTAGTAAAATTGTTTTACTTGTCAAAGGAAAATTTTTAAAATTCCGCTGCTTACCCGAAGCGTTAAACTTTTTCTTAAATCCTAGATCAATTCCAACAATGGATCCCTGCTTGATCGGCGGTATTATTTAAGACATGGTGATCTGCTCCTAAGGACATGCTTTTCTTGATTCCAATACCAAGTTTGTGCCTCTGTCCATATGTGGGAGGGTCGAATCCGGCGTGTACTGGCTAAGTCAGTGCGTTTGGGCTAGGCTTCTTTCATCGAAATTTTGAGTCGACTCACCATGAACCAACCTTTGGTTGCTCATGTGGCCAACGATTCCTATAATACTGGGTAGTTAGTGAGCATAGTTATGAATGTACATGAACCATGATTGCTCACTAATCGGAGATGGTACTCATTTTCACTAGGTGCACTTCGTTACGCCACCATAGTGGGACGGGCTGTGGCTATTGGTGGATTACCCTGGAATATAAAAACTGGGTTCTTTTGTCTTGGTGTTTTATCCGGTGCTTGTTTGCATTATGTTTTTATTTCCTAAACTCGTTAGATAGTTGTTTCTTTTCATATTGCTAATAGAAGTTCTTTTATATATTCAGTAATCATGTCAAACCCTATTATGGCCTTGTTATCGAAAGACGTACTTACTGGTGAAAACTTCCCTAAGTGGAAGTCGAACCTGAACATTGTGCTAGTAAGTGAAAGCATTCGCTTTATCCTCACTGAAGACAGACCTCTACTTCCTGGTCCTAATGCCTCTAGAAACCTAAAAGAGGATTATGACAAGTTGGTCACGGCCAATAACAAAGTTGTGGCCTACATGCTCGCAAGCATATTTGATGCGTTGCGAACGAAGATGGAAGGGAAATAGACGGCTGTGGAGATCCTTGACGCACTGCGACAAATGTTTGGGATGCAGAGCGAGCAAGCCTGTATTGAACTCACCCGTAAGTGCACTAGCACTAGGATGATTCCGGGAACTCCGGTAAGAGACCACGTCATGAAAATGACTAACTACTTTACCGAAGCTGAGCTCCATGGGGCACAGATGGATGAGATCACTCAGGTGGGAATCATACTGAACTCCCTTTCGAGTGACTTCATACAGTTCACGCCAACTATATTATGAATAAGTTGAACTATGGACTGTCTCAGCTGTTGAATGAGCTACAGACTTTCGAGTCTATCACTCAACCTGGGAGGAACAAAGGGTCGGCAAACTATGCTGACAAGAGTTCCTCGCCCAAAACCAAGAAGAAATCCTCTTCTGGTGCTGAGTCATCTAAGGCACGCCCCAGCTCTTCTAAGGGGAAGGTTCCTGCTAAGAGAGGAGGGAAGACGTTCAAGAGGAACGGAAAGGGGAAAGAAAAGAAGCAAGATAGCATTGGTAAATGCCACCACTGCAACACTAAAGGCCATTGGAAAATGCATTGTCCTTTATACTTGGCCGAGCTTGAAAACAACAAGAAGAATGATGGTATGTAACCTTAAAATTCATGAATAAAGTTATCCTAAAAATGTTTTGAGGATAATTAATCAAGAGCATACTTCTTTTTATGTTGCAGAGTAGATCTGATGGAGCACGAAAGTGTCGATGAGCTTGCTGAACAATGTCGGATTCAAGCCCGAATTCTAGAGAAGCTTATGCTCTGTTTGAAGATTTAATATTTTGCTTATTTAATTATTTTCATTGTTGGATTTATATTTATTTTTGAACATGAGGATGTGTCATAATAATTATCCACTTTTCTGGATTGTAACATTTTATTTGAGGTTATTTCAGATACGATGAATCTTTTCTTTCTTTATGTTTAATTACATTATTTATAAGCACATGGGTGCTTCATTAAATATTTCTTTCCTTATTTATTGAATGCCTTGCCTTGAATGGCTTTATGATATTATGATATGTATGAATGTCTAGTCTTAATGATATAGAATGTGAGGGTTATAAGTTACCGTTCATGTACTATAAATATGAAGGATATGAGTGTCCGTTCATAAACACAATGGTTTCATAATTTTCTATGTTGTAAATCTCTATTAGAACTTTATTTATATTCAAGGTTGTCTTTATTTCTTGTTATTGAATATGTTTTTGAAAGTTAAGAACTATTTAGGGCAATAGCTGCGTCTAAATATGTATTACCTTATATCGACAATGATTTGTGCGAATAAAGTTAATATGGAGACACAAAAATATAATTATTAATTAGTGTTGATGATATAGTTAAGTGAGAGCATCCTTAATGGAACCTCGTCACTATTCATTAATGAATGCAAGCTTCCTTTACTGGAACATAGCCATTTGAATTAAAAGATTGGGAGCATCCTTAGAAGGAACCTAGCTACACTTATTCAATAATTGAGTGGGAGTATCCTTTTGATGGATTTTAACCACAAGCATCGAATTATCAAAAGTGCGAACATCCTTATATTGAACCTAGCCATTATGAGAAATCAAATTATTGAGTGGGAGCATCCTTAAATGGAACCTGACAACTGTTGATCAATCCTTAACAGGAATGTGGCTTCGTATGATCAATGATATAATAGCAACATCCTTAATAGGAATTGAGCCAATTTCAACAATGGCATCCTTAATTGGAGAAAAGTCATGTTATTCAATAATATGAGTGGGAGGGTAATTAATTACCTTACCACATGATTCGATAATTCGAATGGAAGAATAATTGATGATTACCTTACCATTAAAAATTAATACATTGATGAAAGCATCCTTGCATGGATCCTTGTCATAATCATCAACTACATCTTTCTTTAAGAAGAAAGTAATTGATCGTGAATCATCACATAAGATCAAAACTAACTAAGCAATTGTCATATACCCAATTTAGTAGATCAGCCAGTTAAGCTATTAGCTTAATGGATAGAGATGGATATATATATATAGATTAATGAATATTTTCGAGCTTTAAGAAGGGATTGAACCCTTTAGAAGAGTCATTGGCAACAATTTCACTCTTCTATATAATACTACGAACAAAATCATTGGGATCTTCCAAATGGAAGATGAACAATCCAAACCAATTGGAAAAGGTTCTGAAAACTTATGACGAGGATCATAGTAGTTGATCCAATTGCTAAACGAATATGATAGTTCATAAAACAATCGATGTTTTGAAAATGATCGACAAATGTGTTGTCAATGGTGCCCACAAGAAGAGTAGTAGTGTCTATTTATGTACATTTGATGTCATATAGTCTTACGAAGACTCTTGCTTGTAATTGCTTATTCATTAATAAAAAGTTGAAACGTTCATTCAATCTTTCTTTGTCTGAAGCTTTATGATAAAACCATAGTCTTTTAGTCCATAAACAAACTTAACAACTTACGAAGAGACAAATGTAGATTTGCATGAACAAACTCTTCGTAGTTTGCTTAAAACGATATATTCGCAATCTTAGGGTCAAAGGACTATTGACCTCAGTATGATTGTTAGAAGAATCTATGATGTCTGGTTATGAGGCATTGAGAGTTAGGAACTCTATAGTTCTTCTAGGTATCTTCCGAAGGTACTGAATTGACCAGTGCACTTCTAGAGACAATATAAGAACAAACCATTTAACCTCTTATGTCTCGAAGTCACTATGTATGAATTACATCATGCTTACCTTAATCCTGAAATGAGACATGTCATTTCACACCTTAGTATTCTCATTTGAGAAAGTCAAATTTCGGACTCACTATGTGATTCCGAACAAGGCCTATTGGTGAGGTACTAAGTTGTGAGTCTGTCATGAGTAACTTTGTGAAGTTCTCATAGATATGGAATTCATGTACAAGATTGCTGAAATGCAATATATGTCACCTCATGCTTTGTTCCTTGGAGTGTGAATAAATGAACTGGCCAGTGTCCAAATTGAGTCCTGACTCTTTTGGATGAAACAATGTGACTTGTTAGCTCCTCGTCAATACATTGTTTCTAACTTATTCACAAGCGACAAAGGAGTTGAGGAAATAACAGCTAGAAGGGTAAAATGGTAATTTAGTAAATCCCGACTAGCTGATGACATTCATGAAGGGTAGCATAGATAATATTCAGTGGATCCGCTCATCATAATTAGGTCGAATTCTTGAGTAGAAAATAAATTCATTTGAACCGAGAGATTTTCAGTGTCAGCTCTTTAGTGGAGTCAGTTGGCATTAAGCTAAACTTGGAAAAGGTTTGTGAACTTTTGAGTCCAAGTGTTTAGCTAAAGCTTTGTTCATTTGGGTCCATGAGGTCACTGTCACGAATCACATCGATAGGAATAGTTAAACTGGAAGCTAAGTCAAAACAAGAACGAAAATTGTCGAAAGGGTATTTTTGTCTTTTGAGACATATGGATGAAATGGATGTCAATAAATTTTGACAAGTTCATTTGATGACTTAATGTCACTCGGCCATAATATGATTAATTGGGCCTTGTGAATTAATTTCATTTCATAAGAATTTTATTGAAAATTCTTAATGGGCCTTTCACATGTTGTCATGAACAAATGAAGAAGCTTCTAGAAGCTCCTTCTAGATGTGAAATGGGCGCCCAAATACCCAAGGGAAAGAGAAATTATTTTGTGCATAAATGTATCAAGATACTTGCCAAAAGAAAAAGAGGAAACAAATTTCCTCTATGAGGAAAGCATAAGTTCGGCCAACACAAGGGAAAGAGAGAGACAAACTAAATGAGGAAACAAATCCAAGGCTTATTGAAGCACATGTTGGACGTGCAAAGCAAGGGAAAAAGAGGAAATAAGATTTCCTCATAAAGGCTTGGAAAATAAGAGGAAACTACTTCTTTCCAAGGCCAACCCTTCTCCTATAAATAGGACCCTCATTCCTCTCATTCTATTCATTCAACATAAGTTAGAGATTGAGAGACTCTCTCTCTAGACATTGTTGGCCGCCCCTCTTCTCTCTCTTTCTAGTTTCTATTTTCGATTTTTCTTGTCTTGGCACCTAGTGATAGAAACTTTCGTGGTTGCTCGAGGTGCCGAGGAAAGAAAGAGAGACGTGCTGCGAGGGGAGACGAGCGTAGCAACTTTCCAAAAGCTTCTACAAGGTTCAAGCTTCAAGAAAGGTTAGTAACTTTAATAGCTCATATTAGTTTTTATTTACATGCACATGCTCTTGTCTAGGTTAGTAAAAACTAGTTTTACTTAAAAAGAAATTTTTTAAAATTCCGCCGCTTAACGAAGCGTTAAACTTTTTCTCAAACCCTAGATCGATTCCAACAAATGGTATCAGAGCTATGGTCAAAGGAATGCATGTGCATGTTTTTAAATTATGAGCTTGAAAATCGTTTTCGAAAGTTTACTAATTTTGTGACAAGTTAGAATTGTAATCTTAGATTTTTTTTTAATTTATTGCTCATGCCTTTATATTAAAAACCATGTTGATTTTCTATGAGTTTGGGATGATGTTAAAACACATTAGAATCAGTTCTAAAAGTTTTTAATTTTTTATATTGAAAAACGTGTTTTAAAGGTTTGAGAATTTTCGAGTAAAATTTTGTGACTAGTTTTGTTACCTTGCTAGTTTCTTATTTTTACTTGAATCGTTTTATGCATGTTGTTATTTCTTTTATTCTATGTTATTACCCTGCTAATAAAACACAAATAAAAGCTTTAAACAACATCTTAAAACGTTCCGTTACACTCGATTCTTTTTCGCACCTAAAAGGACGAAGCTTTAATTTATTTCTTTTTCTTCGAGCTGGAATGTAAACCCGCATTAAAAGCGGCATAACTCTCGGCTCAGAAATCGAAATTTAATGATTCTTGAATCAAATTAAAGCTCTGTCTGTCCTCTGTCCAATGCCACTGGTTTCGGCTCAAAAGGACATCGGAGCCGCCAGTTATGGCGATTTTACTCCGAGGTGCGCGGCTGTCTGAAACTCCAAATTTTTAGAAATCCGGATTTTCAACCCCACTACCATGAGTTATAGAACTCTAATGAGAAAATTTTCTTGAGCAAATTTTTTTTTATATGATTATGAACATGATGTGTAAGATTAAAAAGTTTTGATTTTTGAAAGATTAATTGAAATTGAGTTTTTACAAAACTAGTTTGAATTTTGAAAAACCGTTTTCACTTTCAAACTTGAAAATATTTTGTCATCCAAATCAAATAATTTTTCAAAATGTTTTCAAAACTGTATCTATATCACATATGTTCAAAATCTATATGCTCTTGAAAATTTGAGTGGGAGGTCTCTTTGTAGACAAAGCCGAAAAATAAAAAGATGTGTAATCTCAAACTTTCAAGTGTTCGAGTGAGTTGAAGTTCACAGTTCCCTCACGCACTTTCCCGAAATAGAAAATAAGAAAAGATCGAGTATGTACCTTGTGCCTTTATGCACTAATACTGCTCGGAACATGTCGATCTAGGATTCTCTTCTAGTTGTCCGCTCTGTCGCTCTCTAACTAGGAAATCTGTTTCCGAAATTATAAGAGTCGATGAACCAACTCCAAAAACTAAGTGGGAGGGTTATATTCGTTGTTTGTAACCCGCGATCCCCAACACTAGTGAAAGATGCAATAACGTGGGACTAAGAGCCGCTCTTGCGACCCTCACTTAAATGTGAGTACTCCAAGGCGTTATTGCTTCGATCATTGCTCAATGAGCTACGTCCGAGAGTGATGCAATGATGGCAAGGCCTCCCCTTGGGGGATTGTTTTTCAAAGCTGATCTTTTGGACTAAGTGGTTGGTTGCACGCTTAGGCTCAATCCCTAGTATCCTCCCTTGAGGCTCTGCGAAAGGATGTGAGTGATCAAACCAATTTACAAGGTGGCTAGTCAAAATAGATGTATTGACATCTTGGCTTAGCATTAATGATGTGTCATTTACTTATAAATGGAGATTTTTTGCGGCCTTCTCTTGAGGGAGTAAATTATCGTTTGGTTTATAACACCTTTGGATTTTACAAAAGTCTTAATGAAACTTAAATCCTAAACCAAAGACTAATCATAAACTTGTTTCAACTTATATAGGCAATATGTCTCTCAACCATCTCTCTATCTTTCTTTCCTCGATCAAACTCGAAAACGAAAACTACGTAGATTCGAAACGTAACCTCGACTTAATACCTACCGTTAACAAGCACAAATGGGTACTCACCACCCCGTGTCCTCCTCTGATGAATGATGATTCAATTCAAGAGGACAATGACGCCTTAGCGGCCTGGCTTCGATCCGATGAGATTGTGAGGTGCTATATCTTGGCATCTATGAACAATATGCTGAAAGAGCAACATCGTGACATCGAGACTGCCGCTGACATGCTCTACAATCTCCTTGAGATGTTTGGAGGGCAAAGGCGTCAAACAAGGCTACAAGCAGTCCGACAGTTTATGAACTGTCGCATGAAGGCTAGGACTCCTGTTAGGGACCATATGATGCTGATCATTAGTTACCTAAATGAAATGGAAATCCTAGGATCTGAGATTAATGGGAAGAATATCATAGATATGATCTTAGAAACTCTCCCCGAGTCTCTTGATACCTTCATGCTGAACTACTCCATTACAAAGCTAAAGTACACTGTTACCGAGCTTATAAAGGAGCTTCACACTGCTGTAGGTCTCAATAAGAGAAAGAGGAATCAAGGAGAGGCACATGCTACTGAGCAAAAGGCCTCCGCCTCTGGAACTGTGAAGAGACCTCACAAGGCCGATAAAGAGAACTGTCCCGCCTATCTCAAAGCAAAGGAACATAGTATTGTACTAGTTACCGAAGCATGCTTAGTAGCTGATAATGTATCAACGTGGATTCTTGACTCCGCTGCTACTAACCATATTTGTTGTTCCTTGAATGGTTTCAAGAAAACCAAAAGCTTAGAGGAAGGCGAGTTCTGTCTCAAATGGGGTGATGGGAGCCTGGTGTCTACTAAGGCTGTGGGATCCGTGACGCTGTCTTTTGGAGACCGCACTTTAAACTTGAATAATGTTTATTTTGTTCCTACCTTTGGGAAGAACTTAATATCCGTTGCTCGTCTTCTAGAGCAAGATTATTGTTTAAAGTTCATTAAGAATGGAATTCGTATTTCGTTTCCTGATAATTCTTTTGTCACTGATGCATGTATGAAGAATGCTCTTTTCTACATCTATCCCACTAAACCTTCTCTTTTAGACACCGAAATAGATAATGATCTAATTGGGGAGCCAAAGAGGATCAAACTTTCTGAATCCTCCGATCTAACAAAATCAACATACCTCTGGCACTTAAGACTTGGTCATATCAGTCTAGATAGGATTAAGAGACTTGTGAGGGATGGTCCACTCCAAGCCTCTGCAATAGGTTCACTACCTACTTGTGAATCCTGCATAGAAGGAAAAATGACTAAGCGACCTTTCTCCGATAAGGGTCGAAGAGCCACTGAGTTGCTGGAACTAATACATTCTGATGTATGTGGTCCGCTCAACCAACAGGCACGTGGAGGATACGAATACTTCGTTACCTTCACTGATGATTACTCAAGATATGGGTTTGTCTATTTGCTTAAACACAAATCCGAGACCTTTAACGTATTTAAGGTCTTTAGGGCTTTAGTGGAAAAGCAAACTGGCAAAGTGATCAAAACCCTTCGATCTGATCGAGGTGGTGAGTATATGTCTGGAGAGTTCGATGACTTTCTTAAAGAAGAAGGTATCGCTTCTCAGCTTACCGCACCTGGCACACCTCAACAAAACGGAGTGTCAGAGAGAAGAAACCGAACTCTTATGGAGATGGTTAGATCAATGATGAGTTACTCATCACTCCCGCTTTCCTTTTGGGGATATGCCCTTGAAACAGCCGCCTACATTCTGAACCAAGTTCCGACTAAAACGGTTCCTGGTACTCCTTATGAGAGATGGACTGGCCGCAAAGTGAATCTTGGCCGCATCCGAATTTGGGGTTGCCCTGCACACGTGCTGAGGCAAAAGACTAGCAAGTTGGCTAGTAGGTCAGAATTGTGCCTGTTTGTAGGATATCCGAAGGAAACCAAAGGTTTTACTTTCTATAGTCCCGAGGACGATAAGACTTTCGTTAGCACGAATGCTCGTTTCCTTGAGGAGGACTTTATGAAGGATGCGAAACCTAGAAGCAAAATTGTGCTTGAAGAAAAGTTGGGTGAGGAAGCTTCTACCTCATCTGTAAGAACTGTTCTTACCCCAACTGAAACACAACCTAACTCATCAGAATCTCGTCAAGTAGTACTTAGACGTAGTGGGAGGGCTACTCAAAAGCCTGACAGGTACATGTCTTATGCAGACTCTCTTGTAGCCGTCTCCGACATGGATGACCCTGTTTCCTATAGCCAAGCGATGGCTTGTTCTGAATCAAACCTTTGGCTTGACGCCATGAAAGTTGAAATGCACTCAATGTATGTCAACAAAGTCTGGAAACTTGTAGACCTTCCTGAAGGGATTAAACCCGTAGGGTGTAAGTGGATATACAAGAAGAAAAGGGGTCCTGATGGGAACGTCGAGACGTTCAAAGCACGACTTGTGGCAAAGGGTTATACCCAACAAGAAGGGATTGACTATGAAGAAACCTTCTCGCCAGTCGCGATGCTTAAATCCATCCGCATACTCATATCCATAGCTGCAGCTCTCGACTATGAGATCTGGCAAATGGATGTCAAGACAGCCTTTCTGAATGGCAATCTTGACGAGCGCATTTACATGGCTCAACCAGACGGTTTCGTGGATAAAGGTCAAGAGACCAAGGTTTGTGAGTTGCTTAAATCCATTTATGGACTAAAGCAAGCATCTAGATCATGGAATATTAGATTCGATGAAACTGTAAAGAGCTTCGGCTTTGAACAGTCAATAGATGAGCCTTGTGTTTACAAGTTAATACACGAAGGCAAAGTTGTGTTTCTGGTACTATATGTCGATGATATACTACTCATTGGTAATGACGTGGGTAAGTTATCTGAGGTTAAGGTCTGGCTAGCAAAGCAATTCGATATGAAGGATCTAGGAGAAGCCGCGTACATTCTGGGGATCCAAATCTTTCGAGATAGGAAAAACCGGACCCTGTCGCTCTCTCAAGCATCTTATATTGATAAGGTGATGGATCGCTTCTCGATGCAAGACTGCAAGAGGGGTCAAACACCCTTTAGGCATGGAGTTTCACTCTCTAAGGACCAGTCTCCCAAGACTGCACAAGAGATTGAAGACATGAGGAAAATTCCTTACGCCTCTGCCGTAGGAAGCCTTATGTATGCTATGCTTTGCACTAGACCTGACATCTGTTTCGCCGTTGGCGTAGTTAGCCGTTTCCAATCCAACCCTGGACCCGATCACTGGATTGCTGTTAAGCATGTTCTTAAGTATCTTCGAAGAACTAGGAACTTGATGCTTACATACTCAGGTACTGACCTGACTATGACGGGATATACCGACTCCGATTTTCAAGCGGATAAGGATTCCAGGAAATCCACTTCGGGATCTGTGTTCATCCTTAATGGTGGAGCTGTTGTGTGGAGAAGTATTAAGCAATCTTGCATTGCTGACTCCACAATGGAAGCAGAATATGTGGCTG
Organism: Urtica dioica subsp. dioica; assembly: GCF_054948205.1. NCBI lineage: Eukaryota > Viridiplantae > Streptophyta > Magnoliopsida > Rosales > Urticaceae > Urtica > Urtica dioica. The sequence continues at coordinate 50,207,619 of NC_142756.1, forward strand.
CTTGTGAAGCATCCAAAGAGGCTGTATGGCTTAGAAAGTTCCTTAAGTATTTGGAAGTTGTTCCAAACGTCGACGAGCCCATGACCCTTTATTGTGATAATAGTGGGGCTGTCGTTAACTCAAAGGAACCTAGAGGCCATAAGCGCTCTAAACATATTGAGAGGAAATACCATTTGATTCGAGAGATCGCGCAACGCGGAGACGTGGAGGTGAAGTAGATCTCTGGAAGATCCATTCACCAAGGCCCTAGCGAACAAGGTCTTCGACCAACATCGTGAGGGATTAGGCATGTAGGACTACTCACATCTTCTTTGAGTCAAGTGGGAGTTTGTTGTCAATGGTGCCCACAAGAAGAGTAGTAGTGTCTATTTATGTACATTTGATGTCATATAGTCTTACGAAGACTCTTGCTTGTAATTGCTTATTCATTAATAAAAAGTTGAAACGTTCATTCAATCTTTCTTTGTCTGAAGCTTTATGATAAAACCATAGTCTTTTAGTCCATAAACAAACTTAACAACTTACGAAGAGACAAATGTAGATTTGCATGAACAAACTCTTCGTAGTTTGCTTAAAACGATATATTCGCAATCTTAGGGTCAAAGGACTATTGACCTCAGTATGATTGTTAGAAGAATCTATGATGTCTGGTTATGAGGCATTGAGAGTTAGGAACTCTATAGTTCTTCTAGGTATCTTCCGAAGGTACTGAATTGACCAGTGCACTTCTAGAGACAATATAAGAACAAACCATTTAACCTCTTATGTCTCGAAGTCACTATGTATGAATTACATCATGCTTACCTTAATCCTGAAATGAGACATGTCATTTCACACCTTAGTATTCTCATTTGAGAAAGTCAAATTTCGGACTCACTATGTGATTCCGAACAAGGCCTATTCGTGAGGTACTAAGTTGTGAGTCTGTCATGAGTAACTTTGTGAAGTTCTCATAGATATGGAATTCATGTACAAGATTGCTGAAATGCAATATATGTCACCTCATGCTTTGTTCCTTGGAGTGTGAATAAATGAACTGGCCAGTGTCCAAATTGAGTCCTGACTCTTTTGGATGAAACAATGTGACTTGTTAGCTCCTCGTCAATACATTGTTTCTAACTTATTCACAAGCGACAAAGGAGTTGAGGAAATAACAGCTAGAAGGGTAAAATGGTAATTTAGTAAATCCCGACTAGCTGATGACATTCATGAAGGGTAGCATAGATAATATTCAGTGGATCCGCTCATCATAATTAGGTCGAATTCTTGAGTAGAAAATAAATTCATTTGAACCGAGAGATTTTCAGTGTCAGCTCTTTAGTGGAGTCAGTTGGCATTAAGCTAAACTTGGAAAAGGTTTGTGAACTTTTGAGTCCAAGTGTTTAGCTAAAGCTTTGTTCATTTGGGTCCATGAGGTCACTGTCACGAATCACATCGATAGGAATAGTTAAACTGGAAGCTAAGTCAAAACAAGAACGAAAATTGTCGAAAGGGTATTTTTGTCTTTTGAGACATATGGATGAAATGGATGTCAATAAATTTTGACAAGTTCATTTGATGACTTAATGTCACTCGGCCATAATATGATTAATTGGGCCTTGTGAATTAATTTCATTTCATAAGAATTTTATTGAAAATTCTTAATGGGCCTTTCACATGTTGTCATGAACAAATGAAGAAGCTTCTAGAAGCTCCTTCTAGATGTGAAATGGGCGCCCAAATACCCAAGGGAAAGAGAAATTATTTTGTGCATAAATGTATCAAGATACTTGCCAAAAGAAAAAGAGGAAACAAATTTCCTCTATGAGGAAAGCATAAGTTCGGCCAACACAAGGGAAAGAGAGAGACAAACTAAATGAGGAAACAAATCCAAGGCTTATTGAAGCACATGTTGGATGTGCAAAGCAAGGGAAAAAGAGGAAATAAGATTTCCTCATAAAGGCTTGGAAAATAAGAGGAAACTACTTCTTTCCAAGGCCAACCCTTCTCCTATAAATAGGACCCTCATTCCTCTCATTCTATTCATTCAACATAAGTTAGAGATTGAGAGACTCTCTCTCTAGACATTGTTGGCCGCCCCTCTTCTCTCTCTTTCTAGTTTCTATTTTCGATTTTTCTTGTCTTGGCACCTAGTGATAGAAACTTTCGTGGTTGCTCGAGGTGCCGAGGAAAGAAAGAGAGACGTGCTGCGAGGGGAGACGAGCGTTGCAACTTTCCAAAAGCTTCTACAAGGTTCAAGCTTCAAGAAAGGTTAGTAACTTTAATAGCTCATATTAGTTTTTATTTACATGCACATGCTCTTGTCTAGGTTAGTAAAAACTAGTTTTACTTAAAAAGAAATTTTTTAAAATTCCGCCGCTTAACGAAGCGTTAAACTTTTTCTCAAACCCTAGATCGATTCCAACAAAATGTATCTCCAAAAACAATTGTCATAAATAAAGTCATTACCCGTCGGTATTGCACTAAATAATGACACGAGGAAATTGACTAAGCTGACAGTTTCTATAACGAATAGTTTGAAAACGATAAGCGTATTCCATTTTGTCTCAAACGTACTTATTTGACATAAGGTATGAGCTTGATTGTCGAGGCTAATGTTTTTGTCATCAAAAGATCTAATCAATTAGATTCTTGACAAAAGTGAATTTCCGAGAAACGTTAAAGTGTAGAACACTAAAGTTTCTGGAAATAGTGAGACACTTAGTTATTAAGTATAGTAAAATCCTTAAGTCCCGTGTATATGAGATATGAACGCGACTGATTAAGGAAAACTATAAATAACCATGTAATGGAAAATGCCAATAAAAGTTCTTGACAAACATGATTTAATAATTCACACTATGGTTAGTGGTGAAAGAGTAATACATGCCTAGGTGCAACTTGTTTTGGCACCAAAAGGGTCATACACCAAGAATAGGTAGACTCATGATCTTTAAAAGATATAAGGTCTGGTGTATGATACGCGAAGTGTTAATATGTTCGAAAGTAAATTATTTACTGCGCGCAATTTGACTTGACCTTGATTGGTAAGTCAAAAGATCACTTGCTAAAGAGCATGAACTAGAAGAAAACTAAATGAGACGTACATCGAAAGACATAATTGATAGAGATATGAATTAAGGTGAGAATCCAGAAGATCGGAGTCTCAACCATGATCAGAAATCTGAGCCGTCTGTTTTATGATGACAAAGCATTAATGACATGAGGGAGTTGCCTTATCTTCTCTGGTCAAACTGGGAGATTGTTAGGAATGTTGCCCACTGAAGATAAATGATTATTGAATTCGATAAGAAGAACACTGTAGCATTTATGATTAGTGGGTTGAATTCTGATATTAATATATAGAATCAATAACAAATATCCCCATAGCGCCTCCGTATTAAACTGGATTACATGCTGGGCATCTAAGTTCGGGATGTATACTATAACATGGTCGATGATTGATACACGCCTGGGAATCTGTATCTAAAATCATATATGTAGAACACTAAGTGAAGGCTGATCACTTAGTTGGAGCATTCTACACTTTTGGTAAGTGTACGACATGGACAGACCTTGCCTGAGATGTGACATTTAAGCACCGTTACGACACACTAGCCGAGGTCACTATGATGGTCACAGTGAGACTTGATCTAAATCCTGAAGTGTTCATGGACTTCTAGGATTTGTTACTTAGTAATTTGATTCATCACGTTAAAGTCCAATTGTGGTTGCATAAACGAATGTTTTGGGAACTCGGGACTTGATCGTAGAAGGGAAGTGTTTCACAGATACGTTATCCAGCCTTCCTGAAAAAAGGTAAATGTTCTCTCATCAAAGGGTTGTTTTCAGAACCGATAGATTACCGGTACTCTCGAAGTAAGTAACGTTCGAGAGAATCTTTCGCTGGAGAAGCAATAATGCTTAGGGCTTATATGTATAAGAAAGGTATAACAGAATAATTGACATTTTCTCGATACGGGTTGAACTTGGAGGATCTTGATCACGTACTGACTATATTAGTGGAAACTCGTCACGATGAGGAAATATATTCTAGTATTAAAGGAGAGTTCAGTCTTAGCTTACACGGTGGAGTATTGACTAAGATTAGATGAATCGATCAAAAAAGAGAAAGGAGTTTTTCGTCTTTTTTATTGGATTTATTAAGCTTCAAATACTAGGTCCATAGTCCCCGATTTGGCTTCGATAAAGACGAATAGGAACTTTCGAATAATAATGTTTTTATTATAATCTCAAATGTTGTTATATGATTAGCAGCATACATTCGGAAATTTGTTTATTTGTCGAATTAACTATTTATAATGGTATTAATTATTTATTGTTGGATCAAGTAAATAATTAATTGAATTTTGAATTCGGCCTTATGGGCATTGCAAAATTCGAAATTCCTTGGCCCATGGAGAAGCAATTAATTTGTCCAAACCGCAGTGGGTATATTGGGAAAACGCCTAAAAACGAAATCTTTTGCTCATCGGCACATGAAATTCGAAATACCCATAGTGGGTATATTGGGAAAGCGCCCAATTTTTCTCATTCATGATTTAAATAAAGAGAGAATAATATTTAAAAGAAAATAAGATATTTGCCTTTATTCTCTCTATATTTAAATTCTTAATATCTAGGAGATAGTATTAGATTTGATATTATTTCACTATTTAAAAGGGAATAAGATATTGCATTTTTAAATAGATTCCTTATTTAAAGGAAGATATTATGGAATAATATATCCTAGATTATGATCTAAGGGTTGAGAGAGAAAGTAGGAATTTAAATAAAGAGCTAACGGTTGATCTTTAATTGGAGACTAGGGTTTCCTAAAACCTCTCCACTCTACTACTATAAATAAGGGTTCAAGGGAAGAAAAAATTTAACCTAATTGAAGGACAAAATTTCGTCACTCCCTCCCTGGCAGTGGACTAAATTTTTTTCCCTCTCCCTTTCCCCAGAATTCCGTGATTTCAATCCCATAAACACGATGAGATCCGAAACACCATTGTTTTGAGATCAAAGTGAGATACAGAAAGCTGCCAACTCAGTTGTCCTACTTGTCTCGAAGATTACGTCTCGGAAGACTGCGGTGTCATCATCGACGACTCGAAGCTGATCTGGAAGTCCTCTACATCGTTGAACGTTCAGGAATGAAGACGGATCTCACAAGGCTTGAAGAATTCGGTTCGTGAGCTCAACCCGTAAGTCTCCTCGAACCGTTATTCTTATCTGTTGATTGATTGCTTCTCCAACTTTATCGTACAAACTCGTAAAACGAGATCTTGTTTTAAATATAATCAATATTAATTAGTTTAAGATAGGGTAATTAATTCTTCCGCATGATTATATATAGGGGTTTAATTCCCAATAGTTGCAACAACAACATCGTGACATCGAGACTGCTGCCGACATGCTCTATAATCTTCATGAGATGTTTGGATTGCAAGGGTGTCAAGCAAGGCAACAAGCGGTCCGACAGTTTATGAACTGTCGCATGAAGGTTGGGACTCCCGTTAGAGCCCTTATGATGCTGATCATTAGTTATCTAAACGAGACGGAAATCCTTGGATCTGAGATTCATGGGGAGACCAAAATAGATATGATCTTGGAAACACTCCCCGAGTCTTTTGATACCTTCAAGCTGAAGTACTCCATGAACAAGCTAGAGTACACTGTTACCGAGCTTATGAAGGAGCTTCACATTGCTGAGGGTCTCACTCAGAAAAAGAGGACTCTAGGAGTGGTACATGCTACTGCCTCCATCTCTGGATCTAAGAAGAGAACTCGCAAGGCCGAGAAGAAGAACCAACCTAAGGTTCAAAAGAAGAAGAAGCCCCGGGTTCCTAAGGTGGAGAAGTCTAACAAAAACTGCCACCACTGCAATGAACCTGGACACTGGCATAGGAATTGTCCTGCCTACCTAAAAACTAAGGATAAAGGTATTGTACTTATTAACGAAGCATGCTTAGTAGCTTATAATGTATCAACGTGGATTCTTGACTCTGCTGCTACTAACCATATTTGTTGCTCCTTGACTGGTTTCAAGAAAAGCAAAAGTTTAGAGGAAGACGAAGGTTGTGGGATCCGTGATGCTGTCTTTTGAAGACCGCACTTTAAATTTGAATAATGTTTATTATGTTCCTTCCTTTGGGAAAAACTTAATATATGTTGCTCAACTTTTTGAGCAAGATTATTGTTTAAAGCTTATAAAGAATGGAATTCGTATTCCTTTTTCAAATTCTTTTGTCACTGATGCATGTATCAAGAATACTCTTTTCTACATTTATCTAACGCAACCATCTCTTTTAGACACTGAAATAGATAATGATCTAGTTAGGGAGCCAAGGATGATCAAACTTTCTGATTCCTCCGATCTAATAAAATCAACATATCTCTGGCACTTCAGACTTGGTTATATCAGTCTAGACAATATTAAGAGGCTTGTGAGGGATGGTCCACTCCAAGCCTCTGAAATAGGTTAATTACCTACTTGTGAATCTTATATAGAAGGAAAAATCACTAATCGACCTTTCTTAGCTAAAGGTCGAAGAGCCACTGAGCTGCTGGAACTTGGGCATTCTGATGTATGTGATCCGCTTAGTACACAGGCGCGAGGAGGATACGAATACTTCATTACCTTCACCGATGATTACTCAAGATACGGTTTTGTCTATTTGTTCAAACACAAATCCGAGACCTTTAACGTATTTAAGGTCTTTCGGGCTTTAGTCGAAAAGCAAACTGAAAACAGATCAAAACCCTTCGATCTGATCGAGGTGGTGAGTATATGTCTAGAGAGTTCGATGACTTTCTTAAAGAAGAAGGTATCGCTTCTCAGCTTATAGCAGCTGGCATATCTCAACAAAACGGAGTGTCAGAGATAAGGAACCAAACTCTAATGGAGATGATTAGATTCATGATGAGTTAGTCATCACTCCCTCTTTCCTTTTGGGGATATGCCCTCGAAACAATAGTTTATATTCTGAACCAAGTTCCATCTAAAGCGGTTACTGGTACTCCTTATGAATGATGGACTGGCCGTAAAGTAAATCTAGGCCACATCCGAATCTGGGGTTGCCCTGCACATGTGCTAAGGTAAAAGACTAGCAGGTTAGCTAGTAGGTCAGAATTGTGCCTGTTTATGGGATATCCAAAGGAAACCAAAGGTTTAACATTCTATAGTCCCGAGGACAACAAGACTTTCGTTAGCACGAACACTCATTTCCTAGAGGAGGACTTCATGAAAAATGTAAAACCTAGAGGCAAAATTGTGCTTGAAGAAAAATTGGGTGAGGAAGCTTCTACCTCATCTGTAAGAACTGTTCTTACCCCAACTTAAACACAACCTAACTCATCAGAACCTCGTCAAGTAGTACTTCGACGTAGTGGGAGTCTCAAATGCCTTACAGGTACATGTCTTACGGAGATACTCTCGTAGCCGTCTCTGACATGGATGACCATGTTTCCTATAGCCATGCAATGGCTGGTTCTGAATCAAACCTTTGGCTAGACACCATGAAAGTTGAAATGCACTCGATGTATGTCAACAATGTCTAGAAACTTGTAGACTTTCCCGAAGGGATTAAACCGTAGGGTGTAAGTGGATATACATGCAGAAAAAGGGTCCAGATAGGAACGTCGAGACATTCAAAGCACGACTAGTGGCTAAGGGTTACACACAAAAAGAAGGGATTGACTATGACGAAACCTTCTCGCCAGTCGCGATGCTTAAATCCATCGGTATACTTCTATCCATAGCTGCAGCTCTCGATTATGAGATATGGCAAATGGATGTCAAGACTGCCTTCCTGAATGGGAATCTTGACGAGCGCATTTATATGGCTCAACCAGACGGTTTCGTGGAAGAAGGTCAAGAGACCAAGGTTTGTGAGTTGCTTAAGTCCATTTATGGATTAAAGCAAGCATCTAGGTCATGGAATATTAGATTTGATGAAACTGTGAAGAGCTTCGGTTTTGGGCAGTCAATAGATGAGTCATGTGTTTACAAGTTAATACACGAAGGCAAAGTTGTGTTTCTGGTATTGTATGTTGATGATATATTACTCATAGGTAATGATATGGATAAATTATCAGAGGTTAAGATCTGGCTAGCAAAGCAATTCGATATGAAGTATCTAGGAGAAGCCGCGTACATTCTGGGAATCCAAATCTTTCGAGCTCGGAAGAACCGAACTTTGTTGCTCTATCAAGCATCTTATATTGATAAGGTTATGGATCGCTTTTCGATGCAGCATTCCAAGAAGGGCCAAACACCCTTTAGGCATGGAATCTTACTCTCTGAGGACCAGTCTCTCAAGACTGCACAAAAGATTGAGGACATGAGAAAAATTCCTTATGCCTCTGCCGTGGGAAGTCTCATGTATGGAATGCTTTGTACTTGACCAGATATTTGCTTTGTAGTTGGCGTAGTTAGCCGTTTTTAATCCAACCCCAGACCCGAGCACTGGATTACCGTTAAGCATGTTCTTAAGTATCTTCGGAGAACTAGGAATGTGAAGCTTACATATTCAGGTACTGACCTGACTATGACGAGATATACTGACTCCGATTTTCAAGCGGATAAGGATTCCAGGAAATCCACTTCAGGATCTGTGTTCATCCTTAATGGTGGAGTTGTTGTGTGGAGGAGTATTAAGCAATCTTACATTGCTGACTCCACAATGAAAGCAGAATATGTGGCTGCCTATGAAGCATCCAAAGAGGTTGTATGGCTTAGAAAATTCCTTAAGTATTTGGAAGTCGTTCCAAACGTCAACGAGCCCATGACCCTTTATTATGATAACAGTGGGGCAGTCGCTAACTCAAAAGAACCTCGAAGCCATAAGCGCTGTAAACATATTGAGAGGAAATACCATTTGATTCAGGAGATCATGCAGCGGGGAGACATGGAGGTGAAGAAGATCTCAACGGTGGACAACTTGGCAGATCCATTCACTAAGGCCCTAGCGAACAAGGTCTTCGACCAGCATCGGGAAGGATTAGGCATGAAGGACTAATCACATCTTCTTTGAGTCAATAGGGAGTTTGTTGTCAATGGTGCCCACAAGAAGAGTAACAGTCTTTACTAATGTACATTTTATGTAATAAAGTCTCACGAAGACTCTTGCATGTAACTGCTGAAGGGTAGAAGGGTAAAATGGTAATTTTATAACAGCTAGAAGGGTAAAATGGTAATTTTATAAATCTCATCTAGTTGATGGTATTCATGAAAGGTAAACATAGATAATATTCAATGGATCCACCCATTCCATTGAATATTATCTATGTTTACCTTTCATGAATATCATCAACTAATTACCATTTTACCATTCTAGTTGTTATTTCCTCAACTCCTTTGTCACTTGTGAATAAGTTAGAAACAATGTATTGACGAGGAGCTAACAAGTCACATTGATTCATCCGAAACAGTCATGACTCAATTTGGACACTGACTAGTTCATTTATTCACATTCCAAGGAACAAAGCACGAGGTGATATACATTGCATTTTAGCAATCTTGGACATGAATTCCATATCTTTGAGATCTTCACAAAGTTGTTCATGACATCTTCATAACTTAGTACTTCATCTATAGGTCTTGTTTATATCATATAGTGAATCTAGAATTCTGACTTTCTCAAATGAGAGTATGTAATCTATGAAGTGACATGTCTCCTTTCAAGATCGAGGTAAGCATGACGCAATTCATACATAGTGCCTTTGCGACAGAAGAGGTTAAATGGTTTGTTCTTACACTGTATCTTGAAGTGCACTGGTCAATTCAGTATCTTCATAAGATACATAGGAAGAACTATAGAGTCTTCAACTCTCTATGTCTCATAACTAAACATCATAGGTTCTCCTAATAATCATACTGAGATCAATAGCTATTTGATCCTTAGATTGTGAATATACTGTTTTAAGCAAACCATGAAAACTTTGTTCATGCATATCTGTATTTGTCTCTTCATTTGTTGTTAGGTTTGTTTAAGGACTAAAGACTAAGGTTCATCATAAAGCTTCAAACAAACAAAGAAGAATGGACGAAAGTTTCAACTCTTTATTAATTTATTCAACAGTTACAAGCAAGAGTCTTTGTGAGACTTTATTACATCGAATGCATATAAGCAACAACTACTACTCTTCTTGTGGGAATCAATGACAACAAACATCCACTTGACTCAAAGAAGATGTAAGTAGTCCTTCATGCCCAATCCCTCTCGATGCTGGTCGAAGACCTTGCTCGCTAAAGCCATGGTGAATGGATCTGCCAGGTTATCCACCATCAAGATCTTCTTAACCTCCAAGTCTCCGCGCTGCACGATATCTCGAATCAAATGGTATTTTCTTTCAATATGCTTAGAGCGTTTATGGCTTCGAGTTTCCTTTGAGTTAGCGATAGCCCCACTGTTATCACAATAAAGTGTCATGGGCTCGTCGACTTTTTGGAACGACTTCCAAATACTTAAGGAATTTTCTAACCCATACACCCTCTTTGGATGCTTCACAAGCAGCCACATATTTAGCTTCCATTGTGGGGTCAGCATTGTAAGATTGCTTGATACTCATCCAAACAACAGATCCACCAATCAAGATGAACACAGATCCTGAAGTGGATTACCTAAAATCCTTATCCGCTTGAAAATCGGAGTCGGTATATCCTGTCATAGTCAGGTCAATACCTGAATATGTAAGCATCAAGTTCCTAGTTCTCTCTGTTGTCAATGGTGCACACAAGAAGAGTTGTAGTCTTTACTTATGTACATTTGATGTAATAAAGTCTTACGAAGACTCTTGCTTGTAACTGCAGAATTATTAATAAAAGTTGAAACGTTCATTCATTCTTCCTTGTCAGTTTGAAGCTTTATGATAAACTATAGTCTTTAGTCCATAAACAATCCTAACAACAAATGAATAGTCAAATATAGATTTGCATAAACAAACTCTTCATGGTTTGCTTAAAACAGTATATTCATAATATAAGGGTCAAAGGGCGCTATTGATCTCAGTATGATTGTTATGAGAATCTATAATGCCTGGTTATTGGACATGAGGAGTTGGAGACTCTATAGTTCTTTTAAGTATCTTCTGAAGGTACTGAATTGACCAGTGCACTTCTAGAGACAGTATAAGAACAAACCATTTAACCTTTTATCTCTCGAGGTCACTACGTTTGAATTGCATCATGCTTACCTCAATCCTGAAATGAGACATGTCATTTCATAGCTTACGTATTCTCATTTTATAAAGTCAGAGTTCCGATTCACTATGTGATTCTGAACAGGACCTATTAGTGAAGTACTAAGTTATGAAGATGTCGTGAGTAACTTTGTGAAGATCTCATAGATATGGAATTCGTGTACAAGATTGCTGAAATGCAATGTATATCACCTTATGCTTTGTTCCTTGGAATGTGAATAAATGAACTAGCAAGTGTCCAAATTGAGTCTTGACTCTTTTGGATGAAACAATGTGACTTGTTAGCTCCTCGTCAATACATTGCTTCTAACTTATTCACAAGCGATAAAGGAGTGGAAGAAATAACAGTTAGTAGGGTAAAATGGTAATTTTGTAAATCCCGACTTGCTGATGATATACATGAAGGGTAAACATAGATAATATTCAGTGGATCCACCCCTCATCACAATTTACTTGAATTCTTGAGTAGAAAATAAATTCATTTGAACCGAGAGATTCTCAGTGTCAACTCATTAGTGGAGTCAGTTGACATTAAGCTAAACTTGGAAAAGGTTTATGAACTTTTGAGTCCAAGTGTTTTAGCTCAAGCTTTGTTCATTTGGATCCATGAGGTCACTGTCACAAATGGTATAGAGTAGGTATAGTGAAACTAGAACGTGACAAGTTTTACGAAAATGATCTAAAGGGTATTATTGTCATTTTGGACATAGGACGAAATGAATGTCAATAAATTTTTTGACATGGTCATATGAGGACATATAATCACTCTGCCATAACAAGTTTATTGGGCCTTGAGGATTAATTTCATTTCATAGAATTTTACTTGAAAATTCTTAATGGGCTTTTCTTATGTTGTCATGAACAAATGAAGAAAAATCTAGAAGCTCCTTCTAAAAGCCTTGCACGTCCAACCCAAGGAAAAGAGAGAGTAAATTTTGTGCATGCCATAGTGTGAAAGAAATTATTTTTGCCTTGAAGTATAAGGATACTTGTTAAAAGAAAAGAGGAAAAAAATATTCCTCTATAGGGAAGGAATGCCATACGGCCAAGAGGAAAGGAAAAGAGGAAACTAATCCCTTGAGGATTTGCATGAGGTGGACGCATCGAAGAAGGAATGGGTAACTAAGGATTACTCATGAATTCTTGAAAAAAAAAAGAGGAAACTACTTCTTTCCAAGACCAACCCTTCTCCTATAAATAGAAGCCTCATTCCTCCCATTCCATTCATCCGAAAGTTTAGGAGATTGAGAGCCTCTCTCTCTAGAACCTTGGCCGCCCCATTCACTCTCTCTCTCTAGTTTTCTTTTTCGTTTTTGTTTTGGCACCTAGGTCCATATTTGACCTAGTGTTTAAGCTCTTTCACACTTAGACTTGTTCTTGAGTCGTCGTGTTTAAAAGTGCCCACACACTAATTCTTTTCTTTCTCGAGTGATTATTGTGATAGAAACTTTCGTGGTTGCTCGAGTTCCCGAGGAAAGAAGAGAGACGTGCTGCGAGGGGAGATGAACGTTTCAACCTTTCAAAGGCTTCTCAACGTTCAAGCTTCTCAAAGGTTCGTAATTAAATATTGCTCATTAATGGTTTTAATTAATATGTACTTGCTCTTTGTCAAGGTTAGTAAAAATGTTTTACTTGTTTAAAAAAGAAAATTTTTAAATTCCGCCGCTTGCTCGAAGCGTTAAATATTTTCTTAACCCTAGATCAATTCAAACAAATGGTATCAGAGCTATGGTCAAAGATATGCATGTACATGTAATTAAAATTATGAGCTTGAAAATCGTTTTCGAAAGTTTACTAATTTTTTGAGAAGTTAGAATTGTTTTCTTAGATTTTTTTTAATTGATTACTCATGCCTTTAAATTAAATATCATGTTGATTTTCTATGAGTTTGGGATGATATTAAAACACAGTAGAATTAGTTCTAAAAGTTTTTAAAGTTTGAGAAAATTTCAAGTAATTTTGTAACTCGTTGCGTTTTATGTTTGTTGTTATTTTCTTTTATACCATGTTATTACCATGTTAATAGAAGACATGTAAAAGCTTTAACAACTTCCTAAAACATTCTGTTACACTCGATTCTTTTTTCTCACTCAAAGTCCGAACTTTAATTATTTCTAGTTTTCTTCGAGCTCGAGAAAACCCGCAGTAAAAGTGGCATAACTTTCAACTCATAATTCAAAATTTAATGATTCTTGAATCATATTAAAGGTCTGTATGTCTTATTTCCAATGCAATTGGTTTTTGGTCAAAAGGACGTCGGAGCCGCTAGTTATGGCGATTTTACTCCGAGGTACTCGGCTGTTCCAAATGTCCAGTTTTTTTTAGAATTATTGAATTCCGAATTTAGGACCCCACTCCATGAGTTATAGAATCTAATAAGAAAATTTCCTTGAGAAAAATTATTTTTTATAAGATAATAAACACAATTTGAAAGATTAAAATGTTTTAATTTTTTGAAAGTTTAATTGAAATTGAATTTTTACAAAACTGGTTTGAATTTTGAAAAACCGTTTTCACTTTCAAACTTAAAAATATTTTGTCATCCAAATTAAATAAGTTTTCGAAATGTTTTCAAAACTATATCTATATCACATATGTTCAAAATGCTCATGCACTAACACTGCTCTTCCTTGAACATGAAGATCTAGTATTCCTTTCTAGAAGTCTACTCTATCGCTCTATAACTAGGAAATTTGTTTCCGAACTTATCAGAGACGATGTGCCTTTTCTAAAAACTAACTGGGAGGATTATATTTGTTGTTTACAACCCACGATCCCAAACACTAATGAAAAGTGTAATTGTCGCCAGACTAAGAGTCACCCTCGTGGCCCTCTCTTAAATGAGAGTACTCAACGGCACTTTGCTCTAATCATTGCTCAATGAGCTAAGTCCGACAGTGAGACAATGAGACAAGACATCTCCTCGGTGGATTTTTTTTTCAAAGTCGATCTTTTGGACTAAGTAGTTGGTTACACACTTAGACTCGATCCCTAGTAATCCTCCCTTGAGGCCCTGCGAAAGGATGTGAGTGATCAAACTTTTTTTTAAGGTGGCTAGTCAATTTGATGTATTGACATCTTGGCTATGCATTAATGATGAGTCATTTACTTATGAAAGGAGACTCGTTGCGGCCTTCCCTCGAAGGAGTAAAGTGACATCTTGTTCATCCTAAAAACTTAAACAAACTCAAATCCTAGACCAAAAGACTAATCATAAAATTGTTTCAACTTTTCAGCATAATGTCTCTCAACCCTCTTTCTTTCATCTTTCCTCAAATAAACTCGAAAGTGAGAACTACGTAGATTGCAAACGTAATATCGACATAATACTTACCGTTAACAAGCACAAATGGTTACTCACCACCCCGTGTCCTCCTCTGACGAATAATGATTCGACTAAAGAGGACAAAGACGCCTTAGAGGCCTGGCTTCGATCCGATGAGATTGCGAGATTCTATATCTTAGAATCAATGAACAATGTGTTGCAACAACAACATCGTAACATCGAGACTGCCGCTGACATGCTCTGCAATCTCCATGAGATGTTTGGAGGGCAAAGGTGTCAAGCAAGGCAACAAGCAGTCCGATAGTTTATGAATTGTCGCATGAAGGATGGGACTCCTGTCAGGGACCATATAATGCTGATAATTAGTTACCTGAATGAGATGGAAATCCTAGGATCTGAAATTGACGAGGAGACCAAAATAGATATGATCTTGGAAACTCTCCCCGGATCTTTTGATACCTTCAAGCTGAACTACTCCATGACCAAGCTAGATTACATTGTTATCGAGCTTATGAAGGAGCTTCACACTGTTGAAGGTCTCACTAAGAGAAAGAGGAATCAAGAGAGGCACATGCTACTGAACATAGTATTGTACTAATTACCGAAGCATGATTAGTAGTTGATAATGTATCAACGCTCGGCCGTGTGGGAGATGCGTTGCACGACGGTGCAGCGGCTTCTTAGGTTGTTCGTGGTCGCGGCGTCTCGTCGATCTTCCTGATCACATCAGGATTATAAAAGAGAGTATTTACATAAATAAATTACATAAAGCCTATACCCATCTTAATCGGGTTTACAAATTTTTCTAATAAAGCGAGAATCAAATATTCTATGATCAAATCCGAAAATAATTCGCATAAACAATTAGCGAATCAAATGAAAAACATAATCATATATAATATCATTCCAACCACTACATATTTAAAAGCACGAACGGATCAAACAAACAAGTAAAACAACCTGCCTCTGATACGACTTGTTAGGAATTAAACCCCTATGTATAATCATGCGGAAGAATTAATTACGCTATCTTAAGCTAATTAATATTTATTATATTTAAAACAAGATCTAGTTTTACGAGTTTGTACTATAAAGTTGGAGAAGCAATCAAGCCACCGATAAGAATAAAGGTTCGATGAGACTTACGGGTTGGGCTCACGAACCGAATTCTTGAAGCCTTGTAAGATTCGTCTTTGTTCTTGAACGTTCGTCGATGAATAGGACTTCCAGATCAGCTTCGAGTCGTCGATGATGACACCGCAGTCTTCCGAGATGTAATCTCCGAGACAAATAGGACAATTGAGTTGGCAACTTTCTGTATATCGCTTCGATCTCAAAACAATGGTGTTTCGGATCTCACCGTGTTTATGGGATTGGAATCACAGAATTCCGAGGAAAGGGAGAGGGAGAACATTTTCGTCCACTGACAGGGAGGGATTGATGAAATTTTTTCCTTCAATTAGGTTAAATTTTTTCTTCCCTTGAACCCCTATTTATAGTAGTGGATTGGAGAGGTTTTAGGAAACCCTAGTCTCCAATTAAAGATCAACCGTTAGGTCTTTATTTAAATTCCTACTTTCTCTCTCAACCCTTAGATCATAATCTAGGATATATTATTCCATAATATCTTCCTTTAAATAAGGAATCTATTTAAAAAGGCAATATCTTATTCCCTTTTAAATATTGAAATAATATCAAATCTAATATTATCTCCTAGATATTAAGAATTTAAATATAGAGAGAATAAAGGCAAATATCTTATTTTCTTTTAAATATTATTCTCTCTTTATTTAAACCATGAAAGAGAAAAATTGGGCGCTTTCCCAATATACCCACTATGGGTATTTCGACTTTCATGTGCCCATGAGCAAAAGATTTCGTTTTTTGACGTTTTCCCAATATACCCACTGTGGGTATGGAAAAATTAATTGCTTCTCCGTGGGCCAAGGAATTTTGAATTTTGCAATGCCCATAAGGCCGAATTCAAAATTCAATTAATTATTTACTTGATCCAACTACAAATAATTAATTCCACTATAAATAGTTAATTCGACATATAAACAAATTTCCGAATGTATGCTGTTAATCATATTACAACATGTGAGATTATAATAAAAACATTATTATTAGAAAGTTCCTATTCGTTTTTATCGAAGCCGAATCGGGGACTATGGATCTAGTATTTGAAGCTTAATAAATCCGATCAAAAAGACGAAAAAACTCCTTTCTCTTTTTCGATCGATTAGTCTAATCTTAGTCAATACTCAATCGTGTAAGCTAATACTGAACTCTCTTTTAATACTAGAATTATATTTACTCATCGTGACGAGTGTCCACTGATATAGTCAGTACGTGATCAAGATCCTTCAAGTTCAACCCGTATCGAGAAAGGGTCAATTATTTCGTTATACCTTTCTTATACATATAAGCCCTAAGCATTGTTGCTTCCCCAGCGAAAGATTCTCTCGAACGTTACTTACTTCGAGAGTACCGGCAATCTATCGGTTCTGAAAACAACCCTTATGTGAGAGAACATTTACCTTCTTTCAGGAAGGCTGGATTCCGTATATGCGAAACACTTCCCTTCAACGATCAAGTCCCGAGTTCCCAAAACATCTGTTTATGCAACCTCAATTGGCCTTTAACGTGATGAATCAAAGAACTAAGTAACAAAAACGAAAAAAATAACTAGAGAGAGAGAGAGAGAAGGTTGGGCGGCCAAGTTCTAGAGAGAGAGGCTCTCAATCTCTTAAACTTTGGAATGAGAAACAATGAGAATGAGGTGGGGTATTTATAGGAGGAGGATTGCCTTCAAAAGGTAGTTTCCTCTTTTCTATAGAATATCACATATTCATGAGAAAATGTTGATTTCCTCTTTTCCCACTATGTTGCACGTCCAATATGGTAGTCATGACACCTTGGATTTGTTTCCTCATGTGTTTGCTCATTAATTGGCCGAAAATTAGCTTTCCTTCTAGAGGAAATTTGTTTCCTCTTTTTCTTTTGGAAAGTATCTTAATACATCAATGCACAAAATAATTTCCTCTTTCTCTCTATGGTATGCACGAAATTTTGAGTCTAGAACATGCTTCTAGATGTTTCTTTATTTGTCCATGACAATATAAGAAAAGCCCATTATGAATTTTCACATAAAATTCCATGAAATGAAATAAATCCTCAAGGCCCAAATTCTTTAAGTTGGCCGTCTGATTTAAATTTCATTTGTCATCATATGACAATTTAAAAAAAAATTATTGACATTCATTTCGTCCTATGTCCTAAAAGACAAATACCCTTTAGACAGTTTTCGTAAAACTTGTCTCGTTCTTGTTTTGACTTAGCTTCTAGTTTAACTATTCCTACTCGATATGATTTGTGACAGTGACCTCATGGACCCAAATGAACAAAGCTTGAGCTAAAATACTTGGACTCAAAAGTTCACAAACCTTTTCCAAGTTTAGCTTAATGTCAACTGACTCCACTAAAGAGTTGACACTGAGAATCTCTCGATTCAAATGAATTTATTTTCTACTCAAGAATTCAACTAAATAGTGATGAGTGGATCCACTGAATATTATCTATGTTTACCCTTCATGAATATCATCAGCTAGTCGGGATTTACAAAATTACCATTTTACCCTTCTAGCTGTTATTTTCTCAACTCCTTTGTCGCTTGTGAATAAGTTAGAAACAATGTATTGATGAGGAGCTAACAAGTCACATTCTTTCATCCAAAAGAGTCAAGACTCAATTTGGACACTTGCAAGTTCATTTAGTCACATTCCAAGGAATAAAGCATGAGGTGATATACATTGCATTTCAGAAATCTTGTACATGAATTCCATATCTATGAGATCTTCATAAAGTTACGCATGACATCTTCATAACTTAGTACTTCACCAATAGGTCATGTTCGGAATAACATAGTGAGTCCAAACTCTAACTTTTTCAAATGAGAATACGTAAGCTATGAAATGACATGTCTCATTTCAGGATTAAGGTAAGCATGTTGCAATTCATACGTAGTGACCTCGAGACATAAGAGGTTAAATGTTTTGTTCTTATTCTGTCTCTAGAAGTGCACCTGTCAATTCAGTACTTTCGGAAGATACCTAGAAGAACTATAGAGTCTCCAACTCTCAATGTCCCATAACCAGACATCATAGATTCTCCTAACAATCGTACCAAGGCAATAGTCCTTTGACCCTTAGATTGTGAATATATTTTTTTAAGCAAACCGTGAAGAGTTTGTTCATGCAAATCTACATTTGTCTCTTCATGTGTTGTTAGGTTTGTTTATGGACTAAAGACTAAGGTTTTATCATAAAGCTTCAAACAGACAAGGAAGAAGGAATGAACGTTTCAACTTTTTATTGAATGAATAAGCAATTACAAGCAAGAGTCTTCGTGAGACTTTATTACATCAAATGTACAAAATAAAGACTACAACTCTTCTTGTGGGCACCATTGACAACAAATTACAGTTTTCATTAGTGTTGGGGATCGTGGGTTGCAAACAACAAGTATAACCCTCCCACTTAGTTTATAGAATTGGTACATCGTCTCTTATAAGTTCGGAAACGCATTATTAAGTTATAGAGCGATATAGTATAATTCTAGAAATTGAACCTTAGATCGTCATGTTTCTAGGAAGAGCAGTGTTAGAGCATAAAGGTACAAGGTACTTACTCGGACATTTTGCGGGAAAGTGTATGAGGGAAGTGTGAACTTCTAACTCATTCTAACACTTAAGGTTTGAGATTATACATCTTCTTGCATTTTTCGACTAGTCTACGAGGAGACCTCCCACTTAAATTTTCAAGAGCAAGTAGATTTTGAACATAAGTGATAGATATAGTTTTGAAAACATTTTGAAAACTGATTTGATTTGGATGACAAAATATTTTCAAGTTTGAAAGTGAAAACGGTTTTTCAAAATTCAAACTAGTTTTGTAAAAATTCAATTTCAATTAAATATTCAAATATAAAAAAATTTCAATCTTACATATTATGTTTGTAACATTTAGAAAAACATTTTTTCTCAAGAAAGTTTTTGCATTTGAGTTCTATAACTCGTGGAATGGGAGTCAGGATTTGGAATTCAAAATTAAATTTTCTAGATATCCTGGAATCACAAGCAGCGAATACCTCGGAGTAAAAATACCGTAAATGACGACTCCGATGTCCAATTGAGCTAATTCCAACTGTTTTGGAAATTAGACTCACAGACTATTAATTTGGTTAAAGAACCATTCAAATTCAAGTTCCGAGCAAAAAGATATGTCCCTTTTACAGTAGGTATTTTTTAAGCTCAAGGAAAACTAGACAGAATTTTGGACGGGACTTAAGTGCAAAAGATTTAAGTGTAACAGAACATTTTATTGAGTCGTTAAGTCTTTGAGATAGGTCTTATTAACATATTAATAGTATATTACCAGAGATTATAACAACAAAAATAAAACGAGCGAGTAAATAAGCAAAACAAGCAAGACAATATTACTTGCCACAAAATTACCCGAAATTTGTTAAACTTATCAAAAAGTGATCTTGATCACGAAAAAATTTTAACCTTTTAGAACTGATTCTAATGTGTTTTAATATCATCACAAGGTTGTAGAAAATTAACATGCCTTTTAATTTAAAGACATGAGCAATAAATTAAAGAAAAATCTAAAATAACAATTCTAGCAAAACCATAACTCGAGTAAATTCATGAAAACGGTTTTCAAACGCATATTTCAAATTACATACACATGCTAACACTTTGACCATAGCTCTGATACCATTTGTTGGAATAGATCTAGGGTTAATAAAATTTTTATCGCTTCTAGCAAGCGGCGGAATATAAAAAATTTCTTTAAAAAATTTGTTAAACTTATCGAAAAGTGATTTTGATCATGAAATTTTTTTACCTTTTAGAACTGATTCTAATGTGTTTTAATATCATCACAAGGTTGTAGAAAATCAACATGCTTTTTAATTTAAAGACATGAGCAATAAATTAAAAAAAAATCTAAAATAACAATTCTAGCAAAACCATAACTCGAGTAAATTCATGAAAACGATTTTCAAACTCATATTTCAAATTACATGCGCATGCTAATACTTTGACCATAGCTCTTATACCATTTATTGGAATAGATCTAGGGTTAATAAAAGCTTTTAACGCTTCTAGCCAGCGGTGGAATATAAAAAAATTTCTTTAAAATACGTAAAACGATTTTACAACCTAGACAAAGTGCATGAACATATAATTTAAAATTTTAAAACTACATTTAGTTTTTACTCGGTACCAACCTCTACGTATTTTGATCGTTGAGAAGCTTGTGGAGTTTTAATCGCTCGTATCCCCACGTAGCTAGCATTTCTTCGTTCTTCGGGAATTTGAGTAACCACGAAAATTTCTATCACATGAATCACTCGAGAGAACAATGATTTAGTGTGTAGGCACTTTTAAACACGACAACTCAAGAACAAGTCTTAGAGTCAAAGAGCTAAAACAAAACGCTAGGTCAAATGTGGACCTAGGTGCCAAAACAAAAACGAAAAGGGAATTATAGAGAGAGAGAGAGAGGGGCGGCCACAAAGAAAAGAGAGAGGCTCTCAATATCAAGATTGTGTGTTATGGGTTGTGAATGAGGTGGGGTATTTATAGGAGCAGGATTACCTTCAAAAGGTACTTTCTTCTTTTCTATAGAATATCACATATTCATGAGCAAATATTTGCTTCCCTTTTTCCTCATGTCACACGTCCAAGATGGCTTCTAGAAGGCCTTGGATTTGTTTCCTCTTTTGTTCTCTCCTAGTCTTGGCCGCCCATTACCTTTCCTCATAGAGGAAATTTATTTCCTATTTTTCTTTTGGCAAGTATCTTCATACATTAATGCACAAAATAAACTCTCTTTCCTCTCTTTGTTTGGACGGTTCGCATGCATCTAGAAGGAGCTTCTAGATGTTTCTTCATTTGTTCATGACAACATAAGAAAAGCCAATTAAGAATTTTCAAGCAAAATTCCATGAAATGAAATTAATCATCAAGGCCCAATTACTCTAATATGGCCGTGTGACATATTTCATTTTCATCATTTAACAATGTCAAAAAACTTATTTATTGACATTCATACCATCCCATGTCCAAAAAGACAAAATTACCCTTTAGACAATTTTCATAAAACTTGTCTAGTTCTTGTTTTGACTTAGTTTCTAGTTTAACTAATCCTACTATAATGACTTGCGATAGTGACCTTGTGGATCCAAACGAACAAAGCTTGAGCTAGCATACTTGGACTCAAAAGTTCAAAAACATTTTCCAAGTTCTAGCTTAATGTCAACTGACTCAACTAAAGAGTTGACACTGAGAATCTCTCGGTTCAAATGAATTTATTTTCTACTCAAGAATTCTACTTAATTTTAATTAGTGGATCCATCGAATATTATCTATGTTTACCCTTCATGAATATCATCAACTATATGGGATTTACAAAATACCATTTTATGCTTCTAGCTGTTATTTCCTCAACTCCTTTGTCGCTTGTGAATAAGTTAGAAACAATGTATTGACGAGGAGCTAACAAGTCACATTGATTCATCCAAAAGAGTCACGACTCAATTTGGATACTGGCCAGTTCATTTATTCACATTCCAAGGAACAAATCATGAGGTGATATACATTGCATTTCAGCAATCTTGTACGTAAATTCCATATCTATGAGATCTTCACAAAGTTACTCATGACATCTTCATAACTTAGTACTTCACCAATATGTCTTGTCTATATCACATAGTGAATCTAGAAATTTGAATTTCTCAAATGAGAACACGTAAGCTATGAAATGACATGTCTCATTTCAGGATTGAGGTAAGCATGATGCAATTCATACGTAGTGACTTCGAGACATAAGAGGTTAAATGGTTTGTTCTTATTCTGTCTCAAGAAGTGCACTAGTCAATTCAGTACCTTCATAAGATACCTAGAAGAATTATAGAGTCACCAACTCTCAATGTCCCATAACCAGACATCATAGATTCCCCTAACAATCATACTGGGATCAATAGCCCTTTGACCCTTAGATTGCGAATATACTGTTTTAAGCAAACCATGAAGAGTTTGTTCATGCAAATCTATATTTGACTCTTCATTTGTTGTTAGGTTTGTTTATGGACTAAAGACTATAGTTTATCATAAAGCTTCAAACAGACAAGGAAGAATGAATGAACGTTTCAACTTTTATTAATAATTCAGCAGTTACAAGCAAGAGTCTTCGTGAGACTTTATTACATAAAATGTACATAAATAAAGACTACTACTCTTCTTGTGGGCAACATTAACAACACTTTTGTTTCCAAGTATTTTAGCTAAAGCTTTGTTCATTTGCATCCATGAGGTCACTACCACAAGTCATTAGAGTACGATTTTTTAAACTAGTTGCTAAGTCAAAAACAAGTTCAAGTGTTGAACTAGAAAAATTTTATGAAGATTGTCTAAAGGGTAATTTTGTCCATTAGGACATAAGATGGTATAAATGTCAAAATAAGATTTTGGACATTATCATATGATGATAATGTGAATTAATTCACATGGCCAAGAATTGGATTTGAGCCTTGAGGATTGAATTTCATTTTATGGAATTTTATGTGAAATTCTACATGGACTTTTCTTGTATTGTCTTGAACAAATAAAGAAACATCTACAAGCATGTTATAGATGACAAACTCGTGGCCATTGATGTATGAAGATACTTTCCAAAAAAGAAAAGAGGAAACAAATTTATAGCACATGACTATATGTTACACGTCCAAAAGAGAAAGGGAAAGTAATTTTCAGTCTTGGTATTATTATGATAGGAATGGAAAACAAACATTGTGCTCATGAATATGTGATATTCAGCCATAGTAGAAAAGAGGTAATTGTATCTTTTGCATTGAATTGATTAAAGGCAATTCCTTCTCCTATAAATACCACACCACATTCACAATGTTGAAATAAGTTTTTGTGCCTTTGTTTCTCTCCTATTGGCCGTGTACTCTCATCTCCATCTCTTCTTCTCACTCTTTTGTTTTGGCACCTAGGTCCTCATTAGACCTAGCGTTTTGTATTAACTATTTGGCTCTAAGACTAGTTTTTAGGTCATTGTGTTTAATAGTGTCCACACACTAAATCCTATCCAAACTCGAAGACTCTAGTGGTAGAAACTATCGCGGTTGCTTGGATTCAAGAAAACACGAAGGAGGCAAGCTAAGTGGGGAGACGAGCGATTCAACCAATCCACAAGCAGCTCAACGCTAAAGCTTCAAGCAAGGTTGGTACCGAGTGAAAACTCATTATAGTTTTATTTTAGATTACATGTTTATGCACTTTGTCTAGGTAGTAGAATCGTTTTACATGTTTTAAAGAAATTTTTATTTTCCGCCGCTTACAAGAAGTGATAAATTATTCTTAATCCTAGATCTATTCCCACAATAGGCACCCTGTTCGGTGCGAATCCCGAACACCCCTACAACAACATATCAAACATCTCGCTCCCATTCAGGGACATAGGTGAACTGGGCCCGGAATGCTACCCGTGGAAGCAGTGACGCCACGACTTCAACACAGTGAAACAACGATTGGGAACTTTCCCATCGCCGCACATGCGACTTGACATAGCATCTCAACGCCTGTCGGAAAAGTTTGGGAAACTGGCTTCCTCCTAAAAATGGGGCCATGCAGAAAATGGACGAACTTGGCCGAAACAACGTCGTTCTGCCCTGTACAACCCCCATTGACAAGCCTCAAACCAGATAGGGCAAGGTGCCACAGTAGCCTAGCATGGTGCCCCTGCAACACATGCAGACGCGGTTAGCATGCTCAACGATTTCTTAAACGAGGTCTGTAACCTAATGGCTATTCAAAACATAACCAAAGAGGTCCGGAGAATGATGGGAACTTACAAACATAACCAAAGTTGTACGCAGTTAATACCACAGGCCACATGCTGTACGATAGACTCATTTCTCTGAACAGATTGAATCCATCCGCAGCTAGTCCAAGTCACACGTTTCGAGGCCCTCCACCAAAGCCTGGTATCTCTCGTATAGGTTTTTCCACGTCATACCATCCGCAGGATGTCGCAGAACACCAACTTCGCTGACGTGATCTCTTTTGTGCCACTGCATCAAAAGCGACGTGTGTCGAGATGCGTACAACCACTTCAATCGATCTTTCAGGGGAAAATATCGCAAAATCTTTTGCAGTATCATTTTCCCATTTCGCTTCAATGAGCTCTCGTTACGTACTGGGCACACGTCGGCTTCCGTGAGATCTTTTTGAAATAGGACACAGTCGTTAATGCACGCGTCTATCATCTCGTATCACATGCCAAAATGCTTCAGCTTCGCCTTAGCCTCGTAATGCTTATCTGGAATTCTATTACCAACTGGATGAGACTTCCTTCATGCACAATCAAGGTGGCAAGTTGTACGCAGTTAGTACCACAGGCCACATGCTGTATGATAGACTCATTTCTCCGAACGGATTGAATCCATCCGCAGCTAGTCCAAGTCACACGTTTCGAGGCTCTCCAGCAAAGCCCGGTATCTGTCGTCTAGGTTTTTCCACGTCATACCATCCGCAGGATGTCGCAGAACACCAACTTCCCTGACGCGATCTCTTTTGTGCCACCGCATCAAAAGCGACGTGTGTTGAGATGTGTACAATCGCTTCAATCGATCTTTCAGGGGAAAATATCGCAAAATCTTTTGCAACATCATTTTCCCATTTGGCTTCCATGAGCTCTCGTTACGTACTGGGCACACATCGGCTTCTATGAGATCTTTTCGAAATAGGACACAGTCGTTAATGCACGCGTCGATCATCTCATATCCCATGCCAAAACACTTCAACTTCTCCTTTGCCTCGTAATGCTTATCCGGAATTCGATTACCAAATGGATGAGACTTCCTTCATGCACAATCAAGGCGGCAAGTTGTACGCAGTTAGTACCACAGGGCACATGTTGTACGATTGACTCATTTCTCCGAACGGATCGAATCCATCGGCAGCTAGTCCAAGTCACACGTTTCGAGGTTCTCTAGCAAAGCCTGGTATCTCTCGTCTAGGTTTTTCTACGTCATACCATCCGCAGGATGTCGCAGAACACAAACTTCCCTGACGCGATCTCTTTTGTGCCACTGCATCAAAAGCGACGTGTATCGAGATGCGTACAACCGCTTCAATCGATCTTTCTGGGGAATATAACACAAAATCTTTTGCAGCACCATTTTCCTATTTGGCTTCCATGAGCTCTCGTTACGTACTTGGCACACGTCGGCTTCCGTGAGATCTTTTCAAAATAGGACACAGTCGTTAATGCACGCGTCGATCATCTCGTATCCCATGCCAAAATGCTTCAGCTTCGCCTTTGCCTCGTAATGCTTA
Source organism: Urtica dioica subsp. dioica (assembly GCF_054948205.1). Classification (NCBI taxonomy): domain Eukaryota; kingdom Viridiplantae; phylum Streptophyta; class Magnoliopsida; order Rosales; family Urticaceae; genus Urtica; species Urtica dioica. The sequence continues at coordinate 50,233,508 of NC_142756.1, forward strand.
TCCGGAATTCGATTACCAACTGGATGAGACTTCCTTCATGCACAATCAAGGCGGCAAGTTGTACGCAGTTAGTACCACAGGCCAAATGATGTACGATAGACTCATTTCTCTGAACGGATTGAACCATCCGCAGCTAGTCCAAGTCACACGTTTCGAGGCTCTCCAGCAAAGCCTGGTATCTCTCGTCTAGGTTTTTCCACGTCATACCATCCGCAGGATGTCGCAGAACACCAACTTCACTGACGCGATCTCTTTTGTGCCACTGCATCAAAAGCGACGTGTGTCGAGATGCGTACAACCACTTCAATCGATCTTTCAGGGGAAAATATCGCAAAATCTTTTGCAGTATCATTTTCCCATTTTGCTTCAATGAGCTCTCGTTACGTACTGGGCACACGTCGGCTTCCGTGAGATCTTTTCGAAATAGGACACAGTCGTTAATGCACGCGTCTATCATCTCGTATCCCATGCCAAAATGTTTTAGCTTCGCCTTAGCCTCGTAATGCTTATCTGGAATTCTATTACCAACTGGATGAGACTTCCTTCATGCACAATCAAGGTGGCAAGTTGTACGCAGTTAGTACCACAGGCCACATTCTGTACGATAGACTCATTTCTCCGAATGGATTGAATCCGTCCGTAGCTAGTCCAAGTCACACGTTTCGAGGCTCTCCAGCAAAGCCTGGTATCTCTCGTCTTGGTTTTTCCACGTCATACCATCCGAAGGATGTCGATGAACACCAACTCCCTTGACGCGATCTCATTTGTGCCACTGCATCAAAAGCGACGTGTATCGAGATGCGTACAACCGCTTCAATCAATCTTTTGCAGTATCATTTTCCCATTTGGCTTCCATGAGCTCTCGTTACGTACTGGGCACACGTCGGCTTCCGTGAGATCTTTTCGAAATAGGACATAGTCGTTAATGCACGCGTCGATCATCTTGTATCCCATGCCAAAACGCTTCAGCTTCGCCTTTGCCTCGTAATGCTTATCCGGAATTCGATTACCAACTGGATGAAACTTCCTTCATGCACAATGAAGGCGGCAAGTTGTACGCAGTTAGTACCACAGGGCACATGCTGTACGATAGACTCATTTCTCCGAACGGATTGAATCCATCCGCAGCTAGTCCACGTCACACGTTTCGAGGCTCTCTAGCAAAGCCTGGTATCTCTCATCGAGGTTTTTCCACATCATACCATCCGCAGGATGTCGCAGAACACCAACTTCGCTGACGCGATCTCTTTTGTGCCACTGCATCAAAAGCGACGTTTCTCGAGATGCGTACAATCGCTTCAATCGATCTTTCACGGGAAAATATCGCAAAATCTTTTGCTGCATCATTTTCCCATTTGGCTTCCATGACCTCTCGTTACGTACTGGGCACACGTCGGCTTCCGTGAGATCTTTACGAAATAGGACATAGTCGTTAATGCACACGTCGATCATCTCGTATCCCATACGAAAACGCTTCAGCTTCGGCTTTGCCTCGTAATGCTTATCCGGAATTCGATTACCAACTGGATGAGACTTCCTTCATGCACAATCAAGGTGGCAAGTTTTACGCAGTTAGTACCACAGGCCACATGCTGTATGATAGACTCATTTCTCCGAACGAATTGAATCCATCCGCAGCTAGTCCAAGTCACACGTTTCGAGGCTCTCCAGCAAAGCCTGGTATCTCTCGTCTAGGTTTTTCCACGTCATACCATCCGCAGGATGTCGCAGAACACCAACTTCGCTGACGCGATCTCCTTTGTGCCACTGCATCAAAAGCGACGTGTGTCGAGATGCGTACAACCACTTCAATCGATCTTTTAGGGGAAAATATCGCAAAATCTTTTGCAGTATCATTTTCCCATTTGGCTTCCATGAGCTCTCGTTATGTACTAGGCACACGTCGGCTTCCGTGAGATCTTTTCGAAATAGGAGATAGTTGTAAATGCACGCGTCGATCATCTCGTATCCCATGCCAAAATGCTTCAGCTTCGCCTTTGCCTCGTAATGCTTATCCGTAATTCGATTACCAACTGGATGACACTTCCTTCATGCAAAATCAAGGCGGCAAGTTGTACGCAGTTAGTACCACAGGCCACATGCTGTATGATAGACTCATTTCTCCGAACGGATTGAATCCATCCGCAGCTAGTCCAAGTCATACGCTTCGAGGCTCTCCAGCAAAGCCTGGTATCTCTCGTCTAGGTTTTTCCACGTCATACCATCCGTAGGATGTCGCAGAACACCAACTTCCCTGACGCTATCTCTTTTGTGCCTCCGCATCAAAAGCGACGTGTCGAGATGCGTACAATCGCTTCAATCGATCTTTCAGGGGAAAATATCGCAAAATCTTTTGTAGCATCATTTTCCCATTTAGCTTCCATGGCCTCTCGTTATGTACTGGGCACACGTCGGCTTCTGTGAGATCTTTTCGAATTAGGACACAGTCGTTAATGCACGCGTCGATCATCTCATATCCCATGCCAAAACGCTTCAGCTTCTCCATTTCCTCGTAATGCTTATCCGGAATTCGATTACCAAATGGATGAGACTTCCTTCATGCACAATCAAGGCGGCAAGTTGTACGCAGTTAGTACCACAGGGCACATGATGTACGATACACTCATTTCTCCTAACGGATTGAATCCATCCGCAGCTAGTCCTAGTCATACGTTTCGAGGCTCTCTAGCAAAGCCTGGTATCTCTCTTCTAGGTTTTTCCACATCATACCATCCGCAGGATGTCTCAGAACACCAACTTCCCTGACGCGATCTCTTTTGTGCCACTGCATCAAAAGCGACGTGTGTCGAGATGCGTACAATCGCTTCTATCGATCTTTCTGGGGAAAATATCACAAAATCTTTTGCAGCACCATTTTCCTATTTGGCTTCCATGCGCTTTCGTTACGTACTGGGCACACGTCGGCTTCCGTGACATCTTATCAAAATAAGACACAGACTTTAATGCATGCGTCGATCATCTCGTATCCCATGCCAAAATGCTTCAGCTTCGCCTTTGCCTCGTAATGCTTATCCGGAATTCGATTACCAACTGGATTGGACTTCCTTGATGCACAATCAAGGCGGCAAGTTGTACGCAGTTAGTACCACAGGCCACATGCTGTACGATAGACTCATTTCTCCGAACAGATTGAACCATCCGCAGCTAGTCCAAGTCACACGTTTCGAGGCTCTCCAGTAAAGCCTGGTATCTCTCGTCTAGGTTTTTCCACGTCATACCATCCGCAGGATGTCGCAGAACACCAACTTCGCTGACACGATCTCTTTTGTGCCACTGCATCAAAAGCGACGTGTGTCGAGATGCGTACAACCACTTCAATCGATCTTTTAGGGGAATATATCGCAAAATATTTTGCAGTATCATTTTCCCATTTGGCTTCCATGAGCTCTCGTTACGTACTGGGCACACGTCGGCTTCTGTGAGATCTTTTCGAAATAGGACACAGTCGTTAATGCACGCGTCTATCATCTCGTATCCTATGCCAAAACGCTTCAGCTTCGCCTTCGCCTCGAAATGCTTATCCGAAATTCTATTACTAACTGGATGAGACTTCCTTCATGCACAATCAAGGTAGCAAGTTGTACGCAGTTAGTACCACAGGCCACATGCTGTACGATAGACTCATTTCTCCGAACGGATTGAATCCTTCCGCAGCTAGTCCAAGTCACATGTTTCGAGGCTCTCCAGCAAAGCCTGGTATCTCTCGTCTAAGTTTTTCCACGTCATACCATCTGTAGGATGTCGCTGAACAACAACTTCCCTGACATGATCTGTTTTGTGCCACCGCATCAAAAGCGACGTGTGTCGAGATGCGTACAATCGCTTCAATCGATCTTTCAGGGGAAAATATCGCAAAATCTTTTGCAGCATCATTTTCCCATTTGGCTTCCATGACCTCTCGTTACATACTAGGCTCACATCGGCTTCCGTGAGATCTTTTCGAAATAGGACACAGTCGTTAATGCACGCGTCTATCATCTCGTGTCCCATGCCAAAACGCTTCAGCTTCGCCTTAGCCTCATAATGCTTATCTGGAATTCTATTACCAACTGGATGAGACTTTCTTCATGCATAATCAAGGTGGCAAGTTGTACGCAGTTAGTACCACAGGCCACATGCTGTACGATAGACTCATTTCTCCGAACGGATTGAATCCGTCCGCAGCTAGTCCAAGTCACACGTTTCGAGGCTCTCCAACAAAGCCTGGTATCTCTCGTCTAGGTTTTTCCACGTCATACAATCCACAGGATGTCGCAGAACACCAATTTCCCTGACGCGATCTCTTTTGTGAAATTGCATCAAAAGCGACGTGTGTCGAGATGCGTACAACCGCTTCAATCGATCTTTCAGGGGAAAATATCGCAAAATCTTTTGCACCATCATTTTCCCATTTGGCTTCCATGAGCTCTCGTTACGTACTGGGCACACGTCGGCTTCCGTGAGATCTTTTCGAAATAGGACACAGTCGTTAATGCACGCGTCGATCATCTCGTATCCCATGCCAAAACGCTTCAGCTTCGCCTTTGCCTCGTAATGCTTATCCGGAATTCGATTACCTACTGGATGAGACTTCCTTCATGCACAATCAAGGCGGCAAGTTGCACACAGTGAGTACCACAGGGCACATGTTGTACGATAGACTCATTTCTCCGAACAGATTGAATCCATCCGCAGCTAGTCCAAGTCACTCGTTTCGAGGCTCTCTAGCAAAGCCTGGTATCTCTCGTCTAGTTTTTTCACGTCATACCATCCGCAGGATGTCGCAGAATACCAACTTCCCTGACGCGATTTCTTTTGTGCCACTGCATCAAAAGCGACGTGTGTCGAGATGCGTATAACCGCTTCAATCGATCTTTCTGGGGGAAATATCACAAAATCTTTTGCAGCACCTGTTGGAATTGATCTAGGGTTTAAGAAAAAGATTAAACGCTTCGGGAAGCGGCGGAATTTTTAAAAAAAAATTTCAAGTAAAAACAGTTTTTACTAACCTATACAAAGAGCAAGTACATGTAATTAAAAACTATTATAAGCTAAGATGTTTACTAACCTTTCTTGAAGCTTGAACCTTGAAGAAGTTTTTGGAAAGTTTCCAACGCTCGTCTCCTCGCAGCACGTCTCTCTTTCTTTCCTCGGCACCTCGAGCAACCACGATAGTTTCTATCACTAAATCACTCGAAATAAAAGGAATCAGTGAGTGGGCACTTTTAAACACTACGACTTAAGAACGAGTCTTGAAGTCGCAGAGCTAAACACTAGGTCTAGTGAGGACCTAGGTGCCAAAACAAGAAAAATCGAAAATAAACTAGAGAGAGAGAGAGGAGTTTTCGGCGACAATGTCTAGTGAGAGAGTCTCTCAATCTCTAACTTGTGTGGAATGAGAAAAATGAGAAGAATGAGGCTCCTATTTATAGGAGAGGTCTTACCTTCAATAAGGTAGTTTCCTCTTCTATAGAATATCACATATTCATGAGCCAATTTCCTCTTTTCCTCTATGACATACTCGGCCAAGGTAGGCTTCATTAAGCCTTGGATTTGTTTCCTATTTTGTTCCATGCCTTGCCTTTTATCTCATGTGGCCGAAGTTCCTTATGCATCCTTATGCAAATTTGTTTCCTCTTTTTCTTTTGGCAAGTATCTAAATACATTTATGCACAAAATAAACTCTCCTATTTCTCTATAGGGTAGGCGCCCAACATGTCTCTAGAAGGAGCTTCTAGAAGCTTCTTCATTTATTCATGAGAACATGAAAAAGGCCCATTAAGAATTTTCAATAAAACTCTTATGAAATGAAATTAATTCACGAGGCTCAATGATCAAGTCATGGCCGAGTGACATTAAGTCATCAAATGAACTTGTCAAAAAATTTATTGACATTCATTTCATCCTTTGTCTCAAAAGACAAAAATACCCTTTTAACTATTTTCGTTCTTGTTTTGACTTAGCTTCCAGTTTAACTATTCATATCGATGTGATTCGTGACAATGACCTCATGGACCCAAATGAACAAAGATTGAGCTAAACACTTGGACTCAAAAGTTCACAAACCTTTTCCAAGTTTAGCTTAATGCCAACTGACTCCACTAAAGAGCTGACACTGAAAATCTCTCGGTTCAAATGAATTTATTTTCTACTCAAGAATTCGACCTAATTATGATGAGCGGATCCACTGAATATTATCTATGTTTACCCTTCATGAACGTCATCAGCTAGTCGGGATTTACTAAATTACCATTTTACCCTTCTAGCACTTATTTCCTCAACTCCTTTGTCGCTTGTGAATAAGTTAGAAACAATGTATTGACGAGGAGCTAACAAGTCCCATTGTTTCATCCAAAAGAGTCAGGACTCAATTTGGACACTGGCCAGTTCATTTATTCACACTGTAAGGAACAAAGCATGAGGTGACATACATTGCATTTCAGCAATCTTGTACATGAATTCCATATCTATGAGAACTTCACAAAGTTACTCATATCTAGTGAGTCCAAACTCTGACTTTCTCAAATGAGAATACTAAGGTGTGAAATGACATGTCTCATTTCAGTATTAAGGTAAGCATGATGCAATTCATACATAGTGACTTCGAGACATAAGAGGTTAAATGGTTTGTTCTTATCTTGTCTCTAGAAGTGCACTAGTCAATTCAGTACCTTCGAAAGATACCTAGAAGAACTATAGAGTCTCCAACTCTCAATGCCTCATAACCAGACATCATAGATTCTTCTAACAATCATACTGAGGTCAATAGTCCTTTGACCCTAAGATTGCGAATATATCGTTTTAAGCAAACTACGAAGAGTTTGTTCATGCAAATCTACATTTGTCTCTTCGTAAGTTGTTAAGTTTGTTTATGGACTAAAAGACTAAGGTTTTATCATAAAGCTTCAAACAAAGAAAGAATGAATGAACGTTTCAACTTTATTAATGAATGAGTAGGCAATTACAAGCAAGAGTCTTCATGAGACTTTATTACATCAAATGTACAAAATAAAGATTACAACTCTTCTTGTGGGCACCATTGACAACAAACTCCCACTTGACTCAAAGAAGATGTGTGTAGTCTTTCATGCCTAATCCCTCACGATGTTGGTCGAAGACCTTGTTCGCTAGGGCCTTGGTGAATGGATCTGCGAGGTTGTCCACCGTTGAGATCTTCTTCACTTCCACGTCTCCGCGCTGCACGATCTCTCGAATCAAATGGTATTTCCTCTCAATATGCTTAGAGCGCTTATGGCTTCTAGGTTCCTTTGAGTTTGCGACAGCCCCACTATTATCACAATAAAGGATCATGGGCTCGTCGACGTTTGGAACAACTTCCAAATACTTAAGGAATTTTCTAAGCCAGACAGCCTCTTTGGATGCTTCACAAGCAGCCACATATTCTGCTTCCATTGTGAAGTCAGCAATGCAAGATTGCTTAATACTTCTCCACACAACAGCTCCACCATTAAGGATGAACACAGATCCCGAAGTGGATTTCCTGGAATCCTTATCTGCTTGAAAATCGGAGTCGGTATATCCCGTCATAGTCAGGTCAGTACCTGAGTATGTAAGCATCAAGTTCCTAGTTCTTCGAAGATACTTAAGAACATGCTTAACAGCAATCCAGTGCTCGGGTCCAGGGTTCGATTGGAAACGGCTAACTACGCCAACGGCGAAACATATATCAGGTCTAGTGCAAAGCATAGCATACATGAGGCTTCCTACGGCAGAGGCGTAAGGAATTTTCCTCATGTCTTCAATCTCTTGTGCAGTCTTGGGAGACTGGTCCTTAGAGAGTGAAACTCCATGCCTAAAGGGTGTTTGGCCCTTCTTGGAGTCTTGCATCGAGAAGCGATCAATATAAGATGCTTGAGAGAGCGACAGGGTCCGGTTTTTCCTATCTCGAAAGATTTGGATCCCCAGAATGTACGCGGCTTCTCCTAGATCCTTCATATCGAATTTCTTTGCCAGCCAGACCTTAACCTCAGATAACTTACCCACGTCATTACCAATGAGTAGTATATCATCGACATATAGTACCAGAAACACAAATTTGCCTTCGTGTATTAACTTGTAAACACAAGGCTCATCTATTGACTGTTCAAAGCCGAAGCTCTTTACAGTTTCATCGAATCTAATATTCCATGACCTAGATGCTTGCTTTAGTCCATAAATGGATTTAAGCAACTCACAAACCTTGGTCTCTTGACCTTTATCCACGAAACCGTCTGGTTGAGCCATGTAAATGCGCTCGTCAAGATTGCCATTCAGAAAGGCTGTCTTGACATCCATTTGCCAGATCTCATAGTCGAGAGCTGCAGCTATGGATAGGAGTATGCGGATGGATTTAAGCATCGCGACTGGCAAGAAGGTTTCTTCATAGTCAATCCCTTCTTGTTGGGTATAACCCTTCGCCACAAGTCGTGCTTTGAACGTCTCAACGTTCCCATCAGGACCCCTTTTCTTCTTGTATATCCACTTACACCCTACGGGTTTAATCCCTTCAGGAAGGTCTACAAGTTTCCAGACTTTGTTGACATACATCGAGTGCATTTCAACTTTCATGGCGTCAAGCCAAAGGTTTGATTCAGAACAAGCCATCGCTTGGCTATAGGAAACAGGATCATCCATGTCAGAGACGGCTACAAGAGAGTTTCCATAAGACATGTACCTGTCAGGCTTTTGAGTAGCCCTCCCACTACGTCGAAGTACTACTTGACGAGATTTTGATGAGTTAGGTTGTGCTTCAGTTGGGGTAAGAACAGTTCTTACAGATGAGGTAGAAGCTTCCTCACCCAACTTTTCTTCAAGCACAATTTTGCTTCTAGGTTTCGCATCCTTCATGAAGTCCTCCTCGAGGAAACGAGCATTCGTGCTAACGAAAGTCTTATCGTCCTCGGGACTATAGAAAATGAAACCTTTAGTTTCCTTTGGATATCCCACAAACAGGCACAATTCTGACCTACTAGCCAACTTGCTAGTCTTTTGCCTCAGCACGTGTGCAGGGCAACCCCAAATTCGGATGTGGCCCAAACTAACTTTACGGCCAGTCCATCTTTCATAAGGAGTACCAGGAACCGTTTTGGACGGAACTTGGTTCAGAATGTAAGCGGCTGTTTCGAGGGCATATCCCCAAAAGGAAAGAGGGAGTGATGAGTAACTCATCATTGATCTAACCATTTCCATTAGAGTTCAATACCTTCTCTCTGACACTCCGTTTTGTTGAGGTGTGCCAGGTGCGGTAAGCTGAGAAGCGATACCTTCTTCTTTAAGAAAGTCATCGAACTCTCCAGACATATACTCACCACCTCGATCGGATCGAAGGGTTTTGATCACTTTGCCAGTTTGCTTTTCCACTAAAGCCCTAAAGACCTTAAATACGTTAAAGGTCTCAGATTTGTGTTTGAGCAAATAGACAAAACCATATCGCGAGTAATCATCAGTGAAGGTAACGAAGTATTCGTATCCCCCACGTGCCTGTTGGCTGAGCGGACCACATACATCAGAATGTATTAGTTCCAGCAACTTAGTCGCTCTTCGACCCTTATCGGAGAAAGGTCGCTTAGTCATTTTTCCTTCTATGCAGGATTCACAAGTAGGTAGTGAACCTATTGCAGAGGCTTGGAGTGGACCATCCCCCACAAGTCTCTTAATCCTATCTAGACTGATATGACCAAGTCTTAAGTGCCATAGGTATGTTGATTTTGTTAGATCGGAGGATTCAGAAAGTTTGATCCTCTTTGGCTCCCTAATTAGATCATTATCTATTTCGGTGTCTAAAAGAGAAGGTTGAGTGGGATATATGTAGAAAAGAGCATTCTTCATACATGCATCAGTGACAAAAGAATTATCAGGAAACGAAATACGAATTCCATTCTTAATGAACTTTAAACAATAATCTTGCTCAAGAAGTCGAGCAACGGATATTAAGTTCTTCCCAAAGGTAGGAACAAAATAAACATTATTCAACTTTAAAGTGCGGTCTTCAAAAGACAGCGTCACGGATCCCACAGCCTTTGCAGACACCAGGCTCCCATCACCCCATTTGAAACAGAACTTGCCTTCCCTCTAAGCTTTTGGTTTTCTTGAAACCATTCAAGGAACAACAAATATGGTTAGTAGCAGCGGAGTCAAGAATTCACGTTGATACATTATCAGCTACTAAGCATGCTTCGGTAACTAGTACAATACTATGTTCCTTTGTTTGAGATAGGCGGGACAGTTCTTTTTATCGGCCTTATAAGGTCTCTTCACAGTTCCAGAGGCGGAGGCTTTTGCTCAGTAGCATGTGCCTCTCCTTTATTCATCTTTCTCTTAGTGAGACCTACAGCAGTGTGAAGTTCCATCATAAGCTTGGTAACAGTGTACTTTAGCTTGTTTATGGAGTAGTTCATCTTGGAGGTATCAAGAGATGCAGGGAGAGTTTCTAAGATCATATCTATGACATTCTTCCCATCATTCTCAGATCCTAGGATTTCCATTTTATTTAGAAAACTGATGATCAGTATCATAAAGTCTCTAACAGGAGTCCTAGCCTTTATATGACAGTTCATAAACTGTCGGACTGCTTGTAGCCTTGTTTGATGCCTTTGCCCTCCAAACATCTCAAGGAGATTGTAGAGCATGTCAGCGGCAGTCTCAATATCACGATGTTGTTGTTGCAACACATTGTTCATTGATGCTAAGATATAGCACCTCACAATCTCATCGGAGCAGAGCCAGGCCGCCAAGGCGTCTTTGTCCTCTTGAGTTGAATCATTATTCGTCAGGGGAGGACACGGGGTGGTGAGTACCCATTTGTGCTTGGTAAGGATTATGTCGAGGTTATGTTTCGAATCGACGTAATTTTCGCCTTCGAGTTTATTCGAGGAAAGAATGGTTGAGAGATGGTTAAGAGACATATTGCCTATAAAAGTTGAAACAAGTTTATGATTAGTCTTTGGTTTAGGATTTAAGTTTTATTAAGACTTTTATAAAATCCAAAGGTGTTATAAACCAAACGATAATTTACTCCCTCAAGAGAAGGCCGCAAAAAATCTCCTTTTATAAGTAAATGACACATCATTAATGCTAAGCCAAGATGTCAATACATCAATTTTGACTAGCCACCTTTTAAATTGGTTTGATCACTCGCATCCTTTCGCAGAGCCTCAAGGGAGGATTACTAGGGATTGAGCCTAAGTGTGCAACCAACCACTTAGTCCAAAAGGTCAACTTTGAAAAACAATCCCCCAAGGGGAGGCCTTACCATCATCGCCTCACTCTCGGACGTAGCTCATTGACCAATGATCGAAGCAATAACGCCTTGGAGTACTCCCATTTAAGTGAGGGTCGCAAGAGCGGCTCTTAGTCCCACGTTAATTGCTTCTTTCATTAGTGTTGGGGATCGTCGGTTACAAACAACAAGTATAACCCTCCCACTTAGTTTTTGGAGTTGGTTCATCGACTCTTATAAGTTCGGAAACAAATTTCCTAGTTAGAGAGCGACAGAGCGGACAACTAGAAGAGAATCCTAGATCGACATTTTCAGAGTAGTATTAGTGCATAAAGGCACAAGGTACATACTCGATCTTTTCCTATTTTCTATTTCGGGAAAGTGCATGAGGGAAGTGTGAACTTCAACTCACTCGAACACTTGAAAGTTTGAGATTACACATCTTTTTATTTTTCGGCTTGTCTACAAAGAGACCTCCCACTCAAATTTTCAAGAGCATATAGATTTTGAACATATGTGATATAGATATAGTTTTGAAAACATTTTGAAAACTTATTTGATTTGGATGACAAAATATTTTCAAGTTTGAAAGTGAAAACGGTTTTTCAAAATTCAAACTAGTTTTGTAAAAATTCAATTTCAATTAAACTTTCAAAAATCAAAACATTTTAATCTTACACATCATGTTTATAATCATATGAAAAACATTTTTACTCAAGAAAATTTTCTCACTAGAGTTCTATAACTCATGGTAGTCCGGTTTGAAAATCGCCATATCTGGCGGCTCCGATGTCCTTTTGAGCCGAAACCGGTGGCATTGGACAGAGGACAAACAGAGCTTTAATTTGATTTAAGAATCATTAAATTTCGATTTCTAAGCAAAGAGTTATTCCACCTTTAATGCGGGTTTACTCCAGCTCGAAGAAAAAGAAATAATTAAAGCTTGGTCCTTTTTAGGTGCGAAAAAGAATCGAGTGTAACGGAACGTTTTATGAAGGTTGTTAAAGCTTTTATTTGTGTTTTTTTAGCAAGGTAATAACAAGGCATAAAAGAAATAACAACAAGCATAAAACGATTCAAGTAAAAAACAAGAAACTAGTAAGACAAGAAAACTAGTCACAAAATTTTACTCGAAATTTCTCAAACCTTTAAAACACGTTTTTTAATATATAAAATTAAAAACTTTTAGAACTGATTCTAATGTGTTTTAAAAACATCCCAAACTCATAGAAAATCAACATGGTTTTTAATTTAAAGGCAAGAGCAATAAATTAAAAAAAATCTAAGATAACAATTCTAACTTGTCACAAAATTAGTAAACTTTCGAAAACGATTTTCAAGCTCATATTTTTAAATACATGTACATGCATATCTTTGACCATAGCTCTGATACCATTTGTTGGAATTGATCTAGGGTTTAAGAAAAATATTAAACGCTTCGGGAAGCGGCGGAATTTTTAAAAATTTCTTTTCAAGTAAAAACAGTTTTTACTAACCTAGACAAAGAGCAAGTACATGTAATTAAAAACTATTATAAGCTAAGATGTTTACTAACCTTTCTTGAAGCTTGAACCTTGAAGAAGCTTTTGGAAAGTTTCCAACGCTCGTCTCCTCGCAGCACGTCTCTCTTTCTTTCCTCGGGTGAGGACCTTGGTGCCAAAACAAGAAAAATCAAAAATAAACTAGAGAGAGAGAGAGAGAGGAGTTTTCGGCCACAATGTCTAGAGAGAGAGTCTCTCAATCTCTAACTTGTGTGGAATGAGAAAAATGAGAAGAATGAGGCTCCTATTTATAGGAGAGGTCTTACCTTCAATAAGGTAGTTTCCTCTTCTATAGAATATCACATATTCATGAGCCAATTTCCTCTTTTCCTCTATGACATACTCGGCCAAGGTAGGCTTCATTAAGCCTTGGATTTGTTTCCTATTTTGTTCCATGCCTTGCCTTTTATCTCATGTGGCCGAAGTTCCTTATGCATCCTTATGCAAATTTGTTTCCTCTTTTTCTTTTGGCAAGTATCTAAATACATTTATGCACAAAATAAACTCTCCTATTTCTCTATAGGGTAGGAGCCCAACATGTCTCTAGAAGGAGCTTCTAGAAGCTTCTTCATTTATTCATGAGAACATGAAAAAGGCCCATTAAGAATTTTCAATAAAACTCTTATGAAATGAAATTAATTCACGAGGCTCAATGATCAAGTCATGGCCGAGTGACATTAAGTCATCAAATGAACTTGTCAAAAAATTTATTGACATTCATTTCATCCTTTGTCTCAAAAGACAAAAATACCCTTTTAACTATTTTCGTTCTTGTTTTGACTTAGCTTCCAGTTTAACTATTCCTATCGATGTGATTTGTGACAGTGACCTCATGGACCCAAATGAACAAAGCTTGAGCTAAACACTTGGACTCAAAAGTTCACAAACATTTTCCAAGTTTAGCTTAATGCCAACTGACTCCACTAAAGAGTTGACACTAAAAATCTCTCGGTTCAAATGAATTTATTTTCTACTCAAGAATTCGACCTAATTATGATGAGCGGATCCACTGAATATTATCTATGTTTACCCTTCATGAATGTCATCAGCTAGTCGGGATTTACTAAATTACCATTTTACCCTTCTAGCAGTTATTTCCTCAACTCATTTGTCGCTTGTGAATAAGTTAGAAACAATGTATTGACGAGGAGCTAACAAGTCACATTGTTTCATCCAAAAGAGTCAGGACTCAATTTGGACACTGGCCAGTTCATTTATTCACACTCCAAGGAACAAAGCATGAGGTGACATACATTGCATTTCAGCAATCTTGTACATGAATTCCATATCTATGAGAACTTCACAAAGTTACTCATGACATTCTCACAACTTAGTACTTCACCAATAGGCCCTGTTCGGAATCACATAGTGAGTCCGAACTCTGACTTTCTCAAATTAGAATACTAAGCTGTGAAATGGCATGTCTCATTTCAGGATTAAGGTATGCATGATGCAATTCATACATAGTGACTTCGAGACATAAGAGGTTAAATGGTTTGTTCTTATCTTGTCTCTAGAAGTGCACTGGTCAATTCAGTACCTTCGGAAGATACCTAAAAGAACTATAGAGTCTCCAACTCTCAATGCCTCATAACCAGACATCATAGATTCTTCTAACAATCGTACTGAGGTCAATAGTCCTTTGACCCTAAGATTGCGAATATATCGTTTTAAGCAAACTACGAAGAGTTTGTTCATGCAAATCTACATTTGTCTCTTCGTAAGTTGTTAAGTTTGTTTATGGACTAAAAGACTAAGGTTTTATCATAAAGCTTCAAACAAAGAAAGAATGAATGAACGTTTCAACTTTATTAATGAATGAATAGGCAATTACAAGCAAAAGTCTTCATGAGAATTTATTACATCAAATGTACAAAATAAAGATTACAACTCTTCTTGTGGGCACCATTGACAACAGCACCATTTTCATATTTGGCTTCCACGAGCTCTCGTTACGTACTGGGCACACGTCGGCTTCCGTGAGATCTTTTCAAAATAGGACACAGTCGTTAATGCACGCGTCGATCATCTCGTATCCCATGCCAAAATGCTTCAGCTTCGCCTTTGCCTCGTAATGCTTATCCGAAATTCGATAACCAACTGGATGAGACTTCCTTCATGCACAATCAAGGCGGCAAGTTGTACACAGTTAGTACCACAGGCCACATGCTGTACGATAGACTCATTTCTCCGAACGGATTAAACCATCCGCAGCTAGTCCAAGTCACACGTTTCAAGGCTCTCCAGCAAAGCCTGGTATCTCTCGTCTAGGTTTTTCCACGTCATACCATCCGCAGGATGTCGCAGAACACCAACTTCGCTGACGCGATCTCTTTTGTGCCACTGCATCAAAAGCGACGTGTGTCGAGATGCGTACAACCACTTCAATCGATCTTTTAGGGGAAAATATCGCAAAATCTTTTGCAACATCATTTTCCCATTTGGCTTCCATGAGCTCTCGTTACGTACTGGGCACACGTCGACTTCCGTGAGATCTTTTCGAAATAGGACACAGTCGTTAATGCACGCGTCTATCATCTCGTATCCCATGCCAAAACGCTTCAGCTTCGCCTTCGACTCGTAATGCTTATTTGGAATTCTATTACTAACTGGATGAGACTTTCTTCATGCACAATCAAGGCGGCAATTTGTACGCAGTTAGTACCACAGGCCACATGGTGTACGATAGACTAATTTCTCCGAACGGATTGAATCTGTACGCAACTAGTCCAAGTCACACGTTTCGAGGCTCTACAGCAAAGCCTGGTATCTCTCGTCTAGGTTTTTCCATGTCATACCATCCGAAGGATGTCACTGAACACCAACTTCCCTGACGCGATCTCTTTTGTGCCACTGCATCAAAAGCGACGTGTGTCGAGATGCGTACAACCGCTTCAATCGATCTTTCAGGGGAAAATATCGCAAAATCTTTTGCAGTATCATTTTCCCATTTGGCTTCCATGAGCTCTCGTTACGTACTGGGCACACGTCGACTTCCGTGAGATCTTTTCGAAATAGGACATAGTCGTTAATGCATGCGTCGATCATCTCGTATCCCATGCCAAAATGCTTCAGTTTCGCCTTTGCCTCGTAATGCTTATCCGTAATTCGATTACCAACTGGATGAGACTTCCTTCATGCAAAATCAAGGCGGCAAGTTGTACTTAGTTAGTACCACATGCCACATGCTGTACGATAGACTCATTTCTCTGAGCGGATTGAATCCATCCGCAGCTAGTCCAAGTCACACGTTTCGAGGCTCTCCAGCAAAGCCTAGTATCTCTCGTCTAGGTTTTTCCACGTAATACCATCCGTAGGATGTCGCAGAACACCAGCTTCCCTGACGCGATCTGTTTTGTGCCACCGCATCAAAAGCGACGTGTCGAGATGCGTACAATCACTTCAATCGATCTTTCAGGGGAAAATATCGCAAAATCTTTTGCAGCGTCATTTTCCCATCTGGCTTCCATGACCTCTCGTTACGTACTGGGCACACGTCGGCTTCCGTGAGATCTTTTCGAAATAGGACACGGTCGTTAATGCACGCGTCTATCATCTCGTATCCCATGCCAAAACGCTTCAGCTTTGCCTTAGCCTCGTAATGCTTATCTGGAATTCTATTACCAACTGGATGAGACTTACTTCATGCACAATCAAGGTGGCAAATTGTACGCAGTTAGTACCACAGGCCACATGCTGTACGATAGACTCATTTCTCCGAACGGATTGAATCCGTCCGCAGCTAGTCCAAGTCACACGTTTCGAGGCTCTCCAGCAAAGCCTGGTATCTCTCGTCTAGGTTTTTCCACGTCATACCATCCAAAGGATGTCGCTGAACACCAACTTCGCTGACGCGATCTCTTTTGTGCCACTGCATCAAAAGCGATGTGTGTCGAGATGCGTACAACCGCTTCAATCGATCTTTCAGGGGAAAATATCGCAAAATCTTTTGCACCATCATTTTCCCATTTGGCTTCCATGAGCTCTCGTTACGTACTGGGCACACGTCGGCTTCCGTGAGATCTTTTCGAAATAGGACACAGTCGTTAATGCACGCGTCGATCATCTCGTATCCCATGCCAAAACGCTTCAGCTTCGCCTTTGCCTCGTAATGCTTATCCGGAATTCGATTACCTACTAGATGAGACTTCCTTAAGAGCTTCAAGATTTCTGTGAATGGTTCGTGACTTTGAGGTGCATCAACGAAACCAATAAGGACAAAGAAGAAAATTATTTGCATCCAGGGTACAATTCCGCTTCCAACTCGGCGAAGAGGTCTTCCACTTGCTCATCTGCACACACCTCACTCTGGGTCGGCTCCGTAGCATCGTCAAAATCCTCGTGATCTCTGATATCCTCCACAGCACCATGCAATCCTCCTATTCATCTCTGATATGTTCCTCCGATGGAATCTTCTTCATGAGGAAGTGCGACACGCTCTAGCTCGCTGTGATGATACCATTTTGCGTAGCCTGGGGTAAACCCCTTGTTCAGCAGATGATTCCTAGCAACTCCGATGTCGTGCCATCTCACGTTGTTGCAAGGCTTGCAAGGACACCGATATCTGTCATTTTCGTTATGGAATCTTCTTGCAGCGCGAATACGTTAACCCCGGTTTTGTACTGCAATGTCACCAGATTATTCTTTGTGATCCAATCTCTACTTGGATTGGACATTTCGCTGAATGAGAGCGAAAAATGAAAGTTGTGGAGAGTTATTGATAAAGGACGGAGAATAAAATGAAAGAGAGATTATGAATTGTATGTTATTTTGAAGTGGGATTGAATAAATTAGGAGTTTTTAGACTAATTGATTCGAAACTCTACCAAAATTTCGGCAGAGTTTCCCCTATTATACTGATTAATCAAAAACCTGCAAAATTATATAAAAACATATACAAACCATCCAGAACTATCTTATAAATAAGCTCAGCCCTAAACTGAACCTCCGTTGTTCGGCCATAACATTTTATAAAAAAAAATTGAAATAAACAAATATTAGAAACTATCAAAACATGTCACAAATTATTTTTCTTATTTAAAGTTCAATTTCATTTCATGTTAAATCAACTAAACAAAACTAATCACAAATTCATTAACTTAATTTTAACCTAAACTTAATTTTATACTAAACATGTCACAAACTATCAAAACATGTCACAAAACACAATTAAAACTTAATTTTAACCTAAACTAATTAAATTATTAAACATGTAAAATTATCAATTACAATCACTAATCAATTTTAAAGTAGCATATTACGATTATAATTTTAATTTCATTAACTAATTTTAAACTAAACAACCTATTCATGTAATTATTAGACAAATTACAATTACTAATTGATAAATTACAATAAATCAAAACTAATTAAAACAAAACAAATTTAAACAAAACACTAACCTAAACATATTACTAAACATTAACATGTTATCAAATTAATTACAATTTAATTACAATTACAATTAACATAAACTAATCAAAATTAAATTAAACAACCTAAACATATTACTAACTATCTAATTAACATTTACAATTATTAACAAATATTAACCTACATATTTCACATTAACTAACCTACATATTAACTAACCTACATATTAACTAACCTAACATAGTAACTAACAAATTATATAAAACTAACCTAATTAACTAATATATACACTAACCTGCAAATAAAGGACGGCCGGGGACGCACGACTTTGGTCGGAGGCAGGGAGTCGGGGACAGCGGCTCGGAGGCAACGACTCGGAGGACAGGGACTCGGCAGAGGGGGGCTGAGTGCACGGTGAGGTTCGGAGGCTCGGGATGAGGCTGTGAGGCAGAGAGAGAGATAGAGAGAAATATTGAGTTTAAGCGAGAGCAAATTCAGTGAGTGAGAGAGAGAGAGAGAGAGAAATACCGGTGGAGAGGTCACAGAAGGGGCGACGGCGGAGAAGACGGAGACACGCGGCGGAGGCTGTGGAGAGAGAGAGAGAGAGCTGTCGAAGAGGCTTTAATGGTTGTGGAGAGGCGTTGGTGGTTGTGGAGGTCGTTGTAGTGGTTTGTGGCGGTGGAGAGGGCGGAGCAGAGTTGCAGAGCGAGAGTGAAGGTTTTTTTATTTGAAATCGACGGAACTCACTGAAGAAGACGAAATGCAGAAGATTTGATTTTATAGAAAAACCTAAATTTCAGGTGCTACTTTGTCGCATCTGAAAGCTCTGTTAGATGCGATTAGTCGCACCCGATAACTTATCGGGTGCGATTAGTGGCATCGGATGATATCTAAAAAAAATTAAATCAGAATGCCACGTCAATATTGAATGAAAAAATGATGGGGAGAATTGGCCCGCTTAAAATTTTAAACAATCAGGTGCGACAAAGTTGCACCTGAAAGTTTTTTTAACTATCAGGTGCGACTAGTCGCACCTGATACTCAAAAGAAAAAACAATTTTAGCGAAATTTTTTGGACTTCGGGTTGACAATCTAGTGCGACTACTCGCACCCGAAAGTCATTTAGATGCAACTTTTAGGTGCGACTAGTCGCATCTGATAGTCATGCGCATCAGAAAACCAAATTTGTAGTAGTGTGTGGACTATTTAGCATGAAATCGGCATATATCCAAATCCTCATTTGGTACAAGATTTGGCGATTAAAAATCCAGGAACATTAGTATAACGTCTTGATGTGACACATTGGAGTTGCTTACATCCCGAAAGGTTAAAGATTGGTGAGGAGCATTGCTGAAAGTGACAACACTTGTCGGAGATGTGGTGTGGTATAGAAGATTATTTACCGCATGGAAGTTATCCTACTTGATCAAATATGGACCTCCAGAAATCAGAGTGTTTTACAAAGACAGTGCAGCCCCGGAGGCTATGGGCAAGCTGACTCAAATTTGCATTCGTGAGGCGGAGGCCGCTGACACGAGAAAAGGAGCAGAATAGGCACATCGTGGTTCAGATTCAAAGGTCCCATTGGAAGAGGCCTCCGCGAGATCATCTAAAGTTCAATTTCGACGTCTTCTTCAAAGATGGTTTCGCTGCAGTGGGAGTGGTGTTATGTTCTACTTAGTAGTGAAAGTTGGCGAAATTCTGTAACGTACAAGATCTGAATTGAGGGCCATAACAGGAAAATTATGGATAACCTAAGTTCCTAAGCGATGTATCTGATTGGGTTTCTCATCCTCTTGTATAAGTTATTACTATATGATGCATGTCATGTTGAAGATGTTAATTTTAGCAGGTACCCAAGACAGAAGAACAAAGCCCTTCGCGTGTTGTGCAGATGGCCTTATTTTCAGGGTTCAGTGGTTTTTGTTCGTATAAGAATGTCCATCCTCTTGTGAGGGACTCTATCTTGGTGATTGGTTGTTGAATGAGATTATTTTCTTTAAAAAAAATACACTATCGTCCTCCTTCTCTTGAACGTATTAGCATATAAATTAAACTACACATTTTTTACCCTAGTCAACTGACACGTTCCCCAATCGGAATTTCTAGACCTTTGTCACGTGAAGGAGATGTGAACCAATACAGGTCTAACAATAATATACAAACTGTTGAGCTTAAATCACGCCGTTCGCTCTCTTTCTAAATCACTACTACAAAACTGGGATCCTACAACGCTTAAAAACAGTTGTAGAATGATTCTACAACGCTTATTAAGCGTTGTAGAATCCAGCGTTGTAGAAGCTTCTACAACGCTTAGATATCCGTTGTAGAAGCTTGGCTTCTACAACGCTTACGCATCCGTTGTAGAAGCTTCTACAACGATAGAGTTCCATTGTCCAATCTTCAAAAATTACAAAATTTCTCGCCGTGGAGATGTATATTTCTCGCCGCGGCGAGGTATTCTACAACGGATAAGACATCCGTTGTAGAAGTATCTCGCCGCGGCGAAAAATATACACCGCCGCGGCGAGAAATATCTGGGTTCTTTCTACCCAAATTCTCGTCGTGGCGATGTACATTTTGAGGTTGTCTTCTAGTTTTTCTTTTACCGCTAGCGCTAGAACTAGTAGTAGTTGACGACATGAAATCTAAGAAACACAATTCCAACTAAATATCAAATGAAAACTCAATTCCAATGAAATATCATACAAATATGGTGTTTCAACCTAAATTATACATAATTCTCAATTCCATAAACTAACCCGGAGTGTAGATGAGGAGCATGGAGGCGTGGAAGAAAGAGAGACTCGGAGTTGACGCCGGAGATGCCTAGGCTTGTGTGAGTTTGACGTGGTGGTGGAGTTTGTGGGTTTGTGGTTGTGGCTTTTGGTTGGTTTGAGTTTGGGTTTGTGGGTTTGTGGGGACGGAGAAGAATAGTGAGGGCAAAGAGAGAGTGATGGAAGAGAAGAAGAGAGCGAGGGCGGAGAGAGAGAAGTGATGGCGGAGAGAGAAGGAGAAGTGGAGGCGGAGAGAGGGTGAGTGTGGAGAAGAGGAGTGAGGGTGGAGAGAGAGAGAGAGAGAGGGTGGAGAATAAGAATGAAGAACAATGAATAATGAAGAAGAAGAATAATAATGAAGAATGAAGAAGAAAATTTGACTAAGTCTGAAATTCGGGCGGGCTTTTTGAAAAAATTTAAATTTTTAGGTTTTAAAACGCTTCTACAACGCTTAGAGTAAGCGTTGTAGAACTCTCGCCGCGGCGAAGACTATTTCTCGCCGCGGCGAGACTGCTGAAAAGTAAACCCAGAATTGTCTCGCCGCGGCGAGAGATAGCCTTCGCCGCGGCACAAATATCTTCTCCAAAAAAGGGTCTCTAGAACTCTTCTCGCCGCGGCGAGAATCCTTCTTCGCCGCGGCGAGAACCTTCTACAACGGATATCTATCCGTTGTAGAAGGTTCTCGCCGCGGCGAGGTTCATTAAATTTCACTAATCCTACAACGCTTAGATTATCCGTTGTAGAAAGTTCTCGCCACGGCGAGAGAAACACGTCGCCGCGGAGAGGCTTATACAACGGATAGTCTAAGCGTTGTGGGAGATCTTAAATATGGTGAGATTTTACAACACTTATAATAAGTGTTGTAGAAACACCAAGCTTCTACAACGCTTATAGTAAGCGTTGTAGAAACACCAAGCTTCTACAACGCTTAGCCATAAGCGTTGTAGAAACACCAAGCTTCTACAACGCATAGTCACAAGCGTTGTAGAAGCACCCAGTTTCTACAACACTTATTTTAAGCGTTGTAGAATCTCCAGTTTCTACAACACTTAGCCGTAAGCGTTGTAGAATATGGGTTGTAGAATCCAACATTTGTAGTAGTGAATGGACAGTGCAAATACGAAGATTGAATAGTAAAACTCCATATTAGTTTTACTATTCAAAAAATTGATAATAAAATGAAAACATAATAAAATTTAATTATTTTCATTAGTATTAACACCTCGAAATTATAATAATATATACATCTTATCAATAATTTATTGGTTTATAACAAATATACTCTTATAAATTTTTTTACTTAATTCTAATTAAAATATGTGGTATAAAATTAAGTTAAATTTGTTGTAACTAGCCAAGTTTGTCATTCTTATTGGGGGAATAGCCCAAGTTTCATTTTATTAAGCAAATAGCCCATATTTTCGGCTCAGACCATAACGCCCTTGGTAAATTCGCGAATAGGTTAATTTAATTAACCTACTGGAGTGAGTTAGGTTAATTGATTAACTTATTGGTTGAATATTAGTTTAGGTTTTGATTTTTTTGTGAGTAAAGTTAATTTACTAAATGATTGAATTCGGAATTAGGTTAATTAATTGAATGCTTTGAATATCAATTGACTTAAGTTATGATTTTTGCAAATTTTTTGTGAATTTCAAATCATTCACGAATTATTTAATTAATTAACGTAACTCACTCCAGTAGGTTAATTAATTAACCGATTCGCGAATTGTTTCTTCTTCTCCACCTCCAGCGAACCCGAGGTTAGGGTTAGGTTTAGGGCTTTGCTTCGCCGTCGACTTCTGAGACCTCAGGTTCGATCGTGAAAGCAAGGCAGTGGAGGAGCCAAACCCTCCGCCGCTTTCCTCTTCCATCCGGCGGCGGAATCGTTCTTCTCCGGCGGCGTGGTTGTGGAAGCGTTGGCGTAGCGGCGGAGAACTTGGTCGACGGAGGAGTGGCCGAACGAGAATGTGTTGCCGGACTGAGACACCACCAACACCGCCGTCTCAGCGTCGCATTTCATGCACAGCTCCGACGCCTTTCGGATCAGAGCTGTCCGCCGCTTCGAGAACGAAACCAGAAGATTTTTGGCGGCTTTGGGCTCTTTCGTCGGCGTCGCCATGGAAGAAAGTTTAATTAGATGAGAGAGAGAGAGAGAGAGAGAGAGAGAGAGAGAGAGAGAGAGTTGTGTGAAAGGGTATATATATATGTGATTTGTTATTTACATTTTTTTGGAAAGTTTTCATGTTAATAGAATTTTATTTATGAGTAATTTTTATTTTCTTTAATGATTTAGAAAATAATTAATTTTAAATTAAAAATGAAATAAAGTGTTTTTAACTCTTTATTGTTACTTTTATATATTTGTAATTTATTTAAAAATTCAAAGAGTATTCAAGCATTTTCAGTGTAAAATAAATATTTGAATAAACGAAGATGCGTTTGAGGGGAAGAGGATTTAGGCCACTGAGAGAGAGAGAGAGAGAGAGAGAGAGAGAGAGAGAGCATTTTTAATTATTCTAAATATTATAAAGACATTATGTTTTTTTTTTTTAATTTTGCTCATTAGATGGCTTACACATGTCTTTCCATCCATTTTTAATGGAGAAGTATAAACGGATGAATTATATTGTAAAATTGAGTATTCTTCTCGCAAATTTTAAAAAATGTGTATTAAACTGGAACAAATCAAAAGCATTGAGTATTTTTCCCGTCAATAACTCTCTATATAAATACAAGTTTATATATATATATATATATATATATATATATATATAAATATGTTAAAATTATTCATATAATAAATAGATATGAAATATGTTTTTAATGTTAAAAATAGAGTTCTGGAGAAAAAATATATTTTTTGATTAGTGACATAAATTGTGTAGTAGTTTTGAGAAAAATTGTATGATAAAGCTACTATTAAAGATGCCATAATATAAATAGGCACAGCGGAAACCTATGTTGCAAATCTAAATGTTAAATATGGTGTTCACTCCTTTGCACACACCTTGTTAAACATCTCGAAAGCACATATACATATTCAAGGAATATCAAGAGGAAGAAAATGAACAAGATAGTAAAATTTCAGTGGAATTTCAAATGGATAGTTAATTTTGAAAGAAAAAAGAAGAAGGAAAAAATAAAAATAATAACAAAAATTAATTGTTGTTGCTGCATAAAGAGGACTGGTTCTAAGAGCATTATTTTCTTATTTGTTCAATTCTTATCCTTCTTATAATTACTTTTAAAAAGGATCATGGCAAGCAAATAGTCTATTTCAATTGCTCTATTATGCGAGTTTGACTTTTTCCATTTGAATTTTGAAACTTTCAAGTCTTGAAGCAGCCTAGTACTTAAATTATTGTAGTCAGTCTGGACAAGTGATAAATTATTCATATCTGACCAAAACTAAAACAAAACTATGTAGTTTCAAATTGAAATTCTGATTAGACAAAGACAATATGTCGCACACAATGTATTGACAATGTGTTCGACAACTTGCTTGATCACAGATAATGGATAAACAATAAACAGTGCAATAAAAAAAAGACACACAATATGATTATCCAGTTCGGTGCAACATCACCAAGTCTGGGGACACTGTATCAGTGGAAAGGATTTCACTATATAGTAGTCAATAGTACAAGCAAGGTCTTATATGATTATAACACAAAATCAAAGCCCTAGAAACTATTACCACAAGTGAATACCTAGACCAGGGACTCCCCCAGAATTTGAGATTCTTCTCAATTCCACTCTTCGAGCACACGCCTATGCTAGGTCGTCTTCAGTCTTCAATCGCACGTGACTCTTCAATCACATAAACACAGAACCAAAATCACTCAAACACTCAATCTTCTCGAATAGTATTTGATGAATAACACCGCTTTTATCAATACACAAAGCCTCCAAGTCCACCAGTCGTGCACGTCTAGAAGTCCAAAGTATTTTGATAAAGCATCAAAGGATGCTAAAGGGGTAGCGCAAGGCTTTTATAGCAGTCATACAAACTTGGAAGTGTATATAGGGTTTCCTTACCCAAACTCGCAAGAATATTGCATAATAAAGACACCAACAAGGCAATCTGGTAAAACCGGAAACTTGCCAGAATAACAGTCTGCGACATGAGGCAAGATGTCTTTACATAAGCAGAAACATGATGACCGACATCTTTCCATACATCTTGCTCTAAAAAATAAAGCCAACTTATCACGTAACAACAATCTCCCCATTTGGCTATTTTTTAGGCAAGCACTTCCAGAGCAGCTCTCAAACAAGTGTCATGACCAGAAAAGAGCATCAAAATAAATGACATCAAGCCAAAATAAATTATCCTCATGACGCATCTCCCCCTGATTGACTCAAAACATACTAAAGGTAAGGATCGACCAAGACAGGGAGAGTAAACAGCAAATATCTGGCCATATATAAGAGAACTGAAGCAAACATCAAATATAATATACCAGAGAAGTAACAGAGGTTGAACACAAATAGTAGTAAGGGTGTTTCAACCGGAACACACAACATCGACAAACGATAAAAAGCTGTAGTTCAAAAGTTATAGACCATAGAGAAAGAAGATTATTGGGCAGCAGTGTGGGAGGAGTCATCATCAGTCTCATTATCGAAGTCATCTATGCTACTGTTGCCAAAACCTTCACTATCTTCATCACCACCAGTACCTTCAGCATCACCATCCTGACCAAGCTGAGAAGTAGAAGCATCCTCCTTAGCAGGATAAGAAGTCAAGTCGCGCACTAGACCCTCACCGCTGGACTTCCTGCGAGAGAGGGTCTCAATGGTCTTCTTGAGGACGTCAATCTCCTCACAAAGCTCTTTCAGAACATTCCTTTGAACCTTATCAGAAACAGATCCCACCCTTATTGTGCTACCGGAGGCGACAGATGTCATGACAGATGGTCTGACAAGATCACGGGCATGTTTCCTTTCGAAAAGCTTGTGACTAAAAGAAAGAGCTAGGCTTTTTCCCTACAACATCAGTACTTCGCAGAATGTTCTTGTTTTGCTTAAGCAATATGCCAGTGATGATGAAAGGGAATCCAATGGGAAGCTTCACGGCATAAGATTTGGCATGTTTTGCCACATGATCAAATACAAATTCTCCAAAAAAAAAAAAAAAGAGCGTGTACCTATCTGGTAGATCAGGCTAGCCAGCTCTGCCTTGATGCTAGACCCATGAGAAGAGGGAACCCAGTTAGCAATGCCGATGCGATAGAGAACTGAGTATTTGGCAGTGAGATCAGAAGAAGGTAATGTGCCCTTGGACGGCCAAACTTTGGTCTCATCACCAGTGATTTCTTTAGCAATGACGTCCAGGGAAGGAATCCGATCAGCGATAATGATTTTCCCTCGACCAAGGAAGTCGTTGATAACTTCAAGGGAAATCCCAAAGCAATACCCTCGGACATACACTTTCCTGAATTCAGCATCATCAGGGACATCAAAGGATGAGGAGAAGTTGACAATGAATTCCTTCACCAAAGTGGGGTAGTAGACTCCAATGTTGGTGACCGTCTTGATCATCTCAGCATCATGCAGGAGTTCCATGACGATTCCGATCTTTAGAGCTTCACTAGACAGCTCTTTCTCGGGAAAGATAGCATGATGATACACAAACCTCCGCTTAAGAACGCCATCTTCCTTGTGAAAAGATTCATTGTTCATGGGACCAGCCGGGACATTCTTGGGAAGTTTTTGTCCTCCCACGGATCTCTTGTTCCTAATGCCAAGAAACGACACAGGTACCTCTTCTTCAGCCTCAATGGACTCGTCAGCAACAGGTTCCACAACAGGCTTTTTGACTTTCTTCTTGTTAAGCCCAACCTTGACCTTTCTCTCCTTTTTCTTCTCCTTAACTGGAACAACTGGCACACTTGCCTCATAAATCTTTATTTTCCTCTTCCTTTTCTCAGACAAAAGAGTGGTGATACACACGTCAACATCATGCACTACTTTTTCCTTTAAAAAGGCAAGAACAGCCTCTCCAACATCATGTCCCTTATCAGTCCTGTCCTCATGAACCTGAGCAGAGGATGTCGGGACATCCTTCACAACATCTTGACCTAACCCCAGAATTCTCCCAATCACATCATCATGTGGGGGTTCTTGTTCATCGAGGAGAGACTCCAAAACATTAATGTCCCCAGGGTTCTCTTCAATAGGTTTTAAAAGAACAGTAGAGTCAGGGTTACCTTGGACCATTTTATGCGGGCTTTCCAGGGGCGAGACGCTAGTGTGAGCTTCTTCCACGATAGCATCATTGGTTTCGTCTCTTTCTTCAAAAGAACTGCTGAAACTGACGCTCCCCGTGATGTCAGTGATGGTGAGAGCATCTTTCTTCTTCATGGCTTCTCTTACGGTGGTGAGAGAGGGGTTTGGAGGGGGAACAGACGACCCAGTAATTGCACCTCCAGACACACCATGGGCACGCTTATTGGGTTGCATGCCCCTGACCCTAACGCCATGCATGTTGCTCTCGAGTTTAGCCCATTTTCTTCCGACATTTTTCGCCTTCATCTTTGATTTTTCTTTCTTTTCTGACCCTGTAGTGCTAATATCGCTTCTTGTACCCACCATTGTGATGAAAAATCCAAGATAACTACCACACAAATAACTGTTAAGAGGGGTGGTCACACAATTCAAAGAAGTTTTGTGAGTAGAGGGCGAGAAATCAAGAAATATGGCTTTAGAGAAATTTGAAAAAGAGGTAACTTCCCAGGCTTCCTCGAAAAATAAACTGTCAGTTAAATGGGCATTGGTCCAGCTCCAGCCCAAACTTGAGTTAGATGGCATTTTAGCCCGGCCAATAAGCCGAATGGGCCAACCATGACAAATGGGCACATGAAAACACACTTATGTAGAACAAAGCAGCATAAAACAGAGACAAATTATCAAAGAGGATAGAAGAATCACAAACAACCAGCTCTCCACATCTCAGTAATTGCTATTGTTCGATCACACATAATCTTGTAGAGGATCTGAGACTTTCAAATGTCCTTGCATCCAAAGCCTTTGTAAAGATGTCTGCAAGTTGTTTCTCAGTGTGAATATATTCAAGTTTGATCTTCTTATCTTCCACTAGATCCCGAATGAAATGGTGCCTGATTTCAATGTGCTTTATCTTACTATGTTGGACCTAATTTCTTGAAATATTGATGGCACTGATATTGTCGCGAACAATGTCATGACATCTTGTCCGACACCATATTCAGCAAGCATCTGTTTCATCCAAAGTAACTGAGTGCAACTACTTCCAACAGCAATGTATTCAGACTCAGCTGTGGACAAGGAAATGCAATTTTGCTTCTTAATGAACAAGGAAATAAGGTTATTTCCCAGATAGAAACATCCACTAGATGTGCTTCTTCTATCAATAGTGCTACCTGTCCGGTCAGCATCACAATATCCCACAAGAGTAGAAGAGGTATCAAAAGTGTATAAAAGACCAAAATCAACTGTTCCTGAAATGTACGCTTGGCTTGAGACAAATGACTAGCTTTAGGGTTAGCGTGGTAGCGTGCACAAACTCCTATAGAGTAGGCAATGCCAGGACGACTGGCAGTGAGGTAGAGAAGACTACCAATGATGCCTCATGTAAAGACTTTGATCAACAGATTCACCAAGCTCATCCTTAATGAGTTTAACATAAGTAGCCATGGGGGTTCTCTTGTGAGATGACTTTTCCAAACCAAACTTCTTCACAATATTTTTAGCATATTTACTTTGAGAGATAGAAATATCGTCATCCATCTGTTTAATCTGAAAACCCAAGAAAAAGTTTAGCTCACCAACCATGCTCATTTTGAATTCAGATAGCATTTGTCGCACAAAAAGATCCACCATCTTGTTCAGCATTCCTCCAAAAAAATGGTGTCAACATAGATTTGAGCGATCATGAGGTTGCCATCTTCCTTCTTTATAAACAGGGTTTTATCGACTCCCCCTCTAATATATCCATTCTACACAAGAAACTGAGTTAGTCTTTCATACCATGCCCGAGGTGCTTGTTTGATGCCATAGAGAGCCTTTCTAAGCTCGTAGACATGTTGGGGCGAGCTAGGATCTACAAAATCATTAGGCTGAGCAACATAGACTTCCTCATTCAAGTACCCATTGAGAAAAGCACTTTTAACATCCATCTGAAAGAGTTTGAAGTGAAGATGATACGAGATGCTAAGCACGAGTCTAATGGCTTCAAACCTAGCAACAAGGGCAAAGGTTTCATCGAATTCCACACCTTCAACCTGTGTATAACCCTGTGCAACAAGTCTAGCTTTGTTTCGAGTTATATTGCCAAGCTCATCAGATTTATTTTAAAAAATCCACTTAGTTCCAATAACATTAACATTATTTGGTTTAGGAACTAACTC
The DNA here is from genome assembly GCF_054948205.1 of Urtica dioica subsp. dioica. Taxonomy (NCBI): domain Eukaryota; kingdom Viridiplantae; phylum Streptophyta; class Magnoliopsida; order Rosales; family Urticaceae; genus Urtica; species Urtica dioica. The sequence goes on from NC_142756.1 coordinate 50,262,810, forward strand.
CTAGACTTCATTTCTTTCAAACTGAACAAGTTCCTCTTGCATAGCACTAATCCAGTATTCATCATCAATTGCCTCATTCACATTCTTAGGTTCAATTTTAGAGACAAAGCAGAGATTACCAATCATTTCTCGATAGTTTACAGGAGCTTTTGGGCGAGTGCGCATACCTTTACCAATATCACCAATCACCTCGTCAACAGGATGATTTTTCTGAACTCTTATGGAGGGCGCTCTTTGTTCTGGTGAAGATTCTGTTTCCTCGGGGGAAGGCTCTTTATCAGGAACAATGTCATTCACCTTGTAACCAACATCTGTCCTGACATCTGTGCTACCAGGAAAGATGTCATCCACCTTGTTACCAACATCTGTCCTGACATCTGTGTTACTAGGAAAAACTCCATCCTCATCATCAGCACTTTTGGAATCATCAAAATTATCATTGATAACCACATTTATGGATTCCATCATAGACTTTGTGTTTATTAAAGACACGATAGGCACGACTGTTTCTAGAATACCCGAGAAAGATAAATTCATCGCTTTTGGGATCAAACTTCCGACAGGGGTCCCGATCAGCAAGGATGTAATACACCGAGCCAAAGACATGAAAGTACTTAACATTTGGATTTCTTCCCCTCCATATTTCATAATGAGTGACAGTAGTACCTGGACGAATAGTAACTCTGTTATGAATATGACAAGCTCTGTTGAGAGCTTCAGCCCAGAAGTGAATAGGAATGTCTTTGGCCAGCATCATCACTCTAGCCATTTCCTAAAGAGTTCGATTTTTCCTCTCAACAAACCCATTTTGGGGCAGAGAATTCATGAGATATTCCTTCTGCAGTACAAAATTTAGTAAAACTTATGTTCTCAAATTCCCTCCCATGGTCACTCCGGATTCCGACCACTTTGCCAATGCTTTCTCATTTTTCTCTTTGTACTTGCTTGCATAAAGCTTCAAAAACAGCAAAAGTGTCAAATTTCTCATGAATAAAATCAACCCAAGTATACCTAGAGAAGTCATCGACACACCAAATGCTGTCAATGGTGCCCACAAGAAGAGTAGTAGTGTCTTTATTTTGTACATTTGATGTAATAAAGTCTCATGAAGACTCTTGCTTGTAATTGCCTATTCATTTAATAATAAAGTTGAAACGTTCATTCATTCTTTCTTTGTTTGAAGCTTTATGATAAAACCTTAGTCTTTTAGTCCATAAACAAACTTAACAACTTACGAAGAGACAAATGTAGATTTGCATGAACAAACTCTTCGTAGTTTGCTTAAAACGATATATTCGCGATCTTAGGGTCAAAGGACTATTGACCTCAGTATGATTGTTAGAAGAATCTATGATGTCTGGTTATGAGGCATTGCGAGTTGGAGACTCTATAGTTCTTTTAGGTATCTTCCGAAGGTACTGAATTGACCAGTGCACTTCTAGAGACAAGATAAGAACAAACCATTTAACCTCTTATGTCTCGAAGTCACTATGTATGAATTGCATCATGCTTACCTTAATCCTGAAATGAGACATGCCATTTCACAACTTAGTATTCTAATTTGAGAAAGTCAGAGTTCGGACTCACTATGTGATTCCGAACAGGGCCTATTGGTGAAGTACTAAGTTGTGAGAATGTCATGAGTAACTTTGTGAAGTTCTCATAGATATGGAATTCATGTACAAGATTGCTGAAATGCAATGTATGTCACCTCATGCTTTGTTCCTTGGAGTGTGAATAAATGAACTGGCCAGTGTCCAAATTGAGTCCTGACTCTTTTGGATGAAACAATGTGACTTGTTAGCTCCTCGTCAATACATTGTTTCTAACTTATTCACAAGCGACAAAGGAGTTGAGGAAATAACAGCTAGAAGGGTAAAATGGTAATTTAGTAAATCCCGACTAGCTGATGACATTCATGAAGGGTAAACATAGATAATATTCAGTGGATCCGCTCATCATAATTAGGTCGAATTCTTGAGTAGAAAATAAATTCATTTGAACCGAGAGATTTTCAGTGTCAGCTCTTTAGAGGAGTCAGTTGGCATTAAGCTAAACTTGGAAAAGGTTTGTGAACTTTTGAGTCCAAGTGTTTAGCTCAAGCTTTGTTCATTTGGGTCCATGAGGTCACTGTCACGAATCACATCGAGTATGAATAGTTAAACTGGAAGCTAAGTCAAAACAAGAACGAAAATTGTCAAAAAGGTATTTTTGTCTTTTGAGACATATGATGAAATGAATGTCAATAAATTTTTTGACAAGTTCATTTGATGACTTAATGTCGCTCGGCCATAATAAGATTAATTGGGCCTTGTGGATTAATTTCATTTCATAAGAATTTTATTGAAAATTCTTAATGGGCCTTTTTCATGTTGTCATGAACAAGTGGAAAAGCTTCTAGAAGGCCTTTCTAGTATTAGAATAGGCGCCCACCACCCAAGAGGAAAGAGAGAATATTTTGTGCATAAATGTATCAAGATACTTGCCAAAAGAAAAAGAGGAAACAAATTTGCATGTGTATGCATTAGGGTAATCGGCCAAGTGAGAAAAAGGCAAGCCAAGGAACAAAAAAAAGGAAACAAATCCAAGCCTCTAGGAGGCTGCCTTGGGCGCCCAAAATGGAATGGGAAATAATGGATTTTTGCTCATGAATATGTGATATTCTATAGAAGAGGAAACTACCTTATTGAAGGTAAAACCTCTCCTATAAATAGGAGCCCCATTCCTCACTTTTCATTCATCCAAAGTTTTAGAGATTGAGAGCTTCTCTCTCTAGACTTGGCCGCCCCTTCCTCTCTCTCTCTCTAGTTTATTTTTTATTTTTTGTTTTGGCACCTAGGTCCTCATTTGACCTAGTGTTTAGCTCTGCGACTTCAAGACTCGTTCTTAAGTCGTAGTGTTTAAAAGTGTCCACTCACTAATTCCTTTATTTCGAGTGATTTAGTGATAGAAACTTTCGTGGTTGCTCGAGGTGCCGAGGAAAGAAAGAGAGACGTGCTGCGAGGGGAGACGAGCGTTGCAAACTTTCCAAAAGCTTCTTCAAAGTTCAAGCTTCAAGAAAGGTTAGTAAACTTCTTAGCTCATAATAGTTTTTAATTACGTGTACTTGCTCTTTTGTCTAGGTTAGTAAAAAACCGTTTTTACTTGTAAAAGAAAATTTTTAAAATTCCGCCGCTTACCGAAGCGTTAATTATTTTCTTAAACCCTAGATCGATTCCAACACCAAACACGTATCTCTTTCCACCAAGGCTTTTGACCTGCATTGGTCCTATCAAATCCATGTGAATGAGTTCTAGAACCCGCGAGGTGGTAAGATGTTGCACCATCCTGGGTGACTTATTGACCTGTTTCCAAATCTGACAATCGCCACAGATTTTTCCTTCAACAATCTTTAGATCAGGGACACCGACAATGGCTTTCTCGAATATAATTTTGTGCATGCTTCTAAGGTTCAAATGACCAAGTTTTTAATGCCATAGCTTAGCTTCATCTACCTTGGACAAGAGGCACTTGGTGACCTGAGAGTTTTTTTTCTAGAGACCACATGTAGCAGTAGTCCTGAGACCTGGTTCATTTCATAAGCTCATCATGTTTCTCATTTATCACCACACACTTATCACGAGTAAAATTGACACGTAAGTTAAAGTCACAGAGTTTACTGATACTAATAAGATTAGCAGTGAGACCTTCAACCAATAATGCCTCTGTTAAACAAGAAAAACCAGGATAGTTGAGGTGACCTTTACCGATGATCTTGGTCTTCTCTCCATCACCAAAGGTGACATGGCAATTAGAGTAAGGTTTTATGTTGGACAAGAAGTCCTGAACACCGGTCATGTGGCGAGAACAACCACTGTCAAAGTACCAATCACTGGCAGTGGAGGCACTCAGAGAGGTGTATGCAATGTTGGTGCAATAGGATGCATTTTTCACTCTTCATTCCATGCGAGGAGTGGGTTGACGATGTGGTAGAGGCTGCCTGTGCGAAGATTGATGTTGATGAAGGTTCCTCCCATATAGGCGATAGGAAAAAAGCCGAATGTGACCCTTTCGTCCACAATGATGGCAGACCCAATGAGGTCTGTTGACGAGAGACCGGTCTGGTCTGTGAGGATGCTACCGATGTTGATTCCGGAACTTGTTACTACCAGATGTCTAAGACATGTTGCGCGGCATCTGGTCAGCAGACTTTTGGGGGACAAAAGTAGTTTGAGACGTGGAAGCACCATGAGTATACCCAAACCCCTTCATGTTCTTCGCAGGTTTCCCAACAGTGAGAATTTTATCTAGGCTGTTAGTGCTAGAATTCAACATCCTGACAGATTTTTTCATCTGGTCTAGTTCCCCATTTAAGCGGCTGACTTCACGCTTTAGATCAATAATGGTTTCTAAGAGCCTTGTCTTTTCTTCAGTAAGAGAGAGAGAATGAAAGCATTTTGCTTGTCAAGGACCTGAGACTCTTCAACCCATTTAGTATGTAAGACATTATATGCATCATTCATAGTATCATCATAAAGATCATCATCAGAAAAGAATTTCTTTGAGGATTCAGCAGTTTCATCAATAGATTCAAGTTTATGAGTAGGAATAGAAGCTGTGAACACAATAAAATTGCTTATCTGGTCAGAGTCACTATCTTCTTCTTCCTCATCAGAAAGAGTGGTGTTGTAACCATTTTTCTGCTTTTTCAAGAAGTTAAGACACTCCTTCTGAATATGTCCATAGCCTTCACACTCGTGGCACTGTATACATTTTCCTTTTCCAGCAGTATTGTGAGAGCGTTCACCCCCTCTTCCGTTTCTGTGAAGGTTTCCATTCTTCTAGAACTTTTGCTGGAAGTTGTCTTTGACATCTTGCGAGACATTCTTCCCAGTTATCTGGTTGAATCTCTTCATAACCCTGCTATAGTTTTTGGCCAACATAGCAATAGTATCATCAATTTCATTATCTTAATTAGAGTATACCTGCTCCTTCTGATCATGGATAGAACTTTTGAGAGCCATTCCTTTGTGTTTCTTCTCGATCTTGGGAAGAGATAGCTCGAAGGTCATGAGAGATCCCATAAGTTCATCAAACTTCGGCGTTTTAAGGTCATGAACCTCCTCTATTGCAGTGATCTTCATCTCGAATCTTAGGCTTAATGTCCTCAAGGTTTTTCTGACCAAATCTTCATCCGTCATAGGTTTGCCAAGAGAGTAGGACTCATTGGCGAGATCTCGAATACGCACGTTGAAGTTGGCAACGGATTCATCTTCAAACATAGTGAGTGCTTCAAAGTTTGTAGTGAGATACTGAAGCATCTGCTCGCAAACTTTTGGTTCCCTCATAGGCGACAGCAAGGATTTCTCAAGCTTCTTTGGCACTCGTGTAGGTGTTTATAATCCTGAAAACATTGTTATCAACCCCGTTAAATATAGCATTGAGTGCACGAGAGTTATCCAATACCGCATCACCTTCAATAGGGCTCCAGTCCTTCTCTGGTTTGGGACCGATCACTGCCCCTTTGTCATCAACAAAAACAGGAGCTTCCCAGCCATGGATCACTGCCTTCCAAGTCCCGCTGTCGAGAGATTTCATAAAGGCGCTCATACGAGTTTCCAATAACCATAGTTGGTTCCATCAAGAACCGGAGGACGATTGATCGACCCTCCTTCTCTGGAACTATCCATTTCAGGTAATCAGAATAAAATACCCAGGAAACCACCCAAACATCTAGGTGCCTGCTCTGATACCAATTGAAATTCTGACTAGACACAAAGACAAGATGTCACACACAATGTATTGACAATGTGTTCGACAACTTGCTTGAACACAGATAAAGGATAAACAACAAACAGTGCAATAAAGAAAAGATACACAATATGGTTACCCAGTTCGATGGGGGCACTCTGCCAGTGGAAAGAATTCCACTATATTGTAGTCAATAATACAAGCAAAGTCTTATATGATTACAACACAAAATCAAAGCCCTAGAAACTATTACCATAATTGAATCCCTAGACCAGGGACTCCCCCTGAATTTGAGATCCGTCTCAATTCCACTCTTCGAGCACACACATATGCTCGGTCGTCTTCAGTCTTCAATCGCACGTGAGTCTTCAATCACATAAACACAGAACCCAAATCACTCAAACACTCAATCTTCTCTAATAGTATTTGATGAATAACACCATTCTTATCAATACACAAAGTCTCTCAGTCCGCTAGTCGTGCACGTCTAAGAGTCCAAAGCATTTTGATAAAGCATCAAAGGCTGCTAAGGGGGTAGCGCAAGGCTTTTATAGCAGTCATACAAACCTGGAAGTCTATCTAGGGTTTCCTTACCCAAACTCGAAAGAATATTACATAATAAAGACACCAGCAAGTCAATCTGAAAAAACTGGAAACTTGTCAGAATAATAGTCTGCGCACAAGAGGCAGGATGTCTTAACAACACAAATCTTTGTTGCATATGCGTGAACGACGACAAAAGTAGTGAAGTGGAGTTCATTATATCTTCATATAGCCTAAGTTGTTAATAGCTTCATTTCTGCTCGTAAGCACTGAAATCTGTAAATGAAAAGGGAAGAAAAAAAGTTTTTTAGATGTGTGACCGTTAGAAGTTTAGTTCTTTTGCCCATTTTCTATCAATTTTGGTATGAAATATCAATTGTACGACAAATATGCAAATATGAATTTTTTATTTTTTAATTTGTAAAAGGAAAATTAGTATGAAATGGCCAATTCAAACTAATTGTTTAGCAAAATAGCCATAGTTTCATTAGTTTGGTAAAATAGCCCCAGCTCCAACCTCGCTCAGCTCTCGGTCCTCAGCCCCGTCCCTGATCTGAGGAGCCCCAGCCTCGGCGAGATCGACAACTCCGACCTCCGCCAGCGCATTGCCGTCATCTGCCGGAGCCACCATACTAGCATCGTCAATCTCCTCGGCGCCTCCGTCTACGACTTTCTCGCCGGAGTCCGCCTCACCGATTGCCTCTGAAACCCTAGAAACCCTAACTTCACCGTCCTCGACACCTGGATCTCGCGGATCCAGATAGCCGCTGACCTCGCGCACGAGATCGGGCGGAACCGGAGCTCCGGCGGAGGAGGTCTCGCGTCAGGCGGCGATGGCGGATTTCAGAGCTAGGTTCGGGATCACAGAGGTGAAATCCGCGCTGGAGGAGTCGGACATGATCGGAGAGTTTCTCTAGCTCTGCAAGCATCGGCGCATGCTCGCTCGAACGTGTGGCCTGAGAAGACGATCGCCAGCTCCGCCATTAACGCGTCGGTGTTCATGTTGTTCACGAATTGGATTTCCAGATTGTCATTAAATTTAATTATGCCTTCACTAATTTTAATCCTACCTTCATTAATTTTAATCTTACCTTCATTAATTTTAGTCGTGTCTTCATTGGCCATTTTGCATGAACTTGGCAAACTTGGGCTATTTTGAAAATCTTTAAGTTCTATTTGGCCATTTAGCCGCTGGACCATTTGTAAAATGACGAGTTTGTACTTAAATACCAAATAAGCTTGATCATTTTATATAAAGGTCTTTTAGCTATATAGCCATTTAACTTATATAGCGTTTTGTATAATAGTCAACATTTTGTTAATTTTCTGTAAATAATCACCTCAACTTATTTACAGCACTCAAAAAGATTTTAAAAAAATCCAAAATAGGCGGGAATTTTTTTTGTATTTTTTGTTTTTTTTAGTGTCGTAAATAAGTTTAAGTGACTATTTACAAAAAAATTACAAAAGGTCGGTTATCTAGCAATTTTTAGAATTTTGATGGCTTATTTGGCTAATTTTTTGTTTATATAAAGTATCACGGTGCCAACTTTTCGCTGTTGCTGCTAAAGAAAAATTAAAAAAAAAAAAATCAACCTACCAAGTTTAGAGAGAACGTATGAAAAAAACATTATATATATATCATGTGTGGTCTAAGCGCTACTTGAGGATGTTCAGTTTAATTGTACATCGACGTTATCATGACCTCATCATCTATGATTGTAGATTCCTAGTGCTAGAAAATATAGAAATTTCTTAAGCTCAGAAGAAAAACCCTACTGACAAACAATGAGGACATGAAACCATTGAAAAAGTACGTGGGCACGAAATGCAAGGCAATTAATAAAGGGATAGTTTTATGATGATATTAGAATGATAAAATAATAATGAAAATTGACGAAGTGGGGTAGCTAGGTTCATTCACTTCATTTTGTTTAGTTTGAGACATTGAGTTCGAGTCTCTGGGGAGAAAGTAAGAAAAGCAAAAGAAAAAAAAATGAGGATGAGAGTTTTATTATATGTTATCTTCCAACTTCTAAAGTGACAGTCAATTCGTTGTGGGAGAATGTTTCGGGTTTGGTGGAAGAAGAAGCTTCAGTGGAAGGAGTACATCGGCGAAGGATGAAGGCCGGTTGTTTGGGAGTTGGGAGCGTAGCAGCTTCACTTCCGAGCATGAAAACCACTTTAGACATCGTTGGACGGTCGATCGGATCTTCTTGGACGCACAAAAGTCCGATGTTCATACACTTTATAAACTCCTCTTTCTTGTAGCTTTCACGGATTGTCTCTTCCACCAATTCCTCTGTCTTCTCTTTTCTCCACATATGCCACGCCTAGACATAAATTAATTGTTCGAATGATCATGAGACAAAGGGAGATATAAAGATGAAATATATAATTAAACAATAATACTTTGAAATAACTTTTTCATTAAAATATATCACTTTCTTATGGGAAATTTCAATATTTAGCTTAGGTTTTAGATGTGTTTTGATATGTTAAAAAGTATGAAAAATAAACTCAAGAGATACATTTGAATTAGTTTGATAACCTTAATTTTTTTTTTATATATATAAAAATAACTGCTAAAAAGATAGTTGAATTATTTTAGTTAACCCTAAAAAAAGTTTGTTGCTTTGTCAGAATAATGTATACATACATAGCCTAGGAGGCTCAGGCCTTGTTCCGGCTCATAAAAGCCGGTGTTCCTCTTCCCGCTGATGATCTCAATTACAACAACTCCGAAGCTGAATGCATCAGATTTTACCGAAAATAGTCCGTCCAATGCATATTCTGGAGACATGTAGCCACTGAATAGAACGAAGTATATAGTAAGAATTTAATCGAGCTCGTAATGACACAGCATTAACTTATTTTTTACGAGAAAAACTTACTATGTTCCCACCACTCTTCTGGTGTTTGCGGCGGTTTCGTTGGCGCTAAAAATCCTGGCCAATCCGAAATCGGAGATTTTAGGGTTCATCTCTTGGTCCAGCAAAATGTTGCTAGCTTTCAAGTCTCTATGGATAATCCTCAACCTCGAATCTTCATGGAGATAGAGAAGCCCTCGGGCGATCCCCAAAATGATGTTGAAGCGCGTACCCCAATCCAGTGACACGCCTAATTTTCGATCTTTTTATTTATTTATTTGGCATGCATGGTCAGATTGTTAATTCATAAGCATATACATAGTGAGAATTGTTGTTTGTAAAAGGACACAGACACTAACCAAATAGGAAGGAGTCTAAGCTTTTGTTGGGCATGTATTCGTATATCAACATCCTCTCTTCTGCTTCGATGCAATAACCCAACAGCCTGACAAGATTCCGGTGTTGAAGCTTGGCAATCAACAAAACCTCATTCTTGAATTCCTCGTGGCCTTGTCCCGACCCGCTCGAAAGCCTCTTCACAGCGACCTCTTGTCCTTCCGTGAGCTTTCCCTGAACGAAATCCCAGGAAGAAAATGAAATCAAGTTTATGAGTGAGTCCTCGGAAACGGATCAGTCATTTGCTAACCTTGTACACAGGCCCAAACCCTCCTTGCCCTAGCTTGTTGGCATTCGAAAAGCAATCCGTGGCATTTAGGACAGCTTCCAGATCGAAGAAAGGGACTTCTATGCCTTTTCCTTCGTCCTCTTTGAACTGCCCCGATCCAATCAGGCTTTTGGCTCGTCTCTCGCTGCTATACCTTTGAAGCACGCTATTCCTTTCGAAACTTCTCCGGCTATCCAAGCGTCCTGAATCAAAACGCACTGGTTTTGGATCAATGACAATAAAACAGTAACTTGTGAAGGGAAAAAAACCGGGATAGAAGGAAGTTACTATGTCGAAAAATATGTTTCAATTGGAGAGCTTTCGGAAAATTAGAAAAGTAAAAAAGATAGAGTAACCATAGGCGTAAACTCGAAAAGTATAGAGTTTACTATCCAATCCCTCAATCTGCAATTGTGTTGGACGAATATTAGATTTTTTCGCTCAACTGGACTTCCGGGCTTGACTAAGCCCTTTCGGATCACCAAAACTTTCAGGGTGCCTTTGATTTTTTACGAGTAGTAATGTTTTTACAGCTAAAGACAAACTGTGTAAAATTTTCAAATAGACATTTTAGCAGTCTTTTTTTTTCGGTATCTAACTCGATAAAAACTGCATTGTTTCCTACTATTTTCTTACCTTGTTGTCTATTGACCACCCTTCTTCTGACGCAAAAAAAGCAGCCGACCGAAAATGTGCATATCAGGAATGCTAGCATGATCAGAGCCAATGACTTATCCCGCCCTGTTAATCTGTGACCACCTTTTTCTCCATCAACTAAAACGGAAGACAAGAAGAATTGTTTTTTTTTTTACTAAATATCTCATGTAAATTACAGAAACAAATCTTGAGACTTGTCATTTTACCTCTAGAACATTTCAAGCCCAGGCTATCCCATCGGAATTTTTTATCGCAGAGGCATCTTTTCGTGCCATCCCGAGTGGCATTGCAGCTTGAATTCGGCCAATCCTTGCAGTCTGAAAGTAACGAGCAATTGGGCTCTCGTGGGGGATCCCAAGAAACTTCTAATTCGACGCCGTTTTTAGAAACCAACTCGGCTCTGAAACTCGCAACGTTGGAGTTGCATCCGCTCATCACGTGGAATGGCGAGGACTTGTTGAGCTGCAAGTAGTTTCCGGCTGAGATATTCTCGCATCTGTTGACGCCTGTGAGTCGGACGAAGAATGTGCGTTTGTGCGTATCCATGCTCGTGACTTCGTAGCTTCCGCTGAGAGTCGTGAAGCTGAGCTGGCCATCGGAGGCATTGCAGCTGAGGCTTTCGTACGATGGGTCTCCGCATTTCGGCCCTGTGCTCAGAGGATAAGGCACTAGGTTTGTTCCACAAGGCTCACAACTCCTGTCAGTCGCCTCTGAAAAATTATTTGATGTATGCACGTATACAATCGGTTAGGTTTACCTACACTTTTGTATACTAAAATCGATGATAAAATACACAAAACTAACTTATATCAGTTAGGGCCACGCGGACATGGAGGCTCCGACCACCCTCGTACTCTTCCTGAAGGTTGTTGAGCTCCTCCGACCATATCCAACAAGCGGGAACCCCGCCGCGATCCATCGCCACGTCAGCATCATCGTACAAGTAGGCCTGGCAGTGGCAGTTATTTAGACACTCGACCCGGCACTCGGTCTCGCTCCCGGCTTTGAACTCCGAGTCCGGATTCCCGACTTTCATCATCCTCAGGTCCAAGAATTCCTCGGTCCTGTGGCATTCATTGTTCGTCTTTCTGACACACCCAACGGAGTAATCCCCGGCGCGCCAGCTGTCCGGCGAGGCCGGCCCAAAACCCGGGAGGCATTTGCAGGGCAAGTTGTTTGTGCTGTGGCAGGCCCCGAAAGCCCCGCACGGGTCATAGACGCTGCACCGGTCCCTGGGCTCGGCCCAGATCGCCGACGACGACCCCGTCTCGGGGCTATACAATAAGTGCTCAATCTGGCCCCACTCGCTCATCACTAGCCTCGTGTTCCTGAACAATAACATACTCACTTTTAACCACTTAAAATAAAAATTTCTTTAAGAGTATGTTTGGAACCGAAAATCTGAGTAGGAAAAAAAAAATACGAGAATCCATTGTATTTTCTTACGTCGCTTGGAATGAGGAAAATAAAAGGAAAGAAGATTTGAGGAAAAATGTAACTATGGATAAAAATTCTAGTAGAAGAAAATCAAAATCAAAATCAATCTGCATATGTTGAGGGGAAATACGTATGTCTCAATCTCACTCTCTCCACATTGTTTCCTCAAAGTAGACTCCATTTAAAATACAATTAGATAATCTTGAAATCCATCGCAATTTCCATCAAGTTTCTATTTTTATTTCAAAATCCGAGCTCCAAACGAATCTTGCTAAACGGGTTTTGGTAGTAAGAAGTCTCACATCGACTGGAGATATATACTTTGTGCTCTTTAAAAAGGGTCAGATCATGGGTTACTCCTCTAATTGTTGATGAAAAAGAGCGTATGTTAAAAAGAAGACTTAATTTGAATAGAAAAATATGGGAAATACCTGTAGAGAGAGGGGGTGAGGTGGGGGACGGAGTCGTTGTTGACGTATTTAGAGCTGAAGTTGTTGAGAAGGAAGAGGATGGCGGGAGGCAGTTCGTCTATGCTCATGAAGCGGCCCGAGACCCCACTGTTCCAGTACTTGGCCGACCTCCGAAGAATGATCACCTCGTTTCTCTTCTCTTGGTCTTGCTGGAACGTGAAGTTCCCGGGCCCCGGATCGTCCCGCCTCCTCCACGATATCAGCGACAGGTTCTCGTCCAGCCTCATTCCCGGCAGAAATGTATCCGCCGGGTTCTCGAAGCTCTGCCACACAATCACTCCCGAGCTGCTTCTCAGAACTAAATTCCCTGAATCTGCAAGCTCAGCGGCCTCGGTACCAGAAGACCCGTCCACGTTTGTGTTCGTGTTCGTGTTCGTGGACCAGTGAATCTTTCCGGATTTGTCCGAGACTCGGAGATTTCCGTCTTTCGATATCGAAAGAACCCCTCCTGAGCCTGAAACCGGGCTGTCTCTGTTGGCAACCCAAACGACTGTCTCTGGCTTTGATCTGTAGTACCATATTCCAACGTACCTTCTGTTATCACTGCTTCCATTGGGACTGAAAAACCCGAGCTCGAAGACTTTTCCTTTCGAGACCACAGAATCCTTTGTCTCGTCGTCGCTGAGTGAGCTCTCAAATGTGATGGTGTCTTTGGCTATGCAGAACACGAGACATCGGCTTAGCAAGAATGGGAGCAAAATCAAGGGAAATAATCTCTGATTTGATGAAAGATTAATAATCATGACTAAATAATCTTTCTTAGGCTTGATTCCTCGTTTGCTCAACATATAGAGCAAAGATAATAATAAGTGATTAAAAAGTATTAATTTCTACTGAAGTGCTCTCTTGCTGTTTTACATATTAAATTTTACAAACACTTTAAAATAATTGGCGGGGAGATTATAGGTTGATGAATTTTTTTAATACACATATTTCCCTATTTCCTTCTGTCAAATAGTATATCTGAGTTGAAAATTACACTACTTGTGGGTCTGTAAAAGGCAAAAAGAAGATTGAAAATATAAAAAAATCAAAAAAGTAAAAAAACTAAGTCAAGAAGAGACCCGAAATAGATAATACGTCCAAGTCTAGCACACTTAGCCATACACGTTTAACTTTGTACAGTCTCCATTATTATTATAATATATATTAAAAAAAAACATGAAAGAGCTTTCATGATTAACGTATATGTAAAGTGTAGATATCTACGTATGCTTTAAGCTGGAAAATCATATGACTAAATCTGTCTAAACAAGTAGATATTATCTTTATTAAATATTAGTACCAACAAATCAATATTCATGTAATAAGATTCCAGCTAGCTAGGCCACGGTAAATTGATATGACATTAACAATTTCAACTTAGATATTGTTGGTCAACTAAACTAACTTTTATGCGGACTAAGACTACCTATTAAACTCATAACATTGTGTCATCCCCTAGTATTAACTCTACCACCTTGAAAAAACGTGGTAGATAAACAAAAGGTATATAATTAGATATATTTGTGCCCTTAAAAAAAGGATTAATGACATTTTTGGTCCATCGTCTTTGACCACTTTAACATGTTGAACCTTCGTTAAAAAAAACTACAATTTTGATCCTTTATGATAATCAAATTTTCAATTATAATCTTTCTGTTACTTTTAGTGTCAAAATAGACAGAAAATGCTTACGTGTCGAATAAAAAGAGTAAAGTTATTAAAATGTCATTCTCATACGCAGAGTTATTATAATCCTTCTATTTTTTTTTTTTTTAAATAGAGAATTTCCATTTGCTAATCAAGAGCAAGTCAAGAGACGAGCGAGCGAGAGAGTTCTCATTCTCAAACCGAGCGATCTGTTTGGCTGCCCAGAATCTCCGATCGATCGATATCGGAGAAGATGGCGATTCTGTACAGGCTGGTGGCGAGTGGCTTCATGGCGATATCGGAGAACGAGAAGACCGATCGACCGATATCGGAGAAGATGGTGATATCGGAGAAATTCTCTATTTGGTCACGCAATCTCTCTTCTCCTCCACAATCTTCATCGGCTTCGAATGACGGCCATCCATAGACGACTTGCTCGGATCCAACGGCTGAGAATGCATCGAGTGAGGGACGTGTCTTTGCTCGAACCCCCAAGAGTGGACTGTGCACGAAGAAGAAGAAGAAGAAGAAATTGAAGAGTTCACACCAGCGAAACCCATTAAAGCCTCGTTGTTTGACCTGAGCTTGGACAAGTCAACCGGGTACCAGAACAGAGGGTTGACCGGCTTTGACCCACTGGATTGACTCAGCCTGACTTCTAACCTCTTCGAGCTCGCTTCGTAGTCGATCCAAGCGAAGGTCTTGTTGTTCCCTCTTCTCAAGGTCAAATCCACGGTCGAAGCGTTTCTAGCTTTGTTTGACTTTGACTCCAAACCAACGGCTTCGATCCCAACGTGGATTCTCATTAACCCATCGTCATCAGAACCGTGTAAAGTCCCGAACTTTACTGTCAAAATCTTATCTTTCCCATGGCTGCGAAACTCGGTGAGATTGAAATCGCTTGGAAGCAAAAGAAAGGCCAAACCTTGCGAAACTCGGTGATGATTATCGCTACTGGTTGAGAGCGAAGAAAGGCCAAAAGAAATCACAATTGATGGTCAAGGTTGAGAGCGAAGCCCTAGAAATCCCCAAAAGCTGGTCCTTCTTCTTCTTCTCACTGGTGGCGTAGAGCTCTACGACCAGCTCGGCGATGGTGAAAGAGTTGAGAGTGTGCTCGTCGACGATGAACACGAACTTGTCGTTCCACTTCGGGTTGGTGGATTTGGAGTGCACAAGACCTGAACTTCTGGTTAGTGTTTATCGAAACGACGGAGTAGATGTTGACATCCCCGGCGGCGATTCCCTTTGGCGGGTTGAGATCGAAGGCCGAGATCAGGTCGATCTCGAGGCGAGGGAGGTCTGTGTCGAGGCATGGGTCCGAAGCCGGCGGCGAGAACTGCTCTGATCGGAAGGCAGTGCTCTGTTTTCCAATTCACGATTGTGTACATTCTCTATTTGCAGAAGCTGAGAAAAGCAGTATAGATGGAGTACTCGACAGGAAGAGATTTTCTGTTCTGTAATTTGTGTGTCCCTTGATGCTCTCTCTCTTTCCCGGTGTCTTTTTCTCGGCGGTGGTCCTTGGTGGCTCGCGGCGGCCGTTTTCCCTCAGCCATGGCGCGCGCTCGAGATGGGTTTCGGGTCTCGGTGACGCGCGTTCTGATACCGAAGACGCTGAGGATCGACGACCCGACCGAGCCGGCGAAGAGCTCGATTTGGGCCACGCTCGGGATCAGGAACGCAAATCCCGCGGCCATGTCGACGGAGAAGCAACGCGAGAGAGAGAAGAAGAAAGAAGAAGATATTTTTCTTTTTCTTAACTATTATTTTGTATTTATTTTTTTTAATTGTAATATGATTTGTTTTTTTAGTTTGTTTTTTTTTAATTTATTATTAAATTACGATTTTGTCCTCATTTAAAAAGCACATGATAACCCACGGCAGCAAATTTCGTCAAAATAGACGATTAATTAGACAGAAAGACCAACGTGATTTTCTCACATTCATCATGTATCGTTTCTACAGCTTTTTTCGCCGAATGACCAACTTGTTACACACGACATAGCTCAGGGACTAAAAATGTCATTAATTCTAAAAAAAATGAGGCCGAAGCAGTAGAGTATGCAATGACAAATATGCCCTTGGAGATTGCTGCATTAGATGTATCTCTACATAACCATGAAAAAGCTTAGCCTAGCTTGCACCGGTCAAACTTATAGGACGAAGCTTCTTAAGATTTGGCCATAAGTAACTTTTTAATAATAATTTTATAATCTTCTGTATGGAAAGACTTGCTCGAATCAAAATTTTCAAATCTACAAGGAAAATTAACTCCATAAACTAAACATCAAATAATATGTCTAACACTATGAAGCATGTACATGTAAGCATGACCCATTGCTTACCTGGGAGGGAATATTTAATAACATATTTTTATTGGAATAGTATATTATTTTAACTTAATAGCTGAATCATTGGAATTAGAAAATCTTAGGTACATCCATCAACCGGCCAGCAAGGTCAAAGCTGATTGAAAAATAATTCAACACTCATAAATTACCTTTTAATCTGTGGGTCCTTATTTTATTACATTTGATATGTCTTCCCCTGTTTTCGCGTGAAATGATTTCAGACGCGTTTGGGCATTAAACTCAACTCTCATGTCTCATACCACATTCGGCTACATTTTTGTTTTTATTTTTACTTTTTTCCCTGTTATTTAATAACTTTAAAATAATGACCTGGGTCTATGAAGATATTTTATTTCGTCAAATGTGAATAAAATACAGAGTATGTCTTTGGTGGCTCCATGTCGCTTTTCATATTATTTCCCTCTCTCTGTTTTTTTTTTTACGATAATGAGGTCGTTGGAAGCAGAGTCAAGAGAGCTTAGTTTTATATAAGAGATGCTCATATATATAAAAGGAAAAATGGTATGAACTAGCCAATCTCAAACTATTACTTTTGCAAAATAGTTATAGTTTCATTTGTTTGGTAAAATAGTCATCTCTAAAAAATTTAATCAGATCGTTTCAAAAAAAAAAAAACTTTAATCAGATTGAATCATCGACAATTTGTACTCCTGAGGTCCCTCGGCGCTCACGAGTTTCGCTCCGTAGTCGACGATCAGGTCGTCCGGCGCCGAGAAAACCTCGACGGCGTTCACGTACGCGAAGCCTGAATCGCCGATCGGCCTGAAGGTTATCTCGATCGAGTCCTTCTCGAGCTTCAAGATGAACTCTTTCACCTCCGTAGTCGCACTCTTCGTCGAGATTAGGGTTTCGTCTACAGAGACGGTGAACTCGGTGGAGCTGAGATCGTAGCTCGGGGAAGCGAAAGGGGAGAAGTGGAGACGTACTATGTGAGTCCCGTTTCGTTTGATTCGAAACGCGTAGCTCGAAATGGCGGTGAAGACCCTGGCGGTGCCGTAGAGAGCGTTGGATCTGATGAATTTCCAGATTGTCATTAAATTTAATCCTGCCTTCATTAATTTTAATCTTGTCTTCATTAGATATAGCGATATAGCCAATTGAGAGTATTACGATTTTTAATCCTGCCTCGATTAATTTTAATCCAGCCGTCATAAACCTTACATTCTGTATTTATAGTTCGTTAGGATTAAATTTAATTCAACCTAGATTAATTTGACTAGTTTGTTTATAGTTGACATACTATGGCTATTTTGCAAAAGCTTAAGTTTTATTTGGCTATATAGCCGCTTGACCCTATATAAAAATGAAAAGAGTAACTGTATGTCCTCGTCAGCGTCTCGAGCTAAGCAAGAAATTGTTAAAGAGCATCACTTATTTTTATTATTTTTCGATTAATGAAATACAAAGGAAACGAGAGCTGCTCTTTCCAAAAAGGGAATTCCTTCGTCTACCAATCTTTCTTTTAAAGATTACCGTAATACCTGAATAATCGCATTCCTTATAATATTTTTAGCATTACTACGGCCCTAATAACATAACCAATATAATTCGCGGAAATCTGATTAAGATCCATGCATGCCAAACAAATTAACAGAGTACACATAGGGGATAAAATTTAAAATAAAATAAAAATTAATCATCACTATAAAACTGCACACAAGCAATATTGATACAGATTTTTGTGAGACATATATGGTATATGCAAGTGCAAGGGAATGGTGACCGTGAACCCATAAACAACAAAGACACTAAACTATCGGCCAACCGTTAGAGTATTCGTTAGAGAGTTAGTTGATGATTGTCCAGCTCTGCTTGATTGACACGTTCTCGCGACAAAGGCAGGTTGGTTTGGGCTCGCAAGGCTGCCGTTTTCACTCAAGAGCATCGACACCACATTTGACATGTCGGGTCGGTCGTTTGGGTCCTCTTGTACACACAACAGCCCTACGCCGATACACCTCATCGCCTCATTTGTGTCGCATCTCTCGCCTAGTCTCTCGTCCACGGCATCTAATGCTCTGTTCTCTATCCATAAGTTCCATGCCTGAAAACAAAAACCAGTTTTTTTTCCATTATTTATGATGTTTCACTATTTGGTTAGTATCTGTAATTACCACTCTCTGTTCATCAATACTATTAGAACCAAAGTATCCATGTAGTAGTAACTCTCACATATCCTAAAAGGCTTAGATCTTCGTCTTCGAGGTAAAATCCTGTGTTCTTCTTCCCACTGATGATCTCGAGAACGACGACCCCGAAACCGAAAACATCAGATTTGATCGAGAATAGACCTTTCAAAGCATACTCTGGAGACATGTATCCACTGCATAGTCAGCAATTTTTCGGCCTGGTTATTGACGAAAGAATTTGAAGTTTTATATTGAGAGAGAGAGAGAGAGAGAGAGAGCTTACTACGTGCCAACAACTCTTTTAGTTTTGGCCTCAAATTGTTTGCCTCCGATATTCCTCGCCAAGCCAAAGTCTGCAATTTTAGGGGTCATCTCGTCGTCTAATAGAACATTGCTTGATTTTAGATCTCTGTGAATAATTCTCAGCCTTGAGTCATGGTGAAGATAAAGAAGCCCTCTGGCAATCCCCACGATGATGTTATAGCGCGTATCCCAGTCAAGAAACTTCTGACCTGCTTATAATATTTCGTTGTGAATATAAAATCATAATTCTCATTGGGACTGAAAAATCTCTTCAATACAGAAACTCACCGAACAAGAACGTGTCTAAGCTTGTGTTTGGCATGTACTCATAGAGCAAAAGCTTCTCCTCTCCTTCGACACAATATCCGGCGAGTCTAACAAGATTGCGATGCTGAAGTTTCGCGATCAGAAAAACCTCATTTCGAAACTCCTCCGATCCCTGCCCCGACTCACTCGACAGTCTTTTTATCGCCAATTCTTGTCCTCCTACGAAATTCCCCTGAAACACGTTTCACAGAAAAGTTGTAAGTATCATATGAAGTTTCATCTCAAAGCCAATTAACTATAAGAATAGTAACTTGTATCTTATACAGCTTGCAATGTCTTATTATTTTGACGATGTAGGCTCAAGATGCTGGTTCTTCAAGCTCACTCATCTTAGACCAGAACTCTAAATCTTTCAGACCGGTGTTCATTTCACCGTTATAGACTCTAATAGCATGTCAAGTATCATCGGGTATAACTTCAAATGAGAAAGTAACACATGGCCTTGTAAAATACTAGCAAGAAAAGACAATCTCTGAAGTTGACAAGAACTACCTTATAAACAGGTCCAAAACCACCTTCTCCAAGTTTGTTCGCTTCTGAGAAGTTATCCGTAGCAGCCATTATAGTTTTCAGGGAAACGAATGGTATACTCACATCTTGACACTCCTCTTCTCTGAAACAAATGGAATTCTCTTCTCGCCCACTATCTCTTCTCCTTCTCCTCCTTGGATAATAAACGAGAAAAGCAGCAAAAGACACGAACCCAAAAGTCGAAACAAGCCCAATCAACCCAACATAGACCTTCCTTATCCCCAAAGAAACTCTCAGCCTCTGATATTCGAAATCCGATACTCGAAGATTGAGCGTCATCAGTCCCCTATCACCGGCTCCGAGCCGCTTCAGATTTAATAGCTCTCCGTTCCAAATCGAGCACCCGATATCGTCATAAACGTAGGCAACGCAAGAACAATCTCTCATGCACTTTGACTCGCAATCTCTCAAACCCGACGCCTCAACGGGACGTTTATTCTCCGGCAACGACATGTTAGGAATCTCGAGAAACCTGTCTGTCTCGCAGCCCAACCCGCTCCGTCTCACACACCCGCCAGAAAAGCCCATCGATGCCCAATCGCTCTGCGACTTGGGCTCAAAGCCCGGGAGACAGAGACAGACCGCCGCCGAGGAAGCCTCAACACAGCTTCCGTAGGGTCCGCAAAGAGCATATACCTCACATTGTTTCTGAGGCAAAGGGCAGAAATCCCATTTCCCAGTACTGTTCAACAAACTGACTTGCTCGATCTGCCCGGTGACGCTCATCTCGAAATGACATGTGGCGATCGGAGAAGCGTTATCTGAAACGGAGAATGTGAAATAAATCTCTTCCTCGTTCGATTCGAGACGGAGGAAAACGACAAAGTCGTGCCTCATCTCCGGGATCAAAGGGAAACCAAGTCCATTCCAAGGCCCGGTGGACCAGAATCGCTTCGAATTGTTCCACAACGAGTCCGTCGAATTGTTCTGCGGATTCATCCGGTGAGAGAAGATCCCCGGAGCAGGATCGGTGGCGCTGTTCCATGCTCTCAGGACTTGGCTGGTTTTGGTCTTCTTGTTGAACCCTAATTTAGCTCCTGGTAGCCACGCGTGAGTCGGGTGATCGAAGCTTTCCCATAAACGATTCGGAGGATCAGAATTTTCGACGACTAAGACTAGGTTTCCGGTATCTAGAAGAACAGCTTTAACGGACCGATTGGCTGGAGTAGAGACATTGGTTGACCAGATTAGGGATTTCGACTGGTCGAGCAGAGCTAGATTTCCGTTGGAAATTCTGAGCTCCGATGAAACGGAGACCGGGTTCGCTCTGTTCGCCACCTAAACAGCCCTCCGTGAAGAGTCTCTCCGGTACCTTTCACGAGAAAAAAAAAAGTTGTTCGAATTGAAAGAATATTCGAAGTTGTGTATAAAACTGAGAATAAGAACAAATTTGGTACCATATGGCAATATAGTAGTTTGGAGAAGGACCTGGTTGAAAGAATCCCATTTCGAAGATAGAGTGAGCAGAGACGATCGTTGAATTACCGGCGAGCACATCGTCAGGGAAGATTGTATCGGCTCCGAGTGAGGCATGGATCTCGAAACACACGCACAGCAAATACAAAACACTAAACCTGAACTGCTTTGGTATTCCTTTTCTGTTCATATTGCCTGATCAGCAAATAAAAATGATACACGAAGCTGCGTGAACAAGAAGAATA
This sequence comes from Urtica dioica subsp. dioica, assembly GCF_054948205.1. Classification (NCBI taxonomy): domain Eukaryota; kingdom Viridiplantae; phylum Streptophyta; class Magnoliopsida; order Rosales; family Urticaceae; genus Urtica; species Urtica dioica. The sequence continues at coordinate 50,284,133 of NC_142756.1, forward strand.
AGAAAACAATAATGACGAATGGAAAAGAGTTCGGCCGTCAAATATCTTAATCAAATTCAAATAAGCTATAGTCTCTAGTTTTTTTTTTTTTATATATAAGAAAAAGGCAATTAGATGGTCAAGGTCAAACGTTAGAATTGCAAAATATCCAAAATTTCAAAAATTTCAAGTATTTTTGAAATATAGCCAAATGGGATGAGGTGACAACTTTTTAAATTTATTATACTTGATTTAACCTTATAATTATTACAAATATCAAATTAAAAAAGTATACATATGATTTTCGAATTTGATTGCTATTTATAATAATTAATATGTACATACGGATGAATCCAAAATATTCTTGCAAAAAGAAAATTAAGGATGATTATCTTTTATATTATAAACTGATTACAAAAATGAATGGTACATAATAATAAATGCACAACTAAAAAAGTAATTGATACGAATTCGCAATATTTAAGTATGGAACTCTCTCTCTCTCTCTCTCTCTCTCTCTCATTTGTCTTGCATACAGTGGTATATCTTGTTTTTTACTTTCTTAAGAGATATATATATATATATATATATATATATATATATATTATCGTTGTACAAATTTGGATACGCCCACTGCATCTCATAAACTTTCATTCCCTAACCCTAAACAGTATATGAGGAGGCTGTTATGGTGTCGCGGAGTCAGTGAGGATTCGTTCTCGATGCTCTTGACAAAAGCTTCCTCCGCCGGAGAACTCACTCAACAACGGAAACAAGGAGTTCGTGCTAATTTCTGCAGCCGACGGTTGGGCTTCAATAAAGACGACTTTGAAGGTCATTATTGATCAGATTTTGGCTCTCGACCCTTTTATGCAGTCCAGCTCCAAAATTGTTACTATTACCCTCAATAAAGTTTTTATGTTATTGATGTTGTGTGTTTCCGGCTCCAAGATTGAATAATGCAGGCCGATGATAGGTCGATGAGGTTCCGGATCTCATCCATCAAGGCATCAGCTTAAGCGGGCCGGTCCGCCATGGTCATCCTGGAGGTTCTTCCACAATCTGATCGGTATATATATATTTTTTTTTTTTTATAAATCATCTTTATTTGTGTTAATATCATTATATATATGTAATTTCAATTTATTTATGTTTATTTCGGTTTATTTGTATTAATTTTGGTTTATTTATGTTTATTGGTTAAATTGTGTTACTTCGTTCAGTGTTAATTCGTTTATTTGTAACATTGAAGATCGGCGGCACGTTGACTTCGACAGTGAAAATCGGTGGTGAAGATCGACGATGAAGATCTCGTAATATTTTTAGATAATTTTTTAATCTATTAGTGAAAGAGTTTATTTATTTTATTTTGGGAAAATATCAATATTATCCCTCGTGTTTAATCGAAATGCGAGATTTATCCCCTCTATTTTTAGAAATATCAGACATATCCCTTTAGTTTAATATAAATGACATATATCTCCCCTAAAAATGTTATATTACAAATATCACCCTTTTCGTTTATTTTTTACAAAAAAATAATTTGAACTCCCCAAAATACCCTTAACAGAATAAATATTTATTTACTATTTTATTAAAAAAAATCAAAATCTCTCTTTATAAAAAAAATCCTTAACTTTTTATAAAGAAATTTTTTAATTTAAACTTTTTGTACATAGAATAGAAAATAAAAAATTATTTCATTAAGGGTATTTTGGGGAGTTCAAATTATTTTTTTGTAAAAAATAAACAAAAAATGGTGATATTTGTAATATAACATTTTTTAGGGGATGTATATGTCATTTATATTAAACTGGGGGGATATGTCTGATATTTCTAGAAATAAAAGGGATAAATCTCGCATTTCGATTAAACAGGAGGGATACTGTTGATATTTTCCCTTTTATTTTTGTTAATTAATTTATATTTTGTAGCTCTTCATTTTAATGAAGAGTATTTTTATTCTATCAAATGAGTTAATGTGGTTCATTGGTTATTTCGCAAAATTAACTAAACATTGACTATTTTGAAAATTTTATGTTTTTGATTAGTTAGTCTACCGGCCCCCTTTTTATAATCATTCAATTGGACGGTAAAATGACTTGATATCCTATAGCTCACCCAACGTCCCAGACTCCCAGCCCTATATTGTGATTCGAGCAAAAAAAAAAAAAAAACCTTATTATTTTAATGATGAGTGGTGGAATACAACTTGGCCGCCAAGATAGACTAATATTTATGAGTTTATGGGGTTTTTTTTTTTATAACAGATAATAATTGCTAACATGTTTTTTGGTTTCTGTGGTGACTAGTTTTTTAGCATCGCGCTACGCGCGAATGATTTTAGCATATTATAATGATAATAACAAGTAAAATTTGTAGAGGTTAATTTGTGTTGTCAAGATTTGTAAACAATGGACACCAAAGAAACCGGCAATTAAGAAAAAATACTTAAAAATAATAAACGAATAATAAAATGCAAAAAATTTATTTTGTACATTGATTAGACTTTCATGGGTAAATAAGACTTGCGTTCGCTTTCCAATGAAATATGGAGACACATATAAGGTGAAGGAAAATAAATATCAAAGAGAAACTAATAAAGAAAATATAAAACTGTTGTCGCTGTTTTTCGGACAACGATTTAGGAGTCGCAGGCGGTTAGACCCGAGGCCGGACCAAGTGGTCTCGCCTCGACTCGAGCGTGTCAGACTCGGTGTCCCGAGTCTTCCCTTAGCTGTCAGTGGTGTTTGAGCTCGCCGGCCCACCTGGAAAAGATGAGAGAATCGTGAGCTAAGAAGGGAAAACAGAGGGGGTGCCTCTGTTTACCTCTCCGACGCTCAACATTAGTGGGATTGAGGTGGAGTATAGAGGATTTAGAGGGTGAGAGGCCAAAGATGAGTGAAACGAGAGAAGTATGAGTTCTACAGTGTTTCGGGACTAAAAAATGGGTTACCTTTTGAAGACGGTGGGCTTCTTGTATTTATAGGCGACCAAGGGGTCATTGGTGGGCCCTTTGGCCGAGGATAACATAGGCTCGGCCATTGGCCGAGGATAGCCTAGGCTCGGCCGAGGATAGCATAGGGTGGCCGAGGATAACATATGCTTGGCCGAGGATAGCATAGGATAGCCGAGGTCGAGCTCGTGAGGCCGAGGTCGAGCTCGGGAGGCCGAGGTCGAGCTCGTGAGGCTGAGGTCGAGCTCGTGAGGCCGAGGTCGAGCTCGTGAGGCCAAGGTCGAGCTAAGGCCGAGGTCGAGCTCATGAGGCCGAGGTCGAGCTGAGGCCGAGGCCGAGCTCATGAGACCGAAGTCGAGCTCATGAGGCCGAGGCCGAACTCATGAGGCCGAGGTTGAGCTCGTGAGGCCGAGGTCGAGCTAAGGTCGAGGGCGAGCTCATGAGGCCGAGGTCGAGCTGAGGCCGAGGCCGAGCTCATGAGACCGAAGTCGAGCTCATGAGGCCGAGGTCGAACTCATGAGGCCGAGATCGAGCTGAGGCCGAGGTCGAGCTCATGAAGCCGAGGTCGAGCTGAGCCGAGGTCGAGCTCGTGAGGCCGAGGTCGAGCTCGTGGGGCCGAGGTCGAGCTCGTGAGGCCGAGGTCGAGCTCGTGAGGCCGAGGTCGAGCTCATGAGGCCGAAGTCGAGCTCATGAGGCTGAGGTCGAGCTGAGGCCGAGGTCGAGCTGAGGCCGAGGCCGGGCTCATGAGGCCGAGGTCGAGCTGAGGCCGAGGCCGAGCTCATGAGGCCGAGGCCGAGCTCATGAGACCGAAGTCGAGCTCATGAGGTCGAGGCCGAACTCATGAGGCCGAGGTCGAGCTGAGGCCGAGGTCGAGCTCATGAGGCCGAGGTCGAGCTGAGGCCGAGGTCGAGCTCGTGAGGCCGAGGTCGAGCTCGTGAGGCTGAGGTCGGGCTCGTGAGGCCGAGGTCGAGCTGAGGCCGAGGTCGAGCTCATGAGGCCGAAGTCGAGCTCATGAGGCCGAGGTCGAGCTGAGGCCGAGGCCGAGCTCATGAGGCCGAGGTCGAGCTGAGGCCGAGGTCGAGCTGAGGCTGAGACCGAACTCATGAGGCCGAGGTCGAGCTGAGGCCGAGGCCGAGCTCATGAGGCCGAGGCCGAGCTCATGAGGTCGAGGTCGAGCTGAGGCCGAGGCCGAGCTCATGAGACCGAAGTCGAGCTCATGAGGCTGAGACCGAACTCATAAGGCCGAGGTCGAGCTGAGGCCGAGGTCGAGCTCATGAGGCTGAGGTCGAGCTCGTGAGGCCGAGGTCGAGCTAAGGTCGAGGGCGAGCTCATGAGGCCGAGGTCGAGCTGAGGCCGAGGCCGAGCTCATGAGACCGAAGTCGAACTCATGAGGCCGAGGCCGAACTCATGAGGCCGACGTCGAGCTGAGGCCGAGGTCGAGCTCATTAGGCCGAGGTCGAGCTGAGCCGAGGTCGAGCTCGTGAGGCCGAGGTCGAGCTCGTGAGGCCGAGGTCGAGCTGAGGCCGAGGTCGAGCTCATGAGGCCGAGGTCGAGCTCATGAGGCCGAGGCCGAGCTGAGGCCGAGGCCGAGCTCATGAGACCGGTCTTTGGCCCCTCGGCCATGAGACCCCGCGGGCGTCGTCGACTCGGAATGGACCGACAACAAAAACTAACATACACTCTAAAGAATGTATGTTATTGATATAGGCTACGTTTGTTTGGGATTAAAAAGCCTTGTTTTTTTTTTTTAGAAAAAACAAAACCGTTTATCCGGTGATTGGCAAAACTGTTTTTACAAAAAATTTCAAAAACGTTTTTAGATTTTGTACATGAGATAGAAAAGCTAGGATTCTTAACTTTTAGAAAAAGTGTTTTTAAGTTTGCTATATAAATTACTGTAATATTATCGTACAAAATATTATTTATATATATATATGTATATAAATAAGCATATCAGTAATTATTATTTAATTATTAAGAACATGTCTATTTTAGTTTTTTTACTATAATATATTTATTTTATCAAACGCTAAATCAGTTTTTGTTACCAGCAACAACTGTTTTATAAATAGTTTACCAAACACTTTGTCATTTTTTGAATTTTTATTTTTATTTTTATAAAAGCACTTTTTTTTAAAAACAAAACTATGTCAAACGGGGCCACAGTATAATATAGCATTAGTAATTATGATTATAAAATACATAAAATAAATTACACAAAATATATTGATGAGAGGGGGAGGGAAAAAAACAATATATATATATATATATATATATATATATATATTACAAAATAGATTGGAAAAAAAACAACGAACCAATGAAATATGGAGACACATATAAGGTGAAGGAAAATAAATATCAAAGAGAAACTAATAAAGAAAATATAAAACTGACATACACTCAAAATAATATATGTTATTGATATAGGCTACGTTTGGTTGAGATTAAAAAGATTTGTTTTTGTTTTTAGAAAAAACTAAACTGTTTATCCGGTGTTTGGCAAAACTGTTTTTACAAAAAATTTCAAAAATGTTTTTAGATTTTGTACATGAGAGAGAAAAGGTAGGATTCTTAGCTTTTAGAAAAAATGTTTTTAGGTTTGCTATATAAATTACTGTAATATCATCGTACAAAATATTATTTATATATATGTATATAAATAAGCATATGAATAATTATTATTTAATTATTAAGAACATGTCTATTTTAGTTTTTTTTACTATAATATATTTCTTTTACCAAACGCTAAATTAATTTTAAGTTACCAGCAACAACCGTTTTATAAACAGTTTACCAAACACTTTGTCATTTTAAAAAAAAAAAAAATCTAAAAGCACTTTTTTAAAAACAAAGTTATGTTAAACGGGGCCATAGTATAATATAGCATCAATAATTATGATTATAAAAAAATTTAAAAAAAAAACCAATGAAATATGGAGACACATATAAGGTGAAAGAAAATAAATATCAAAGAGAAAAAAAAAAGTATAATATAACATTAGTAATTATGATTATAAAATACATAAAAAAAATTATACAAAATATATTGATGAGATAGAGGGAGGAAAAAAAACATTAAAAAAGGATTTACAAAATAGATTGAAAAAAAAAAAAAACCCAACGATTGGCAAAGTAAAAAGGAAAAAAAAAAAAAAAAAACCGAAAAGGCAAAAAGGATTTACAAAATAGATTGAAAAAAAAAAAAAAAACCCAACGAAAGGCAAAGCAAAAAGGAAAAAGAAAAAGAAAAAAAAAACAAACAAACCGGAAAGGCACAGGAAAAAAAAACAAAAAAACAAAAAATTGGCCACGTAAGCCACCTAAACTATAGGAATTGTAAATTAGCCAACCTTTGGTAAATAATTTGTAAATAGCCAACTTGCATACGTGGCAGCCTATTAACTAGCTAAAATATATGTTTGATTGTGTTAAATAAGGCTTTTATTAATCTGTTAATAAGTTTACTTGGTTATTTACAAGAAATTAACCAAATGTGAGCTATATCTCAATCCACTATATCCGTGCGGCTATATAACTTAATAACAAAAAAAAAACGAAAAGGCGCAGGGCAAAAAAAAAAAAAAAAAAAAAAAGCCGCCACGTGGCGGCGTGCGGATGAAAGTTGAAAATGCTCTCCTCTTTATTATCTATGTTATAGATATAGTGAGATTTTTTTAAAAAAATTTTGTATAGAAAATAACCGGTGATAATTGTTAGTGAATTCTTTTTTTAATTGAATTGTGAAAAAAAGACTTTTACGCTTTGATTGCATGTAAAAGAGAATACCAATAAATTCTGGGGGAATTGACACAGATAATACCATATGAATGTCCCTTACCAAATATAGCCCAAAATGAAAAATTTGACAAAAGTAATACTTTTAGTAGGTGAGAGAAATTAATTTTTCCCCATCTACCCTCAACCCTACCCTCCCTCTACTTACGTTTTTTTTCTTCTGGGAACCTATTGTGGCCGATTTTTTTTTTTCTTTTCTTCTCCCTTGTTTGGGTCTGAGCTGGAGAAGTTGATGAAGCTTGCTTGACGAGACAGCCGGAATCTTGGTCGTCGAAGGTAAGTTTCCTAGAACCATTTTAAACCCATTTTGCAATAATGGTAAACCCATCTTAAACCCATTTTGCAATAATGCTAAACTCATCTTAAACCCATTTTGCAATAATGTTTGAAGAAATTTCCTGCAAATCCTAGGCTGTTCATCAAAACTTCAAGATCCAAGGTTCTTCTTCTTGCAAATCCAAGATCCAAAACTTCTACAAACATAAGTTGGTAAGTTCATCATATTTTTAACATATAAGAACATGTTTAATTGTTTTGATTCATGTTGAAATAGGTTCCATTGTGTTTGAGTGTGATTTGTTTGTCAAAATGGTGTTTTTTGTTGAAATCCCGATTTTTCCAGGGTGTCACGAAGTGAATCCTGTTCGTGACACAGTGTCACGAATTGGATCCATTTCGTGACACTTCCCGATTTTTCCAGGGTGTCACAAAGTGGATTCACTTCGTGACACTAGTGTCACGAACTGGATGCACTTCGTGACACTAGTGTCACGAACTGGATGCACTTCGTGACACTGTCTCGGCAAATATGCAGGGTATAGTGTGTTTTTAATTTTTAAATTATGTCACGAAATGACCCGAGTCCGTGACACTTGTGTCACGGGGTGACTTCAGTCCGTGACACATGTGTCACGGAGTGAATCCACTTCGTGACACAAGTGTCACGGACTCGGGTCATTTCGTGACACATGTGTCACGGACTGAGTGGTTATGTTTAAACTTTTTTTTTTTTGCTTATGTTTTAGGTCCGGCCTTCTGCAGTATACGAATTCGAGGTTTTTAGACACAGAAGGAACACCATGGACAGTGAACTTGATTGATAAGACGTGCTCGTGTCGAGAATTTCAAACTGATCTATTTGTATGTGTCCATGCCATTGCGGCTTGTCGCTTACGCAACCTACCAGTTGAGAGCTATTGTGTAGAGTACTACACGACCGAGTATTGGAAATTGGCGTATGCAGGGGTTATTCATCCTCAAGGAAGTGAATCGTCATGGACTTTTCCCGACGAAATCAAGCAGATCAAAGTAAATCCGCCTAACTTCTTAGGTCGTCCGGCGGGTAGACCTAAGAAGAGAAGGATTCCCTCTCTTGGAGAATCTGATGCCCCGCTTCGTAAATGTTCCCATTGTGGAGGTGTAGGTCACAATAGAGCTACATGTCGCAACCCAATTCCACCGGAAATGAGGGCTCCGGGGATGGGACATTGGTTTGGTTTGTAATTCGACACGTTTTATCATTGAATATCTAGAACTTCCTTGGTATTTTGCTATGTATTACATTTTTGAATGTTTTGAACTTTATTGGTATTGAGTTTATTGTTAAGAATGGTTCATAAAACAATCTTATTGTTAAGACGTGAACACAGTCCGTGACACATGTGTCACGAAGTGATCTTAGTCCGTGACACATCTGTCACGAAATGAGGTCAGTTTGTGATACATAAATTGATTTCGAAACAATACATACACTTTTAAACTAAGAAATTGATGTCAATAAAGTTCTAAGAATACATATATAAAGTTATAAACACATGCGTACAATCATAAACACATAATTTCAAGTTGTCTCAACATTGACATTTCCACGCGTGTGTAGTTTTAGCGCTCCGTGTCGGTATAATTCGGTGGTCATTTTCTGTCGATACATGATCATGTCCTCCTGTTTCAAATCAGACAATGGAAGGTCGTGCGCCAAAAACTCGGCAGTCTTGATCCTAAACATGCCACAATCATTTCTGAAGGAACAAAAAACGCATGCTTTAATTGATATGTGTCATTAAGAATGTAAAATTAAGAATTAAAATATTTACCCATTGTCTTGTTGTGGCATTTGATCGTAGTGGACGACCTTGAATATTTCTTCATTGGAGAGTAGAACGCCGGCGACATGCAGAACATATGGCAAAATGGTGGCCAAGTTTCCCGCTTCAGTGTCCACGAGCGTTTGGTGTCCACCGGTGGAACTCATGGAGTCGTACACCGTTATACACCTTGAACGCACGTTGACAACAAGAAGATACCAGTGTCCGCCATCTATTACAGGGATGAGGACATCATCGACCCCGTCCCATGGGTCCACCAGTTGCTCCGCTCCAGACTCTCCGGTAATGTGGTCGACGACACATTTTTTCAGTTTCTTCTTTAAGAATACACCTGGATCTTGACTAGCATTGAACTGAGTGTAACTATCTCGGAGATACTTAAAGAAGACCGTGGACATGATGGTGAAGGTGTGACGTAACAAACCCGCCTTTTTCTTCTTCCGGAGGTAGTACATCGCGACGTCCACATGCTGCACGACAAAAGATAAACATAAGCACTAAATAACTCAGTCCGTGACACATGTGTCACGGAGTCAATTCACTTCGTGACACATGTGTCACAAAGTCAATTCAGTCCGTGACACATGTGTCACGGACTAAGTACACTTCGTGACACATGTGTCACGGAGTGAATTGACTCTGTGACAGTGGAGGTCGAGCTCATGAGGCCGAGTGGAGGTCGAGCTCATGAGGCCGAGCGGAGGTCGAGCTCATGAGGTCGAGTGGAAGTCGAGCTCATGAGGTCGAGTGGAGGTCGAGCTCATGAGGTCGAGTGAATTGACTCCGTGACAGTGGAGGTCGAGCTCATGAGGCCGAGCGGAGGTCGAGCTCATGAGGCCGAGCGGAGGTCGAGCTCATGAGGTCAAGTGGAAGTCGAGCTCATGAGGTCGAGTGGAGGTCGAGCTCATGAGGCCGAGTGGAGGTCGAGCTCATGAGGCCGAGTGGAAGTCGAGCTCATGAGGTCGAGTGGAGGTCGAGCTCATGAGGCCGAGTGGAGGTCGAGCTCATGAGGCCGAGTGGAAGTCGAGCTCTTGAGGCCGAGTACAGGTCGGGCTCATGAGGCCGAGTGGAGGCCGAGCTCATGAGGCCGAGTGGAAGTCGAGCTCTTGAGGCCGAGTAGAGGTCGGGCTCATGAGGCCGAGTGGAGGCCGAGCTCATGAGCTCGACCTCCACTCGGCCTCATGTGTCACGAAGTGAATTGACTCCGTGACACATCTGTCACGAAGTGAATTGACTCCGTGACACATCTGCCACGAAGTGAGATGCAAAACAAGACATATTTTAAAAATTACTAACACACATTAATACCTGATCAGACAACCAACCGTCCTCGTGCCACATGTTGTAGAAGAAGGTCTTCTGGTTGATAGCCATCTGTCCAAGTTCCATAGAAGGCGCTATGGTTTCTTCCTCCGGCTTATATTTTGATTTGCCCTGAGATATGTTCTTGTGGCCCCTCTTCAAGCCGACTTGGAACCACAACTTCATGACGTCAACGTCATCCTGGTCCGGTCGTTTGGTTACCTCCGACAGCGGCAGTTCATCAGGAAGCACGTCCGGAGCATTCGTGAACCTCAGAAAAGGCAACACCTTTTTGGAAGGAGTAAACCTATCGGGGCTGCGTCGTTTCCGGGTCAAATGTTTCTTGATAGGTGAGTCTTCAATCAGGATATGGGGATTCGGTGTGTTCAAGTCATATATCTATCCAACAAGAGAAATAGAGTTCAAGTTTATTGTTGAGTTCAACCATAAAATAATATTTCATAACAATTATATGCTTATTTGAGTTCAAGTTTATTGTTGAGTTCAACCGTAAAAGATAACAATTCATATGGTTATAAAGTCATGCTTCTAAACAAGTCAAGAATTAAGTTCAACCATCAAATTAATGGAGGTACCTCTTGAACCCCATGTGTCCTAACAACTCATACTCTTCCATAGCCTCTGCATTCATTTGGGCTTCTAGACTGAGAGGCGAATCTTCATCACCCCAAGATTGTTGACCTTGTGTGTTTTCCACATCACTTTCGTCCTCCTGACCATTCAAAATCATTTAGTTCAACATGAGTGTAATCAAAATAACGAAATTCAACGACTCCGTGACACTATGTCACGGACTGAGTGGTACACTCCGTGACACATCTGTCACGGAGTGAATCCACTCATCTCCGCATTTAAGATTTTAAACAACAAAATAATATGTCTATTGCATATCTTGTACCTCTTGTTGACTGGTTTGCTTCTTTTTCCCTTTCTCGACTTCGTTTTTCTTCTTCTTTTGGTTGCCATCCTTCTTCTTCTCCTCCGGATTCTTGCTCTTCTTGGCGCCATCGTCCTTCTTCTTCTTGTCGTCTTTGTCCTGCTTATCCGTCATCGTCCTTTTTTTTTCTTGTCCTCGTTGTCTTTCTTCTTCTTCTCGTCTTCGTCATCTTTCTTCTTTTTCTCTTCTTCGTCTTTCTTCTTCTTCTCCTCGTCTTCATCTTTCTTCTTATTCTCTTCTTCTTCTCTTCTTCTTCCTGCATTTTCTTCTCTTCTTCCTGCATTTTCTTCAGCTTCTCAACATATTCTTCTTCCTCTTTTTTTTTTCTTTTCTTTTTCCGCTTTCTTCTTCGCCATCTCTTCTTCCCACTTCTTCAATTTGGCCGCTTTCTCTTCGGCATTCTCCAGGCGCTTCTTTTCTAACTGCAACGCGTTTCTCCAGTTGTAGTACTGATCTAGTTCATCAAGAGCCACTCTGTAGCTCTTCACCGCGTCCAAAATATCATTTTTGAACTTCCTGTAGTCGTCTTGCATATAGCGGAAACGCTCGTGGAGATTTCCAACAGAATTTTCGAGAGAGTCGAGCCGGGACTGTCCATGACCAGAAAAACAAAGTAAGCTGGTTGACGAATGAATCCACTCCGTGACACATCTGTCACGGAGTATGGTTATTTAAATTAAAATAGAAACCCAAAATTGTGTTACTTCAACTGTCTGCGCTTGTGAATGGGACGTTTGTTGTGGTGGTTGTGGTGGTGGTGCTTCTGGTTGTGGGGCGTCTTTTTTGGGTTTCTTCTCCGGGCGTTTGTTATCCCCCGCTAGCGTCGTAGAAGGGGTTGCAACGGTTGAAGAAGTGTCGCCGATTCCGTGAAATTCAACCTATACGTGAGACAAGTTAACAAATGAGTGTGATCAATATTAAGTATGAATTAACCTACAAATTTATTACCTCATTGAAGTTGATTCCTCTCATGGCGGCATCCTGAACAAGTCCGATAGACTTCCACCGACGCATTATTGGCCGAGCTGTGGTGGAGACTTTCTCACAAACCCCTATGTTCGTCAGGAAAGGAAGACACTCGTACCCCCAAACCTGAAGCGGCTCGACGAATCCGGGGAGATGGAGCTTCCTTTTTTTTTACCTTGCTCCATTGGCTCGCCACCCTTCTCCACAAACTTCCGGACTTCGCCGAGAAGGTAGTTCCACACCACGTTGCCCCATGGATGGCGACCGAATGTGTCCGTGTCCTCCACCGCCTTAATGAGCTCTAAGCATGGTGTCCTGTTCTTCGCATCGTCCGCCAGGAGGACATTCAAGACGAAGTAAATTTTCAGGTAATTTACCTGAACTTCTGTCGGCCAATCTACGCTCGCCTCCAAGAATTGGTTGACCAAGTTCCGACTCAAATACTTCCCCGGGAAGAATTTTTTGAAGAGGCTGTCATTAGAAACAACCCCCTCGAACTTGAATTCCTCGTAGTCATCGACGACTTTGAGGAATGTGATCTCCTGGAACTCTCTCTTCGTGAACTCCCGGACTTGGCCTCCAATCTCAATTAGAAGCCCGTCAGTGGTTTCTCCGTCGAAGCTCCCGGTCCTCAACACCAAGTGGCTTATAATCGCCGATGACCACATTATTTTGGGTTGCCCCACGAACTGCCCAAAACATGATTGGGCGAAACCAGCTTGCGTTTCGGCGCTGCGGCCGAGTAAGAGAGCCAGGAAATTTTCCAATCCCCCGTGGAAGTTAAAGGAAAATCCTTCAACGTTGGACTCCGGTATAAACCGTCTCCACTCCTACACATATGAGTCAATGACATTATTAATGAAACCATTATGCTTGAGTTCGTGACAGATGTGTCACGGACTCACCCACTTCGTGACAGATGTGTCACGGACTCGCTGACTTCGTGACACATCTGTCACGAAGTCATCGAGTCCGTGACACATCTGTCACGAACCAGGATCAAAATGAGTTTCTGACACTCACCTTTCGGGAAATAACAGTGGTAGGACTCTCCAAGGCGGTCGCAACGCCCGAGGACTCAGCCTTGTTTTTTTGCTATATCAAACACAAAACAAAATCAAATAACCATACATTGCTCTAATTAAGTCACTTCATTTTTATTCTATACCTTCTTTATCTTTGTTGGTGCGACGATGAACGCGTCGTCATCGTTGGAACGCTTGGACGGCGAAATTATTTTCCTTTTCGAAGCCGTCCTAGGACTTCTTCGAACGTTTGAGGCCTCCTCGACCTTGGTTCCTTTAGACTTCGTCATTGAATATAAAACCTAAAACAAATCAAGTCACCAATTTTCAACAACAATCGCAATACCAGTTAACCATAACAACAATCACACAAAAAATCGCAATACCAGTTAACCATAACAACAATCTCAAAAAAATCGCAACATTCATTATCAGATAACAACAATCTACACAATCATCTTAAATAAATCAACCATAACAACAATCTCAATGGAAAAAAGGAAAACGAGACTTACCTTGAGCGAGAAACCCTAAATCGCGATCGGGGGAGAGAGAGCGAGAAACTGAGATCTTGGGTTGAGCGAAATCGTGGGCTGGGTTGAGCGTGGAGGTTGAGCGACCGAGTGAGAAGAAGAAGATGAAGATGAAGAGGTGTGTGCCTTGAGCGAGAAACCCTAAATCGCGATCGGGGGAGAGAGAGCGAGAAATCGAGATCTTGGGTTGAGCGAAATCGTGGGTTTTGTTGAGCGAAATCGTGGGTGGGGTTGAGCATGGAGGTTGAGCGACCAAGTGAGAAGAAGAAGATGAAGATGAAGAGGTGTGCAAGAGATAGAGCGAGAAGAGAGGCTAGAGAGCGAGGAGAGGCGCGACAGAGAGAGAGAGAGAGCGTGAAGATGGGTTGGGTTGACCGAAATCGTGGGTTTGGTTGAGGGAAATCGTGGGTTGGGTTGAGCGTGGAGGTTGAGCGACCGAGTGAGAAGAAGAAGAAGAAGATGAAGAGGTGTGTGTGGAAAGTTTTGAGAAAAAAAAAGAGGGAATTGGCTTTGGAATGGTTTTTTTTCGTTTAAATGAGTTTTAAGGGTATAATAGTCTTTACCCAGTGGTCTAGGTACTACATGTGTCAAATTTTTCATTTTGGGCTATATTTGGTAAGGGACATTCATATAGTATTATTTGTGTCAATCCCCCTAAATTCTGGTAGCAAGACCATAAGCTATTTGCATGATATTTATTATAAATAAATGTAATGTAAAATACCAATAAATTTATTATATTTTATATCGCTACGAATTTACAGGAGAGTTAAACACATACTTATTTAGTCTCTTTACGTTAAAAAAAAAAAAAAAAGCATAACTATCTGATAATAAAAAAAAAATTCTCATATTAAGACAAGACGCGGGTCTGTCATAAGAAAGCTACGCATTTATTATATTTTGAACAGTTGAGGGGTAATAATAAGACTTTTAATAGTGAGTTTACAAAATGAACGTAGTAGCCAAAATACAACTTTGACCTATGTGGCAAGAGCTTTATACGACAAGAGTCACAAGACAGAAACTTAGTTACGAAAACTGTCGCTGTTAGAATTCTCACCAAACCAATCGAGTTTGGGAATATGGCCTACACTGTCAGATACTCGCGGAGGCTCGAGAAAACTCTTATCGACCGGCTCTAGATTGACGTAGATGACTCAAGCTACACGGTGTCTAATTCTGCAATATAACGGCTGTACATTTTATTATTTTCGGTTTTTCAAGTACGGAAGTCATCAATCCACAATCAAGCAATCATTACACAAACTGTCACGACGAGACTTGTGACTGAAAATGGAAACCAAAAGTGGGGAGATCAAGTTGAAAGCGCTGACTATCGACCATGTTCTAGAGTGACCGTTATTTCAGCCCGTGTATCAGCAGAAGAAGAAGTTGAACCAATGGTGGCTCCAGTTTTGAGGACAAAAGCCGGCTGTAGAGGATCCGGAACATTTGCCGAGTCGCTGTCGAGCATTGTCACCACCGTTGACATCGTTGGCCGTTCGTTCGGGTCTTCTTGAACGCATAACAGTGCAATTTTTACACACTTCAAAAATTGCTCACTGTTGCAGTTCTCGGTCATGGCGGGGTCCACTAACTCCGGTACTTTGCTCTCCGTCCAAACCCGCCACGCCTGTGCAAATATTTAAATTAACTTTGATGCCAATGGCAACGGGTTTTACAAGAAAAAACAGTTATCAAATTATTAATTTTGCGGAGAGTCTAGTTCTTTTCATAAAAATACTACAGAATTTTAATCGAATTTGAGAACTAAACAACTTAAAACTGATTTATAAACTTCAATAACTGGTTTATAATTTAAAAGGTTTTATATAAGAACACAATCTTATATTACCTGTCCAAAAATGCTCAAGTTTTATTTAGTATTTTCATGGCTTAGTTAATAAAAAACAATTAGGGAAAGATGGACTTCTCATTAAGTCTGGGGAATGTTAAGATATCAATAGTTTTGACTATTTTTTCAAAAAATAAAATTAATCAGAAGCAACTAACAAACAAAGACACGTAATAATTTAGTGACTTATGCAAAAAAAAATATTCTTCTTTTTTATTTCAGTTATGAAAGGTAAACTTACATAGCCTAGGAGACTAAGAGGCCGTCCCGATAATTGAACAAGTCTTGTGTTCCTTTTTCCGCTGATTATCTCGAGCAAAACAACGCCAAAGCTAAAAACGTCAGATTTGACAGAGAACAGTCCTTCGAGTGCATACTCAGGAGACATGTATCCGCTGTGGACATCATGGGTAATTGTCATGAACTATGAAGGAAACGCCAAATTGAAATATGTTTTTGTCTACACAGGACTTACTAAGTTCCAACCACTCTCTGTGTGTTTGCCTCTGTTTGCTTGCCTCCAAATATTCTCGCCAAACCGAAGTCGGATATCTTTGGCTCCATCTCTCGGTCAAGAAGAATATTGCTTGTTTTCAAATCTCTATGAATAATCCTCAGTCTCGAATCCTGGTGAAGATAGAGAAGCCCGCGAGCGATCCCGAGGATGATTTTAAACCGCTTTTCCCAATCCAACATCTTACTTTGCTCTTGATCTATCAAAATCAAATTATAGTTTTAGACTGGATTTTATGTCCCATTTTTGTATTCTTTTGTGTCTCTTCCAATTAAATTATGACACAAAATATCATAATAATGTCATTAAAAAATGTGATGATGTGTCATACTTCAATTGGATTAGCACAAATAAGACACAAAAGACAAAGGATCGCATTCGTGTTTCCAAAGTAATCTAAATCAGAGAAAAGAACATATGAAGATACCAACCATACATACCAAAGATAAAGGAGTCTAAACTCCTATTGGGCATGTACTCGTAGAGTAAAATCTTTTCGCCTCCTTTAATGCAATATCCCCGGAGTCTAACAAGGTTGCGGTGTTGGAGTTTGGCAATCAAAACCACCTCATTCTTGAATTCTTCTAATCCTTGCCCCGAAACACTAGAGAGTCTTTTGACGGCCATTTCATGACCGCCTTGAAATGTAGCCTATAATCCACGTATAAATGTTAATTAACAGATTATAAATCGTTTAAACAAATATAGTTCTTGTATGACCTTGTAAACTGGGCCATAGCCACCCTGTCCGAGTTTGTTATAATCCGAGAAACCATCGGTTGCGGCGATAATGGAATCGAAATCGAAAAACGGAACATCTATCCCTTCTTCGTCCTCTTCCTCAAATTCGCCGGAATTCATGTAATGTTTTATCCGCTTTTGAGTGTCTAACTTGAGCAAGTCTTTACTTCTTTGATCGGATCTCATTTTCTCTGGAGTTAAAAGAAAAATATTATCATGGAGTTTTAGTACTGCACTAAAAAATAATCAGCCATAGTACTCACCTTGTTTCTTCAATTTTTTTCTTATCCAAATGATGAACCATATAGAAGCACAAAGGAGAGCAAGAGCACTTATACTTGTTAACACAATAATAAAAGGGAATGCTTTACTCTTGCCTCGAGGCAAAGCCTCTAAGGGTTGATGGTCCTCTACTTCTGCATACATCAGAACAAAAGATCAGAACAGAGTTCAGAACAATGCTTTTCTGATTTAGATAATCATCACCTTGAAATTGCGTGCAATTTAAACCAAGGCCGTTCCAAAAGTAGCCCTTTTTGCAGAGACACCTGTTTTTACCAAGACCACAAGTAGTGTTTGGCCATTCCTTGCAGTCTGATTCTGAACTACATATCGGTTCCGGTGGCGGGTCCCACTGAATTTCAACCTCGAGTGTCGTTTGAGACAAGTCTCGGATCCGAAAGCTCGAGCCCCATGGCCTGGTGTAGCACCAATCAGTAACGCTGAATGGCGAGGGCCGGCCGAGCCGCAAAACTTGGTTTCGGAAACCCCTGGCCTTGCAATCACGGAAAGTATTATTGACTTGGATGACAAATTTACGCTCGTCAGGATTGATGCTGACAACTTTGTAGTCTCCGTCGAGCGCCTTGAAAGTAACAATGTCACCAAGACTATTGCACCTGAAATTTGAGTAGTTCGGGTCACCGCAATTGGGTCCCGTGCTCAATGGATAAGGGATCGCGTTTGTGCCGCAAGGCTTACAGTTATTTGTTGAGCCTGTATCAAAGTAGATAGATGTTTCACACCAAAAACAAACAAATAAATAAAACCATATAATTAGTCAAAAGGATTTTGGGCCAAAGCAAAGGATGTTTCACACAAATTTTCGCCTAAGCTACCTTACACATATCGACCTGTCACATTATTTGTGAGGGCCATTTCGAGAATTTTACATTTGTATTGTGCTCGCCTTTGTTTACTTTATTTTCTTTATATAGCGTATTAGAGGTTTGTACTCAAAATTTCTCAATGTTGATAATAGTAAAATATGCAATGGAAAAGTGAACGTAGCTCTCGCATCGAGAAGAAACCACTGTAAATCTTTGTGTTATCAATAGTTTTCTGGTTGGGTTGGATTAGGGGCTCTATTCTTACAGACCAACATCATTAAATTCCTCTGGAAAACACCATCTGCAGGTTTTAGAATTCCATTCAAGATTATCATTCGATAATAGAGCACGTACCTAAATCTGCGATGGCTACTCGGATAGAGAGGTTACGGCCACCAATGTAGCCATCTTGTAAATCATATAGCGCTGCATCCCATATTGAGCACGTGGTGTTATGAAAGCTTGATTTATCTCTAGTTACTAGTCTCTCTTCAAATGCTTGAAAAGAATACGCAGTGCACCGGGTAATTTCGACGCACTTCTTCCTGCACTCTGTCTCATTGCTAACCGGGGACTCCGTTGAATCTGTCGTCCCCACATTCATCAGCGTCACGTTCAAGAATGTGTTCCCGTTCTGTTCCTCTCCTATTCTTCTACACCCGCCGACGAAGTCGCCAGAATCCCAATGCACCGGGTAGGCCGGCTTGAATCCCGGCAAACACTTGCACCGCTGCGTGCTGTGAGCGTTGCAGCTTCCAAAGTCACCGCAGGCCTTGTCGATGCTGCATTCATTTGCTGGCTCAATCCATATCGATTCCATGTGGTCGTCCTTCAACTCCTCGTATGCAATTCTTCCATCGAACCTCATAACCAGCCTTTTACCGCTGTAATCTCTGCCTATCGTGCTACGACGAATTGTGTTTGGGGGATTCTTACGCTTCGTAATCGAGAAATTATGAGGTGCAGAGGAATTTGATAACATGTAAGGTATCGCATCTGGCATCGTATTTGAGCTAGCGAGCTTACCTCCACTTTTCCAATAGGTTGCTGATTTGTTTAGGATGATATACTGTACTCCGCGTACTTCATCATCTATCTTGAAACTAAAATTCCCAGGGGCCGGATTGTGTGGTTCTGTCCATGAAGTCAGCTCCGTGTTTGTTTCCATCTTCATACCCGGAAGAAAAGTATCGGTCAGGTTCTTAAAGCTCTCCCACACATAATCTCCCAATACAAGGTTCCCAGAATCCATGAGCTTTGCGGTCAAATTAGCTTCCGATCTTTCGATCCCCGTTGACCAGAGAGATTTGTCCTGAATTTCGTCCCAAACTTCAAGATTACCGTTGTCGCTAATTCTGAAAACTCCATGGCTGGAGCTCGGAAGCGGATTCTCTCTGTTGGCGACCCAAACGACGGTCTGCGGAGAAGAAGTATACCATATCCCGACATATCGCTCACCAGACAAGCTTCCATTTGGGATGAAAAAGCCCAGCTCAAACACTTTTCTAGCTGAGACGAGAGTGTCTTCATTGTCCCTAACTGGGATACGTAGGTCAATAAAATCTCTGGCAACGCAACAGCATGGAAATATAGAGAGTAACAGTAGTCGCTGAATATTGAATATGTACAATCTATAATCCATGTTCTAAGAAAACTGTGTATGGGTATTCTGTTCCAACTGATAAAGCTGCAAGCCAAGTGTGATATATAAAATAAAAATAAAAACATGCGACGACGACTTCGTCAAATTCCAAAGTCTTCTCGACCAAAAGTGGCACCACTGTTATGTTACCTCTCATCAATGGCCTACCAAAAGTGACACTATTCATTTTCATTGCAATTATACATACCACGCACACATTTATATATGTATAGCTTTTAGGCTCAAAATGGTCCTTGAGTTTGTTTGAGCCATTTTGGTCTATAAAGTTTTTTTAGAACAAAAATGGTCCTCAATCTTTTGGCTTTTGGTGAATTAGTCCCTCCGGTCAAGTTAAAGGACGGAATTATCACGTAGCTCGCATGTGGGGATTAAAATGCAAAACATAATAACTTCCCAAAGCAAAAATAGCAGAAAATTTGGGTATTCGTAAAATTACCCTATTTCTCATCCACCATTGCCGGTCCTTGATCTTCGTAAACCACCGCAACAACACCCGAATGTAGATGACGTGGCATTTAATCGGAGGCTGGCAACGGGGAAGACAAAATTTTGCGGAGAAAACTCGGAGGAGGAAGAAGAGGGAAAGCTGTCACAGTAAAAGTTTCTTCTAAGAGCCCAGGGGACATATTTCAAATGGGAAGAGGAAATGGATAGGTATAGGATAGGAGGTAACTTGATTGCCCTCCATATTCTGTACATGGGCTTTCAGTTTTTTTTTCTCCGCGGTGAAACAAGACGAAGGCGATATAGGCAATACTCAAAACTCTTGTTTTTTTTTTTCCTTAAAATTCAGAACGAAAAAAAAAAGTAATTTACTTTATTCAGTTAAGCCCACGCGTGGGTATAACGTCGCATTTATCTCCATTAACTTGGCGGGAGAGGGATTAATTTCGCTGAAAAGAAAAAAGCTAAGGAGTATTTTGCTTCAAAGGAACCTTTAAGGATCAAAATGTCACAAACTCAATAGTTTGGGATCATCTCTCTCTCTCTCTCTCTCTCTCTCTTAAGTTTTACGTAAATTAAAATTGATTTATATTTGCATCCGAACAACACCTAGAATATCTTAGAAAAGAAATAGCCAACAAATGTTCATTTTTTTTTTTTTTTTTACTGAGCAAGTGGTAACATCACTCTCCTCCTAAAGGAAGGACGCGGGATCGAATCCCAGCCGGCGCAATGCCCACATTTAATTATTTCTGAGGTGTGTTTGTGTGGTTTTAGAAATAGATACTTATATTTCTCCGGCCCCCCATATTTGTAAATATTCGATCTTGTATCATTGGCTACTTATAAAACCATCTCTAAAAAAAAATGTTCTTTTTTTTGTTTTGGTTTTTGTTTTTGTTTTTTTTTTTTTTTTTCAGAACCAAATGTCGAGCTTGAAAGTTTGTTTTTTCATTTATTTTTGTGTGGCTCAAATATATGGGATATTAAAGGCTCTTTTTTGGATTTACTAGCTGGGGCCTGGGAGTAATTAACTAAACATTGAATATAAAAATATTCATTTTATATTTGATGGAAAAAAAAGAGTCTTCTATAACAGTAATCAAAATGAAACTATGAAATTTCGGAGTAACCATGATTTGAAAAATTGTGGATAAATAACACAATTTAAATTTGTTTCACGATTCTAACCCTGAACAAATCCTAGCACAATAATATATATATATATATATATATATATATATATATAACTAAACATTGACTATAAAAATATTCATTTTATATTTGATGGAAAAAAAGAGTCTTCTATAACCAAAATGAAACTATGAAATTTCGGAGTAACCATGATTTGAAAAATTGTGGATAAATAGCACAATTTAAATTTGTTTCACAATTCTAACCCTGAACAAATCCTAGCACAATAATATATATATATATATATATATATATATATATATATATATATTATCGTAAACAAAATAAAAAGACTTTTTAACACGTTTTTAATAGTTCCGTAAATCAAAAAACCACCGTCACTAGATGCAAGACCCAACTTGCAGTATTAAAAAAAATAAAAAAAAAAACCTTCATTCGCCATGTCTCTGTATACAAAAAATCATCAAAACAAATTTGCACGAAGAAGACAACAAGAGTTTAAGAGTTTTATCTTTTATGTAATGTAAGTGTATGGAATATAAGTTCTAAATATGTGATTTCCATGTTGAAAATATTAAGAAATAATATGTTAAATCGTTTTAATGAAAACAAAGAAACAAATTCAAAACAAAGTAAACAAATGGACGAATAAAATAATAATTAATTATAATTAACTATTATTAACAAATATTAATGAAAATTAACAAAATTTACCTTAATTTACAGTAACAAAATTAGGGCACGAAGATGAAGTAAGGATATCAGACCTTGAAGCCTAGGTAGACTAGGGAGGCTTTGTATAAATAACCTTATAATGAATTTTCTTTACATCATTAGCCTTTTAGGTAAACAATTTGCAAGATTAACTCTCCCCTTTAATGAAATAAATCAAATACCTATCATACCATTTTCTAAAAAAAATGTAAAATAAAAATAACAATCAGATCTCTTTATTATATTATTTTTTTATTTAAAAAAAACGAATTTGACCTAAAAAAAATATTTAGGTCATAAGCATTTCATCATCTCTAATGGAAACTACTCACCCTAATCTAATCCAACTTTTTTTTCCTTAGTCTTTCTTCTTCTTTAATGGAAATCTCACCATAATCATCATTTTCAACTTCAAAATTCGTGAGAAAGAACTCAAGGCTTCCATTGTTGAGTTCAACAAGAAGAAGAAATCAAACATTTGTAAGTTTATCTCAAATTTTTTACTTTAAATCTCTTATTTACGGAATATTTATATTACCAAGTAAGTATTTTGTAGTTGAGAGTTTAAAAATACTAAAAATGTATCAAGTGTGTGATTTATATTTTTTTTGGACTGAAAGCCTGAAAGTTTCGGAAGTTTTCGAGGAAAAACGAAGAGGTACGACCAGGTCAACTATTCTGGAAAATTTCTCAGTCGGCTTGGTCGACTTGGTTGAACCGGTTGATTTGGTCGACCTAGTCGATCCAAGAACTCATATTGTGAATTATTTTTTTTTATATTTTATTTGTAAAATCCATAAAATTTTTTTTATTGATCTTGTTGATATTTTTTGTACTCGGGTAGTGAAATTTTATATATTCTAGTTGCTAATAATTTTTGTTTTTGAAGGTTATGGCGGAGAGTGTTGTGTATTTTCAATATGATGGTGAATGGAGAAAAAAAGACGGAGAGTCATACGAATGGAGTTCAATGAATGAAGACTTAAAAAGTATGATATTAGACGACGTAAATAATGTTACATTCTCTTGTTTTGTTGAAAGAATACGTGAAAGGCTTCTTGTGAACACATCAACAAGGTTGAAGTTGAGCTATATATCTTTGATCTCAAAACCGGCGAGACCTAAGTATATTTTGGATGATATTGACGTCAAGTGTTATCTTTTAGACTGTTGTGCCGTATCTCATTGTCGAAGTGTGTTGTATGTCGAGCTTATTGAAGAGAGCGAACGTAACGAGGATGAAGCAAATGAAATGCACGAGAAGGAGATAGAAGAAGAAATTCGAGATGACTGTTTTGATGTTCACATTGAGGCTCCGATATCGTCCGATGTTCCTTTTACATCCATCCAAAAAGGTAATCTTCCAAGTGAGCCTACTTTTGAGCACACATCCGATCGAGATGATATGACCATACGTTCAAATATGGGTATTGAAATAGATCATTGTGAGATATTAGAAACCAATGATTGTTGTACGGCATACAACTATGAAGATGGTCTAAATGTTTTCGTCGGAGAAGAATTCAAGAGCAAAGAAGACGTTAAGAACTTGGTCATCGATGCCTCGCTAAAAGCTTGTTTCGATTTCAAAATTATAAAGTCGACGAAGACATTATTTGTGGTGAAGTGTGTAGTTGAGGATTGCGAATGGAAGTTGCGAGCGGCGATCGTCCCAAACTCTGGTAATTTATCTATCCGAACATACAATAATATACATTCATGTTCTTCTAATGCCGTGGATAAGAGAAACCGACAAGCGACTGCGAGTTTAGTAGCTGACATGTTGAGAAAAGAATACCCGGGTCAACTTGATACACCGGTTCCGAAGGCGATCATGAATACTATGAAGAATCGCGGGGTGACAATATCGTACCACAAAGCTTGGAGGGCTAAACAAATGGCAACAAGTGGTATTAGAGGTGCACCACACATGAGCTTTACGTTATTTCGCCGTTACTTGCACATGTTGAAAAAATTAAACTCCGGAACGGTCACACATTTGGTTGTAGACGATAATCAAGTGTTCAAGTATTTTTTTTCATGGCGTTGGGGGCATGCATTGAGGGTTTCAACGCAATGAGGAAGGTGATTGCCGTGGATGGTACTTTTTTGAAGACTAAGTACAGAGGTACAATGATTGTTGCCACAGCTCAAGATGGTAACTACCACCAATATCCTCTCGCATTCGCGGTTGTTGACTCGGAGAATAATGATTCATGAAGGTGGTTTATGACAAAACTACAAGAGATAATACCTGATGATGATGAGTTGGTCTTCATCTCAGATCGACATCAAAGTATACTCAAAGCAGTGGCCGAGGTCTACAAAAAGTCAACACATGGATTATGCGCATGGCATCTTTCTCAAAATATCAAGACACGGGTTAAGAGTAAAGCACGTGACGACCCTGAAGTTGATAAGGAAAAAAGAAAAAAAGGTAAGACATATCGTTCTGTAGCAACTAAGTTCATGGATATTGTCGAGTCAAACACAATATCAGAATTCAACCAACTCTACGGTGACTATAAAAGTAGGTATCCAAAAGCAATGGAATACCTTGAAAATAGTGTTGAAGTTGGAAAATGGGCTAGATGTTATTTTCCGGGTTCTCGTTACAACATCTTAAGTACAAATGGCGCCGAGTGCATCAATGGGGTGTTGAAGAAAGCAAGAGCGTATCCTTTGATACCTTTGGCCGATGCAATTGTGGAAAAAATTTCTGAATGGTTTAATAGGCATCGGAAGGAGTCATGTTTAGGATCTTCCCCTCAACTCTTCACTCCAGCGATTGAGAAGGAATTACATTCAAGATACAAGAAGTCGACGTTCTATGAAGTTCGAGAGTTGAACATGAGTACTCTTGAGTTCCACGTAACAGGAGAAGATGGTAGTTTTTTAGTGGATTTGGAGAAGAAAACTTGTACTTGTAAAGTTTTTGATATTGACAAAATTCCATGTGCACATGCCATAGCTGCTTTCTCCGGTGGTCCAAACAACATGTATACGCTATGCTCGAAGTATTACTTGAAAGAGTTATGGTCATTGGCTTATGTTCAGACAATCTACCCTGTTCCAGAATTGTCAGAGTGGATAGTCCCAGATGATGTGCAAGACGTAAAAGTCTATGCTCCAGAGTTCAAAGCCAAGCGTGGAAGACTCCAACAAATGAGATTTTCTTCAGTTGGAGAATACCGAAAGCGTAAGATTAGAAGTTTTGGCCAATCTAGTTGAAATTTGACATGATATTGCGTATTTCTTAATATTATGTTATTTATACTATTTTGTTTTATTTGAATGTTGAACTTAATTAAGTATTTCCATGATATTATATTTTCTACTTATTTATTATTGTTTAGTCTTTAGTTTTAAATTTTGAAAATATTTGATTAACCAGGTCGACTAGTGTTGAGTTGAACCTGTTTTCTAAATTTTGAATGAAAAACAAAGACAACCACAACCTAGTTTACGTGGTCGTCCAAACAGAGAGTGCACTAATCTAAATATTTGTTCGACCCGAACTACCAAAGATCGGTTGAATCAGTCGCCTAATAATGAACAAAAACTGGTTAATAATTACTAGTTTGACTGAGATGACTAAATATACGTCGAACTAGTCGTCCTAATAATGAACAAAGACTGGAGTATTTTTCATGCCAACGAGTTCAACTAGTTCGACATGTACAAGTGGTTAGGTTAGTAATAGAGTGGTTCAACTAGTTCAACGCGTCATAAATGGTTGTTCTGGTCGGACTAGTCTTATACTGACAACTAGTTGAGAGTCGTCCTAGTTGGCTTGTTCAAAATAACACAACTAATGTCTATTTGAACCAGTTGTCTCGGTCGACATATGAATTTACTAGTGAGTCTTAATAGTCAAACTTAATTAATCATTAATTAGTAATATAGCATAGTCTTCATTATGATGAGAAAAACTCATTAGTCATAGTTAATTTCTCAATTAACATAAAATTGATATTTCATCATGTAAGTATAACTTGAGAACTTGGCTAACTAGAGAATAGTCGACTAGTTGTTATAGATGGTCTTTCTGGTCGTACTAGTCGTCTATTGACAACTTGATGAAAGTTGTTCTAGTTGGCTGGTTCAAAATTAGACAACTAGTAATAGTTGAACTAGTTGCCTCGGTCTACTTATGAAACTACTAGTGAGTCTTTATAGTCAAACTTAATTAACCATTAATTGGTTTATAACTTGTCATTTTAAACAATTATTGAAGGTCTATGATCTTATAAAAATAAGTAATATAACTTGAACGATGATATTTGAAAAACATATGATCATTTATTTACATTATTGAAGTTCAATTTTTCAAACACTTATAATTTACTATAACAACTAGTAATATAACATAGTCTTCATGTGTTCAACGTGGGTGTAACTTCATGACGATGAAAAAAGCTCATTAGTCATATTTAATTTCTCAATTAACATAAAATTGATATTTCATCATGTAAATTAATCAAAATATAGATGTGATCATCTTAAAATATATAAGTATAACTTGAGAACTTGGCTAACTAGAGAATAGTCGACTAGTTGTTATAGACGGTCTTTCTGGTCGTACTAGTCGTCTATTGACAACTTGATGAAAGTCGTTCTAGTTGGCTAGTTCAAAATTAGACAACTAGTAATAGTTGAACTAGTTGCCTCGGTCAACTTATGAAACTATTAGTGAGTCTTTATAGTCAAACTCACTACTACAAACTGGGGCTTCCACAACGGTACAGAACCGTTGTGGAAAGCTTCCACAACGGTACAGAACCGTTGTGGAAAGCTTCCACAACGGTTCTGTACCGTTGTGGAATCCTCCCCTGTGGAATGTTTCCACAACGGTACTCGTCCCATTGTGGAAAAGTAATGATTCCACAACGGGACGAGTCCCGTTGTGGAAATGTCCATGATTTCACAACGGGACAGTCCCGTTGTGAAAAAAATTAGCAGATTTTAACACTTCGCCGCGGCAACGTGTATAGTTCGCCGCGGCGAATCTTTCCACAACGGTACAATCGTACCGTTGTGGAAAGTTTCGCCGTGGCGAAATATACACGTTGCCGCGGCGAAATTGTTCCTGAGAGTTATTTTTACAGTTTTCTAATTAAAAAAAACCTGAAATGAAATTATATATTCAAAACCAAATATCCATAACATCCAAAACATATCCATTACATCCAAAACCAAATATATATCCAAAAACAACCAAAACAAATATATATATATATATATATATATATATATCATCCAAAATCAAACTAATATTATCATTCTATAAAAGTTTTTACGTAAAATACCCACTCCTCTTGAACGTTTTCTAAGTTATCCGGTGTATATGACTTCTTCAATTGTACGTAAAGTTTGGTTGACGTTACTTCGGGCTCCTTGGTTGTCAAGCTTGAAATCCGAAAAAAAATCCTTAACGCACAACAACAAAAAACATTAGAAAACAAATATTCGCGTAAATGAAATACTTCAAATAACATGTACTTAATTTACCTTTTTATCAACTTCCTTGGTTGTAGTAGACATAATCTATGAAAAAACAAAAATAAATATAATCTCAATTCAAACCAATTCCAATACAAACTCAAACCGAAATTCAATTTCAATTCAAACTAATTCCGACATAAACTTAAACCGAAATTCAATTTCAATTCAAAACAATTCCAACACAAACTCAAACCGAAATTCAATTTCAATTCAAACTAATTCCGACATAAACTTAAACCGAAATTCAATTTCAATTCAAAACAATTCCAACACAAACTCAAACCGAAATTCAATCTAATATTCTAATTCGAATCCAACATAAACTCAAACCAAAATTCAATTCCACACTCATTTTCTACATAAATATCAAATTCAATATTCAATTTCAATATAATTTAGACACAAATAAACAATTCTAACTTAATTTCAACATAAAAATACAAATTAAATAAAAAAAAGACTTACCCGGAGTGAAGACGATGAGCATGGGGCGTGGTGAGTCAATGAAGTTGTCGAAGATGTGGGTTGTGGTCAGAGGCAAGGTTTTTTTATTGTCTACTACAACAACAAAAAAACATTAGAAAACAAATATTCGTGTAAATGAAATACTTCAAATAACATGTAATTAATTTACCTTTTTATCATCTTTCTTGGTTGTAGTAGACATAATCTATGAAAAAACAAAATTAAACATAATCTCAATTCAAACCAATTCCAATACGAACTCAAACCGAAATTCAATTTCAATTCAAACTAATTCCGACATAAACTTAAACCGAAATTCAATTTCAATTCAAAACAATTCTAACACAAACTAAAACCGAAATTCAATCTAATATTCTAACTCAATTCCAACTCAAACTCAAGGTAATCAAATATTCTAACTCAAATCCAACATAAACTCAAATTAAAATTCAATTCCAAACTCATTTTCTACATAAATATCAAATTGAATATTCAATATCTATATAATTTAGACACAAATAAACAATTCTAACCTAATTTCAACATAAAAATACAAATTAAATAAAAAAAAATACTTACTTGGAGTGAAGACGACGAGCATGGGGCGTGGTGAGTCAATGAAGTTGTCGGAGATGTGGGTTGTGGTCGGAGGCAAGGTTTGTGGGTTTGTGTGGGGGTGGGTCGGAATGTTTGGTGGGTTTGGTGGGTTTGGAAGAAGGAGAGGCGGAGAAGAAGAAGGAGGGCGGAGAAGAAGAAGGGGGCGGAGAAGAAAATGGAGGACGGGGGAGAAGAAATGGGCGGAGAAGAAAAAGGAGGCCGGGGAAGAAGAAGAAGGGCGGAGAAGAAGGAGAGGGTTGCGGGGAAGAAGAAGGGCGGGGAAAAAAAGGTGAGAAGAAGAGAAGGGCGGAGGAAGAAGAGAGAAGAGAGAGAGAGGGCGGCGGAGGAAGAAGGAGGGGCGGCGAGTGGGCGTGGGTTGGAGAGAGAGAGAGAGATAGTGGGGTTGGGTCGGGGAGACAGAGAGAGAGAGAGAGAGAGAGAGAGAGAGAGAGAGAGAGAGAGAGAGAGAAGAAGAAGAAGAGAATGAAATTTCTGAAATTTTTGAAAAAAAAATCGAGAGGGAAGTTCTTAAGTTCCAGTCTGCGACATTTCGCCGCGGCCAAATATATACGTGGCCGCGGCCAAATGTTTCCACAACGGGTTATTGTACCGTTGTGGAAACGTTTCGCCGCGGCGAAATGTTTGGTTTTACAGTTCTCCCACAACGGTACACTGTACCGTTGTGGAAGAGTTTGGCCGCGGCGAGTTTATGCCTTGGCCGCGGCGAGATTCAACAACGGGTCACCATCCCGTTGTTTAAACCTTAATTTTTTTTAATTCCACAACGGGACAGTTGTCCCATTGTGGAATCATCAAGATTCCACAACGGGACAGTTGTCCCGTTGTGGAAACATCAAGATTCCACAACGGGACTCTTGTCCCGTTGTGGAAACGTCATGATTCCACAACGGGACAGCGTATCGTTGTGGAATATCCGTTGTGGAATCTAACATTTGTAGTAGTGACTTAATCAACCATGAATTGATTTATAACTTGTCATTTTAAACAATTATTGAAGGTCTAAGATCTTATAAAAATAAGTAATATAACTTGAACGATGATATTTGAAAAACATATGATCATTTATTTACATTATTGAAGTTCAATTTTTCAAACACTTATAATTTACTATAACAACTAGTAATATAACATAGTCTTCATGTGTTCAACGTGGGTGTAACTTCATGACGATGAAAAAAACCACGATATCATGTATGTGCGGTCCTTCATCCCCATCTTTTACCGCGAGAAAGCTTTTTATATCCTATTAATTACATATTTTATTACAAAAATAAGTAAAGAAAAATCAATTAACGTCGATATTGTATTTGAAAAAATTCATACAATAAACGCTAACCTTTGTGTCTCCGAGTGCTCTTAAGACTTGTTCCAATGGAGGAGATTTTTTTTTCTCACACATCCATCGACAAATTTTAGGCTCAAAATCTGAGACCTCATCTCTAAGCTGTAACAATTCTGGAGAAAGTGATGGAATGCACTCAAAAGGCAATAACTACATAAAAAAATATATTATTATATAATAGGATCCAATAAATTATCCACATAGCAAATATATAAACATTAATTTTTTAATGAAACTTACTGTGAGTGGGAGAATGAAACCTGGTAAATTGCATGTAGCTTGCTCGGCTTTATTGTCAAAAACCGCAGACGATTTACCCTCCAAGTCTATCCTATGTAGATTGTCCATCAAATAGAAAAAAGAAAATGTGCCCCAAGGAAACTTTAAACAAAAATCCAAATCATCAACCATTCTCAAAATACCATCACCAATGTGGGCGCTATCTTTTTCCGGGTGCGCCAAAACTGAAGAGATGAAAAGCAAGACCGTCATCTTCTTTTTTTCCAGTTGTAGTGCCGTGGCCCTCTTTTTTCTTGCAGCAGCACTTAGCTTCTTTTTTGGACTTTGACCTTCTTCAGAAAAATCACTCAACTCTAACAATCTATCCCTCACATCCCTATACGAAATTACCTTCTTTTTCTCAAAATGCTTCTCCCTAAACGAGTTAGTACCGATCTTTTTCCATCCTTCGGGATATTTTGAACACGGTAAACCCGATATCAACGAATACTCGATCATAGAAAATCGAATTAGTTTACCGTTCACAAGAAACCATACTTCCATTTCCTTTTTTGATTGTATTCGACGATATAACATCATCCGCAATGGCGTCAAATTCATGTCCAAGTATGTGGGGACTTCAATCAAGTGCCCAAATTGAGTCTCTTTGAACCAATCTCCTTCAGTCTTCTCTTTATCATAAACTGTTTCGAAAACTTTAACGAACTCCTTCAATCGGCATTTAGTTGATAATTTACACTTGAAGTTCATCCTCTCTGGAATCAATCTCCATTTGGGCCGAGGAGCATAAAAAACCTACAAAAATACACCTAATGTTTTTTATTTGCAAAAAAAAAAGAAAAAAAATTAGTACAGTAAAATTGGATGAAAAAGTTACCAAATTTGTATCGTCACGAGTGCCATCTCCTTCTCCATCTTGCAATGTTCGATCATTTTGCTTCTGATCTATCTCCGTTTCTTCTGATCTATCTCCAGATTCCATATTGCTTCTAGCAAAAAAAAAAAATAATGATAAACTTGCTTTTTAGTCTACTAGGTCGGCATAATTTGTGGTTAACCTCTATAATTTCGTCTATAACAACTAGTCGACTATTCTCTAGTTAGCCAAGTTCTCAAGTTATACTTACAGGATCTAGACTTCCTTCCCATAAACAAAACTCCTCCAAATTTTCATGTTATTCTATTATTCAGCCTAACCATTACTGGTTTGCGATTTCCGCATGATATTAGAAAGCAGATACAAAAAGTTACAGCTGTTTTGACTTTGCGGTTGTATAGAGTTCTTATAAAGTCTCTTTAGTCACTTTTTAAAAAATGAAAAACTTGTAACCATTCTTTCAAGTCAACATACAGCTTATTGGTCTATTTCTTCTCAAGTCAAAACCACGAGTCATTTTATTTTGATATTTATGAAGCCATCTCTTGCTCGAGTGAGAATTTATGATTCAAACCCTTTGCTTATATTTTAGAAAACAGGAAAAAGAGGCAAAAAGTTTCGAACTTTGCGGCGTATTGAGTTCTTTAAACTTTCAAGTCTCTCTTGTCAGTTTTTGAAAAAATTCTCGTAACTATTCCTTCAAGTAAACATACAAGCACGACTTATTGGTCTACTTTCTCAAGTCAAAATAATGAGTTAGTCTCGGTGAAACGGTGGTAGAAATCACAGAAGCAAAAAAATTCGACCTTTGACTGGTCGAAATGGGACTAATACCTGAAGCTCACAAAAAGCAAGTATTTAGCCTAAGTATTATGTTTCATCTCACAAAAGGAGCTCAAAAACTAAGCATTTTTACTTCTCAAACAACAATAACTGCAGGAGAAATAGAAACAACATCAACCATCAAAACCGACCCAAATTTCATAATCCAATCCCTAGAACTCAGATTCAGATTTTAATAGAGGAAAATTTTGAATCCCGAACCTTATTATTGAAGAACTTGATCATCCGACGACGACCACCCAATCCTTTCCGACACTCGAGACAGTCGTCCTCCGTGCGTCCAACTTCCGGCCGCTACTTGCGCTGCTCCCTCTTCCTTGTTCTTCGCCCGACCGCGCGCCTCTCCTCGTCAAAACCTCGCTCTTCTTCTTCCTCGGCCGCCCCTTCTTCCTCTGCACGACTTCGCGACCACACTCAAGCTCGGTGTTTCTCTCTCTCCGTCTTTTTGGTTTTCCGGCCTCCCTTTCCCCTCTTTTCGCTTCTTCTCTCTTTCTCTCTTTTTTTTTCTTTTTTATTTTTTTTTTTATTTTTCGCGTGTTCTTGGGTTCCTGGTTAAAATAGGTTTAAAAGAGGAACATATGGATACGGCGGGATGGGAGAGCTGTACTAAAAAACCCAGTAGAAAAATAAAGGATAGTTTAGTCTTTTTATGTCTTTTGGAATTTAAATCGAATAAATTTAATTGTAAAAGGAAATGGGCTTTATAACCGGTCCTTATACGCAAAGAGCAGTAAGGAGAAGGTTATTGGTGCAAAATGTTCGTAGACTAGTCATTTGCTATAGAGATGAGCAAAGACCCACCAGAAGAATTCCATGAAGCCGAGGTCCATGGTCTTGTAACCGTTTCGAAAATCGTCCATCTTCCGATGTGAGTGACGACGGCCTCCCTCTCCGATGGCATTCCCTTCGAAGCCCACCCAAACCAACATCGACTAGACAAGCGATCTCCGATTGTCCTTCCCTTCAAAACCCAACTATAGCAGCGTCGACGAGCCTGGGATCTCCACTTGGCCTTCCCTTTGAAACCATTCAAACCACTGTAGATTCGATCAATGACACACAAAAAACCCAGTCAATCAGGAAAGCGCCGTGAGGATGAGAAGAATAAAAATAAAGAGGAGGAAAGGAAGAGCTTCCCTTTCATGAGGGCGAGAACAACTAAAATTTTGGGCTAGATTTTCGAAATTGTGGAGAACGAGGAAAAGTGTAACAAGAGATCTGTTTTTTTTACTGAATAAAAGATTTGTTATGTTTCAAGCAATGTTTGAAATGCCGACGGCCGATAATGTGCCGATGGTATCAAAATCGAAAATTGCGGAGGCCGATGGAAATTACGATGGAAATAATGTGGAAATTTGAAAAAAAAAATTCGACGGAAATTGCGGTGGCCGGTGGAAATTGCGATAAAATACGGAAATGCCGACGAAAATTATGTTGTGAAATTTATTTTTAATTTATATATATATAGTCTAAATTTAAACCTAAAACAAAATAATGAAGCAATAGATTTAAAAGTGTCTAATATATCTATTAAAAATAAATACATGAGACTAGTATACATTATTTCTAACGGAAGTGAAGCAGGTGTACTAACAATTGTAAAGCCATTTTTAAATGTACAAAACGGCAAAATAAATAGGGAAAATAACACATTTATACCCTGTGTTTTAGTGAAATGTCGAGTTTAACCCTCGGTTTTCAAAAATGTCGAGTTCATACCCTCTGTTTAACTATAATGACGAAATTATACCATCTGTTTAACTAAAATGACGAAATTATACCCTGAAATAGACAACAGTGTCACAAATATTCTTTTTATTGGCTTTTCATTGACGTTGACTATAATATTTATAATATAAACACCAATTATCTTTATTCATTCGCGTCATATATGTAATTTATTTAAAAACTAAAAAATAAACAACAGTTTCTTAATCGTGAAGAACACAGAAAGAGGCAAAGAGGTAAACATCGATAGTTGATAGTCATCAAAATCGCATATTCGAACAGAGAATCCAAGATTTAGAGTTACAATTCGAACACGGAATGAAGTCATTTCTTAGGCGGTATGAGTTTTATTATTTAATTTCAATTTAATGCTATTTTTATTTCAAAATTGAGAATTTGGAAATTAGGGTACTGATTTAGATTTGATTCAATTTTTCTTATATAAGAGTTAATATCAATGAAAGGGAGATTTGTGACGCTGTTATTCATTTCAGGGTATAATTTCGTCATTTTAGTTAAACAGAGGGTATGAACTCGACATTTTTGAAAACTGAGGGTTAAACTCGACATTTCACTAAAACACAGGGTATAAATGTGTTATTTTCCCAAATAAATACACGAGACTATTTATTGGGCCCTTACCTCAAGCCCTCACCAAAGACCACAATTCTATGATTTTGGCCCACATCCCTTCTTCTCCGGCTGAGATTCTCAGCAGCCGTGACAAAAAAACAGAGACTGAAATACAATGAGAACAATGAAATACACTGGTGCAACGTTTTAGAAGTTCTAGCACCCACACCTCTTTCTTTTTTTCTTCCTTTTTCTGGCTCTTTGCAGATTTGTACGAAATTCAATGGGAACGATGGCGAACTTTCGCCGAAATCACCGAAATCAATTTGAATCTGCACTACGGTGATCGGCTTTTGGATGGCTTGACGGAAATGTCGTCGACCTCACGCGAATCATCTCTGCAACTCCGATCGAAACGCGACGACACGGATTTTTCCACCCAAAAACGACGACTTTTCGACGGCAACAAACAACGAAACGCGTACGTAGTCATAAACGTGCCGGCTTCCTCTGAGTAGCGCAATTTCGCCGTAATTTCTCCGGATATTCCCGAAATTTCAAAACTTCTTTCAAGGGAAAGAGAGAGATAGGTGAGAGAGAAAATGATTTTTTAAAACATAAAATATAATTAATTAATTAAATAAGGATGATACATATATTACAAATATACCACATCAGCTTGTTGGTTATATGTCTAATGCTTTTTAAATTATAGCTAGATTAAAATTCTCTTGAGATGGTCTAATTATTGTCAAATCTCAGAAAAGAAATACAATATAAAACTTGACCACCTTCATTTGTCGACTTGAAAGTTTCATGCTTTGTTGATAACGATTATAATACTCTAGCACAACATAAAAAGACTCATATACTCATTGATAACAATTAAATCGGAATCTGGACAAAGAATTATAATTAAGTATATGAGTCTTTTTATGTTGTGCTAGACTGGTCATATACTCATTGATAACATTTGAATTAATTATAATTAAGTACGTGGCTTATTTTAACATCATTTGGACAAAGAAAGTTGAATAAATATCAGTGTTATTACTTCGCATATTTGAGGTTACTGTATGACCCTTTAAAAAAAGTCAATATTATTTAACATGTTAATTCAATTGGAAATGATGCAGAGAGGCTCAGATGGGGCATCGACAAGTCCTCTTCATAGTATAACAGAAGCCGAGCAAGATCATCAAGCCTAGCTTAAAACTCATTACCTTCACGGCAGAAGATGCTCAATGGGTAATGTTCCCTTACAATGACCGTTGAGCCGATTTCTCGTCCCAACAATCTATATTAGATTGTTTCGAATTATCTTGTATATTTATTTATATGGATCGAGGGTCTCAAAATCCGATTATAAAGATTGAACCGGAATCCGAAAGAAATTAATAGACAATAAGAATAAAAAATATAAATGGGGCGAAATGAAGTTCCTTTTTATTGATAACTGAATAATACTCTACTAGAACAATAATATTCGAATGGAAATGAACAGAAAATAAGCTTCAGAAGACAATCTCGCAATCTCTCTCCCCAAAATCCTTTTTCTCTAAAGGAGGATGGAATGAGCTTTTATAGCCATCTTGCTGACTTTCCTTCATCTTCAGATCGATGCACGTGTATGTACAGAATTAGTCTTTGATCCTTCATTCTCGCGCACATTTCCACTTTTTCAGGCGGTCTGACCGTTTCTTTGATGACTTCGAACTTCAAATTCCTTGGCGGGACCGTCTAGGAACATCTATGGGCCCGGGTCGAGTCTGATTTCCATTCGAAATAATGTCTTGGACCATTCTGGGTTTATTAGGCCGAACTGGGCTTTGGGCCGATCTGACGATTATCTTTCCTTTTGGGCCGAACTCGCTGTGGGCCTGGTCGATCTAATTCGCTAGATAGAGGGGAGAGATATTTACTCCCACAATCAGTCCCCCAGTATCTTCTATGCTATAAAATAATATAGAATATACTCTGTCGAACCGAGATTTTTTCGGAATCTGGTTGAAATTTGACGAAATATTCGGGTATTTCTACCTCTTGGTTACTTTTGAGCAGGCGCCATAGACACGTGTCGCTACGTTCGTGCCTTGATAACTCAAAAGATTTTTTAAACCATACCGATCTTCTCGGGATTCTCAACCGTCGATTTGACGCTTAAATAAAGCTGTGACCCTTCGATTCTTCTCATTAATATCAATTCATTCACATCCCAGAGGTAAAAAATCGCAACTTTCTCTTCTTCTTCTTCTTCTTCTTCTGTGTTTCTTGAATTTCTTTGTATTCGCCATTTTCGGCTGTGAAAATTTTCGAGATTTCCTTCTGTTATATTAGTGGGTGTCGGGCCTTCTAGGTTTGGTCGATTCCAGGTCCTTGCTTTTCCTTCTTTGGAACCAGCCCTTGTGAAGAGAAATGTCGGCACCCGACAGGAAGAGCGATGATCCCAATCGTGAGTTGTCGTCGCCGTCGTTGTTGACAAAGCGCGACCTTGACGATATGGGGGAGCGATACAACTTTCGCGATGGGCTCCGAGTGAAGGTAGGAGGCAAGTCCGCCGATCGAGTCATCCCTGGATATGCTTGTGCAT
Source organism: Urtica dioica subsp. dioica (assembly GCF_054948205.1). NCBI lineage: Eukaryota > Viridiplantae > Streptophyta > Magnoliopsida > Rosales > Urticaceae > Urtica > Urtica dioica. The sequence continues at coordinate 50,320,734 of NC_142756.1, forward strand.
ACCAGGTATTTTTCGAGGAGTGCGGACTTCGTTTTCCTATCCCCCGGCTGCTCATCGAGTTCTGTGACCGTTTGGGACTTCAGTTCGCCCAAATGTGTCCGAATTTTGTTCGCCAGGTGATGGCTCTGTTGCTATTGTCTAAAGAGGCTGGGGTCTCTTTAGACGTTAATGACCTCGGCCGTCTGTTGGTCGCGAAGCGTAACTCAAAGCACCATCCGGTGTGCTTCTATTTGGCGAACCGACCTTGCCAGGGTATAGTTACTGACCTCCCTGGCAAGGACAAGAACTGGGGTTCGAAATACTTTTATTTCGAAATCTGCGAGAGGACGGTCGAGGTAGTGAAGGATTGCTTATCCGTCCCGTGGAAGACGGATTGTGGTAATTAGGGGGATTTTCTGGCGATCTGCGAACTGGCCATTACATGCCTGGAGCGAACTAATATTCTGTTGTTTTGTTTTTTTGCAGAGAAGATCGTCGTGTTTCCGTCGGACACGTTCGATCTAAAAGTCCAAAAGCTGCGCGCTTGCGAAGTCTCCTGGAAGTCCTTTTCCGAAGCTCGGTTTGTGGCAGCCGATCTTTGGCTCGCTGTTTCTTCAGGTCAGTCTTTATTTCCGAACTTTGTTTTGTTTCGTAATTTTATTGTTATTACTCATTTTTACGTATTTATTATTTTTTATTTTTTAGACGACACTTCAGACGACCTCCCTTCCTCGCCCGAGATGAACAACGAGGACGTTGACTGGCGGGCTAAGAAGAAGGCCCTCAGAGCGGCTAGCGAGACCGGAACCTCTTCCGGACCGGCCGAGAAGGCCATCCTGCCTGCTTCGGTGGCGCCGATCTCCACTCCTGGCTTCCAGGAGCTTTTGGTTTCGGTGCCTTCGGCCACGCTGCTCATAGAGCTCGGCGGCAAGCCTGAGACCGTCGAGAATGCCCAGGCCGCCAAAGCCGCCGAGGCCCCCTCTACCAAGGCTACGTCCACCGAGGTTGCGAAGGCTTCGGCAGCCGCGGCCAAGTCCTCATCGGCTCCGTCCTCTCAAGCTAAGAGGAATGAGGTAGAAGGCGTCCAGCAAAACGATCCTAAGAGGGGACGAGCTGAGGACCGAGGAAAGGCCGTGAATGGCTCTGGTCAGCTGCAAGTATCTCAGTCGGGCTCCTGTAAGCTGGCGTTCAACTACAATCTCGACAAGCCGATCTGTGACGATCCGGCGGCGGCGTCGTGTCTCATGCGCCAATTCAACTACCCCGAGTATCGTCTGCCAATGGTCTCGAGGATGCATGGGGCGAGCTACTATCGCTCGATCAGCGCGGCGGGTTCTCGGGTTAGTTTTAGATTTCCGCGTAGTTTACGTTATACCTGAGGCTAACTTTTAATTCTCGCAGTTCATGGCTGAGCTGAACAAGGGCATCCTTGGTTATGAGGTGATGTACGATCGCCTAAACCAAGAGATGCGGGCTAAAGTGAAGGCCTCCGAGGACGAGCTCGCGAAGTGTCTGGGCTCCCTTGGTCAAATGGACCACCTTATGGCCGAGGTGGACACATATGCTCGTCGCGTGAAGGACCTTGAAGATCGCCTCCAAGACTACGAGAGGACGCGGGTCGATCTGAAGAAGGAGCTTGATCTGGCTGAGGCTTCGCATCGTAACCTTGGGTCCGAGCTGGACCGGGTGAAGGCCGAGCTGGCGAAGGAGAAGGCGGGGTATCGCTCCTTGTACCGGGCTTATCGCTCGGCTAAGGACGATGGCATTCGCTCGGGCAGGAAAGCCGCTGGGGCGAAGTATAAAGGGGCGCTGGTGGCCTACCGCCAGTTCGTCGCGGTCGGGAAGAAAAGGACGACCATCCTGCGGAACCTCGACCAAGCCAAGGCGGTATCGTCGATCTTCCAGGAAGTCGTTAACAAGGAGATCGCTGACGCTCCTGCGGAACTGCATGAGGCCAAGGACGAACTGGCGAAGCTTCAAGCCGAACTCGACAGCGTTCCCTTGCCTTCTCTTGCCGGGGCCGAAGATCTCGGGTTCACCCCTTACGACGATCGCTCTCCTCCTGATACGCCTGCGCCCGGGACCTCCGAGGTCGCGGATCAGTTCGGCTCGATGCTCGACAGCTCGGAGGCCGTACTTACGTCGATCAACGAGGCCGGGGAGAATTCAAAGGAAGCTGATCTCGCCAAGGACAAGTCGGCCTAGACTCGCCTCGCCTCCCGCATTTTCTGTTCCAAGTTCAAGTTTCGAAATAATTAGTTTGTTTTTGGGCCCCTGTGTGGGCGTATTCATTTTGGGCCTGACATTTGGGCAAGTTCGTCGAACTTATTTCTCTTCATTATTATTGTTATTTTCTCTCTTGTCATTTGTTTCGAACATATTTCACGATTTTGTTAAATGTTATTGATGTTCGTTTAATACTTTGCTTGTTTTTACTCTAATAACGGCCTTGATAGACAATACGTAGTTATCATTTGCCGATATCTTAGAGTTCGTGTGTTTGAACGAACGCACTGATTTACTATAGCGTTTATTTGTCGACAAATTATTTGCATGATGTGTGTCGACCATCGTCAGTCGAACCCCTTAGTCATGTCGGGATTATGTATACGGCGTGCCACCAGGTTATGCCTTGTACACAATATGTTTTTCCGAACCGAAACTCTAAGTCTTTCTTTGCTATTGAGTTAGGTTTATAGTGGTTTATCGTACACTACGCATGAACGAAGCCTTGGGCGTGTCCATTTGCGGGTGTAGGTCGGATCCGCCGCGCCCGGCAAATTTATCTGAATCGAACTTGTTCATTTCAAGTTGTTCTTGTTTATGTTAGGTGGGGGCTGAACCTTGTTTCAAGGCTGCCTACGTACCCATGTTTGGGATCAAGCCGTTACGTAGTTCGATTGTTGTGACATTACTTTTTAACAGTAATATTTCTTTAGGTTCATGATATTCCAATATCTGAGTACTGGGATACCGTCGAGCGTTTCAAGCTTGTAGACGCCCGTTCGTGGGATTTCTGAGACTCGGTATGGTCCTTCCCAGTTTGCTCCCAATTTTCATGCATTTTCTTCGGCCCTGTTTTGATACACCTTCCTCAATACGAGATCTCCAGTATGAAATTCTCGGAAGTTGACTCCTTTATTGTAGTATCGGGCGATTGATCGTTGGTATAAACTCATGCGCGTTAGGGCTCGATTTCTTCTTTCGTCTGTCAAATCGAGGGAGTCGCATAACATTTTATTGTTAGTTTCCTCGTGATCGTTCGCGTACATGGTGCGAATTGTTCGGATTTCGTGTTCAATGGGCAGTATTGCTTCGACACCGTAGACCAGGGAGTATGGGGTTTCCCCAGTAGGCCTTCGCGGACTCGAGCGGTAGGCCCAAAGTACTCCGGGGAGTTCATCAGCCCATCGTCCTTTCTTGGCTAGTAGTTTCTTTTTCAGGTTACTAACGATTGTTTTGTTGGTAGCCTCAGCGTGTCCATTCCCTTACGGGTATCGGGGTGTCGAGAATCGTAAAGTGATTCCTTCCGCTGCGCAGAATCGTCGAAATTCTTTTGATATGAATTGTGCGCCGTTATCAGTGATTATTTCTTGTGGCGCTCCATGTCGTTAGAAATGGGTACGGAGCGGATATGGAGGATAGTTCTTCGGCTGGTTGTTTGATATTTGGGGCATGCTTTTGGCATTGGTCGCATTTCCGTGAATGTTGTTCGCAGTCGGCGACCATGGTTGGCCAAAAGTACCCTTGATTTTTTTATCTTAACGGCTAGGGCTCTTCCGGCCGCGTGGTTCCCGTATTCTCCTTCGTGTATTACGGAAATGATGCGTTTGGATTCTTCTTTTCCTATACACCGCAGGTATACTCCGGAGAAACTTCTTTTGAAAAGCACTCCGTCTATTATGGAGAATCTTGCGCTTTGGCTGATTAGTTTTCGGCGCAATTGTTTATCTATCGGGGTGTGGCCTTCGGAGATATATCTGATTATATCCCTTCTCTAGTCCCCCTCTTCTATTATTACCATTATGCTCGCGCTTTTGGTAGTGATGGAAGATTGTTTTATTGCTTCGATCGGTATGATTCGGCTTATTACGGGATCTGATGTTGAAGCCAAGGCGGCGAGGGCGTCAGCTGTGGTATTTTCTCCCCTAGGAATTCGGGTTAATTCGAATTTTTCAAATTGTTTCGCCATTTCTTTTACTAGTTGTGCGTACGCCTCTATGCGCTCGTCTCTTGTTTCGAATTCTCCGCTGATTTGATTTGCGACGAGTTGCGAGTCGCAAAAAGCGGATATGGATTTTGCTCCCACAACTTTTGCCAGGCGTAATACCGCGATTAATGCCTCGTACTCGGCTTCGTTGTTTGAGGCGGTGAAATCCAGGCGGAAGGATTGTTCGATCACTTCTCCATGTGGTGACGCCAAATGTATACCAATCCCGGCTCCTTGTTTTGTGGATGAATCGTCGACTTTAAGGGTCCAGCATCCGCTGTTTGCTGTGGTTTCGCTTTCGTTTGCGGGGAGCTCAATGAGGAAGTCAGCTAGAACTTGTGATTTCGCGCATGTTCCAATGCGATATTCGATGTCGTATTCGCTTAGCTCGACGGCCCATTTGGTTAATCTTCCCGATTGATTGGGGCTGTGTAGGAATGATCGCAAAGGTTGAGTGGTCATTACGACTATCGAGTGAGATTGGAAATATGGTCGTAGCTTTCGGGTCGCGGTGACGACGGCCAGGGCTAATTTTTCCATTGCCGGATACCTTGTTTCTGCATCAACGAGTGATCTACTTATATAAAACACAGGTTTTTGGTCTCCTCATTTTTCTCTGACGAATACTCCGCTAACTGCGGTGTGCGACACGGCGACATACAAGTAGAGTGGTTCTCCTACTTCTGGTTTGGCTAAGATTGGAGGTTCGGCTAGGTATTGTTTTAGCTGTTCGAACGCTTCCTCGCATTTTTCTGTCCATTCGAACTTCTTGTTTCCTCTCAAGAGCTTATAAAAAGGCAGACATTTATCGGTCGATCGAGAGATGAATCGGCTCAGGGCTGCCACGCGTCCCGTTAATCTCTGGATTTCTCTTTTGTTCCTGGGGGAAGGTAAGTTTCAGAGTGCTTGTATTTGGTCTGGGTTGGCTTCAATTCCCCTCTGGGTTACCACGTACCCGAGGAATTTTCCGGAAGAAACCCCGAAGGTACATTTAGACGGGTTTAGCTTCATTTGGTAATTGTTTAGTACTTTGAAACACTCCTCTAAATGTGAGACGTGGTCCGTTTCTCGTAGGGATTTTACTAACATGTCATCGATGTAAACTTCCATCGTTGTTCCTATCTTGTCGGCGAACATTTTATTCACTAGGCGTTGATACGTGGCTCTTGCGTTTTTCAGCCCGAAGGGCATCACCTTATAGCAATAGATACCTTTGTCGGTTGTGAAAGCGGTTTTTTCCTGGTCATTGGGATGCATCAGGATTTGGTTGTATCCTGAAAATGCATCCATGAATGACAGGACTTTATGACCGGCGGTGGCTTCCACCAAGCGCTCTATGTGTGGTAGAGGAAAGCTGTCGTTAGGACAGGCTTTATCAAGATCGGTATAATCGACGCATACGCGCCATTTACTGTTCTTTTTCTTGACGACGACGGTATTGGCGAGCCAATCGGGGTATTTTACTTCGCGTATTAAACCGGATTTTAAGAGGCGATCTATTTCTTCGTTGACCACTTTAGCCCTCTCTGGACCGAGCTTCCTACGCTTTTGTTTTACGGGTTTGTAACTGGGATCGACGTTGAGTTGGTGTGTGTCGATTTCGAGGTCTATGCCTGGCATATCCTCTGTCGTCCATGCAAATGTCTTTTTGTTCCTCTTCAGGAACATTATCAGTTCTCAACGTATGCTCCCTTTCAACGTGGCCCCGATGCCTACACATCTTTCGGGGTCAGTCCCATCTATCTAAACCTGCGTTATTGACTCCGTACTAGGTTCATCTATCTCTTCTGAACTTTCCTTCGGAGGCGAATGGATGGTCTCGTCGCCGATGGCCATTAATTGCTATTGGCCTTCGTCGGTTTCTTTGCTAGTTGGGTCCTCCGAATTGCTTTCTTTTGGCTGGTGCTTTTCGATGATCCTTTTGTGATTATTCATATAACAAATTCGGGATGCCTCTTGGATCCCTCTGATTTCTTGTATCCCGTTGGGAGTCGGAAATCGCACGCACAGGTGGTAAGTTGATGGCACCGCCCTCATCCCATGTATCCAAGGTCTCCCTAGGATAGCATTGAACGGGGACGGGCAGCCGAGAACGGTAAATTCGACCATCCGGTTTACGTCTCCAGCCCGTACAGGGAGTTCAATGACTCCTAGAGAAGGTGTCACTTCTCCATTGAATCCTGATAGCTGGTTGGGTTTGTGTTCGATTTCAGCCTCCTCGATGTTCATTCTATCCAAAGTGGTTTTGAATATAACATCTACGAAGCTTCCTCCGTCGACCAAGATTCTGGCTACTACGCAGTTACCCACTTCGAGTTCGATAATTAAAGCGTCGTCATGGGGCCCGTATAGCCTTTTGGTATCGTTTTCACTAAATGAGATCGTGGTATCTTCTTCCTCTTGGCACCCAGGTGACCTCGGCGTACCTTTAAGTCGATGCTGGTGTGCCTTAATCGAGTTTATGCTATCCCTGCAAAATTTTGAACCTCCCATGATGTAGTCGATCCAGGGTTTTGCTTGGGAGACGTCGTTGTCGTCTTCCTTTGCTCTTCCTCTTTTCGGGGAGGGATTTCCTCGGGTTCTGTTGTTGTTAAATTCTTTCTTCTGGGGTGGTGGTCCCAGGTCGACGTTCTTTAACTCTCCATTTTTATACTTCTCAATAAGTACCTTTCGGGCTACGACGCAATCCAGAGTGTCGTGTCCGTAGTTTTTGTGGAAGTCGCAGTATTTTTTCTTGTCACGTGGCCATTTCGGGGTGCTTCCTTCGGGAACTCCCTCATCGTTTACGTTAAAGGCGTGCTCCGGGATACTCGGGGGCTTCCTCCATTCATTGTTTCAGTAAGGTCTCATCCCGGGTGTCCTAGCCATGGCCGGAACAGGTGTCATAGATGGGATTTTCCTTGGGTTGTGCTTCTTCGATAGGAGGGCCCTTTCTTCCTCAGCCTTGGCATAGTTCGAAGCGCGGTGAATTGCATCTTCGATGGTGGGTGGTCTGTTTACAGTCATTTCTTCTCGGAATCTGGACTCGTGCCACATTCCATTTTTTAGGGCGTTCAGAGCCGATTCTCCCTCTACGGAAGGGATTTTTGACATGACAATTTTGAACCTTGTCATGAAGCTTTTCAGGGTTTCGTCTCTGGCTTGTTGAGTGTTCCATAGATCTGCCATGGTTGCCTCATCTTCTACTAACATTGAATAGTGCTTGATGAACGCGGCCGACAGCTGCTGAAAAGAGCTTATCGATCATTCCTCCAGACGGGAAAACCAATCTAGGGCACTTCCTGACAGATTTTCGGCGAACAACTGGCAAAACCCTGCTTCTCGCTCGTTATCTCGCAGACATGCTCGCCCCATCGCGATGCGAAAGGCTGTTATGTAGGTTTTTGGGTTGGAAGTACCGGAGTACTTGGGGAGCCTGATTTTCCCGGTGTCCCCAACTCTGACTTGGGTAATGCATGGAGCAAAAGGAGTTCGACCGGTGTCTGCCACCAACCGGTCGATCTCAGGGGCCGAACTCGTGGCATAGTGCATTCGGGAATCGACAGCCCGGAACTTCTCCTCCACCATCTGGCGGAAGGCATTGAACGCGGGGTGATCGTCCCTCGGGGTTCCTTCGGCGAACTGCTCTCCCCCAGTTCGGATTTCTCCTCTATGAGGGTTTCCTTCATTTGGGCGAGCTACCGGCTCGAAATGATTCGATTCCTCAGGAACCCCTCCCTCGCGGGGGAGGTTGATGACTTGGGGAACATATCCAGTAGGAGGGCCTCCTGGAGGTGGGGGCGGTAGGTCACCTTGAGTTGGTCGAGCTCGCCAAACACTGGCTTCGACATGCCCGTCAAACTGACCCATCCCGGCCGTATTGCTAGGGCCGGCCATGTCGGGCGACATGTGGATCCCAGAGAAGCTTAACATCCTCCCGGGCGGGATGAACCTTCGTCCGTTCGCGGTAGACGGATCGGTCAAACTCAGCAGGATAGCTCGCTCAGCGTCGAGCTGCTCTTGAAGCGAAGATTGTGCAGCGGTCAAGCTATCGAGCTGGGATCGGGTTGACCTCTGGAATTCGGCGGTGGTTTCAACGAGTTTTAGCAGAAGAGCCCGTGTCTCTGGATCAGCTCCTGAGATCGGGATTTCGTGCTCGCTGTTAGAAGACATTCTTTCAGATCCGATCTGCGTTCTTCGGCGTTAGGTTTCTGATAAGATTCCCACAGACGGCGCCAAATTGTTGAGCCGATTTCTCGTCCCAACAATCTATACTGGATTGTTTCGAATTATCTCGTATATTTATTTATATGGATCGAGGGTCTCAGAATCCGATTATAAAGATTGAACCGGAATCCGAAAGAAATTAATAGATAATATGAATAAAAAATATAAATGGGGCGAAAGGAAGTTCCTTTTTATTGATAACTAAATAATACTCTACTAGAACAATAATATTCGAATGGAAATGAACATAAAATAAGCTTCAGAAGACAATCTCGCAATCTCTCTCCCCAAAATCCTTTTTCTCTAAAGGAGGATGGAATGAGCTTTTATAGCCATCTTGCTGACTTTCCTTCATCTTCAGATCGATGCACGTGTATGTACATAATTAGTCTTTATTCCTTCATTCTCGCGCACATTTCCACTTTTTCAGGCGGTCTGACCGTTTCTTTGATGACTTCGAACTTCAAATTCCTTGGCGGGACCGTCTAGGAACGTCTATGGGCCCGGGTCGAGTCTGATTTCCATTCGAAATAATGTCTTGGACCATTCTGGGTTTATTAGGCCGAACTGGGCTTTGGGCCGATCTGACGATTATCTTTCCTTTTGGGCCGAACTCGCTGTGGGCCTGGTCGATCTAATTTGCTAGATAGAGGGGAGAGATATTTACTCCCACAATGACCCTCTGGTGATCTCAACCCTTGTCGGGAACGAAAACTTCCACATGATTCTAATAGATAACAGAAGCGTTTTCGATCTTCTTTACAAAGAAACATTCGACAGGATGGATCTTAAGAAAGAGTCATTGGCTCCCTCTTCTGAAAACCTCTATGGATTCACAGGCGATTCCATCAAACGAAGAGGTGTCATCTCGATCCCAATAACGTTGGGAGAAAATACGAGAACAAAAACTATCAACACTAAATAGGGGGTAGTTCCTGGCAAATCAGCATTCAATGCAATCATTGGGAGACTGACTCTGCAAGCACTCGGAGCCATCACATCAGTGGAGTACCTAAAGATAAATTTTCCAACCGATCAATGATTCGGAGAAGTATAGGGTACTCATGCGCTCGCAAGAAGTTGTTATGCCGACTACCTCAGAAATAGCTGGGACAAAGATGTTCACAAGATGGTGATGATCAGCGCAGACTTCGATTCGCGTCTCTCAAGCCGAGGAGCAATTGGCCCTGGCGACGAGGTGGAAGAAATCACCCCTGACCCCAAGCAACCATACTGTCATACATAAATGCCCTTCGGACTCCTAAGTTTCATGGACGCATACTCTGGATATAATCAAATCCCTATGTATGGTCCTGACCAAGATCATACCGTATTTATAACAGACCAAGGACTATATTATTTTACAGTAATGCCATCCGGACTAAAACATGTTAGGGCCATGTACAAAAGATTGTTGGAATTGATCTAGGGTTAAGAAAAGATTTAACGCTTCGAGCAAGAGACAGAATTTAAAAATTTTCTTTAAAACAAGTAAAACGATTTTACTAACGTAGACAAAGAGTAAGTACATATAACAATATAGCAAAATAGTCAAAATGAAACTATGAAATTTGTTTTTAGCTTACGTTTCACAACTTTTAGGAAAATAACCAAAATGTTTATGTGACAATGATTAAGGTTTGATTTACCCTTATTTATTAACAAATTCGTCATTCTCTCTCTCCTACCTTTTTCATACACTTTTTTTTACATAAAAACTTCAAAAAACCATATCTATCTCATATAAACTCGAAATTTAATGATTCCAAATCCTACGGATTCATGACGCCGAGATCTTCAAAAATAGATCCATTGTGTTTTATAAAAAATCATGTTTAATACCATAAATGTAGAAAAATCACGTTACTGTTGTCAATGGTGCTCACAAGAAGAGTTGTAGTGTGTATTTATGTACATTTGATGTCATATAGTCTTATGAAGACTCTTGCTTGTAATTGCTTATTCATTAATAAAAAGTTGAAACGTTCATTCAATCTTCCTTGTCTGAAGCTTTATGATAAACCATTAGTCTTTAGTCCATAAACAAACTAAACAACTTACGAAGAGATAAATGTAGATTTGCATGAACAAATCTTCATAGTTTGCTTAAAACGATATATTCGCAATCTAAGGGTCAAAGGACTATTGACCTCAGTATGATTGTTAGAAGAATCTATGATGTCTGGTTATGAGGCATTGAGAGTTGGAGACTCTATAGTTCTTCTAGGTATCTTCCGAAGGTACTGAATTGACCAGTGCACTTCTAGAGACAAGATAAGAACAAACCATTTAACCTCTTATGTCTCGAAGTCACTATGTATGAATTGCATCATGCTTACCTTAATCCTGAAATGAGACATGTCATTTCACAGCTTACGTATTCTCATTTGAGAAAGTCAGAGTTCGGACTCACTATGTGATTCCGAACAGGGCCTATTGGTGAAGTACAAAGTTGTGAGAATGTCATGAGTAACTTTGTGAAGTTCTCATAGATATGGAATTCATGTACAAGATTGCTGAAATGCAATGTATGTCACCTCATGCTTTGTTCCTTGGAGTGTGAATAAATGAACTGGCCAGTGTCCAAATTGAGTCCTGACTCTTTTTGGATGAAACAATGTGACTTGTTAGCTCCTCGTCAATACATTGTTTCTAACTTATTCACAAGTGACAAAGGAGTTGAGGAAATAACAGCTAGAAGGGTAAAATGGTAATTTAGTAAATCCCGACTAGCTGATGACATTCATGAAGGGTAAACATAGATAATATTCAGTGGATCCGCTCATCATAATTAGGTTGAATTCTTGAGTAGAAAATAAATTCATTTGAACCGAGAGATTTTCAGTGTCAACTCTTTAATGGAGTCAGTTGACATTAAGCTAAACTTGGAAAAGGTTTGTGAAGTTTTGAGTCCAAGTGTTTAGCTCAAGCTTTGTTCATTTGGGTCCATGAGGTCACTGTCACGAATCACATCGATTAGGAATAGTTAAACTGGAAGCTAAGTCAAAACAAGAACGAAAATTGTCAAAAGGGTATTTTTGTCTTTTGAGACATAGGATGAAATGAATGTCAATAAATTTTTTGACATGGTCATTTGATGACAAGTAACACTCGGCCATAATAAGATTAATTGGGCCTTGTGGATTAATTTCATTTCATAAGAATTTTATTGAAAATTCTTAATGGGCCTTTTTCATGTTGTTATGAACAAATGGAAAAGCTTCTAGAAGCCTTTTTCTAGATGGTATAGGCGCCCAACATACCCAAATAAAGAGAGAATATTTTGTGCATGAATGTATGAAGATACTTGCCAAAAGAAAAAGAGGAAACAAATCTCCCCTAAGGGGAAACCAAGGTGGGCACCCAAATGAGTCAAGAGAGAAGCAAATAAAAGAGGAAACAAATCCAAGGACTTGCTTGGCAAGTCTTGGCCGTGTGACTCTTTGAAGGAAAAGGGAAATTGGCTCATGAATATGTGTTATTCTATAGAAGAGGAAACTACCTTATTGAAGGTGAGACCTCTCCTATAAATAGGAGCCTCATTCCACACTTTTCATTAATCCAAGTTTAAGAGATTTGAGAGACTCTCTCTCTAGAACTTTGGCCGCCCCTTCCTCTCTCTCTCTAGTTTATTTTCGATTTTTTGTTTTGGCACCTAGGTCCTCATTCGACCTAGTGTTTAGCTCTGCGACTTCAAGACTCGTTCTTAAGTCGTAGTGTTTAAAAGTGCCTACTCACTAATTCCTTTATTTCGAGTGATTTAGTGATTGAAACTTTCGTGGTTGCTCGAGGTGCCGAGGAAAGAAAGAGAGACGTGCTGCGATGGGAGACGAGCGTTGCAAACTTTCCAAAAGCTTCTTCAAAGTTCAAGCTTCAAGAAAGGTTAGTAAACTTCTATACTCATAATAGTTTTTAATTACATGTACTTGCTCTTTGTCTAGGTTAGTAAAAAACTGTTTTTACTTGTAAAAGAAAATTTTTAAAATTCCGCCGCTTTGCGAAGCGTTAATTATTTTCTTAAACCCTAGATCGATTCCAACAGTTACTACATTAAATATGGAAATAATTGAAATTTTTTTAAATTATAGACATAAATATAATTTTTCATCAAACACAATGGGTCTATTTTTGAAGATCTCGACGCCACGAATTTGTAGGATCTGAAATCACTCAATTTCGAGTTCGTATGAGAAATATACGAATTTTTGAAGTTTTGATGCAAAAACAATTATTTGGAAAAAAAATAGGAGAGAGAAAGTGACGATAATTAAGGTATGATTTGCCCTTATTTATTAACAAATTCGTCACTTTCTCTCTCCTATTTTTTTCAAATAAATTTTTTTTGCATCAAAACTTCAAAAATTCTTATCTTTCTCATACGAACTCGAAATTGAGTGATTTCAGATCCTACAAATTCGTGGCGTCGAGATCTTCAAAAATAGACCCATTGTGTTTGATGAAAAATTATATTTATGTCGATAATTTAAAAAAAAATCAATTATATTCATACTTAAGGTAGTAACGTGATTTTTCTACATTTATGATATTAAACATGATTTTTTCATCGAACACATGGATCTATTTTTTAAGATCTCGGAGTTACGAATCCATAGGATTTAGAATCACTCAATTTCGAGTTCATATGAGATAGATATGGTCTTTCTAAGTTTTTATGTTAAAAAAAGTGTAGAAAAAAAAGTATGAGAGAGAAAATGACGAATTTGTTAATATATAAGGGCAAATCAAACCTTAGTTATTGCCATGTAAACCTGTTAGCTATTTCCCTAAAAGTTGTGAAACTTATGCTAAAAACAAATTTCATAATTTTATTTTGGCTATGTTGCTACACTTTTATTAATGAGCATTTTATGTTTACTAACCTTTGAGAAGCTTAAACGTTGAGAAGCCTTAGAATGGTTGAAATGTTCATCTCCCCTCGCAGCATGTCTCTATTCTTTCCTCGGAAACTCGAGCAACCACGAAAGTTTCTATCACATTAATCGCTCGAGAAAGAAAAGAATTAGTGTGTGGGCACTTTTAAACACGACGACTCAAGATCAAGTCTAAGAGTCGAAGAGCTAAAACACTAGGTCAAATGTGGACCTAAGTGCCAAAGCAAAAACGAAAGAAAACTTAGAGAGAGAGATGGAGAGGGGGCGGCCAAGAGTTCTAGAGAGAGAAGCTCTCAATCTCTAAAACTTTTGAATGAATAAAATGAGAGGAATGAGGGCTCTATTTATAGGAGATGTTTTACCTTCAATATGGTAGTTTGCTCTTCTATGGAATATCACATATTCTTAAGAAAAATTTGCTATCCTTCCTTCCTCATTCACACGGCCAAATAAGGCTTCTAGAAGCCTTGGATTTGTTTCCTCTTTTGCTTCCCCTCTTGCCTTGGCCGAAATCCCCCTTTCCTCATAGAGGAAATTTGTTTCCTCTTTTTCTTTTGGCAAGTATCTTCATACATTAATGCACAAAATAGACTCTATTTCTCTTGGGTTTGGGCATGCAACATGTCTAGAAAGAGCTTCTAGATTTCAAGTAAGATTCTATGAAATGAAATTAATCCACAAGGCCCAATAAACTTGTTATGGCCGAGGGATTATATGTCATCATATGAAAATGTCAAAAAATTTATTGACATTCATTTCATCCTATTGTCCAAAAGGACAAAAATACCCTTTAGACAATTTTCGTAAAACTTGTCTCGTTCTTGTTCTGACTTAGCTTATAGTTTAACTATTCCTACTCGACATGATTTGTGATAGTGACCTCATGGCTCCAAATGAACAAATCTTGAGCTTACATACTTGGACTCAAAAGTTCACAAACCTTTTCCAAGTGTTAGCTTAATGTCAACTGACTCCACTAAAGAGTTGACACTGAGAATCTCTCGGTTCAAATGAATTTATTTTCTACTCAAGAATTCAACTAAATTGCGATGAGTGGATCCACTGAATATTATCTATGTTTACCCTTCATGAATATCATCAGCTAGTCGGGATTTACAAAATTACCATTTTACCCTTCTATCTGTTATTTCCTCAACTCCTTTGTCGCTTGTGAATAAGTTAGAAACAATGTATTGACGAGGAGCTAATAAGTCACATTGTTTCATCCAAAAGAGTCATGACTCAATTTGGACACTAGCCAGTTCATTTATTCACATTCCAAGGAACAAAGCATGAGGTGATATACATTGCATTTCAGCAATCTTTTACATGAATTCCATATCTATGAGATCTTCACAAAGTTACTCATGACATCTTCATAACTTAGTACTTCACCAATAGGTCCTGTTAAGAATCACATAGTGAATCCAAACTCTGACTTTCTCAAATGAAAATACGTAAGCTATGAAATGACATGTCTCATTTCAGGATTGAGGTAAGCATGATGCAATTCATACGTAGTGACCTCGAGACATAAGAGGTTAAATGGTTTGTTCTTATCTTGTCTCTAGAAGTGCACTGGTCAATTCAGTACCTTCGGAAGATATCTAGAAGAACTATAGAGTCTCCAACTCTCAATGTCCCAGAACCAGACATCATAGATTTTCCTAACAATCGTACTGAGATCAATAGTCCTTTGATCCTTAGATTGCGAATATATTGTTTTAAGCAAACCATGAAGAGTTTGTTCATGCAAATCTACATTTGTCTCTTCATGTGTTGTTAGGTTTGTTTATGGACTAAAGACTAAGGTTTTATCATAAAGCTTCAGACAAGGAAGAATGAATGAACGTTTTAACTTTTATTGATTATTCAGCAGTTACAAGCAAGAGTCTTCGTAAGACTATATGACATCAAATGTATATAAATAGAGACTACAACTCTTCTTGTGGGCACCATTGACAACAGAGTTCGTGCACACAGACATATGGGGGCCATCTCCCATCGGTTCTCTTGGAGGTTCTCATTACTACGTGACCTTCATCGATGAATCCACGAGGAAGGTATGGGTTTATTTCATGAAGAATAAATTTGATGTGTTTCTACCTTCAAGAGATGGAAGGCCATGGTGGAGAATGAGACAGATTTAAAGCTAAAGCGTTTGAGGCCCGACAATGGCGAATAGTATGTTGATAGCGACTCAAGCAATAGTGTACCGGCAATGGGATCAAGATGGTGAAGACTATTCAACCCCCCCCCCCCCCCCCAAAAAAAAACAGAATGGAGTAGTGGAGAGGATGAACAGAACCTTGAATAAGGGAGCTCAAAGAATGCGCATACACACTGGACTGCCCAAGAAGTTCGTGGCAGATGCAGGCAACACGACATCCATTCTAATTAACCGATGACCCTTTGTCCCCTTGGGTTTTAGAATTCCAAAAGAGGCTTGGAGTAACAAGAAGGTAAACCTTTTCTTACTTGAAAGTGTTTGGTTGCTTGTCCTATGTTCAAATTGATGATTCTGTTAGAAGTAAACTTGATTCAAAATCTAAGTATTATTATTATTTCATTGGCTATGATGACACTGAGCTTGTCTACCATTTATGGGATGCCGAAACAAGGAAGATTGTTCGGAGTAGGAACATCATCTTCAATGAGCAGATAATGTGCAATGACAAGCTGAAGGGGAGCTCGGAGAGCAACGATCTTGATAGCGAGAAGTCGACTATCGACCTGAGAGACTTCTCAATGACCGAGCTAAAGAAAGACACTACGACGACCGAGAAGAGATCAACCCAAGCTAAACGCGGCCATGAGAGTGAAAAAGATGCTGATAAAGACATCGAGCTTGAGGTGAATCAGCGGACTCCAGTCACCGAGCTGCGGAGATCAACTAGAGTCAGTAAACTGGTGCATAAGTTCTCTCCGTCTCTCAATTACATCCTTACTAATAGAGGAGAGCCAGAGTGCTAAGAAGATGCAATATAGGTCGATGCCTCGACAAAGTGGGAGCACTCCAGAGGGACGAGATGGATTCGTTGCTGACAAAGCATACATGGGAGCTAGTCGTGCTGCCAGGAGGAAAGAAAACTCTGCACAACAAGTGGGTGTACCAGATCAAGGAAGAAAGTGAAAGAAGCCAATGGTTCAAAGCAAGATTGGTGGCTAAAGGCTTCCAAAAAAAGGATGGAATCGGTTTCATGGAAATCTTCTCTCCCATAGTCAAGCTCATGACGATCATAATTGTACTTGGCCTTGTGGCCAAGGAGAATCTACATCTCCAGTGATGGACGTGAGGACGGCTTTTCTTTATGGTGATCTCGACAAAGAAATCTACATGAAGCAGCCCCAAGGTTTTGAGGTAAACGACAAAGACGAGCTCATGTGCAAGCTTTTGAAGAGTATCTACGGGAAAAAACATCCCCAAGGCAGTGGTACAAGAAGTTCGACAACTACATGAAGCGAGCTGTGTTCCGCAGATGCGAGGCCGATCACTGCTGCTACTTCAAGAGGCTCTGTTATCGGTCTGTTCCGGGTCGACAGCGCCTGCGGGGTCCCATGACCGAGAGGCCAAAGACCGGCCTCATGAGCTCGACTTCCACTCGGCCTCATGAACTCGACCTCGGCCCCACGAGCTCGACCTCGGCCTCATGAGCTCGACCTCGGCCTCATGAGTTCGACCTCGGCCTCAGTAGCTCGACCTCGGCCTCATGAGCTCGACCTCGGCCTCGTGAGCTCGACCACACCTTGGCCTCATGAGCTCGACCTCGGCCTCAGTAGCTCGACCTCGGCCTCATGAGCTCGACCTCCACTCGGCCTCAGTAGCTCGACCTCGGCCTCAGTAGCTCGACATCGGCCTCAGTAGCTCGACCTCGACCTCAGTAGCTCGACCTCGGCCTCGTGAGCTCGACCTCGGCCTCGTGAGCTCGACCTCGGCCTCGTGAGCTCGACCTCGGCCTCGTGAGCTCGACCTCGGCCTCGTGAGCTCGACCTCGGCCTCGTGAGCTCGACCTCGGCCTCGTGAGCTCGACCTCGGCTCGTGAGCTCGACCTCGGCCTCGTGAGCTCGACCTCAGCCTCGTGAGCTCGACCTCGGCCTCGTGAGCTCGACCTCGGCTCGTGAGCTCAACCTCACCTTGGCCTCAGTAGCTCGACCTCGGCCTCATGAGCTCGACCTCCAGCTCCATGGACGACCCAGGGTCGGCCTCCGGCTCCATGGACGACCCAGGGTCGGCCTCCGGCTCCATGGACGACCCTGGGTCGGCCTCCAGCTCCATGGACGACCCAGAGTCGGCCTCCAGCTCCATGGACGACCCAGAGTCGGCCTCCAGCTCCATGGACGACCCAGAGTCGGCCTCCAGCTCCATGGATGACCCAGGGCCGGCCTTCAACCAGGGGGATGCCCAAAATGCCCCTCGGTCGCCTATAAATGCCGGGGTCCCTCCCCCGGTCCAGGTAATCCATTCTTGAGTACTGAAACGCTGCCGAACTCGTACCTCGCTCGTTTCTTTCAAGTCTCGGCCTCTAAACACTCAAACCCTCTACAAACCACCTCAATCCTACTAATGTTGAGCGTCGGAGAGGTAAACAGGGGCAACCCCCCTGTTTTCCCTTTGTAGTTCACACCTCTTTTCTTGCTTTTCAGGTGTCCGAACGAGATAGACATCACCAACAGCTAAGGGACGACTTGGGATACCAAGTTCGACACGCTCGAGTCAAGACGAGACCACTTGGTCCGGCCTTGGGTCTAACCGCCTTTGACTCCTAAATAGTTGTCCGAAAAACTGCGACAACATTTTGGCGCTAGAAGGAGGGGACCGCCCGACCTTGGCGACGCTCTCCCTTCCATTCCTCTTTCCTGCTATTTCTACGACTCTCGAGAGATGAGTCGTATCCCCGCCACCTCCGTGGGCGCCCGAGCGACTAGCTCGAGGCACGACCTCCAAAGCTCTGCCCACCGTCTTGAAGGGCAACCTCATGATAATGAGAGCCAGCCCCGAGACCCGACGAATGACCCCGCGGCCGCAGTCCGAGAGGACACGGCTCGAAGGCTCGCCGAGCTCCTAGACCGTCCCGGCGTCATCGGCGAGCTCATCGCCGACCTCCTCGACTCCAACAACGTCGACGACGTCTACCATGACGAGAAAGACCCCGGTTACATGGCGAAGTCGGGAACCAACGAGATCAACCTCGACCACGCTATTCACGAAAGGGGACGCACGCGCACGCTTCCAAGGGGACACCCTCGGGCGACCGCATCAAGGCGTCAACTTTCTAATGAACACACGCGCGCGCCCTCTAGGGGACACCCTCGGGCGACCACGTCAAGGCGTCAAGCCTTGAGTAATACTCGGGGGCGCTCGATCTCAAGGTCTGGAAAGGGGCGCTCCAGGCTCACCATCCGCGTCCAAGGCCTCCGATTGGGCGACGACACCGAAGGTCGTGGCGCCCATCGAGGACGTCACTTGAACGACGTATCCTTGCCGAGGGTGATAGGGACGGCCAACGGAGACTTGAGAGACCATCTCGATTCCCGAAGGGAATCCCGTGGATGCGACTTGAGAGAGAAACTCAACGCCCGACGCGAGACCGTGAGGGAGGCTGCCTTGGGACACCAACCACCCAACGTTGCTGACTGTGCATCCAACAAAAAGCGCGATGCCACACTCACGGTTCCGGCCGCCAGTCTCGGCTCGCGAAAGAAGAGGCGTAGAAATGGTCAAGTCCCTAATGACCACCCTTCTCCAGCCCCGAAGCAGTCCTTCGTCCCTCTTAACGCGACACCCGACAGGATCCTGAGCTTACACAGAGAGAAGCTGGGGTCCCCACCTCCGATGAAGAAGGATCCCGCAATGCAAGACAAGAGCAAACGGTGCGAGTATCACCGTGATCATGGGCACACGACAATCGAATGCGACCAAATTAGGAAGCGAATTGATTCCCTAATTCGAGGTGGGGACTTCAAGGAATTCGTCGCATCCGCTAGCAAGCCATGATTGTCGCAGCTTCGACCCCTAAACTCACGCCCGAACTCGCTCGACTTTGTAATCGCTTCATTTCAATTTCAATTATGTAATTTTCTTTTTTCAAAGAAGGCCAAGTGCCATGAAAACCTGTAACGACCTCCTTACTGCAATAAAAACTTATTCTACACATGTCAACACACACTATTGTACACCTCCAACAAGAGAGTTTCTTGGTCCTCGTCTCACAAACGCAAGAAACTCGGGGGGCTAACAAGGAGCAATAATTGATCAAAGCAACTTAAAAAAAAAAAAATTAAGAGTGTAACAAAGTCTCAAGGGGCCGATGGTTAGGCTGGAGGTCCCAAAGAGAGACGGTCTACACATTTCTCCTCGAGTTGAGTTCACTCCTCGAGTCGAGTACCGAGTCCACGAGTCGACTAGCTACTCCTCGCGCCGACTCTACATTTCTCCTCGAGTTGAGTTCACCCCTCGAGTCGAGTACCGAGTCCATGAGTCGACTAGCTACTCCTCATACTGACTCTACATTTCTCCTCGAGTTGAGTTCACTCCTCGAGTCGAGTACCGAGTCCACGAGTCGACTAGCTACTCCTCGTGCCGACTCTACGTTTCTCCTCGAGTTGAGTTCACTCGTCGAGCCGAGTACCGAGTCCACGAGGCGACAAGCCACTCCTCGTGCCGACTCTACGTTTCTCCTCGAGTTGAGTTCACTCCTCGAGCCGAGTACCGAGTCCACGAGGCGACAAGCCACTCCTCGTGCCGACTCTACGTGACTCATCGAGTTAAGTTCACCCCTCGAGTTGAGTTCCGAGTCCACGAGTCGACCACCTACTCCTCGTGCCGGCTCTACACGACTCCTCGAGTTGAGATTACTCCTCGAGGATAGGTCCGGATCCACGAGTCGACTGATAAGTCTCCATGCCAGCTCTACACCTTACTGGCCCTCGAATCAACCTTACGTGTAATTCATCGAGTCGAGTCCATTCCTCAAGTTGAGTCCCCAGGCGTGACGCGCGCGCCATGGCGTCGCATTCACAAGGGCACAAGACTCAACCCAAAAATGCGACCAGTGCACTAAGGTGCCACACTCGCCGGGGGATCAAGTCTACACCTAACCCCGTCTATCACACGACACGCGCACCCAAGGGTGCCACACTCGTGAGGTGGAACGGCCACACAAATGTGGCACCGCGCTCGCCGCCCAGCTCGTGAGCCGAAAGGCAGCGAGTTTCAAATGGGTTTCAAAGGCTTGCGTCCGCCTGGCGTACCTGGTCTAGCCAGCGTCCACCGGAAACCTCGCCACGCGAATGTGGCACCGCGCTCGCTGCCCAGCTCGTGAGCTGAAAGGCAGCGACTTACAAATGGATTTCAAAGGCTTGCGTCCGCCGGGCGTACCTGGTCTAGCCAGCGTCCACGGAAACCTCGCCACGCAAATGTGGCACCGCGCTCACCGCCCAGCTCGTGAGCCGAAAGGCAGCGAGTTACAAATGGGTTTCAAAGGCTTGCGTCCGCCGGGCGTACCTGGTCTAGCCAGCGTCCACGGGAAACCTCGCCACGCAAATGTGGCACCGCGCTCGCCGCCCAGCTCGTGAGCCGAAAGGCAGCGAGTTTCAAATGGGTTTCAAAGGCTTGCGTCCGCCGGGCGTACCTGGTCTAGCCAGCGTCCACGGGAAACCTCGCCACGCAAATGTGGCACCGCGCTCGCCGCCCAGCTCGTGAGCCGAAAGGCAGCGAGTTACAAATGGGTTTCAAAGGCTTGCGTCCGCCGGACGTATCTGGTCTAGCCAGCGTCCACGGGAAACCCGGCCACACAAATGTGGCACCGCGCTCGCCGCCCAGCTCGTGAGCCGAAAGGCAGCGAGTCACAAATGGGTTTCAAAGGCTTGCGTCCGCCGGACGTACCTGGTCTAGCCAGCGTCCACGGAAAACCCGGTCACGCAAACGTGACACCGAGGCCCCCCGAGGCCCAAGCCGTGCAAATTGATCACGCCTTCATTGGTCGAGAAAATAAGCCACGCACAGTAAAGCCATGCAAATTGATCACGCCTTCATTGGTAAGTCGAGAAAATAAGCCACGCACGATCAACCCGGAACAAAGGCCGTCCTTCGCGACGCACAAAAGCCATCCCTCGCGACGCACAAAAGCCGTCCCTCGCGACGCACAGAGGCTTTCCCTCGCCATGCATTAAAAGCCCTTTTGCGGCACGCTCGCAAACCCGAGAACGTTCGTCCCGCGTCCACACGCCAGCGTAAGCATTGAGTTTCCACTCGACCTACGCTCGACCGCAAACTCGGGGGGCTAATGTTGTCGGTCCGTTACGGATCGACAGCGCCTGCGTGCGCCCGCGGGGTCCCATGGCCGAGAGGCCAAAGACCGGCCTCATGAGCTCGACTTCCACTCGGCCTCATGAACTCGACCTCGGCCCCACGAGCTCGACCTCGGCTCGGCCTCATGAGTTCGACCTCGGCCTCAGTAGCTCGACCTTGGCCTCATGAGCTCGACCTCGGCCTCGTGAGCTCGACCTCACCTTGGTCTCATGAGCTCGACCTCGGCCTCAGTAGCTCGACCTCGGCCTCATGAGCTCGACCTCCACTCGGCCTCAGTAGCTCGACCTCGGCCTTAGTAGCTCGACATCGGCCTCAGTAGCTCGACCTCGACCTCAGTAGCTCGACCTCGGCCTCGTGAGCTCGACCTCGGCCTCGTGAGCTCGACCTCGGCCTTGTGAGCTCGACCTCGGCCTCGTGAGCTCGACCTCACCTCGGCCTCAGTAGCTCGACCTCGGCCTCATGAGCTCGACCTCCAGCTTCATGGACGACCCAGGGTCGGCCTCCGGCTCCATGGACGACCCAGGGTTGGCCTCCAGCTCCATGGACGACCATGGGTCGGCCTCCGGCTCCATGGACGACCCAGAGCCGGCCTCCAGCTCCATGGACGACCCTGGGTCGGCCTCTGGCTCCATGGACGACCCAGGGTCGGCCTCCGGCTCCATGGACGACCCAGAGCCGACCTCCAGCTCCATGGACGACCCAGAGTCGGCCTCCGGCTCCATGGATGACCCAGAGCCGGCCTCCAGCTCCATGGACGACCCAGGGTCGGCCTCCAACTCCATGGACGACGCAGGGCCGGCCTTCGACCAGGGGGATGCTCAAAATGCCCCTCGGTCGCCTATAAATGCCGGGGTCCCTCCCCCGGTCCAGGTAATCCATTCTTGAGTACTGAAACGCTGCCGAACTCGTACCTCGCTCGTTTCTCTCAAGTCTCGGCCTCTAAACACTCAAACCCTCTACAAACCACCTCAATCCTACTAATGTTGAGCGTCGGAGAGGTAAACAGGGGCAACACCCCTGTTTTCCCTTTGTAGTTCACACCTCTTTTCTTGCTTTTCAGGTGTCCGAACGAGATAGACATCACCAACAGCTAATGGACGACTTGGGATACCAAGTCCGACACGCTCGAGTCAAGACGAGACCACTTGGTCCGACCTTGGGTCTAACCGCCTTTGACTCCTAAATAGTTGTCCGAAAAACTGTGACAACAGGCTCGAAGACTCCTACGTGATTCTTCTTCTCTACGTCGATGACATGCTGATCGTAGGTACCGATTTACACGAGATCGATGACCTGAAGAAGAGACTATTCAAAAAGTTTGTGATGAATGAGTTGGAAGCCACGAAGAACATCCTCGGGATTAGGATCAAGATGACCATAGAGGGCATCGAGCTTTCACATGAGGAGTACATGAAGAAGGTACTTCAGCGCTTCAACATGGATGATGTGAGGTCAGTCAGCACGCCGTTGGCTAGCCACTTCAAACTATCCAAGGGGCAATCGCCGATGAAGAAAGACAAGCTGGCGTACATGAACAAGATCCCCTATGCTTCGGCCATTGGAAGCTCGATGTACGCAATAGTGTGTACGAGGCTGGACATTGCTCATCAAGTGGGAGTTGTGAGTAGGTTTATGAGTAATCCACAGAGATCACTGGGAGGCTGTGAAGTGGATCCTCCGATACCTGAGAGGCAGCTTGAGCTTGGTGTTGATATTTAGTAAGTCCGAGCTTGAACTTCAAGGCTACATTGATGGTGACAATGGGGGCGACGTCGACAACAAGAAGAGTACGTCGAGTATGCTACACGTTTGGAGGGACCGCGATCTGTTGGGTGTCAAAGTTGCAGAAGATTGTTCCCTTGTTGAGATGCGAGGCGGAGTACGTGGCCATCACTGAGGCCATCGGGGATATGATATGTCTGCAAATGTTTCTGAGCGAGATGGATCAAGGCCACAACGAGAGTGTGTTGTACAGTGTTAGCCAAAGTGCCATTCAGTTGGCAAAGAACCCATTGTATAATGCTCGGATGAAGTATATACAACTGCGATATTACTTCATCATATTGACATTGGAAGATGGAGTGTTATTGCTTGAGAAGATCGCAAAAGTCAAAATCGAGCTGACATCTTAACAAAGTTAGTGCCATATGATAAATTAAAGTTGTGCTCGACTTCAGTTGGACTTCTTGCTTGAGGATTGGAGTCGCCGCTGTAGATGGAGGCATGTGATGATATTAGTCTCCAAAGAAGAGATTTATGTTGGAATTGATCTAGGGTTTAAGAAAAAGTTTAACGCTTCGGGTAAGCGGCGGAATTTTAAAATTTTTCTTTTGACAAGTAAATCGATTTTACTAACCTAGACAAAGAGAAAGTACACGTAAATAAAAACCATTATGAGTATTATAAATTTACTAACATTTTTAGAAGCTTGAACGTTGAGAAGCTTTTGGAAAGTTGCAACGTTCGTCTCCCCTCGCAGCACGTCTCTCTTCTTTCCTCGCCAACTCGAGCAACCACAAAAGTTTCTATCACTATAATCACTCGAGAAAAATAAGAATTAGTGTGTGGGCACACGGCCAAATAGGGATTCTAGAAGCCTTGGATTTGTTTCCTCTTTTGTTTTTGCTTCTCCCTTGACTCTACTTGGCTGAATTCCCTTATTCCCCTTAGAGGAGATTTGTTTCCTCTTTTTCTTTTGGCAAGTATCTTCATACATTTATGCACAAAATAATCTCCCTTTCTTTCATTGTGTTGGGCGGCCAAATACTCTCTAGAAGGAGCTTCTAGAAGCTTCTTCATTTGTGCATGACAACGTGAGAAAGGCTCATTTAGAATTTTCAATAAAATTCTCATGAAATGAAATTAATCCACAAGGCCCAATTAAACTAACTTGGCCGAGTGGATGCATGTCATCAAATGACCATGTCAAAAAATTTATTGACATTCATTTCATCCAATGTCCAAAAAGACAAAATTACCCTTTTGACATTTTTCATAAAATTTGTCTAGTTCTTGTTTGACTTAGCTTCTAGTTTAACTATTCCTACTCGATGTGATTTATGACAGTGACCTCATGGATCCAAATGAACAAAGCTTGAGCTAAATACTTGGACTCCAAAGTTCACAAACCTTTTCCAAGTTTAGATTAATGTCAACTGACTCCACTAAAGAGTTTACACTGAAAATCTCTAGCTTCAAATGAATTTATTTTCTACTCAAGAATTCAACCTAATTGTAATGAGTGGATCCACATAATATTATCAATGTTTACCCTTCATGAATATCATCAGCTAGTCGGGATTTACAAAATTACCATTTTACCCTTCTAGCTGTTATTTCCTTAACTCCTTTGTCGCTTGTGAATAAGTTAGAAACAATGTATTGACGAGGAGCTAACAAGTCACATTGTTTCATCCAAAAGAGTCAAGACTCAATTTGGACACTGGCCAGTTCATTTATTCACATTCCAAGGAACAAAGCATAAGGTCATATACATTGCATTTCAGCAATCTTGTACATGAATTCCATATCTATGAAACTTCACAAAGTTACTCATGACATCTTCACAACTTAGTACTTCACCAATAGGCCATGTTCAGAATCACATAGTGAGTCCGAACTCTAACTTTCTCAAATGAGAGTACGTAAGCTGTGAAATGACATGTCTCATTTCAGGATTAAGGTAAAGCACGATGCAATTCACACGTAGTGACTTTGAGACATAAGAGGTTAAATGGTTTGTTCTTATTTTGTCTCTAGACGTGCACTGGTCAATTCAGTACCTTCGGAAGATACCTAGAAGAACTATAGAGTCTCCAACTCTCAATGCCCCCTAACCAGACATCATAGATTCTCCTAACAATCATACTGAGGTCAATAGTCCTTTGACCCTTAGATTGCGAATATATCGTTTTAAGCAAACTACGAAGAGTTTGTTCATGCAAATCTACATTTGTCTCTTCGTAAGTTGTTAAGTTTGTTTATGGACTAAAGACTAATGTTTTATCATAAAGCTTCAAACAGACAAGGAAGAATGAATGAACGTTTCGACTTTTTATTAATGAATAAGCAATTACAAGCAAGAGTCTTCGTTAGACTTTATTACATCAAATGTACAAAATAAAGACTACAACTCTTTTTATGGGCACTATTGGCAACAATTTACTAGTACAAATGTTGGATTCTACAATCCATATTCTACAACGCTTATGGCTAACTGTTTCTACAACCTTTATGGCTAGGCGTTATAGAAGCTTGGTGTTTCTACAACACTTATCATAAATGTTGTAAAATTTCACCATATTTCATATCTCCCACAATGCTTACACATCCGTTGTAGAATCCTCGTTGTAGCGAAGTATGTTTTTCGCCACGGCAAAGTCCTTCTACAACGGATAGTCTAATCGTTGTGGGATTAGTGACATCTAATGAACCTGCCGCGGAGACACCTTCGATAACGAATAGCATATTCGTTGTAGGATACTTTCGCAACTGCGACGTTGTGTTCTCACCGCACCATGTTAAACACGCTGTGGCGAAAAAGATACCGAGAGTAATTATTTTTGGAGAAGATGTTCTCGCCGCGGCGAAGAAGGTTTCTCGCCGCGGCAAGAACCTCATAAAACTGATATTGTATCCATTGTAGGACATTCTCTCCGCGGCGACGAAGGATTATTGCCGTGGCGAGGTTACGTGAATTTTTAGGGTTCCACTAATAGGCAAAATTCAATTTTTTTTTAATTTTTTCTTCGACCCAGATCCGATAGAGTCCTATTTCGTCCGAGTCTGTGAAGATCTCACTGCCAAAACTCATCGCCACATCCTCACCGCCACTTAATCTTCTCGCCATCCTCTCTCGCCATGTCATCGCCACCATCCTCTCTCACCGCATCCATGCCGCCATCTTCTATCGCCGCCCCCTCTCTCTCTCAGTCTTGGCGCCGTCCTCTCACTTCCACGACTTGTAAAGGTATGGTGGTAGTTTGCTTGAATTTCATTTTTTTCCTGAATTTCATGGTGTTTGCTCGAATTGTTTGATTCATAATTCAGAAATTTAGGGTTTTGTTTGTAATTAGTTAGGGTAGAACACAAAATTAGGATTTTGTTTGAATTTGTGGATGAATTGAGTAAGAATTTGTCATTGCTTTCAATTTGATGTTGAAATTGAGTTGGAATTTGAGATTGTGATGTTTAAATTGAGTTAAGACTGATATAGAATTTGTGATTGTGTTGAAATTAAGATGAATATTTTTACATGTATCTTGTGTGGTTGAAGATTAATTTTTTGTTTGAAATAGTGAAAGAATTGAGTTATGATTTGACATTGTTTTTAAATTTCAGTTTGAAATTAAGTTGGAATCGATATAGAATTTGTGATTGTCGTTAAAAAACTAGATGATGTTGTGTTGAATATTTTTGTAAAAAAAACCTAGTTATTGTTTGGAATGGTTATTTTGCATTTTGAATTATAGGTTTTATAGATTGAATTGAGATTGTTTTCGGTTTTAAAATTATTGGTTTATTTTGATTTTGAAGTAGATGTTGAGATTGAATTATTTATGATTTCGTTTGTATAGGTGAAAAATGGTTCAAACCAGAACTCTTGCGGGCGCTACGGCTTAGAGCTCTTCCCAAGGTCCTAGAAAAAATAAAAATCAATCGAAACGAGCTCGTCAACCGTCTGCCAAAGCAAATTATAATACCAGTATCTTTACTAGCAAGGCTGCTGAGGAACGCTACGATATTATCTCGTCGCGTAGTGTAATCCCTGAGAAGGGATTCAATGTGAGCACTAACACCGACATAGGAGCGCAAATCCACAACATTATTAAAGGCCACGATTGGGTGAAGTTTTGTGCTGTATCCAAGTTTGATGCAAACTTAAAATTTGTGTACGAATTCTACGCAAACTTACCGGATAACGATCGAGATGTTGTGACAGTCCGGGTAGAAAAGTTGATGTGAGTGTCAAAGCCATCAACGCTTTTCTTGGAACCCCAGACGCGCCTTTCGACAAGGGCTATCAGGAATGGTTAAGAACTTGCAGCCACGAGGAGTTGGCGAGGGCGTATTCCGGGAGAGGATTGAGTGCCTGAAAAAGGAAAAAAAGGTACTCAAGCATGAACAGCTTACCAGGATTGCTAAAGCTTGGATTTACTTTGTTTGCGCTCATCTCTTTCCACTCAAGCACTTCACCACTCTCGACGAGGGTCGTATCCATGTCTTGTATAACATCGTTCGAGGTTATTCTATCAACGTCGGTTGATTCATCTATAATTGGATGAAGAGTCTCGACTATACTAATGAATGACACGACTTGCCATATCCGTCAATCATTACCTGCCTTTGTAAAATGCGGGGGTAGGACGCTCAAAAAGGGACACAACCAAGACTCATATGGGGCCTATTACGAATTCTATCATTGATCGGTACAAGTTTATGGTAGAACCACAAGATGAGGAAGATGAGGAAGAGTGGGGAGATGAACCACCACTCAACGAGCATGTATTGCGCTTACAAGCACCTCCGGTGGTCGACCTCGCCACCGTCGGCTACATTGCTCATTGCTCCCACTTTGTCGTTCGACGAGTTTCAGCACACGCAACAGTATATGTTAAGCGGAATATGGCACCTATCACATCGATCAATTGAACGATCTCTACTCTCGTTGGGACATCAATCAGGAGAATCAGTTGTTATTTCCTCCATATCCTCAAGACTCTGATTTTCCGTACCAACCACCACAGTGGCCACCGCATATGCTACCTCAATATCCGGCGCCACCACCACCACCACCAAACGACGAGTGAATTTCCGGAACCACCACCACCACCACCACAAACTCCTCAATATTATTTATTTTCTAAGTTTTAATTTAAGACTGGTTTATTGTGTTTTCTTTTAAGTTTCAGTTTTAAGACTTGTTTGGTGTGTTTAAGTTTAACACTCGTTTATTATTTTTCGTTTTATGTGTGTTTCAGGCTCGATTTTATGTTTGAGACTCGATTCTATGTTTGAGACTTATAATCTTAATTTCAATATGATAATGTTTGAGATTGTGGAATTTTTATTTGAATGGTAATTTGTTAGTTGGAAAATAGGGTTCATATTGAAAAAAGGTTAAATATGAATTAAATGGTAATTTGGAGATATCTCGCCGTGGCGACTATGTTTTCCCCCCGCAGCGTGTTACTTGTGCCGTGGCAAAAACAAGTCTTCGCCATGGCGAGAAAGTTACCGAGAGCAATTTTTTTAGAAGATAATCTCGCCACGGAAAAGTTGGTTTCTCGCTGTGGCGTCATACTCGTGGACACATCCATTCCCCTTGAATATTACTCGCGCTCAGTGTTCAGAAATGCTGCCGGAGACTTTCTGCACACAGTTTCCTGTGATTGAACGCTTAATCTCCAGCACACAGTTGCGCTTGGAATTCTCTATTGAGAATCTCCCTCATCTGCAAGAGAAAACACACATTCTTTTTCAGGTTACTCGATTCTAGAGTCTTGAGACGTTGCCGAGGACTCCTCCGTGTTCTGTTTCCTCTATCGGGCGCACTCTTCACGCTCTGCGCCTCAAATAACATACACACGCACATTGAACTATGTTATGACTTGATCCTGCTATGTCCAGGTATGTAGGCAAATAATAAGAACTGGAGTCACACACCCCCTTCCCCAATTCACCTCTTTCTCTCCTCATAGAACGTCTCCGATCGGAGGAACAAAAACTCGAGACTTTTGAGTTTCCACACTTGGCTCGGTTGCAGTTACTTGGTACGGCCTTGGGTTGAATCGTCCAAAGTTTTAAATCGTTGTTCATTTTCGGGCGACAACAAAAACACCAGGTCATACTTTATTATTGCTTAGATTTATGTGTATGATATTGTGTTTGGTTGTTCACATAAGATTGTTGAACAATTTGTTGAAAAAATGCAACGAGAATTCAAGATGAGCATGATCGGGGAAATGTCCTATTTCCTTGGACTTTAGGTCAAGCAGAAATCAGATGGTATCTTCATCTCTCCAAGTATATAGGACAAGAATATGATTAAGAAATTCAAACTAAAGAAAGCTGCTCACAAAAGAACACATGCAGTCACCTAAGTCAAGGTCACAAAAGATGAAATTGGTGCTCTTGTTGATCAGACTCTCTACAAAAGTATGATTAAGAGTCTATTGTATTTAATTGAGAATAGACTGAATACCTCTTATTCAGTGGGAGTATGTACCAGATATTAAGCAAACCCCAAATAAAACCATGTGGCTAATGTCAAGACGATGATCGATTATGTGTTCATCACAATTGATTATAGCATCTGATACACCAAAGATACCAGCTCTACTCTTATGTGATTTTGCAATGCAAATTGGGCTAGCAATGCTAAAGATCGTAAGAGCACATTTGGAGGATGTTTTTTCTTGGGAAACAACCAGGTTTCTTGGTAGTAAGAAACAAAACATCATATATATCTCCACAGCTGAAGTACAGTACATAGCAGCTAGAAGTAGTTGTTCCTAAATTTTATGGATGAAGCAGATGTTATTCGAGTATGGGGTTGAACAAGATTTGTTATGCCTCTTTACTATGATAACATGAGTGCTATAAGTATCTCAAAAAATCCAGTGAAGCACTGGAGAAATAAGAACATTGACATCAGACATCACTTTATCAAGGAGCTTGTGGAGAAAAAGATCATTGAATTGAAACATGTGTCCACATAGAAGAAGTTGGCTGACATTTTTACCAAGCCTCTTGATAGTGTTCAGTTTGAAACACTTAGATCCTCATTGGGTCTTTCTGTGATCGAGAATTAATTTTCTTTGTTCTTTGTCTATCAACCAGGCTTCTGCATATTCATTCTTTTGGTTGACGTAGGTTTTTATTTGATTTGATTGGGGCTCAGCTTTACGACACGTGGATATTTATGGGGAATGTCATTGAACTGTTCGCGCTTCTTGAGAATACTACACATTTCCTGTTTTACTTTGGTCAACACTTTCTCTCTCTTGTTCAAGAAATTTTCTTGGAAAACTCTTGATTTTGTCTCATAAATTCTTCGCAATTCATTTTTTTGTTTGTCCGATTTATAAGAAAATGGTGGCTACTCGTGCTTCAAAGCTTGTCCATGTTCGTGATCATGCAAATGTTGGGGTTGTATCATCATCGGAGCCATCTGTTTCTCCTCTGAACAGACTCGGTGACGCCGCTATGTTGGAGAAGGATGGAAAAGTTCTTCAGAATCCTCAGTTTGTTCAATAAGGTTATGCTTCTATTGAGAATCAGGTTTGCTCTAATCCTGATGTTTCTTATGACGTTGCTGGGGTTATTGTCTCGGAATCTATAATGGGTTCTAAGACTGGTGATGTTGTGCTTGATCAGACACATACAACACAAGGAATGTGATGGGATTTCAGAGATTCCTAACTCTGATAAAGCAGTTGATCCACCTTAGAAGACCTATGTGAAGAAATCCAACAAGAAACCATCCAAGCAGTCTTCTCTTGTGAAGAAGAAGGCTTAACAAGTGTCTTTTGTTGTTCAACATTCCTCAGTCTAAGAGGAAGCTTCTGTTGTATATGTTGCATCTGAGTCAGAACCAGTCAATGTGGTTCAGCCCACTGTTGGAGATGGTACCTCTGAGACTGTTCCTAAGCTTGTCCCCGTGGTTTAGAATGAAGATGGCATGGGTGCTTAGTCTAATGATGGTCTTGAAGAATTTCCTTATGAGCCTTTTCTTTAAGAGATTCTCAATTGTGGTCATAGTCATGGAGAGTCCAAGAAGAAGACATCTACAGAGAGGAAGGTCCCTGAAGAAGGAGATTCTGAAAGGGATGTTGGTGCTGATGAAGTTTTCAGAGGGAAAAAGGTGTCAATCACTCATGGGTCTATCTGTTGTCAATGGTGCCCACAAGAAGAGTTGTAATCTTTACTTTTGTACATTTGATGTAATAAAGTCACACGAAAACTCTTACTTGTAATTGCTTATTTATTAATAAAAAGTTGAAACGTTCATTCATTATTCCTTGTGTGAAGCTTTGTGATGAAACCTTAGTCTTTAGTCCATAAACAAACCCAGCAAATCATGAAGAGACAGATGTAGATTTGCATGAACAAACTCTTCATGGTTTGCTTAAAACAATATATTCGCAATCTAAGGATCAAAGGACTATCGATCTCAGTACGATTGTTAGAAGAATCTATGATGTCTGGTTATGAGACATTGAGAGTTGGAGACTCTATAATTCTTCTTTGTATCTTCCGAAGGTACTGAATTGACCAGTGCACTTCTAGAGACAAGATAAGAAAAAACCATTTAACCTCTTATGTCTCGAAGTCACTACGTATGAATTGCATCATGCTTACCTCAATCCTGAAATGAGACATGCCATTTCATAGCTTACGTATTCTCATTTGAGAAAGTCAAAGTTCGGATTCACTATGTGATTCTTAACAAGACCTGTTGGTGAAGTACTAAGTTATGAAGATGTCATGAGTAACTTTGTGAAGATCTCATAGATATGGAATTCATGTACAAGATTGCTGAAATGCAATGTATATCACCTCATGCTTTGTTCCTTGGAATTTGAATAAATGAACTGGCCAGTGTCCAAATTGAGTCTTGACTCTTTTGGATGAAACAATGTGACTTGTTAGCTCCTCGTCAATACATTGTTTCTAATTTATTCACAAGCGACAAATGAGTTGAGGAAATAACAACTAGAAGGGTAAAATGGTAATTTTGTAAATCTCGACTAGCTGATGAAATTCATGAAGGGTAAACATAGATAATATTCAGTGGATCCACTCATCACAATTTAGTTGAATTCTTGAGTAGAAAATAAATTCATTTGAGCCGAGAGATTCTCAGTGTCAACTCTTTAGTGGAGTCAGTTGACATTAAGCTAAACTTGGAAAAGGTTTGTGAACTTTTGAGTCCAAGTATTTTAGCTCAAGCTTTGTTCATTTGGATCCATGAGGTCACTATCACAAATCATATCGAGTACGAATAGTTAAACTAAAAGCTAAGTCAAAACAAGAACGAGACAAGTTTTACGAAAATTGTCAAAATGGTATTTTGTCTTTTTGGACTTAAGATGAAATGAATGTCAATAAATTTTTTGACAATGTCATATGATGACATATTGATGCTCGGCCATGATCAGTTCATTGGGCCTTGTGGATTAATTTCATTTCATAGAATTTTACTTGAAAATTCTTAATGGGCTTTTCTTATGTTGTCATGAACAAATGAAGAAAAATCTAGAAGCCCCTTCTAGAAGCCTTCTACTCGTCCAAATGGAGAGAAAGAGAGATTAATTTTGTGCATTATTGTATGAAGATACTTGCCAAAAGAAAAAGAGGAAACAAATTTCGTCTAAGAGGAAAGCATAGTGGGCGGCCAAACAAGCAAGGAGAGAACAAAAATAAAAGAGGAAAGAAATCCAAGGAGTCGTGAAGGCCCTTGTTGGCCGTGTGACTTGGATAGAAAAAGGGCAATATTTGCTCATGAATATTTGATATTCTATAGAAGAGGAAACTACTTTGTTGAAGGTAAAACATCTCCTATAAATAGAGCCATCATTGCTCTCATTTTATTCATTCCAAAGTTTTAGAGATTGAGAGCTTTTCTCTCTAGCTGGGCCGCCCCCTCTCTCCTTCTCTCTCTAAGTTCTTTCATTTTTGTTTTGGCACCTAGGTCCACATTTGACCTAGTGTTTTTAGCTCTTCGACTTTGAGACTTGTTTTCGAGTCGTCGTGTTTAAAAGTGCCCACACACTAATTCCTTTCTTTCTTGAGTGATTTTAGTGATAGAAACTTTCATGGTTGCTCGAGTTCCCGAGGAAAGAAGAGTGACGTGCTGCGAGGGGAGACAAACGTTTCAACCTTCCGAATGCTTCTCAACGTTCAAGCTTCTCAAAGGTTAGTAAATATATAATAATCATTAATGTTTTAATTTATATGTACTTGCTCTTTGTCTAGGTCAGTAAAATCGTTTTACTTGTTTAAAAGAAATTTTTTAAATTCCGCCGCTTGCTCGAAGCGTTAAATATTTTCTTAACCCTAGATCAATTCCAACACTATCAATGTTAGGAATATTGCCCACTAGAAGATGATGATTACTAAATAAGATAAGAAGTTACTTTACTAGTATAATATGATTAGTGGGTTGAGGTATGATAAAATTCAGAATCAATAACAACTATCATCCGTAGTCTCCGTATCAAACTGAGTCGCATGCTGGGTATCCGAATTTGGGCGCTGAACTAAAACAAGGTCGAT
Source organism: Urtica dioica subsp. dioica (assembly GCF_054948205.1). Lineage (NCBI taxonomy): Eukaryota > Viridiplantae > Streptophyta > Magnoliopsida > Rosales > Urticaceae > Urtica > Urtica dioica. The sequence continues at coordinate 50,354,611 of NC_142756.1, forward strand.
GACTGATATGCGCTTCGAAATCCTTATATATAGTCATATATGTAAAACATGAGTGACAGTTGATCACTCACTGAGAGCACTCTACACTTTGGTAAGTGTACGACCTCGGACAAACTTTGGTTTGGATAGATGTATCGTTTAAGGACCGTGACGACGCACTAGCCGAGGTCGCTTATGATGGTCACAGTGACGCTTGATCTAAATCCTGGACTTCTAGATCATGTTTCCAATTTCTTTGATTCACCACGTTAAAGGCTAATGAAACACTAACTAAATAGGTGTTTTGGGAAGTCGAGACATGATCATAAAAGAAAGTGATTTACAGATACGGAATCCAGCCTTCCTAAAAGAAGGTACATGTTATCTCACCTAAGGGTTGAGTCCAGAACCAATAGATTGCTAGCACTTCCGAGTTGGCTAATGTTCGGAAGAATCTTTCGCTGGGGAAGCAACTGTGCTTAGGGTATATATGTAACGAGAAAGGTATAACATAACAAATTGACCTATCTCGATACGGTTTGAACCTGGAGGATCATGATCACGTGTTGACTAAAACAGTGGACACTCGTCACGATGAGTAAATATAATTCTAGTATTATGAGATAGTTCAGTCTTGGCTTACACGGTGGAGTACTGACCAAGATTAGACAAAACTATACGTAAAAGAGAAATGACTGTTTCATCTTTTGATCGAGTTTGTTAAGCTTCAAATACTAGGTCCATAGTCCCCGATTCGGCTTCGATAAAGGCGGATAAGAACGTTCATATAATAATGGCTTCATTGTTATAGTCTCACTTGCTCTAATTGTGATTGACAGCATTAATTCTGAAAAATGAGTATTTACATAATTAAATAACTACTTGTAGTAGAATTGTTTATTTATTGATAGATCAAGTAAATAATCAATTAATAAGTTATTTATTCATTGTTGGATCAAGTAAATAAATAATTTTGGATTTTTGGAACGGGCCTTGTGCTGAAGAAAAAATTCGCCACCGCCCTACCAGGAGGTGGGTGATTTTTTTATATTGATTTTAATGCAGTTTATTCTCTTTATTTTTTCCTTAAAATAAAGGAGAGAAAATATAGGAAATTAGTTACTGTCTTATATTCTCTCCATATATTTAGGAGAATATTTAGGAGAAATATTTTCCTATATTCTCTCAACAAATAAAATATTTTATATTATCATATAAAATAAAATCATAGATACTGATATGATGGATGAGAGAAAAAGTAGGATTCATGAGATGAGATCCAAGGGCTGAGATTAAATCCACCGGTGTGAACACAATAAAAGAAAATAATATATTCTAGAATATCTCATTTTAACTGCTATAAATAGGGGGTTCATGAGAAGCAAACATAATCAGTTTTTTGACCGAATTTTGCTACAGAAAGAATCGCCCTCCCCTCTTGGTGTGGCCGATCCTCTTCCTTCTTCTTCCCCTCGGAATTGCTTCAATTCCATTCTTAGAAATAAAAGAGAAAGATCTGAAACACCTCGTTTCAAATCTAAGTGAGATCAAGAATCGTTGCCCACTCATTAGTCTTATCTTCCTCGAAGATTACCTTTCAGAAGACTACAGTGTCATCAAGATGACGAGAAGGAATCCGAGAGTTTCAAAGTCATCCCAAAGGTCTGATCGTGAAGAGTCTTTTATAGACTGAAGACAGACTGTGAAAGCTTGAAGGTTCGGTTCGTGAGCCCAAATTTGTAAGTCTTCTGAGCTTGTCATTAAAATTTATCAGTTGCTTGACATATTGCATTTTCTCTCATTAAATAACGTAAATCTAGATCTTGTTTAATTAATAACCATGTTTTAATTAGCTTATGATAGCGTAATTAATATTTTCCGCATTTAAATGGTTGTTTGAGGTGCAGTAATCATCAGCAAGTGGTATTAGAGCTAATTAATTTGCGTTATTTAATTGATTCGTTCTAGTAATTAATTTTTTTTATATGGTTTGAATGGATTTATATTGTGATATGAAATTCATACAATTCAATATATGATTATGTGCATCGTGATTCGTGGGTTGATCGTAGATTTTTTTATTCTCGCTTTTCTAGATTTTTTTGTTAAACCCGAAATTCAAAGGGTATAAGTTTTTTGTAATTTTTATTTTAAACTTGTTGTAATTCGATGGTCACGAAAGTCGGCGAGACACTTACCCACTGCGAGAAGACATGATGTTCCGAAGGATAGCCACCACATGGAAGAATTATGATGCTTTGACGACGAGACACAATTTTTTGACAATCTTGTCAAAAAGGCCGCCCCCCTAGCATTATGACCTCTCGGCCTTGATGCCTTCATGGGTCACTTTGGTCAAATCATCTTTGATCAAATTTTGACTCATGGAGCCTCAGAGAAAGTGAACTACCCAATTGGGTTCCCCTATCTGATCTATGAAATCGTAAGCAGTCGGCTGAAGTCTTCTAATGGTACACTTTCTGGAGAACCTCTGCGTTTTAATGTCGATCCCAAGTTATTTACTGGTAAACAAGCCAATGATATCTAAGGGGTGTCTGGTGTTCTAGATGATCAAGGATATGTTCAACTTGTTAGGAATTCTTGCCCACGAGAGATAATGAATAAATCATAAATGATTACTAAATAGAATAATGGTTTACTTTATTGGCATCATATAATTAATGGGTTGAACTCTAAATATCAGAATCAATAGAAACTATCATCCGTAGCCTTCGTATTAAATTAAGTCACGTGTTGGGCACCTGAGTTCGGGCAGTGAGCTAAAACATGGTCGATGACTGATACACGCCTGGATAGTTGTATCTAAAGTCATATATGTGGAACACTAGTGAAAGTTGATCACGACGTGCGAGCATTCTACAATTGTGGTAAGTGCACGACCCATACATGCTTTGGTTGTAGATGTGTCATTTAAGTACCGTTACGACACACTAATCGAGGTCGCTATGATGGTCATAGTGAGACTTGATCTAAATCATGAAGTGATCATTGACACTGGATCATGTTACCGTGCTCTCTGACTCATTCGCTAAAAGGCTATTATCATGCTAATCACAGCTTTTGTCTTAGGAGTTTCGGAACATGATTTGAGTGGGAAGTGATTGACAGATACAGAATCTAGCCTTCCTGGAAGAAGGTCAATGCTCACTCACCTAAGGGTTGATTCTAGAACCGATAGATTGCTGGCACTTCCGAAGTACGTACATTCAGAAGAATCTTTCGCTGGGGAAGCAACGGTGCTTAGGTATATATGTATCAAGAAAGATATAACGGAATAATTGACCTTTCTCGAGACGGATTGAACTTGGAGGATCTTGATCACGAACTGACTAGATCAGTGGACACTCGTCACTATGAATAAATATAATTCTAGTCTAAAGGAAGCTTAAGTCTTGGCTTACATAGTTGAGTATTTGATCAAGATTAGACGAATCGATGGAAAAAAATAAAATACTTTTTTTTTGTCTTTTATAGGATTTGTTAAGCTTCTATTACTAGGTCCCTAGTCCCCGATTCGGCTCTGATAAAGAAGAATAAGAACTCTCTGGTAATAATAAATGTTATTATTACAATCTCACAGCTGTAAATTGTTTAGCAGCATTCATTTGGATATTTGTCTATTTGCCGAATTAAAGATTTATTGTGGAATTAATTATATATATTTGGATAAAGTAAATAACTAATTGAATTTTAAGTTGGGCCTCCTGGGCACTGTAAAATTCAAAATTCCTAGGCCCAATAGCAGCTATGTTGGGCGCCTACTATGAGTATTAATTACCCAATATTCTCTCTTTAATTAGTTGCTAGATTTGTGGTAACTAATTAAATAAGAGAGAGAATAATAATAGTTGAGATATTCTCTCTCAATTAAATAAGGAAATAATATATTTTCATTTATTCTCTCTCATAATTAATTTCCTAATATCTAGGAGAATAATAATGGTAGAGATATTCTCTCCATTAAGGAAATAAGATATTGTGCTCATTATTTTCAAATATCTAGATTCCTTAAATATATGAGAAAAATAAGAGAAATAAATATCCTAGATTATGATCTGATAGTTGAGAGAGAAAGTAAGATTTGTAGTCAAGATCCAATGGCTCATGCTTAATTACAAAATAGGAAAGAATAAAGGAGAATTAAATATCTATAGGATCTTCCTAGAATATCTCTTTTCTACCACTACAAATAAAGGTCTAAGAGGAAGCAAGAAATACACTTTTGCAAAGGCAAAAATTTCACCCATCACACCTAGTGTGGACGAAATTTTCTCTCTCTCTCTCTCTCTCTCCCTTGGAATTCCATGATTCCATTCTGATAAACATGATACGATCTGAAATCATAAATCAGAGTTGTAGTGAGATTCAGAGTGTGCCCACACTGTATTCTTGTTCGTCCGGAGATTACGTTTTGGAAGACTAAAGTGTCATCAAGGTGAAACAAAGGAGATCGATCTCGAGAGTTTCAGAGACATCTCGGAGGGATGATCGTAGAAGACGACGCTGGGAGGCTGAGACGAGACGAGAAGAAGACGAGGAGCTCGAGGAGATCTCGATTCATAAAACTTAAGGAGAAACCCGTAAGTTTTCTAATAACTCGCCTCTTTATATTGGTTGCTTAACACATATGCTCTCATGGTTAAATTAATAAACAAAACTTGATCTTGTTTTTAATAACCATTAAATTGATCAGCTTAAGATAGCGTAATTACTTATTTTTCCGCACAGTTATTATGATAAGGTGAATAGTCAACAACCTCTGGTGTCAGAACAATTTTTCGTGCCTGATACCAACTTGGTTTTTCACCAACACAACCATTCTCCTCCGGTGCAGGTACATTTTCTTCTGTTTCTTATGCTATAAAATATATATAATATCAATGAGCTCGAGACTGAGATCAAGGAGAAGACTGTTGAGATCAAGAAGATCACAGTGTCAAAGATGAAGTTGACTGCTCTATTGTGTGACATCAAGTACCCGGTTGAAGAACTCATGGCTGAAGATGAAGATGAAGAACACCCCGGTGCACAATGAAGAATGTAATTTTTCTCTTTTTTTTTTCCAGTATGTTAAGCACCTTTTTTCCTCAACCAAGACTGATATATTTTCCTAGCTTATCTTTTTATGGCGAAAAGAGGGAGTATTTTTGGTTGAGTGCTTGCTTATTTCTTTTGGGGTTTTAATAGTGCTAGACTTAAAACAATGATTTACTTTCTTTTTACTTGAATTTTTTAGAATTGTTAGGTTTTTGATATTCGCTCGTAGCACTTTGCGTAATGTCTATTTGATTTTCCAAAAATGCCAAGGTGGAGATTGTTGGATTATCTTCGGCGTGGTTTAGTTTGACAATATAATTTTTTTTAACGTTGTTCGAGAGAAGCTGTAAGAAGTTGTTCAAGACCTAGGTTACTTGTGTTACATTGTCCTCTCGCAGAATATAACTGGAAACTTCCTTGTTTTCAGTTTAGAACATATCGAGTACATATTATCGGATATTTGATTTTCTATTATGTGTGATTCCGAGAGATTTGTGATCTAATAAAGCTCATTGTGAGTAGAATTAGGTCATTCACTCTTGTTAGGTAAATTCACGCCGCATTAAACCTTGAGCTAGTCTCTCTGCCTTGGATATCTTCATCGACAACTAGCTCTTAGTGCGTGCAATTTTAGGATCACTGCCTTTATCAGAGTTTGTGAGTGCGTGTGTTTTCATTGACGTGCATGATAATCTTTGGGAGAATATTGAGTGAAACTGAGAGAGGGAGTCTCTAATATGAGGGGAGCTCGGATTTACATCCATTGGAAAGTCAAAGACGGAGATGTTTGCGAGGGAGTCATCAAACTTAATATTCCTATTCATTTGATTGATTGATATTGTGAGTTGTTTTCACCCGGATGTATCAATCCCTTTGAGTATGTGGTTTATCGCGGAAAAAGGTTACTAATTCTTTTGTGTTCTTTACTGCTTTCTTTTGATTGTTTGTTTGATTATCATTTTAATTAAAATTGCCTAAAAACAAGCAGTTGTTCAACAAGTTGTTTCACTCACTAGTTGAACAACCATCTTAATCACGCTAAGTAATTTCACTTTCAGTCTGAACAATTGCCACCCCAATCTGCATTTGAGTGAATGCGTACGCAATTTTTTTTTTATATTTATTTATTTATGAATACCTCACGGTTGCAATAACCTTGCGCAGTTGCAATAGGCTTCATTTAATACTTGATTTATAGTCCAAATTACTTTTTTGTTTATGTAAAAGTAGACTAGACCATCTTCATTAGGTACACATTTATTTACAAAATACTTTTGTTTGTCTTTAACTCCGACCAATGGCGCATTATGTCACCTCCACAAATAAAGACTCGTAATGAAATTACATTATGTTGAAAACATTTGTGTTTATTGATATTAAAGAGAATTTAATATCATGATAAGTACTGATTTTTGAGAAATATTAGAGTGGGGTTCACTCATCGAAAATGAAATATTTTGACTGATTCTTATTTTTTGTTGCTATAGGTATATGATCGGTTATAAATTTGCAAAAATCGGAGTTTAATGTGAATGAAAAATTGATGCTTAAAGTGTGTTGTGAATGATGTACACATATGAGACTCTCACATGAATTAGATACGTTGATTTTGTTGTGCTTTTATTGAAAAAAATTGAGTTTAAGGAAGCCTAAATCTGTCACACAAGCGTCGCCGTCCAATCGTGTTGGATGGTTGGCTTGGCTGGTTGGCTTGGCCTTTTTCCACGCCCAAATTTATTTCTTTCACACATGTTTTGCTGTCCACGATGATGTACATAATAGTTTGACATATTAGTTAAAACATTTGTAATGAAGCTTAATGGTTTAAACCTCACTTTCTTGAATAATGCATGAGAAACAAGTTATTAAGACGTTTGTAACAGGTTAGTGATATTAATAATTTAAAACTTATAATATTTATTTAAAGATGTTTTAAAAATGTTTTAAAAAATGAATGTTGATGTTTAAAGATTTTTTATTTGAAAAAATAATATTTGTAGTTAGTGTTTGTATTGATTTTTTTATTCATAATCGACTATTTGAAGTCACTATTTAAGAACGTGATGTCAATTATAATTATATATTTTAGGTTTTACAAAGAATTAAAGATGTTTTATTATGAAGTAACGTCTACACACCTATTTTTTTTTTGTTGTAAAATTAGCAAAAATCATCAGATCTCATCTAATTTTCATTGAGTTCCGATGAATTCAAATGAAATTTAATATTGATATCTTAAATTTCTCTTTTGAAATCCTCAAAGGTAAACATGAGCAAAATAATTGTTTTGGTCTATGCTTATGGACGTGACCAGTCCCCATCGCTGAACCCCACAGACACATACCAACCCAGATCTCAACCCTCCAACACACTTTGAAAGAATCTAATACGATGTCTCAAAAATCAATAGCTTCAACACAGTCACGGACACTTGTCAAAGCTTGGAAACTTTCACTCATTCAAATCATGTTAACTCACTCTCTTCAAATCAAAACAAAAAAACTCACTCACCCTCATAGTCTCACTCACTCACTACGATGGTGAGAAGAAGAGAAGCAAAGACAGAGGAGGAAGTAGCGAGAAAAAGAAGAGGGCTAATCATCAGAAAACAAACCCCATCTCCGGAAATCGTGGCCGTCGATCTGAACGTACGGCTGAGATAAGCTGATATACCAACGGCAATGCAGGACCGTGCTTTCAGCTGCGCCAAAACACTTCTCGATAAAAACGACAATAGAAACGAAAACGACAAAGTCAAACACAAAGTCAACCCAACTCACTTGGCTCTCTTTCTCAAGAAAGTCAGTCACCCAACTCACTTGGCTCTCTTTCTCAAGAAAGTTAGTCACTCTCACTGTTAAAGGAAATCTTAGAGAAACAATTTCCTTTATTCCAATCGTACTGGTACCAGGCAGTACTTCCTATTCTCTGATGCTAAAAAAAGAAGTTCAACAATTTTCAGCATAAAACAATACAACCCCTGATGTTCTCTCTAATACACCAAAATGAAGACAACCCTAATACAATTAGAAATTACTAACTAGCCCTCAAATATCTTCATCCTATTCCATCGGTGCCAGGTCACGTGACTTTCCCTGTTTGGTAAAGTCCTTCATCCAACGTGGCTTGTTTCTGACTCGGGTGGGCCTCCCTCCATTTGTTGCGGGCTTGGCTTGGATTGAAGGTTGCTCCTCTGTGTCATCACCTTGGGTCAGCTCTAGGGCCCAAGCCTTCATGTGTGTTTGGTCCAGGTCCATTTTATTAGGTGTATCACTCCCGCCGTCTTCGAAACTGACCTTGACCTCAAGGTCAACAACTCCGTACTCGCGACTGAATGAGTCCCACGCCTCCCACGTTGCATCTTCTAGCGGGCTGTGCGACCACTGAACCAGAACCTGTTTGGTCGGAACCCCCGCAACATCAATAACACGACCGGCAAGAATAGCTAGCGGGGTGATCACCGGTTCGTTGTTCTTGCTTGTCTCAGGAATCGGGTAACTGACACCAGCAGCGTCACCCTTGAATGCTTTCAAGAGTGAGACATGAAAAGTAGGGTGAATGCGACTCCCCTCCGGCAACCCGAGGGTGTATGCGACTGGTCCGGCCCGAGCTACGATCGGAAATGGGCCAAAGAACCGCTTGCAGATCTTCGAGTTCAACCGCTTTGCCACTGTGGATTGTCGATAAGGTTTGAGCTTGACGAGAACAAGATCTCCAACCTTAAATTCCACGTCGAGTCGTTTACGGTTGGCGACTTGTGCCATGCGATTTTGAGCTTGTGCCAAGTTCTCCTTCAAGCGAGTCAGCAGGGCGTCGCGGTTCAGTAACATCTCATCGACAGCCTGGACAGTAGCCGCACCAGGAATGTAGGTCGGAATCGACGGTGGTAATCTGCCGTACAGGGCCTGAAACGGCGTCATGCCGATGGCGGAATGAAGGCTCGTGTTATAGTGGTACTCCGCCCATGTGAGGTAGTCAGCCCACCGCTTGGGGTTCTCTGAGGTGAATGAGCGGAGGTACTGCTCGAGGCAGCGATTCAAGACCTCGGACTGGCCATCGGTCTGCGGGTGATGCGCTGACCCCATCTTCAAGCGCGTGCCCATTAGCTCGAACAACTTCTTCCAAAAATGACTTGTAAAGATCGGGTCGCGGTCGGAGACGATGGTGCGGGGAAGTCCGTGGAGCTTGGTCACCATCGAGCAGAATAATTCGGCGACACGCGTAGCCGAGTGTTCAGTGGGCAAAGCACCAAAATGAGCATACTTGGTCAATCGGTCAACGACAACCAATATCGCAGTGAACCCCTTAGAACTTGGTAAGCCAATAATGAAGTCCATGGCTAAGTCTTCCCATACTCTCTCCGGTAACTCTAGGGGCTGTAGCAATCCTTGCGGCGCAGTGGTGGAGTACTTGACCGTTTGACACACCAAACACTGCTCGACAAAACGCTTGACATCTAGTCGCACTCCCTTCCAAAAGAAATTTGCGCACAATCGAGCCACCGTCCGGGTGATACCAGCGTGTCCACCCATTGGCGTCTCATGGAACTCCCGTAGAACTTGGTCTTTCACAGTCGAAGTCTCGCCCAAAAAAATTCTGCCGCGGTGAAGTACGATCCCGTCACGTACTATGAACCACGAATCGCTATCCGGTGTCGCTGCTATTTTCTGTTTGAGAGCAAGAATATCGCTGCAAGAATTGTGTTCAGCACGCACAACATCCAGAATATCGAACTTACAAGTCGTAAGGGCAGTGAGGACTTCGGTGGCACTCGGTTCGTCGCGCCGCGAGAGGGCATCGGCCACCGCATTCTCAGCGCCAAGCTTGTATTCGATGGTGAACTCAAAACCAAGGAGCTTTTGTAAGTAGTGTTGTTGCTCAGGTGTTTGTATAACCTGGGTCAACAACTCCCTCAAGCTTTTGTGATCAGTGCGAATCACAAATGGCCTCCCGAGCAAGTATTGTCTCCACTTGTGCACAGCCTCCACTACAGCGCGGAGCTCGCGAGCATATGTCGAAGTACCGTTGAATCGAGGACCTAGCTTCTTGCTGAAGAAGGCAATGGGATGGCCCGATTGCATCAAAACGCCGCCCACGCCGGTATTGGAGGCGTCTGTCTCTACCACAAACTGTTGAGAGAAGTCCGGTAAGCGCAATACCGGAGTTCGTGTCATTTCTTCCTTAAGGAGTTCGAAGGCACGCGAGGCCTCCGAGGTCCACATGAAATTGTCTTTCTTCAACAATTCGGTCAGCGGTGCGGCAATGGCCGCATAACGTGCAACGAAGCGGCGATAGTATCCCGTCAAACCGAGAAACCCTCGTAGCTGCTTAGTGTTCTTCGGTTGGGGCCACTCGAGCATTGCCTCTATCTTTGAAGCATCAGCGTTGACCCCGTCCGCCGACACGACATGGCCGAGGTAGTCGATCGACCGTTGAAAAAAAGCACACTTACTCCCTTTCGCGAAGAAAGACGTCTCTGCCAAGCATCTCAAAATAGCATCGAGATGGTCCACGTGGCTCCGCTGGTCCTTGCTATAAACAAGAATATCGTCGAAGAAGACAATGACGAAGCGGCGGAGAAATGGGCGGAGGAGTTCGGTCATGGCAGCCTGAAACGTCGACGGCGCATTAGAAAGACCGAATGGCATCACGAGAAATTCGTAATGGCCCTCGTGAGTGCGAAAGGCTGTCTTATGGACATCGCGTCGATCCATTCTAATCTGATGGTATCCCGAGCGCAAATCCAATTTTGAGAATACCGCCGCCCCACCGAGCTCATCGAGAAGCTCGTCGATAGTGGGAATAGGGAAATGATCCTTAATTGTAATGGCATTTAGAGCTCGGTAATCGACGCAAAAACGCCATGAGCCATCTTTTTTCTTCACCAACAACACCGGTGATGAAAAAGGGCTAGTGCTCGGTCGGATAAATCCATCTGCGAGCATTTCTTTGACCAACTTTTCCATCACATCTTTCTGGAAATAAGGGTAGCGATATGGCCGAACATTGACCGGGGTGGAGCCAGGTTGTAAAAAAATCCGATGGTCAACAGCCCGGGCCGGGGGGGAGTCTCGGGGTTTTGTGAACACAACTCGGTACTTTGCCACAAGTCCCTTAGCTTCGTCTGGTAGGGCAGCTTCGAGCTGATCGATCTCATCGGAGGTTGAATGGGGAGACGAAGAATGTTCGTCTACCGATGAGATGGCGAACATGGTGTGCACTGAGTCGCTACGAACGAGTGCCGAGAGCTTCGAATATGAGAGCCGTTTCGATGGCCTCTTCCTCGTGCCCTCGAGCTTCACGGTTTCACCGCGCCAACGAAACTCCATAGTTAGCGCGTCGTGATCATGCAAACACGGTCCCAGGGTTCGAAGCCATTGCATACCCAACACGATATCAAGACCCCATATCGGCAACACAAACAGGTCCACGGGAAAATAGTGCCCTTGGAGAAGGAGAGAGACGCCCGGACATCGCTTCTCACAGATTAAATACTGCCCGTTCCCCATGTAGACACGGAACCGCTTTGATGGAACCCACTTGATACCAAGTTTTTCGACTAAGGCTTCTTGAATGAAGTTGCTATTGCTGCTCGTGTCAATGAGAACCTCAAGACTCTCACCGCTGTGTGTGGTGACGATGCTGAAAATGTCGGGACTTGCGATATTCGCCAGGGTGTTGAGGCTAACTTCTGGATCCTCGTTTTCAAGGAAGGCCAGGGTAGGGTCCGTCGGAGAAGTTTCGATGGGTTCATCGCCGTCTTCGGAGAACATTAGCATCATGCGATTCTTGAATTTGTGGTTGAAGGTATACTTCTCGTCGCAGCTGAAACAGAGGCCTTGTTCTCGTTTAGCTTGCACTCCGACGGGACTTAATCGCTTTACAGGAAGTTTTGAAGCCGGAGAATGAGACATATGAGGGCGGGACCCGCTTGATCCGGAGCCTGTAGAAATGAGGGATGGTGTGGCCCGAGTACCGCTTAGGAGTTCCGGTTCCCTACCTCTGCCCGGAGCGCCGGCAGGGTTCCGAAATCCATCACGGCGTAGACCACCCATCCAATCGTCCCGACGCTCCTCGAAGAGCTGCGACTTCATCATTGCGTCAGGTAACGAGTGAGGCGGGTTCAAGAGCAGCTCACGTCGTATATCCGGTTTCAAACCCCAAATCCAAAAATTCAGAAACATCGAGTTAGCAACGCCTGTGATTCGTAACATGAGAGCTTCGAACTCAGAACGGAATTGGGCGACCGTACCTGTTTGTGTGAGCTTGGCGAGACGACCCAATGGATCGTCATAGACTGACGACCCAAAACGAGCGCGGAGCTGGATAAGGAACGCCTCCCAAGTAGTGAGGCCTCCACCACGTTCTAACCACTGATGCCACGTCGAGGCCGCGCCGTCGAGGTGGAATGTGACAACCGCGAGACGAGTCACATGGGGCACGCGGTGGAGATCGAAAAACTTATCGACCTTATAAACCCAATCATCGACGTTGGAACCGTCGAACCTCGGAACGTCAACGCGAAGGTGTTTCAGCAAAGGCTTCAGATCGGCGACGAGCGAGTCGTCGATCGAATTGGGGAACAGAGTGGGTTGGATTGGCGCGTTCGCCAGTGGCGGTGGAGTGCCGGTGGCCGCCGAGGACGTTGCGGTGGTTTGCTCCAGGCGAGTCGGAGCGGCGAGAGACGAGATCTGCTCGGCGGTGGAGTGACGGAGTTCGTCGATCTGCGCTGTGAAGCGAGCGGCGAGACCTTCGGTTTGCTCGGCGAATCTGGCTTCCATGGCAGCAATCATAGCGGCGATGTCATCGAGTTTCATGGTGAGGTCAGGATGAAAGCACCAGTGTTAAAGGAAATCTTAGAGAAACAATTTCCTTTATTCCAATCGTACTGGTACCAGGCAGTACTTCCTATTCTCTGATGCTAAAAAAAGAAGTTCAACAATTTTCAGCATAAAACAATACAACCCCTGATGTTCTCTCTAATACACCAAAATGAAGACAACCCTAATACAATTAGAAATTACTAACTAGCCCTCAAATATCTTCATCCTATTCCATCGGTGCCAGGTCACGTGACTTTCCCTGTTTGGTAAAGTCCTTCATCCAACGTGGCTTGTTTCTGACTCGGGTGGGCCTCCCTCCATTTGTTGCGGGCTTGGCTTGGATTGAAGGTTGCTCCTCTGTGTCATCACCTTGGGTCAGCTCTAGGGCCCAAGCCTTCATGTGTGTTTGGTCCAGGTCCATTTTATTAGGTGTATCACTCACTCTCACTCAATCCTCGTTTCTTCTTTCTTTGCCAAAAATAAAAATAAAAATATAATTGGTTTTGAATAATGATTGAGGAATATAATTGGTCAAAAATCATCAAGAAAGCTCAATAATAATTAATTGCTCTCCCAGTTTCAGTGAACGATTAAAGAATGCTCTCATCAGCAATACATCGTACGACTCATCTGCTTCAATAATAAATAAATAAATAAAATAATAAAAAAAACTACGATCGGTGTTAGTTAACAAACTAACAATACTCTTCTCTGTTTACGATTTGCATGCGAAATAAGCTGTGAAAATCTCCCAGAAGCTCAAACACGACGAGAAGAGATTGAATTTCGTTGTTTTGGTTCTCGGTGACTCAGTCTCGGCCATGGCTAGTCCAACGCTCACGAACAAGTCCTCTTTGTTCATGAGATCTCCGATGTCTTGGAGATCCTCTGTCCCATAGGCATTGTATGGAATATTCCTCATCGCCTTTTGTCGCTCCAAACGACGATCACAGCTTCCGTGCTCGTCCATCAAGACTTCTCTTCTTTGATTCGATGATGATGAAGTTTTTGTTTTTTTTTTTGGTTGGGTGTGTGGTTTGCTAATTAATGTGGTTCTTTTTTTTAGTATTACTTGTATGTTTGTGTATATATAGGGGAAAGAATAGGATTTGGTTTCAAAAATATTTGTTTCTTCGACTTCTTTTTGAGTTCGAAGTCGAATATTTAGCGAATTAATGATCAAGGTCAATTAGTTGGAGTTTGACTCGTTAAACCTAGTTTTGACGGAAGAGAAACAAAACTTGTAAATTAATCTGCGTAGCTTTCTCGTTAACAAGGAGAATATATATGAGCTATATTTAGTCCACAAACTCTACAAAGTGTGCAAACCACCATGAAAATATAAGATCTTGCTTGTAATTCTTACGTGCTGGAAACTCGTGAACTTGAACTGGGAACTCGTGAGCTTTTTTTTTATTTTTTTTTATTTTTTTTATTTATGAATCACTCTATACTTGTTTTTTAAAAAATTGGTACGGAGTCGGTATCAAAAGTGCATATAATAACCTAATTGTTTTCTTATTATCAAAGAAATAAAGTCAGAGACACTTGGAAAAATATATAACATAAGCCATGGGATTGGATTGAGAAATTTCATTTTGTAGACTATGAAAATATCTCAATTAGACTCACTAGTTCAGAAATATGTAATGATGGTGGTTGAAGACGATGGTCGGAGACGGTCGGATTTCGGTTGTTGAGGTCGGATTTGTGGAGGTGGTGGTCGGGTCTCGTCGGATTTTGAGAGGGTTTGGACTTTTTTTTTTAGAGTGAGTGTGAGAAATTACGAGGTTTTTTTTTTTTTTTTTTAGAAAATAAATTTGTGATATAAGCAAATGTTGCATTGTTGAAGCTACATACTCTATCATAATCATACACTAGACTTCGTGACTTGTTTGGAACAGAATTCATTGAAATAAAAATATTTACAAGCAAAAAAAAAAATCAAATTAATTACAATTATAAATAAAATAAATTGATTATGTTTAACGATTCCTCATAAACATTTTACATCATACAATAATTCCTATATCCCATTTCCTTCTATCTAATGTACATATTTTTTTTTCCAAAAAATAAAAATGTACATACCTTTTTTTTTGTTTTAGTTTTTTGTTTTGTTTTGTTTTTTTTTTTAAATTATTGAAAATAAAGAAATCATTCAAACCAACCTTAATTCCTATTTCCCAACTTAAAGCAAAGCCTAAGCAAAAACCGAGACCTTTAGCGTCCCTACTACCATGTGCTCTTTTATCTGCCAATTTCACGACGGTTAGTTGCCCTAATTATCCTATACATACCTTAAAAGAGGGGATGGCCAAAGTTTTGTGAGTTCTACGCTCTTGCCCCGTGTCAACGTTTCTTTTATTTTTCTTTATTTTGCAAATTGTTGCTTTGTTTGCTTTCCTCTTTTCTATTGTTCTTTCTCTTGGTTTTATTTCCTCCTCTTTTTTCTCGTTCTTTCTTCTCTACAATTCTTCCCACAACTTTTTCTATCGTTCTTGCCACATCATTTCCAAGGAAATCAAGTTCGACTTCGCGGAAAGAAGCTGGAAAAATTGGGAAGCAGTGCTGGAAAAAATTAAAGGTACGTGTTCGTCGACGTCGCGTGTTTCTTTAAAAACGAATTCAGAGACAATTTGGAGAGATTTTTGGAAGCCTGTGGCGAGAAATGGGCTTTGATGATATTGTTGGCAAATCTCTCATATCTTTCAATATAGTAAACAAAATATCTATTCATGATTTAATTCAGAAATTAACCCATATTCCCATTGCCGAAAAAAAAAGTCTGTACCCATATTCCCATTGTTGAAGAAAAAGTCAGTTTCCTTTTGTCGTCCCTGATTTCAGTGTTTACTAAATTTGTTTTTTTGTTTATTTGATGCAATGACTGCAAGAATTTATTTCTATGTTTCCATCTTTTGTTTTTTGGACTCATGTTATCAAATGCTTTGTTTCAGGTTTGCCACAGATTTGAAATGCGTTTTATGGAGGCTGATTAAAGTGTTTGTAAATGAGAACACCTTACCCGTTATGCAGGTTTGTAATTGATCTTTTTAAAAAAAAAAACTTATATCTTAATTTACATTGAAATATGTAACTGTGATGCAATGTAGTGCAAATATGCATAATATAGCTACCTACTGAATGTCGTTTTCTTAATTATCATATTTTAACTGCTCATTAACCTGGTTTATTTGGAACCATTACAAAGAGAATAGTTGACTCTTCGAAGAGTGCAGTGAAGGCTGTTTCTCAGAACAAAAGACGGTATCAGGTATGGGTATAGTTTGACTTACATTTTTTTCCTTGCTATTAGCCACTTTACTGGTTTGTATCTTGAATACATTGATTCACATATAGAAAATGTCTATGACTATCTAGCTATATATATTTCCAATTAGTGTTGCATGATCGTGAATTACTTATCAAAGCACTATTATTTTGTATAAAAATTTCTAAATAAAAATCAATGATGGTGATGTCAAGTCATTCTCTTTTTCCATTTTATTATATATCCTCAGTAGTTGCACAATTGTAAAAAAAATTACCAACTCCGTATGTATATATATACATGTAATATATTATATGCGACTTTTGAAACTATTGCTATGGGCTTCCTTGCTGGGAATATGAGTTTGACCGTTGGAAATTAATTATCATATTTTGACTGCTCATTTCACATTTGAATATGTTATTGGATGCGTAATATGTAATATGTTATCATATTTTCTTTCATAGAACTGGGCGGCTGAATTCAAATTGCACACGCTAGCATATTATCCGCTTCTGTCTTGTACACGACGGAGTTAAGCAAATCATTTTACTTTACTAATGATGTTACTACTCAGGATATTTCTTCTTTTATTTATCCATATGCTCACAGTTTGACTCCAAAACTCTTGTCATAATAATATAAATCATATTCACAATATGCAAGATCAATTGCAACGAAGACACCGTGCTTTTTGTGCCCACAAAAAAGACGCTATCATCTAGATGCGAGAAGAAGAGAAATTTTGTACGCGTTTTATGCAGCATTTCGCAAAGTCAAAGACACTACTGGTAGAAATGTTGTACAACGATTAGTGTATGCTAAAAGAAAAGCTTGTGCCAGTTCTACAGATTATTCGACTGAAAATGCTACAGCTTCTTCAAACGATAAACGTCATAATATAAATTGTATAAATACCGAATTATTTTTCTTCAATTTCATAATTACAAATAAAAATTTCGATTCGACTTTATTGTCACGTATTTAGCTTAATTTCTGCTTCTGTGTTTAGATCATGTCAATATCAACTATAATGGTCAGACGGTATCTTCATCTATAGCTTCTCCATATGTTGATCCTATTCAGTTCCAACCTCTATCAGCATCTCATTCTCTTGGTAAGTTATCAGATATTGAGACGTTATTAATTGGCTTGATTTTGGTTTAATACTAATTGTTTATTTAATTGTACCAGCTTAGAGTAGGTATTTTAAAAATGTTTTTATCATCTCTGCAAAAAGCTGTCCTTCAGTCTTTTGGTTTGCTTTCTTCAATTGTATTCCAGGTTCTTCAAATGTTAATCAAGATATGTAATATTTGTCTACAACACATGACCATGTTCAGATGCAATCATTCCCACCACCTCAGTATTCATGCAAGTAATGTTGATATTTTTTCCCCTTGTTTGTGCTATATAGTTCTACTTATTTGAAAACCTCAATTATGTTTTTGTTGCTCTACAGATATGGTAGACAATTTTATATATAATGATAAGAAATATTATTCATAAATATGTTTACTTTTATAAAATTTCACATTTTTTAAACCTGGTTTACAAACTATTTCCATAATTTTTTGTTTGTATTTCTACAGCTACTATTGCTTCTGAGCACGCGAATATCAACTATAATGGTGAAATGGTATCTTCGTCTACAACTTTTGGACGCGTTAATTCCATTGAGTTCCAACCTCTACCATTGTCTGCTTCTCCTGGTAAGTTATCAAATATTGAGATGTTCTGTGCTACCTTAAAGTAGATTTTTTAAGATATTTTTATCATCTCTGAAAAAATTGTCCTACAGTCTCTCCGCTCTATAAAACAAATTTTTTTTTTTTCCTTTTTTTTTATATTTTTTTTCATTTTTGGTAAAAGGTTCACAGAATTTGGCGGCCCAGTCTATAAACGGTCAGTCAAAGATTTGGCATTCGCGGTTGCTCGGTTTATCCAAAAGGGAGGTTCTTTTGTAAACTATTATATGGTTAGTTAATTTGACCCTGCAAACCCATTTATGATTTTCCTTCTTTAGTAAAGAGATTTTTTTACCTGTTCGTATGTTTTTTTTTCTTCCAGTATCACGGTGGAACTACCTTCGGAAAAACCGCCGGGAAACCCTTTATAACGACCAGCTACGATTACAATGCTCCGATCGACGAATATGGTAAGACAATCAACTGATTTAAATTCTTTTTCGTAGATTTTCGAGTTTGATTTTAACTAAATGGCTTTTTGTCTCGCTCATGTAATTGGTTTGATCAGACAACCAAAGTACGGTCACTTAAAGGATCTTCATAATGCCATTACACAATGTGAAAATTCTCTGCTAAACAACGACCCTACCATCACATCCTTAGGCAACTATGAAAAGGTTTGTCAATTATCATTGGCTCTCTTAGTAGGATACTAAGAAGAAAAAGAAAAAAAAAACTTGGTTGATTGTGTAAATATGAATAGGTGCTCCAGCTTAGCTTGTTTCCATTATTCGTTTTTGTTCCGGGTACATTTATATACTAAAAATTTCCAAATTTCAGCTGCTCTTTTTTTTTCAATTCAATTTCTCGTGGACTGAAAAATTCCAATCGACCACAAGGCAATGTTTTTTGAAAATAGTATATTTTTTTTAAAAATAAACATTCAAGTAAACCCGGAGATCTTTGCTTTTTGTCGTAAATCTTTGCCTGAACCTATCTTTGTCAAGATTGGATATCTTTTTATTTTTTTTTAAAAAAAAAAATACCTACATTTACTTAAACCCGTCTCTGGTGTTTTAAAAAGCCTTAGGTATTCTCGTCCAAGTCCGGAGGCTGCGCAGCTTTTCTCTCAAACTCCAACACAAAATCCGCTTCGAGAGTGAAATTCAACGGAAAGCAATACAAGATCCCGCCTTGGTCCATAAGCATTCTTCCCGATTGTAAAAACGTCGTGTTTAACACTGCTAAAAGAAAGTCACTCACACAACTAATGCTAATTTTATGTTTAAAAATATGACATGACATAAGTTACTCTAATCTATAATTCATCACAAATGATATGTTGCCTATATTTTTGCACATGTCATCTCTGTGTCCGAATGTCTAAGGAAATACTGAACTGTCAAACTTTTCTTGTACTTGCTTAGTGAATTAGCTGGTTCAATCTACGAGGAAATTTTAGAGAATGTGAAATCAGATCACAAAATTCCAAATAATAACTCACTTATCAGATAACGAACTTGTTCTGTACATTGCTGCATGCTTAACTTACTTTTGACACGTACATGGGAAGTATAAAGTGTACAATCTTTGCTTGGAGAGGCTGTACGATTCATCATTGTTTGAAGGAAAGGTGATTTCTCAACTTAAGTCCGGCTTTATAGTTAAGCTCCCGTAGCTATTGAAATAACTTGAGGGATAACAATTTAAAAGGCTAATTCTGTTTGGAATATATATCCATAAAAAAGTCATAATGATGAATCTGATACATATTATACATTAGTTATCGCAATATGTTATTGAAAATAGACCTTTAGCTTTACGGAAAAAAATAGCAATAGTTCAATCGTAAGCCTTTATTTAGTCACGTTAAAGGCTGAATCTTTATGAAAGTTAGAGCTTAGTGCATTATATTACACAGCTAATTATATAACTGTTTTTCTTTACTTTAGAAAATGTCAAGACAAGAATTGCTAAATGGAAAATCTCTTATAATATATATATTACTAGGTGTTAGTAAAAAGTCATAATGAGCATTACACTTACCATTATATGTAGTTTTTCACTTCATATTACAAACGATAATGCTTTTCTAGCCACCAAATCTATCATACTTGATGACACCTGTTCATAAATGCCTACATGTCAGCATCAACTTCCTTAATTAAAAATTAACTTTCTCCCACTCTTACTTCATCATGCAACATACGTTCATACAATTTCACTCCTTCAAGATTTCAGTCTTCCAACTTCCAAAAATCAACATGGATATTTCAAGGTGAGTTCAATTCATCAAACACCCACAACAGTAATTTGCATATCTATTTTTTTTTTTCATGTTCATCCAACCTCAGTTATGTTTTCTAGAGAAGTAATTCGAATTAACTCACTTGTAGCATTAAGCTTTTTGCATACTCACATGTATAAGAAAACCCTAGACTAAACTTCTATAAAACTAAATTCATTAACAAAAGACCTGCTTTCTATATCATCTGCTAAGTATTCAATATTAACTTTATAATTTAATTTTTTCCGATGGATTACCTATTTTAGATTTCATTTTCATTCAGCCTTAATCACATCTAGCTTTTATTTGTTTGTATATAGTATTTTCCTTCCTAACATTCTTTATATTCATTATTTTCTTTCTTTATATATACTTTTTTTTACAAATCTTTTGCTTACAATTTTTTTTAAAATGCATATTTCAGTTTCCCAAGTAAAATATTGCATTTCTTTTACTAATACTTATGTATTTTACAATTATATATTTAGGTACAAGCTTATACCTGAAATAGCTAAAGACCAAACTAATTGGACTGCTAAGGTGACGGTTGCAGAAAAGAGTTTACCCCTCACAGCTCGTACTTCCACGAAATACCAGACTCTGATATTAATTGATCCCGAGGTATGTACTACTATTAAGATAATTTTATTATGTTAATTAATTTTTACTAACGATTTTTGTTATCTAGGGGAATAAAGTTCGTGCAATTATCTTTGGATCGGATGTGATAAACGCCTTCCAAAACAGACTCCAAATAACAAAAACGTATTTGATTTCAAACGCTACTGTAAAAGAACCAAAACCTGAATATCGAACACACGAAGGTGAGCTCCAATGGACCTTAAATGCACGAACAAGCATTCAAGAAATCGACGAAAACAACTACAATATCATTGAAGCTTCATACAACTTTACTACATTCCCCGATCTCCAAACCCATATGGACAAAAATATCGATATCAGTAATCATTCTCTCTTCGTACTTTAACTTATTTCTACTCATTTGCAGTACTACTTTGCATACTTATGCCTTAAAAATAATTATATTGCACAGATATTCTAGCAGCCGTGATCGACATTCGTCCAATTAGAAAACTCCAATCAAGCAGATCTCCTGAAACCGGAAAGATCGAAGAGATGATTCTCATGAACGATAAGTAAACCATCTTTCTATACTATATTGCTTAACTACATTTAAAATTTAATTTATTTCATTTACCCCTATATCAAATACGATTTATTCACGAAAAACATTATTTTCCCAGATTTCAAACTCTCATACTGACAGTCTGGGATGCCCTCGTTGATGCTGATTAAGCCACTATTTCAAATATGATTCGTAGGAGACCAATCATAGCCACTCTTCAACTCCGTGTTGTCTCTCACAATGGTAAGCACTTATCACTATTCCAAATCAAAACTTAAAATACATTCTATTCTTATAAATTATCATATCAATTTATTTACAGGCAGCGTTAACCTACAAACGAAACCCTCAAGCTGTTTCATTATCAACCCACAATTTCAGCGTACCGATTCACTCAGAAAATGGTAAGCTTAATTTACGTAATTATCATTTTATCCACTCAATACATCATTCAACTCAATACCAAAAACAGGATCATAGACGATGCTCCAACAGTTGACAATATTTTCAACACAAAGAACTATACAACTTCAGCAATACCTCTACAACTACCAATTCCCGATCACATAGTTCTTGTGAAGAATATAAAAAATATAATGACCACGGTATGTTCCTCCTACTATTTCACATTAACCTATACCATGATCATCGTACTAAAAATAGATTTATACAGCGACCAACTTTCTGGATCAAAGGCAAAATTCAAGTTACCAACTTTGGTAAACCATTTTGGTATCCAGCCTGTGACAAATGTCATAGAACTACAGGAACACCGATCGGCACCACATTTGAATGTCCATTATGCGACACTTTGGAAGCAAAAGCGATACACTGGTACCACACATTCCCCTGATATTCTCTTAACTTTGAATAAAATAAATAAACCTGCTCATTTATCACAAGCCAAGAATTCAAGTAAATATATCCGACTCCAGTGGATCATTATCTGCGACTATTTTCGGCGATAACTCAGAAAAAGTATTCGCATACTCAAGCTCTGATTTCATGAATCTAACCTCTCAGGTACAATATTTCTTTCAAATATTTCTTCTTACTATCATCAAATTATATCTAATTTATCTTTTTTATAACTCTCAGAATCACAACCAAGAAAAATTACGAGAGCTGGTCAAAGTCTCATCCGAAGAAGAAATTTACATTTACCTAAAAGCCACAAAAACTGAAACTTCCTATCTAAACTCTCCAAATTTTGTGGTCATCTTTGTCGGACCTACACCTATACCTTTGACCAACTCTCCAACTGCCACAGGATCCACTTTACTCCCACAACTTCCAAATACGCCTGAAAAGCAAATGAAAAAAAAAACAAAAAATAGAATAGCAACACTATCAAAGGAGACAACTCATTTTGTGTAACTTTTTTAGAAACACCTCTATCTATGTTGTACGTGCATAAATCACTTTCGTATTACATTTACATATGTTCTATGTAAGCGTTTGCATGTATATGTATCTTTGTAATGCATGTCTGTATAATCTATGTAAACCCTTGTATCTCTATGTATCTTTATAAAGTTTCTCGTTTACCTTGATGTTCTTAGTTTGAGATTACAGACCATCTGTCCTTAATCTCACAATTTCAATTCCTCTTAATTAATCTAAATAACAAATTCACCATTTATAATATTAAATAAAACAAAAGCTGTGCCACGGGCACAGCTCACAAACTAGTATATACTAAAGCTTGGTACATTATCACTATAGTAAGTTTGGTAGCCAATCAACGCAACTCTCTCTTTATATACATACACAATTATTTTTAGAGTCGAGTCTGCTAAGATACAATTTTGCCTTTTTTGCCCTTTACTTTTTTATCTCTCTCTTTTTAAATAAGAGTTATTTTGTCTTTTTCCATGAATATATTATGGGAACACTAAATATGTATCATATTTTATACTTATCTCCACGTATATAATCCCCTGCTCGCTCTGATGACTCTGCCGTTGTGTATATATATTATTATTAAATATGTTAACTTATATGTACCGGTTATATTACATATAAGTTTATCATATATATATATATATATATATATATATTATACAAATAATTAGCTGTTTAGCCATCTAAAACACTAGCAATTTGGTTTTAGTCAACCTTTCGTTAATTTCCCGTAAATAGTCATCTTGCTTACGTGGCAGCTTATAAATTGAATTAGTTTTACCTTTTTGCCCTTATGCTATTTTAATTAGGTAGTTTTTTTTTTTAATTTCGAATTAAATATTGAAACCGAATAGGGAAGTTTTCAAATTTGAAATTTGAATTTTGAGCAGATTTTGAAAGTTCTCAGCCCATTAATTGTTATGTATTTGGAAATTTTCAGCGTTGACTTTAGGTAATTAGTTTATATTTTCGTTGCAATTCATTATGGATAAAATCTGTATATATATTCTTCATTTATTGATATTATTTTGTCTTCCGTATATTCATAATTTCCAGAATTTTCGTGCCCAAAATATTTCCAGAATTTTTTCAATTTATTTACATGAATATACTGTAAATAGGCTTTGTATTTACAGTGAATATACTGTAAATAAGCTTCGTATTTAGACGAATATACTGTAAATATGATTTCTATTTACACGAACATACTGTATTAAAAAAAAACCATAAACTTCTCTCAGCAAGAAGCTTGTCGATTTGCACATGCGTTCCAGGAACAAGAATGAACTTGATTCCCAGGTTATAAAGGAAAACAAAATCCTTGAGAACAAAAATTAGTCGAGAGAAAAACAAAATCATAGATCGTTGCCTTGAGACTCGGGATCGTCGCCGCCACCTTCGTCGCCACCAGCAGCAGCCCCACGCCGCGTACCCCAAAATGGCCCGCGCCTTCGTCGCCGTCCAGCGCGATCCCCACGTCACCTCTTCCAAGGCGTCCTTCTCAGATTCGAAATCGTCGGCGGGATTAAGGCCAAGCACGCCGGTGGTGGGATCGATGTGGATCACCTGCGTGTCACGGCGGCTCGCCAGGATGGCAACGATGCATGTCTCGCCGGAGTCCAGCTCGGCATCACCGAAAGCCTCGCGCCTCGGTGGAATCACCACTCCCCTCCCCGATTCTGCTACTGTAGCCGCCGATGATATGGATAGTCTTAAGCCGTAGACATGTGAAAAAAAATCCGTGAATTACCGAGTGAAAAAGAATCTTGTTGAGTTTTGTGCTATCACTTAAAGCCCGAATAATGTTTGTCTCGATGCTTAGACGACCTTGAGTAGTAGTTTAACTCAGTTTTGAAAAGTGACCACCGAACACACTAAGAACCTTTTCGAATCCCTAGTCGAAGCGAAATTGAGCGCACATTGATCTAGTAAGAATGATATAGGCATTAGGAATAACCCGTCGAGCCAAAAAGCCAACCCGAGAATATGTATCAATTAGAACCCATTCACAAAAAGCCGAACGATTTACCTCTCTTGATACTTAGTCAGAAAAAGCCGAGCCAATGATTTTGAAATCCCACAAAGAACCTCATTGACTTTAGCGACTCTTGAGTGGCATGGTTGAGTGAAATTTTCTCTATTTTATGACATGTTTTCCGACTCGTCTTTACATATTACATTGTCCACTAGACACACCACGCCGGTGTTTATTTATATTGTTATGTACTAAAAAAGCAAAAAAAAAAAAAGCAAAAAAAAAAAAGAAAGAAAGAAAAAAAAGAAAAAAAATTTAAAAAATAGAAAAAAAAGTGTTTATTTAATGCCAAGTTGAAGTTTGAGGGGAAAACACGGGAAATAAAAGACTAAGTAAAACATTCGTGTTAGGCAAAAATTTGATGCCAAGAACGTGAGGATGGGTGAGTGAATGAGCTTTGTATGAGGGTTGTGATTTTGGTGAGAGATTTGAGTCGCTAAGGTCGACGTTTGTGCCACTAAAAATTCCATTCCATACTTTTGACCCTAGCCTAAAACATTACAAGCCTTTAAGACCTATTGACGAGCTAGGAATGACATGTGCGCATTAGTGGAGATCAAGGGTGAAGAGAAGGCTTATGGTGTGTCGAATCGAATAAACTATCATTCAAAGAATCGATTCTTGTGGTCGCATATTAGGATTGGGAAAGGCTACGAGACTTGGGAATCGAAAGCTAATCGAGACAAAAGGACATTGCAAACGGGTTGAGCTAACACGAACTTGTATGGATTCTTTTACATTGGGTAGTTGACTTAGAGTTTAAAACCATGGATTTCCGTGTCGATGTAAGTCTAGAGGTTTGAAATTGAGGCAAATATGAGTCAGTTATTTTACTTAAAGCATTGAGATTTACCAATTTAGTGTAGGTAACTTCTTTTATGTGTTTTATTTTGTGTTATTTGTTTTGTTGCTTGAGGACAAGCAACGGTTTAAGTTTGGGGGTATTTGATAGGTGCGTTAATCACGCGGAAAACTCCTATTTTCCCGACTAAATCCAAGCTTGTTCTCGAGTATTTGTGATGTTTTTGTGTGTTTTTGAGATACTTATAGGTTTTAGAGGCCAATGAGGTATAAATGAGGTTAGTAGAGCATCACGTGCAGTAACGGAGCAATTTTGAGAAGATTCGAAGACTTTTCGCCAAGTTAGAGCAAAAGAAGAAATACAGCGTCCGCTTGTGAACAATTCTGAGAGTTTGAAGTAAAGATTTTGGATGATCCAATTCCATGATTAGTTAGATCTCTCTCTTAGCTTTCCAACGCATATTTATTTGCGAGAATCGGACATCGAAGCTAGGAGTTATGGCCAAGGGGGTCGCGCCGCGAGGTTCCGAAAATTGCCGAAATCGATCTCCGAGCATGAAGCGCGGAACGCGAGGTCCGCCGGTATGTCAACCTTGCGGCGCGACCCTCGAACTGCGCGCCGCGAGGTCCGCCGAGACAAAAAAAGAGGAAACGCGGATTTGGAGTCGATCTGAGCCGTTGGATCACTTTTAATTACCCAGTCTACTCCAAAAATTAGCGGAAACACCCTAATTTCGACCTAAGCCTATAAATACACTTCTCAACCTCTTGTTTAGGACTTTTGGCACTTTTTCATTGTTTTTCTTAGTGTTTTGGAGAGATAGAGAGAAAGAGGAGAGCCGTTCTTCATCAATTCGCGCCAATTACAGTTTTCTTCTTCTCTTTTACTCTTGAACTCCCGTATTTTAATTTTCAATTATGGTTTCTTCTTCTTCCTATTCTTTTATTCTCTTTTTGTTTTCTCGCTACACCATGAACTAATTCCATTAAGGACTATGGCGTAGCGGGTTTAAGATTCGGTTATGGATATGATTTAATATATTGAAGTTCAATTTCCATTCTCTACTACTTTGCTTAATTCAAATCCGTCTTTAATGCTTGATCGAGATTAGCTACCTTGTTCATGATTTTATACTTCAACTTGATGCTTGAGAAAGATTAGGTTGTTAGTGTTTTGGTTTGAATTACTATGATGCATGCCTAGGCTAGAGATAGTTAGGTTGCCATAGAATCGCGTGAATGCTCTTGATATGAATGCATGTTTTTGTTAGGGATTGAGATCTAGAGAAGATTTTCCTAGCTTTGACATAGGTTGTTAGATGCTCGAGAGAGATTTAGTAATATTATTCTGTGAGTATGGTTAGCAAAGAGTAGTGAGTTGATTATTGATTGTGCGTCGAATTCGTGTATCCAAACCGTTGAATAAACCCGTGAATCCTTAGTCCTTAGCCTCTTTTTCTGCTTACAACTTTTATTTGAGTATTTGGTTAATTAATTGTTTTAAAACTTGTCAATAATTTGTGACATCTTTCCATCTCCTCCTTAGTTCAATTCGTGCTAGTTGATTTGTTTGTTAATTAAGCTTGTTCCTCGTGGGATCGACACTCGTACTTAATTCACTATATTACTTGGGCGACATGTGCACTTGCGTGCGTAAAAATCGCAACAAGTTTTTTGGCGCCGTTGCCGGGGAACTAAGTTTTTAATTGCAATTCAATTAACTAGATTTCAATTTGAACATTCTTTTATTTTCTGTGTCTCACTTGTTTTTGAGGTATATTTCTCTTTTGAAGGTTGATGCAAAAAGACGGTGATTCAAGTCTCCTTCCGATAGATTCCGAAATCGAGAAAACGTGCAAGAGAAATCGAAAGGAAAAGAAGCAAAACATAGACGAGGAAGTCATTGAGGAAGAGACCATCGCCAACGAAGAGAGACTACTCCTCGACTATGTGTTACCCACCACTCAAGGGTATCGCCCGGCCATTGTCAATCCGGCCATCAGAGGGAACCAAAGTTTCGAGATCAAGACGGGGACGATCAACATGATCCAGCAAAATCAATTCTCTGGAGCCCCGAATGAAGATCCGAACAAGCACATCTCGAACTTCAACGAGTTGTGCGGGACATTCCAGATCCACAACATCAACGCGGATGCCATCCGACTCCGACTGTTCCCATTCTCTCTTCGTGACCGGGCAAAAGCATGGCTAAACTCGCTTCCTCCCGATTCCATCACCACATGGGAGGGGTTGTGCAACACCTTCCTCGCCAAGTTCTTCCCGTTCGAGAAGACGGCCCGCCTAAGAAATGCCATTCACAGCTTTGCGCAAATGGACGGCGAGTCCCTCCACGAAGCATGGGCACCCTTCAAGGAG
This sequence comes from Urtica dioica subsp. dioica, assembly GCF_054948205.1. Classification (NCBI taxonomy): domain Eukaryota; kingdom Viridiplantae; phylum Streptophyta; class Magnoliopsida; order Rosales; family Urticaceae; genus Urtica; species Urtica dioica. The sequence continues at coordinate 50,382,483 of NC_142756.1, forward strand.
ATGCTCCGAAAATGTCCTAACCACGGGGTCACGTTGCCTGTCCAACTTCAAACGTTCTACTACGGACTCCTCAACTCGACGAAGACCTTAGTTAACACCGCCGCGGGAGGCACGGTGCTAACTAAGACGCCATCAGAGTTCCAAGCTCTCCTTGAAGAACTAGCGCGATCCAACGACCAATGCCCGATAGAGAAGAGAATCATGAAGGCCGGCCCCGCCACTGCTCAAGCCATGACGACCACGATCGATCCGGAGATAATGCAACAAATGGCGACAGAGATGGCAAATCTCCGAAAGGAGATAAGAGAGATGAAGGAGATGAAAGACGCCGTGAACGTCACACATACAACTCGGGAGCCATGTTTTTGGTGTAACGGACCACACTACACCGACGACTGCCCTCAAGCGAACAATGTCCATCCCGAGAATGCCAATTACGTGGGGAACTACAACAACAAGCCCCTGTTCCAAAATGCCAACAACTACAACAATGGAGTCTGGAACAACCAATACAACCACGGGTGGAGAGAGCCACAACAACAACATGGATTCCTGCAGAACCGACCTCCACCGGCGTTCCAAAATCAACAACAGGGGCAACAACAAGGGTTTCAACCGCGTCAACAACAAAATCAGCCTGCTCCCAAGGACAAGCTAGAAGAACTCCTCACCTCCTTCATCACCGAGTCTCGAACGCGAATGACAAATCAAGAGGCGCAAATCCGGAGCCTCGAGACGACGGTGGGGCAACTAGCGAAGGATTTCCATGCGAGAACCCAAAACGCGCTCCCTAGCACCTCCAAGGTAAACCCAATAGAGTATTGCAACGCTATCTCACATCATCATGTTGCAGCTGTCGAAAACTCGAAGAAAGATAAGGGAAAAGCTGTCCTAATCGTTGTAGCTTCGATGCCACCCTCTCCGGTCCACATCCACGAGCCGCCACATCCGCTCCCGCAAAGCACCACGCTGGCACTTTCCGCGGAATGTAGCGCACTTCTACAACAAGAACTCCCACCAAAATTGGAGGATCCCGGCCAATTCACGCTGCCATGCACCATTGGAGACGTCTGCATCGACAACGCTTTGTGCGATCTAGGTTCGGGCGTCAACCTCATGCCCGTGGCCATCTTCAACAAGTTGGAAGTGGGTGAACTAAAACCCACGCGCACCATTCTCCAACTGGCGGACCATTCCGTAAGGTATCCGCGCGGCTTCGTGGAAGACATCCTCGTCAAAGTCGGAAAATTCACTTTTCGAGCTGATTTCTACATCATCGACATGGACGAGAACCACGACATTCCCATACTCTTGGGACGAGGTTTCTTAGCCACATGTGGTGCTCTCATCGACGTGACGAAAGGTGAACTGAAGACGCGAGTGAAGAATGAGGAAGAGACGTTCGGGATCTACAAAGCCCGAAAACGCGAAAATGAGAAAGAAGGGGTTTTCTTCCTCAAGACAGATGAAGTCAAATCTCTGCCGCTCCCATCACCACCACGTAGTCCTCCGGACAAAACTACGAAAGGAAAAAGAAAGGATGCGACGCCAAAATCACCAATCAAACCGACGCGAGGACAATGGCCAACACCGTTTAAAGAGGTGTGGAAGAAAACAGAGCACTGGAATGAAAATGAAGATCCACCGCCGCTTGAGCGCGGCGGTCACGAGTAGGGGCGTTCGACCACCCCCGCAAGGTAAGTTCCTCTATCCATGTTTTGCATAATTACATTGGGGTCAATGTAAGTTTTAAGTTTGGGGGGGATAATTGTTTGTCTTGCGGGGGATTTCTGTACATTAGTAGTTAATTTTCTAGGTTTTTTTTTGTTTTAGGATAGTTGGTAGAAATTGGTGTTTTGTGTGTTTTAACTGACTCAATAAATGTTTGCCGATGATATGGATAGTCTTAAGCCGTAGACATGTGAAAAAAAATCCGTGAATTACCGAGTGAAAAAGAATCTTGTTGAGTTTTGTGCTATCACTTAAAGCCCGAATAATTTTTGTCTCGATGCTTAGACGACCTTGAGTAGTAGTTTAACTTAGTTTTAAAAAGTGACCACCGAACACACTAAGAACCTTTTCGAATCCCTAGTCGAAGCGAAATTGAGCGCACATTGATCTAGTAAGAATGATATAGGCATTAGGAATAACCCGTCGAGCCAAAAAGCCAACCCGAGAATATGTATCAATTAGAACTCATTCACAAAAAGCCGAACGATTTACCTCTCTTGATACTTAGTCAGAAAAAGCCGAGCCAATGATTTTGAAATCCCACAAAGAACCTCATTGACTTTAGCGACTCTTGAGTGACATGGTTGAGTGAAATTTTCTCTATTTTATGACATGTTTTCCGACTCGTCTTTACATATTACATTGTCCACTAGACACATCACGCCGGTATTTATTTATATTTTTATGTACCGAAAAAGCAAAAAAAAAAAAAAAGCAAAAAAAAAAAAAGAAAGAAAGAAAAAAAGAAAAAAAATCTAAAAAATAGAAAAAAGTGTTTATTTAATGCCAAGTTGAAGTTTGAGGGGAAAACACGGGAAATAAAAGACTAAGTAAAACATTCGTGTTAGGCAAAAATTTGATGCCAAGAACGTGAGGATGGGTGAGTGAATGAGCTTTGTATGAGGGTTGTGATTTTGGTGAGAGATTTGAGTAGCTAAGGTCGATGTTTGTGCCACTAAAAATTCCATTCCATACTTTTGACCCTAGCCTAAAACATTACAAGCCTTTAAGACCTATTGACGAGCTAGGAATGACATGTGCGCATTAGTGGAGATCAAGGGTGAAGAGAAGGCTTATGGTGTGTCGAATCGAATAAACTATCATTCAAAGAATCGATTCTTGTGGTCGCATATTAGGATTGGGAAAGGCTACAAGACTTGGGAATCGAAAGCTAATCGAGACAAAAGGACATTGCATACGAGTTGAGCTAACACGAACTTGTATGGATTCTTTTACATTGGGTAGTTGACTTAGAGTTTAAAACCATGGATTTTCGTGTCGATGTAAGTCTAGAGGTTTGAAATTGAGGCAAATATGAGTCAGTTATTTTACTTAAAGCATTGAGATTTACCAATTTAGTGTAGGTAACTTCTTTTATGTGTTTTATTTTGTGTTATTTGTTTTGTTGCTTGAGGACAAGCAACGGTTTAAGTTTGGGGGTATTTGATAGGTGCGTTAATCACGCGGAAAACTCCTATTTTCTCGACTAAATCCAAGCTTGTTCTCGAGTATTTGTGATGTTTTTTGTGTGTTTTTGAGATACTTATAGGTTTTAGAGGCCAATGAGGTATAAATGAGGTTAGTAGAGCATCACGTGCAGTAACGGAGCAATTTTGAGAAGATTCGAAGACTTTTCGCCAAGTTAGAGCAAAGAAGAAATACAACGTCCTCCTGTGAATAATTCTGAGAGTTTGAAGTAAACATTTTGGATGATCCAATTCCACGATTGGATAGAGCTCTCTCTTAGCTTTCCAACGCATATTTATTTGCGAGAATCGGACATCGGAGCTAGGAGTTATGGCCGTTACAAAACCGGTGCGCGCAGGAAGAAAAAGCGCGCGGCGCGACCCCCTTACCCAAGGGGGTCGCGCCGCGATGTTCCGAAAATCGCCGAAATCGATCTCCGAGCATGAAGCGCGGAACGCGAGGTCCGCCGGGATGTCAACATCGCGGCGCGACCCTCGAACTGCGCGCCGCGAGGTCCGCCGAGACAAAAAAAGAGGAAGCGCGGATTTGGAGTCGATCTGAGCCGTTGGATCACTTTTAATTAGGCCTGTGCACGGTCCGGTCCGGTCCAAAACCGGCCAAAAAACCGGACCGGACCGTTCAAAACGGTTCAAAAAAACCAAAACCGGACCGGACCAAAAATCTGTAAAAACCGGACCGTTTTAAATCATCTAAACCGGACCGGACCGTTTTGAACCGTTTGGACCGTTTTGAACCGTTTAGACCGGACCGAACCGGACCGTTTTGGACCGTTGGACCGTTTTGAACCGTTTTACATAATTTTTTTTTAAAAAAACCATTAATTTTCCACCAAAACACAAACATATAGTCATATATGGGAGTTAAATACATGCACAAATGCCTAATTTGGCTAATTGGACATTAATTAATTTTTTTATTTTTTTTATAAATAAACCGGTCCGGTCCGGTTTAACGGTTTTTAAAAAAAAAAAAACCGGACCGGGGAAAAAAAACCGTTTTAAACCGGACCGGCGGTTTAAAAATCACCGGTCCGGTCCGGTTTACGGTTTTTACGGTTTTTTTGCGCCGCCCTACTTTTAATTACCCAGTCTACTCCGAAAATTAGAGGAAACACCCTAATTTCGACCTAAGCCTATAAATACACTTATCAACCTCTTGTTTAGGACTTTTGGCACTTTTTCATTGTTTTTCTTAGTGTTTGAGAGAGATAGAGAGAAAGACGAGAGCCGTTCTTCATCAATTCGCGCCAATTACAGTTTTCTTCTTCTCTTTTACTCTTGAACTCCCGTATTTTAATTTTCAATTATGGTTTCTTCTTCTTCCTATTCTTTTATTCTCTTTTTTTTTCTCGCTACGCCATGAACTAATTCCATTAAGGACTATGGCATAGCGGGTTTAGGATTCGGTTATGGATATATATGATTTAATATATTGAAGTTCAATTTCCATTCTCTACTACTTTGCTTAATTCAAATCCGTTTTTAATGCTTGATCGAGATTAGCTACCTTGTTCATGATTTTATACTTCAACTTGATGCTTGAGAAAGATTAGGTTGTTAGTGTTTTGGTTTGAATTACTATGATGCATGCCTAGGCTAGAGATAGTTAGGTTGCCATATAATCGCATGAATGCTCTTGATATGAATGCATGTTTTTGTTAGGGATTGAGATCGAGAGAAGATTTTCCTAGCTTTGACATAGGTTGTTAGATGCTCGAGAGAGATTTAGCAATATTATTTTGTGAGTATGGTTAGCAAAGAGTAGTGAGCTGATTATTGATTGTGCGTCGAATTCGTGTATCCAAACCGTTGAATAAACCCGTGAAGCCTTAGTCCTTAGCCTCTTTTTCTGCTTACAACTTTTATTTGAGTATTGTGTTAATTAATTGTTTTAAAACTTGTCAATAATTTGTGACATATTTCCATCTCCTCCTTAGTTCAATTCGTGCTAGTTGATTTGTTTGTTAATTAAGCTTGTTCCTCGTGGGATCGACACTCGTACTTAATTCACTATATTACTTGGGCGACACGTGCACTTGCGCGCGTAAAAATCGCAACAGCTATATATATATATATATATATATATTATATTATATGTATATAAACTAACTGTTAAAAATGTATTATGCGGTACATATAAAACTTAGCGATTAGAGTTACTAGAGTATGTAAAATATAAAATTCTATACGTGCATATAATTTAATTTATATATATATATATATAATCTTTGGTGATGTAATTTATTTATTTTTCTATACAATTTACAAATTAAGATCAAAATTAATTATGTGAAAGTGTAATGTTTACACATTAATATTAAAATTGCTCTAAAAATTCTAATAATATTTCTAGGTATCAAAATTTACTAGGAGAAAAAAATACAATGTTTTAATTATTATGTTAAATAAAAATTTGAGATATTATTAATTTCAAAAAATATTAAGCGCCTTTATAATAAGTTAATCTGTAATGGTTAAAACATCAATAATAACTTGGTCACATAATAAAAAGATATTAGCAATGTCTCAAACAAAAAATATGTTCACAATAAATATATTTTTTAAAATAATTTACCAAGTCGTATATAGAGGTCAAAATCAATGAACATCGGAACAAACAATCTAAAATCATTACACGTGTATAATATTATCTGATACGTGTTGTTTTTTTTATGTATTTTGTATACGCTATTTGTGGACGTGTTTTTTTTTTTGTTACTACTTAGAATGTGACCAGCCCATTCTAATAACATTGTTTATTGATAAAATAGTGAAAAAGTTGGTTCGTTGTCTAAATTAAAATAAAAACCATCTCAGCCACTTCTTTCAATGCTTATCTCCAATCCACTTCTTTTATGCTTTACTTTTTATACAATGTTTTAATTATTATGTTAAATAAAAATTTGAGATATTATTAATTTCAAAAAATATTAAGCGCCTTTATAATAAGTTAATCTGTAATGGTTTAAACATCAATAATAACTTGGTCACATAATAAAAAGATATTAGCAATGTCTCAAACAAAAAATATGTTCACAATAAATATATTTTTTTAAATAATTTACCAAGTCGTATATAGAGGTCAAAATCAATGAACATCGGAACAAATAATCTAAAATCATTACACGTGTATAATATTATCTGATACGTGTTGTTTTTTTTATGTATTTTGTATACGCTATTTGTGGACGTGTTTTTTTTTTGTTACTACTTAGAATGTGACCAGCCCATTCTAATAACATTGTTTATTGATAAAATAGTGAAAAAGTTGGTTCGTTGTCTAAATTAAAATAAAAACCATCTCAGCCACTTCTTTCAATGCTTATCTCCAATCCACTTCTTTTATACCGCTATGATAAAAAAAAAATAGTCAATCCTTATGATCTATATATTTTTCTCTTGTGTATCATCTTTCAATTTTTATGCTTTACTTTTATACAACCATACTCACCCCCCCCCCCCCCCCCCCCTCTTTGACCAAAACGAAAAATCTTCCCACCATCAAACTTTGTCAAAAAAAAAAAAAAAAAAAACTACTGAACAAAGAGAGAACTTCTCATATTGAATTTTCTTCGGCTGATAAAAAAAAAAGTTTCTTCAGTAATCATTTCAACTTCGCTCCGATCATCAACTTAGTATATTTATATTTCCGTTTTTCTTCCATTAAAAACATGCTGAATTACAACTTAAAAAAAATTAAATTAAAAGACCCTTTAATATGTTTTAGAGCTTACGTTAATATGCTATATTTCTGTGAGTTTTTTTTCTTCTTCCAAAATGTGAGGTTTATATTATTTTTTTTCACGATTTAGTAAATATGTCTCTAAATATGAGATATATTAGGTGATCGTTAGTCGGTAAATTTCTACGCCGAGTTTATAATATAAAGACCAAAATTAGCTTGATCTATATCCATGTTAATTATAATGAACTATCTATTAGCATTTCACTTTGCGCATCTTTTAGCAAACTATATACATGGTGGTGAAGGTGGTTTCATGTTAACTAAATAGATCCACTCATACATGCGAATTATCAATATATTATTATATATTTTCCTTCTTAAAAAAACATAAGTCATTTTATCAATAAATAGGGCCAGCCCAAACTCACCGGGGGCTCTAGGCATTCAATATTTAGGGGCCCTATAATACTAATAAAAATTTAAATTTTCAGGGTAAAAAATGTAAATTTTTTAGAAAATGGGTCAAAAGTATAAATTTTTAAGGTAAAAAATATAAATTTTCTTAAAAATAGGTAAAAAGTGTAAATTTTTAGGGGCCCATCCACATATGGGGCCCTAGGCCTGGGCCTAGCCCGCCTTAGCCCAAGTCCGGCAGTGTCAGTAACTATATATCAATGTATTTTTTAATCAGGTTTTAGGGTATACTACACATATGAATATAATACTGTTATGAAATTACAAAAAAATGTGCTCGCATATATGAGAAAGAGAAGTATCAAGTACGTATGTATATTCACGTATAGCTTATTGACGTTTACAACTACACATGAAATTTGATATTTTTGTTGATTTAACATACTCACTAATTTGTACTGGATAATATTTGTTGATCATGTGATTACTTCTCAGTATGAGTTAAAGTTATATCATGAATGTTTATTTGTGTTGTTATTTTTTTTTCCAAGATATTGAGCTTTAGTTTCATCGCCGATCTTATAGTTCTGATTTGTTCAACAAATCACGTACGTCTTTCCAACCCGTATTTAATAGCCCAAAATCATATTAATTCATTCATTTTGGCTTTGTTATTTGCGTGAGGGTTGGTTTTTTTTATTTATTTTTTTTTATTCTTTTGTTGATTTAGCAAAGTCACTATATCAGCACTGTCTAATATTTGTTGAGCATATAATTAGTTCTCAACATGAAGTAACATATATATCTTCAGTGCTTAAATTGTATGCACATATATGTGTGGAATATTTACATATTAGATACTTTCTTTATGTAGTTTTTATCATATCCTAAATATATAAATATCACGTAATTACTCCTGAAAATATTGTCCCGCGGCAACGCGCGGATAAATTATCTCGTTCGTCACTACTTTGAGCTCACGTTAACCAAAAGAACTGGAGCCCAATTCTTGCAGCGTTAATTATAAGTTTCATCTGACATATTTATGAAGATCATGTTCACAATTTTTAACAATTTAAACAAACATATTTTTCATATTTTCACTGAATCTTAAAAAATACACAACTGACTTTGATCGCCATTTTTAATGAACTTGTTACCAACACGAAGCTCACGATGAGATGATTGTTTCGAAAGTGGTGAAGATATAATTTTATTAATTTTATGATATGATATATATTTTTATTAACCGTAGTTAATAAGAGCAACACCAATGCATAAGTTCCCAAATTTTTACACTTTATCAAAAAAAATTATTTTATTTTTATTCATCCACATCATCAATTGTAGCATTTTGCATAAAAATCAATCCACTGGTGGTAGCACCAAAAAGTGGTTGAAGTGAATCCCACTCTATCTAAAAGTAGTGGTGTGTTTATTATTTTACTAATTTTTTTATATAAAAAATAGTGGACATCGGTGCTAGAAAGTGGCACCATTCCCATACTCATTACTACCTACAACGCATAGGTTTCCAAAATAAAAGTGACATGAGATTGTCAGATAAGCAATAAAGCAATTTTGGTTGCGTGCTTTGAAGTTGCTCTAAAAGATCAACTGCGTACGAATTTAAAAAGAATAAAAAACTAGACATTCATTTAAATTTAAAAAATTATGGACATGGATGTTAAACACATTTTCAACAAATTAGCCCATTGAAAAAAAAAAGAAAAAAAAATCAAATTAGCGCTAATTCCTATTTCCCTACTCAAAGCATAATTTCAGCAAAGACCGAGAGAGACGTTGAAGATATTGCGAATTGTATTTTTTTCACTACCCATAAACATGTACTTTCTATGAACTTTGGTTTTAAACAAAGTTTTTATTTTTATTTTTTATTTATATTTCTTTTATGAGATCCAGCCCAATAGAACAAGCTTCTTTTCACAAAATATATCAAATCATATGATATATCACTTAAGAATTAGATGCAAATAAATCATCCTTATATTCTATTGAGAGTGTTTTAGATTGCTTAAGTCTTAAGCTTTTTTTATTCATTTATTTGTTTTCAGAACAAACTTAGTAAAATGGTGTCGTTTTCAAAACAAACTTAGTAAAACGCTGTCGTTTTCTTTCTCAACGTTTTCCTTTGTTTTTCCTTTTATCGTTGCCTATGTGGCATTCTTGATTTGATATATAAGTAGGGCTTTGTATTGTTATCTCATCAGATTGAATAAGAACATTTGCAGAGTTAGAAGTTGTTCCTTCTCTCGACTCCATTCTTCTTTGTCTTTCATTCACAATCCTTATATTCAAGATTGTAATATGGTATCAGAGCGTTCATTCCGCAAAATCGCAATCTCTCCTTAATAAATATTGACCTAGATCGTTTGAAAGTTATTCGAAGACATGGATCCAAAAGATCCAAAGGAATAAGATCATATGGCAACCAGAAGAGTGGCTCAGAAATCGAAATTTGAAGATCTGATCAGTCCTTTCTACAATCATCACAGCGGAAAATCCTGGAGTGGTGATTGTCTCTCAGCTCCTTAGTGGAGAACTACGTGTCTTGAAGCAGATCGATGCAAATGGCGCTGTCCGCGAACAAGAAGTTGTTCTTCATTGATGGTTCTATCACCAAACTTCCATTTGAGGACCTTTCGATGATGAATTCTTGGAAGCGCAACAATAAAATCATTATAGGATGGATCATCAACGCAACGAAGAAGGAAACTGTAGCGAGCATCCAATTTGGGGATTTCCCTTACGTAATGTGAAAAGATCTCGCAGAGCGATTTCAATAAAGCAACGGACCTCACATCTTTCAGATCCTCCGTGATCTTGTCAATATTTCTCAAGATCAGAGGTCAGTCGCGACTCATTTCACAAGAATCAAGACGTTATTAGTAGAGTTTCTAAATTTCAAGTCGTCTTGCTCATGTGAAGGATGCAAGTCTGGAGCTACGAAGGAATTTGCTACTTTCAACATCAATGGCTACGTGATGATCTTCCTTATTGGCCTCAACGACTCTTATGCCAACACCAGAGGTCAAGTGTTTCCCATGGATCCAATACCGCCTATGAACAAAGTCTTATCTCTCGTAACTCAATAAGAGAAACATCAAGCTGCTGTAATGGAATCTATTCAGTCCGACAACACTAACACAATGGCGATGGCGATCAAAGAAGACTCTACACAGAAGAAGACTCGCAAGAAAGATCAACCATATTGCACACATTGCAAAATCCATGGCCACACAGTACAAGATTCACAGATTTTTGCTAGGATGTAACCCCTAAGTTCAAGACTCAATAGAATGTGATTCAAGCCAACATAGATTAATCATCTACACGATCAGAGAACCCCACCCTGACATAATTGCACCAACTGATCGAAAAATTGTCCAAGAGACTTATGGTAGCCGAAAATTCGAGCAACAACACCACCACATAAGTCAACCTTGCTATGAGTGAGACATGACATTGCGGCTTTGTAGAAACCTTGAATTCTTCTAACAATCTCAATAGAGATTGGATACTAGATTCAGGGGCTTTATGCTGGTGATTATTGTACCTCAAACAACCATTTAAATGCAAAAAATATTGATTACGCTATCATAAGCTAGGTAAAACATGGTTATTAATTAAACAAGATCTAGATTTACGTTATTTAATGAGAGCAAACGTAATATTTCAAGCAACTGATAAAATTAATGACAAGTTTAGAAGACTTACGAATTTGGGCTCACGAACCGAACCTTCAAGCTTTCACAATCCGTCTTCAGTCTATAAAAGACTCCTCACGATCAGACCTTCGGGATGACTCTGAAACTCTCGGATTCCTTCTCGTCGTGTTGATGACATCGTAGTCTTCTGAAACGTAATCTTCGAGGAAGATAAGATTAATAAGTGGGCAACGATTCTTGATCTCACTTAGATTTGAAACGAGGTGTTTCAGATCTTTTTCTCTTATTTCTAAGAATGGAATCGAAGCAATTCTGAGGGGAAGAGGAAGAAGCAAAGTCTCACCGAACCAAAGAGAGGAGGCCAAACTTTTTAATACTGTTTTTGGTTAAATTTTGCTTCTCATCAGCCCCCTATTTATAGCAGTTAAAAGGAGATATTCTAGAATATATTATTTCCTTTTATTGTGTTCACACTAATGGATTTATTTTCAGCCGTTGGATATCATCTCACGAATCCTACTTATTCTCTCATCTATCAGATCAATATCTAGGATTTTATTTTATATTAAAATATAAAATATTTTATATGTTGAGAGAATATAGGAAAATATTTCTCCTAAATATTCTCCTAAATATAAGGAGAGAATATAGGACGATAAGTTATTTCCTATATTTTCTCTCCTTTATTTTAGGAACAAATAAAGAGAACAAATTGGTATAAAACGAGTATAAAAAATCGCCCACCTCCTAGTAGGGAGGTGGCGAATATCTTCTTCAGCGCAAGGCCTGAACCAAAAATCCAAATTATTTATTTATTTGATCCAACAATAAATAAATAACTTATTAATTGATTATTTACTTGATCCAACAATAAATAAACAATTCTACTATAAATAGTTATTTAATTCCGCAACTACTCGTTTTTCAAAATTAATGATGTCAATCAAAATTAAAGCAAGTGAGACTATAATAATGAAACAATATTATATGAACGCTCTTATCCACCAATATCGAAGCCGAATTGGGGACTATGGACCTAGTATTTGAAGCTTAACAAACTCGATTAAAAGACGAAATAGTCATTTCTCTTTTACGTATCGTTTTGTCTAATCTTGGTCAGTATTCCACCGTGTAAGCTAAGACTGAACTCTCCCATAATACTAGAATTCTATTTACTCATTGTGACGAGTGTCCACTGATTTAGTCCAGTACATGATCAAGATCCTCCCGGTTCAACCCGTATCGAGATAAGTCAATTTGGTCCGTTATACTTTTATCGTTACATATATACCCTAAGCACAGATGCTTCCCCATCGAAAGATTCTTCCGAATGTAAGCCAACTTCGGAAGTGCTAGCAATCTATCGGTTCTGGAATCAACACTTAGGTGAGAGAACATTTACATTCTTTTAGGAAGGCTGGATTCCGTATCTGTAAATCAATTTCTTCTACAATCATGTTTCAACTTCCCAAAATACCTATTTAGTTAGCGTTTGATTAGCCTTTAACGTGGTGAATCAAAGAACTTGGTAACATGACCTAGAAGTCCATGATTACTTTAGGATTTAGATCAAGATCACTATGACCATCATAAGCGACCTCGGCTAGTGCGTCGCAACGGTCCTTAAACGACACATGTATCCAAACCAAAGTTTATCCGGGTCGTACACTTACCAAAAGTGTAGAATGCTCAGTGGTCGTACACTTACCACTGAGTGATCAACCTTCACTCACGTTCTACATATATGACTTTAGATAAGGATTTTCAGGTGCATATTAGTCATCGAACTTGTTTTAGTTCACCGTCCGAACTCGGATGCCCAACATGCCACTCAGTTTGAAACGGAGACTACGGAAGATAGTTGTTATTGATTCTGAATTTTATCAGACCTCAACCCAGTAATCACTAATATAGTAACTTCTTATCTTATTTAGTAATCATCATCTTCTAGTGGGTAATATTCCTAAAAGTCTCCCAATTTGACCAAAGAAGATAAGTTACCATGAGCCATTTAACTCTTAGCCATCGTAGAGATAGTTTCACAAGTTTGACCTAGGATTGAGATTCCCATCATATGGATTCTCAATTTTATCATACTCCACAAATCATGTCGATTCGACTTATATCCCTTATTATCCACAGTTCATGCATTCATGCAAGTGTTCTCTGACTTACCTTTCAATGTCAAGTCAACTTGTTTATATTAAATCAATTTACTTTAGAACATGTTATTGTTGGAATTGATCTAGGGTTTAAGAAAAAGATTAAACGCTTCGGGAAGCGGCGGAATTTTAAAAAATTTCTTTACAAGTAAAAACAGTTTTTACTAACCTAGACAAAGAGCAAGTACATGTAATTAAAAACTATTATGAGTATAGAAGTTTACTAACCTTTCTTGAAGCTTGAACTTTGTAGAAGCTTTTGGAAAGTTTGCAACGCTCGTCTCCCCTCGCAGCACGTCTCTCTTTCTTTCCTCGGCACCTCGAGCAACCACGACAGTTTCTATCACTAAATCACTCGAAATAAAGGAATTAGTGAGTGGGAAGTTTTAAACACTACGACTTAAGAACGAGTCTTGAAGTCGCAGAGCTAAACACTAGGTCGAGTGAGGACCTAGGTGCCAAAACAAGAAAAATCGAAAATAAACTAGAGAGAGAGAGGAGTTTCGGCCAAAGTTCTAGAGAGAGAGTCTCTCAAATCTCTTAAACTTGGATGAATGAAATGTGAGGAAATGATGCTCCTATTTATAGGAGAGGTCTCACCTTCTATAAGGTAGTTTCCTCTTCTATAGAATATCACATATTCATGAGCTAATTTCCCTATTTCCTTTATTGAGTCACACGGCCAAACTAGGCTTCAATAAGCCTTGGATTTGTTTCATATTTTGTTCCATGCCTTTGACTCTCTCTTGGCCGAAATTCCTAATGCATGCATATGCAAATTTGTTTCCTCTTTTTCTTTTGGCAAGTATCTTGATACATTTATGCACAAAATAATCTCTCCTATTTCTCTATAGGGTAGGCGCCCAAGTCTCTCTAGAAGGAGCTTCTAGAAGCTTCTTCATTTGTTCATGACAACATGAGAAAGGCCCATTAAGAATTTTCAATAAAACTCTTATGAAATGAAATTAACTCACAAGGCCCAATGATCAAGTCATGGCCGAGTGACATTAAGTCATCAAATGAACTTGTCAAAAAATTTATTGACATTCATTTCATCCTATGTCTCAAAAGACAAAAATACCCTTTTGACTATTTTCGTTCTCGTTTTGACTTAGCTTCCAGTTTAACTATTCTTATCGATGTGATTCGTGACAGTGACCTCATGGACCCAAATGAACAAAGCTTGAGCTAAACACTTGGACTCAAAAGTTCACAAACCTTTTCCAAGTTTAGCTTAATGCCAACTGACTCCACTAAAGAGTTGACACTGAAAATCTCTCGGTTCAAATGAATTTATTTTCTACTCAAGAATTCCACCTAATTATGATGAGCGGATCCACTGAATATTATCTATGTTTACCCTTCATGAATGTCATCAGCTAGTCGGGATTTACTAAATTACCATTTTACCCTTCTAGCTGTTATTTCCTCAACTCTTTTGTCGCTTGTGAATAAGTTAGAAACAATGTATTGACGAGGAGCTAACAAGTCACATTGTTTCATCCAAAAGAGTCAGGACTCAATTTGGACACTGGCCAGTTCATTTATTCACACTCCAAGGAACAAAGCATGAGGTGATATATATTGCATTTCAGAAATCTTGTACATGAATTCCATATCTATGAGAACTTCACAAAGTTACTCATGACATTCTCACAACTTAGTACTTCACCAATAGGCCCTGTTCGGAATCACATAGTGAGTCCGAACTCTGACTTTCTCAAATGAGAATACGTAAGCTGTGAAATGGCATGTCTCATTTCAGGATTAAGGTAAGCACGATGCAATTCATACGTAGTGACTTCGAGACATAAGAGGTTAAATGGTTTGTTCTTATCTTGTCTCTAGAAGTGCACTGGTCAATTCAGTACCTTCGGAAGATACCTAGAAGAACTATAGAGTCTCCAACTCTCAATGCCTCATAACCAGACATCATAGATTCTTCTAACAATCATACTGAGGTCAATAGTCCTTTGACCCTAAGATTGCGAATATATCGTTTTAAGCAAACTACGAAGAGTTTGTTCATGCAAATCTACATTTGTCTCTTCGTAAGTTGTTAAGTTTGTTTATGGACTAAAAGACTAAGGTTTTATCATAAAGCTTCAAACAAAGAAAGAATGAATGAACGTTTCAACTTTATTAATGAATGAATAGGCAATTATAAGCAAGAGTCTTCATGAGACTTTATTACATCAAATGTACAAAATAAAGATTACAACTTTTCTTGTGGGCACTATTGACAACAGTTATGACTTTGCATGTTTCAGACTATACACCAGACTTTATATCTAAAGATATGAAGTCATCCTCTTTTTTGGTGTACATCTCTTGGTGCCATTTCAGTTTGCACCTATGCATTCTCAGGTCTCATCACCAATAACCATAGTGTGATTAAATACGTTTCAATAAGAACCTTATTGACTTTCGTTCATTACTTGGTTATTTATTGTGTATCATTGTTAGTCAATGCATATTCAATACTAACTAAAAATAACTAAGTATTTTACTAGTTCCAGAAATTTATAGTGTTCATGACACTCGTTAGTATTCTCGGAAATTTGTCATTGTCAAAGGTCTAATATTTAGTCCTTTTAATGACAATGTCGTTTAGCCTCAACGTTGAGCTCATACATTATCATAATAAGTTTATTTGAGACCTCAAGTTTTAGAATTTTTTGTAGCTCAGTCAATTTACTTGTATCATTATTAGGTCTATCACTCAACAGTAATAACTATCTTATTGACACGTGTATAAGAATAACACTTATTGATCATTCAAAGAATATCGATCACAACAAAATCCATGATCCATCACGATTAGTTGTTCGTTTTTAAGGATTTACCTTTTTGTTGTTTAAAAAATGTTTAGTAGTTATAACTACTTTGATCCAATGTCAACAAGTCAGCAGAATGCTCCTCAAAGGACAGTTCATCTGCTTTTATGTAAAATCCCAAATGAATTGGTTCGTGGTATCAGAGAGAAGGGCAACATTGCCAATGTCTCTTCTCAAGGGTTCAATCCCTTAAGTACCAAACAGCTTCTACAAAGCTTGAACACATTCATTGTTTAATATATAGATCTCTTTATTCCTTCAAGCTAATTGCTTGACAAGTTGATCTACTAAAACTGGGTTTTATGACTTAAGACAAGTTAGTTTGATTTTTATTAGTAAAGATCAAATCTTTCATTTAATGAAAGACATCGTTGATGATAACGACAATGATCTATTAACAGATGCTTTCATCTTAATGCCAAGTCAATCATACTTTCATTTATTGTTCGATTTAATAGCTTATTAGATTCAATTAAAAATCCCATCATAAATGATGTATTTAACCCTATAAAGGATTAAACTATCTTTAATTTCATACAATAGTGGCAAGATTCTAATTAAAAGATGCTCCCATTTATTAATTGATTATTTATTGCAAGTCAATGAATAATTATACTTTCATTCATATTATTGTCATCATAGTACTACTAATCCATTTTAAAAGATTCCATGATAAATGATGGTCACAGTCCTGTGACGGACATTGCTATCATTGCATTGTTCAATAATGGCGAGATTCTTATAAAGATGCTCCCATTTAATGACTTGAACAATCGTAGTTAGAATCCTCTAAATGATGCTCCCACTCAATAATTTGTTTTTAGAGACTAGGATCCAACCAAGGATGCTCCCACTCAATTAATTCTTGTGACCAGGTTCCATTCAAGGAATCTCCCACTAAGTTATTGAACCTGAGTGTCTAGGTTCTCTTAAAAGATCCTCCCACTCAGTCAATGTATCATCAACACTAAGTATAAAGTTGTGTTGCCTTATTATAATCACATAAATCATTTGTCGATATGAGATAATTATTTAGACACTACAAGAGTTCTAAATAGTTCTTATTATATCAAAAACACATTTATTATAGCAATTTTAATAAAGCAATAAAGACTAATTAAAATTCTAATAAAGATTATTAACTCGGATAATATATTATTGTGCAACTATATAGTTAATGAATGGAAACACGTGTCCTTCATTTTCTATACTCAAATTTAAGGCTTAAGCATTCATGCATATATCGATATCATAAAAGCAATTTAAGGCATTCATATAACGAGCAGGGCCGGTCATTCCCTTAGGCAGTATAGGCAAATGCCTAAGGCCTCACCCTCATCTGATTGAAGAAAAATAAAGGCCTCAAAAATTGTACTTTATTGGCCCAATAAATTTAAAGACTCAAATGGAAGTGGGCTTTTATATTATGGCTTTTAATTACTTTTAGGCCCACAACGATGGTTATCAGAATAGAGTTTAAAGCAAATAGGGAACTTCAAACGTCAAAAAAATTTCAGAACGTTATTTGGTCTATTTTTTTTCACAGAAGGTATTCTCAAGCAAGAAAGTGAAGAAAAAACAATCAACTTTAAAGCTTGAAGTTGGAGCAATTTGTTCATCACTTTTCAGGTTCCATCTTTCTAATTAAGTTGTTTTGTTTGAGATTATTATTGTTGTTAGCTTCTTTTGTGTGTGTGTGTGTGTGTGTGTGTGTGTGTGTGTGTGTTTGTGTGTGTGTGTGTGTGTGTGTGTGTGTGTGTGTGTGTGTGTGTGTGAGTGAGTGAGTGTGTGTGTGTGTGTGTGTGTGTGTGTGTGTGTGTGTGTGTGTGTGTTTGTGTGCTTGTGTGCTTGAGTTGATTTTCTTTGTTAGTTATGTCTTGTCGAAAATTTACTTCGGGTTATGACAAATTGAAAAAAAGGAGAGAAGAAGATTTGGTTAACTCTCAAAGAGGAGCTCTTGATAAATTTCTAAAAAAAAAAGATTTAGTAACCATAGTTGATGAAGAAGTTAGCGCACATGGAAATGATATGATACGCGGGTAGAAAAATCTAGAGAGACTAACGATGAGGAAGAACCCGGAAATGATTTTATTGACATTGAAATAGAAGGAGAGGTTAACAAAAACATGAATGAGATGTCAATAAATGTTTATGATCCGGGATGATGGAACAATATTGATAACAATTTTAGAGACATACTAATTGAGAAAGGTCCTATTAGAGAGAGTGAAATTAGTTTTCCAAAAGATGAAAATTCTAGGCATTTTGCTTTTTCTTACTATTTATTGATGTCGATTTTTAGATCGATCAACAATCACAAATGAAAAGCGAAATGATAGAATATTTCAAAGGGGTTTAGAAAGACGTCGTATAAGAAACAATCCAATTATAAAGAACTATAATAATATATGAATATTAATTAATTTTATTTATTTAGAGAAGGTTACAAATGAACGAGGTGACGAACTCAACAGGTCGAACTCAAGATCGTGAATATAAGAATACAAAATAGGATTAGTTGAAAACTGAGATGTAGAGCTTGCATGTGCGAAAATCGTCATCTCCTCTTCTATTTATAGGCGAGATGGGACCTTCTGGCCGAATACACGTGTTCTTCGATCCACACTCCTCGCCAAGGCTGAAGTCGTCCGAGATCCAGTCTTCGCGGCGTGGTCTGCTCTTTGATTGACCGATCCTTCTGACCAGGAAGATGTGGCCGAGCTGGAGTTCTTCATTGGGCCGGAGAGTATTGCTGGACTTGTCGAGAGCGAACTAGGTCCATAATCGATTTTGTGGGCCGGTCTACAACTGGATTGTGGGCTTTAGTCGGGCCAAGGCCCATACAAAATAATATTAAATATTTTAATTTTTATACCCCCACAATTAGCCCCCAAATATTTTGAAAATATTTCGAATATTTTTGAAAATATTTAGCGCAGAGAATTTGAACTATTCAGAATAAAAAAGGGGGGAGATCGAAGATTCTTGACCATGTGGTATCGTGTGAGAGCGCGTCCTCTTCACACGTGGCGTGACGTAACCGTATTTCGTAGGTCGAAGTCGAAGAGTCGGAGAATCTGTTATCTTTGCAGATATCGAGGAAAATATCTCAGATTTGATTCGATTTGATTTCCGAAATCATTAGATTTTTTTGGGATTTTGGATAATAATGAAACATATAAATAAGCGGAGCGAAGAGTCACATCGTCTCTTTATATTCTTATCATCCGTGGTTAAAAAGGTAATTCTTCCTCTTTCTAACTTCTCACTTTCTTTCTGATTTCGAGTTCTCTCTCTTAGTTCTTTAGCTTACTTGCACTTCGGCTATTATTGATTCTCAGTTCGACTAGCGAACTCAAACGAATTTATAGATTTAAACAATTCGTCCGTAGAACACATTAGAACTAGATGTCGAACCCAGGACTTCGTCCATCGGGGTCTCAACCTCTCGGGAATGAGGATATTTTATTACCCTCTGCTGTGACCTCGACCGACCTTAGGAGGATCCGTGAAAAATACCAGATTCCCCCAGAAATTAATATCCCTCTTCCTCCTCCTGGGGCTACAGCCGATACCATAGTGGAGGGTTTCTGTCGTATATATGAGATCTGGCTAGAGAAATGTGGGCTAAGATTTCCTATTCACCCTCTCCTATTCGACTTCGCCCAAACTCTAGGGTTGACCATTCCCCAGATGTGTCCAAACTTCGTTAGGATGGTAATGGGTCTGATAGTCGTAGCCTACGAGGAAAAGGTCGAACTCACCCTGATGGATTTAGTCCGTCTCTGTGTAGTTAAGGCAAATTCGAAACACGATCCAAAGTGTTTCTACCTCTCGAAAGCTACAGGCAAGGGCGTGATCTCGGGTCTGCCCTCGAAGGAAAAATTTTGGGGGAGGCGATACTTTTACTTCGCCGTGAACGAGCATTCACTCGGTGATCGAGCTCGTTCTTTCTCGTCAAAATGGGCGAGCTCGCCGGGTAAAAATTTTATTTACCCGTCTATTTATATTATGCGGGCAAATGGAATAGACTTTAACGCTTTTGTTTTTTTATAGGGAAAATCAAAGCGCCATCCCAAGGAGTTGAGTTCGCTGAGAAATTGACATTACTGCAATTTGGGCGAAGTAGAGTGGTCGAGCTTTACTCCTTACAGATTCATATCGGCCAAAGTTTGGCCTTTCCCACCAAATTTTTCAGAGCACTTAGAGGAAGGTTAGTTTGACAAATTCGATCTCATCTTCTCTCTTTCAATACTAATTGTCTCTGTTTCTTACTATTAAAGTTTTTATTTTTTTATTTTTTTTTATTCAGTTGGAGACAATATGAACACTCCGATCAGTGCCTGGGAGGCGAGGAAACACAAGAAGGGGGTTATCGCTTCGACTTCGACCCCGACTCCAGCAGGTCCTGCGGACACTCCAGAGGTCGAAGTGACCAGGGTTCGCTTGATATTTGAGATCCCGGTCGTCTTGGTGCCTTCCGACGAGGTACCTGAGACGGCCGAGGATGCTCGAACAGGCGTCCAGGAAGCCGGGGTTCCTGACGCCGGGGAAGATCAAGTCACTAGGATCGAGGACGACTCCCCTGAGAGGGGCGAGAGAGTTCGGGTCCCCGAGAGGGCCGAGGTCACGGGCACGGCCAAGAAGAGGAAGATGCTGGCAAACCGAGTCTCTGAGGGGGGTGCTCCCGGAGAAAGGAAGAAGAAGAAGAGGAAGGAGCCGGCTCCCGAACTCGTCGGACGGGATGGGGAAGAGCCCACCTCCAAGGCTTCTGCGACCGCGGTGACTCGAGCGGACAAAGGCAAAGCCGCAGCGGAAGGAAGCAAGTCTTCCTCGAAGTCGAGGTCCGGTGGCCGAGATGATTCCGCCCCACCCGCATCCCGGAAAAAGAAACACGTCGTCAACTTTCACTACGCGCGGGATCATCTGCTGTACGACGATATTTACTCCTCGGCGGGGTTTCTTTGTCAGGTGACGTGTTCCGGGATGGAACTCCCAAAGGTTCCTGAGCTCGCCGAAGCGGACTGGTACAGGATGATGGCATCGGCCATAACTGGGGTGAGTTTTTTTTTTTTTTTTTTTTTATATTTGTATATAACCATTCTGTTATACTTGTAAGAAAAAAGAAATTATTCTGTCATGGTCGAACTAACGAGAGAGGGGTTAATTTCAGCTGTCCACCCAACTGAACCGGGGTGTTTTCGCTATGAAAAATGCCTTCACGACGCCAAGGTCGAGCAAGAGAAACTTGCCGAGGTTCAGAAGAGGACGGAGTCTCTTTAGACCGAACTGCATGGTATGAACGATAAGATCTCCACCCTCCAAGACGACCTCCTGGCCAAAGATGCCTTGTTGGAGAAGACGTACAGCAAAATTGAACGCCTTACCGGCAAAGTTCAATTCCTGTCCATCGACCTCGACGATAAGAAGGAGAAGGTCAAGGGGTGGGCAGCTCGTTCTGGCGACTTCGAGAGGGAGAGAAATAAACTAGCGGCCGACCTGAGGGCTCGGGATAAAGAGCTGAAGGACGCTTTGGAGGAGATCGCCCGGATGAAGAGGACGGCGAAGGCGGAGCGAGATCGGGCGGTGCATGCGGCGAAGAAGGCGACCTCGCTGAAGTTTCGTGAGCAGATACTTAAGCACCGTGCGCAGAAAGAGAAGATGGACAAGGCCGTTCTCATTCTCAAAAAGCTTGAACAGTGCCGGGGGAACAAGGAATTGATCTCGGAGGCCTTGAAGGGCGAGATCTCGGACTGGATGGCCGAGATGAAAGATATTGAGGACGACATCGCTCAGTATGAAGCCGATTACTCGGCCATCTCCATCCCCGAGATCGAAGACGTCCCCTTCACCCCGTACTTTGACCGATCTCTCGCCGATGCGCCTACGACCGATGGGGAGACTTCTGTCATCAATGAGCACGGCTCCATGCTTGGCCATGCCGACGAGGTCCTCAACTCTATCCCAGAGGGGAACGAAGAGGCGGCGGCGTCCACGCTTACCCCGGAGCATTGAGATGCCGAGGTCGAACCCCGTGACCAAGCTTAATCTTTTCCGCCCATTCTCGTCTTTTTGAATTTAATAAATTGTTTATTTTGTTTTTGGGGCCCGTGTTTTGGGCGAAGTTTTTATTGGTTTTGATAAAACCATAAGGGGCTTCGGTACCCCTATTTTATTTGACTATTATTATTTTATGCAATTTCGATTTTTAATTTTGCCAAGTTTTTTTAGCTCGCCAAAATCTATTATGAATGCATGGACGTTTATTCTTTTATTCAGTCCGTCCGGCCGATCTGAATATCATTATTTTGTTTGTTCCTGAGACAACTCGGATTAGTATAATCTGTTAAGTCTTTTAGGTCGCTTGTATTTGGCCTAAAATGTTTCCCTTAAAGGTTTCAGATGATTTTGCTAAGTTATTTAGATCATCATGGAACTAAAAGGTTTCCCTTAGGCCGAAGTTTGGAATTGGTTCATCGTTCAAAATCTGATTAGTTGTCCGGAATATTGCTGGTCCGAAGCGTTTCCCTTTAGATTTGAAGCCGAAGTCCGTAATTAAATTTGGTGAAAATTTTAAGTCTTTTAGATCGTCGTGGACCTAAAAAGTTTCCCTTAATATTTTCGGACGAGGTCGATCCATGTGTGTGCGATCTCTGATGATGCTGTGAGATGTCGGCTCTCGCCAGAGTCGTCGTGATGCGTTTGCACTGCTAGCCTAATCTGCGGTCGGGGTCATTGGCCGAGCTGTGAGCTCCGTGGCTTAAGTGGGTAGGGGGACTGTGCCTTTGTGGTAAGAGGCTGCCTACGTACCCTTATGCAGGGATCAAGTCGGACGTAGTTCAATTCTTACTGGTTTCAACAGTAGTATTTTTTGAGGTTCGAGACGTTCCATGATCTTAAAACTGGGATTCCGTTGAGTGTTTCAAGTTCATAAACGCCAGGATAGGTTACTCTGGTGACCCTATAGGGGCCTTCCCATTTTGCCTCAGCAGTGTTTTGGAAGATTTTTCGGAGGACCAAGTCCCCTACATCGAATCTTCTTGTGTTAACATCTTTGTTGTAGAATCTAGCGATGGATTGCCTATAACGGGATAACCGTGATAGGGCTGAATCTCGCTATTCTTCCACAAGGTCTAAGGCATCGCATAGGGCCTCGTCATTTTTTGGCTCATCCTGAGGTGCGTATTTTACCCTAAGGGTTTGCACCTGATGCTCGATTGGGATGACAGATTCGACTCCATGGACGAGGGAAAACGGAGTCTCCCCTGTCGGTCTCCGCTGGCTGGTTCGGTATGCCCACAGCACGCCTGGAAGCGCCTTTGCCCACTGCCCTTTCTTAGCATCGAGCCTTTTCTTTATGGAGTCAACTATGGTCTTATTTGTTGCTTCCGCGTGCCCATTTCCTTGAGCATATCGTGGTGTTGACATTCTTACCTCAATGTTGTTATGGAAGCAAAACTTTCTAAACTTTTTCGATATGAATTGCGATCCATTGTCTGTTATGATCTCGTGGGGAATGCCATGTCGACAGATTATATTTTTCCAGATGAATGCGGTGACATCGACGTCTTTTATCAAGACGAAGGCGCCAGCTTCCACCCACTTTGAAAAATAATCTGTTAAAATTAATAGAAATCTTAACCCGCCAGGGGCGATCGGCATTGGTCCCACAATGTCCATAGACCATTTCATGAACGGGTATGGAGCCGAGATAGAGGACAATTCTTCTGCGGGTCTTTTTATGTTGGGAGCATGGCGTTGGCATTGATCGCAGCGGCGCGAGTGCGCCTCGCAGTCTGCCAGCATGGTCGGCCAAAAGTAGCCTTGCCTCTTTATTTTGATGGCAAGCGCTCGTCCGCCTGCGTGATTTCCGCATTCCCCTTCGTGCACGTCTTCCAGGATTCGTTTAGACTCCTCCATCCCGACGCACTTGAGGTAGGGTCCTGCGAAGCTTCTTTTAAACAGACTTCCATCTATGATGCAAAATCTCGCGCTTCTTAGTACGAGCTTGCGTTTTGCCATCTGATCGGATGGGACGGTACCAGTCGTAATGTAATGTAGTATTTCATCTTTCCAATCCCCCCTTCTATTGTTATGACTGCGGTAGTGGTTATGGCAATGGAAGGTTGTTTGATCGTTTCGACTGGGATGATCCTTTTGAGGTCCGGATCCAAGATAGATGCCAAGGCAGCCAACGCGTCGGTCGAAGTATTTTCACCCCGAGGGATCCTAGAAAGGGAGAATTCTTCGAATTGTTTCGTGAGATCTTTTACGACTTTTAGGTAGGCTTCCATTCGCTCGTCCCTAGCCTCGTACTCTCCGGCGTATTGGTTTGCCACAAGTTGGGAATCGTAGAAAGCTTCTACTTTCTTTGATCCAACTGCGGTAGCCAACCTAAGTTCGGCGATTAGCGCTTCGTATTCGGCTTCGTTATTCGATGCGATGAAGTCGAACCTGAATGATTGTTCTATGGTTTCACCATGAGGGGATGTCAGGTGTATTCCTACTCATGCCCCTTGCTTCGATGATGCCCCATCCACTTTAAGTGTCCAGGTGCCTTCGACTTTGGTTACGGTGGGACTTTCCCTCGGGAGTTTGATGATGAAATCTGCTAAAACTTGCGATCTTGCGGATGTCTTCACTCGGTACTCAATATCGTATTCACTTCAGCTCCACGGCCCACTTGGTTAATCTTCCTGATTGATTAGGGCTATGTAGGAAACTTTTGAGCGGATGTGATGTCATTACTATTATGGTGTGAGATTGGAAGTACGGTCGGAGTTTTCGCACGTCGGAAAACGACGGCCAAGGCCAATTTCTCCATAATAGGATATCGAGTTTCAGCATCGACTAACGACTTGCTTGTATAAAAGATTGGTCGTTGGTCCCCTTGCTCTTCTCTAACGAGTACTCCACTTACTGCCGCTTGAGATACTGCGACGTATAAATAGAGTGGCTCCCCCACAATGGGTTTTGCCAAGATTGGGGGTTTCGATAGATACTCTTTCAATCTTTTGAACGCCTCTTCGCATTTGTCGTCCCATTCGAGCTTCTTGTTTCCTTTAAGGAGCCGATAGAAAGGAAGACATGTATCTGTAGACCGAGAGATGAAGCGGTTGAGGGCAGCGATGCGTCCCGTCAACCTTTGAACTTCACGCCTATTACGGGATGAAGGCATCTCTCGCAAGGCGTGTAATTGATCCGGGTTAGCCTCAATTCCTCGTTGGGTCACTAAGTACCCAAGGAACATGCCGGATGATACTCCGAACGAACATTTGGTGGGATTGAGTTTCATTTGATATTTATTCAATACCTCGAAACATTCCTCCAAGTGCCTTATATGGTCGTTCTCCCATAGGGATTTCACGAGCATGTCGTCGATATACACTTCCATTGTCTTCCCTATCTTTTCTTTGAACATTTCATTGACTAACCTTTGATAGGTGGCGCCAACGTTTTTTAGTCCAAAGGGCATGACCTTGTAGCAATACGTGCCTCGGTCGGTGATGAAAGCTGTTTTTTTTTTTTGTCGTTGGGATGCATCAGGATTTGGTTGTATCCTGAGAATGCGTCCATGAACGATAGGATTTTATGTCCCGCGGTCTCTTCGACTAGCTGGTCGATGTGGGGCAGCGGGAAGCTGTCTTTGGGGCATGCTTTATTTAGGTCGGTAAAATCAACGCATACCCGCCATTTCCCATTTTTCTTCTTTACGACGACAGTGTTCACTAGCCAATCCGGATATTTTACCTCGCGGATTGAATCTGCACTGAGCAGTCTTTCGACTTCATCATTGACAACCCGCGCTCTGTCTGGACCGAGCTTTCGTCTTTTTTGTTTTACAGGTTTAAAGCTGGGGTTGACGTTAAGTTGGTGAGACGTGACGTCGATGCTTATTCCTGGCATATCTTCGGTTGACCAGGCATAGGTGGATTTGTTTCGTTTTAAGAAACAGATCAGCTCTCGCCTAGTACCACCTTTAAGCTTAGTTCCGATTCCGACACACTTGGAAGGGTCGGAGCCGTCAAGCTGTACTTGAACTGTCATCTCAGTGCTTGGGGCATCAAGGGAATCGGGATCTTCTAGTGCGGAAACACTCTCGGCCGACTGCACATTCATTAATTGCTATTGCTCTTCTTTAATCGTTTTGGCACAATGTTTGTGGCTAGTGAGATAGCAACTGCGGAAGGTTGCCTGATTACCTCGGATCTCTCCTATTCCCTCTAGCGTAGGGAAACGAATACATTGATGATAGGTTGAAGGCACAACCCTCATCATATGTATCCATGGTCTTCCCAAGATAATGTTGTAAGGGGAGAGACAGTCTAGTACTTGAAACTCTACTATTTTGTTGATTCCGTGTGTTTTTACGGGCAACCTGATTGTTCCTAAGGATGGAGTAGTGGACCCATTGAAACCTGTCAAATGGGTTCGTTCTCTTTCGATCTCGTCTTCATCGATTCCCATCCTTGCCAGGGTATCCTTGAAAATAATATCTACAGAGCTGCCTCCATTGATTAGAACTCTCGCAACCTCACAGTTAGAGACGTCAATCGTGATCACGAGTGCGTCGTCATGTGGTTCGGTTTTCCCTATTGCTTCTTTTTCGGAGAACGAGATTTGTACATCTTGTTCTAATCTGATTTTGGTATTTTGGTTACTCAATCGACGTTGATGTGTTTTGATGGAGTTAACTGTTCCGTTGCAAAACTTTGAGCCGCCCATTATGAAGTCAACCCTGTGTTTTGCGACAGTCGGCGAGGAGTTTGGTTCCCCTTCCTCCTCGGGTCTTGCTCTCTTGGGGGAGGGGTTGCCCCTTCCCTTGTTGTTGCTATTGAAGTTCTTCTTCTTTGGCAGGGGTCGTAGATTTACGTCTTTTAGTTCCCCCTTTGCATATTTCTCGGCTAAAGCCTTACGCATGGTCTCGTAGTTAACCGTGTCGTGGCCGTTAGCCTTGTGGAAACTACAATATGCATTGGGGTCCCATGTCCATTTCTTAGCCTGGGGACCTCCCTCCTTAATGTCATCACTGGCATTGAGCGTATAATTCGGAGGGGCGTGTTGCTTTTATGTGTGAGGGACGGCGTCGTGGGGATTAATCCTGCGAGGGTTATTCCCAGTGTTTACGGGCCTCACCCAAGTATTGGAGGTTGGTTTCTTTTCGGCCGCGCGTTGCCTCTCGTAGGAAGCAAATTCTTCTTCGGCCTTTGCGTAATTCGCGGCCTTATGAATTGCATCCTCTAGTGTGAGGGGGCGGTTAACAGTCATTTCTAATTTCAGTTTTGAGTCGTACCTTAATCCATTCCTTAGAGAGGTTATGGCAGACTCGTGGCATACGTTAGAGATTTTCGAGAGTACGTCCTTGTAGCAGATCATGAAATCCTTCAAGGATTCGTTCTCTCTCTGTTGGATCCCCCATAAGTCTGCTATGGTCAGATCGTCCTCAACGAACATCGAATAATGTTTCAGGAATGCAGCCGATAGCTTATCGAAACCATCAATGGAGTTTGGTTCGAGTTTGGAGAACCATTCCAAGGCGGGTCCTGACAAGCTTTCAGCGAATAGTTGGCAGTATCCTGCCTCTAATTCTCTCTCAGAGAGCATAACCCGTCCCATTGCGACTCTGAAGGACAATATGAAAGCTTTCGGACTTGAGGTGCCACTATACCGTGGAAGGTGGACTTTTCCGGTATCTCCCAGTTGCACTTCAGTGATATTTCTAGCGAAAGGAGTTCGCCTTGTTTCTTCAACGAGGCGATCTATCTCGGGAGCCGAGCTGGTCGCAGAATAAAATTGTGAACGAACAGCTCTCAGCTCGGCCGTTATAGATTCCTTGAACCTGTCTAGTTTGGTCATACTGGGTTCGCCACCACGAAAGAGACGAGGTCCTGATTGTGCCGGACTGATCGCAGTTGTACTTACCGGGCCATGACGGGTCTGATTCGTCCCACCAAGACACTGGGGGAGAATGTTTGATAGATCGCTTGATGGCGAGGTCCTGAATCAGTCGGGAAAGATCCGGACGGTGCTCCCCCGAGAGGAGGCGGAGGGAGTCCGGAAGGATCGATCGTGACTTCTATCGCGATCTCGCCAGCAGTCCCCCCCAGCTGAAAGCTTGTGATGGGAGACTGATCTGTTCCTCGGGCGACCTGTATCCCAGAGAAATCCAGACGGACTCCGGGAGGGATAGCTCGGCTTGTTTGCGCACCCGAGGTTGCTTGGCGAGCTGACTCTGAGGCGGTCATATCTCCGGATCCCACTTGAGGGTCCAGGGTGTTTTGAGGAGTCGAGAGGGTGTTCAACCGGTCATTAAGAGCACGGTTGGTCTCGGCTTGCTCATCTTTCTTTTTGGTCAACATATCCAGGATTGCCCTGATCCCCGGGGGGATCTCCTCTCCGGATTCGTAATGAGTCGGAGTGGAAGACATGATAATTTTTTTTTACGGACTGCTTCTTCCGAGATTGGTGTTTCCGAAAATTCCCACAGACGGAGCCAAACTGTTGATGTCGATTTTTAGATCGATCAACAATCACAAATGAAAAGCGAAACGATAGAATATTTCAAAGGGGTTTAGAAAGACGTCGTATAAGAAACAATCCAATTATAAAGAACTATAATAATATATGAATATTAATTAATTTTATTTATTTAGAGAAGGTTACAAATGAACGAGGTGACGAACTCAACAGGTCGAACTCAAGATAGTGAATATAAGAATACAAAATAGGATTAGTTGAAAACTGAGATGTAGAGCTTGTATGTGCGAAAATCGTCATCTCCTCTTCTATTTATAGGCGAGATGGGACCTTCTGGCCGAAGACACGTGTTCTTTGATCCACACTCCTCGCCAAGGCTGAAGTCGTCTGAGATCCGGTCTTCGCGGCGTGGTCTGCTCTTTGATTGACCGATCCTTCTGACTAGGATGATGTGGCCGAGCTGGAGTTCTTCATTGGGCCGGAGAGTATTGCTAGACTTGGGCCGATCTGCCGAGAGCGAACTAGGTCCATAATCTATTTTGTGGGCCGGTCTACAACTGGATTGTGGGCTTTAGTCGGGCCAAGGCCCATACGAAATAATATTAAATATTTTAATTTTTATACCCCCACACTACTATAGGAAACTACCAAATGGCGAAAAACATGATAGAAGACGGTTAGTATATTCAAAGGAATTTGATAAAGTATATTGCTTTTGTTGTAAATTATTTAAGGCCAACCATACCAAAAATCAATTAGGTGATGAAGGGACAAATGATTGGAAGAATCTTAGTGCAAAATTAAGAAGTCATGAGATAAGTAATGATCACATTGTATGCATGACTACTTGGTTTGAATTAGAGCTAAGATTATCTAAAAAATTGACAATTGATAAACATGCTCAAGAAAGAATAAACAAAGAGAAGGAACATTGGAGAAATGTCTTAATAAGAATAATTGCAATCGTAAAAAATTTAGCTAAAAATAATCTTGCATTTCGTGGAAGTAATGAAAAGATTTATCAAGAAAATAATGGAAATTTTTTAGTCTTGTTGAAATGCTAGCCGAATTCGATCCAATAATGTAAGAACATGTTCGACGTATTCAAAGTGGCGATATTCATAATCATTATCTAGGACATCGGATTCAAAATGAGCTTATACAAATGTTAGCAAATGAAGTTAAAAGTAAAATTTTGAAAAATATAAAAGATGCAAAATACTTCTCGGTTCTACTTGATTGTACTCCCGATTCAAATCACCAAGAACAAATGTCTATCATATTAAGGTGTGTTTGTATGGGAAAAGATCCAATAACCGTAGAAGAGTATTTTTTGGGGTTTTTACAAGTGGATGATACATCGGGTAAAGGTCTTTTTGATACACTTGTCGAAGAAATTGAAAGACTAGGACTTGACATACAAGATATAAGAGGACAAGGGTATGATAACGGATCTAATATGAAAGGAAAGCACCAAGGTGTTCAAAAAAGATTGTTAGATGTAAATTCAAGAGCATTTTATACACCTTGTGGTTATCATAGTCTTAATTTGGTGCTTTCCGATGTTGCAAACTCTTGTGTTAGAGCTATATCATTTTTTTTTGGAGTTTTTCAACGCATCTATTCATTGTTTGCTTCTTCTACTAAGAGATGGAAAATACTAAAAGATAACATATCGGATTTGACTGTTAAATCATTGTCACAAACTCGTTGGGAAAGTCGAATTGATAGTGTTAAGGCAATTAGATATCAAGCTCCAAAAATAAGAGATGCCTTGTTTGAGCTAGGAGAAACATGTGAGGATCCTAAAATCAAGAGTGAAGCTAAATGTCTAGCGGAGTATGAATTAGAGAATTTTGAATTTTTGCTAGGAATGACTATTTGGTTCGATATATTATTTGCTATTAATTCAGTGAGTAAAACCTTACAAAGTGAAGATATGCATATTGAGATTACTATAGATCAATTGAAAGGCCTACTCACTTATTTGAAAAATTATAGAGAAAATGGTTTTACATGTGCTATGATTTCGGCGAAAGAGATTGCAAATGAGATGGATGTAGAACAAAAATTTCGAGAAAAACGTGTGATTCGTAGAAAAAAGCATTTTGGTGAAAGTGTTGATTGCGATAAAAACCAAAATCCCGAAGAATCATTTCGAATTGAATATTTCCTCTACATTGTGGATCAAGTTATTTTTTCGCTTACAAGTAGATTTGAGCAATTTCAAGCATATGAAAATGTTTTTGGATTTTTATTCAATTTCAAAAAGCTAAAGTCGTTAGATGAATGTGATTTGAAAAAATCTTCATTGAATCTTGAAGATGTGTTGAAATGTAAGGGACTTTCGGACATTGATGGTTTAGATTTATTTTCTGAATTAAAAGTGCTTAGAGAAATTTCGAAAGAAAAAAATAGTCCGATGGAAACAATTGATTATATAAAAAATGTTGATTCTTTTCCCAATACATACATTGCTTACCGGATTTTATTGACAATTCCAGTAACCGTGGCTTCCGCAGAGAGGAGTTTTTCGAAGTTGAAATTAATAAAATCTTATCTAAGATCAACTATGTCACATGAGCGGTTGAATGGATTAGCTATGTTGTCCATTGAAAAAAATATGTTACACGAGCTTGAATTCGATGATCTCATTAGTACTTTTGCATTGCACAAAGTAAGAAAAGTAAAGTTTACATAGATATTTATTGTTTTAACTTTGTTTTGGTTTGTATGTTTTGTCTACTTTTTAGGTGCATAGATGAAAGGTGCATGGATGAAAAATGGACAATTTAGAACACACAAAGTGATAAAATGTCAATGGACATTATGTTTTTATTGATTAAGGGTATTGTATTCTCCTATCTTTATTAGAAATGATGATTAATTAACTATTATTTTTCTTTTATTTTTTATTTCGATGTCTTAGAAGTTTTTTCTTTTGTATAAAAAAGGCCTCATTTTCAATTTTTGCCTAAGGCCACAATAGTTATCAGGCCGGCCCTGATAACGAGTAGAGAAATATTTAGTGATGCACCATTTGTTCATAAATAATGTAATAAAACATAAAGAAAGAAAAGATTCATCTTATCGGGTATAGTCTTAAAAGACAACAGTCCAGAAACCTCGGATTATAAGTGCACATCCTATGTTAAAAAATAAATCAAAAAATGAAAGTAATTAAACTAGAGAAATTTTAAATCTTCAACTGGAGCATGAGCTTCTCTATAATTTGGGCTTGAATTCGACATTGTTCAGCAAGCTCGCCAACACTAATGTGTTTCTCCAGATCTACTCTGCAATAAGAAAAGAAGTATGTTCATCAATAATTATCCTAAAAAACATGTCATGAATTTTAAGGTACTATACCAGCATTTTTCTTCTTTTCAAGCTCGGTCAAGTACAAAGGGCAATGCCTTCTCTAATGGCCTTCAGTGTCGCAGTGCTGGCAAATTGCCCACCATTTCACGCTTCTTTTCTTTTCCTTTTCCACTTCTCTTGAAGTTTCTACTTTCCTTGTTAGCGAGACCTCTCCCCTTCGAAGTACTAGGACGTGCCTTTGATGGCCCAACACCAGAAGTCAACTTCTTCTTGGCTCTTGGAAAATAACTTTTGTCAGCATATTTGATCTTTCCTTGTCGAGTGATAGACTCGAAAGTCTGTAACTCATTCAAAAGCTGAGGCAGTCCATACGTCAACTTATTCATACTATAGTTTGACGTGAATTGTATGAAGTCCTTCAAAAGGGAATTCAGGATAATACCCACCTGAGTGACCTCATCCATCATAGCCCCATGAAGTTTAGCTTCTGTGAAGTAGTTAGTCATCTTCATGACATGATCCCTCACAGGATTCCGTGCAATCATCCTAGTGCTAGTGCACTTACAGATGAGTTTAATGCAGGCTTGCTCGCTCTGCATCCCAAACATTTCCTGCAGCAAGTCAAGGATCTCTACATCAGTCTCATTTCCTTCCAACTTTGTTCGCAACGCATCAGAATATGCTCACGAGCTTGTAGGCCATGGCTTTGTTGTTAGCCATGTTCCACCTATCA
Source organism: Urtica dioica subsp. dioica (assembly GCF_054948205.1). Classification (NCBI taxonomy): domain Eukaryota; kingdom Viridiplantae; phylum Streptophyta; class Magnoliopsida; order Rosales; family Urticaceae; genus Urtica; species Urtica dioica. Next base: position 50,415,019 of record NC_142756.1, read on the forward strand.
TATTCTTCCCTTTAAACTCGGGAAACAGTAGAATTAGGAAAGGCAGGTTTCTCTTCAGTGAGGATAAAGCGAATGCTTTCACTCACTAGCACAATATTCAGGTTAGACTTCCATTTCGGTAAGTTTTCACCAGTCAGGACGTCTTTTGACAACAGGGCCATAGTAGGGTTCGACATGATTACTAAAACATAAAAGTACATACATATATATCAGAAATATGAAAAGAAACAAACTATCAATAATATTTAGGAAAATAAAAACATAATGCAACCAAGAACGGGATAAAATTCTAAATAAAAGAACCCAATTTTTATATTCCACGGTAATCCACCAATAGCCACAGTCCGTCCCACTATGGTGGCGTAACGGAGTGCACGTTGTAAAAATGAGAACCATCTCAAATTAGTGAACAATCATGGTTCATGTACACTTCATAATTATGTTCAATAACTACCGAAAATTAGGAATATTTGATCACATGAGCAACCACCGGTTGGATTCATGCATGAGTCGACCCAATATTTCGACGGAAAAAGTCTAGCCCAAAAGCACTGACTTAGTCAGTACACGCCGGATTCAAACCCTCTCGCCTATCGTCACAGACACAACCTTGGTATTGGTATCAGAAAAGCCTGTCCTTAGGAACAGATCACCATGTTTTAAACAAACCGCCGATCAAGCAGGGATCTTTCATCCTCACGGTGTTGTGGCAATGTTGGAGGCCTATGACTCAATATACTTTTATTATTTTAATTTTCTCCTAGCATTAACATTAATCTAGATGATCCACTCGAATTAGCTAAATCATATTAAAAACTCGAGTGTTACTAAGCTACCCTTAAAAATAGTTTAGTTTCGATATAGCTTCGTGATTAGGAATTTGTGACATTCTAGTCTTGATTATCCTAATAGTATTCTTTCACGGAAAAGCTTCCAGCGATGAGGGAAGACATCATCTTTTAATAACCCCAAGCTTAGTCTCTTATCGGTTTGGTGACAAAACTCTCCGATCCGTTCAACTCATTTATTAAAACTATCCTAACCCAATTAGATAATTTAGTTTAATAAATGAAAGCCCATGATAAGCACAACCCACGAAAAACAATTTCTAAGTTATAGCTAACAAGCATGTCATAAGCTATTAAATAAACAAGCACGACCAAGCAAGTATGGTTTGATTTTTTATTTTTTTTGAGAAAAAGTATGGTTTGATTTGGTTTGATGGTTTCCTATTTGATTCTTTAATAAATATTAACTAGGTGAACCTAATCACATTAGTTCATGGATTCATATTGAGCACATTCCTATGTCTCATTTGAAAAATAAATCGATTTCAAAAATTATTTATTTTTCTTAGTTTTTCCAAAAATAATTCATTGAATAAGGTCCATTCAAATGTCCTTTAGAAAAATAAATCGATATCAAAATAACTTATTTTTCAATGTTTTAAATAAAACTTAAGAGGGCCCCAACCCATATAATTATTTTAAATAAAACTTCAAAAAACTAATTTTTCTGTATAATTTATTTTATTTCGGTTGGGCCTTGGGCACACCAGGCTAACATGCTGTGAGCCGGTCGAATCCTTGAGCCCACTTGCAAAGTTAGGGCTCAACAAGTTAGCTCGGACCATGACCCATGAGGGCGTCATGGCCGAGAGGTCATAATGATAGGGGGCGGCCTTTTTGACAAGATTGTCAAAATATTGCGTCTCGTCATCAAAGCGTCATAATCCTTCCGTCGTGGTGGCTCTCCTTCGGACCATCATGTTTTCTTGCTGTGGGTAAGCATCTCACCAAATTTCGTGACCATCAGATTACAACAACTATAGTAGTGAAAATTACAAAAAACCTATACCCTTTGAATTTCGGGTTTAACAAAAAAAATATAGAAAAGCGAGAATAAAAAAATCTACGATCAACCCACGAATCACAATTCACATAATCATATATTGAATTGTATGAATTTCATATCACTATATAAATCCATTTAAACCATATAAAAAATATAATTTCTAGAACGAATCAATTAAATAACGCAAATCAATTAGCTCCGATACTACTAGCTGGTGATTATTGCACCTCAAACAACCATTTAAATGCGGAAAAAATTAATTACCCTATCATAAGCTAATTAAAATATGGTTATTAATCAAACAAGATCTAGATTTACGTTATTTAATGAGAGCAAACACAATATGTCAAGCAACCAATAAATTTAATGACAAGTTCATAAGACTTACAAATTTGGGCTCACGAACCGAATCTTCAAGCTTTCACAATCCTTATTCAGTCTATAAAAGACTCCTCACGATCAGACTTTCGGGATGACTCTGAAACTCTAGGATTCCTTCTCGTCGTGTTGATGACACCGTAGTCTTCCGAAACGTAATCTTCGAGGAAGATAAGACTAATGAGTGGGCAACGATTCTTGATCTCACTTAGATTTGAAATGAGGTGTTGCAGATCTTTCTCCCTTATTTCTAAGAATCGAATTGAAGCAATTCTGAGGGGAAGAGGGAGGAAGAGGATCGGACATGCCAAGAGGGTTGGCCGATTCTTTCTGTAGCAAAATTAGGTTAAAAAACTGATGGTTTTTTCTGTTCACGAACCCCCTATTTGTAGCAGTTAAAAGGAGATATTCTAGAATATTCTATAATATATTATTTCCTTTTAATGTGTTCGTACTAGTGAATTTAATCTCAGCCCTTGGATCTCATCTCATTAATCCTTCTTTTTTCTCTCATCCATCAGATTAGTATCTAGGATTTTATTTTATATGATAATATAAAATATTTTATTTGTTGAGAGAATATATGAATATATTTCTCCTAAATATTCTCTTAAATATAAGGAGAGAATATATGACAATAATTAATTTCCTATATTTCTCTCCTTTATTTTAGGAACAAATAAAGAGAATAAACGGGTATAAAACCAGTATAAAAAATTGCCCACCTCCTCGTATAGAGGTGGCGAATTTTTTCTTCAGCGCAAGGCCTGGCCCAAAAATCCAAAATTATTTATTTACTTGATCCAACAATAAATAAATAACTTGTTAATTTTTTAGTTACTTGATCCAACAATAAATACACAGTTCTACTATAAATAGTTATTTAATTATTCAAATACCCGTTTTTCAGAATTAATGATGTCAATCACAATTACAGCAAGTGAGGCTATAACACTGAAACCATTATTATATGAACATTCTTATCTTTATCGAAGCCGAATCGGGACTATGGACTTAATATTTGAAGCTTAACAAACTTGATCAAAAGATTAAACAGTCCTTTCTCTTTTACGTATCGTTTTGTTTAATCTTGGCCAGTACTCCTCCGTGTAAGCCAAGACTGAACTCTCCCATAATACTATAATGATATTTACTCATCGTGACGAGTGTCCACTGATTTAGTCAGTACGTTATCATGATCCTCCAGGTTCAACCCGTATCGAGATCGGTCTATTTGTTCCGTTATACCTTTCTCGTTACATATATACCCTAAGCACAGTTGCTTACCCAGCGAAAGATTCTTCCGTGTAAGTCAACTTCGGAAGTGCTAGCAATCTATCGGTTTCGGAATCAACCCTTAGGTGAGAGAACATTTACCTTCTCTCGGGAAGGCTGGATTCCGTATTATTGTAAATCACTTTCTTCTACCATCATGTTTCAACTTCCCAAAATACCTATTTAGTTAGCGTTTCATTAGCCTTTAATATGGTGACTCAAAGAACCCGATAACATGACCTAGAAGTCCATGATTACTTCCTGATTTAGATCAAGCGTCACTGTGACCATCATAAGCGACCTCGGCTAGTGCGTCGTAACGGTCCTTATACGACACATCTATCCAAACCAAAGTTTATCTGGGTCATACACCTACCAAATGTATAGAATGATCCCACTGAGTGATCAACCTTCACTCATGTTCTAGATATATGACTTTAAATAACGCTTTCCGGGCGCATATCAGTCATCGACCTTGTTTTAGTTCACTATCCGATCTTGGATGCCTAGCATGCGACTAAGTTTGATACGGAGACTACGGAACATAATTGTTATTGATTCTGAGTTTTATCGGACCTCAACCCATTAATCATATTATACTAAGAAAGTAACTTCTTATCTTATTTAGTAATCATCATCTTATCTGATCTTATTTAGTAATCACCAGAGAATATAAGTTTGTTGGAATTGATCTAGGGTTTAAGAAAAAGTTTAACGCTTCGGTAAGCGGCGGAATTTTAAAAAAAAAATTTTGACAAGTAAAACGATTTTACTAACCTAGACAAAGAGCAAGCACATGTAAATAAAAACTATTATGAGCATAAATAATTTACTAACCTTTTTAGAAGCTTGAACGTTGATGAGCCTTCGGAAGGTTGAAAACGTTCGTCTCCCTCGCAGCACGTCTCTCTTATTTCCTCGCCAACTCGAGCAACCACAAAAGTTTCTATCACTATTATCACTCGAGAAAAATAGGAATTAGTGTGTGGGCACTTTTAAACACTACGACTTAAGAACAATTCTCAAAGTCGAAGAGCTAAACTCGCTAGGTCAAATGAGGACCTAGGTGCCAAAACAAAAACAAAAAGAACTTAGAGAGAGAAGGAGAGAGGGGTGGCCAAGCTAGAGAGAGAAGCTCTCAAATCTCTAAAACTTGGGATGAATGAAATGTGAAGAATGAGGCTCCTATTTATAGGAGAGGCTTTACCTTCAATAAGGTAGTTTCCTCTTCTATAGAATATCACATATTCATGAGCAAATATTGCCTTATTTCCTCTTTCATTTGGGCGGCCAAGGGTGCTTCTAGAAGGCTTGGATTTGTTTCCTCTTTTGCTCCCTTGCCTTGTTTGGCCGAATTCCCTCATGCCATGCATAGGAAATTTGTTTCCATTTTTTCTTTTGGCAAGTATCTTGATACGTTTATGCACAAAATATTCTCTCTTTTCCTTTGGGTAGTGGGTGCCCAAAACCTTCTAGAAAGGGCTTCTAGAAGCTTTTCCATTTGTTCATGACAACATGAAAAAGGCCCATTAAGAATTTTCAATCAAATTCTTATGAAATGAAATTAATCCACAAGGCCCAATGATCATGTCATGGCCGAGTGTTATTGAGTCATCAAATGACCTTGTCAAAAAATTTATTGACATTCATTTCATCCTATGTCCAAAAAGACAAAAATACCCTTTTGACAATTTTCGTAAAACTTGTCTCGTTCTTGTTTTGACTTAGCTTCTAGTTTAACTATTCCTACTCGATGTGATTTGTGACAGTGACCTCATGGAACCAAATGAACAAAGCTTGAGCTAAACACTTGGACTCAAAAGTTCACAAACCTTTTTCAAGTTTAGCTTAATGTCAACTGACTCCACTAAAGAGTTGACACTGAAAATCTCTCGGTTCAAATGAATTTATTTTCTACTCAAGAATTCAACCAAATTATGATGAGCGGATCCACTGAATATTATCTATGTTTACACTTCATGAATATCATCAGCTAGTCAGGATTTACAAAATTACCATTTTACCCTTCTAGCTGTTATTTCTTCAACTCCTTTGTCGCTTGTGAATAAGTTAGAAACAATGTATCGAAGAGGAGCTAACAAGTCACATTGTTTCATCCAAAAGAGTCAGGACTCAATTTGGATACTGGCCAGTTCATTTATTCACACTCCAAGGAACAAAGTATGATGTGATATACATTGCATTTCAGCAATCTTGTACATGAATTCCATATCTATGAGAACTTCACAAAGTTTCTCATGACATTCTCACAATTTAGTACTTCACCAATAGGCCCTGATCAGAATCATGTTGGAATTGATCTAGGGTTTAAGAAAAAGTTTAACGCTTCGTCAAGCGGCAGAATTTTAAAAAATTTCTTTTTCAAGTAAAACAGTTTTTACTAACCTAGACAAAGTGCAAGCACATGTAAATAAAACTAATATGAGCATAATAAATTTACTAACCTCTTTAGAAACTTGAACATTGATGAGCCTTCGGAAGGTTGAAAACGTTCGTCTCCTCGCAGCACGTCTCTCTCTCTTTCCTCGGCAACTCGAGCAACCACGAAAGTTTCTATCATTAAATCACTCGAAATAAAAGGAATTAGTGTGTGGGCACTTTTAAACACTATGACTTAAGAACGAGTCTTGAAGTCGCAGAGCTAAACTCTAGGTCAAATGAGGACCTAGGTGCCAAAACAATAAAACGAAATTGACTAGAGAGAGAGAGGAGAGGGGCGGCCACAAGGTCTAGAGAGAGAGGCTCTCAATCTCTAACTTATGTGGAATGAGAAAAATGAGAAAAATGAGGCTTCTATTTATAGGAGAGGTCTTACCTTCAATAAGGTAGTTTCCTCTTCTATAGAATATCACATATTCATGAGCCAATTTTCTCTTTTCCTCTATGACATACTCGGCCAAGGTAAGCCTTCTAGAAGGCTTGAATTTGTTTCCTATTTTGTTTCTTGCCTTTCCTTGTCTCTCTCTTGGGCGCCTACCTCATTTCCTTTTAGGGGAAATTTGTTTCCTCTTTTTCTTGTGGCAAGTATCTTCATACATTTATGCACAAAATATTCTCTCTTTCACACTAAGGGCTGCACGAAATTTGGTCTCCCATTCACTTGGGTTGGACGGCCAAAACCCTTCTTAAAAGGCTTTCTAGGTTTTTCTTTAATTGTTCATGACAACATAAGAAAAGCCCATTAAGAATTTTCAAGTAAAATTCTATGAAATGAAATTAATTCACAAGGCCCAATAAACATGTTATGGCCGACAATTTTCGTTCTTGTTTTGACTTAGCTTCCAGTTTACCTATTCCTACTCGATGTAATTCGTGACAGTGACCTCATGGATCCAAATGAACAAAGCTTGAGCTAAATACTTGGAATCAAAAGTTCACAAACCTTTTCCAACTTTAGCTTAATGTCAACTGACTCCACTAAAGAGTTGACACTGAAAATCTCTCGGTTCAAATGAATTTATTTTCTACTCAAGAATTCAACCTAAATGTAATGAGTGGATCCACAGAATATTATCAGTGTTTACCCTTCATGAATATCATCAGCTGGTCGGGATTTACAAAATTACCATTTTACCCTTCTAGCTGTTATTTCCTCAACTCCTTTGTCGCTTGTGAATAAGTTAGAAACAATGTATTGACGAGGAGCTAACAAGTCACATTGTTTCATCCAAGAGAGTCAGGACTCAATTTGGACACTGGCCAGTTCATTTATTCACACTCCAAGGAACAAAGCATGAGGTGACATACATTGCATTTCAGCAATCTTGTACATGAATTCCATATGTATAAGAACTTCACAAAGTTACTCATGACATTCTCACAACTTAGTACTCCACCAATAGGCCCTGTTCGGAATCACATAGTGAGTCCGAACTCTGACTTTCTCAAATGAGAATATGTAAGCTGTGAAATGGCATGTCTCATTTCAGGATTAAGGTAAGCACGATGCAATTCATACGTAGTGACTTCGAGACATAAGAGGTTAAATGGTTTGTTCTTATATTGTCTCTAGAAGTGCACTGGTCAATTCAGTACCTTCGGAAGATACCTAGAAGAACTATAGAGTCTCCAACTCTCAATGCCTCATAACCAGACATCATAGATTCTTCTAACAATCATACTGAGGTCAATAGTCCTTTGACCCTTAGATTGCGAATATATCGTTTTAAGCAAACTACGAAGAGTTTGTTCATGCAAATCTACATTTGTCTCTTCGTAAGTTGTTTAGTTTGTTTATGGACTAAAGACTAATGTTTTATCATAAAGCTTCAAACAGACACGGAATAATGAATGAACGTTTCAACTTTTTATTAATGAATAAGCAATTACAAGCAAGAATCTTCATGAGACTTTATTGTGGGCACCATTGACAACAAACTCCCACTTGACTCAAAGAAGATGTGTGTAGTCCTTCATGCCTAATCCCTCTCGATGTTGGTCAAAGACCTTATTCGCTAGGGCCTTGGTGAATGGATCTGCCAGGTTGTCCACCGTTGAGATCTTCTTCACTTCCACGTCTCCGCGCCGCACGATCTCTCGAATCAAATGGTATTTCCTCTCAATATGCTTAGAGCGCTTATGGCTTCGAGGTTCCTTTGAGTTAGCGACAGCCCCACTATTATCACAATAAAGGGTCATGGGCTCGTCGACATTTGGAGCAACTTCCAAATACTTAAGGAATTTTCTAAGCCATACAGCCTCTTTGGATGTTTCTCAAGCAGCCACATATTCTGCTTCCATTGTGGAGTCAGCAATGCAAGATTGCTTAATACTTCTCCACACAACAGCTCCACCATTAAGGATGAACACAGATCCCGAAGTGGATTTCCTGGAATCCTTATCCGCTTGAAAATCGGAGTCGGTATATCCCGTCATAGTCAGGTCAGTACCTGAATATGTAAGCATCAAGTTCCTAGTTCTTCGAAGATACTTGAGAACATGCTTAACAGCAATCCAGTGCTCGGGTCCAGGGTTGGATTGGAAACGGCTAACTACGCCAACGACGAAACAGATGTCAGGTCTAGTGCAAAGCATAACATACATAAGGCTTCCTACGGCAGAGGCGTAAGGAATTTTCCTCATGTCTTCAATCTCTTGTGCAGTCTTGGGAGACTGGTCCTTAGAGATTGAAACTCCATGCCTAAAGGGTGTTTGGCCCTTCTTGGAGTCTTGCATCGAGAAGCGATCCATCACCTTATCAATATAAGATGCTTGAGAGAGCGACAGGGTCCGGTTTTTCCTATCTCGAAAGATTTGGATCCCCAGAATGTACGCGGCTTCTCCTAGATCCTTCATATCGAATTACTTTGCCAGCCAGACCTTAAACTCAGATAACTTACCCACGTTATTACCAATGAGTAGTATATCATCGACATATAGTACCAGAAACACAAATTTGCCTTCGTGTATTAACTTGTAAATACAAGGCTCATCTATTGACTGTTCAAAGCCGAAGCCTTTTATAGTTTCATCGAATCTAATATTCCATGACCTAGATGCTTGCTTTAGTCCATAAATGGATTTAAGCAACTCACAAACCTTGGTCTCTTGACATTCATCCACGAAACCGTCTGGTTGAGCCATATAAATGCGCTCGTCAAGATTGCCATTCAGAAAGGCTGTCTTGACATCCATTTGCCAGATCTCATAGTCGAGAGCTGCAGCTATGGATAGGAGTATGCGGATTGATTTAAGCATCGCGACTAGTGAGAAGGTTTCTTCATAGTCAATCCCTTCTTGTTGGGTATAACCCTTCGCCACAAGTCGTGCTTTGAACGTCTCGACGTTCCCATCAGGACCCCTTTTCTTCTTGTATATCCACTTACACCCTACGGGTTTAATCCATTCAGGAAGGTCTACAAGTTTCCAGACTTTGTTGACATACATCGAGTGCATTTCAACTTTCATGGCGTCAAGCCCAAGGTTTGATTCAGAACAAGCCATCGCTTGGCTATAGGAAACAGGATCATCCATGTCAGAGACGGCTACGAGAGAGTCTCCATAGGACATGTACCTTTCAGGCTTTTGAGTAGCCCTCCCACTACGTTGAAGTACTACTTGACGAGATTCTGATGAGTTATGTTGTGTTTCAGTTGGGGTAAGAACAGTTCTTACAGATGAGGTAGAAGCTTCCTCACCCAACTTTTCTTCAAGCACAATTTTGCTTCTAGGTTTTGCATCTTTCATAAAGTCCTCCTCAAGGAAACGACCATTCGTGCTAACGAAAGTCTTATCGTCCTCAGGAATATAGAAGATGAAACCCCTGGTTTCCTTTGGATATCCAACAAACAAGCACAATTCTGACCTACTAGCCAACTTGCTAGTCTTTTGCCCTAGCACGTGTGCAGGGCAGCCCCAAATTCGGATGTGGCCCAGATTTACTTTACGGCCAGTCCATCGTTCATAAGGAGTACTGTTACCGGTCGTTTTCGGGACACCGGAAATTCAAAAACGATTCAAGGCCGGCCGGGCTTTGCTGGCCGGAAGCCCAACGGGCCCCGGCCCACCAGGCCCGAGCGCCCCGACGCACCCACGGCCCGGCACGGCCGGCCGGCGAGCACCTGCGCCCCCGGCCCTGAGGGCCCCGGCCCAACGGGCCTCAGCGTGCCCTATCGCGCCTGGCTCGTGCGCACCCTGCGCCCCGGCCTCCCGGCCCGCATGCGCACTCCTGCGCCCCGACCTCCCGGCCCGCGCGCACACTCCCGCGCACCTCGGCCTCCCGGCCTGCGCGCGCCTCGGTGCCCCGGCCGAGCGCCCCTGCTGCCTCAGCCGGGTGTCCCTGCCACATCAGCCACCTCGGTCAAGCGCCTTAGCCAGCTCGGCCGCCTCGGCCGAGCGTCTTCGCCAGCTCGGTCACCTCGGCCGAGCGTCATTGCCACCTCGGCCACCTCGGCCGAGCGTCTTTGCCACCTCGGCCACCTCGGCCGAGCGTCCTTGCCACCTCGGCCGGGCACGCCGCGCCCGGCCAAGTCCCGCGCCTGGCACGCCCCGCGCCCATCCAGGCGACATGTCCCGCGCGCCCTGCGCCCTCTTGGACGTTAGGCCTCGCACGCCTCGCTCCCGGCCACCCGGTGGGCCTCAAGGGGCCGGCCCAAGGCCTCCCCTCAAATACTATAAATACCCCCCCCCTCCTAGGGGAGGAAAAAGATAGAGATTGAATTGATACATTTCGAGAACAATACTTCTCTTCTCTGAAGAATTCTCTCGTGCTCTTGTGACATTCCAAGAGCGCGCACTCCTCTTCCCTCGGCTCAGAAACAAGGACCCCCCTCCACGAGAGGGAGCGCGCTCCTCTTCTGCGACCCGAGCTTCTGCAGTACACACTGTTCTCCAGCTTCTTTGCCCTTGAGCTAGAACTCCGAGCTACGAGCACGCGACCCCTCTAAAGTCTTCACCAGAAGCTACGAGCCGGGTCCTACTCTAAAGTCTTGGGTTCCCAAAGCCTCTGAGCCCAAGATAGCGCCCATCACAAATTGAACTACGTTCTGACCTGATCCCGACTAAAGGGTACGGAGGCAGCCAACCTTTGGCACAGTCACACCCCCCAAAACACACCTCAGGGTTTGGAGGGTGCAGCTCGGTCTACGAGCTCCCATTTTTGGCCCGGGCGCGATCACTTGGTCCGGCCTTGGATCGAACCGCCCGAGGTATTGAATCGTTGTTCATTTTCGTGCGACAACATTTTGGCGCTAGAAGGAGGGCACTTCCCGACTTACACAGCCCGAAATCCCTTCTACAGCTCGACCCCTTTCTTCTCGACTCGAGAAAGACATGAATGGTCAACCACCCGTTCGTTCTGAGGGCGTGAACAACCCCGAAAATGCAACCGCGGTGAAGAAATACTTCCTGCGCTCCCGAGCGCAAGACGACGAGGAGTCTCTCAACGACGAGAGCCACACTCCCTCGCCCCCTCCTCTTCAGGACAGTCGGGACGACCGCATCCTTGAAATGGAGGAGAAAATCCACCAGCTGAAGATAGCCAATGCAAGGTACCACCGCCAACTGGCGGGCAAGGCACCTGCACACGGCGCCCCCCACGGGGAATCTGAGGACCTCATGGACGAGGGACATGATTATGACCCCGACTATGAAGGTTTGGAAATTTCGGCGGACGTCGAGACTTCTCTCACCAAGGACGGGGAACTCCCTGTTGAGATTGAAGCCGGTCCGTCGAAAACGAAAGCAATACCGATCTCCTCTCAAGAAGAGACCTCCCGACGTTAGGCCCATGACCGACTCGGTCAAAGAGGCAATGTCAGGGAAGGTACAATGACTCGGCGAGTAAGGCGCGTGGCTCGAAGCTCACATCCCCATACCGCCGGGCCGGATCTTAGAGATCGACTTACCGCCCAACGGAAAAACCGTGACGAAGACCTCCGAGAGAGGCTGAGTGCTCGTAACGGTCATAACCCTACGGCCCCAATCAATGGGGACCCTCGCACATCTCAAGGGTCGAACGAAAGGCCACAGGTGACTCCTCCTGAACAAGGAATGACCCCCAACATTGGCCTCGACGTCGTCACCATGATTAACAATCTTCATAACGAGGTGCGTGACCTGCGTGAAGGCGGCTTGGCCGGTGATACATACGGGGTCGTGGAAGAACATTCATCTCCCTTCACCGCCCAAATCCTTGCTGAGGTGTGCACGGGAAACTTCAAACTCCCGAATCTCCCTCCATACAATGGGAAATCTGATCCCACGTATCACATCCAACATTACGAAACTTGGATGACGATGCAGGGCGTCTCACCTGGGGCTCTATGCCAAGCTTTTAGTCTTACCCTCACCGGACCCGGTTTCGAGTGGTTTAAGAATTTAAGACCAGGGAGCGTCCAATCGTTCAAAGACTTGAAGGACATGTTCCTGGCACGATTTGCTACATCCATGGTCCAAAAGAAGACCAAGATGTACTTATGGTCAATCAGGCAAGAGAATAACGAGTCCTTGAGACAGTATCTCACTCGATTCACCACAGAATCGAACAAGGTCGACCGCTTTGACGACAGTGACGCAATTACAGCCATCATCGAGGGCTTGCGCACTGGAGACTTCCTAAAGTCCGTCGTCGGCAGAGTCCCTTCTACGATGGCCGAGTTAATGAACCGAGCCAAAACCTTTATGGGGGTAGAAGATTACCTCGACGGTCGTAGGAGCGGCCACCAAAGTTCCCGCCGTCGAGATGAGTCCGGCAGCGAGCCGAGTAACCCCCGCAAAAGGGTGAACAAGGGCGGTCACACTAGCGATAGCCGACCCCCTACGTCTCGAAAGCCGCGTCTTGCGAGCAATTTTAGAGACTACTCGGGTTACACTCCCTTGAACGCCCCAGTAGAGCAAATCTACGCTGTGGCGCGTGACAAGTTCGTCGCTCCGGCTCCAATAAGGGGTAACCCCGCGTCTCGCGACCGGTCCCGCTATTGCGAGTTCCACCAGGATTACGGTCACACGACCGCTCAGTGCTCCCATCTTAGGAAACAAATTGAGACGTTAATCCAGAAGGGAGAGCTCAAAGAGTTTGTCCTTCGCTTGGTAGGAGCGGCAGCCCCCACCGACAATAGGCCACAGCCTGAAAAAGTAGAGGGACCAACCCAAACACCGACCGCAAGGCGGTCACAGCTATGGCTGATGCGCAACTCCACGTCGTCACCACCATACTAGGTGGCTTGCAAAGGAAAAAGCTCCTCAGAGCTGCCTCCCAAGAAGGCCTTGCCGGGCAGGTTAACCTCACCTACGAGGAACCTCCGTCCTTACTTTACGAGACGATACAATTCACCAATGAAGAGGCCAAGCGAGTTGTGCACCCGCACAATGACGCTATAGTCCTTAAGGCCCAGGTGGCCAACAACTTGGTAAAAAGAGTTCTTATTGATAACGGCAGCGCGGCCGATATAATCTTTAAGACCACCATCGAGCGCATGAAGCTCGGGGGGCTCCGCCTTGTCCCAACTCAGACACCTCTGTTTGGGTTCACGGGAGAAAAGGTCATGACTGAAGGAATCATTGATTTACCAGTCACCTTCGGAACTACCGGAGGCATCGAAGTCGTTCACATGGTCCCCTTTCTTGTGGTCGACCAGGAGTCGCCCTACAATGTTATCATTGGGCGACCCACGTTGAACAGACTAAGGTCTATCACGTCCACTTATCACCTACTAGTGAAATTCCCCACCGAAGAGGGAATTGGCATCATGGCCGGTGATCAAACCCAGGCGAGGATATGCTACGTCCAAGGCGTGGACGGCAAGCCCGCTGAAAAAAGGGTTAACACGATCTACCAACTGGAAGACGACTACCCGTGTGATCAAAAAGACGCACGGCAACTCGGGGAATTAGACCCCCGCGACGATGTCGAGAGGTTGAAAGTTGACACCCCTGATGATCTCACTTCGATCGTTCTCGACGAAGCTAAACCTGACCAGGTAGTAAAGAACGGTGCACAACTCCCTCTCGCCATAAAAACTCAACTCGCGTCCTTCCTTCGGGAGTTTAAGGATGTCTTTGCATGGACACATGCAGACATGCCCGGCATAGACCCCGATGTGATTGTGCACCGATTGAATGACGATAAAAATATCGCTGAAAAGGTACAAGCTAGACGTGCGTTCAACCCCGAACGGTACCTAGCAATAAACGAGGAAGTCAAAAAACTTCTCTCCGCTGGTTTCATCCGAGAAGCCAAGTACCCAAAGTGGGTGGCCAATGTGGTCATGGTCAAAAAGCCCAACGGGAAGTGGCGCATTTGCATAGATTACAAAGATCTTAACAAAGCCTGCCCGAAAGATTGCTTTCCACTCCCACGCATCGAACAACTGGTCGACACCACGGCATGACATGAACTCCTAAGTTTCATGGATGCCTACTCGGGCTATAACCAGATACGAATGCACGAGCCCGATCAGATCAAGACAACCTTTGTCACTGATCGCGGCCTCTACTGCTACAAGGTCATGCCTTTCGGCCTTAAGAATGCAGGAGCTACTAACCAACGATTGGTAAACCGGATCTTTGCCGACCTAATCGGCAAGACCATGGAAGTGTACGTGGACAACATGCTCGTTAAAAGCCTATTGGCTACCAACCACGTAGACAACCTGAGGGAGATGTTCTTAATCCTTCGCCGGTACAAAATGAAGCTCAACCCCAACAAATGCGTGTTCGGGGTCGAGTCCGGGAAGTTCCTAGGCTACATAGTTAGCCGTCGAGGTATCGAAGCGAACCCCGAGAAAATCAAGGCACTCCTTGACATGAAGTCCCCGCGACGTGTCAAGGAAGTCCAAAGTCTGACCGGTCGGATTGCCGCCCTATCGCGTTTTGTGGCCAAAGCAACCGACAAGTGTCAACCGTTCTTCAAAGCAATTAAGAAGACGGACGGCTTTGAATGGACGGACGAGTGCGAGAAGGCCTTCCAAGAAATGAAGGCCTACTTTGGGACACCTCCGTTCCTGTCCAAGCCAAAAGAAGGCGAGACGCTTTACATCTACCTCGCCGTCTCCGAACGAGCTGTGAGCGCTGTGCTGATCCGTGAAGAAGATAGGGCTCAATGGCCCATCTTCTACATAAGCAAAGCCCTACTTGACGCCAAAACGAGTTATACAGAGATAGAGAAGCTCTCTCTTGCTCTCCTCGTAGCCGCCAAAAAACTACGCCCCTACTTCCAGGCTCACCCAATCGTTGTCCGAACCGGACACCCAATCGGTAAGGCTCTTCAAAAGGGAACATCGACTCGCATGGCGATCTGGTCCCAAGAATTGAGCGAGTACGGGATTGAGTTTCATCTGAGGCCGGCAATAAAGGCTCAACCCTTAGCTGATTTCGTGGCAGAATTCTCCTACACTCCCGACATGGGAAGAGCAGAAGACGGCTCGACCGACGACTTGTCGGCTTGAAAGAGAAAGGTCGACCCTACGGGTCCCATCTGGGAACTACACGTAGACGGAGCATCTAATGCCCAAGGAGCAGGCGCCGGCGTGATTTTGACAAATCCCGACCGGGAAAAGTTACGCTACGCCCTCCACTACGGATTCCAGGCCTCAAACAATGAGGCCGAGTACGAAGCCCTCATCATAGGGCTAGAGCTCGCTCAAAAGCTCAACGTACAGAATTTACGAATACACTGTGACTCGCAGCTGATCGTAAATCAGGTTAAAGGCGACTACGTTGCCAAAGAACCTAACATGATCGCCTACTTGGCAAAGACAAATGCCAAGCTAGATGCCTTCTCCTGGTTCGAGATCATCGAGATCCCACGAGAAGAGAACTCCGAGGCTGATGCCTTAGCTCGCCTCGGATCCGGTATCACCGAAGACGGGTTGGGAACCATCCCAATCGAGTCTCTCTCGCGACCATCCGTCTCACGTGACGAGGTGGGAACGATTGAGAGCACCGCTCATCCAACTTGGATGACCCCGCTTACGGACTTCTTGCGAAAAGGGGTACTTCTCGAAGACCGCAAAGAAGCCGAAAGGCTAAAAGCCCTCGCATCCAGATACGTGTTGAGAGGCGAAGCCTTATACAAGCGCGGGTATTCAACCCCGCTGCTCCGATGTCTCAACAGCGTCGAGTCGACCAAGGTCCTCCTCGAGATCCACAAAGGCCTCTACGGAAACCACGCCGCTGGAAGGTCCCTCGCGCTCAAAGCGCTTCAACAAGGCTATTTCTGGCCAACGATGAAAAAAGACGCCTACGATTGGGCGAGAAAGTGCGACAAGTGTCAACGTTTCTCCAACGTTCCACGACAGCCGCCATCTCCCCTAAGTAGCATCGTTGTTCCACGCCCTTTCGCAAAATGGGGCGTAGACATTATCGGCAAGCTTCCCAAAGCCCCGAGGCAATACGAATACGCCATCGTCGCTATCGACTACTTCACCAAGTGGGTCGAAGCCGAGCCTCTGGCCAGGATCACCGAGACCAACACTACGAACTTCATCTGGAAGTCCATAATATGTCGCCACGGCATCCCCGCGTCAAGCGTGACCGATAACGGCGCGCAGGGGTCCTGCGACATCCACAGGCTAATGGCCAAGTGGAAGCCGTCAACAAGACGATTAAGAGCAACCTCAAGATAAAGCTCGAGGCCACAAAAGGCGCCTGGGCTGAAGAACTGCCTTTCATCCTATGGGCCTATCGAACGACCGTTCGAAACGCCACCGGAGAGACCCCCTTCTCCCTAGCTTTTGGGGTTGAGGCGGTGGTCCCCGTGGAAATGGAAGTCCCCACCTATCGGGTTGACACTTTCGACGAAAAAGAAAATGAGGAAGCCATGCGCCTCGAACTGGATCCAATCGACGAGAAAAGATCCGAGGCTCTCACCAGACTCGCTGCACAAAAGCGAAAGGTCGAGAGATACTACAACGCCAAAGTCAAAAGGCGGATCTTCGCCGTCGGCAGCCTTGTACTCAGACGCGTGTTCCAGAACACCCAAGTGCAAGGCGCCGGAGTCCTAGGCCCAAATTGGGAAGGACCGTATAGAGTTCGACAAGTCATACACGACGGGACCTACTACATCGAACACACGGACGAAACTCCTATCCGGCACCCGTGGAACGCCGAACACTTGAGGCAGTACCACCAGTGATCAAGTCCCCTCATTATTGCTCTGATTTCCCTTATTCAATAAAGGCCTATGTGCCACTGTTCAAGGATGTTCCCTGTTAGCAAAAATCAATAAAAAATAAAGTTTGCGGTCTTTTATACCCACTTTATTAAAAAAAAAAGTTTTTAGTCATCATGGCACGGCCTGTAAACTAAAAACTTGGGGGGCTAAGGGGTCCTGCGACATACAAGAATTCACGGCCAAAAAAAAAGAAAGGTAAAAACCTTAAGCTCCCCACTTCCGGGATGAGGCTTAGGTCGACCTAACTCGGCGAGCTCGGTCGCTCACCAGAGCAAGCTCAACGAGGTCGGCATTAAGTCGAACTCGCTACTCAAGTCGAGCTCGCTCCTTGAGTCGAGCTCAAGTTCGCTCCTCAAGTCAAGCTCGCTCCTTGAGTCGAGCTCAAGTTTGCTCCTCAAGTCGAGCTCGCTCCTCGAGCCCAGTACGCTCCTCAAGTCGAGCTCGCTCCTTGAGTCGAGCTCAAGTTCGCTCCTCAAGTCGAGCTCGCTCCTTGAGTCCAGTTCACTCCTCAAGTCGAGCTCAAGTTCGCTCCTCGAGTCAAGCTCGCTCCTCAAGTCGAGCTCGCTCCTCGAGCCCAGTTCGCTCCTTAAGTTGAGCTCGCTCCTTGAGTCCAGTTCACTCCTCGAGTCGAGCTCGCTCCTCAAGTCAAGCTCGCTCCTCGAGCCCAGTTCGCTCCTCAAGTCGAGCTCGCTCCTTGAGTCGAGCTCAAGTTCGCTCCTCAAGTCGAGCTCGCTCCTTGAGTCCAGTATGCTCCTCGAGTCGAGCTCGCTCCTCAAGTCGAGCTCACTCCTTGAGTCGAGCTCAAGTTCGCTCCTCGAGTCGAGCTCGCTCCTCAAGTCGAGCTCGCTCCCCGAGCCCAGTTCGCTCCTCAAGTCGAGCTCGCTCCTTGAGTCCAATTCGCTCCTCAAGCCCAGTTCGCTCCTCAAGTCGAGCTCGCTCCTCGAGTCGAGCTCGCTCCTCGAGATGAGCTCCGAGTCTGTCAAGCCGACTGGTACTCCCCACACCGAATCTACGCCTCCTCGAGTCGAGCTCGCTCTTCGAGTCGAGCTCCGAGTCTACGAGTTGACTGATACTCCTCGTGCCGACTCTTCAAAAAAAAAAACCTTAAGCCCCCACTCATGGGAGATAAAGGCTTAAGAAGCTCGGGCCCCCGATGGCCCATCAGACTTATGGGTCCAAGAAAAGACGTCGGCCTAACCCGACGCACCCGCGTTCGCTCAGTCCAGGGTGAGCGGGCCAAAAAGACGTCGGCCTAACCCGACACACCCTCGTTCGCTCACTCCAGGGTGAGCGGGCCCAAAAGACGTCGGCCTAACCCGACGCACAAGGCCTAAGTCCCCCACGGGGATACAGACTTAGGAAGCTCGGACCCCGACGGCCCTTCGTGCATACGAGTTCGAGTAAAACGTCGGCCTTCCCGACGTGCCGTAAGGCGCGTAAAGGAGCAGGTGAAAGACGTCTTCCGAGACGCATGTAAGTCGCGTAAAGGCGCTGCCTCAAACCCGAAAAAAGGCCAAATTTGAGCCAAACTAAGGTTCGCTAGCCTCAGGGCACGAACACCAAAAGACGCCGGCCTAACCCAGCGCATGTGGTTTGAGTAAAAGACGCCGGCCTAACCCGGCGCAACCGCGTTCGCTCACCCCAGGGTGAGCGAGCCCAAAAGACGTCGGCCTAACCCGACGCACCCGTGTTCGCTCACTCCAGGGTGAGCGAGCCCAAAAGACGTCGACCTAACCCGACGCACCCGCGTTCGCTTACTCCAGGGTGAACGGGCCCAAAAAAGACGCCGGCCTAACCCGACGCACCTATGTTCCGACGCCCAATGGCGCGAACACCAACAAAGACGCCGGCCTAACCCGGTGCACCTATGTTCCGACGCTCAATGGTGCGAACACTAAAAAGACACCGTCCTAACCCGGCGCACCTACGTTCCGACGCTCAAGGGCGCGAACACCAAAAAAGACGCCGGCCTAACCCGGCGCACCTACGTTCCGACGCTCAAGGGCGCGAACACCAGAAAAGACGCCGGCCTAACCCGGCGCACCTACGTTCCGACGCTCCAGGGCGCGAACACTAAAATATGTCGGTCTAAACCCGACGCAAAGCGCGTTCGCTTGCTTCAGGGCACGAACCCAAAGACGCCGGCCTAACCCGGCGAGCTCGGTCGCTCAAGCAGCGCGAGCTTGAAGACGCCGGCCTAACCCGGCAAGCTCGGTCGCTCAAACAGTGCGAGCTCGAAGACGCCGTCCTAACCCGGCGAGCTCGGTCGCTTAAAAGCAGGGGCTCCAAAAGACGCCGGCCCAACCCGGCGCGACTTACACGTCCAGTCCCCAATGGCGCGGATGCAAAGCCCCCGGGGACTACCCGGTACGACCTCTTCGATCGCCGAAAGGCACGAAGCGAAGTCACTGGGCCACGATAGCCCACAAAGAAGGCACATGCGAGTAAAAATTGCTCGGAAAATGAGATAGCATTCAACATGAAAGCAACGAAAATATCTCATAAATAAAAAGAGCCACGACTCTGATAAACACGTGCTGAACAAAAAGTGCGTGAAAAATAAATAAAATCCTAGAAATAGGAAGAGAAAGAAAAGCGCTAAACATGCGCGCTGTAAAAGAAAGCCACTCGGCTCAAGGAGCACCCTCGTCCAACAGAGGGAACAAGGTGTCGAAGAAGTCAAAAGTGACCCCCCAGGCCTCGTTCTCGGCCGTGGTCGCGTCTCGACATTCCACCGCTTCAGCACGACGGGCTTCCTCGGTCCCTATGTCGTAGTCATCCTGCAAGTCGGACGCTCTCCGCTCCGCTTCAGCAAGCTGGGACGAGAGTTGAGCGTTTTCCTCCGCCAGAGAGTCGCGCTCGCGCTCCGCCCTAACATGCGCCGCTTCGCTCGAGGTAAGCTGGCGGTGCGACGTCTCCAAGGCATTGGATCGAGCATCCAGTTGCCTCCGAAGGTCGGTAACCTCAGTGCGAAAAATCTCCGCTGATCGGGTCGCCACCTCGCAAGCTCGCCGTTCTTCGGTGAGCTCGCCCGCCATCTTGGCCACTGACAGGTGGGCTCCGTCGCGCTGGCCTTGTGCGATCTGGAGTTCCACCTTGGCCTCTCGAAGCTGGTCTCGAAGCGTCTCGGTCTCCGCCCCCGGGTGCGAATCTCGCTCGACCTGAGCCAACCTAGCCTTTGTCCGGGAGAGCTCCTCCTGAGATGCCCCTAAGCGCCGGATGAAGTCGTGCAAAATCTTGTCCCTTCGCACGGCCCTCACATACGCTTACGACGACAAAGAAGCAAGTGTTAAAACTAAAACCCACGCTTATAGCGAAACAAACAGAAGTACTGACCCTCTGAGCGTCGGTAACACCCGCCTGGAAGAAAGCGATGTCGCCCTTCGACACCATGCCCTTCCACCAGGATAATGGAGATCCCTCGAGGTGGCGGAAACAATCCCCTCGAGCCTCTATCGCCTCTAGCTCCACCTCCGAGTTCGCCCTCTTGGGTTCGGAACGCTCGTCGGGAGGTGCCGATGTCGAAACCCTCTTTAAAGAAGCCCGAGACTCCGGTTCGACTAGACCGGCGGTCTCGACGTGCTCTCCCTTCGCCTTGCGGTCAGCGACCCTAGAGCGAATCTCCGCCATCGACTCGGGGTCCCGAGAAGCGAGAGCCAACCTCCTAGCTCGCCTCTTCGCAGCTACGCAAGGCAAAGTAACGAAAGTCAAGTTCTGCCGAACAGAAAATTTTTACAAAACCGTAAAAGTTACCTCGAGAAGCAGGAGCGGCTGGCTGAACCACGGGACTCGGGGGCCTGCTTGCCCGGAGCGCCTCCTCGGTGCCCGGAGCAAAGGGCGGGAACCACCCAGTAAGCGCCATCAACTCGGGGGAACGGAACCGCTCGCCAGCCTTGCGGGCTTCCGACATCCCTGATATTTCTCGCACAAAGGGGAGCTCCGCTGCCCCCTCGTCCGCTGGAAATTCGGCCAGACGACCGAAGCGAAGGGGCGCCTCGCCAAAAGCGTCCGAGGTGACCCACACCCACGCCCGGCGGCTAGGCGGGTCACAATCTTCGACCAGCCTCACATTGCCCCGAGCACGGGCCATATGAAATCCCGGCTACCCCGGCGCCGGGAAGACGGTGACCAGGTTACGGAAGTCGTCCACGGTCATGGCACGCTGCATCTGGCAGTGCCACTCCATGAAACATGTAGCCAACAGGCGATAGAACGCCGGGCTCATCTGACATGCATGGACCCCTAGTCGGGTCAGGATCCGTTGGACGATCGTGGGAAACGGGAGACGCAACCCGCAGACAAGACTCCCGATCGTCACGGCCGTATACCCGTCCCTGGGGCGAGAGGACCTGTCCTCGGGAGCGGGTCTAAGCAATCCCACCAAGGGAGGGATGTTATACGTTTCCCGAAGCGTGCTGAAGACTCGGGAAGTGAGCGTGCTCGCAGCATCGATTCCCTTGCAGTCTAAGCCGACGGGGGCGGCAGAGTCGCCTACTCCGTACATACGAGTCCTCTCCAGCGATCGGGCATAAGTGTAGCTCGAAGCCTTCGCGGACTCGAGGACCGGCCATGCCATCGCCAACACCTCGGCATCATGTTTCTCATTCCCCCGCGCGGGAGGAGCCTCCGAGTCCTCCTCAAGAACCTCCGAACCCGACCCTTGGGGATCGTCGGAGTAAATCTCGTCCAAGAAAGATTCGGACGGCACTATCGCAAGCTCAACAACCGAGGCGTCCAAGTTAGACGCCCGGGGGAGCTAGACACTCACCACCGCATCACCCCGCCGCTCGAGCAGGGGGGGCATCAAAGGCCGCCTCGCGGGAGCCCAGGTTGATCACCAACCTCGACGAACGCGGGTCCTTGGACCCCTCATCTTCCCCTTCGGGGCCGCGCCTAGTAGGTGGGCCGCTCCCGGGCCCCGCCAGCTCGGCGATCGCCGCGGCATCGGTCTCCAACTCCGCGAGCCATTGGTCGGCCGCGCCAGAGTCTTCCTCGACAAAGATGGGAATCCCATCAAGTTCCTCAAAGGGACCCTTGGCCGCGCCCCCAAAATTTGGGAGAGGGCAGGTAAGGTCAACCTCGGGATCATCAACATGGGAAAGAAGCTCACTCCCCATTAAGAAAAAGGAAAAAAGTCAGCTGCCCGAGGGAAATTTCAAATTCAAAGGAATTTTCCGATTACCCGCAGGCCGCCAGTGTTAACAGAAAGAGCGGGGACCCTCCTATTTATAGAGAGGAAGGAGCAAACCCTGCTCCTTCCCCCTGCGCGCGCAACACAAGGCCCGGCCCGTGGGCCGGCCTCGCGCGCGCGCCAGTCCCCCAGCGCCAGGCCGCGCGCGGGTCTTGCTACCCGACCGGCCCGGTCCGGCACCCAGGGGTCCGGCCACAAAAGATATGCATGCGTGCGGTCACGCGTGATTGAAGGTGAAATTACCTCAACGCCCTTTTCTTTTCTAAAGTTCACGACTTACGTCCCGTAAGCCATAAACTTGGGGGGCTAATGTTACCGATCGTTTTCGGGACACCGGAAATTCAAAACCGATTCAAGGCCGGCCGGGCTTTGCCGGCCAGAAGCCCAACGGGCCCCGACCCACCAAGCCCGAGCGCCCCGACGCACCCACAGCCCGGCACAGCCGGCGCGCCCGCACCTGCGCCTCCGGCCCAACGGGCCTCAACGCGCCCTATCGCGCCTGGCTCGCGCGCACCCTGCGCCCCGGCCTTCCGGCCCGCGCGCGCACTCCTGCGCCCCGACCTCCCGGCCCGCGCGCACACTCCCGCGCACCTCGGCCTCCCGGCCTGCGCGCGCCTCGGCGCCCCGACCGAGCGCCCCTGCTGCCTCAGCCGGGTGTGCCTGCCCCATCGGCCACCTCAGTCAAGCGCCTTCGCCAGCTCGGCCGCCTCAGCCGAGCGTCTTCGCCAGCTCGGCCACCTCGGCCGAGCGTCATTGCCACCTCGGCCGAGCGTCTTTGCTACCTCGGCCACCTCGGCCGAGCGTCCTTGCCACCTCGGCCGAGCGTCCTTGCCACCTCGGCCGGGCACGCCCGCTGCCGGGCACGCCGCGCCCGGCCAAGTCCCGCGCCTGGCACGCCCCGCGCCCATCCAGGCGACATGTCCCGCGCGCCCTGCGCCCTCTTGGGCGTGAGGCCTCGCGCGCCCTGCGCCCTCTTGGGCGTGAGGCCTCGCGCGCCTCGCTCCCGGCCACCCGGTGGGCCTCAAGGGGCCGGCCCAAGGCCTCCCCTCAAATACTATAAATACCCCCCCCCCTAGGGGAGGAAAAAGAGAGAGATTGAATTGAGACATTTCGAGAACAATACTTCTCTTCTCTGAAGAATTCTCTCGTGCTCTTGTGCATTCCAAGAGCGCGCACTCCTCTTCCCTCGGCTCAGAAACAAGGACCCCCCTCCACGAGAGGGAGCGCACTCCTTTTCTGCGACCCGAGCTTCTGCAGTACACACTGCTCTCCAGCTTCTTGGCCCTTGAGCTAGAACTCTGAGCTACGAGCACGCGACCCCTCTAAAGTCTTCACCAGAAGCTACGAGCCGGGTCCTATTCTAAAGTCTTGGGTTCCCAAAGCCTCTGAGCCAAAGATAGCCCCCATACACAAATTGAACTACGTTCTGACCCCTGATCCCGACTAAAGGGTACGTAGGCAGCCAACCTTTGGCACGGTCACACCCACCAAAACACACCTCAGGGTTTGGAGGGTGCAGCTCGGTCTACGAGCTCCCATTTTTGGCCCGGGCGCGATCACTTGGTCCGGCCTTGGATCGAACCGCCCGAGGTATTTAATCGTTGTTCATTTTCGTGCGACAACAAGTACCAGGAACCGTTTTGGACGATACTTGGTTCAAAATATAAGCGGCTGTTTCGAGGGCATATCCCCAAAAGGAAAGAGGGAGTGATGAGTGACTCATCATTGATCTAACAATTTCCATAAGAGTTCGGTTTCTTCCCTCTGACACTCCGTTTTGTTGAGGTGTGCCAGGTGCGATAAGCTGAGAAGCGATACCTTCTTCTTTAAGAAAGTCATCGAACTCTCCAGACATATACTCGCCACCTCGATCAGATCGAAGTGTTTTGATCACTTTGCCAGTTTGCTTTTTTGCTAAAGCCCTAAAGACCTTAAATACGTTAAAGGTCTCGGATTTGTGTTTGAGAAAATAGACAAAACCATATCGCGAGTAATCATCGGTGAAGGTGACGAAGTATTCGTATCCTCCACGTGCCTGTTGGCTGAGCGGACCACATACATCAGAATGTACTAGTTCCAGCAACTCAGTGGCTCTTCGACCCTTATCGGAGAAAGTTTGCTTAGTCATTTTTCCTTCTATGCAGGATTCACAAGTAGGTAGTGAACCTATTGCAGAGGCTTGGAGTGGACCGTCCCTCACAAGTCTCTTAATCCTATCTATACTGATATGACCAAGTCTTAAGTGCCATAGGTGTGTTGATTTTGTTAGATCGGAGGATTCAGAAAGTATGATCCTCTTTGGCTCCCTAATTAGATCATTATCTATTTCGGTATCTAAAATGGAAGGCTGAGTGGGATAAATGTAAAAAAGAGCATTCTTCATACATGCATCGGTGACAAAAGAATTATCAGGAAACGAAATACGAATTCCATTCTTAATGAACTTTAAACAATAATCATGCTCAAGAAGACGAGCAACAGATATTAAGTTCTTCCCAAAGGTAGGAACAAAATAAACATTATTCAAGTTTAAAGTGCGGTCTTCAAAAGACAGCGTCACGGATCCCACAGCCTTCGCAGACACCAGGCTCCCATCACCCCATTTGGAACAGAACTCGCCTTCCTCTAAGCTTTTTATCGGCCTTGTGAGGTCTCTTCTCAGTTCCAGAGGCGGAGGCTTTGTGCTCAGTCGCATGTGCCTCTCCTTGATTCCTCTTACTCTTAGTGAGACCTACAGCAGTGTGAAGTTCCTCCATAAGCTTGGTAACATGGTACTCTAGCTTGTTAATGGAGTAGTTCATCTTTGAGGTATCAAGAGATGCGGGGAGAGTTTCTAAGATCATATCTATGACATTTTTCCCATTTATCTCAGATCCTAGGATTTCCATTTTATTCAGAAAACTAATGATCAATATCATAAAGTCTCCAACAGGAGTCCTAGCCTTCATGTGACAGTTCATAAGCTGTCGGACTGCTTGTTGCCTTGCTTGACTCCTTTGCCCTCCAAACATCTCATGGAGATTGGTGAGCATGTCGGCGGTAGTCTCGATGTCACGATGTTGTTGTTGCAACACATTGTTCATTGATGCTAAGATATAGCACCTCACAATCTCATCGGAGCAGAGCCAGGCTGCCAAGGCGTCTTTGTCCTCTTGAGTTGAATCATTATTCGTCAGAGGAGGATACGGGGTGGTGAGTACCCATTTGTGCTTGTTAAAGGTAGGTATTATGTCGAGGTTATGTTTCGAATTAACGTAGTGTTTGGTTTCGAGTTTGTTCGAGGAAAGGATTATTGAGGGATGTTTGCGAGACATGTTGCTTAATTAAGTTGAAACAAGTTTATGATTAGTCTTTGGTTTAGGATTTAAGTTTCTTTAATACTTTTGATAAAATCCAAAGGTGTTATAAACCAAACAATAATTTACTCCTTCGAGGGAAGGCCACAAAAAAAAACTCCATTTATAAGTAAATGACACATCATTAATGCTTAGCCAAGATGTCAATACACCAATTTTGACCAGCCACCTTTTAAATTGGTTTGATCACTCACATCCTTTCGCAGGGCCTCGAGGGACGATTACTAGGGATTGAGTCTAAGTGTGTAACCAACCACTTAGTCCAAAAGATTGACTTTGAAAAACAATCCGCCGAGGGGAGGTCTTGTCTCATTGTCTCACTTTCGGATTTAGCTCATTGAGCAATGATCAGTGCAAAGCTCCCTTGAGTACTCTCATTTAAGAGAGGGCCACGAGGGTGACTCTTAGTCTAGCGACAATTGCACTTTTCATTTGTGTTGGGGATCGTGGGTTACAAACAACAAGTATATCCCTCCCACTTAGTTTTTGGAGTTGGTTCATCGACTCTTATAAGTTCGGAAGCGGATTTCCTAGTTAGAGAGCGACAGAGCGGACAACTAGAAGAGAATCCTAGATCTTCATGTTCAGAGCAGTGTTAGTGCATAAATGCACAAGGGACATGCTCGGATCTTTTCCTATTTTCTATTTCGGGAAAGTGCGTGAGGGAAGTGTGAACTTCAACTCACTCGAACACTTGAAAGTTTGAGATTACACATCTTTTTTATTTTTCGGCTTGTCTACAAAGAGACATCCCACTTAAATTTTCAAGAGCATATAGATTTTGAACATATGTGATATAGATATAGTTTTGAAAACATTTTGAAAACTTACTTGATTTGGATGACAAAATATTTTCAAGTTTGAAAACGAAAACGGTTTTTCAAAATTCAAACTAGTTTTGTAAAAATTTAATTTCAATTAAACTTTCAAAAATCAAAAAATTTTAATCTTACACATCATGTTAACAATCATATGAAAAACATTTTTTCTCAAGAAATTTTTCTCATTAGAGTTCTATAACTCATGGTAGTGGGGCTGAAAATCCGGAATTCTAAAAAACTGGACTTTCGGAACAGCCGCGCACCTCGGAGTAAAATCGCCATAACTGGCGGCTCCGATGTCCTTTTGACCTGAAACCGGTGGCATTGGACAGAGGACAGACAGAGATTTAATTTGATTCAAGAATCATAAAATTTAGATTTCTGAGCAGAGAGTTATACCACTTTTACTGCGGGTTTTACTCCAGCTCGAAGAAAAAGAAATAATTAAAACTTGGTCCTTTTTAGGTGCGAAAAAGAATCGAGTGTAACGGAACGTTTTAGGAGGTTGTTCAAGATTTTATTTGTGTTTTATTAGCAAGGTAATAACATGGTAAAAAAGAAATAACAATATGCATAAAACGATTCAAGTAAATAAAAGAACAAAAAATTGGCTGCTTAAGCCACGGAATGTGTAGTAATTTAAAATTGGCCAACCTTTCGTTAATATGCTGTAAATAGCCATATTGCTTACGTGACAGCTTATTAATTAAATTAGGTTTACACTTTTGCCCTTATTTAATTCGCAGAAACCGAATAGGGAAGTTTTCAAATTTGAAATTTCCTGCTGATTTTGAAAATTAATAGCCCATTTATTGTTATGTTTTTGGAAGTTTTTAGCGTTGACTTTAGGTAATTAGTATCTATTTTCGTGGTTAAACTCTGTAAATATATTCTTCATTTATTGATATTATTTTATGTTCCATATATTCATAATTTCTAGAATTTTCGTGCTCAAAATATTTCCAGAATTTTTTTTTCAGTTCAAATATACTGTAAATATGCTTTGTATTTACAGTGAATATACTGTAAATATGCTTTGTTTTTACAATGAATATACTGTAAATAAGCTTCGTATTTACAATGAATATACTGTAAATATGCTTCTTATTTACACGAATATACTGTAAATATGTTTTCTATGAACAACAACCAAAAAAAAAAAAAAACTGTTCTTCGTGGTGTCGCAGATCGGGACCTTGGACGCAGATCGCGGAGAGGAGGACGAAGTGACGCTTTAACGCTGGTGGTGACGTGGTGGTGGTCGTGATTATTAGTGGTGGTGGCGGCTTGAAGGAGGTGCTGCCTCTCGCGGAGTTGGAGGCGGGGAGAATCATTTCACACGCACACACGCCCAGAACCATTTATGGCTGTGAAATCAACTCTCTGGTGCTCTCTGCGTCGTTTCCCGGTGTCTCCTCTCGGTCGGGCATCCATGGCGGCTTGTGGCTGTCCTCGTTTTCTCGGCTGAAACACGCGCGGGTGGTGCTCGGTCTCGGCCATTGATGGCGCGCAAGGAATGAAAAAGAAGATAGGAGAAGGAGATGAAAGAGACGATGACGATGAGAGAGAGGAGGGGGGTGCTCGGGCTCAGCCATTGATGACGGCCAAATCCTCTTTTTTTTTTTTTTCCTGAAGAGCAGTAAATAGCGTCCAAATTTGTGGTGCGTGATGTTTAAATTCGTTTGTTAATGCATTTATGGAGTTTTAAATGCTCCCTTGATTTATGCAACGTAGTTATGGTCGAATTTTTTCTTTCCATTTTAATTTCGACGCTGAAAATAATGGGCGGGAATAACAAAGGGCAATCTCGTCCAAATTTGACTGTTAATAAATGACACTGGCTATTTACAGCTTATTAACGAAAGGTGGGCTAAAAAAAATTGCTTATTTTTGGGAGGCCATTTAACTTAATTACCCATAAAAGAAACTAGTAAGACAAGAAAACTAGTCACAAAATTTACTCGAAATTTTCTCAAACTTAAAAACACGATTTTTAATATAAAAAATTAAAAACTCTTAGAACTGATTCTAATGTGTTTTAATAACATCCCAAACTCATAGAAAAACAACATGATTTTAAATTTAAAGGCAAGAGCAATAAATTAAAAAAAAATCTAAGAAAACAATTCTAACTTGTCACAAAATTAGTAAACTTTCGAAAACGATTTTCAAGCTCATATTTTTAAATACATGTACATGCATATCTTTGACCATAGCTCTGATACCATTTGTTGGAATTGATCTAGGGTTTACGAAAAAATTTAACGCTTCGTTAAGCGGCGGAATTTTAAAAAATTTATTTTTCAAGTAAAACAGGTTTTACTAACCTAGACAAAGTGCAAGCACATGTAAATAAAACTAATATGAGCATAATAAATTTACTAACCTCTTTAGAAGCTTGAACGTTGATGAGCCTTCGGAAGGTTGAAAACGTTCGTCTCCTCGCAGCATGTCTCTCTTTCTTTCCTCGGCAACTCGAGCAACCACGAAAGTTTCTATCACTAAATCACTCGAAATAAAAGGAATTAGTGTGTGGGCACTTTTAAACACTACGACTTAAGAATGAGTCTTGAAGTCGCAGAGCTAAACTCTAGGTCAAATGAGGACCTAGGTGCCAAAACAATAAAACGAAATTGACTAGAGAGAGAGAGGAGAGGGGCGGCCACAAGGTCTAGAGAGAGAGGCTCTCAATCTCTAACTTATGTGGAATGAGAAAAATGAGAAGAATGAGGCTCCTATTTATAGGAGAGGTCTTACCTTCAATAAGGTAGTTTCCTCTTCTATAGAATATCACATATTCATGAGCCAATTTTCTCTTTTCCTCTATGACATACTTGGCCAAGGTAAGCCTTCTAGAAGGCTTGAATTTGTTTCCTATTTTGTTCCTTGCCTTGCCTTGTCTCTCTCTTGGGCGCCTACCTCATTTCCTTTTAGGGGAAATTTGTTTCCTCTTTTTCTTTTGGCAAGTATCTTCATACATTTATGCACAAAATATTCTCTCTTTCACACTAAGGGCTGCACGAAATTTGGTCTCCCATTCACTTGGGTTGGACGGCGAAAAGCCTTTTAAAAAGGCTTTCTAGGTTTTTCTTTAATTGTTCATGACAACATAAGAAAAGCCCATTAAGAATTTTCAAGTAAAATTCTATGAAATGAAATTAATTCACAAGGCCCAATAAACATGTTATGGCCGTGTGATATAATATGTCATCATATGACATTGTCAAAAAATTTATTGACATTCATTTCATGCCATGTCCAAAAAGACAAAATTACCCTTTCGACAATTTTCGTTCTTGTTTTGACTTAGCTTCCAGTTTAACTTTTCCTACTCGATGTGATTCGTGACAGTGACCTCATGGATCCAAATGAACAAAGCTTGAGCTAAATAGTTGGACTCAAAAGTTCACAAACCTTTTCGAAGTTTAGCCTAATGTCAACTGACTCCACTAAAGAGTTGACACTGAAAATCTCTCGGTTCAAATGAATTTATTTTCTACTCAAGAATTCAACCTAATTGTAATGAGTGGATCCACAATATATTATCAATGTTTACCCTTCATGAATATCATCAGCTAGTCGGGATTTACAAAATTACCATTTTACCCTTCTACTTGTTATTTCCTCAACTCATTTGTCGCTTGTGAATAAGTTAGAAACAATGTATTGACGAGGAGCTAACAAGTCACATTGTTTCATCCAAAAGAGTCAGGACACAATTTGGACACTGGCCAGTTCATTTATTCACACTCCAAGGAACAAAGCATGAGGTGATATATATTGCATTTCAGCAATCTTGTACATGAATTCCATATCTATGAGAACTTCACAAAGTTACTCATGACATTCTCACAACTTAGTACTTCACCAATGGTCCCTGTTCGGAATCACATAGTGAGTCCGAACTCTGACTTTCTCAAATCAGAATACGTAAGCTGTGAAATGGCATGTCTCATTTCAGGATTAAGGTAAGCACGATGCAATTCATACGTAGTGACTTCGAGACATAAGAGGTTAAATGGTTTGTTCTTATCTTGTCTCTAGAAGTGCACTTTTCAATTCAGTACCTTCGGAAGATACCTAGAAGAACTATAGAGTCTCCAACTCTCAATGCCTCATAACCAGACATCATAGATTCTTCTAACAATCATACTGAGGTCAATAGTCCTTTGACCCTTAGATTGTGAATATATCCTTTTAAGCAAACTACGAAGAGTTTGTTCATGCAAATCTACATTTGTCTCTTCGTAAGTTGTTTAGTTTGTTTATGGACTAAAGACTAATGTTTTATCATAAAGCTTCAAACAGACACGGAAGAATGAAGGAACGTTTCAACTTTTTATTAATGAAGAAGCAATTACAAGCAAGAGTCTTCATGAGACTTTATTACATCAAATGTACAATATGAAGATTACAACTCTTCTTGTGGGCACCATTGACAACAAATCACATAGTGAGTCCGAATCGACTTTCTCAAATGTGAATACATAAACTGTGAAATGGCATGTCTCATTTCAGGATTAAGGTAAGCACGATGCAATTCATACGTAGTGACTTCGAGACATAAGAGGTTAAATGGTTTGTCCTTATTTTGTCTCTAGAAGTGCACTGGTCAGTTCAGTACCTTCGGAAGATACCTAGAAGAACTATAGATTCTCCAACTCTCAATGCCCCATAACCAGAGATCATAGATTCTCCTAACAATCGTACTGAGGTCAATAGTCCTTTGACCCTTATATTGCGAATATAACGTTTTAAGCAAACTACGAAGAGTTTGTTCATGCAAATTTACATTTGTCTCTTCGTAAGTTGTTAAGTTTGTTTATGGACTAAAGAATAATGTTTTATCAAAAAGCTTCAAACAGATAAGGAAGAATGAATGAACGTTTCAACTTTTTATTAATGAAAGAGCAGTTACAAGCAAGAGTCTTCGTGAGACTTTATTACATCAAATGTATAAAATAAAGACTACAACTCTTCTTGTGGGCACCATTGACAACAAACTCCCACTTGACTCAAAGAAGATATGTGTAGTCCTTCATGCATAATCCCTCTCTATGTTGGTTAGAGACCTTGTTCGCTAGGGCCTTGGTGAATGGATCTGCTAGGTTGTCCACCGTTGAGATCTTCTTCACGTCCACGTCTCCGCGCTGCACGATCTCTCGAATCAAATGGTATTTCCTCTCAATATGTTTAGAGCGCTTATGGCTTCGAGTTTTCTTTGAGTGGATCCACAGAATATTATCAGTGTTTACCCTTCATGAATATGTTAAGTTTGTTTATGGACTAAAGAATAATGTTTTATCAAAAAGCTTCAAACAGACATGGAAGAATGAAGGAACGTTTCAACTTTTTATTAATGAAGAAGAAATTACAAGCAAGAGTCTTCATGAGACTTTATTACATCAAATGTACAATATGAAGATTACAACTCTTCTTGTGGGCACCATTGACAACAAATCACATAGTGAGTCCGAATCGAGTTTCTCAAATGTGAATACATAAACTATGAAATGGCATGTCTCATTTCAGGATTAAGGTAAGCACGATGCAATTCATACGTAGTGACTTCGAGACATAAGAGGTTAAATGGTTTGTCCTTATTTTGTCTCTAGAAGTGCACTGGTCAGTTCAGTACCTTCGGAAGATACCTAGAAGAACTATAGAGTCTCCAACTCTCAATGCCCCATAACATGACATCATAAATTCTCCTAACAATCGTACTGAGGTCAATAGTCCTTTGACCCTTATATTGCGAATATATCGTTTTAAGCAAACTACGAAGAGTTTGTTAATGCAAATTTACATTTGTCTCTTCGTAAGTTGTTAAGTTTGTTTATGAACTAAAGAATAATGTTTTATCAAAAAGCTTCAAACAGATAAGGAAGAATGAATGAACGTTTCAACTTTTTATTAATGAAAGAGAAATTACAAGCAAGAGTCTTCGTGAGACTTTATTACGTCAAATGTATAAAATAAAGACTACAACTCTACTTGTGGGCACCATTGACAACAAACTCCCACTTGACTCAAAGAAGATGTGTGTAGTCCTTCATGCATAATCCCTCTCTATGTTGGTCAGAGACCTTGTTCGCTAGGGCGTTGGTGAATGGATCTGCTAGGTTTTCCACCGTTGAGATCTTCTTCACATCCACGTCTCCGCGCTACACGATCTCTCGAATCAAATGGTATTTCCGCTCAATATGTTTAGAGCGCTTATGGCTTCGAGGTTCGTTTGAGTTAGCAACAGCCCCACTATTACCACAATAATGGGTCATGGGCTCGTCGACGTTTGGAACTACTTCCAAATACTTAAGGAATTTTCTAAGCCATACAGCCTCTTTTGATGTTTCACAAGTAGCCACATATTTGTTGGTGGATCGAGCTCGCATCGAACACGAACGATCGCTCCGATGCGACTCGTTTGAGATGTTTCCACCATATAACCATATTAATGCGGAAAAATAATTAATTACACTGATCATAAGCTAATTAAATTATGGTTATAATTAACAAGATCTAGTTATGTTTAATTAATTTAATTCACGAGAGCATATAAGTCAAGCAACCGATATAAGAGTAAACAAGTACTTACATTGATTTTCGGTTCAGCTACAGAACGCTCCAATCCAATCGCGTACTCCTTGCGTCGTCTTGATGAAGGACTCGAGGATGACACCTTAGTCTTCCGAAACGTAATCTCCGAGACGAATAAGAAAGATGAGTGAGCACAGTCTTTATCTCAATAGATCAGAACCTAGGTGTTTCGAGATCTCTCTCTTATTTTACTAAGAATGGAAACGAATTTTCGAGGGGAGGGAAAGGCAGATGCACGACCAAGGGAGGCTAGTGATGCACGGAATTTCTCTCAAATTTCTTAAAAAAAATTGCTTATTTTTGCCTTGTCATGAACCCCTATTTATAGTAGTAAAAGAAGATATTCATGGAATCTTCCAGAATATTTTATTTCCTTTTATTGTGTTCACACTAGAGGATTTAATCTAGGCCCTTGGATCACAACAAGTGAATCCTACTTTTTCTCTCATCCATCAGATCAATATCTATGGGATATTATTCTTTTATTTAAATAGAGAATAATTTATTTAGTGAGATAATAAAGGAGAATATATTATTCTCCTAAATATTCTCCTAAATACTTTCCTTTAAATAAGGAAAAAATATAGGACAATATCTTATATTTTTCTCTCTCCTTTATTTAAACAACTAAATAGAAAAAATTGGTAAATACCAATTATGTATTTTCGAATTTGATGGCACACGGCCAATGAGATTTGCGCAAACCCTAGTGCCAAATAGCCAAATTCGAATTTTCCATGTGTGCAAGGCCCAATTGCTTAAAACCCAATCAATCATTTATTTACTTGGTCCAACAATAAACAAATAATTAATAATTGTTTATTTACTTGATCAAACAATAAATAAACAATTCTACCATAAATATTTATTTAATTCTGTGAATACCCGTTTTCCAGAATTAATGCTGTCAATCACAATTACAGCAAGTGAGATTAATAATGATAAACATTATTATACGAAAGTTCTTATCCGCCTTTATCAGAGCCGAATCGGGGACTATGGACCTAGTAATAGAAGCTTAACAAATCCGATGAAAAAGACGAAATAGTCCTTTCTCTTTTGTCCATCGATTCGTCTAATCTTGGTCAAATACTCCACCTTGTAAGCCAAGACTGAACTCTCCTTTATACTAGAATTATATTTACTCATCGTGACGAGTGTCCATTGATATAGTCAGTTCGTGATCAAGATCCTCCAGGTTCAACCCGTGTCAAGAGAAGTCAATTTTTCCGTTATACTTTTCTTGATACATATCAGCCCTACGCATTGTTGCTTCCCCAACGAAAGATTCTTTCGAACGTTACTTACTTTGAAAGTGCTAGCAATCTATCGGTTCTGGAATCAACCCTTAGGTGAGTGAACATTAACCTTCTTTCAGGAAGGCTGGATTCCGTATCTGTAAATCACTTCCTACTCGAATCATGCTCTGAGAAAACTCCCAAGACATAAGCTGTGATTAGCATGAATAGCCTTTTAGCGAATGAGTCAAAGAGCTCAGTAACATAACCCAGTGTCCATGATCACTTCAGGATTTAGATCAAGTCTCACTGTGACCATCATAGTGGCCTCGGTTAGCGTGTCGTAACGGTCATTAAATGATACATCTACACCAAGACCTGTCCAGGTCGTACACTTACCACAAGTATAGAATGCTCCCACATAGTGATCAGCCTTCACCCATGTGTTCCACATATATGACTTTAGATATAGCTTTCCAGGCGTATATCATTCATCGACCTCGTTTTAGCTCACCGCCCGAACTAAGGTGCCCAGCACGTGATTCAGTTTAATGCAGAGGCTATGGAAGATAGTTGTCATTGATTCTAATTGTTTAGAACTTAACCCACTAATCATATAATGCTAATAAAGTAATCTTATTATCGAATTTAGTAATCATTTATTCATTATCTTCAAGTGGGCAATATTCCTAACAATCTCCCACTTTGACCAGAGAAGATAAGTTTCCTTTAGCCAATTTAATTCTTTGCCATCATTATAGACGGTTTAGACTTTGACCCAGGATTGAGATTCCCATCATATGGATTCCCACTTTATCTATACTCTATCATTTATGTCGATCTGACATATGTCCCATTATTTTAGTTCATGCATTTTTGCAAGTGATCTTTGACTTACCATTTTAAGGTCAAGTCAAATTGTTCATAGTAAATAAATGTACTTTAGAACAAATTAACACTTCGC
Source organism: Urtica dioica subsp. dioica (assembly GCF_054948205.1). Taxonomy (NCBI): domain Eukaryota; kingdom Viridiplantae; phylum Streptophyta; class Magnoliopsida; order Rosales; family Urticaceae; genus Urtica; species Urtica dioica. The sequence continues at coordinate 50,450,326 of NC_142756.1, forward strand.
ATACCTTTAGATTATACACCAGACTTTATATCTAAAGATAACAAGTCTCCCTATCAAGGTGTACATCCCTTTGGTGCCAAAACAGGTTGCACCATTGCATGGTTTGATCTCATCACCACTTACTATAGTGTGATTTATTGAACGTGTTTAAATAAGAACTTTATTGACCTATTTCCATTAGTTGGTTATTTATAGTTCATCCTTGTTTGTCGTGTTCATATTCAATATATACACATGACTTTAAGGATTTACTATATTTAAATAACTAAGTATCTCACTATTTCCAGAAATTACAGTGTTTACAACACATGTAGTTATTCTCGGAAATACGACATTGTCTAAGGTCTAATTATTAGTCCTTTTTAAAGACAATGTTTATAGCCTCATCATTGAGCTCATACCTTATATCAATAAGTATGTTTGAGACATAATGGAACGAGCATGTCATTTCTAAATTTAATTTTAGAAACAGTTAGCTCAGTCAATTTATTTGTGTCATAATGAGGTCTAGAACTATAATAGTAATGACTTTATTCATGACACTTGTTTAGGAGCTTCACTTATCGATCATTCTCAAAATATCGATTATAACAAACATCCATGTACAATCATGACTAGTTTGTTAAGTACTTAGGATCTACCTTTCATATTTCAAAAGGTTTAGTAGTATAACTACTTCGATCCATGTCTTTATGTTATTGGAACTTCATACTCAAAGGACAGTTCATCTTCAATTTTGAAGATCCCTAATGAAGTGGTTTGTGGTATCAGAAAGAAGAGTATCATTGATGATAATGTCTCTCCTTAAGGGCTCAATCCCTTACCTTATAGCTTATAAAGCTTAAACTATTTCATTAATCCTTTTATATACCTCTCTATTCCTTTAAGCTAATAGCTTAACAGGTAGATCTATTAAATATGGGCTAATAACTTTCAGACAAGTTAGTATGATCGAGAGTGATATCTCAAGATCATTGTCTTTCCATTAAGGAAAGTTTATTGTTGATGAGAGTGACAAGGATCCATTCTAGGATGCTCCCACTAGGTTATTGATTTTAACGACAAGATAATTCAAAATTATCCTTCCTTTCAATTCATTAATTTATGTGGCAAGGTAATCATTGATTACTCTTCCACTTTAATTATTGAATAATAGCATATACATTCCGGTTAAGGATGCCATCTTCAATGATGGGTTTAATCCTATGAAGGATGTTGCTATTTATTGAACAACAAGTGGCTAGATTTCATTAAAGAAAGCTCCCACTCTTTTATTGAACAATAGTGACTAGAATCCAATTAAGGATGCTCCCACTCAATAATATTGGTTATTTAGTGGCTAGGTTCCAATTATGGATGCTCCCACTATGTCAATGAATAAGAGTAGCTAGGTTCCAGCTAAGGATGCTCCTACTCGATTATTGAATTTTAGACTGGCTAGGTTCCAATTAAGGATGCTCCCACTCAATCAATAAATCTAGAGTGACTAGGTTCCATTCAAGGATGCTCCCACTCAATCAATACGAATATTAGTGACTATGTTCCAATTAAGGAAGCTCCCACTAATTTAATTCATCATCAACACTAACTTTTAGTTGTGTCTCCTTTATTACTTATTATTCGCACAAGTCATTGTCGAATAATGGTAATATTTATTTAGACGCTTTCAAAGCTCTAAATAGTTCTTAAACAATAAAACATATTCAACAGAAGAATTTAATGAAGCAATAAAACCTAATTAAATTATAACAGAGATAATAACTTAGAAAATATTTATATTTATTTATTGTGCTTCTATATAGCATATGAACGGAAAAACGTGACCTTCATATTCTATATCTTTTTCATAAGGAATAAGCATTCATGCAGATTCAAATATCATAAAAGCAATCATGACATTCAATTATAGAAGGAAATATTTACAGACACAACCATGTGTTCATAAATAATGTAATAAAACATAAAGAAAGAAAGATTCATCCTTTCTGGAATAACCATAAAGGCTACAGTCCAGAAAACCTCGGATTATTAAATGACACATCCCATGTTCAAAAATAAATCCAAAGATGAAAGTAATAAAACTAGCGGGAAATTAGATCTTCAAACGGAGCATGAGCTTCTCTACAATTCGGGCTTGAATCCGACATTGCTCAGCAAGCTCGTCTACACATGTTTTCTCCATCAGATCTGCTCTGCAACAAGCAAAGAAGTATGCTCATGAATAATTATCCTCAAAACATTTTTAGGATATCTTTAATCATGAATTTTAAGGTACAATACCAGCATTCTTCTTGTATTTCTCAAGCTCAGCCAAGTACAAAGGACAATGCCTCTTCCAATGGCCTTCAGTGTTGCAAAGGTGACATTTACCAATGCTTTCTCGCTTCTTTTCTTTTCCTTTTCTACTTCTCTTGAAGTTCTTCCTTTACTTCTTAGCGGGACCTTTCCCCTTTGAAGTATTCGGACGTGCCTTAGATGACTCAGCACCAGAAGTCAGCATCTTCTTGGTTTTAGGCGAAGAACTCTTGTCAGCATAGAGAGCTGACCCTTTGTTCTTCCCATGTTGAGTGATAGACTCGAAAGTCTGTAGTTCATTCAACAGCTGAGACAGTCCATATGTCAACTTGTTCATGATGTAGTTGGACGTAAACTGTATCAAGTCACTCGATAGGGAATTCAGGATTATTCCCACCTGAGTAACCTCATCCATCTGTGCCCCATGGAGTTCAGCTTCGGTGAAGTAGTTAGTCATCTTCATGACATGATCCCTCACCGGAGTTCCCGCAGTCATCCTAGTGCTAGTGAACTTACGGGTGATCTCAATGCGGGCTTGCTCGCTTTGCATCCCAAACATTTGTTGCAACGAATCAAGGATCTCCACAGCGGTCTCCTTCCCTTCCATCTTAGTTCGCAACGCATCAGATATGCTTGCGATCATGTAGGCCACCGCCTTGTTATTGGCAGTAGTCCACTTGTCATAGTCCTCCCTCAAGTTCTTGGAGGCACCATGAGCAGGAAGAGGAGGTCTGTCTTCAGTGAGGATAAAGCGAATGCTTTCACTCACAAGCACAATGTTGAGATTCGACTTCCACTTAGGGAAGTTATCTCCAGTCAGGACGTCTTTCGACAACAGGGCCATAATAGGGTTCGACATGATTACTAAAAACATAAAAAGTACATTTATTAACAATATGAAAAGAAACAACTATCAATATAATTTAGGAAATAAAAACTATAATGCAAACATGCACGGGATAAAATACTAATCAAAAGAACCCAGTTTTATATTCCAAGGTAATTCGACTAATAGCCACAGTCCGTTTCACTCTGATGACGTAACGGAGTGCACCTAGTAAAAATGAGAACCATCTCAGATTAGTGAGCAATCATAGTACATGCACCTTCATAACTATGCTCACTAACTACCAATTTTATAGGAATCTTTGGCCACATGAGCAACCACTGGTTGGTTCATGCATGAGTCAACCCAACATTTCAGTGAAAGAAATCTAGCTCATACGCACTAGCGTAACTAGTACACGCAGAGATCAACCCTCCCAGCTATCGTCAGAGACACAACCTTGGTATTGGAATCAGAAAAGCCCTTCCGAATGGAACTGACCACCATGTTTAGAAAACCGCCGGTCACGAGGGGATCTTTCATCCTCACGGTGTTGTGTCAATGTTGGAGACCTACGACTCAATATACTTTCAGTATTTTAATTTTCCTAGCATTAACTTTAATTTAGGTGATCCACTCGAGTTAACTAAGTCATATTAAAAACTTGAGTGTTTCTAAGCTACCCTTAAAAACAGATGTTTCGATATAGCTTAGTGATTAGGAATTCGTGACATCTAGTCTTGATTATCCTAAAAGTATTCCATCATGGAAAAGCTCCCAGTAGAGAAGGTGAGACACTAGGTCTTCTTAAGTACCTCTCAGCTTAGCCTCTTATCGGCTTGGTGGCAAAGCTCTCCGATCCGTTCAACTCATTCATTAATTAACTATCCTAATCCAATTAGACAATTTTAATGAATGAAAGCCCATGACAACCATTAACATACGATACATGATCTAAGTTATAGCATACAAGCATGGCATAGTAATTAAATAAACAAGCAAGAGCATGCAAGAATGGTTTGATTCGGATTGATCGTTTCCTATTTAATTCTATAAAGTAAATCAAGATGAGCCCAATCATATTGGCCCATGGATTCAATTGGGCCCATTCTTATGTCCCTTAGAAAAATAAATCAATATCAAATTATTTAATTTTTCTAATTTTTTATCGAAAAAATTAATTAAGTAAGGGTCCATTCTAATGTCCAATTTAAAATAAATCGATATCATAATCATTTATTTTGTAATGTTTTAAATAAAAATCATTAGGGCTCAGCCCATACAATTAATTAAATAAAACATTTAAAAACTTAATTTTTTTTTCGGTATTTTTTTTTAATGAGTGGGCCCGTGGGCCCACTAGGGTTTCCGGGTTGAGGCCCGAAAGAATCCTCTAATCTTGACCTAGGTCAAGATTAGACTTGAGGCTGCACCGGACCACCGCCGCCACGAGGGCGCGGCCCAGCACGAAGAGGACGACCGAGACTTGTCACAAAATTTTGTGACAAGTTTTCTTGTGGCGTAGTCGTGGAGGCTTTCTTCGTCCGTCATGCTTCTTCGTTTTGTTTCCGTCTCTCGCCGATCGTCACGATCAAGAACGTCGCATCATCGGATTACAACAATAATAATAATAATTACATAAAACGTATACCCTTTGAATTTCGGATTTACAAAAAATCTAGAAAAGCGAGAATCAAATATTCTAAGATCAAACCACGAATCACAATCCACATATCATATATTGAATTGCATGAAATTCACATCCACATATAATTTCATTCAAACCTTATTTAAATTAATTACAAGAACGAATCGATTAATTAATCATAACATCTAGCTCTGATACCACTTGTTGGTGGATCGAGCTCGCATCGGACACGAACGATCGCTCCGATGCGACTCGTTTGAGATGATCCCACCATATAACCATATTAATGCGGAAAAATAATTAATTACGCTGATCATAAGCTAATTAAATTATGGTTATAATTAACAAGATCTAGTTATGTTTAATTAATTTAATTCACGAGAGCATATAAGTCAAGGAACCGATATAAGAGTAAACAAGTACTTACATTGATTTTCGGTTAAGCTACAGAACGCACCAATCCAATCACGTACTCCTTGCGTCGTCTTGATGAAGGACTCGAGGATGACAACTTAGTCTTCCGAAACGTAATCTCCGAGACGAATAAGAAAGATGAGTGGGCACAGTCTTTATCTCAATAGATCAGAAACTAGGTGTTTCGAGATCTCTCTCTTATTTTACTAAGAATGGAAACGAATTTTCGAGGGGAGGGAGAGGCAGATGCACGGCCAAGGGAGGCTAGTGATGCACGAAATTTCTCTCAAATTTCTTAAAAAAAAATTGCTTATTTTTGCCTTCTCATGAACCCCTATTTATAGTAGTAAAATGAGATATTCATGGAATCTTCCAGAATATTTTATTTCCTTTTATTGTGTTCACACTAGAGGATTTAATCTAGGCCCTTGGATCTCAACAAGTGAATCCTACTTTTTCTCTCATCCATCAGATCAATATCTATGGGATATTATTCTTTTATTTAAATAGAGAATAATTTATTTAGTGAGATAATAAAGGAGAATATATTATTCTCCTAAATATTCTCCTAAATACTTTCCTTTAAATAAGGAGAAAATATAGGACAATATCTTATATTTTTCTCTCTCCTTTATTTAAACAACTAAAGAGAAAAAATTGGTAAATACCAATTATGTATTTTCGAATTTGATGGCACACGGCCAATGAGATTTGCGCAAACCCTAGTGCCAAATAGCCAAATTCGAATTTTCCATGTGTGCAAGGCCCAATTGCTTAAAACCCAACTAATCATTTATTTAATTGGTCCAACAATAAACAAATAATTAATAATTGTTTATTTACTTGATCAAACAATAAATAAACAATTCTACCATAAATATTTATTTAATTCTGCGAATACCCGTTTTCCAGAGTTAATGTTGTCAATCACAATTACAGCAATTGAGATTAATAATGATAAACATTATTATACGAAAGTTCTTATCCGCCTTTATCAGAGCCGAATCGGGGACTATGGACCTAGTAATAGAAGCTTAACAAATCCGATGAAAAAGACGAAATAGTCCTTTCTCTTTTGTCCATCGATTCGTCTAATCTTGGTCAAATACTCCACCTTGAAAGCCAAGACTAAACTCTCCTTTATACTAGAATTATATTTACTCATCGTGACGAGTGTCCACTGATAAAGTCAGTTCGTGATCAAGATCCTCCAGGTTCAACCCGTGTCAAGAGAAGTCAATTTTTCCGTTATACTTTTCATGATACATATCAGCCCAAAGCATTGTTGCTTCCCCAGCGAAAGATTCTTTCGAACGTTACTTACTTCGAAAGTGCTAGCAATCTATCGGTTCTGGAATCAACCCTTAGGTGAGTGAACATTAACCTTCTTTCAGGAAGGCTGGATTCCGTATCTGTAAATCACTTCCCACTCGAATCATGCTCTGAGAAAACTCCCAAGACATAAGATGTGATTAACATGAATAGCCTTTTAGCGAATGAGTCAAAGAGCTCAGTAACATAACCTGTTGGAATCAATCTAGGGTTTAAGAAAATAGTTAACGCTTCGGGAAGCGGCGGAATTTTAAAATTTTTCTTTTACAAGTAAAAACGGTTTTTACTAACCTAGACAAGTGCAAGTACATGTAATTAAAAACTAATATGAGCTAAGAAGTTTACTAACCTTTCTTGAAGCTTGATCTTTGAGAAGCTCTTAGAAAGTTGCAACGCTCGTCTCCCCTCGCAGCACGTCTCTCTTCCTTTCCTCGGCACCTCGAGCAACCACGAAAGTTTCTATCACTAAATCACTCGAAATAAAGGAATTAGTGAGTGGAACTTTTAAACACTACGACTTAAGAACAAGTCTTGAAGTCGCAGAGCTAAACACTAGTTCGAGTGAGGACCTAGGTGCCAAAACAAGAAAAATAGAAAATAAACTAGAAAGAGAGAGAGAGAGGAGTTCGGCCAAGTTCTAGAGAGAGAGTCTCTCAAATCTCTTAAACTTGGATGAATCAAAAGTGAGGAAATGAGGCTCCTATTTATAGGAGAGGTCTCACATTCAATAAGGTAGTTTCCTCTTCTGTAAAATATCACATATTCATGAGCCAATTTCCTCTTTTCCCTATTGAGACACTCGGCCAACAAGGGCTTCTAGAAGCCTTGATTTGTTTCCAATTTTGTTCATGGCTTGCCTTTTCTCTCAACATGGCCGAAGTTCCTTATGCATCCTTATGCAAATTTGTTTCCTCTTTTTCTTTTGGCAAGTATCTAAATACATTTATGCACAAAATAAACTCTCCTATTTCTCTATAGGGTAGGCGCCCAACATGTCTCTAGAAGGAGCTTCTAGAAGCTTCTTCATTTATTCATGAGAACATGAAAAGGCCCATTAAGAATTTTCAATAAAAATCTTATGAAATGAAATTAATTCACGAGGCCCAATGATCAAGTCATGGCCGAGTGACATTAAGTCATCAAATGAACTTGTCAAAAAATTTATTGACATTCATTTCATCCTTTGTCTCAAAAGACAAAAATACCCTTTTGAATTTATTGACAGTGACCTCATGGACCCAAATGAACAAAGCTTGAGCTAAACACTTGGACTCAAAAGTTCACAAACCTTTTCCAAGTTTAGCTTAATGCCAACTGACTCCACTAAAGAGTTGACACTGAAAATCTCTCGGTTCAAATGAATTTATTTTCTACTCAAGAATTCGACCTAATTATGTTGAGAGGATCCACTGAATATTATCTATGTTTACCCTTCATGAATGTCATCAGCAAGTCGGGATTTACTAAATTACCATTTTACCCTTCTAGCTGTTATTTCCTCAACTCCTTTGTCGCTTGTGAATAAGTTAGAAACAATGTATTGACGAGGAGCTAACAAGTCACATTGTTTCATCCAAAAGAGTCAGGACTCAATTTGGACACTGGCCAGTTCATTTATTCACACTCCAAGGAACAAAGCATGAGGTGACATACATTGCATTTCAGCAATCTTGTACATGAATTCCATATCTATGAGAACTTCACAAAGTTACTCATGACATACTCACAACTTAGTACTTCACCAATAGGCCCTGTTCGGAATCATATAGTGAGTCCGAACTCTGATTTTCTCAAATGTGAATACTAAGGTGTGAAATGGCATGTCTCATTTCAGGATTAAGGTAAGCATGATGCAATTCATACATAGTGACTTCGAGACATAAGAGGTTAAATGGTTTGTTCTTATCTTGTCTCTAGAAGTGCACTGGTCAATTCAATACCTTCGGAAGATACCTAGAAGAACTATAGAGTCCCCAACTCTCAATGCCTCATAACCAGACATCATAGATTCTTCTAACAATCGTACTGAGGTCAATAGTCCTTTGACCCTAAGATTACGAATATATCGTTTTAAGCAAACTACGAAGAGTTTGTTCATGCAAATCTACATTTGTCTCTTCGTAAGTTGTTAAGTTTGTTTATGGACTAAAAGACTAAGGTTTTATCATAAAGCTTCAAACAAAGAAAGAATGAATGAACGTTTCAACTTTATATTAATGAATAAGCAATTATAAGCAAGAGTCTTCGTAAGACTATATGACATCAAATGTACATAAATAGACACTACTACTCTTCTTGTGGGCACCATTGACAACAAACTCCCACTTGACTCAAAGAAGATGTGAGTTGTCCTACATGCCTAATCCATCACGATGTTGTTCGAAGACCTTGTTCGCTAGGGCCTTGGTGAATGGATCTGCCAGAGATCTACTTCACCTCCACGTCTCCGCGTTGCGCGATCTCTCGAATCAAATGGTATTTCCTCTCTATATGCTTAGAGCGCTTATGGCTTCGAGGTTCCTTTGAGTTAGCGACAGCCCCACTATTATCCCAATAAAGGGTCATGGGCTCGTCGACGTCTGGAACAACTTCCAAATACTTAAGGAATTTTCTAAGCCATACAGCCTCTATGGATGCTTCACAAGCAGCCACACATTCTGCTTCCATTGTGGAGTCAGCAATGCAAGATTGCTTAATACTCCTCCACACAACAGCTCCACCATTAAGGATGAACACAGATCCCGAACTGGATTTCCTGGAATCCTTATCCGCTTGAAAATCGGAGTTGATATATCCCGTCATAGTCAGGTCAGTACCTGAGTATGTAAGCATCAAATTCCTAGTTCTTCGAAGATACTTAAGAACATGCTTAACAGCAATCCAGTGCTCGGGTCCAGGGTTGGATTGGAAACGGCTAACTACGCCAACGGCGAAACATATATCAGGTCTAGTGTAAAGCATAACATACATGAGTCTTCCTACGGCAGAGGCGTAAGGAATTTTCCTCATGTCTTCAATCTCTTGTGCAGTCTTGGGAGACTGGTCCTTAGAGAGTGAAACTCCATGCCTAAAGGGTGTTTGACCCTTCTTGGAGTCTTGCATCGAGAAGCGATCCATCACCTTACCAATATAAGATGCTTGAGAGAGCGACAGGGTCCGGTTTTTCCTATCTCGAAATATTTGGATCCCCAGAATGTACGCGGCTTCTCCTAGATCCTTCATATCGAATTGCTTTGCCAGCCTGACCTTAACCTCAGATAACTTACCCACGTCATTACCAATGAGCAGTATATCATCGACATATAGTACCAGAAACACAACTTTGCCTTCGTGTATTAACTTGTAAACACAAGGCTCATCTATTGACTGTTCAAAGCCGAAGCTCTTTACAGTTTCATCGAATCTAATATTCCATGACCTAGATGCTTGCTTTAATCCATAAATGGACTTAAGCAACTCACAAACCTTGACCTTCATCCACGAAACCGTCTGGTTGAGCCATGTAAATGCGCTCGTCAAGATTGCCATTCAGAAAGGCTGTCTTGACATCCATTTGCCAGATCTCATAGTCGAGAGCTGCAGCTATGGATAGGAGTATGCGGATGGATTTAAGCATCGCGACTGGCGAGAAGGTTTCTTCATAGTCAATCCCTTCTTGTTGGGTATAACCCTTCGCCACAAGTCGTGCTTTGAACGTCTCGACGTTCCAATCAGGACCCCTTTTCTTCTTGTATATCCACTTACACCCTACGAGTTTAATCCCTTCAGGAAGGTCTACAAGTTTCCAGACATTGTTGACATACATCGAGTGCATTTTAACTTTCATGGCGTCAAGCCAAAGGTTTGATTCAGAACAAGCCATCGCTTGGCTATAGGAAACAGGGTCATCCATGTCGGAGACGGCTACAAGAGAGTCTCCATAAGACATGTACCTGTCAGGCTTTTGAGTAGCCCTCCCACTACGTCTAAGTACTACTTGACGAGATTCTGATGAGTTAGGTTGTGTTTCAATTGGGGTAAGAACAGTTCTTACAGATGAGGTAGAAGCTTCCTCACCCAACTTTTCTTCAAACACAATTTTGCTTCTAGGTTTTGCATCTTTCACAAAGTTTTCCTCAAGGAAACGAGCATTCGTGCTAACGAAAGTCTTATCGTCCTCGGGACTATAGAAAGTAAAACCTTTGGTTTCCTTTGGATATCCCACAAAAAGGCACAATTCTGACCTACTAGCCAACTTGCTAGTCTTTTGCCTCAGCACGTGTGCAGGGCAACCCCAAATTCGGATGCGGCCAAGATTCACTTTATGGCAAGTCCATCGTTCATAAGGAGTACCAGGAACCGTTTTGGACGGAACTTGGTTCAGAATATAGGCGGCTGTTTCAAGGGCATATCCCCAAAAGGAAAGAGGGAGTGATGAGTAACTCATCATTGATCTAACCATCTCCATAAGAGTTCGGTTTCTTCTCTCTGACACTCCGTTTTGTTGAGGCGTGCCAGGTGCGGTATGCTGAGAAGCGATACCTTCTTCTTTAAGAAAGTCATCGAACTCTCCAGACATATACTCACCACCTCGATCAGATCGTAGGGTTTTGATCACTTTGCCTGTTTGCTTTTCTACGAAAGCCCTAAAGACCTTAAATACGTTAAAGGTCTCGGAGTTTTGTTTGAGCAAATAGACAAACCCATATCGTGAGTAATCATCGGTGAAGGTAACGAAGTATTCGTATCCTCCACGTGCCTGTTGGTTGAGCGGACCACATACATCAGAATGTACTAGTTCCAGCAACTCAGTGGCTCTTCGACCCTTATCAGAGAAAGGTCGCTTAGTCATTTTTCCTTCTATGCAGGATTCACAAGTAGGTAGCGAACCTATTGCAGAGGCTTGGAGTGGACCATCCCTCACAAGTCTCTTAATCCTATCTAGACTGATATGACCAAGTCTTAAGTGCCATAGGTATGTTGATTTTGTTAGATCGAAGGATTCAGAAAGTTTGATCCTCTTTGGCTCCCTAATTAGATCATTATCTATTTCGGTGTCTAAAAGAGAAGGTTGAGTGTGATAGATGTAAAAAAGAGCTTTCTTCATACATGCATCAGTGACAAAAGAATTATCAGGAAACGAAATACGAATTCCATTCTTAATGAACTTTAAACAATAATCTTGCTCTAGAAGACGAGCAACGGATATTAAGTTCTTCCCAAAGGTAGGAACAAAACAAACTTTATTCAAGTTTAAAGTGCGGTCTTCAAAAGACACCGTCACGGATCCCACAGCCTTCGCAGACACCAGGCTCCCATCACCCCATTTGAAACAGAACTCGCCTTCCTCTAAGCTTTTGGTTTTCTTAAAACCATTTAAGGAACAACAAATATGGTTAGTAGCAGCGGAGTCAAGAATCCACGTTGATACATTATCAGCTACTAAGCATGCTTCGGTAACTAGTACAATACTATGTTCCTTTGCTTTGAGATAGGCAGGACAGTTCTTTTTATCGGCCTTGTAAGGTCCCTTCTCAGTTCTAGAGGCGGAGGCTTTGTGCTCAGTAGCATGTGCCTCTCCTTGATTCCTCTTTGTCTTAGTGAGACCTACAGCAGTGTGAAGTTCCTCCATAAGCTTGGTAACAGTGTACTCTAGCTTGTTAATGGAGTAGTTCATCTTGGAGGTATCAAGAGATGCGGGGAGAGTTTCTAAGATCATATCTAGGATGTTCTTCCCATCAATCTCAGATCCTAGGATTTCCATTTTATTCAGAAAACTAATGATCAGTATCATGAAGTCTCCAACAGGAGTCCTAGCCTGCATATGACAGTTCATAAACTGTCGGACTGCTTGTAGCCTTGTTTGACGCCTTTGCCCTCCAAACATCTCAAGGAGATTGTAGAGCATGTTAGCGGTAGTCTCGATGTCACGATGTTGCTCTTTCAGCATATTGTTCATAGATGCCAAGATATAGCACCTCACAATCTCATCGGATCAAAGCCTGGCCGCTAAGGCGTCATTGTCCTCTTGAGTTGAATCATCATTCGTCAGAGGGGGACACGGGGTGGTGAGTACCCATTTGTTCTTGGTAAGGATTATGTCGAGGTTATGTTTCGAATCTACGCAGTTTTTGTTTTCAAGTTTATTCGAGGAAAGAATGAAAGAGAGATGTTTGCGAGACATGTTGCTTATTTAAGTTGAAACAAGTTTATGATTAGTCTTTGGTTTAGGATTTAAGTTTTATTAAGACTTTTATAAAATCCAAAGGTGTTATAAACCAAACGATAATTTACTCCCTCCAGAGAAGGCCGCAAAAAATCTCTTTTTATAAGTAAATGACACATCATTAATGCTAAGCCAAGATGTCAATACATCTATTTTGACTAGCCACCTTTTAAATTGGTTTGATCACTCACATCCTTTCGCAGAGTCTCAAGGGAGGATTACTAGGGATTGAGCCTAAGTGTGCAACCAACCACTTAGTCCAAAAGGTCAACTTTGAAAAACAATCCCCCAAGGGGAGGCCTTGCCATCATCGTCTCACTCTCGGACGTAGCTCATTGAGCAATGATCGAAGCAACAACGCCTTGGAGTACTCCCATTTAAGTGAGGGTCGCAAGAGCGGCTCTTAGTCCCACGTTAATTGCTTCTTTCATTAGTGTTGGGGATCGTGGGTTACAAACAACAAGTATAACCCTCCCACTTAGTTTTTGGAGTTGGTTCATCGACTATTATAAGTTCGGAAACAGATTTCCTAGTTAGAGAGCGACAGAGCGGACAACTAGAAGAGAATCCTAGATCGACATGTTCAGAGCAGTATTAGTGCATAAAGGCACAAGGTACATACTCGATCTTTTCCTATTTTCTATTTCGGGAAAGTGCGTGAGGGAAGTGTGAACTTCAACTCACTCGAACACTTGAAAGTTTGAGATTACACATCTTTTTATTTTTCGGCTTGTCTACAAGGAGACCTCCCACTAAAATTTTCAAGAGCATATAGATTTTGAACATATGTGATATAGATATAGTTTTGAAAACATTTTGAAAACTTATTTGATTTGGATGACAAAATATTTTCAAGTTTGAAAGTGAAAACGGTTTTTCAAAATTCAAACTAGTTTTGTAAAAACTCAATTTCAATTAATCTTTCAAAAATCAAAACTTTTAATCTTACACATCATGTTTATAATCATATGAAAAACATTTTTACTCAAGAAAATTTTCTCATTAGAGTTCTATAACTCATGGTAGTGGGGTTTGAAAATCCGGATTTCTAAAAAACTGGAGTTTCAGACAGCCGCGCACCTCGGAGTAAAATCGCCATATCTGGCGGCTCCAATGTCCTTTTGAGCCGAAACCGGTAGCATTGGAAGGAGGACAGACAGAGCTTTAATTTTATTCAAGAATCATTAAATTTAGATTTCTGAGCAGAGAGTTATGCCACTTTTAATGCGGGTTTACTCAAGCTCGAAGAAAAAGAAATAATTAAAGCTCGGTCCTTGTTAGGTGCGAAAAAGAATCGAGTGTAACGGAACGTTTTATGAAGGTTGTTAAAGCTTTTATTTGTGTTTTATTAGCAAGGTAATAACAAGGCATTAAAGAAATAACAACAAGCATAAAACGATTCAAGTAAAAATAAGAAACTAGCAAGATAACAAAACTAGTCACAAAATTTTACTCGAAATTTCTCATACCTTTAAAACACGTTTTTCAATATAAAAAATTAAAAACTTTTAGAACTGATTCTAATGTGTTTTAAAAACATCCCAAAATCATAGAAAAACATTATGGTTTTTAATTTAAAGACATGAGCAATAAATTAAAAAAAAATCTAAGATAACAATTCTAACTTGTCACAAAATTAGTAAACTTTCGAAAACGATTTTCAAGCTCATAATTTTTAAAAACATGTACATGCATCTCTTTGACCATAGCTCTGATACCATTTGTTGGAATCGATCTAGGGTTTAAGAAAATAATTAACGCTTCGGGAAGCGGCGGAATTTTAAAATTTTTCTTTTACAAGTAAAAACGGTTTTTACTAACCTAGACAAGTGCAAGTACATGTAATTAAAAACTAATATGAGCTAAGAAGTTTACTAACCTTTCTTGAAGCTTGATCTTTGAGAAGCTCTTAGAAAGTTGCAATGCTCGTCTCCCCTCGCAGCACGTCTCTCTTCCTTTCCTCGGCACCTCGAGCAACCACGAAAGTTTCTATCACTAAATCACTCGAAATAAAGGAATTAGTGAGTGGAACTTTTAAACACTACGACTTAAGAACAAGTCTTGAAGTCGCAGAGCTAAACACTAGGTCGAGTGAGGACCTAGGTGCCAAAACAAGAAAAATAGAAAATAAACTAGAAAGAGAGAGAGAGAGGAGTTCGGCCAAGTTCTAGAGAGAGAGTCTCTCAAATCTCTTAAACTTGGATGAATCAAAAGTGAGGAAATGATGCTCCTATTTATAGGAGAGGTCTCACATTCAATAAGGTAGTTTCCTCTTCTGTAAAATATCACATATTCATGAGCCAATTTCCTCTTTTCCCTATTGAGACACTCGGCCAACAAGGGCTTCTAGAAGCCTTGATTTGTTTCCAATTTTGTTCATGGCTTGCCTTTTCTCTCAACATGGCCGAAGTTCCTTATGCATCCTTATGCAAATTTGTTTCCTCTTTTTCTTTTGGCAAGTATCTAAATACATTTATGCACAAAATAAACTCTCCTATTTCTCTATAGGGTAGGCGCCCAACATGTCTCTAGAAGGAGCTTCTAGAAGCTTCTTCATTTATTCATGAGAACATGAAAAAGGCCCATTAAGAATTTTCAATAAAAATCTTATGAAATGAAATTAATTCACGAGGCCCAATGATCAAGTCATGGCCGAGTGACATTAAGTCATCAAATGAACTTGTCAAAAAATTTATTGACATTCACTTCATCCTTTGTCTCAAAAGACAAAAATACCCTTTTGACTATTTTCTTTCTCGTTTTGACAGTGACCTCATGGACCCAAATGAACAAAGCTTGAGCTAAACACTTGGACTCAAAAGTTCACAAACCTTTTCCAAGTTTAGCTTAATGCCAACTGACTCCACTAAAGAGTTGACACTGAAAATCTCTCGGTTCAAATGAATTTATTTTCTACTCAAGAATTCGACCTAATTATGATGAGAGGATCCACTGAATATTATCTATGTTTACCCTTCATGAATGTCATCAGCAAGTCGGGATTTACTAAATTACCATTTTACCCTTCTAGCTGTTATTTCCTCAACTCCTTTGTCGCTTGTGAATAAGTTAGAAACAATGTATTGACGAGGAGCTAACAAGTCACATTGTTTGATCCAAAAGAGTCAGGACTCAATTTGGACACTGGCCAGTTCATTTATTCACACTCCAAGGAACAAAGCATGAGGTGACATACATTGCATTTCAGTAATCTTGTACATGAATTCCATATCTATGAGAACTTCACAAAGTTACTCATGACATACTCACAACTTAGTACTTCACCAATAGGCCCTGTTCGGAATCACATAGTGAGTCCGAACTCTGACTTTCTCAAATGAGAAT
Source organism: Urtica dioica subsp. dioica (assembly GCF_054948205.1). NCBI lineage: Eukaryota > Viridiplantae > Streptophyta > Magnoliopsida > Rosales > Urticaceae > Urtica > Urtica dioica. The sequence goes on from NC_142756.1 coordinate 50,466,391, forward strand.
ACTAAGGTGTGAAATGGCATGTCTCATTTCAGGATTAAGGTAAGCATGATGCAATTCATACATAGTGACTTCGAGACATAAGAGGTTAAATGGTTTGTTCTTATCTTGTCTCTAGAAGTGCACTGGTCAATTCAGTACCTTCGGAAGATACCTAGAAGAACTATAGAGTCCCCAACTATCAATGCCTCATAACCAGACATCATAGATTCTTCTAACAATCGTACTGAGGTCAATAGTCCTTTGACCCTAAGATTACGAATATATCGTTTTAAGCAAACTACGAAGAGTTTGTTCATGCAAATCTACATTTGTCTCTTCGTAAGTTGTTAAGTTTTTTTATGGACTAAAAGACTAAGGTTTTATCATAAAGCTTCAAACAAAGAAAGAATGAATGAACGTTTCAACTTTATATTAATGAATAAGCAATTACAAGCAAGAGTCTTCGTAAGACTATATGACATCAAATGTACATAAATAGACACTACTACTCTTCTTGTGGGCACCATTGACAACATAACCCAGTGTCCATGATCACTTCAGGATTTAGATCAAGTCTCACTGTGACCATCATAGTGGCCTCGGTTAATGTGTCGTAACGGTCCTTAAACGACACATCTACACCAAGACCTGTTTAGGTCGTACACTTACCACAAGTATAGAATGCTCCCACATAGTGATCAGCCTTCCCCCATGTGTTCCACATATATGACTTTAGATATAGCTTTCCAGGCGTATATCAGTCATCGACCTCGTTTTAGCTCACCGCCCGAACTCAGGTGCCCAGCACGTGACTCAGTTTAATGCGGAGGCTATGGAAGATAGTTGTTATTGATTCTAATTGTTTAGAACTCAACCCACTAATCATATAATGCTAATAAAGTAATCTTATTATCGAATTTAGTAATCATTTATTCATTATCTTCAAGTGGGCAATATTCCTAACAATATTTTGCTTCCATTGTGGAGTCAGCAATGCAAGATTGCTAAATACTCCTCTACAAAAAGCTCCACCATTAAGGATGAACACAGATCCCGAAGTGGATTTCCTGGAATCCTTATCCGCATGAAAATCGGAGTCGGTATATCCCATCATAGCCAGGTCAGTACCTGAGTATGTAAGCATCAAGTTCCTAGTTCTTCGAAGATACTTGAGAAAATGCTTAACAAAAATCCAGTGCTCGGGTCCAGGGTTGGTATGGAGACGGCTAACTACACCAACAGCGAAACATATATAAGGTTTAGTGCAAAGCATAGCATACATGAGGTTTCCTACGGCAGAGGCGTAAGGAATTTTCCTCATGTCTTCAATCTGTTGTGCAGTCTTGGGAGACTGGTCCTTAGAGAGTGAGACTCCATGCCTAAAGGGTGTTTGACCCTTCTTGGAGGCTTGCATCGAGAAGCGATCCATCACCTTATCAATATAAGATGCTTGATAGAGCGACAGAGTCCGGTTCTTCCTATCTCGAAAGATTTGGATTCCCAGAACGTACGCGGCTTCTCATTGATCCTTCATATCGAATTGCTTTGCTAACCAGACCTTAACCTCAGATAACTTACCCACATCATTACGTATGAGTAATATATCATTGACATATAGTACCACAAACACAACTTTACATTCGTGTATTAACTTGTAAACACAAGGCTCATCTATTGACTGTTCAAAGCTGAAGCTTTTCACAGTTTCATCGAATCTAATATTCCATGACCTAGATGCTTGCTTTAGTCCATAAATGGACTTAAGTAACTCACAAACCTTGGTCTCTTGACCTTTATCCACGAAATCGTCTGGTTGAGCCATATAAATGCGCTCGTCAAGATTGCCATTCAGGAAGGCAGTCATGACATCCATTTGCCAGATCTCATAGTCGAGAGCTGCAACTATGGATAGAAGTATACGGATTGATTTAAGCATCGCGACTGGCGATAAGGTTTCTTCATAGTCAATCCCTTCTTGTTGGGTATAACCCTTAGCCACAAGTCGTGCTTTGAACGTCTTGACGTTCCCATCCGGACCCCTTTTCTTCTTGTATAACCACTTACACCCTACGGGTTTAATCCCTTCAGGAAGGTCTATAAGTTTCCAGACTTTGTTGACATACATCGAGTGTATTTCAACATTCATGGCGTCAAGTCAAAGGTTTGATTCAAAACAAGACCTCTCTTGGCTATAGGAAACAGGGTTATCCATGTCGGAGACGGCTATGAGAGAGTCTCCATAGAGCATGTATCTGTCAGGCTTTTGAGTAGCCCTCCCACTACGTCGAATTACAACTTGACGAGATTCTGATGAGTTAGGTTGTGTTTCAGTTGGGGTAAGAACAGTTCTTACAGATGAGGTAGAAGCTTCCTCACCCAACTTTTCTTCAAGCACAATTTTGTTTCTAGGTTTTACATCTTTCATAAAGTCCTCCTCAAGGAAACGAGCATTCGTGCTAACGAAAGTCTTATCGTCCTAAGGAATATAGAATGTGAAACCTGTGGTTTCCTTTGGATATCCAACGAACAGACAAAATTCTTGGTGGAATTGATCTAGGGTTTAAGAAAAAGTTTAACGCTTCGTTAAGCGGCGGAAATTTAAAAATTTTCTTTTTCAAGTAAACCGTTTTTACTAACCTAGACAAAGAGCAAGTACATATAAATAAAACTATTATGAGCATAGAAGTTTACTAACCTTTTTAGACGCTTGAACGTTGAGAGGCCTTCGAAAGGTTGAAAACGTTCGTCTGCCTCGCAGCACGTCTCTCTTTATTTCCTCGGCAACTCGAGCAACCACGAAAGTTTCTATCACTAAATCACTCGAAATAAAAGGAATTAGTGTGTGGGCACTTTTAAACACTACGACTTAAGAACGAGTCTTGAAGTCGCAGAGCTAAACTCTAGGTCAAATGAGGACCTAGGTGCCAAAACAAGAAAACGAAATTGACTAGAGAGAGAGAGAGGAGAGGGGCGGCCAAGTCTAGAGAGAGAAGCTCTCAATCTCTAAAACTTTGGATGAATGACAAGTGTGGAATGAGCCTCCTATTTATAGGAGAGGTCTAACCTTCAATTAGGTAGTTTCCTCTTCAATAGAATATCACATATTCATGAGCCAATTACCTCTTTTCCCACTTGAGATGCTCGGCCAAGGCTGCCTTTCTAGAAGGCTTGAATTTGTTTCTTTTTTTGTTCCTTGCCTTGCCTTTTTCTCACTTGGCCGAATTTCCTTATGCTTGCATGGGAAATTTGTTTCCTCTTTTTCTTTTGGCAAGTATCTTGATACATTTATGCACAAAATATTCTCTCTTTCTCTTAGGTATTTGGGCGCCCAACATCATTCTAGAAGGAGCTTCTAGAAGCTTCTTCATTTGTTCATGACAACATGAAAAATGCCCATTAAGAATTTTCAATAAAATTCTTATGTAATGAAATTAATCCACAAGGCCAATGATCAAGTCATGGCCGAGTGTTATTGAGTCATCAAATGACCTTGTCAAAAAATTTATTGACATTCATTTCATCCTATGTCTCAAAAGACAAAAATACCCTTTTGACTATTTTCGTTCTTGTTTTGACTCTGCTTCTAGTTTAACTATTCCTAATTGATGTGATTCGTGACAGTGACCTCATGGATCCAAATGAACAAAGCTTGAGCTAAAATACTTGGACTCAAAAGTTCACAAACCTTTTCCAAGTTTAGCTTAATGTCAACTGACTCCACTAAAGAGTTGACACTGAAAATCTCTCGGTTCAAATGAATTTATTTTCTACTCAAGAATTCAACCTAATTGTAATGAGTGGATCCACTGAATACTATCTATGTTTACCCTTCATGAATATCATAAGCTAGTCGGGATTTACAAAATTACCATTTTAATCTTCTAGCTGCTATTTCCACAACTCATTTGTCGCTTGTGAATAAGTTAGAAACAATGTATTGACGAGGAGCTAAACAATGTATTGAGAGGAGCTAACAAGTCACATTGTTTCATCCAAAAAAGTCGAGGCTCAATTTGTTGTCAATGGTGCCCACAAGAAGAGTTGTAATCTTTATATTGTACATTTGATGTAATAAAGTCTCATGAAGACTCTTGCTTGTAATTGCTTATTCATTAATGAAAAGTTGAAACGTTCATTCATTCTTCCGTGTCTGTTCGAAGCTTTATGATAAAACATTAGTCTTTAGTCCATAAACAAACTAAACAACTAACGAAGAGACAAATGTAGACTTGCATGAACAAACTCTTCGAAGTTTGCTTAAAACGATATATTCGCAATCTAAGGGTCAAAGGACTATTGACCTCAGTACGATTGTTAGGAGAATCTATGATGTCTGGTTATGGGGCATTGAGAGTTGGAGACTCTATAGTTCTTCTAGGTATCTTCCGAAGGTACTGAATTGACCAGTGCACTTCTAGAGACAAGATAAGAACAAACCATTTAACCTCTTATGTCTCGAAGTCACTACGTATGAATTGCATCGTGCTTACCTTAATCCTGAAATGAGACATGCCATTTCACACCTTACGTATTCTCATTTGAGAAAGTCAGAGTTCGGACTCACTATGTGATTCCGAACAAGGCCTATTGGTGAAGTACTAAGTTGTGAGAATGTCATGAGTAACTTTGTGAAGTTCTCATAGATATGGAATTCATGTACAAGATTGCTGAAATGCAATGTATATCACCTCATGCTTTGTTACTTGAAGTGTGAATAAATGAACTGGCCAGTGTCCAAATTGAGTCCTGACTCTTTTGAATGAAACAATGTGACTTGTTAGCTCCTCGTCAATACATTGTTTCTAACTTATTCACAAGCGACAAAGGAGTTGAGGAAATAACAGCTAGAAGGGTAAAATTGTAATTTTGTAGATCCCGACTAGCTGATGATATTCATGAAGGGTAAACACTGATAATATTCTATGGATCCATGAAGTCACTGTCACGAATCACATCGATTAGAAATAGTTAAACTGGAAGCTAAGTCAAAACAAGAACGAAAATAGTCAAAAGGGTATTTTTGTCTTTTTGTCAATAACACTCGGCCATGACTTGATCATTGGGCCTTGTGGATTAATTTCATTTCATAAGAATTTTATTGAAAATTCTTAATGGGCCTTTTTCATGTTGTCATGAACAAATGAAGAAGCTTCTAGAAGCTCCTTCTAGAATGATGTTGGGCGCCCAAATACCTATGAGAAAGAGAGAATATTTTGTGCATAAATGTATCAAGATACTTGCCAAAAGAAAAAGAGGAAACAAATTTCCCATGCAAGCATAAGGAAATTCGGCCAAGTGAGAAAAAGGCAAGGCAAGGAACAAAAAATGAAACAAATCCAAGCCTTCTAGAAAGGCAGCCTTGGTCGAGCATTTCAAGTGGGAAAATAGGTAATTGGCTCATGAATATGTGATATTCTATAGAAGAAGAAACTAACTTATTGAAGGTGAGACCTCTCCTATAAATAGGAGCCTCATTCCACACTTTTCATTCATCCAAAGTTTTAGAGATTGAGAGCTTCTCTCTCTAGACTTGGCCGCCCCTCTCCTCTCTCTCTCTCTCTAGTCAATTTCATTTTATTGTTTTGGCACCTAGGTCCTCATTTGACCTGGAGATTAGCTCTGCGACTTCAAGACTCGTTCTTAAGTCGTAGTGTTTAAAAGTGCCCACACACTAATTCCTTTTATTTCGAGTGATTTAGTGATAGAAACTTTCGTGGTTGCTCGAGTTTCCGAGGAAAGAAAGAGAGACGTGCTGCGAGGGAGACGAACATTTTCAACCTTCCGAAGGCTCATCAATGTTCAAGCTTCTAAAGAGGTTAGTAAATTTATTATGCTCATATTAGTTTTATTTACATGTGCTTGCACTTTGTCTAGGTTAGTAAAAACTGTTTTACTTGAAAAATAAATTTTTTAAAATTCCGCCGCTTAACGAAGCTTTAAACTTTTTCTTAAACCCTAGATCAATTCCGACAAATGGTATCAGAGCTATGGTCAAAGATATGCATGTACATGCATTTAAAATTATGATCTTGAAAATCGTTTTCGAAAGTTTACTAATTTTGTGACAAGTTAGAATTGTTTTCTTATATATTTTTTTTAATTTATTGCTCTTGGCTTTAAATTAAAAATCATGTTGATTTTCTATGAGTTTGGGATGTTATTAAAACACATTAGAATCAGTTCTAAAAGTTTTTAAGTTTTTATATTGAAAAACGTGTTTTAAAGGTTTGAGAAATTTCGAGTAATTTTGTGACTAGTTATATTGTCTTGCTAGTTTCTTTATTTACTTGAATCGTTTTATGCGTGTTGTTATTTCTTTTATACCATGTTATTACCTTGCTAATAAAACACAAATAAAAGCTTTAACAACCTCCTAAAACGTTCCATTACAATCGATTATTTTTCGCACCTAAAAAGGAATAAGCTTTAATTATTTCTTTTTCTTCGAGCTGGAGTAAAACCCGCAGTAAAAGTGGCATAACTCTCTATTCCGAAATCTAAATTTAATGATTTTTGAATCAAATTAAAGCTCTGTCTGTCCTCTGTCCAATGCCACCGGTTTCAGGTCAAAAGGACATCGGACCCGCCAGTTATGGCGATTTTACTCTGAGGTGCGCGGCTGTTCCGAAAGTCCAGTTTTCTTAGAATTCCGGATTTTCAGCCCCACTACCATGAGTTATAGAACTCTAATGAAAAAAATTTCTTGAGCAAAAATGTTTTTCATAAGATTATAAACATGATGTGTAAGATTAAAATGTTTTGATTTTTGAAAGTTTAATTGAAATTGAATTTTTACAAAACTAGTTTGAATTTTGAAAAACCGTTTTCGCTTTCAAACTTGAAAAATATTTTGTCATCCAAATCAAATAAATTTTCAAAATGTTTTCAGAACTATATCTATATCACATATGTTCAAAATCTATATGCTCTTGAAAATTTTGAGTGGGAGGTCTCTTTGTAGACAAGCCGAAAAATAAAAAAGATGTGTAATCTCAAACTTTCAAGTGTTCGAGTGAGTTGAAGTTCACACTTCCCTCATGCACTTTCCCGAAATAGAAAATAGGAAAAGATCCGAGTATGTCACTTGTGCCTTTATGCACTAACACTGCTCTGAACATGAAAATCTAGGATTCTTTTCTAGTTGTCCGCTCTATAACTAGGAAAACTGTTTCCGAACTTATAAGAGTCGATGTACCAACTCCAAAAACTAAGTGGGAGGGTTATATTTGTTGTTTGTAACCCACGATCCCCAACACTAATGAAAGAAGCAATTAACGTGGGACTAAGAGCCGCTCTTGCGACCTTCTCTTAAATGGGAGTACTCCAAGGCGTTTTTGCTTCGATCATTGCTCAATGAGCTACGTCTGAGAGTGAGATGATGATGACAAGGCCTCCCCTTGGGGGATTGTTTTTCAAAGTTGACCTTTTGGACTAAGTGGTTGGTTGCACACTTAGGCTCAATCCCTAGTAATCCTCCCTTGAGGCTCTGCGAAAGGATGTGAGTGATCAAACCAATTTAAAAGGTGGCTAGTCAAAATTGATGTATTGACATCTTGGCTAAGCATTAATGATGTGTCATTTAGTTATAAATGGAGATTTTTTGCGGCCTTCTCTTGAGGGAGTAAATTATCGTTTGGTTTATAACACCTTTGGATTTTATCAAGTTTTAAACAAACTTAAATCCTAAACCAAAGACTAATCATAAACTTGTTTCAATTGCATTAAGCAACATGTCTCGCAAACATCCCTCAATCATCCTTTCCTCGAACAAAACTCGAAAACAAAAACTACGTAGATTCGAAACGTAACCTCGACATATCCTTACCGTTAACAAGCACAAATGGGTACTCACCACCCCTTGTCCTCCTCTGACGAATGATGATTCGACTCTAGAGGACAATGACGCCTTAGCGGCCTGGCTTCGATCCGATGAGATTGTGAGGTGCTATATCTTAGCATCTATGACCAATATGCTGAAAGAGCAACATCGTGACATCGAGACTGCCGCCGACATGCTCTACAATCTCCTTGAAATGTTTGGAGGGCAAAGGCGTCAAGCAAGGCAAAAAGCAGTTCGACAATTTATGAAATGTCACATGAAGGCTAGGACTCCTGTTGGAGACTTTATGATACTGATCATTAGTTATCTGAATAAAATGGAAATCCTAGGATCTGAGACTGATGGGAAGAATACCGTAGATATGATCTTAGAAACTCTCCCCGCATCTCTTGATACCTCCAAGATGAACTACTCCATAAACAAGCTAGAGTACACTGTTACCAAGATTATAAAGGAACTTCACACTGCTGTAGGTCTCACTAAGAAAAAGTGGAATCAAGGAGAGGCACATGCTATTGAGCAAAAGGCCTACGCCTCTGGAACTAAGAAGAGACCTCATAAGGCCGATAAAAAGAACTGTCCTGCCTATCTCAAATCAAAGGAACATAGTATTGTATTTGTTACCGAAGCATGCTTAGTAGCTGATAATGTATCAACGTGGATCCTTGACTCCGCTGCTACTAACCATATTTGTTGTTCCTTGAATGGTTTCAAGAAAACCAAAAGCCTAGAGGAAGGCGAGTTCTGTTTCAAATGGGGTGACGGGAGCCTGGTGTCTGTAAAGGCTGTGGGATCCGTGACGCTGTCTTTTGAAGACCGCACTTTAAACTTGAATAATGTTTATTTTGTTCCTACCTTTGGGAAGAACTTAATATCCATTGCTCGTCTTCTTGAGCAAGATTATTGTTTAAAGTTCATTAAGAATGGAATTCGTATTTCGTTTCCTGATAATTCTTTTGTCACTGATGCATGTATGAAGAATGCTCTTTTCTACATCTATCCCACTCAACCTTCTCTTTTAGACACCGAAATAGATAATGATTTAATTAGGGAGCCAAAAAGGATCAAACTTTCTGAATCCTCCGATCTAACAAAATCAACATACCTATGGCTCTTAAGACTTGGTCATATCAGTCTAGATAGGATTAAGAGACTTGTGAGGGACGGTCCACTCCAAGCCTCTGCAATAGGTTCACTACCTACTTGTGAATCCTACATAGAAGGAAAAATGACTAAGCGACCTTTATCCGAACTTATCCGAGACCTTTAAAGTATTTAAGGTCTGTAGGGCTTTAGTGGAAAAGCAAACTGGCAAAGTGATCAAAACCCTTCGATCTGATCGAGGTGGTGAGTATATGTCTGGAGATTTTGATCACTTTCTTAAAGAAGAAGGTATCGCTTCTCAGCTTACCGTAACTGGCACACCTCAACAAAACGGAGTGTCAGAGAGAAGAAACCGAACTCTTATGGAGATGGTTAGATCAATGATGAGTTACTCATCACTCCCTCTTTCCTTTTGGGGATATGCCCTCTAAACAACCACTTATATTCTGAACCAAGTTCCGTCCAAGACGGTTCCTGGTACTCCTTATGAACGATGGACTGGCCGTAAAGTGAATCTTGGCCGTATCAAAATTTGGGGTTGCCCTGCACACGTGCTAAGGCAAAAGACTAGCAAGTTGGCTAGTAGGTCAGAATTGTGTCTGTTCGTTGGATATCCAAATGAAACCAAGGGTTTTACTTTCTATAGTCCCGAGGACGATAAGACTTTCGTTAGCATGAATGCTCGTTTCCATGAGGAGGACTTTATGAAGGATGCAAAACCTAGAAGCAAAATTGTGCTTGAAGAAAAGTTGGGTGAGGAAGCTTCTACCTCATCTGTAAGAACTGTTCTTACCCCAACTGAAACACAACCTAACTCATCAGAATCTCGTCAAGTAGTACTTCAACGTAGTGGGAGGGCTACTCAAAAGCCTGACAGGTACATGTCTTATGGAGACTCTCTCGAAGCCGTATCTGACATGGATGATCCTATTTCCTATAGCCAAGCGATGGCTTGTTCTGAATCAAACCTTTGGCTTGACGCCATGAAAGTTGAGTTGCACTCGATGTATGTCAACAAAGTCTGGAAACTTGTAGACCTTCCTGATGGGATTAAACCCGTAGGGTGTAAGTGGATATACAAGAAGAAAATGGGTCCTGATGGGAACGTCGAGACATTCAAAGCACGACTTGTGGCGAAGGGTGTTGTCGCACGAAAATGAACAACTATTTAAAACCTCAGGCGGTTCGATCCAAGGCCGGACCAAGTGATCGCACCCGTGCCAAGAGTGTGAACTCGATAGTTTCGAGCTAGGTTTTTCTCCGATCAACCCGCCTCTCGGGAGAGGTAGGGGTGAGGAGGAGGAGTGACCGTGCCTTGGCTGTTGGCTGCCTACGTACCCGTGCGTGGGATCAGGTCAGAACGTAGTTCAGGCGTGTAAGACACAGTATGAGGCGTGGGACCTCGGTGGAGAAGCGTGCTTGACGAAGGAGACGGGGCACGAGGAGTCCTCGGCAGCGTCTCAGAACCTCGGAGATCGCGTACCTGTCTAGCGTGTTAGACGCGCGAGGGGAACTCTAGTCGAGAACCCTAGGGGCGTGCTTGAGCACCGAAGAACGTTCGGTCAGAGGGAGCGACGTCCGGGAAGTTCCCGTGAGTGCTTCGGGACCTCTGAGAATGAGAGAGAGAATAGAGAGACTGCTTCAGGCCAAAAATGGCATCAAGAGAAGCAAAGAAGAGTAAGAAATCGAGCGTGTCGATAGGAGATGAAGGGATGATCTTCCCCTCAATGGGAGGGGGTTTATATAGGTGTTTGGGGACCCTAAGGGGGTCCTTTGTCATCCATGTGGGACTAGGAACGCGCCCCTTTTCAAGAGGAGGCGCACAAGAGGCAGCGGCGCACAACCCGCGGCGCACAACCACCGGCGCAGGATCTGCGCCGCTCAGCGCGCGGCGCGGCCTTGACCGAGCGCGGCGTGCGACCCGCGGCGCGCGGGCAGCGCTGCTTAATGCACAGCGCGCGGCCTTGCCGGTGCGGCGCACGCTGGGATTCGTTTCTGCGGGCTTTTCGCGATCGTCTCGCTTCCGGGCTCGTTGAGATGCTTGGTATTTCGGGCCTTTGACACAAATGTTTGTTTGCCGGATAGGACTCGAGTCGATACTCGACTCAATGGAGCGAAGCTCGACTCGAGGAGATCGACTCAAGGCTCGACTCAAGGAGCGAAGCTCGACTCGAGGAGACCGACTCGAGGCTCGACTCGAGGAACGAAGCTCGACTTGAGGAGACCGACTCAAAGTTCAACTCGAAGAGCGAGGCTCGACTCGAGGAACCGACTCAAGTCTCAACTCGAGGGGCTAAGCTCGACTCAAGAAGTCAAGAGTTTGGATGAGGATTTGTGGGCTTGCCGCTTTTCAGGACCTCCGGCCTGACCATCGGCCCTTTGAGCGACGTGCCTTCTCGTTGTCTCGGGCTTTCCAAAAACGACCGACAACATTAGCCCCCCAAGTTCGTCGCTCGGGAGGTTCCCAGCGACGAACTTTTTGTCCTTCTAGTTGGGTGTTTGAGGAAAATATTTCCCATGTCCCGTCCCCCGAGGAAAAATCTTTTCCTTTTTTTTTTTTTTTTGACGAGGCCGCGCGGCGCGCGCCCTTGACGCGCGGGGCTGGTTCGCCTCTCGCGGGGGAACTCTGACTCTTTGGAGTTTTCCTCCGTTTTTTCTCCTTGTGGGAGTAGGATTTCGACTCCTACCCCCTAGAAATCTATAAATAGACCCCCCATTCTCTTTATTCCTCACTTTACGTTTGCATTATGGGTGTCCCTCCCCTTTTCTCAACTGAGAGTCCCGAGATTGATTTCTCTCTCTTGTTTCAGGGTTCTGAACATGCAGAGGATGATCTCTTCGCGGGATTAGGGGAAATTCCTCTGCACGTGGAAGAGAATCCAAGCGGAGTAGAGCAGTGGCTCGAGGAAGGTGAGCTGGGCGCGACCGTGCCTGCTGCTCAGCCTCAAGAAGAGTGCGCGCCAGCTGGGCGCGACACAGGTGGGGAGTTTGATCATCCCACGTCCGGGGAACCTGCCCCTCGCCTCGTGATCAACTTCGTTGGCGAGGGGGTTCGGGACAAAGCCTGCCTTGATGTGTCGCAGTCCGACTTGGACCCTCATGGCGCGCCGGGAGATATTGCGGACGTGGATCCGGTGACTCCGCTAGAGTCGGTCCTCGACGAGATTGACTGCGTGGACGACTTTGGTCCCGAGTCTGAAGATCCCGGAGGTGACTCGGAGACATGTCCGGGGGCCGAAGGCCTCGCATCGGAGCGTCCCGAGGCACCGTCGGCGGCTGCCGCGGTTGTGCCGGAGGGCAGGGGCCCTTCCGTGGAGCCAGGGGGTTCTCAGCCCGAGACCCTTGACGCAGAGGCGTTAGTATCGACGAGGTCGCTCGCTAGGACGGAGTGGTATCCCGAGGAGGGCTTTGCTGCTCCCGAGGACTTCGATTGTTCGGGGGTCGATGCTTCGAGCTCGCTCACCTACCAAACATTCGTCGGTCTCCGGGAGGCATTCACCATTCCGTCGTCCGTGGCGCTTCTCCGTCCCTTACAGGGCGACTGTCCTTTCCGGCCTCGTCACGTATTTGCCGTAGTTTCAGTTGCAAGTCTCAACTGCGGGTTGCGGCTGCCGTTTCAACCCATCGTTCAGCAGCTTCTCGCCCGTCTGGGGGTGCACGCGTGTCAGATGAGTCCAGCGTTCTACCGCATCGTGGCGATGTGCCACATGGAGTGGTATTGCCAGACTGAGCGGGTAATGACCGTGAGTGATTTTCGTAATCTCATCGCGGTCTTCCCTGCGCCCGGGCAACCCAGTTTCTTCGTGGCCCGCGATCGCCGGAACACTAAGCTGATCATGGATTCAGAGAAGTATAATCGACGACCATGGGTGTGGGTCTCGGTGGAGGCTTTTGGCGACGCGCCGCTCCGGTTCGGCCCCTTGACCGAGTTTTCTGCTGACGCGGGGGCTGATGATCTCGACTTCGTGAAGGAGATCCGGGGAATGTCGGAGGCTCGGAAGGCCGTCGAACGATTTTGCTCCCCTGAGCTGATGGCTTCCACCGGGTGGTTCCCGCCATTTCCACTTGGCCGGGGCGACAGTCAGCGGACCGAGAGTGCCCCCAGTGCCGCATCATCTCTCACAAGCGGCGATCTTCGAGGTATGTTGACGTTTCGCACTTTTTGCTTTTGTTTTTAGCTTAGGGTTTTGACTTTGTCGCTTTTGTAGTCTCTTCGGCTAGGGCGAGGGCTCGGGCGCGATTGGCGAAGGCCTCCCGGGATCCGAAGTCGTTGGCGGTGGTCCGTTGTCGGATTGCCGCGCGAAACGGTCGGGAGAAACCCGACATCGTTCATCCACCAGAGAACGGCCATCGCGCTTCTTTGAAGCGACCCTCTTCCTCGGCTCTACCAGACACGTCTTCGGACTCCAAGCGTGCGAACTCGATGGTCGACGTGGAGGCCGCGGAGGTTAGGGGGGAATGTTCCCTGGGCCTCGCTCAATCCTCGATGAAGATGTGGAAGAGCATCGTGGCCAGTAGTGACGTGGAGTTCTTTCGCCACGGCGTTTCTGACGCGCAGAGAGTAAGTTTCTCTTGCCTTGTCTGTTTTGGGGCTTTGATTTTGCTGAATTGTCTCCTTGCCTTCTCAGGTGCTTGCTCGAGCGACCCGGTGTGAAAAGATCCTTCATGACCTCATCAGACGGATGAGCCTTACTCAGGAGGAGCTCGCTCAAGCGAAGTCTCAGCTAGTCCGTGCCGAGCGAAGTTCTCACTCAAGGGCGGAGTTCGCGAGTCTCCGCGAGCAGCTTCAAGAGGCCCGTGTGGAATTAGGAGTTACCCGCGGCAAATGCGACCGTGCTCAGTCGACGGTGGCGAAGATGGCTGAGGAGCTAACGACGGAACGTCAAGCTCTCGAAGTGGCGACCCGATCGACGGAGGTCTTCCAGAGCGAGGCGCGGGACCTTTGACGCCAGTTGGAGTCGCGCACAGAAGAAGTTGGCATTCTCCAGGGCCAGCTTACATCGAGCGAGGCTGCCCGTGTTCGAGTGGAGCGCGAGCGCGACTCCTTGGCGGAGGAGGTGGGTCGGGTTACCGAGGAGAAAGCCGCGGCGGAACAGCTTGCGTCCGACCTTCAAGACGACTTTGATGTCGGAGTCGAGGAGGCAAGACATGCGGCGGCGGTGGAGTGTCGGGATGCCACAGCTACCGATAATGCTTCTCGGGGGGTCACCTTCCACTTCTTTGACTCGTTATTCCCACCACTCGACGGAGCCGATCCTGTAGGCGGCGATCCCGCCGAGTGACATTTTTCTTTATTTTTCTATATTTTTTTTGCGCAAGTGTTTAGCGCATGCTTTCTTTTAGGTTTTTTCCATTTAGCGCACTTGTTTTAGCGCTTGCTTACTAGGATTTTTCCCTTAGCGCACTGGTCTTAGCGCATGCTTTCTAGGGTTTTGGGGCAGTTGCCCTTTTCTTTTGTGAGGTATTATCTATTTATGAACGTTTTCGCACATTCATCTTTTATTGCATGTTCAGATGGACAATTGTTTGTGTCAATGGTTTTGCCAATCCTTTTGTCTCAGCAGGATACCTTTTCAGACGCGCCAGTCACTTGGATGGTTTGCGTTCTTAAGTTTTTTCAACTGCGAGTTAGCCATGCTACGTAGGTGCCTTACGTGTGCCATGTAGGCATCTTAATGCGCCACATAGGCATCTTAGGTGCGCCATGTAGGCGTCTTAGGTTGCGCCATGTAGGCGTCTTAAGTGCGCCATGTAGGCATCTTAGGCTGCGCCATGTAGCCGTCTTAAGTGCGCCATGTAGGCGTCTTAGGTTGCGCCATGTAGGCGTCTTAGGTGCGCCATGTAGGCGTCTTAGGTGCGTCTCGAGAGACGACTTGGTTGCGCCATGTAGGCGTCTTACGTGCGCCATGTAGGCGTCTTAATGCGCCATGCAGGCGTCTTAGGTGCGCCATGTAGGCGTCTTAGGTGCGCCATGTAGGCGTCTTACGTGCGCCATGTAGGCGTCTTAGGTGCGCCATGTAGGCGTCTTAAGTGCGCCATGTAGGCGTCTTAGGTTGCGCCATGTAGGCGTCTTACGTGCGCCATGTAGGCGTCTCAGGTGCGCCATGTAGGCGTCTTAGGTTGCGCCATGTAGGCATCTTACGTGCGCCATGTAGGCGTCATAGGTGCGCCATGTAGGCGTCTTAAGTGCGCCATGTAGGCGTCTTCGGTTGCGCCATGTAGGCGTCTTACGTGCGCCATGTAGGCGTCTTAAGTGCGCCATGTAGGCGTCTTAGATTGTGCCATGTAGGCGTCTTAGGTGCGCCATGTAGGCGTCTTAGGTGCGCCATGTAGGCGTCTTAGGTTGCGCCATGTAGGTGTCTTACGTGCGACATGTAGGCGTCTTAGGCGCGTCTCGAGAGACGACTTGGTTGCGCCATGTAGGCGTCTTAGGTGCGCCATGTAGACGTCTTACGTGCGCCATGTAGGCGTCTTAGGTTGCGCCATGTAGGCGTCTTACGTGCGCCATGTAGGTGTCTTAAGTTGCGCCATGTAGGCGTCTTAGGTTGTTTTTTGGTGGAGCGTGTTATTTTGAGAGTTTCCTTACCATAGCTAGCCCCCCCAAGTTTTTGGGTTATAAGTTAATTTTTGATAACCAGTAACTTGCACAAAACGAATTTTTAACGGAAAACTCGATTTTTATTACTTTTGCGAAAAATTTGCGAGAAATTTAAAATCCTAAAACATTAGCTCGTAGGCCTTATTGAAAATAGGGAATAAAAGCGATAAAAATGCGGGGAATGCTAGCTATTGGTAGTACTGCCTCAAGTGCTCCATGTTCCACGGGTGGCGAATCGGAGTTCCGTCCGTGTGCTCGATGTAGTACGTTCCGTCGTGAATGACTTTGCGGACTCTATAAGGACCTTCCCAGTTCGGGCCTAGGACGTCGGCGCCTTGGACTTGTGTGTTCTGGAACACTCGTCTGAGGACGAGGCTTCCGACGGTAAAGGTTCGCCTTTTGATCTTGGAGTTGTAGTATCTTTCAACCTTGCGCTTCTGTGCGGAGAGGCGTCTGAATGCTTCCGCTCTCTTTTCATCGATTAGATCCAACTCAAGGCACATGGCCTCGTCGTTGTCCGCTTCGTCGAACGTATCGACTCGGAATGTGGGTATCTCTGTTTCGATTGGAACCACAGCTTCGATCCCGTACGCGAGGGAGAATGGTGTTTCGCCGGTGGCGTTTCGCGCGGTTGTCCTATACGCCCATAGGACGAATGGCAATTCCTCGGCCCAGGCGCCTTTTTTGTCTTCGAGCTTCTTTTTCAACTTGCTCTTGATAGTCTTGTTGACTGCCTCGACTTGGCCGTTGGCCTGAGGGTGACACGGCGAGGAGAAGGTCTTGCTGATCTTCAGTTGGTTGCAGATATCTCTTACTCGCGCGTTGTCGAATTGTGCTCCATTGTCGGTCACAATCGAAGCGGAGATACCGTGCCTGCATATGATGTTTTTCCAGATGAAGTTTGTCGCGTTTGCTTCAGTTATTCTGGCAAGCGGCTCGGCCTCTACCCACTTAGTGAAGTAGTCGATGGCGATAATGGCATATTCGTATTGCCTTGGCGCTCTAGGGAGCTTACCAATGATGTCCACGCCCTACTTAGCAAAGGGACGTGGGACAACGATGTTGCTTAATGGGTTCGGAGGCTGTCGCAGAATTTCCGCGAAGCGCTGGCATTTATCGCAACGCCTTGCCCATTCGCAAGCATCTCGCTTGATGGTAGGCCAGAAATAGCCTTGCTTAAGCGCTTTGAGCGCGAGGGAAGTTCCAGCGGCGTGGTTCCCACAGATGCCCTCATGAATTTCGCGGAGGACCTTGGTCGACTCAACGCTATCGAGGCACCGGAGCAGCGGCGTCGAGTAACCGCGCTTATCGAGTATGCCCTCACGGAGCGTGTATTTAGATGCTAAGGCCCTCAGCTTATCGGCTTCCTTACGGTCTTCGGGGAGTTCCCCTCTTCGTAGAAACTCGACAATTGAGTCCATCCAAGTGGGCTGAGATGCCACCTCTATGGTCCCGACTTCGTCTCGGGAGACGGATGGCCGTGGGAGGAATTCAATGGGTACGGTCCCCAATCCGTCTTCGTCGATGCCAGATCCGAGGCGAGCAAGCGCGTCAGCCTCCGAATTTTGTTCTCTAGGGATTTGGTGAATCTCGAACCAAGAGAAGGCATCGAGTTTGGAGTTTGTCTTAGCCAAGTACGCAACCATATTAGGTTCTTTGGCGGTGTAATCTCCTTTTACCTGGTTTACGATCAACTGCGAGTCGCAGTGTATTCGCAGGTTACGGGAGCCGAGCTTCTGCGCCAGCTCTATCCCTACAATGAGCGCCTCATATTCGGCTTCATTGTTGGAGGCCTGGAAGCCGTAGTGGAGGGCGTATCGCAGCCTTTCCCCGTCGGGGTTAATCAAGACTATTCCGGCGCCAGCCCCCCGAGCATTAGATGCTCCGTCTACGTATAACTCCCAGATGGGACCCGTTGGGTCTATTTTCCTTTTCCGAGTTAACGCATCATCGTTTAGCTCAATTTCTGCTCTTCCCATATCGGAAGTATAGGAGAATTCTGCCACGAAGTCGGCTAAGGCCTGACCCTTTATAGCCGTTCTTGGGTGGAACTCAATCCCATACTCGCTCAATTCTTGGGACCAGATCGCCATGCGAGTCGATGTTCCCTTTTGAACTCAATCCTTTGGAAGTACGGTCGTAGCTTCTTAGCTGCCGTTACGAGAGCCAGAGAAAGTTTTTCAATCTCGGTGTAATGCGTTTCCGCGTCGAGTAAGGCTTTGCTCACGTAGTAGATCAGCCATTGGACCTTGTCTTCTTCGCGGACAAGGACAGCACTTATAGCTCTTTCAGAGACGGCGAGATATACGTATAGCGTCTCGCCTTCTCTTGGTTTAGAGAGGAATGGTGGGGACCCAAAGTAAGCCTTCATTTCTTGGAAGGCACTTTCGCATTCGTCCGTCCACTCACAGCCGTCTGTCTTCTTTAGAGCTTTGAAGAACGGTTGACACTTGTCGGTGGCTTTAGACACGAAGCGTGTCAGAGCGGCAATTCGACCGGTCAAGCTTTGTACCTCTTTGACTCGTCTTGGCGACTTCATTTCAAGGAGTGCCTTGATTTTTTCCGGATTCGCCTCTATGCCTCGTCGGCTGACGATGTGACCGAGGAACTTCCCGAATTCAACCCCGAATACGCATTTGTTGGGGTTGAGCTTCATTTTATATCGGCGGAGGATTGTGAACATCTCCCTTAGGTAGCGTACGTGATTGGTTGCCAGTAGGCTTTTAACGAGCATGTCGTCCACGTATACTTCCATTGTCTTGCCGATTTGATCGGCGAAGATCCGATTTACCAAGCGCTAGTACGTTGCTCCCGCGTTCTTAAGGCCGAAAGGCATGACCTTGTAACAATAGAGACCTCGATCGGTGACAAAGGTCGTCTTAATTTGATCGGGCTTGTGCATTCGAATTTGGTTGTAGCCTGAATAGGCGTCCATGAAGCTTAGAAGTTCATGGCCGGCCGTGGCGTCCACCAGTTGTTCGATGCGCGGGAGTGGAAAGCAGTCCTTAGGGCAGGCTTTGTTAAGATCTTTGTAGTCTATACAAATTCGCCACTTCCCGTTAGGCTTTTTCACCATTACCACGTTGGCGACCCACTTGTGATATTTAGCCTCTCGAATGAAGTTTGGGGTGAGGAGTTTCTCGACCTCTTCATTTATGGCCAGGTACCGTTCCGGGTTGAATGTTCGTCTAGCCTGCACATTTTCGGCGACTTTTGGGTCGTCGTTCAGTGGGTGCACTATTACCTCAGGATCTATTCCGGGCATGTCTGCATGAGTCCATGCAAAAACATCCTTGAACTCCCTGAGGAAGGCAGTAAGCTGAGTTTTGATGGCGAGTGGAAGTCGAGTGCCGACCTTTACAACCTGATCAGGCTTAGATTCGTCCAAGACGATTGGCACAAGATCATCGGAGGTTTCCACCTTGAGTCTTTCGATTTTATCCCGGGGGTCAAGTTCTCCGAACTTCCTTGCATCCCTTGGGTTGCATGGGTAATCGTCTTCCAGTTGGAAGATTGTGTTGACCGCTTTTCCCGCGGATTTGCCATCAACTCCTTGCACGTAGCATATTCTGGCTTGGGATTGGTCTCCGGCCATAATTCCAATTCCCTCTTCAGTGGGGAATTTCACCAGTAGGTGATACGTGGAAGTGATTGCCCTCAGCCGGTTCAACGTGGGTCGCCCGATGATTAAGTTATAGGGCGACTCCTGATCGACCACTAAGAATGGGACCATGTGAACGGCCTCAATTCCCCCAGGGGTCCCAAAGGTGACCGGCAGGTCGATGATGCCCTTGGCCATAACCTTTTCTCCAGTGAACCCAAACAATGGCGTTTGGGTCGGAGTCGGACGCAGCCCCCCGAGCTTCATGCGCTCTAGGGTGGACTTGAAAATTATGTCGGCAGCTCTGCCATTATCGATGAGAACCCTTTTCACCAGGTTATTAGCCACTTGGGCTTTGAGCACGATCGCGTCATTGTGCAGATGCACAACTCGCTTGGCCTCTTCATTGGTGAAATACATCGTCTCGTGAGGCACGGACGAAGGTTCTTCATACGTAAAGTTGACGTGCATAGCAGCGTCTTCCTGAGCCACGGTCCTAAGGAATTTCTTCCGTTGTCGGGCTGAATCCCCATCTTGTGGACCTCCCAATATGGTGGTTACCACGTGGAGTTGTGGATTGGCGTTGGCAGCAGCCGTGGTTCGGTCGACAACAGCGACTGTTCCTCCTCCTTGACCAGACTGTTGTCTGTTCGTGGTGGGGTCCGCAGCGCTAATCATGCGTAACACGAACTCTTTCAGCTCACCCCGTTGGATCAAAGCCTCGATTTGTCTTTTAAGATTGTAGCATTCCGAGGTCAAATGACCGTATTCCCGATGGAACTCACAATATCTGGATCGATCGCGAGTTGCAGGATCCTTTTTCATTGGAGCCGGGGGCGTGAACTTGTCACGTGCCAGAGCCAGAATCCGTTCCGGTGCCGTGTTCAGCGGCGTGAACGACGAGTACCCTCTGAAGTTTTCCGCAAGTCGCGGCTTCTGGAGTACAGGGGGTTGGTTACTAGAAACCTGGTTCCCCTTGTTTCACCTTTTACGAGGTTCGTTCTGCTCGTGGCTAGGTTCTTCTCGACGACGAGAGCTTTGATTGGTGCTCTTGCGGCCGTCGAGGTAATCTTCGACTCCCATGAAGGTCTTAGCTCGATTCATTAACTCGGCCATGGTAGAAGGGACACAGCCGACGACAGACTTGAGGAAGTCACTTGTGCGCAAGCTTTCTATGATAGCGGCAATTGCGTCACCGTCGTCAAAGCGGTCGACCTTGTTTGACTCTTCGGTGAATCGGGCGAGGTATCGTCTAAGAGACTCTCCACTCTCTTGCCTGATTGACCACATGTACATCTTGGTCTTCTTGTGGAACATAGATGTAGCGAACCGTGCTAGGAACATGTCCTTCAGGTCTTTGAACGAGTGGATGCTTCCTGGCCTTAAATTCTTGAACCACTCAAAGCCGGGTCCGGCGAGGGTCAAACTAAAAGCTTGGCACATGGCGCCAGGAGAAACACCCTGCATCGTCATCCAGATTTCATAGTGCTGGATGTGGTAAGCAGGATCTGCTTTCCCATCATAGGGAGTGAGGTTCGGGAGCTTGAAATTCCTCGTACAAACCTCAGCCAGTATCTGAGCCGTGAAAGGCAATGAATTCTCCTCAACGACTCCATAGGCGCTTCCACCTATTCCGTATTCTCGGAGATCTCGTACCTCATTTCGAAGGTTGTGGATCATAGTGACCACATCGAGACCGGTCGTTGGAGTAACCCCCTGTTCGGGAGGAGTCACCTGTAGCGCCTCTCGTTAGACCCTTGACCTGCGCGGCGGTTCCCATTAGTTGGGGCTGCCAGCGGGATATTGGGTCTAGAGCTTAGTCGCTCTCTCAGATCATTGCCACGCCCAATGCGTTGAGCAGTGAGGCGGTCCCTAAGGTCAGGGCTGGTCGTACGGAGGCGCAGGCTTCGTCTGCGACGGCGCGCTCTCCGCGTGCCCTGACTTTCCGCAACATTCTCCCTCGGACCTAGTCGGTCGAGAGCTGAACGTCGAGAATTCCCCTCTTGAGAAGTTGCCGGCGCATCGTCTGTTCGGGGTAAGGGATTCGACGGACCGGCTTCAAACACGGCGGGGAGTCCCTCGTCCTTCGTGAGAGAAGTCTCGATATCCTCCGACTCACCAGTACCCTCGTAATCAGGGTCGCGGTCGCGGCTTTCCTCGTTGAGGTTCTCAGGATCCCCGTTGGGGATTACCGTGTCACGCACAGGTTGCTTCGCAGCCATTCGGCTGTGGTACCTTGCGTTCCTCGCTTTCAGTCGGCGGATACTCTCCTCTAACTCCATGATGCGGTTGTCCCTGCTATCCGGAGATGGAGATGGTGAGCGGGTCGAGCTCTCTTCGTGGAGCGACTCTTCGTCACCATGCGCTCGGGAGCGCAAGAAGTATTTCTTGGTCCCAGTGACGTTTTCGGGGTTGTTCACGCCCTCAGAACGTACGAGTGGTTGGCTACTCATCGTTTCTCAAGTTCGAGAAAGTTGAGTTCGCAGAAGAAAAGAAGAAGATGAACAGAAGGGATTTCGGGCTAAATAGGTCGGGGAGTTCCCCTCCTTCTAGCGCCAAAATGTTGTCGCACGAAAATGAACAACTATTTAAAACCTCGGGCGGTTCGATCCAAGGCCGGACCAAGTGATCGCACCCGGGCCAAGAGTGTGAACTCGATAGTTTCGAGCTAGGTTTTTCTCCGATCAACCCGCCTCTCGGGAGAGGTAGGGGGTGAGGAGGAGGAGTGACCGTGCCTTGGCTGTCGGCAGCCTACGTACCCATGCATGGGATCAGGTCAGAACGTAGTTCAGGCGTGTAAGACGCAGTATGAGGCGTGGGACCTCGGTGGAGAAGCGTGCTCGACGAAGGAGACGGGGCGCGAGGAGTCCTCGGCAGCGTCTCAGAACCTCGGAGATCGCGTACGCGTCTAGCGTGTTAGACGCGCGAGGGGAACTCTAGTCGAGAACCCTAGGGGCGTGCTTGAGCACCGGAGAACGTTCGGTCAGAGGGAGCGACGTCCGGGAAGTTCCCGTGAGTGCTTCGGGACCTCTGAGAACGAGAGAGAGAATAGAGAGACTACTTCAGGCCAAAAATGGCATCAAGAGAAGCAGAGAAGAGTAAGAAATCGAGCGTGTAGATAGGAGATGAAGGGATGATCTTCCCCTCAATGGGAGGGGGTTTATATAGGTATTTGGGGACCCTAAGGGGGTCCTTTGTTGTCCATGTGGGACTAGGAACGCGCCCCTTTTTAAGAGGAGGCGCACAAGAGGCAGCGGCGCACAACGCGCGGCGCACAACCCGCGGCGCACAACCAGCGGCGCAGGATCTGCACCGCTCAGCACGCGGCGCGGCCTTGACCGGGCATGGCGCGCGACCCGCGGCGCGCGGGCAGCGCTGCTTACGGCGCGCGGCCCTGCCGGCGCGGCGCGCGCTGGGCATCGTTTCTGCGGGCTTTTCGCGATCGTCTCGCTTCCGGGCCCGTTGAGATGCTTGGTATTTCGGGCCTTTGACACAAATGTTTGTTTGCCGGATAGGACTCGAGTCGATACTCGACTCAAGGAGCGAAGCTCGACTTGAGGAGACCGACTCAAGGCTCGACTCAAGGAGCGAAGCTCGACTCGAGGAGACCGACTCGAGGCTCGACTCAAGGAACGAAGCTCGACTCGAGGAGACCGACTCAAAGTTCAACTCGAAGAGCGAGGCTCGACTCGAGGAACCGACTCAAGTCTCAACTCGAGGGGCTAAGCACGACTCAAGAAGTCAAGAGTTTGGATGAGGATTTGGGGGCTTGCCGCTTTTCAGGACCTCCGGCCTGACCATCGGCCCTTTGAGCGACGTGCCTTCTCGGTGTCTCGGGCTTTCCGAAAACGACCGACAACAAAGGGTTATACCCAACAAGAAGGGATTGACTATGAAGAAACCTTCTCGCTAGTCGCGATGCTTAAATCCATCCGCATACTCCTATCCATAGCTGCAGCTCTCGACTGTGAGATCTGGAAAATGGATGTCAAGACAGCCTTCCCGAATGGCAATCTTGACGAGCGCATTTACATGGCTCAACCAGACGGTTTCGTGGAAGAAGGTCAAGAGACCAGGGTTTTTGAGTTGCTTAAGTCCATTTATGGATTAAAGCAAGCATCTAGGTCATGGAATATTAGATTCGATGAAACTGTAAAGAGCTTCGGCTTTGAACAGTCAATAAATGAGCCTTGTGTTTACAAATTAATACACGAAGGCAAAGTTGTGTTTCTGGTACTATATGTCGATTATATATTACTCATAGGTAACGATGTGGGTAAATTATATGAGGTTAAGGTCTGGTTAGCAAAGCAATTCGAAATGAAGGTTCTAGGAGAAGCCGCGTACATTCTGGGGATCCAAATCTTTCGAGATAGGAAAAACCGGACCCTGTCGCTCTCTCAAGCATCTTATATTGATAAGGTGATGGATCACTTCTCGACGCAAGACTCCAAGAAGGGCCAAACCCCCTTTAGGCATGGAGTCTCACTCTCTAAGGACCAGTCTCCCAAGACTGCACAAGAGATTGAGGACATGTATGCTACGTTTGTACTAGACCTGACATCTGTTTCGCCGTTGGCGTAGTTAGCCGTTTTCAATCCAACCCTGGACCTGAGATCTGGATTGAAAATCGGAGTCGGTATATCCCGTCATACTCAGGTCAGTACCTGAATATGTAAGCATCAAGTTCCTAGTTCTTCGAAGATACTTGAGAACATGCTTAACAGCAATCCTGATCTCAGGTCCAGGGTTGGATTGAAAACGGCTAACTACGCCAACGGCGAAACAGATGTCAGGTCTAGTGCAAACATAGCATACATGTCCTCATTCTCCTGTGCAGTCTTGGGAGACTGGTCCTTAGAGAGTAAGACTCCATGCCTAAAGGGTGTTTGGCCCTTCTTGGAGTCTTGCATCAAGAATGCGATCCATCACCTTATCAATATAAGATGATTGAGAGAGCGACAGGGTCCAATTTTTTCGATCTCGAAAGATTTGGATCCCCAGAATAAACGCGGCTTCTCCTAGATCCTTCATATCAAATTGCTTTGCTAGCCAGACCTTAACCTCAGTTAACTTACCCACATAAATACCAATGAGTAATATATAATCGACATATAGTACCAGAAACACATCTTTACCTTTGTGCATTAACTTGTAAATACACGGCTCATCTATTGACTGCTCAAAGTCGAAGCTCTTTACAGTTTCATCGAATCTGATATTCCATGACATAGATTCTTGCTTTAATCCATAAATGGGCTTAAGCAACTCACAAACCTTGGTCTCTTGACCTTCTCCCACGAAAACGTCTGGGTGAGCCATGTAAATGCGCTTGTCAAGATTGCCATTCAGGAAGGTCGTCTTGATATCCATTTGCCAGATCTCACAGTCGAGAGCTGTAGCTATGGATAGAAGTATGCGGATGGATTTAAGCATTGCGACTGGGGAGAAGGTTTCTTCATAGTCAATCCCTTCTTGTTGGGTATAAGCCTTAGCCACAAGTCGTGCTTTGAACATCTCGACGTTCCCATCCGGACCCCTTTTCTTCTTGTATATCCACTTACACCCTACGGGTTTAATCCCTTTAAGAAGGTCTATAAGTTTCTAGACTTTGTTGACATACATCGAGTGCATTTCAACTTTCATGGCGTCAAGCCAAAGGTTTGATTCAGAACAAGCCATTGCTTGGATATATGAAACAGGGTCATCCATGTCAAAGACGGCTACGAGAGTGTCTCCATAGGACATGTATCTGTCAGGCTTTTGAGTAGCCCTCCCACTACGTCGAAGTACTACTTGACGATATTCTGATGAGTTAGGTTGTGTTTCAGTTGGGGTAAGAACAGTTCTTACAAATGAGGTACAAGCTAGGGTTTAAGAAAAAGTTTAACGCTTCGCAAAGCGGCGGAATTTTAAAAATTTTCTTTTCAAGTAAAAACAGTTTTTTACTAACCTAGACAAAGAGCAAGTACATATAAATAAAAACTATTATGAGCTAAGAAGTTTACTAACCTTTCTTGAAGCTTGAACTTTGAGAAGCTTTTGGAAAGTTTGCAACGCTCGTCTCCCCTCGCAGCACGTCTCTCTTTCTTTCCTCGGCGACTCGAGCAACCACGAAAGTTTCTATCACTAAATCACTCGAAATAAAAGGAATCAGTGAGTGGGCACTTTTAAACACTACGACTTAAGAACGAGTCTTGAAGACGCAGAGCTAAACTCTAGGTCAAATGAGGACCTAGGTGCCAAAACAATAAAATGAAATTGACTAGAGAGAGAGATGAGAGGGGCAGCCACAAGTTCTAGAGAGAGAGACTCTCAATCTCTAACTTATGTGGAATGAATAGAATGAGAAGAATGAGGCTCCTATTTATAGGAGATGTCTTACCTTCAATAAGGTAGTTTCCTCTTCTATAGAATATCACATATTCATGAGCAAAAAATCCCTTATTTCCCATTCTATTTGGTCGGCCAAGGCAGCCTTCTAGAGGCTTGGATTTGTTTCCTTTTTCGTTCCTTGCCTTACTTCTTTCTCAATTTGGGCGCCTACCTCATTTCCCTTAAGAGGAAATTTGTTTCCTCTTTTTCTTTTGGCAAGTATCTTGATACATTTATGCACAAAATATTCTCTCTTTATTTGGGTATGTTGGGCGCCTATACCATCTAGAAAAGGATTCTAGAAGCTTTTCCATTTGTTCATAACAACATGAAAAAGGCCCATTAAGAATTTTCAATAAAATATTTATGAAATGAAATTAATTCACAAGGCCCAATGATCAAGTCATGGCCGAGTGACATTAAGTCATCTAATGAACTTGTCAAAAAATTTATTGACATTCATTTCATCCTTTGTCTCAAAAGACAAAAATACCCTTTTGACTATTTTCGTTCTTGTTTTGACTTAGCTTCCAGTTTAACTATTCCTAATCGATGTGATTCGTGACAGTGACCTCATGGATCCAAATGAACAAAGCTTGAGCTAAATACTTGGACTCAAAAGTTCACAAACCTTTTCCAAGTTTAGCTTAATGTCAACTGACTCCACTAAAGAGTTGACACTGAAAATCCCTCGGTTCAAATGAATTTATTTTCTACTCAAGAATTCAACCTAATTATGATGAGCGGATCCACTGAATATTATCTATGTTTACCCTTCATGAATGTCATCAGCTAGTCGGGATTTACTAAATTACCATTTTACCCTTCTAGCTGTTATTTCCTCAACTCCTTTGTCGCTTGTGAATAAGTTAGAAACAATGTATTGACGAGGAGCTAACAAGTCACATTGTTTCATCCAAAAGAGTCAGGACTCAATTTGGACACTGGCCAGTTCATTTATTCACACTCCAAGGAACAAAGCATGAGGTGACATACATTGCATTTTAGCAATCTTGTACATGAATTCCATATCTATGAGAACTTCACAAAGTTACTCATGACATTCTCACAACTTATTACTTCACCAATAGGCCCTGTTCGGAATCACATAGTGAGTCCGAACTCTGACTTTCTCAAATGAGAATACGTAAGCTGTGAAATGGCATGTCTCATTTAAGGATTAAGGTAAGCATGATGCAATTCATACATAGTGACTTCGAGACATAAGAGGTTAAATGGTTTGTTCTTATCTTGTCTCTAGAAGTGCACTGGTCAATTCAGTACCTTCGGAAGATACCTAGAAGAACTATAGAGTCTCCAACTCTCAATGCCTCATAACCAGACATCATAGATTCTTCTAACAATCATACTGAGGTCAATAGTCCTTTGACCCTTAGATTGCGAATATATCGTTTTAAGCAAACTACGAAGAGTTTGTTCATGCAAATCTACATTTGTCTCTTCGTAAGTTGTTAGGTTTGTTTTTGGACTAAAGACTAATGTTTTATCATAAAGCTTCAGACAAGGAAGATTGAATAAACGTTTCAACTTTTTATTAATGAATAAGAAATTACAAGTAAGAGTCTTCATGAGACTTTATTACATCAAGTGTAGAATATAAAGATTACAACTCTTCTTGTGGGCACCATTGACAACAAACTCCCACTTGACTCAAAGAAGATGTGTGTAGTCTTTCATGCCTAATCCATCTCGATGTTGGTCGAAGACCTTGTTCGCTAGGGCCTTTGTGAATGGATCTGCTAGGTTGTCCACCTTTGAGATCTTCTTCACTTCCACGTCTCCGCGCTGTACGATCTCTCGAATCAAATGGTATTTTCTCTCAATATGCTTAGAGCGCTTATGGCTTCGAGGTTCCTTCGAGTTAGCGACAGCCCCACTATTATCACAATAAAGAGTCATGGGCTCGTCGACGTTTGGAACAACTTCCAAATACTTAAGGAATTTTCTAAGCCGTACAGCCTCTTTGGATGCTTCACAAGCAGCCACATATTCTGCTTCCATTGTGGAGTCAGCAATGCAAGATTGCTTAATACTTCTCCACACAACAGCTCCACCATTAAGGATGAACACAGATCCTGAAGTGGATTTCCTGGAATCCTTATCCACTTGAAAATCGGAGTCGGTATATCCCGTCATAGTCAGGTCAGTACCTGAGTATGTAAGCATCAAGTTCCTAGTTCTTCGAAGATACTTAAGAACATGCTTAACAGCAATCCAGTGCTCGGGTCCAAGGTTGGATTGGAAACGACTAACTACGCCAATGGCGAAACAGATGTCAGATCTAGTTCAAAGCATAGCATACATGAGGCTTCCTACAGCAGAGGCGTAAGGAATTTTCCTCATGTCTTCAATCTCTTGTGCAGTCTTGGGAGACTGGTCCTTAGAGAGTGAAACTCCATGCCTAAAGGGTGGTTGACCCTTCTTGGAGTCTTGCATCGAGAAGCGATCCATCACCTTATCAATATAAGATGCTTGAGAGAGCGACAGGGTTCGGTTTTTCCTATCTCGAAAGATTTGGATCCCCAGAATGTACGCGGCTTCTCCTAGATCCTTCATATCGAATTGCTTTGCCAGCCAGACCTTAACCTCAGATAACTTACCCACGTCATTACCAATGAGTAGTATATCATCAACATATAGTACCAGAAACACAACTTTGCCTTCGTGTATTAACTTGTAAACACAAGGCTCATCTATTGACTGTTCAAAGCCAAAACTCTTTACAGTTTCATCGAATCTAATATTCCATGACCTAGATGCTTGCTTTAGTCCATAAATGGATTTAAGCAACTCACAAACCTTGGTCTCTTGACCTTTATCCACGAAACCGTCTGGTTGAGCCATGTAAATGCGCTCGTCAAGATTGCCATTCAAGAAGGCTGTCTTGACATCCATTTGCCAGATCTCATAGTCGTGAGCAGCAGCTATGGATAGGAGTATGTGGATGGATTTAAGCATCGCGACTGGCGAGAAGGTTTCTTCATAGTCAATCCCTTCTTGTTGGGTATAACCCTTTGCCACAAGTCGTGCTTTGAACGTCTCGACGTTCCCATTAGGACCCCTTTTCTTCTTGTATATCCACTTACACCCTACGGGTTTAATCCCTTCAGGAAGGTCTACATGTTTCCAGACTTTGTTGACATACATCGAGTGCATTTCAACTTTCATGGCGTCAAGCCAAAGGTTTTATTCAGAACAAGCCATCGCTTGGCTATAGGAAACAGGATCATCCATGTAAGAGCCGGCTACGAGAGAGTCTCCATAAGACATGTACCTGTCAGGCTTTTGAGTAGCCCTCCCACTACGTCGAAGTACTACTTGACGAGATTCTGATGAGTTAGGTTGTGTTTCAGTTGGGGTAAGAACAGTTCTTACAGATGAGGTAAAAGCTTCCTCACCCAACTTTTCTTCAAGCACAATTTTGCTTCTAGGTTTTGCATCCTTCATGAAGTCCTCCTCAAGGAAACGAGCATTCGTGCTAACGAAAGTTTTATCGTCCTCGGGACTACAGAAAGTAAAACCTTTGGTTTCCTTTGGATATCCCACAAACAGGCACAATTCTGACCTACTAGCCAACTTGCTAGTCTTTTGCCTCAGCACGTGTGCAGGGCAGCCCCAAATTCGGATGCGGCCAAGATTCACTTTACGGCCAGTCCATCATTCATAAGGAGTACCAGGAACCGTTTTGGACGGAACTTGGTTCAGAATATAAGCGGCTATTTCGAGGGCATATCCCCAAAAGGAAAGTGGGAGTGATGAGTAACTCATCATTGATCTAACCATCTCCATAAGAGTTCGGTTTCTTCTCTCTGACACTCCATTTTGTTGAGGTGTGCCAGGTGCGGTAAGCTGAGAAGCGATACCTTCTTCTTTAAGAAAGTCATCGAACTCTCCAGACATATACTCACCACCTCGATCAGATCGAAGGGTTTTGATCACTTTGCCAGTTTGCTTTTCCACTAAAGACCTAAAGACCTTAAATACGTTAAAGGTCTCGGATTTGTGTTTGAGCAAATAGACAAAACCATATCGCGAGTAATCATCGCTGAAGGTAACGAAGTATTCGTATCCTCCACGTGCCTGTTGGCTGAGCGGACCATATACATCAGAATGTATTAGTTCCAGCAACTCAGTGGCACTTCGACCCTTATCGGAGAAAGGTCGCTTAGTCATTTTTCCTTCTATGCAGGATTCACAAGTAGGTAGTGAACCTATTGCAGAGGCTTGGAGTGGACCGTCCCTCACAAGTCTCTTAATCCTTTCTAGACTGATATGACCGAGTCTTAAGTGCCATAGGTGTGTTGATTTTGTTAGATCGGAGGATTCAGAAAGTTTGATCCTCTTTGGCTCCCTAATTAGATCATTATCTATTTCGGTTTCTAAAAGAGAAGGTTGAGTGGGATAGATGTAGAAAAGAGCATTCTTCATACATGCATCAGTGACAAAAGAATTATCAGGAAACGAAATACGAATTCCATTCTTAATGAACTTTAAACAATAATCTTGCTCACGAAGACGAGCAACGGATATTAAGTTCTTCCCAAAGGTAGGAACAAAATAAACATTATTCAAGTTTAAAGTGCGGTCTTCAAAAGACAGCGTCACGGATCCCACAGCCTTTGCAGACACCAGGCTCCCATCACCCCATTTGAAACAGAACTCGCCTTCCTCTAAGCTTTTGGTTTTCTTGAAACCATTCAAGGAACAACAAATATGGTTAGTAGCAGCGGAGTCAAGAATCCACGTTGATACATTATCAGCTACTAAGCATGCTTCGGTAACTAGTACAATACTATGTTCCTTTGCCTTGAGATTGGCAAGACAGTTCCTTTTATCGGCCTTGTGAGGTCTCTTCTTAGTTCCAGATGCGGATGCTTTTTGCTCAGTAGCATGTGCCTCTCCTTGATTCCTCTTTCTCTTAGTGAGACCTACAGCAGTAGGATGCTCCTTCATAAGCTCGGTAACAATGTACTCTAGCTTGTTTATGGAGCAGTTCATCTTGGAGGTATCAAGAGATGCGGGGAGAGTTTCTAAGATCACATCTATGACATTCTTCCCATCAATGTTAGATCCTAGGATTTCCATTTTACTCAGATGACTAATGATCAGTATCATAAAGTCTCCAACAGGAGTCCTAGCCTTCATGTGACAGTTCATAAACTGTCGGACTGCTTTTTGCCTTGCTTGACGCCTTTGCCCTTCAAACATCTCATGGAGATTGTTGAGCATGTCGGCGGCAGTCTCGATGTCACGATGTTGTTGTTGCAACACATTGTTCATTGATGCCAAGATATAGCACCTCACAATCTCATCGGAGCAGAGCCAGGCCGCCAAGGCGTCTTTGTCCTCTTGAGTCGAATCATCATTCGTTAGAGGAGGACACGGGGTGGTGAGTACCCATTTGTGCTTGTTAAAGGTATGTATTATGTCAAGGTTATGTTTCCAATTAACGTAGTTTTCGTTTTCGAGTTTGTTCGAGGAAAGGATGAAAGAGAGAGAGTTGGGAGACATATTGCCTATAAAAGTTGAAACAAGTTTATGATTAGTCTTTGGTTTAGGATTTAACTTTGTTTAAGACTTTGATAAAATCCAAAGGTGTTATAAACCAAACGATAATTTACTCCTTCGAGGGAAGGCCGCAAAAAATCTCCATTTATAAGTAAATGACACATCATTAATGCTTAGCCAAGATGTCAATACACCAATTTTGACCAGCCACCTTTTAAATTGGTTTGATAGCTCACATCCTTTCGCAGGGCCTCGAGGGAGGATTACTAGGGATTGAGTCTAAGTGTGTAACCAACCACTTAGTCCAAAAGATTGACTTTGAAAAACAATCCGCCGAGGGGAGGTCTTGTCTCATTGTCTCACTTTCGGATTTAGCTCATTGAGCAATGATCAGTGCAAAGCCCCCTTGAGTACTCTCATTTAAAAGAGGGCCACGAGGGTGACTCTTAGTCTAGCGACACTTGCACTTTTCATTACTGTTGGAGATCGTGGGTTACAAACAACAAGTATAACCCTCCCACTTAGTTTTTGGAGTTGGTTCATCTACTCTTATAAGTTCGGAAACGGTTTTCCTAGTTATAGGGCGATAGAGCGGACAACTAGAAGAGAATCCTAGATCATCATGTTCAGAGCAGTATTAGTGCATAAAGGCACAAGGTACATAAACGATCTTTTCCTATTTTCTATTTCGGGAAAGTGCATGAGGGAAGTGTGAACTTCAACTCACTCGAACACTTGAAAGTTTGAGATTACACATCTTTTTATTTTTCGGCTTGTGTACAAGGACACCTCCCACTCAAATTTTCAAGAGCATATAGATTTTGAACATATGTGATATAGATATAGTTTTGAAAACATTTTGAAAATTTATTTGATTTGGATGACAAAATATTTTTCAAGTTTGAAAGTGAAAACGGTTTTTCAAAATTCAAACTAGTTTTGTAAAAATTCAACTTCAATTAAACTTTCAAAAATAAAAACATTTAATCTTACACATCATGTTTATAATATTATAAAAAACATTTTTGCTCAAGAAATTTTTCTCATTAGAGTTCTATAACTCATGGTAGTGGGGCTGAAAATCCGGAATTCTAAAAAACTGGAGTTTCGGAACAGCCGCGCACCTCGGAGTAAAATCTCCATAACTGGGGACTCCGATGTCCTTTTGACCTGAAACTGGTGGCATTGGAGAGAGGACAGACAGAATTTTAATTTTTTTCAAGAATCATTAAATTTAGATTTCTGAGCAGAGAGTTATGCCACGTTTAATGCGGGTTTACTCCAGCTCGAAGAAAAAGAATAATTAAAGCTTGGTCCTTTTTAGGTGCGAAAAAGAATCGTGTGTAATGGAACGTTTTATGAAGGTTGTTAAAGATTTTATTTGTGTTTTATTAGCAAGGTAATAACAAGGCATAAAAGAAATAACAACAAGCATAAAACGATTCAAGTAAAAATAAGAAACTAGTAAGACAACAAAACTAGTCACAAAATTTTACTCGAAATATCTCAAACCTTTAAAACACGTTTTTCAATATAAAAAATTAAAAACTTTTAGAACTGATTCTAATGTGTTTTAATATCATCCCAAACTCATAGAAAAACAACATGATTTTTAATTTAAAGGCAAAAGCAATAAATTAAAAAAAAATCTAAGATAACAATTCTAACTTGTCACAAAATTAGTAAACTTTCGAAAACGATTTTCAAGCTCATATTTTTAAATACATGTACATGCTAATCTTTGACCATAGCTCTGATACCATTTGTTGGAATTGATCTAGGGTTTAAGAAAAAGTTTAACGCTTCGCAAAGCGGTGGAATTTTAAAAATTTTCTTTTCAAGTAAAAACAGTTTTTTACTAACCTAGACAAAGAGCAAGTACATATAAATAAAAACTATTATGAGCTAAGAAGTTTACTAACCTTTCTTGAAGCTTGAACTTTGAGAAGCTTTTGGAAAGTTTGCAACGCTCGTCTCCCCTCGCAGCACGTCTCTCTTTCTTTCCTCGGCGACTCGAGCAACCACGAAAGTTTCTATCACTAAATCACTCGAAATAAAAGGAATCAGTGAGTGGGCACTTTTAAACACTACGACTTAAGAACGAGTCTTGAAGTCGCAGAGCTAAACTCTAGGTCAAATGAGGACCTAGGTGCCAAAACAATAAAACGAAATTGACTAGAGAGAGAGAGGAGAGAGGCGGCCACAACTTCTAGAGAGAGAGACTCTCAATCTCTAACTTATGTGGAATGAATAGAATGAGAAGTATGAGACCAACCTCGATCACGCTGTTCACGAAAGTGGACGCACGCGCACGCTTCCAAGGGGACACCCTCGGGCGACCGCGTCAAGGCGTCAACTTTCTGATGAGCACGCGCACGCGCCCTCGAGGGGACACCCTCGGGCGACCACGTCAAGGCATCGAGTGTCGAGTGATACTCGGAGGCGCTCGACCTCTAGGCCCCGAAAGGGACGCTCCAAGCTCACCATCCGTGTCCAAAACCCCCGGGGAGATGACGACGTCAATGGCCGTGGCGTCCGTCGAGAACGTCACTCGAATGGCGCATCCTCGCCTAAAGTGATAGGGACAGCCACCGGAGACATGAGAGATCGCCTCAATTCCTGAAAGGAGTCTCACGAGTTCGACTTGAGAGAAAAACTCGACGCCCGACGCGAGATCACGAGCGAGGTCATCTTGGGACGCCCACCACCTGACGCTGCTAACCGAGCACCAAACAAGAAACGTGATACCGCACCTGTGGCACCGACCATCGGCCCCGACTCGCGAAGGAAGAGACGTAGAAAGGGTCAAGTCCCTAATGACCTTCCCTTTCCGACCCCGAAGCAAGCCTTCGTCCCTCTCAACACGACGCCCGACTGGATCCTGAGCTTACACAAGGAAAAGCTAGGATCCCCGGCCCCGCTGAAGACGGACCCCACGACGCGGGACAGAAGCAAGCAATGCGACTATCACCAAGATCACGGGCACGCAACAACTGAATGCTACCAGCTTAGGAAGCAAATTGATTCCCTGATTCGAGGAGGGGATCTCGAGGAATTCGTCGCATCCGTTAGCAAGGTGACAACCCCGACCGAGCGCCCGACTCGTCAGAGGGAATGAGACATCTCAAGGGGCCGATGGTTAGCCCGGAGGTCCCAAACAGAAACAAGCTCCCACCATTCGCCGTGACGGCTATCGCGGCTTCCGCCATTAGACTCACGCCCGAACTCGATCGGCTTCGTGATCACTTTATTTCGAAAATGTAATTTCCTTTTTTCAAAGAAGGCCAAGTGCCATAACAAAATGTAACGACCCCCTTATTGCAATAAAGAGTTATTCCACACATGACAAAATGTAATGCACACTATTGTATACCTCCAACACGAGAGTTTCTTGGCCTTCGTCTCACAAACGCAAGAAACTCGGGGGGCTAACAGGGATCAATGCTTAATAAAAAACAACTCAACAACAACTCAAAAAAAAAATAATAATAATAAAGTCTCAAGGGGCCGATGGTTAGGCCGGAGGTCCCAAAGAAAGACTTTTCACGTAACTCCTCGTGCAGGCTCTACATGAGTCCTCGAGTTGAGACCGAGTCCACGAGTCGACTGATACTCCTCGTGCCGACTCTTCACGTAACTCCTCGAGATAAGTTCATTCCTCGAGTCGAGTTCGAATCCACGAGTCGACCGGTACTCCTCGTGTCGATTCTTCACGAAACTCCTCGTGTAGGCTCTACATGAGTCCACGAGTTGAGTCCGAGTCCACGAGTCGACTGATACTCCTCGTGCCGACTCTTCACATAACTCCTCGAGATGAGTTCATTCCTCGAGTCGAGTTCGAATCCACGAGTCGACCGGTACTCCTCGTGTCGATTCTTCATGAAAATCCTCGTGCAGGCTCTACATGAGTCCTCGAGTTGAGTCCGAGTCCACGAGTCGACTGATACTCCTCGTGCCGACTCTTCAAATAACTCCTCAAGATGAGTTCATTCCTCGAATCGAGTTCAAATCCACGAGTCGACTGGTACTCCTCGTGTCGATTCTTCACGAAACTCCTCGTGCAGGCTCTACATGAGTCCTCGAGTTGAGTCCGAGTCCACGAGTCGACTGATACTCCTCGTGCCGACTCTTCACGTAACTCCTCGAGATGAGTTCATACCTCGAGTCGAGTCCAAGCCCACGAGTCGGCCGATACTCCTATTTGGTCGGCCAAGGCAGCCTTCTAGAGGCTTGGATTTGTTTCCTTTTTTGTTCCTTGCCTTGCTTCTTTCTCAATTTGGGCGCCTACCTCATTTCCCTTAGAGGAAATTTGTTTCCTCTTTTTCTTTTTGCAAGTATCTTGATACATTTATGCACAAAATATTCTCTCTTTATTTGGGTATGTTGGGCGCCTATACCATCTAGAAAAGGCTTCTAGAAGCTTTTCCATTTGTTCATAACAACATGAAAAAGGCCCAATGATCAAGTCATGGCCGAGTGACATTAAGTCATCAAATGAACTTGTCAAAAAATTTATTGACATTCATTTCATCCTTTGTCTCAAAAGACAAAAATACCCTTTTGAGGAATGATTCGTGACAACATGAAAAAGGCCCAATGTTTTGACTTAGCTTCAAGTTTAACTATTCCTAATCGATGTGATTCGTGACAGTGACCTCATGGATCCAAATGAACAAAGCTTGAGCTAAATACTTGGACTCAAAAGTTCACAAACCTTTTCCAAGTTTAGCTTAATGTCAACTGACTCCACTAAAGAGTTGACACTGAAAATCTCTCGGTTCAAATGAATTTATTTTCTACTCAAGAATTCAACCTAATTATGATGAGCGGATCCACTGAATATTATCTATGTTTACCATTCATGAATGTCATCAGCTAGTCGGGATTTACTAAATTACCATTTTACCCTTCTAGCTGTTATTTACTCAACTCATTTGTCGCTTGTGAATAAGTTAGAAACAATGTATTGACGAGGAGCTAACAAGTCACATTGTTTCATCCAAAAGAGTCAGGACTCAATTTGGACACTGGCCAGTTCATTTATTCACACTCCAAGGAACAAAGCATGAGGTGACATACATTGCATTTCAGCAATCTTGTACATGAATTCCATATCTATGAGAACTTCACAAAGTTACTCATGACATTCTCACAACTTAGTACTTCACCAATAGGCCCTGTTCGGAATCACATAGTGAGTCCAAACTCTGACTTTCTCAAATGAGAATACGTAAGCTGTGAAATGGCATGTCTCATTTCAAGATTAAGGTAAGCATGATGCAATTCATACATAGTGACTTCGAGACATAAGAGGTTAAATGGTTTGTTCTTATCTTGTCTCTAGAAGTGCACTGGTCAATTCAGTACCTTCGGAAGATACCTAGAAGAACTATAGAGTCTCCAAATCTCAATGCCTCATAACCAGACATCATAGATTCTTCTAACAATCATACTGAGGTCAATAGTCCTTTGACCCTTAAATTGCAAATATATCGTTTTAAGCAAACTACGAACAGTTTGTTCATGCAAATCTACATTTGTCTCTTCGTAAGTTGTTAGGTTTGTTTATGGACTAAAGACTAATGTTTTATCATAAAGCTTCAGACAAGGAAGATTGAATGAACGTTTCAACTTTTTATTAATGAATAAGGAATTACAAACAAGAGTCTTCATGAGGCTTTATTACATCAAATGTAGAATATAAAGATTACAACTCTTCTTGTGGGCACCATTGACAACAACGAGCATTCGTGCTAACGAATGTCTTATCGTCCTTGGGACTATAGAATGTGAAACCTTTGGTTTACATTGGATATCCAACGAACAGACAGTATTCTGACCTACTAGCCAACTTGCTAGTCTTTTGCCTCAGCACGTGTGCAGGGCAACCCCAAATTTTGATGCGGCCAAGATTTACTTTACGGCCAGTCCATCTTTCATAAGAAGTACCAGGAACCGTTTTGGACGAAACTTGGTTAAGAATGTAAGCGGGTGTTTCGAGGGTATATCCCCAAAAGGAAAGAGGGAGTGATGAGTAACTTATCATTGATCTAACCATCTCCATAAGAGTTCGGTTTCTTCTCTCTGACACTTTGTTTTGTTGAGGTATGCCAGGTTCGGTAAGCTGAGAAGCGATACCTTCTTCTTTAAGAAAGCCATCGAACTCTCCATGCACATACTCACCACCTCGATCGGATCGAAGGGTTTTGATAACTTTTCCAGTTTGCTTTTCCACTAAAGCCCTAAAGACCTTAAATACGTTAAAGGTCTCAGATTTGTGTTTGAGCAAATAGAAAAAACAATATCTTGAGTAATCAATAGTGAAGACAATGAAGTATTCGTATCCACCACATGCCTGTTGACGGAGCGGACCACATATATAAGAATGTACTAGTTCCAGCAACTCAGTGGCTCTTCGACCCTTATCGGAGAAAGGTCGCTTAGACATTTTTCCTTCCATGTAGGATTCACAAGTTGGTAGTGAACCTATTGCAGAGGCTTGGAGTGGATCGTCCCTCACAAGTCTCTTAATCCTGTCTAGACTGATACGATTAAGTCTTAAGTGCGCGAGGTATGTTGATTTTATTAGATCGAAGGATTCAGAAAGTTTGATCCTCTTTGGCTCCCTAATTAGATCGTTATCTATTTCGGTGTCTAAAAGAGAAGGTTGAGTGGGATAAATGTAAAAAAGACCATTCTTCATACATGCATCAGTGACAAAATAATTTGAAAAAGAAATACGAATTCCATTCTTTATAAACTTTAAATAATACTCTTGCTCGAAAAGCTGAGCAACAGATATTAGGTTTTTCCCAAAGGAACGAGCATAATAAACATTATTCAAATTTAAAGTGCAGTCTTCAAAAGACAGCGTCACGGATCCCACAGCCTTCGCAGACACCAAGCACCCATCACCCCATTTGAAGCAGAAGTCGCCTTCCTCCAAGCTCTTGGTTTTCTTGAAACCATTCAAGGAACAACAAATATGGTTAGTAGCAGCGGAGTCAAAAATCCATGTTGATACATTATCAGCTACTAAGCATGCTTCGGTAATTAGTAAAATACTATGTTCCTTTACTTTGAGGTAGGCACGACAGTTGTTCTTCTTTGCCTTGTGAGGTCCCTTCTTCGATCCAGAGGTGGAGGCTTTATGCTCAATAGCGTGTGCCTCTTCATGATTCCTCTTTCTCTTAGGGAGACTTACAGCAATGTGAAGCTCCTTCACAAACGTGGAAACAGTGTACTCTAGCTTATTTATGGAGTAGTTCATCTTGGCGGTATCAAGAGACGCGGGGAGAGTTTCTAAGATCATATCTATGACATTCTTCCCATAAATCTCAAATCCTAGGATTTCCATTTTATTCAGATAACTAATGATCAGTATCATAAGGTCTCTGACAGGAGTCCTAGCCTTCATGTGACAGTTCATAAACTGTCGGACTGCTTGTTGCCTTGCTTGACGCCTTTTCCCTCCGAACATCTCATGGAGATTGTAGGGCATGTCAGTGGCAGTCTCGGTCACGATGTTGTTGTTGGAAAATATTGTTCATTGATGCTAAGATATAGCATCTCGTAATCTCATCGGATCGAAGCCAGGTCGCTAAGGCGTCTTTGTCCTCTTGAGTCGAATCATCATTCGTTAGAGGAGGACACGGGGTGGTGAGTACCCATATGTACTTGGTAAGAATTATGTCGAGGTTATGTTTCCAATTAACGTAGTTTTCGGTTTCGAGTTTCTTTGAGGAAAGGATGATTGAGGGAGGGTTGAGAGACATATTGCCTATAAGAGTTGAAACAAGTTTATGATTAGTCTTTGGTTTAGGATTTAAGTTTTTAACGTTTGATAAAATCCAAAGGTGTTATAAACCAAACGATAATTTACTCCCTCAAGAGAAGGTCGCAAAAAATCTCAATTTATAAGTAAATGACACATCATTAATGCTTAGCCAATATGTTAATACACCAATTTTGATTAGCCACCTTTTAAATTGGTTTGATCACTCATAGCCTCAAGGAAGGATTACTTTGAAACCAACCACTTAGTCCAAAAGATCAACTTTGAAAAAAAATTAATCCCCCAAGAGGAGGCCTTGTCTTCATCGTCTCACTCTCGGACGTAGCTCATTGAGTAATGATCGAACAAAAATGCCATAGAGTACTCTCATTTAAGAGAGGGCTAAAAGAGTGACTCTTAGTCTCACGTTAGTTACTTCTTTCATTAGTGTTGGGGATCGTTGGTTACAAACAACGAGTATAACCCTCCCACTTAGTTTTTTGAGTTGGTACATCGACTCTTATAAGTTTGGAAACAGATTTCCTAGTTATAGAGCGATAGAGTGGACAACTAGAAAAGAATCCTAGATCTTCATGTTCAGAGCAGTGTTAGTGCATAAAGGCACAAGGTACATACTCGGATCTTTTCCTATTTTCTATTCGGGAAAGTGCATGAGGGAAGTGTGAACTTCAACTCACTCGAACACTTGAAAGTTTGAGATTACACATCTTTTTATTTTTCGGCTCATCTACGAGGAGACCTCCCACTCAAATTTTCAAGAGCATATAGATTTTGAACATATGTGATACATATATAGTTTTGAAAACATTTTAAAAACTTATTTGATTAGGATGACAAAATATTTTCATGTTTGAAAGTGAAAACGGTTTTTCAATTAAACTTTCAAAAATCAAAACATTTTAATCTTTCACATTATGTTTATAATCTTATAAAAAAACATTTTTTGCTCAAGAAAATTTTCTCATTAGAGTTCTATAACTCATGGTAGTGGGGCTGAAAATCCGGATTTCTAAAAAAATGGACTTTCGGAACAGCCGCGCATCTCAGAGTAAAATCGCTATAACTAGCGGCTCCGATGTCCTTTTGACCTCGGATGGCATTAGAAAGAAGACAGACAGACCTTTAATTTGATTCAAGAATCATTAAATTTAGAATTCTGAGCAGAGAGTTATGCCACTTTTACTGCGGGTTTTACTCGAGCTGGAAGAAAACAGAAATAATTAAAGTTCGGACTTTGAGTGCGTAAAACAAATCGAGTGTAACGGATAGTTTTAGGAAGTTGTTAAAGCTTTTATTTGTGTTTTATTAACATGGTAATAAAATGGTGTAAAAGAAATAACAACAAGCATAAAACGAATCAAGTAAATAAAAGAAACTAGTAAGACAATAAAACTAGTCACAAAATTTACTCGAAATTTTCCTGAACTTAAAAACACGTTTTTAAATATAAAAAATTAAAAACTTTTAGAACTGATTCTAATGTGTTTCAATAACATCCCAAACTCATAGAAAATCAACATCATTTTTAATTTAAAGGGAAGAGCAATAAATTAAAAAAAATCTAAGAAAACAATTCTAACTTGTCACAAAATTAGTAAACTTTCGAAAACGATTTTCAAGCTCATAATTTTAATTACATGTACATGCATATCTTT
Source organism: Urtica dioica subsp. dioica (assembly GCF_054948205.1). Taxonomy (NCBI): domain Eukaryota; kingdom Viridiplantae; phylum Streptophyta; class Magnoliopsida; order Rosales; family Urticaceae; genus Urtica; species Urtica dioica. The sequence goes on from NC_142756.1 coordinate 50,506,867, forward strand.
GACCATAGCTCTGATACCATTTGTTGGAAAATATCAAGGGTTAAGAAAAATTTTAACGCTTCGAGCAAGCGGCGGAATTTAAAAATTTTCTTTAAAACGACTAAAGCGATTTTACTAACCTAGACAAAGAGCAAGTACATGTAAATAAAAACTATTATGAGCATAAAATAATTTACTAACCTTTGAGAAGCTTGAACGTTGAGAAGCCTTCGAAAGGTTGAAACGTTCGTCTCCCCTCGCAGCACGTCTCTCTTCTTACCTCGGCAACCCGAGCAACCACGAAAGTTTCTACCACCAAAATCACTCGAGAGAAAAGGAATTAATGAGTGGGCACTTTTAAACACAACGACTCGAGAAAAAGTCTCAGAGTCGAAGAGCTAAAAACTCTAGGTCAAATTAGGACCTAGGTTCCAAAAACAAAAACGAAAAGAACAGAGAGAGAAGAGAGAGAGAGAGAGAGAGAGAGAGAGAGAGAGAGAGAGAGAGAGAGAGAGAGAGAGAGAGAGAGAGAGGAGTGGGCGGCCAAGCTAGAGAGAAGCTCTCAATCTCTAAAACTTGGGAAAAATGAAATGAGAAGAATGAGGGCTCTATTTATAGGAGAGGCTTTACCTTCAAGAAGGTAGTTTCCTCTTCTATAGAATATCACATATTAATGAGCGAAATTGCCTCTTTCTCTTTCTCATTTGGGCGGCCAAGAGAGCTTCTTGGATTTGTTTCCTTTTTTGCTCCCTTGTCTTGCTTGGCAGATTTCCCTCTTTCCTCATAGAGGAAATTTGTTTCCTCTTTTTTTTGGCAAGTATCTTCATACATTAATGCAAAAAATAAACTCTTTTTCACACTATGGGTTGCACGAATTTTGTCTCCCTTTCCCTTGGGTTGGACGGCCAAAAAGACTTCTAGAAAGGCTTTCTAGATTTTTCTTTACTTTTTCATGATAACATAAGAAAAGCCATTACGAATTTTCAAGTAAAATTCTATGAAATGAAATTAATTAACAAGGCCCAATGAAGTTATCATGGCCGAGTATTAATATGTCATCATATGACATTGTCAAAAAATTTATTGACATTCATTTCATCTCATGTCCAAAAAGACAAAAATACCCTTTTGACAATTTTCGTAAAACTTGTCTCGTTCTTGTTTTGACTTAGCTTCTAGTTTAACTATTCCTACTCGATGTGATTAGCGGCAGTGACCTTATGGATCCAAATGAACAAAGCTTGAGCTAAATACTTGGACTCAAAAGTTCACAAACCTTTTCCAAGTTTAGTTTAATGTCAACTGACTCCACTAAAGAGTTGACACTGAAAATCTTTCGGTTCAAATGAATTTATTTTCTATTCAAGAATTCAGCCTAATTGTAATTAGTTGATCCACTGAATATTATCTATGTTTACCCTTCATGAATATCATCAGCTAGTCGGGATTTACAAAATTACCATTTTACCATTCTAGCTGTTATTTCCTCAACTTCTTTGTCGCTTGTGAATAAGTTAGTAACAATGTATTGACGAAGAGCTAACAAGTCACATTGTTTGATCCAAAAAATTTAAGGCTCAATTTGGACACTGGCCACTTCATTTATTCGCATTTCAAGGAACAAAGCATGATTTGATATAAATCGCATTTCAGCAATCTTGTACATGAATTTCATATCAATGAGAACTTCACAAAGTTACTCATGACATCTTCACAACTTAGTACTTCACCAATAAGTGCTGTTCAGAATCACATAGTGAGTTCGAACTCTGACTTTCTCAAATGACACTACGTAACCTCTGAAATAGCATGGCTCATTTCAGGATTAAGGTGAGCATGATGCAATTCATACGTAGTGACTTCGAGATATAAAAGGCTAAATGGTTTATTTTTATCTTGTCTCAAGAAGTGCACTGGTCAATTCAGTACGTTCGGAAGATACATAGAAGAACTATAGAGTCTCCAACTCTCAATGCCCCATAACCAGACATCATAGATTGTGAGACTTTATTACACAAAATGTACATAAATGGAGAAAGACTACTACTCTTCTGTGGGCACCATTGAAAACAAACTCCCACTTGACTCAAAGAGGATGTGAGTAGTCCTTCATGCCTAATCCATCCCGATGCTGGTCAAAGACCTTGTGGGCTAGGGCCTTGGTGAATGGATCTGCCAGGTTGTCCACCGTTGAGATCTTCTTCACCTCCATGTCTCCGCATTGCATGATCTCTCGAATCAAATGGTATTTCCTCTCAATATGTTTAGAGCGCTTACGGCTTCGAGGTTCCTTTGAGTTAGCGACAGCCCCACTATTATCATAGTAAAGGGTCATGGGCTCGTCGGCGTTCGGAACGACTTCCAAATACTTAAGAAATTTTCTATGCCATACAACCTCCTTGGATGCTTCAGAAACAGCCACATATTTTGCTTCCATTGTGGAGTTAGCAATGCGAGATTGCTTAATACTCCTCCACACAACAGCTCCACCATTAAAGATGAACATAGATCCTGAAGTGGATTTCTTGGAATCCTTATCCGCTTGAAAATCGGAGTCGATATATCTCGATATAGTTAGGTCAGTACCAAAGTATGTAAGCATCAAGTTCCTAGTTCTCCGAAGATACTTAAGAACATTCTTAACAGCAATTCAGTGCTCGAATCCAGGGTTGGATAAACGGCTAACTACGCCAACTGCAAAGCAACCTATGTATAACCCGGTGATCCCGGATGGGGATCCCAAGAACTCAATGAGGAAAGTCATGACCGTGACCCAGATTACAAGGGCATTGATATTGAGACTTCTCTCACAAAAGACGGGGAACTTTCCGCCATGAATGAAGCCGGTCCTTCGGGTCCCTCACCCAAGACCAGGGATGCACCTGCACCCTCCCCAAGGGGAAGCTCCCGACGTTTGGCCCATGACCAACTTGGCCAAAGGGAGAATGTTATGGAAAGTCAAGGCACGCGAAGAGCGCGCCGTCTTAGATGAAGCCTGCACCATCGGGCGGAAAGCCCGGATCTTAGGGATCATCTTACTGCCCAACGCAACGAGCGTGGCGATGACCTAAGAGAATGACTAAGCCCTTGGCCAAACATCCCCCCGGAAGCCCCAACTAACGAGAACCGCCGCACGGGTCAAGGGTTTAATGAGAGGCGGCAGGAGACTCCTCCCGAACAGAGAGTTACTCCGACTACCGGTCTCGATGTGGTCACTATGATCCATAATCTTCGAAATGAAGTACGAGATCTCCGAGAATATTGAATAGGCGGAAGTGCCTATGGGGTCGTTGAAGAGAATTCCTAGCCTTTCACGGCTTATATATTGGTCGACTTATGTATTGGAAATTTCAAACTCCCGAACCTCGCCCCCTATGATGGAAAAGCGGATCCCGCTTACCACATTCAGCATTATGAAACCTGGACAACGATGCATCGCTCCCGGCGCCATGTGCCAAGCTTTTAGTCTTACCCTCGCTGGACCCGACTTCGAGTGGTTCAAGAACTTAAGGCGAGGAAGCATCGCATCGTTCAAAGACTTGAAAGGCATGTTCCTAGCACGGTTCACTACACCTATGGTCCAAAAGAAGACCAAGATGTGCCTGTGGTCAATCAGGCAAGTGAGTGGCGAATCTCTTAGACGATACCTCGCCCGATTCACTGAAGAATCGAATAAGGTCGACCGCTTTGATGACAATGATGCAATCGCCGCCATCATTGAAGGCTTGCGCATGTGTGACTTCCTCAAGTCCGTCGTCAGTCGTGTCCCTTCTACCATGGTCGAGTTAATGACTCGAGCCAAGGCCTTCATGGGAGTCGAAGATTACCTCGATGGCCGCAAGAGCGACAATCAAAGCTCCCACCGCCGAGATAAACCTAGCAACGACCAAGGCGACTCCCGTAAAAGGCGAAACAGAGGGGGTCAGACTTCCAATAGCCAACCTCCAACGCCGCATAAGCCGTAACTTGCGAAAGACTTTGAGGGTTACTTGTCGTTCACACCGTTGAACATGACGCCGGTGTTGGAATTGATCTAGGGTTGAAGAAAAAGTTTAACGCTTCGGGTAAGCGGCGGAATTTTAAAAAATTTCTTTTGACAAGTAAAACGATTTTACTAACCTAGACAAAGAGCAAGCACATGTAAATATAAACTATTATGAGCATAAAAAATTTACTAACCTTTTTAGAAGCTTGAACGTTGATGAGCCTTCGAAAGGTGTAACACGTTCGTCTCCCCTCGCAGCACGACTCTCTTCTTTCCTCGGGAACACGAGCAACCACGATGGTTTCTATCAGAAGAATCACTGGAGAGAAAAGGAATTAGTGAGTGGGCACTTTTAAATACTGCCTCCTTCCCACTTATGTCACACGGCCAAGGAAGCCTTTTAGAAGGCTTGGATTTGTTTCCTTTTTTGTTCCTTGCCTTGCCTTTGACTCACTTGGCCGAATTCCCTTATGCATGCATGGGAAATTTGTTTCCTCTTTTTCTTTTGGCAAGTATCTTGATACATTTATGCACAAAATATTCTCTCTTTGCTCTTGGGTAGTAGGCGCCCATATGCTCTCTAGAAGGGGCTTCTAGAAGCTCCTTTATTTGTTCATGACAACATGAAAAATGCCCAATAAGAATTTTCAATAAAATTCTTATGAAATGAAATTAATCCACAAGGCCTAATAAATCTAATTATGGCCGAGTGATGCATGTCATCAAATGACCATGTCAAAAAATTTATTGACATTCATTTCATCCTCTGTCTCAAAAGACAAAAATACCCCTTTGACAATTTTCGTAAAACTTGTCTCGTTTTTGTTTGGACTTAGCTTCTAGTTTAACTATTCCTACTCGTTGTGATTTGTGACAGTGACCTCATGGATCCAAATGAACAAAGCTTGAGTTAAATACTTGGACTCAAAAGTTCACAAACCTTTTCCAAGTTTAGCTTAATGTCAACAGACTCCACTAAAGAGTTGACACTGAAAATCTCTCAGTTCAAATGAATTTATTTTCTAGTCAAGATTAAGGTAAGCACGATGCAATTCATACGTAGTGACTTCGAGACATAAGAGGTTAAATGGTTAGTTCTTATTTTGTCTCTAGAAGTGCACTGCTCTATTCAGTACCTTCGGACGATACCTATAAGAACTATAGAGCCTCCAACTCTCAATGCCCCATAACCATACATCATAGATTCTCCTAACAATCGCACTGAGGTCAATAGTCCTTTGACCCTTGTATTGCAAATATATCGTTTTAAGCAAACTACAAAGAGTTTGTTCATGCAAATCTACATTTGTCTCTTCATAAGTTGTTAAGTTTGTTTATGGACTAAAGACTAAGGTTTTATCATAAAGTTTCAAACAGACAAGGAAGAATGAATGAACGTTTCAACTTTTTATTAATGAATAAGCAATTACAAGTAAGAGTCTTCATGAGACTTTATTACAATAAATGTACAAAATAAAGACTACAACTCTTCTTGTGGGCACCATTGACAACAAACTCCCACTTGACTCAAAGAAGATGTGTGTAGTCCTTCATACCTAATCCCTCTCGATGTTGGTCGAAGACCTTGTTTGCTAGGGCCTTGGTGAATGGATCTGCTAGGTTGTCCCCCGTTGAGATCTTCTTCACTTCCACGTCTTCGCGCTGCACGATCTCTCGAATCAAATGGTATTTCCTCTCAATATGTTTAGAGCGCTTATGGCCTCGAGGTTCCTTTGAGTTAGCGACAGCCCCACTATTATCATAATAAAGGGTCATGGGCTCGTCGACGTTTGGAACTACTTCTAAATACTTAAGGAATTTTCTAAGCCATACAGCCTCTTTGGATGCTTCACAAGCAGCCACATATTCTGCTTCCTTTGTGGAGTCAGCAATGCATGATTGCTTAATACTCCTCCACACAACAGCTCCACCATTAATGATGAACATAGATCCTGAAGTGGATTTCATGGAATCCTTATCCGCTTGAAAATCGGAGTCGGTATATCCCGTCATAGTCAGGTAAATACCTGAGAATGTAAGCATCAAGTGCCTAGTTCTTCGAAGATACTTGAGAACATGCTTAACAGCAATCCAGTGCTCGGGTCCAGTGTTGGATTGGAAACGGCTAACTACGCCAATGGCGAAACATATATCAGGTGTAGTGAAAAGCATAGCACACATGAGGCTTCCTACGGCAGAGGCGTAAGGAATTTTCCTCATGTATTCAATCTCTTGTGCAGTCTTGGGAGACTGGTCCTTAGAGAGTGAGATTCCATGCCTAAAGGGTGTTTGGCCCTTTTTGGAGTCTTGCATCGAGATGCGATCCATCGCCTTATCAATATAAGATGCTTGAGACAACGACAGGGTTCGGTTTTTCCGATCTCAACAGATTTGGATCCCCAGAATGTATGCGGCTTCTCCTAGATCCTTCATATCGAATTGCTTTGCTAACTAGACCTTAACCTCAGATAAATTACCCACATCGTTACCTATGAGTAATATATCATCGACATATAGTACCAGAAACACAACTTTTCCTTCTTGTATAAACTTGTAAACACAAGGCTCATCTATTGACTGTTCAAAGCCGAAGCTTTGCAAAGTTTCATCGAATCTAATATTCCATGACCTAGATGCTTTCTTTAGTCCATAAATGGAATTATGTAACTCACAAACCTTGGTCTCTTTACCTTTATCCACGAAACCGTCTGGTTGAGCCATATAAATGCGCTCGTCAAGATTGCCATTCAAGAAGGCTGTCTTGACATCCATTTGCCAGATCTCATAGTCGAGAGCTGCAGCTATGGATAGGAGTATGCGGATGGATTTAAGCATCGCGACTGGCGATAAGGTTTCTTCATAGTCAATCCCTTCTTGTTGGGTATAACCCTTAGCCACAAGTCGTGCTTTGAACGTCTCGACGTTCCCATCCGGACCCCTTTTCTTCTTGTATATCCACTTACACCCTACGGGTTTAATCTCTTCAGGAAGGTCTACAAGTTTCCATACTTTGTTGACATACATCGAGTGCATTTCAACTTTCATGGCGTCAAGCCAAAGGTTTGATTCAGAACAAGCCATCGCTTGGCTATAGGAAACAGGATCATCCATGTAAGAGACGGCTACGAGAGAGTCTCCATAGGACATGTACCTTTTAGGCTTTTGAGTAGCCCTCCCACTACGTCAAAGTACTACTTGACGAGATTCTGATGAGTTAGGTTGTGTTTCAATTGGGGTAAGAACAGTTCTTACAGATGAGGTAGAAGCTTCCTAACCCAACTTTTCTTCAAGCACAATTTTGCTTCTAGGTTTTGCATCCTTCATAAAGTTCTCCTCAAGGAAACGAGCATTCGTGCTAACGAAAGTCTTGTCGTCCTCGGGACTATAGAAGGTAAAACCTTTGGTTTCCTTCGGATATCCAACGAACAGACACAATTCTGACCTACTAGCCAACTTGCTAGTCTTTTGCCTTAGCACGTGTGCGGGGCAACCCCAAATTTTGATGCGCCCAAGATTCACTTTACGGGCAGTCCATCGTTCATATGGAGTACCAGGAACCGTCTTGAATGAAACTTGGTTCAGAATATAAGCGGCTGTTTCGAGGGCATATCCCCAAAAGGAAAGAGGGAGTGATGAGTAACTCATCATTGATCTAAACATCTCCATAAGAGTTTGTTTCTTCTCTATGACACTTTGTTTTGTTGAGGTATGCCAGGTGCGGTAAGCAGAGAAGCGATACCTTCTTCTTTAAGAAAGTCATCGAACTCTCCAGACATATACTCACCACCTCGATCAGATCGAAGGGTTTTGATCACTTTGCCAGTTTGCTTTTCCACTAAAGCCCTAAAGACCTTAAATACGTTAACGGTCTCGGATTTCTGTTTGAGCAAATAGACAAAACCATATCGCGAGTAATCATCGGTGAAGGTAACAAAATATTCGTATCCTCCACGTGCCTGTTGGCCGAGCGGACCACATACGTCAGAATGTACTAGTTCCAGCAACTCAGTGGCTCTTCGACCCTTATCGGAGAAAGGTCACTTAGTCATTTTTCCTTCCATGCAAGATTCACAAGTAGGTAGTGAACCTATTGCAGAGGCTTAGAGTGGACTGTCCCTCACAGGTCTCTTAATCCTATCTATACTGATATTTCCAAGTCTTAAGTGCCATAGGTATGTTGATTTTGTTAGATCGGAGGATTCAGAAAGTTTGATCCTCTTTGGCTCCCTAATAAGATCATTATCTATCGGTGTCTAAAAGGGAAGGTTGAGTGGGATAAATGTAAAAAAGAGCATTCTTCATACATGCATCAGTGAACAAAGAATTATCAGGAAATGAAATACGAATTCCATTCTTAATGAACTTTAAACAAAATTCTTTCTCAAGAAGACGAGCAACAGATATTAAGTTCTTCTCAAAGGTAGGAACAAAATAAACATTATTCAAGTTTAAAGTGCGGTCTTCAAAAGACAGCGTCACGGATCCCACAGCCTTCACAGACACCAGGCTCTCATCTCCCCATTTGAAACAGAACTCACCTTCCTCTAAGCTTTTGGTTTTCTTGAAACCATTCAAGGAACAACAAATATGGTTAGTAGCAGCGGAGTCAAAAATCCACGTTGATACATTATCAGCTACTAAGCATGCTTCAGTAACTAGTACAATACTATGTTCCTTTGCTTTGAGATAGGCAGGGCAGTTCCTTTTATCGGCCTTGTGTGGTCTCTTCTCAGTTCCAAAGGCGGAGGCTTTTTGCTCAGTAGCATGTGCCTCTCCTTGATTCCTCTTTCTCTTAGTGAGACCTACAGCAGTGTGAAGTTCATTCATAAGCTTGGTAACAGTGTACTCTAGCTTGTTTATGGAGTAGTTCATCTTGGAGGTATATAAAGAGATGCGGGGAGAGTTTCTAAGATCATATTTATGACATTCTTCCCATCAATCTCAGATCCTAGGATTTCCATTTTATTCAGAAAACTAATGATCAGTATCATAAAGTCTCCAACAGGGGTCCTAGCCTTCATGTGACAGTCCATAAACTGTCGGACTGCTTGTTGCCTTGCTTGACGCCTTTGCCCTCCAAACATCTCATGGAAATTGTTGAGCATGTCGGCGGCAGTCTCGATGTCACGATGTTGTTGTTGCAACACATTGTTCATTCTCATCGGAGCAGAGCCAGGCCGCCAAGGCGTCTTTATCCTCTTGAGTCGAATCATCATTTGTTTGAGGAGGACACGGGGTGGTGAGTACCCATTTGTGCTTGTTAACGGTAAGGATGATATCGAGGTTATGTTTCGAATCTACATAGTCTTTGTTTTTGAGTTTGTTTGAGGAAAGGATGATCGAGAGAAGGTTGAGAGACATATTGCCTAATTAAAAGTTTAAACAAGTTTATGATTTGTCTTTGGTTTAGGATTTAAGTTTTATTTAAGACTTGATAAAATCCAAAAGTGTTAAAAACCAAACGATAATTTATTCCCTCAAGAGAAGGACGCAAAAAATATCCATTTATAAGTAAATGACACATCATTAATGCTTAGCCAAGATGTCAATACACCAATTTTGACTAGCCAACTTTTAAATTGGTTTGATCACTCACATCCTTTCGCAGAGCCTCAATGGAGGATTAATAGGGATTGAGCCTAAGTGTGCAACCAACCACTTAGTCCAAAAGGTCAACTTTGAAAAACAATCACCCAAGGGGAGGCCTTGCCTTCATCGTCTCACTCTCGGACGTAGCTCATTGAGCAATGATCGAAGCAAAAACACCTTAGAGTACTCCCAATTAAGAAAGGGCCACAAGAGCGGCTCTTAGTCTCACGTTAATTGCTTCTTTCATTAGTGTTGGGGATCGTGGGTTACAAACAACAAGTATAACCCTCCCACTTAGTTTTTGGAGTTGGTACATCGACTCTTATAAGTTCGGAAACGGTTTTCCTAGTTATAGAGCGATAGAGCGGACAACTAGAAAAGAACCCTAGAAGTTCATGTTCAGAGCAGTGTTAGTGTATAAAGGCACAAGGTACATACTCGGATCTTTTCCTAATTTCTATTAGGGGAAAGTGCATGAGGGAAGTGTGAACTTCAACTCACTCGAACACTTGGAAATTTGAGATTACACATCTTTTTTATTTTCGGCTTGTCTACGAAGAGACCTCCCACTTAAATTTTCAAGAGCATATAGATTTTGAACATATGTGATATAGATATAGTTTTGAAAACATTTTGAAAACTTATTTGATTTGGGTGACAAAATATTTTCAAGTTTGAAAGTGAAAACGGTTTTTCAAAATTCAAACTAGTTTTGTAAAAACTCAATTTCAATTAATCTTTCAAAAATCAAAACTTTTAATCTTACACATCATGTTTATAATCATATGAAAAAAAAATTTGCTCAAGAAAGTTTTCTCATTAGAGTTCTATAACTCATGGTAGTGGGGCTGAAAATCCGGATTTCTAAAAAAACTGGACTTTCGGAACAGCCGCGCACCTCGGAGTAAAATCGCCATAACTGGCGGCTCCGATGTCCTTTTGACCCAAAACCGGTGGCATTGGAAAGAGGACAGATAGAATTTTAATTTAATTCAAGAATCATTAAATTTAGATTTCTGAGCAAAGATTTATACTACTTTTACTGCGGGTTTTACTCCATCTCGAAGAAAACAGAAATAACTAAAGTTCGGTCTTTTAGTACGTAAAAAGAATCGAGTGTAACGTAACGTTTTAGGAAATTCTTAAGGATTTTATTTATGTTTTATTAACATGGTAATAACATGATATAAAGGAAATAACAACAAGCATAAAACGATTCAAGTAAATAAAAGAAACTAGCAAGACAATATAACTAGTCATAAAATTAACTCGAAATTTTCTCAAACTTAAAACACGTTTTTAATATAAAAAATGAAAAAAAAATTAGAACTGATTCTAAAGTGTTTTAATAACATCCCAAACTCATAGAAAATCAACATGATTTTTAATTTAAAGGCATGAGCAATAAATTAAAAAAAAATCTAAGAAAACAGTTTTAACTTGTCACAAAACTAGTAAACTTTTGAAAACGATTTTCAAGCTCATAATTTTAAATACATGTATATGCATATCTTTGACCATAGCTCTGATACCATTTGTTGTAATCGATCTAGGGTTTAAGAAAAAGTTTAACGCTTCGGGTAAGCGGCGGAATTTTAAAAAATTTCTTTTCACAAGTAAAACGATTTTACTAACCTAGACAAAGAGCAAGCACATGTAAATATAAACTATTATGAGCATTAAAGATTACTAATCTTTTAGAAGCTTGAACGTTGATGAGCCTTCGGAAGGTTGAAAACGTTCGTCTCCCTCGCAGCACGTCTCTCTTCTTTCCTCGCCAACTCGAGCAACCACGAAAGTTTCTATCACTATAATCACTCGAGAAAAATAGGAATTAGTGTGTGGGCACTTTTAAACACTACGACTTAAGAACAAGTCTCAAAGTCGAAGAGCTAAACTCGCTAGGTCAAATGAGGACCTAGGTGCCAAAACAAAAACAAAAAGAACTTAGAGAGAGAAGGAGAGACGGGCGGCCAAGCTAGAGAGAGAAGCTCTCAAATCTCTAAAACTTGGGATGAATGAAATGTTAAGAATGAGGCTCCTATTTATAGGAGACGTCTCACCTTGAATAAGGAACTTTCCTCTTTTATAGAATATCACATATTCATGAGCCAATTTCCCCTTTTCCTTCATGAGTCACACGGCCAAGAGGATCCAAGTGTATCCTTGGATTTGTTTCCTCTTTTATTTGCTTCTCCATTGACCCATTTGGCCGGCCATATTTATTTCCTCTTGGGGGAAATTTGTTTCCTCTTTTTCTTTTGGCAAGTATCTTCATACATTTATGCATAAAATATTCTCTCTTCTTTCTTTGGGTGTTGGGCGTGTAAGACCTTCTAGAAGGCCCTTCTAGATTTTTCTTCACTTGTTCATGACAACATAAGAAAAACCCATTAAGAATTTTCAAGTAAAATTCTATGAAATGAAATTAATCCACAAGGCCCAATGAACTCATCATGGCCGAGTATCAATATGTCATCATATGACATTGTCAAAAAAAAATTAATTGACATTCATTTCATCCTATGTCTAAAAAGACAAAAATACCCTTTTGACAATTATCATAAAACTTGTCTCGATCTAGTTTTGACTTAGCTTCTAGTTTAATTATTCCTACTCGATATGATTTGTGATAATGACCTCATAGATCCAAATGAACAAAGCTTGAGCTAAATACTTGGACTCAAAAGTTTACAAACTTTTTCCATGTTTAGCTTAATGTCAACTGACTCCACTAAAGAGTTGACACTGAAAATCTCTCGGTTCAAATGAATTTATTTTCTACTGAAGAATTCAACCAAATTATGATGAGTGGATCCACTGAATATTATCTATGTTTACCCTTCATGAATATCATCAGCTAGTCGGGATTTACAAAATTACCATTTTACCCTTCTAGCTATTATTTCCTCAACTCCTTTGTCGCTTGTGAATAAGTTAGAAACAATGTATTGACGAGGAGCTAACAAGTCACATTGTTTCATCCAAAAGAGTCAAGACTCAATTTGGACACTGGCCAGTTCATTTATTCACATTCCAAGTAACAAAGCATGAGGTGATATACATTGCATTTCAGCAATCTTGTACATGAATTCCATATCTATGAGAACTTCACAATGTTACTCATGACATTCTCACAACTTAGTACTTCACCAATAGGCCATGTTCAGAACCACATAGTGAGTCCGAACTCTGACTTTCTCAAATGAGAATACGTAAGTTGTGAAATGGCATGTCTCATTTAAGGATTAAGGTAAGCACGATGCAATTCATACGTAGTGACTTCGAGACATAAGAGGTTAAATGGTTTGTTCTTATTTTGTCTCTAGAAGTGCACTGGTCAATTCAGTACCTTCGGAAGATACCTAGAAGAACTATAGAGTCTCCAACTCTCAATGCCCCATAACCATACATCATAGACTCTCCTAACAATCGTACTGAGGTCAATAGTCCTTTGACCCTTAGATTGCGAATATATCGTTTTAAGCAAAATGCGAAGAGTTTGTTCATGCAAATCTACATTTGTCTCTTCGTAAGTTGTTAAGTTTGTTTATGGACAAAAGACTAAGGTTTTATCATAAAGCTTCAAACAGACAAGGAAGAATGAATGAACGTTTCAACTTTTTATTAATGAATAAGCAATTACAAGCAAGAGTATTCGTGAGACTTTACTACATCAAATGTACAAAATAAAGACTACAACTCTTCTTGTGGGCACCATTGACAACAAAAAGGCGCCTCCGCGGTGTGCCATAAGACATCAAAGAGATGCAGGCTAAAGACGCCTCCACGGCGCGCCATAAGACATCCAAGATATGCAGGCTAAAGACGCCTCTGCGGCGCGCCATAAGACATCAAGGAGACACAGGCTAAAGATGCCTCAACGGCGTGCCATAAGACATCCAAGAGATGAAGGTCAAAGATGCCTCAGCGGCACGCCATAAGACATATAAGAGATGCAGGCCTAAGACGCCTACATGGCACACTTAGGACGCCTACATGTCGCATCTAAGACGCTTACATGGCACACTTAAAGGCGCCTACATGGCACTAAGACGCCTTCGTGGTGCGCCATAAGACATCTAAGAGATGTAGGCTAAAGACGCCTCAGCGGCGCGCCATAATACATTCAAGAGATGCAGGCTAAAGACGCATATGCGACGCGCCATAAGACATCCAAGAGATGCAGGTAAAGACGCCTCCACGGTGCGTCATAAGACATCCAAGAGATGCAGGCTAAAGACGCATCCGCGACGCGCCACAAGACATCCTAGAGATGCATGCTAAAGACGCCTCCGCGGCGCGCCATAAGACATCCAAAAGACACAGGCTAAAGACGCCTCCACGGCGTGCCATAAGACATCCAAGAGATGCAGGCCAAATATGCCTCTGCGGCACGCCATAAGACATTTAAGAGATGCAGGCCTAAGACACCTACATGTTGCACTTAAGATGCCTACATGGCGCATCTAAGACGCCTACATGGCACACTTAAAGACGCATATATGGCACACCTAAGACGCCTCCGCGGTGCGCCATAAGACATCCAAGAGATGCAGGCTAAAGATGCCTCAACGGCGCGCCATAAGACATCAAATAGATGCAAGCTAAAGACGCCTACACGGCGCGCCATAAGACATCCAATAGATGTAGGTAAAGATGCCTCCGCGGCACGCCATAATACATCCAAGAGATATAGGCTAAAGATGCCTCCGCGGCGCTCCATAAGACTTCCAAGAGATGCAGGCTAAAGACGCTTCCGCGGCGCGCCATAAGACATCTAAGAGATGCAGGCTAAAGATGCCTTCGCGGCGTGCCATAAGACATCTAAGAGATGCAGGCCTAAGACGCCTACATGGCACACCTAAGATGCCTACATGACAAACGTAAGATGCCTACATGGTGCATCTATGCCACCTACATGGCGCACCTAAGCCGCCTATATGGCACACTTAAGATGCCTACATGGCGCGCTTAAGACGCCTACATGGCGCATCTAATTAAGCTACCTACATGGTGCACTTAAGAAGCCTATATGGCGCATCTAAGCCATCCCTCGCGATGTGCCCAAGTCACCTACATGGGGCATCCAAACCGTCCCTCGCGACGTACCAAAGATGCCTACATGGCGCACCAAAGCTACCTACATGACGCACCTAAGAAGCCTACATGGTGCATCTAAGCCATCCCTCGCGATGTGCCTAAGACACCTACATGACGCACAAAGCCATCTCTCATGATGCGGTCTAAGTCGCCACAAGGCGCTGCGTATGATGACTAATGGCAATGCACTCTTAGCCGCCACAAGGCGCACTTGAACCGCCATACTAGGCGTAGCTCATGCCATCTCACACGATGCATCCATGTCATCGCAGCCACGATGGACTTGTCCAACCAAGAGAAAGCGACACGATCGCTCAGGAACAACGATGCAAACCATACAACAGTTCGCACGTCTAAGGCTGAACCCCCAAAGGCAACAAGCCAACCTACGATGGGAAAGAAAGCCAAAGCCTGCTAAGGCAGAAGAGTTGTCAAAACTATAGACAAAAACGCATATCTACCGAGATATGCCATAGCTAATCGGAATAAGAACGCGCGATCAAAATGAGTGGACATGTTCATAAAACCAAGAAGAACATATTTCATAAAATGAGGACAACTGCCCTAAAAATCATAGAAAGCAAGCGCTGAGACAAGTGCGCTGAAAGGAAACTCCTAAAGAAAGCAATGTTCTAAATACTTGGGGGAAAAAATTACTCGAAACAACGTGTTCGTCACTAAGAGGCTCAACCCCAACGAGCACCAAGAAAAGATAATCGAAAAAGTCAAAAGTGATCCCTCGAGAGACGATCTCGGTAGCGGTAGCTTCCCGACACTCCACTACCGCTGCATGCCTCACCTCCTCGACCCCGACATTGAAGTCGTCTTGCAGTTCAGACGCAAACTGTTCTGCCATTGCCTTCTCCGCATTAAGCCAAGCTACTTTCTCCACCAAAGAGTCACGCTCGCGCTTCGCTCGGACACAGGCAGCCTCGCTTAAAGGAAGCTGGCCCTGTATGATGACCGCCTCACACGTCCGCATGTCCAACTAGCATCAAAGGTCACGCACCTCACTCCAGAAAACTTCCTTTGACTGAGTCTCCACATCTAGAGCTTAACGCTCCATAGTCAAATCTCTAGCCATCTTCGCCACCGCCGTTTGAGCACGATCACATTGCCTTGGGAGACTCCCAATTGTTGTCAATGGTGCCCACAAGAAGAGTTGTAGTGTGTATTTATGTACATTTGATGTAATATAGTCTCATGAAGACTCTTGCTTGTAATTGCTTATTCATTAATAAAAAGTTGAAACGTTCATTCAATCTTCCTTGTCTGAAGCTTTATGATAAAACCTTAGTCTTTTAGTCCATAAACAAACTAAACAACTTACGAAGAGACAAATGTAGATTTGCATGAACAAACTCTTCGTAGTTTGCTTAAAACGATATATTCGCAATCTAAGGGTCAAAGGACTATTGACCTCAGTATGATTGTTAGAAGAATCTATGATGTCTGGTTTTGAGGCATTGAGAGTTGGAGACTCTATAGTTCTTCTAGGTATCTTCCGAAGGTACTGAACTGACCAGTGCACTTCTAGAGACAAGATAAGAACAAACCATTTAACCTCTTATGTCTCGAAGTCACTACATATGAATTGCATCGTGCTTCCCTTAATCCTGAAATGAGACATGTCATTTCACACCTTACATATTCTCATTTGAGAAAGTCAGAGTTCGGACTCACTATGTGGTTCTGAACATGGCCTATTGGTGAAGTACTAAGTTGTGAGAATGTCATGAGTAACATTGTGAAGTTCTCATAGATATGGAATTCATGTACAAGATTGCTGAAATGCAATGTATATCACCTCATGCTTTGTTACTTGGAGTGTGAATAAATGAACTGGCCAGTGTCCAAATTGAGTCCTGACTCTTTTGGATGAAAACAATGTGACTTGTTAGCTCCTCGTCAATACATTGTTTCTAACTTATTCACAAGCGACAAAGGAGTTGAGGAAATAACAGCTAGAAGGGTAAAATGGTAATTTTGTAAATCCCGACTAGCTGATGATGTTCATGAAGGGTAAACACTGATAATATTCTATGGATCCACTCATTACAATTAGGTTGAATTCTTGAGTAGAAAATAAATTCATTTGAACCGAGAGATTTTCAGTGTCCACTCTTTAGTGGAGTCAGTTGACATTAAGCTAAACTTGGAAAAGGTTTGTGAACTTTTGAGTCCAAGTATTTTAGCTCAAGCTTTGTGCGTTTGGATCCATGAGGTCACTGTCACGAATCACATTGATTAGGAATAGTTAAACTGGAAGCTAAGTCAAAACAAGAACGAAAATAGTCAAAAGGGTATTTTTGTCTTTTGAGACATAGGATGAAATGAATGTCAATAAATTTTTTGACAAGGTCATTTGATGACTTAATAACACTCGTCCATGACTTGATCATTGGGCCTTGTGGATTAATTTCATTTCATAAGAATTTTATTGAAAATTCTTAATGGGCCTTTTTCATGTTGTCATGAACAAATGGAAAAGCTTCTAGAAGGCCTTTCTAGAATGAGGATAGGCGCCCAAATACCCAAGAGAAAGAGAGAATATTTTGTGCATAAATGTATCAAGATACTTGCCAAAAGAAAAAGAGGAAACGAATTTCCCCTAAGATGAAACAAGGTGGGCGCCCAAATGAGTCAAGGGAGAAGCAAACAAAAGAGGAAACAAATCCAACGACTTACTTGATATGTCTTGGCCGTGCACCTCATGAAGGAAAAAGGGAAATTGGCTCATGAATATGTGATATTCTATAGAAGAGGAAACTACCTTATTGAAGGTGAGACCTCTCCTATAAATAGGAGCCTCATTCCACACATTTGATTCATCCAATGTTTTAGAGATTGAGAGCTTCTCTCTCTAGACTTGGCCGCCCCTCTCCTCTCTCTCTCTAGTCAATTTCGTTTTATTGTTTTGGCACCTAGGTCCTCATTTGACCTAGAGTTTAGCTCTGCGACTTCAAGACTCGTTCTTAAGTCGTAGTGTTTAAAAGTGCCCACACACTAATTCCTTTTATTTCGAGTGATTTAGTGATAGAAACTTTCGTGGTTGCTCCAGTTGCCGAGGAAAGAAAGCGAGACGTGCTGCAAGGGAGACGAACGTTTTCAACCTTCCGAAGGCTCGTCAACGTTCAAGCTTCTAAAGAGGTTAGTAAATTTATTATGCTCATATTAGTTTTATTTACATGTGCTTGCACTTTGTCTATGTTAGTAAAAATTGTTTTACTTGAAAAAGAAAATTTTTAAAATTCCGCCGCTTAACGAAGCGTTAAACTTTTTCTTAAACCCTAGATCAATTCCAACAAATGGTATCAGAGCTATGGTCAAATATATGCATGTACATGTATTTAAAAATATGAGCTTGAAAATCGTTTTCGAAAGTTTACTAATTTTGTGACAAGTTAGAATTGTTTTCTTAGATTTTTTTTAATTTATTGCTCTTGCCTTTAAATTAAAAATTATGTTGTTTTTATATGAGTTTGGGATGTTATTAAAACACATTAGAATCAGTTCTAAAAGTTTTTAATTTTTTATATTGAAAAACGTGTTTTAAAGTTTTGAGAAATTTCGAGTAAATTTTGTGACTAGTTTTCTTGTCTTACTAGTTTCTTTTATTTACTTGAATCGTTTTATGCATGTTGTTATTTCTTTTGTATCATGTTATTACCTTGCTAATAAAATGTTGGAATCGATCTAGGGTTTAAGAAAATAATTAACGCTTCGGTAAGCGGCGGAATTTTAAAAATTTTCTTTTACAAGTAAAAACGGTTTTTTACTAACCTAGACAAAAGAGCAAGTACATGTAATTAAAAACTATTATATGCTAAGAAGTTTACTAACCTTTCTTGAAGCTTGATCTTTGAGAAGCTCTTAGAAAGTTGCAACGCTCGTCTCCCCTCGCAGCACGTCTCTCTTCCTTTCCTCGGCACCTCGAGCAACCACGAAAGTTTCTATCACTAAATCACTCGAAAGAAAAGGAATTAGTGTGTGGGCACTTTTAAACACTACGACTTAAGAACGAGTCTTGAAGTCGCAGAGCTAAACTCTAGGTCAAATGAGGACCTAGGTGCCAAGACAAAAATCGAAAAATAAACTAGAGAGAGAGAGAGAGAGAGGAGTTCGGCCAAAGTTCTAGAGAGAGAGTCTCTCAAATCTCTTAAACTTGGATGAATGAAAAGTGAGGAATGGGGCTCCTATTTATAGGAGAGGTTTTACCTTCAATAAGGTAGTTTCCTCTTCTATAGAATATCACATATTCATGAGCAAAAATCACTTATTTCCCATTCCATTTTGGGCGCCCAAGGCTGCCTCCTAGAGGCTTGGATTTGTTTCCTTTTTTGTTCCTTGGCTTGCCTTTTTCTCACTTGGCCGATTCCCTATAAGCATGTGTGGGAAATTTGTTTACTCTTTTTCTTTTGGCAAGTATCTTGATACATTTATGCACAAAATAATCTCTCCTATTTCTCTATAGGGTAGGCGCCCATATTTTTCTAGAAAAGGCTTCTATAATTTTCTTCACTTGTTCATGACAACATAAGAAAAGGCCCATTTAGAATTTTCAATAAAATTCTTATGAAATGAAATTAATTCACCAGGCCCAATGATCAAGTCATGGCCGAGTGACATTAAGTCATCAAATGAACTTGTCAAAAAAAATTATTGACATTCATTTCACCTTTTGTCTCAAAAGACAAATATACCCTTTTGACTATTTTCGTTCTTGTTTTGACTTAGCTTCCAGTTTAACTATTCCTATCGATGTGATTCGTGACAGTGACCTCATGGACCCAAATGAATAAAGCTTGAGCTAAACATTTGGACTCAAAAGTTCACAAACCTTTTCCAAGTTTAGCTTAATGCCAACTGACTCCACTAAAGAGTTGACACTGAAAATCTCTCGGTTCAAATGAATTTATTTTCTACTCAAGAATTCGACCTAATTCTGATGAGCGGATCCACTGAATATTATCTATGTTTACCCTTCATAAATGTCATCAGCTAGTCGGGATTTACTAAATTACCATTTTACCCTTCTAGCTGTTATTTCCTCAACTCATTTGTCGCTTGTGAATAAGTTAGAAACAATGTATTGACGAGGAGCTAACAAGTCACATTGTTTCATCCAAAAGAGTCATGACTCAATTTGGACACTGGCCAGTTC
Source organism: Urtica dioica subsp. dioica (assembly GCF_054948205.1). Lineage (NCBI taxonomy): Eukaryota > Viridiplantae > Streptophyta > Magnoliopsida > Rosales > Urticaceae > Urtica > Urtica dioica. The sequence goes on from NC_142756.1 coordinate 50,526,687, forward strand.
ATTTATTCACACTCCAAGGAACAAAGCATGAGGTGACATACATTGCATTTCAGCAATCTTGTACATGAATTCCATATCTATGAGAACTTCACAAAGTTACTCATGACATTCTCACAACTTAGTACTTCACCAATAGGCCCTGTTCGGAATCACATAGTGAGTCCGAACTCTGACTTTCTCAAATGAGAATACTAAGCTTTGAAATTGCATCTCTCATTTCAGGATTAAGGTAAGCATGATGCAATTCATACATAGTGACTTCGAGACATAAGAGGTTAAATGGTTTGTTCTTATCTTGTCTCTAGAAGTGCACTGGTCAATTCAGTACCTTCGGAAGATACCTAGAAGAACTATAGAGTCTCCAACTCTCAATGCCTCATAACCAGACATCATAGATTCTTCTAACAATCATACTGAGGTCAATAGTCCTTTGACCCTTAGATTGCGAATATATTGTTTTAAGCAAACTACGAAGAGTTTGTTCATGCAAATCTACATTTGTCTCTTCGTAAGTTGTTTAGTTTGTTTATGGACTAAAAGACTAAGGTTTTATCATAAAGCTTCAGACAAGGAAGATTGAATGAACGTTTCAACTTTTTATTAATGAATAAGCAATTACAAGCAAGAGTCTTCATGAGACTATATTACATCAAATGTACACAAATAGACACTACTACTCTTCTTGTGGGCACCATTGACAACATAAAATACAAATAAAAGCTTTAACAACCTCCTAAAACGTTCCCTTACACTCGATTCTTTTTCGCACCTAAAAAGGACCAAGTTTTAATTATTTCTTCTTCTTTGAGCTGGAGTAAAACCCGCATTAAAAGTGGCATAACTCTCTGCTCATAAATTGAAATTTAATGATTCTTGAATAAAATTAAAGCTCTGTCTGTTCTCTGTCCAATGCCTTCGGTTTAAGGTCAAAACGAGATCGGAACCGCCAGTTATGGCGATTTGACTCCGAGGTGCGCGGCTGTTCCGAAAGTCCAGTTTTTTAGAATATCGGATTTTCAGCCCCACTACCATGAGTTATAGAACTATAATAAAAAAAAATTCTTGAGCAAAAATGTTTTTCATAAGATTATAAACATGATGTGTAAGATTAAAATGTTTTGATTTTTGAAAGTTTAATTGAAATTGAATTTTTACAAAACTAATTTGAATTTTGATAAACCGTTTTCGCTTTCAAACTTGAAAAATATTTTGTCATCCAAATCAAATAAATTTTCAAAATATTTTCAAAACTATATCTATATCACATATGTTCAAAATCTATATGCTCTTAAAAATTTTGAGTGGGAGGTCTCTTTGTAGACAAGCCGAAAAATAAAAAAGATGTGTAATCTCAAACTTTCAAGTGTTCGAGTGAGTTGAAGTTCACACTTCCCTCATGCACTTTCCCGAAATAGAAAATAGGAAAAGATCCGAGTATGTCCCTTGTGCCTTTATGCACTAACACTGCTCTAAACATGAATATCTAGGATTCTCTTCTAGTTGTCCGCTCTATCGCTCTATAACTAGGAAAACCGTTTCCGAACTTATAAGAGTCGATGTACCAACTGCAAAAACTAAGTGGGAGGGTAATATTTGTTGTTTATAACCCACGATCCCCAACACTAATGAAAGAAGCAACTAACGTGGGACTAAGAGCCGCTCTTGCGACCCTCTCTTAAATGGGAGTACTCCAAGGCGTTTTTGGTTCGATCATTGCTTGATGAGCTATGTCCGAGAGTGAGACGATGATGACAAGGCCTCCCCTTGGGGGATTGTTTTTCAAAGTCAACCTTTTGGACTAAGTGGTTGGTTGCATACTTAGGCTCAATCCCTAGCAATCCTCCCTTGAGGCTCTGCGAAAGGATGTTAGTGATCAAACCAATTTAAAAGGTGGCTAGTCAAAATTGATGTATTGACATCTCGGCTAAGCATTAATGATGTGTCATTTACTTATGAATGGAGATTTTTTGCGGCCTTCTCTTGAGGGAGTAAATTATCGTTTGGTTTATAACACCTTTGGATTTTATCAAGTCTTAAACAAACTTAAATCCTAAACCAAAGACTAATCATAAACTTGTTTCAACTTATATAGGCAATATGTCTCTCAACCTTCTCTCGTTCATCCTTTCCTCGAACAAACTCGAAAACAAAAACTACGTAGATTCGAAACATAACCTCGATATCATCCTTACCCTTAACAAGCACAAATGGGTACTCACCACCCCGTGTCCTCCTCAAACGAATGATGATTCGACTCAAGAGGACAAAGACGCATTGGCGGCCTGGCTCTGCTCCGATGAGATTGTGAGGTGTTATATCTTAGCATCAATGAACAATGTGTTGCAGCAACAATATCGTGACATCGAGACTGCCGCCGACATGCTCAACAATCTCCATGAGATGTTTGGAGGGCAAGGGCGTCAAACAAGGCAACAAGCAGTCCGACAGTTTATGAACTGTCGCATGAAGGCTAGGACTCCTGTTGGAGACTTTATGATACTGATCATTAGTTATCTGAGTAAAATGGAAATCCTAGGATCTGAGATTGATGGGAAGAATGTCATTGATATGATCTTAGAAACTCTCCCCGCATCTCTTGATACGTCCAAGATGAACTACTCCATAAACAAGCCAGAGTACACTGTTACCAAGCTTATGATGGAACTTCACACTGCTTTAGGTCTCACTAAGAGAAAGAGGAATAAAGGAGAGGCACATGCTACTGAGCACAAAGCCTCCGCCTCTGGAACTAAGAAGAGACCTCACAAGGCCGATAAAAAGAACTGTCCTGCCTATCTCAAAGCAAAGGAACATAGTATTGTACTAGTTACCGAAGCATGCTTAGTAGCTGATAATGTATCAACGTGGATTCTTGACTCCACTGCTACTAACCATATTTGCTGTTTCTTGAATAGTTTCAAGAAAACCAAAAGCTTAGAGGAAGGCGAGTTCTGTTTCAAATGGGGTGATGGGAGCCTGGTGTCTAAAAAGGCTGTGGGATCTGTGACGTTGTCTTTTGAAGACCGCACTTTAAACTTGAATAATGTTTATTTTGTTCCTACCTTTGGGAAGAACTTAATATCCGTTGCTCGTCTTCTTGAGCAAGATTATTGTTTAAAGTTCATTAAGAATCGAATTCGTATTCCGTTTCCTGATAATTCTTTTGTCACTGATGCATGTATGAAGAATGCTCTTTTCTACATCTATCCCACTCAACCTTCCATTTTAGACACCGAAATAGATAACGATCTAATTAGGGAGCCAAAAAGGATCAAACTTTCTAAATCCTCCGATCTAACAAAATCAACATACCTGTGGCACTTAAGACTTGGTCATATTAGTCTAGATAGGATTAAGAGACTTGTGAGGGACGGTCCACTCCAAGCCTCTGCAATAGGTTCACTACCTACTTGTGAATCCTGCATAGAATGAAAAATGACTAAGCGACCTTTCTCCGATAAGGGTCGAAGAGCCACTGAGTTGCTGGAACTAGTACATTCTGATGTATGTGGTCCGCTCAGCCAATAGGCACGTGGAGGATCCGAGACCTTTAACGTATTTAAGGTCTTTAGGGCTTTAGTGGAAAAGCAAACTGGCAAAGTGATCAAAACCCTTCGATCTGATCGAGGTGGTGAGTATATGTCTGGAGAGTTCGATGACTTTCTTAAAGAAGAACGTATCGCTTCTCAGCTTACCGCACCTGGCACACCTCAACAAAACGGAGTGTCAGAGAGAAGAAATCGAACTCTTATGGAGATGGTTAGATCAATGATGAGTTACTCATCACTCCTCTTTCCTTTTGGGGATATGCCCTCGAAACAGCCACTTATATTCTGAACCAAGTTCCGTCCAAGACGGTTTCTGGTACTCCTTATGAATGATGGACTGGCCGTAAAGTGAATCTTGGCCGCATCAAAATTTGGGGTTGCCCTGCACACGTGCTAAGGCAAAAGACTAGCAAGTTGGCTAGTAGGTCAGAATTGTGTCTGCTCGTTGGATATCCAAAGGAAACCAAGGGTTTTACTCTCAATAGCCCCGAGGACGATAAGACTTTTGTTAGCACGAATGCTCGTTTCCTTGAGGAGGACTTTATGAAGGATGCAAAACCTATAAGCAAAATTGTGCTTGAAGAAAAGTTGGGCGAGGAAGCTTCTACCTCATCTGTAAGAACTAATCTTACCCCAACTGAAACACAACCTAACTCATCAGAATCTCGTCAAGTAGTACTTCGACGTAGTGGGAGGGCTACTCAAAAGCCTGACAGGTACATGTCCTATGGAGACTCTCTCATAGCCGTATCTGACATGGATGATCCTGTTTCCTATAGCCAAGCGATGGCTTGTTCTGAATCAAACCTTTGGCTTGACGCCTTCCTGAATGACAATCTTGACGAGCGCATTTACATGGCTCAACCAGACGGTTTCGTGGAAGAAGGTCAAGAGACCAAGGTTTGTGAGTTGCTTAAGTCGATTTATCGATTAAAGCAAGCATCTAGGTCATGGAATATTAGATTCGATGAAACTGTAAAGAGCTTCGGCTTTGAACAGTCAATAGATGAGCCTTGTGTTTACAAGTTAATACACAAAGGCAAAGTTGTGTTTCTGGTACTATATGTCGATGATATACTACTCATTGGTAATGACGTGGGTAAGTTATCTGAGGTTAACGTCTGGCTGGCAAAGCAATTCGATATGAAGGATCTAGGAGAAGCCGCGTACATTCTGGCGATCAAAATCTTTCGAGATAGGAAAAACCGGACACTGTCGCTCTCTCAAGCATCTTATATTGATAAGGTAATGGATCGTTTCTCGATGCAAGACTCCAAGAAGGGGCAAACACCCTTTAGGCATGGAGTCTCACTCTCTAAGGACAAGTCTCCCAAGACTGCACAAGAGATTGAAGACATGAGGAAGATTCCTTACGCCTTTGCCGTAGGAAGCCTCATGTATGCTATGCTTTGCACTAGACCTGACATATGTTTCGCCGTTGGCGTAGTTAGCCGTTTCCAATCCAACCCTGGACCCGAGCACTGGATTGATGTTAAGTATGTTCTTAAGTATCTTCGAAGAACTAGGAACTTGATGCTTACATACTCAAGTACTGACCTGACTATGACGGGATATACCGACTCCGATTTTCAAGCGGATAAGGATTCCAGGAAATCCACTTCGGGATCTGTGTTCATCCTTAAGTATTTGGAAGTTGTTCCAAACGTCGACGAGCCCATGACCCTTTATTGTGATAATAGTTGGGATGTCGCAAACTCAAAGGAACCTCAAAGCCATAAGCGCTCTAAACATATTGAGAGGAAATACCATTTGATTCGAGAGATCGCGCAGCGTGGAGACGTGGAGATGAGGTAGATCTCTGGCAGATCCATTCACCAAGGCCCTAGCGAACAAGGTCTTCGACCAACATGGCGAGGGATTAGGCATAAACGACTACACACATCTTCTTTGAGTCAAGTGGGAGTTTGTTGTCAATGGTGCCCACAAGAAGAGTTGTAGTGTGTATTTACGTACATTTAATGTCATATAGTCTTACGAAGACTCTTGCTTGTAACTGCTTATTTATTAAGAAAAATTGAAACGTTCATTCAATCTTCCTTGTCTGAAGCTTTATGATAAAACATTAGTCTTTAGTCCATAAACAAACTAAACAACTTACGAAGAGAAAAATGTAGATTTGCATGAACAAACTCTTCGTAGTTTGCTTAAAGCGATATATTCGCAATCTAAGGGACAAAGGACTATTGACCTCAGTACGATTGTTAGGAGAATTTATGATGTCTGGTTATGCGGCATTGAGAGTTGGAGACTCTATAGTTCTTCTAGGTATCTTCCGAAGGTACTGAATTGACCAGTGCACTTCTAGAGACAAGATAAGAACAAACCATCTAACCTCTTATGTCTCGAAGTCACTACATATGAATTGCATCGTGCTTACCTTAATCCTGAAATGAGACATGTCATTTCACACCTTACGTATTCTCATTTGAGAAAGTCAGAGTTCGGACTCACTATGTGATTCAGAACAAGGCCAATTGGTGAAGTACTAAGTTGTGAGAATGTCATGAGTTACTTTGTGAAGTTCTCATAGATATGGAATTCATGTACAAGATTGCTGAAATGCAATGTATATCAACTCATGCTTTGTTCCTTGGAGTGTGAATAAATGAACTGGTCAGTGTCCAAATTGAGTCCTGACTCTTTTGGATGAAAACAATGTGACTTGTTAGCTCCTCGCGTCAATACATTGTTTCTAACTTATTCACAAGCGACAAAGGAGTTGAAGAAATAACAGCTAGAAGGGTAAAATGGTAATTTTGTAAATCCCGACTAGCTGATGATGTTCATGAAGGGTAAACACTGATAATATTCTATGGATCCACTCATTACAATTAGGTTGAATTCTTGAGTAGAAAATAAATTCATTTGAACCGAGAGATTTTCAGTGTCCACTCTTTAGTGGAGTCAGTTGACATTAAGCTAAACTTGGAAAAGGTTTGTGAACTTTTGAGTCCAAGTATTTTAGCTCAAGCTTTGTGCAATTGTATCCATGAGGTCACCGTCACGAATCACATCGATTAGGAATAGTTAAACTGGAAGCTAAGTCAAAACAAGAACGAAAATAGTCAAAATGGTATTTTTGTCTTTTGAGACATAGGATGAAATGAATGTCAATAAATTTTTTGGCAAGGTCATTTGATGACTCAATAACACTCGGCCATGACTTGATCATTGGGCCTTTTGGATTAATTTCATTTCATAAGAATTTTATTGAAAATTCTTAATGGGCCTTTTTCATGTTGTCATGAACAAATGGAAAAGCTTCTAGAAGGCCTTTCTAGAATGAGGATAGGCGCCCAAATACCCAAGAGAAAGAGAGAATATTTTGTGCATAAATGTATCAAGATACTTGCCAAAAGAAAAAGAGGAAACAAATTTCCCCTAAGAGAAAACAAGGTGGGCGCCCAAATGAGTCAAGGGAGAAGCAAACAAAAGAGGAAACAAATCCAAGGACTTACTTGATATGTCTTCGCCGTGCACCTCATGAAGGAAAAAGGGAATTTGGCTCATGAATATGTGATATTCTATAGAAGAGGAAACTACCTTATTGAAGGTGAGACCTCTCCTATAAATAGGGGCCTCGTTCCACACATTTGATTCATCCAAAGTTTTAGAGATTGAGAGCTTCTCTCTCTAGACTTGGCCGCCCCTCTCCCCTCTCTCTCTAGTCAATTTTGTTTTATTGTTTTGGCACCTAGGTCCTCATTTGACCTAGAGTTTAGCTCTGCGACTTCAAGACTCGTTCTTAAGTCGTAGTGTTTAAAAGTGCCCACACACTAATTCCTTTTATTTCGAGTGATTTAGTGATAGAAACTTTTGTGGTTGCTCCAGTTGCCGAGGAAAGAAAGAGAGACGGGCTGCGAGGGAGACGAACGTTTTCAACCTTCCGAAGGCTCGTCAACGTTCAAGCTTCTAAAGAGGTTAGTAAATTTATTATGCTCATATTAGTTTTATTTACATGTGCTTGCACTTTGTCTAGGTTAGTAAAAACTGTTTTACTTGAAAAAGAAAATTTTTAAAATTCCGCCGCTTAACGAAGTGTTAAACTTTTTCTTAAACCGTAGATCAATTCCAACACCAATTCCACGCGAGCTAATTGAAGCTGCTCTCGAAGACTCGCGAACTCCGCCTTTGAGTGAGAATCTTGCTCGGCCTCAGCTAGCTGAGACTTCACTCGAGCAAGCTCCTCCTGGAGGAGTCCCATGCGACAAACGAGGTCATGTAGAATCTTCTCACCTCGGGTTGCACGAGCAAGCACCTGAAGCGATTTGAAGAGCAGGTTAGCCAAAGCAAGATGTTTGCAAAACAAAGTGAAAAGACAAACAAAGGGAACTTACCCTCTGGGCGTCAAAAAACGCCATGACAGAAGAAGTCCACATCGCTACTCGTTACAATGCCCTTTCACGTCTTCAACGGAGACTATCTGCCCCTGCATCGGCAGAAAAGTCAGCCAGAATCGAAGTGACACTGCTCCAAAGGCCTCAACTGAGACGCGCACTCACGTCTAGAGAGTAAGGGTCGATCTTTCGAACGCAAACGAGGAAGCGCCACCAAAGTCAGAATGGCCGATGCCTCCGTGAGACCAACTTATGCCCGATGCGTGATCGAACTTCTAGCATCGATCCCCGAGCAGTCGAAGCCCTCCGGAGCGGCAGAGCCTCCCACTAGATACCACTCCATCTTCTCGAAGCATCAGCTCGCAGCATCAACCTTTTTCTCCGAGACCTCGGAAGGAGCACCCCTTTGCGAAACGCAAAAGTGCAGTTGCCTTCCACGTTGGCCGAGACGGACGTCATGATCTTCCCCTAACATGCCACAATCAGACAATAATTGCCATGCTAGTCATAGACGAGTCCCACGGACTCCGGTTTGACGATATCATCAAACAAAATGCCATCAAAGAAAGATTTAGGCGGGACATCGCCTAAAGATCAACAAGTCGCGACACGCCGGTCCGCCTCCGCACACGCGCCCGCCTTCTTGTGCGCGCTTCCCTTGCTCCGAGGCTAGAGCGACGGATGCAATCGCCTCCGCCTCGCCCACGTTGAGCTACGCCTCATATCTGCTTGGATCCTCCCCCACATGTTGATTACACACTCGTGTTGAGAGAGACAGAAAAGTGAGAGAGAGCATATGCAATTGCGAGAACATTCTTTGTAATCACAAAGAATTAGCGAAAGCGAAGCTCTGGGAAATAAATTTTCCTCAAACACCCGGCGGAAACAACTGAAAATTCACCGCCCGGAGCCTCCCGAGCGATGAACTTGGGGGCTAATGTTATTGATCGTTTTCGGAAAATACGAAATACCTATAAGACACGCCGTTTAAAGGGCTGATGGTCAGGCTAGAGGTCCTGAAGAGCGGCAAGCCTTTCGTCACGAGTCGACTGGTAAGTCTTCATGCCAAACTTTTAGCTCCTTGAGTCAAGCCCTGCTCTTCCTCGAGTCGAGTCATCCTCCTCGAGTCAAGCCTGACTCGTCGAGTCGAGCCATCTTCCACTTCGAGTCGAGATAACTCCTCGAGTAGAGTCACGTATCCCGAGTTGATTAACAAATCCTCCTGTGACCTTGATTCCTCGAGTAGAGACTTTTATGTTTCATGCGACTTGCATAAAATCCCGAGCTCCGAAGGCCCAACAAGCCGAGTCATTGAAGATCACTAAGGCCCATAAACGGCCGACGAGGTGGGCCACACACCCCTCAAGAAAGGCACGCACACGCTCCTTAAAAAAGGACGCGCACGAACAAACCACACACCACGAAGGGAAGGCGCGCGCCGCGCCAAGGAGTTGTGCGCCGCACATCCCTTAGGTCAGCGCGCGTGCGCGCCGTTTGGAAAGATGCCACGTGCAAGCATCGCGGGGCGCGCCACGTAAAGCCTCATGTGCGCCGCACAGGAGCTCATGCGCGCCGCTCTTCCTTTCGAGGAGAGCGTGCTCCTCCTTGAGGGGAGCGCGCCCCCCAGTCTCACATGGACGAAATACAAGCCTCTTAAGGCCCTCCAACTACTATAAATACCCCCTCTCATTAAGGGGGAAGCGATCCTATTCAATCTCATTTATTCTCAAGAAACTTGAGACTTCTATCTACTTCTCTGGAAGCCATCCTTGGCCTGAAGCGGATTCTCCTTGATTTCTCGTTCTCAGAGATTCTGAAGCGCTCCGGGGACTCCCAAGTGCCGCCTCTCTCGATCAAACGACTAATCTCGAGCCCATGAGTGCTCAAATCGCCTACGCGTCAAGCACACTAGACGCGTCCACCATTTCTAACAAGAAATCGCTTACGCGTCCTGCATTTCCGACTGGGAATCGCCTACGCATCCGGAAGCTCCGCCACGACAAGGAACTATTGACTTTGAGTCTCCCACGTCTCCAAAAGAGAGAAAACACACATTCTCTCTCAGGTCACTCGATCCCAGAGTTCTGAGGCGTCGTCGAGGACTCCTCCACTCTCCGTCTCCTCTGTCGAGCACACCCTCCAGGCTTCGCGCCTCATACTGCGTTACATACGCCTTGCACTACGTTCTGACCTGATCCCTAATCACATGGGTACTTAGACAGCCTATACAAAAGGCACGGTCTCTCCCCCTATTCACCCATTCTCTCTTCCGAGAGATCCTCCGACTGGAGGAAATCCAACTCGAGACTTTCGAGTTCACACCTTTGGCTCGGGTGCGGCCACTTGGCCCGGCTTTGGGTCGAACCGCCCAAAGCTTTTAATAGTTGTTCATTTTCGTGCGACAACAGTTTTGCAAGATTTTGAAAAGAATATATGATTTGGATGACAAAACATTTTCAAGTTTGAAAGTCAAAACGATTTTCAACAATCAAACTAGTTTTTAAAGAATTCAATTCAAGTGCATTTTTCAAAAATTAAAACATTTAAATTTTTCATATAATGTTTATTATCTTATGAAAAACAATTTTGCGCAAGGAAATTTTCTCATTAGAGTTCTATAACTCATGGAGTGGGGTCGAAAATCCGAAATTCAAAGATTCTAAAAAACTGGACTTTCGGAGCAGCTTTGCACCTCGGAGTAAAATCTCCATAACAAGCGACTCCAACATCCTTTTGACCTAAAACTAATGGTATTGGAAAGAGGACAAACATACCTTTATTTTGATTTAAGAATCATTAAATTTCAAATTCTGAGCAGAGAGTTATGTCTCTTTTACAGTAGGTTTTTCTCAAGCTCGAAGAAAATTGGAAATAATTAAAGTCCGGACTTAAGTGCAAAAGAATCGAGTGTAATGGAATGTTTTAGAGAGTTGTTAAGTCTTTGAGTTGTGTCTTACTAACATATTAATTAGTATAGCATAAGAGATAATAACAACAAAAATAAAACGAGCGAGTAAATAAGCAAAGCAAGCAAGACAATATTACTTGACACAAAATTACCCAAAATTTCTCAAACTTAATAAAACACGTTTTTTATTATGAAAAAATTCAAAAAAATTTAGAACTGATTCTTCTGTGTTTTAATAACATCCCAAGGTCATAGAAAATCAACATGATTTTTAATTTAAAGACATGAGCAATAAATTAAAAAAAAATCTAAGAAAACAATTCTAACTTGTCATGCTCATAGTTTTAATCACATGTACATGCTTATCTTTGACTATAGATCTGATACCATTTGTTGGAATTGATCTAGGATTAAGAAAAAATTTAACACTTCTAGCAAGCGACGGAAAATAAAAATTTTCTTTTAACAAGTAAAAACGATTTTTACTAACCTAGACAAAGAGCAAGCACATGTTATTTTTAAATTAAAACTATCTAAGAGCAATTACACGTTTACTAATCTTTATGTAGCTTGATCGTTGAGAAGCTTGAATTGCTCATCTCCCCACATAACTCGTCTTTCTTCGTTCTTCGGGAATTCGAGTAATCACGAAAGTTTCTATCATATGAATCACTCGAGAGAGGAATGATTTAGTGTGTAGACACTTTTAAACACGACGACTCAAGAACAAGTCTTAGAGTCGAAGAGCTAAAACAAAACGCTCGGTCAAATGTGGACCTAGGTGCCAAAAAAAAACCGAAAGGGAATTCTAGAGAGAGAGAGAGAGAGAGAGAGGGGCGGCCACAATGAAGAGAGAGAGGCTCTCAATCTCAAAATTGTGAATGAGGTGTGGTATTTATAGAGGAGGATTACCTTCAAAAGGTAGTTTCATCTTTTCTATTGAATATCACATATTCATGAGCAAATCTTATTTCCTCTTTTCTACAGTGTTGCACGTCCAACCTTGTCCATTGTTGTCGGTCGTTTTTGGAAAACCCGGAACGCCGAGAAAACGCGCCGCTCAAGGTACCGATGGTCAGGCCGGAGGTCCTGAAGAGTGGCAAGCCTTCCCTCACGAGTCGCCGGCAAATCATTGCGCCGAGACTCTCGATCCTTCGAGTCGAGCTTCGCTCCTCGAGACGAGTCGCTCTCCTCAAGTCGAGCTTCGCTCCTTGAGTCGAGACGATCTCCTCGAGTCGAGTTTCGCTCCTCGGATGGAACCACGGGATATTCTTTTCAAGTCGAGCCTCGAGCCGGTCTCCCCAAGTTAAGCATCGCTCCTCGAGTCAAGCCTCGAGTCATGCTCCTCGAATCAAATCTCGCTCGTCGAATAGATACTTTTGTATTTCGTGCAGCAAGCGCGAAATGCGAAGCCCAAGACGGTCCAATGGGCCCAATAGAACAAAGGCCGCGAAGACCCACAAAAAGTTAGGCAGGCGCGCGCCGCGCCAAATGCTCCTCACCCGGATAGGGCCGCGCCGCGGGTCGTGCACCGCGCGCTGTGCGCCGCACGTAGGCTGCACGCCTCCACTTGATGGCGCGCGCGCCCCTAGTCCCACATGGACGATAAAAAGCCCTCCGAAGGCCCTCAACCACCTATAAATACCTCATCTCACTGAGGGGGAATCCATCTCATTCATTCCTATCAATACGCTCGAATTCTCGCTCTCCTCTGCTTCTCTAGATGCCATCTTTGGCCTGAAGCATTTCTACTAGTCTCTCTCGTTCTCAGAGGTTCTGAAGCACTCTCGGGGACTCCCGGACGTCGCTCTCTCTGATCGAACGTCCCCCTAGTGCCCAGGCACGCTCTTAGGGTTCTCCGCTGAGAATCCCTTACGCGTCTAACACGCTAGACGCGCCTGCAATCTCCGAAGTTCTGAGACGTCGCCGAGGACTCCTCCGCGCTCCATCTCCTTCGTCGAGTACGCCTCTCTCCCAGGCTCTGTGCCTCACACTGCGTCTCACGCGCCCTGAACTACGTTCTGACCTGATCCCACACACGGGTACGTAGGTAGCCTATAACACAAAGGCACGGTCACTCCTCTTCCTCACCCTTTCCCTCTTCCGAGAGATGGGTTGATCGGAGAAAACCTAGCTCGAGACTTTCGAGTTCACACTTTTGGCCCGGGTGCGATCACTTGGTCCGGCCTTGGATCGAACCGCTCGAGGTATACAATAGTTGTTCATTTTTGTGCGACAACATCCATCAAGGGTTTGGATTTGTTTCCTCATTTGATTTCTTCTCGCTCTTGTCCGTGTGGAAGGTTTCGTTCTAGAGGAAATTTGTCCATGACAACATAAGAAAAGCCCATTAAGAATTTGCAAGTAAAATTCCATGAAACGAAATTAATCCTCAAGGCCCAATTAACTTATTATGGCCGTGTGAAATAATTTATTGTCATCATATTACAATGTCAAAAAACTTATTTATTGACATTCATTCCATCATATGTCCATAAAGACAAAATTACCATTTAAACAATTTTCGTAAAACTTGTCTAGTTCTTGTTTTGACTTAGCTTCTAGTTTAACTAATCCTACTCGAAATGACTTGTGACAGTGACCTCATGGATTCAAATGAACAAAGCTTGAGCTAATATACTTGGACTCAAAAGTTCACAAACCTTTTCCAAGTTTAGCTTAATGTCAACTGACTCCACTAAAGAGTTGACACTGAGAATCTCTCGGTTCAAATTAATTTATTTTCTACACAAGAATTCAACTTAATTGTGATGAGTGGATCCACTGAATATTATCTATGTTTACCCTTCGCGAATATCATCAACTAAATAGGATTTACAAGATTACCATTTTACCCTTCTAGCTATTATTTCCTCAACTCCTTTGTCGCTTGTGAATAATTTAGAAACAATGTATTGACGAGGAGCTACAATTCACATTGATTCATCCGAAAGAGTCATGACTCAATTTGGACACTAGCCAGTTCATTTATTCACATTCCAAGGAACAAAGCATGAGGTGATATACATTGCATTTTGGCAATCTTGTACATGAATTCCATATCTATGAGATCTTCACAAAGTTACTCATGATATCTTCATAACTTAGTACTTCACCAATAGGTCCTGTCTATATCACGTAGTGAATCTAGAACTCTAACTTTCTCAAATGAGAATACGTAAGCTATTGTATGACATGTCTCATTTCAGGATTGAGGTAAGCACGATACAATTCATACGTAGTGACTTCGAGACATAAGAGGTTAAATGGTTTGTTCTTATTATATCTCTATACTAGTGCATTTGTCAATACAGTACCTTGAGAAGATACCTAAAAGAACTATAGAGTCTTCAACTCTCAATGTCCCACAACCAGACATCATAGATTCTCCTAACAATCATACTGGGATCAATAGTCCTTTGACACTTAGATTGCAAACATATTGTTTTAAGCAAACCATGAAGATTTTGTTCATGCAAATCTATATTTGACTCTTTTTTTATTGATAGGTTTGTTTAAGGACTAAAGACTATAGTTTATCATAAAGCTTCAAACAGACAAGGAAGAATGAATGAACGTTTCAACTTTTATTAATGATTCAGCAGTTACAAGCAAGAGTCTTCGTGAGACTTTATTACATCAAATGTACATAAATGAAGAAAGACTACTACTCTTCTTGTGGGCACCATTGACAACATACAAGCGGGCCCCTAAAGGTTAGCGAAAAATATAATAAAAAAAGAAGTGCGAAACAAATAACAGTTATACTTCAAAAGGAAAAAAAAAACTTATCACTCCCATCACTTTGGCTGGCTGGCGTCCCTCGCGACATGATCCTCTAGTAGCGGCCTCTGAAGCTTGGCCGCAGAATCCTCGTCTCCCACATAGATCCCCTTGATTACATCGACCGTCTTACAGAGCATCGATCTGTTCTCGTTGATCGGCAGGTCTGGGTCAATCGAAGACTCCGGCGTGTCGTTGGGAGAGGACTCTGAGTACGGCATGAAGAGAACGTCCTCAATTTTGGGGATGACGATCCTGTCGAGCTCGGCTTGAAATTTCTTTATATCCTCATCCATGTCTTTTAGCTTGGACGCCCAATTAACAACTTCATTTTCCATAATCTCACCAATGAACTCTTGGTTGCCTCGGCACTACTCCAGCTTACGAAGGACCATGACAGCTTCATCAGTTTCATTCTTCTGGGCCCAGTAGTTAGAGATTATCTCCCGGTACTTCATGAAAGACATTTTCTTTGCCGCGCAAACCGCTTTCTCCTTCTTTGCCTTGGCCGCCCTCTTGATCCATGTGAGCTCAACCTTTTCCTCTTTGAACTTGGCTTCCTTCGCAACAAAATAGGCTGACAGGTCGGCATTGGCCTCCGCCATTTCCTTCTTCTCCTTCTCCAACTTGAAGTACACCTTCGTCTCGTTGTTAATCTTTTCGACATATTCTTCGCGATCTACCTGGAGAACCTAGTTGTTGAGGTAGAGCTCGGTCACATCTTTAGACAACTTCTTGATCACCCCGTCCTTCTTCACGAGGTCGCCTTCGAGGGACTCAAACTTCTCCCTCATGCTCTGGAGCTCAGCGTTGAGAGACTCGGTGCAAGAGTGCACTTTGGCGAGCTTCTTGCCCTTCACATCGGTATCCCTGGTGCGACCTTCGTATAAGTGGACGGCCAGGTTCAGCTTGGTGGCGGCCTAAAAAAATCCTATGGAAATACAAACAGAACAATATTGCATAAAAGATAGATCATACTACTAACCCCAATGAAATCTCTTGCCATACGCTTATACCACGCAGGCTCCTTCAGAGTCGGCACCTTGGGGATAAGATCGCTAAGCATAAGAGGTCATCCATCATCACATAGTCTTGGTTGAAGTGAAAGGCCACCCGATTTTCCTTGTGAGCTTTGGTCGGAACCGGGACGGAGTCGGGCTGTCTATCACCTCGCACATATGAAGTAGTGCCACCTTTGGGGAAGTCGGATGGCTTCCCATTTCTCTTTGTGGTGAGCCATCTTCTTCTTCTCCTTATTTTGCTTCTTCAATTGGTTCGGCGTGAAAAGTCTTCTTCTTCCTTTTGTTTTTCTTCTTCTCTCCGGACTTCTTCATAGATGTCTCGGAGGCCTCTTTTTCTTGGGCCCTCTTCGAAGACGTCTTCCTTTTCCTAGACCCCATCGCGGCCATGGCGGCATCAGTAGCACACTTCATATCATCCACGGATTGATCGATCCCTTGGACCTTTTCTTATGAGGTGACCTCGTCACAGCCATCGTCAGCAGACTACTTTGCCTCGGAAATGGTCTCTAAGTCCAGTTGAATCACATAGACAAGGGCCTTGATGACGGTCCACGTCACCTCGATAGAGGACTATTTCTGAGCCGCCACTTTCAGCGTCCTAGACCGAGTCCCCACCGAGGTCAAAGTCGCTACATGTTTGTTCATCCTCCTTTCAAAACGAGCACTAATCGGCACATTCACATTTTCGTCTACTTCTGCGTGAGGTTTTATATCTAGTTATACAAACCGACATAACATAAATCCAAATATGACGCAAAAATTACAAGGCCAAACTTACCTTCTTCTTCGATGTCGGGGAGAATGGAAGCTATCCACATCCTAGAAGCGATGTATCTCGAAGGACCAAAAGAAGTCTAGACGACTTGACCCTCTCTAAGCTTAGGGAACTTGTTGTTGGATTCGCTGTTGGGCTTGGGATAGGCGGTGTTTCTATTTCACCATCAACGATCATTCCATGGGTGCTCAGGACAGGTCAATTTAGTACGAGCTAATCAATTGACATTGAATAATTATAATTTTTTTATTTGGACTTTGATAGATAAAAACATTGTGGTTCGTGTTTTGAATTTGCATTGACCACATAGAGACAGAGTAAATCATGTTGGCCCTGATACCCACAAGAAGAGTTCTAGTATTACTTTCATGCATTTGATGTAATAAAGTCTCACGAAGACTCTTGCTTGTAATTACCTTATTATCAATAAAGAGTTGGAACTTTCATTCATTCTTTCTTGAATGTATGAAGTTTTATGAATAAACCTTAGTCTTTAGTCCATAAACAAACCTAACAACATATGAAGAGACAAATGTAGGTTTGCATGAACAAATTCTTCATGGTTTCCTTTAAACAATATATTCGCAATCTAAGGATCAAAGGACTATTGATCTCAGTACGATTGTTAGGAGAATCTATGATGTCCGGTTATGGGGCATAGAGAGTTGGAGACTCTATAGTTCTTCTTATGTATCTTATGAAGATAATGAATTGACCAGTGCACTTCTAGAGACGGTTAAGAACAAACCATTTAACCTCTTCTGTCTCAGAGTCACTATGTATGAATTACATCATGCTTACCTCAAACCTGAAATGAGACGTGTCATTTCATCGCTTACGTATTCTCATTTGAGAAAGTCAGAGTTCAGACTCACTATATGATTCTGAACATGGCCTATTGGTGAGGTACTAAGTTATGAAGATGCCATGAACAACTTTGTGAAGCTCTCATAGATATGGAATTCATGTACAAGATTGTTGAGATGCTTGCCAAAAGAAAAGGAGGTAACAAATTTCCTCTACAAGTAAATGATATGGGTGGCCAACCAAGGGAGAAGCAAAAGAGGAAACAAATCCAAGGCCTTCTAGAAGCATGCCTTGGACGTGTGACATGAGGAAGGGGAAGCAAATATTTGCTCATGAATATGTGATATTCTATAGAAAAGAGGAAACTACCTTTTGAAGGTAATCCTCCTCCTATAAATACTCCACCTCATTCTCAATTCACAACACACAATTTTGAGATTGAGAGCCTCTCTCTCTTCTTTGTGGCTGCCCCTTATCTCTCTCTAGAATTCCCTTTTCGTTTTTGTTTTTGGCACATAGGTCCACATTTGACCTAGCATTTTGTTTTAGCTCTTTGACTCTAAGACTTGTTCTTGAGTTGTCGTGTTTAAAAGTGCCCACACACTAAATCCTTCATCCCTCGAGTGATTCATGTGATAGAAACTTTCATGGTTACTCAAATTCCTGAAGAACGAAGAAATGCGAGCCACTACTACAAATTAACATATTGGGTGCGGAAGGGTATTAGGTGCTACATGTCGCACCTAAAAGTCGCACCTAAGCTCATATTAGGTGCGACATGTCGCACCGAATACTCCGCCAGATGACTAAAAATTTCGCTGGTGTTTAGTGGTATCCGGTGCGACACTGTCGCACCTACTATTTTTTTGTCGCACCTAATGCCATTCGGTGCGACTTTGTCGCACCCAATAGTTTTAAAATTTAAAGTTGTCAGCCATATTCCCCCGAAATTTTTTGGGTTTCGGATTTCATATCCGGTACGACACTAGGTGCGACATGTCGCACCTAATACGAGTATTGGGTGCGACAATGTCGCACCCAATAGTTTTAGGGTAATATAAATACCCGAGACTCCTTCTTCCTTACCCGAGTTTTCAAAACTATCTCTCTCAATCTCACTCTTTCTCTCTCTCCGACCAGCCTCCACTCGGCCGTGAATCTCCGGCGACTTGCGTCTCCTCCGCCGTGAATCTCGCCGTCCTCCAAGGTACGTCTCTCTCTCTTTCTCTCTTTCTCTCTCTCTCTCTCTCTCTCTCTCTCTCTCTCTCTCTCTCTCTCTCGCTCTCTCTCTCTCTCTCTCTCCCTCTCTCTGTCTCACCCTCTCTCTCTCTCAATCTCATTCTCTCCGACCAGACCCGTCCCGCCGTCCGCGACCATCTCCGCCCTGCCGCCCGTGACCAGCACCCATCCCTCTTCTTCGCCATCTCCTCGGCCCTCTCGCTGCCGACCAGCCTCCACTCAGCCTATCACTCTCCTCTCCGACGTGAATCTCGCCGTCCTCCAAGGTACGCCCCTCTCTCTCTCTCTCTCTCTGTCTCACCCTCTCTCTCTCAATCTCATTCTCTCCGACCAGGCCCGTCCCGCCGTCCGCGACTATCTCCGCCCGTGACCATCTCTGCTGAACTCCGAGTCTCCTCCGACAGCCCCCTGCGAGGCACCACCATTTGTCCCCTGTTGAACTCCGAGCCCCCCAAATCCGACAGCCCCCTGCGAGGCACCACTGATCAAGTCGCAGCCCCGCCTTTGGAGACTTGGAAAAGCTCTGCCCAGAGCTCCCGGACGGAACCAAGCTCGTGCTGAATTGCAGTGGAGGTTTAATGTTTTTCTTTTTATTTATTTTTTTCCTTTCATCATCATTTTTTTTCCCATAATAAAAGAGAGAGGTTTAAATTTCGAAAAATAAGAAAAACAAAGAGGGGAAAATTTTTTGTATTTGTATGAATTTTGTATTTGTTTGGAAAATCTCATATATGATGTTATGAGTAATAAATAATAATAATTTTTATTTATGGTTTTGGTTGGTGCTCTTGCTCACATGCTTTGTGTTATGTTAATACTTATGTAATTTACTATTCTTAGCATGTTTGTGACATTTGGTTTTGACTTGTGAGTATTCTTATTAATTTATTTCACGATGTATGTTGCCGCAGCTCGTCCCCGACTTGCCGTAGCCCGTCCCCGACCTCGCCGCAGCTTGGTCACTCGCAGCCTCGTGTCGTATCTCGTTGCCTCGTCGTCGCCTCGGAAAAGGTTAGTTATTTGTAATTAGTAATATTTTTACATTATTTAATATTTTTAGATTATTTCATATATATTAATTAGTAATATATATGAAAATATAACTTTGATTAGATGTTCACACGTTTAGTTAATTAATTAATTAATTAGTAACATGTTTAGTTAGATTAATTAGTAATATATATGTAAATAGTAACATGTTAGATTAGATGAAAATATAACTTTGATGAAAATAGTAACGTATAGTAATTGTCAAATTTTTTAATAATATGTAACATGTTAGATTAGATTAATTAAGTTTAAAGTAATATATTAAATTAATTAGTAACATGTTTAGTGTAATTTAATGTAATTGTAACATGTTTTGTTTAAGTTGATTGCAATTTGTTGAAAATTTGGTTAATTAATTAATCTAATACTTTTTTAGTTAGATTAATTAGTAATATATATGAATATATTTTAAAATGAATTAGTAACATGTTAAATTTAATTTAAACTCAGTTTAGTATTTAACGAATTAACTAATTTATCGAAAGTGGTTAACTCGTTAATGAAATCAGTAGTGAATTTGTATATAATAACGAATTCTAACCAGTTTTCAAAATTAATACATGTCATTCACAAATTCTCTTACATTCTTACAAATTCGCTCTCAAATCTTTCAAATATTAACGATTCACTCTCAATTTTACCTCTCAATTTCCTAATAATTCACTCTTACAAAATGAATTCTAACGATTCATTTTTATCTCCCAATTTCCCGTCTCATTCAGAAGAATGTCAAATCCAAGTAGGGACTGGATTACCGAGAACAATCGGTTGAGTTTGCAATATAAAACAGGGATTAACGAGTTTATCCGCGTTGCAAGCAAACTCCCGAACGAAAACGGTCATTATCGTTGTCCTTGTAAGTCTTGCAATAACGAAAACGGTCATTATCGATTCCATAGACAATAGAATTGTCAAATATCGACCGTCTTAATCATCGACACGAAACTGCTACGGCCGAGCTTGTTACTGTCGTTGAAGATGATGAAGAAGTGGATGAAGAAGATGAGGCGCTTGCCGTTTTTGAGGGAGACGATGTTGATGTCGATACTAACATTACATCGAGTGACAACGATGAATGACTAACACCATGTAATAACCGTAGTCGTCGAATACTAATTACGTAGTAATTAAAAATACTAACTACAATTAATTTTGCAGGATGTCTACTTCAGGTCAGGACCCATCAGGAGGAGAGCGTGACCCCCCGCAGATGCCGAGGAAGAAACGAGGACCAACGACTGGCGTCGTTTCTGCGAGAGCTGGTCTTGGGACCCCTGGAGCGAACACAGTTCGCTACGATCAGAATGCGCAGGCGTTCTACCAAGACGTCAGGGAGCAAAATCCGTTGATCGGGACGTTCCAAAACCGATTAGGAAACCTGATCAAGAGTACCATTCCAGTCGACCTCCCAGACTGGAACCATGTGCCTGCGCAGAGTGTGGCGGCTCTTATGAACTCGATTCATAACGAGTATCACTTCGTTTATGAACATCCCGAGAGTGGCGAGCTTGTGCCTGTAGATCCTATTCGCAACGAGATTGATATGACTATCATTCGCGATGCGAAGAGGATGCGTCGTGGCCAGAAGTCGAGGTTGTCGCAGCTCTTCTTCAAGACATTTTGCGGGAGTAAGGACCTCGCTAAAAACGAAACTCCCGAAGGCTATAACCAGGAAGCCTGGTTGAAAGCAATAGAGACGTTCGACTCGCCGGAGCATAAGGTATGAGTTGAACTTCCGATGGTTATTCGAATTTCTTAAAATTAAACTTCACGTATTTATGTCTTGCAGGCGAAATCTCTCCGCAACCGGGAAAATTCGAAGATGAAGAAGACGAAGAAGAGACAAGGGTCGCTTAGTTTTTTTGGTCATCGCTCGAGGAACGTAAGTCTCTTAATATTATTATGCAATATAAATGTGATTCATATTTTAATGTTGAAAAATTACAGCGAAGAGAAGATGGGAGTATAGGCTCGGCTATAGCGATATGGTTAGAAAAACACAAGGACGCTAAGGGATCGCAACCAGGTGGGACGGATCAGCAGACGCCAGGTTCCACGCCTGGTTCTATGGATTACTTGCGAGATCGTCCTTACGGAAGCGGCGGAACGAGCGGCAGCGCGTCAGGCAGCGGTGGATGAGGACGCGGAAGCGGTTCTCAAAATTCTGGCAACTTATTCGGTAGAGGGAATTCTACTATCGATAAGTTTTATAAGAAAAAGAATTAGGAATTCATTTTTTTCGCTTTTTTTGGAAAGAATTTGTATTTTTAATTAAGAATTCTATTTTCATAATATTATTTCTAATTCATTTAGAATTTTGTTAATTAATTTTTATTTAATTTTAAATGAATTTTAATTTACTTTTTTATTTTGTTTTTTTTTAATTTAAAAAACATATTCGGTGCGACAATGTCGCACCGAATATCATGGCGCGAACGGTAATAGGTGCGACAGTGTCGCACCCGATATGTATTTACCCGCCAATTTTATAAAATTTGGCAGGAAAATAACTTGGGCATTAGGTGCGATAAGTCGCACCTGAAAGTGTCGCACCTAAAGGGGTACTTATTAGGTGCAACACGTCGCACCCAATAACTTCTGCGACGGGTTATCCGGTGCGACGCTCCCAATGTCGCACCTAATAAACTTTTAGGTGCGACATTTTAAGCATTGGGTGCGACATTCGTCGCACCGGATAACGTATTTTGTCCTAGTGAGCTACGTGGGGAGATGAGCGATTCAACCTCGAAAGGCTTCTCAACGATCAAGCTACGTCAAGGTTAGTAAACGAGTAATTGCTCTTCAATAGTTTTAATATAAAATAACATGTGCTTGCTCTTTGTCTTGTTTAGTAAAAATCGTTTTTACTTGTTAAAAGAAATTTTTTATATTCCGCCGCTTGAGGAAGCGTTAAACTTTTCTTAATCCCATATCTATTCCAACAAATGGTATCAGAGCTATGGTCAAAGTTAAGCATGTACATGTGATTAAAACTATGAGCTTGAAAATCGTTTTCGAAAGATTACTCGTTTTTTGACAAGTTAGATTTGTTTTCTTAGTTTTTTTTTTAATTTATTGCTCGTGTCTTTAAATTAAAAACCATGTTGATTTTCTATGACATTGGGATGTTATTAAAACACGTTAGAATCATTTCTAAAAGCTTTTATATTTCCCATGATGAAAAACGTGTTTTAATAAGTTTGAGAAATTTCTGGTGTTCAAGTGAGTTGAAGTTCACACTTCCCTCATGCACTTTCCCGAATAGAAAATAGGAAAATGTCCGAGTATGTACCTTGTGCCATTATGCACTAACACTGCTCTTCCTTGAACATGAAGATTTAAGATTCCTTTCTAGAAGTCCACTCTATATCTCTAAGCACTAGGAAAGCGTGTTTCCGAAATGTATTAGAGACGTAGCACTTATCCTAAAAAACTAAGTGGGAGAGTTATACTTGTTGTTTGTAACCCACGATCCCCAACACTAACGAGAGGAGCAATTGAACGTTAGACTAAGAGTCACCCTCATGGCATCCTCTTCAATGAGAGAACTCAATGGCGTTTTGCTTCGATCATTTCTTAATGAGCTACGTCCAAGAGTGAGACGATGAGAACAAGGCCTCCCTTCGGCGGATTGTTTCTCAAAGTTTACCTTTTGGACTAAGTGGTTGGTTGCACACTTAGACTCAATCCCTAGTAATCATCCCTCGAGGCACTACGAAAAGATGTGAGTGATCAAACCAATTTAAAAGGTGGCTACTCAAAATTGGTGTATTGACATTTTGGCTAAAGCATTAATGATGCGTCATTTACTTATAAAAGGATACTCTTTGCGGCCTTCCCTCGAAGGAGTAGAGTGTCATTTTGTTTATAACACCTTTCGATTTTATCAAGTCTTAAAAACATAAATCCTAAACCAAAGACTAATCATAAACTTGTTTCAACTCTTATAGGCAAAATATCTCTCAACCCTCTCTCAATCATCCTTTACTCGAAGGCATCATGGCCGTGTGACATAAGAGAGAAAGAGGTAATATTTGCTCATGAATATGTGATATTCTATAGAAGAGGAAACTACATTTTTGAAGGTAATCTTTCTCCTATAAATAGAGCCCTCATTCTCATTGTTTCTCATCCCAAAGTTTTAGAGATTGAGAGCTTCTCTCTCTAGAACTCTTGGCCGCCCACTTCTCTCTCTCTCTCTAACTCTTTTTGTTTTTGTTTTGGCACCAAGGTCCAAATTTTACCTAATATTTATTTTACCTCTTCGACTCTAAGACTTGTTCTTGAGTCGTTGTGTTTAAAAGTGCCCACACACTTATTTCTTTTTACCTCGAGTGATTTATGTGATAGACGAGCGATTCAACCTCAACAAGTTTCTCAACGATCAAGCTTCATGAAGGTAAATAAACGTGTAATCGCTCTTAGATAGTTTTAATAATAACATGTGCTTGCCATTTGTCTAGGTTTTTAAAAATCGTTTTACTTTTTAAAGAAAATTTTTATTTTCCGCCGCTTGCTAAAAGCGTTAAATCTTTTCTTAACCCTAGATTAATTCAAACAAACGGTATCAGAGCTATTGTCAAAGTTAAGCATGTACATGTGATTAAAACTATGAGCTTGAAAATCTTTTTCGAAAGATTACTCGTTTTTGACAAGTTAGGATTGTTACCCTAGACTTTTTTTTAATTTATTGCTTTTGTCTTTAAATTAAAATTCATATTGATTTTGAATGACCTTGGGATGTTATTAAAAACACATTAGAATCAGATTTAAAAGTTTTTACATTTTGATAACGAAAAACGTGTTTTTTAAGTTTGAGAAATTTCGAGTAATTTAATGACTAGTTATATTGTCTTGCTAGTTTCGTTTATTTACTCGTTTCATTTTATGTTTGTTGTAGTTTACTTTTATACTATGTTATTACCATGTTAATAAAACACATATAAAAGCTTTAACAACTCTCTAAAACGTTCCGTTACACTCGATTCTTTTGCACTCAAGTCCGAACTTTAAATATTTCCAGTTTTCTTCGAGCTCAAGAAAAATCCACGGTAAAAGTGGCATAACTCTCTGCTCAAAATTCGAAATTTAATGATTCTAAAATTAAATTAAAGGTCTGTTTTTCCTCTTTCCAATGACCTTGGGTTTAGGTCAAAAGGATGTTGGAGCAGCCAGTTATGGTGATTTTACTCCGAGGTGCGCGACTGTTCCGAAAGTCCAGTTTTTTTTTAAATTCCGGATTTCGGACCCCACTTATAGAACTCTAATGAGAAAATTTCCTTGAGCTAAATTGTTTTTAATAGGATAATAAACATAATGTGAAAGATTAAAATGTTTTGATTTTTTTGAAAAATTTACTTGAATTGAATTTTTACAAAACTAGTTTGAATTTTGAAAAACCGTTTTCACTTTCAAACTTGGAAATATTTTGTCATCCAAATCAAATAAGTTTTCAAAATGTTATCAAAACTATATCTATATCACATATGTTCAAAATCTATATGCTCTTGAAAATTTGAGTGGGAGGTCTCGTCGTAGACGAGCTGAAAAATGAAGATGTGTAATCTCAAACTTTCAAGTGTTCGAGTGAGTTGAAGTTCACACTTCCCTCATGCACTTTCCCGAATAGAAAATAGGAAAATGTCTGAGTATGTACCTTATTCCTTTATGCACTAACACTACTCTTCCTTGAAGATGAAGATCTAAGATTCTTTTCTAGAAGTTCACTCTATCTCTCTAAGCACTAGGAAAGCATGTTTCCGAAATGTATTGGAGACGATGTGCCTTTTCTAAAGACTAATTGGGAGGGTTATACTTGTTGTTTACAACCTACGATCCCCAACACTAATGAAAAGTGTAATTGTCGCCAGACTAAGAGTCACCCTCGTAGCCCTATCTTAAATGAGAGTACTCAATGGCGCTTTGCCCTGATCATTGCACAATGAGCTACGTCCGAGAGTGAGACAATGAGACAAGGCCTCCCCTTGGTGGATTGTTTTTCAAAGTCGATCTTTTAGACTAAATGGTTGGTTACACACTTAGACTTCATCCCTAGTAGTCCACCCTCGAGGTCCTGCGAAAGGATGTGAGTGATCAAACTTTTTTATAAGATGGCTAGTCAAATATGATGTATTGACATCTTGGCTATGCATTAATGATGAGTCATTTACTTATGAAAGGAGACTTGTTGCGGCCTTCCCTCGAAGGAGTAAAGTGTCATTTCTTTCATAACACCTTTGGATTTTTCCTGTCTTATTCATCCTAAAAAGTTAAACAAACTTAAATCCTAAACCAAAAGACTAATCATAAACATGTTTCAACTTTTCAGCATAATGTCTCTCAACCCTCTCTCAACCATCCTTTCCTCAAACAAACTCGAAGGGGAAAATTACGTCGACTGGAAATGTAACCTCGACATCGTCCTTACCATGGACAAGCACAAATGGGTACTCACCACCCCATGTCCTCTTCTGACGAATAATTATTCAACTCAAGAGGATAAAGACGCCTTAGCGGCTTGGCTTCGATCCGTTGAAATTGCGAGATGCTATATCTTAGACTCGATGAACAATGTCTTGCAACAACAACATTGTGACATAGTGTGGCAACGTGGAGGAGTAAGAAAGGGGTCTACAATCTCCATGAGATGTTTGGAGGGAAAGGGCGTCAAGCAAGGCAACAAGCGGTCCGACGGTTTATAAATTGTCGCATGAAGGCTTGGACTCCCGTTAGAGACCATATGATGTTGATCATTAGTTATCTAAATGAGATGGAGATCCTTGGATCTGAGATTGATGGGGAGACCAAAATAGATATGATCTTGGAAACTCTCCCCGAGTCTTTTGATACCTTCAAGCTGAACTACTCCATGAACAAGCTAGAATACACTGTTACCGAGCTTATGAAGGAGCTTCACACCGCTTAAAGACTCACTAAGCCAAAGAGGTCTCAAGGAGAGGTACATGCTACTAGCACAAAGCCTTCACCTCTATAACTAAGAAGAGACCTTTCAAGGCAGAGAAGAAGAACCCTCACAAGGTTCAAAAGAAGAAGACGCCAAGGGTTCCTAAGGTGGACAAGTCGAAAGACAACTAACGCCATTGCAATGAACCTAGTCACTGGCGTAGGAACTGTCCTGCATACCTCAAGACTAAGTAAAAATGTATTGTACTTTTAACCGAAGCATGCTTAATAGATGATAATGTATCAACGTGGATTCTTGACTCCGTTGTCTTAGGAAAAGCAAAAGCTTAGAGGAAGGCGACTTCTGCTTCAATTGAGGTGGGAGCTTAGTGTCTGCGAAGGCTGTGGGGTCCGTGAAGCTGTCTTTTGAAGACCGCGCTTTAAATTTGAATATGGTTTATTATGTTCCTTCCTTTGGGAAAAACTTAATATATGTTGCTCGCCTTCGTGAGCAAGATTATTGTTTAAAGTTTATTAAGAATGGAATTAGAATTTCTTTTCCTGATAATTCTTTTGTCATTGAAATAGATAACGATCTAGTTAGGGAGCCAAAGAGGATCAAACTTTCTGATTCCTCCGATCTAATAAAATCAACATATCTCTGGCACTTAAGACTTGGTCATATCAGTCTAGACAGGATTAAGAGACTTGTGAGAGACGGTCCACTCCAAGCCTCTATAATAGGTTCATTACCTAGTTGTGAATCTTGTATAGAAGGAAAATGACTAAGCGACCTTTCTCAGCTAAGGGTCGAAGAGCCACTGAGCTGCTGGAACTTGTGCATTATGATGTATGTGGTCCACAGGCACGGGGAGGATACGAATACTTCATTACCTTCACTGATGATTACTCAAGATACAGTTTTGTCTATTTGCTCAAACACAAATTCGAGACCTTTAACGTATTTAAGGTCTTTCGGGCTTTAGTGGAAAAGCAAACTGGCAAACAGATCAAAACCCTTCGATCTGATCGACGTTGTGAGTATATGTCTGGAGAGTTCGATGACTTTCTTAAAGAAGAAGGTATGGCTTCTCAGCTTACAACACCTGGCACACGTCAACAAAACGGAGTGTTGGAGAGAAGGAACCAAAATCTAATGGAGATGGTTAGATAAATGATGAGTTACTCATCACTGTCTCTTTCCTTTTGGGGATATGCCCTCGAAACAGCAGTTTACATTCTGAACCAAGTTCCATCTAAAACAGTTCATGGTACTCCTTATGAACGATGGACTGGCCATAAAGTAAATCTAGGTCACATCCGAATTTGGGGTTGCCCTGCGCATGTGCTAAGGCAAACGACTAGCAACTTGGCTAGTAGGTCAGAATTGTGCATGTTCGTTGGATATCCAAAGGAAACCAAATGTTTCACATTCTATAGTCCTGAGGACGACAAGACTTTCGTTAGCATGAATACTCGTAGGGTGTAAGTGGATATACAAGAAAAAAAAAAGGGTCCGGATGGGAACGTTGAGACGTTCAAAGCACGACTTGTGGCTAAGGGCTATACCAAAAAGGAAGGTATCAATTATGAAGAAACCTTCTAGCCAGTCGCGGTGCTTAAATCCATCCGCATACTTCTATCCATTGCTGCAGCTCTCGACTATGAGATCTGGCAAATGGATGTCAAGACTGCCTTTTTGAATGGCGATCCTGACGAGCTCATTTATATGGCTCAGCCAGACGGTTTCGTGGAAAAGGGACATGTGATCGAGGTTTGTGAGTTGCTTAAGTCCATTTATGGATTAAAGCAAGCATCTAGGTCATGGAATATTAGATTCGATGAAACTGTGAAAAGCTTCGGCTTTGAATAGTCAATAGATGAGCCTTGTGTTTACAACTTAATACACGAAGGTAAAGTTGTGCTTCTGGTATTATATGTCGATGATAGATTACTCATAGGTAATGATGTGGGTAAGTTATCTGAGGTTAAGATCTGGCTAGTAAAGCAATTCGATATGAAAGATCTAGGAGAAGAAGAGTACATCTGGGGATTCAGATCTTTCGAGATTGAAAAAACCGGATTCTGTCGCTTTCTCAAGCATCTTATATAGATAACATCATGGATCTCTTCTCGATGCAAGAATCAAAGAAGGGCCAAACACCCTTCAGACATGGACTCTCACTCTCTATGGACCAGTCTCCCAAGACTGCACAAGAGATTGAGGACATGAGTAAAATTCCTTACGCCTCAGCCGTAGGAAGTCTCATGTATGCAATGCTTTTTACTAGACCTGATATCTGCTTAGCAGTTGGCGTGGTTAGTCGCTTTCAGTCCAATCCTAGACCCAAGCACTGATTGTTGTTAAGCATGTTCTTAAGTATCTTCGAAAAACTAGGAACTTGATGCTTACATATTCAGGTACTGACCTGATTATGACGGGATATACCGACTCCAATTTTCAGGCAGATAAGGATTCCAGGAAATCCACTTCAGGATCTGTGTTCATCTGAATGGTGGATCTGTTGTTTGGATGAGTATCAAGCAATCTTGCGTTTCTGACTCCATCATGGAAGCAGAATATGTGGCTGCTTGTGAAGCATCCAAAGAGGCTGTATAGCTTAAGAAATTCCTTAAGTATTTAGAAGTTGTTCCAAATGACGACGAGCCCATGACACTTTATTGTGATAACAGTGGGGCTGTCGCTAACTCAAAGGAACCTCGAAGCAATATGCGCTCCAAGCATATTGAGAAGAAATTCCATTTGATTCGAGAGATCGTGCAGCGCGGAGACGTGGATTATTGAAAGGAGATTATTTTGTGCATTGATGTATGAATATTCTTGCCAAAAGAAAAAGAGGAAACAAATTTCCTCCACAAGGAAATTATATGGGCGGCCAACCAAGGGAGAAGCAAAAGAGGAAACAAATCCAAGGCATTCTAGTAGCATGGCTTGGACGTGTGACATGAGGAAGGGGAAGCAAATATTTGCTCATGAATATGTGATATTCTATAGAAAAGAGGAAACTACCTTTTGAAGGTAATCCTCCTCCTATAAATACCCCACCTCATTCACAATTCACAACACACAATTTTGAGATTGAGAGCCTTTCTCTCTTCTTTGTGGCCGCGCCTCTCTCTTTCTCTCTCTCTCTCTCTCTCTCTCTCTCTCTCTCTCTCTCTCTCTCTCTCTAGAATTCCCTTTTCGTTTTTGTTTTTGGCACATAGGTCCACATTTGACCTAGCGTTTTGTTTTAGCTCTTCGACTCTAAGACTTGTTCTTGAGTTGTCGTGTTTAAAAGTGCCCATACATTAAATCCTTCTTCCCTCGAGTGGTTCATGTGATAGAAACTTTCGTGGTTACTCGAATTCCCGAAGAACGAAGAAAGCTGAGCTACGTGGGGAGCCGAGCGATTCAACCTCCACAAGCTTCTCAACGATCAAGCTACGTAAAGGTTAGTAAACGAGTAATTGCTCATCAATAGTTTTAATTTAAAATAACATGTGCTTGCTCTTTGTCTAGGTTTGCAAACGAGTAATTTCTCTTCAATAGTTTTAATTTAAAATAGCATGTGCTTACTCTTTGTCTAGCAAAAAGTTAAAAA
Source organism: Urtica dioica subsp. dioica (assembly GCF_054948205.1). Classification (NCBI taxonomy): domain Eukaryota; kingdom Viridiplantae; phylum Streptophyta; class Magnoliopsida; order Rosales; family Urticaceae; genus Urtica; species Urtica dioica. Next base: position 50,556,685 of record NC_142756.1, read on the forward strand.
GAACTGACAAGACTCAAAGAAAATTGGAGAAAGTCAAGATATCCATGAACTCGCTATAGAGAAAATAACGAAGACAAAACCAAAGAAAAGAAAAAGTGAAAGAAATTACCTGAAAATTTCACTCACGCAGTAAATATAACAAATGAGTGGATGTGACCTTTTATATCTCTATATAAAGGGCAGTTAAAATCCACTATCTGAAAAAAAAATCATCATTAACCATCAAATCATATTTTATCTCACCTATCAGAGTGAAAAATCTCAACTGACCAAACAAAGCGATTCAACTCCAAAATCGTGGCATTAAGACGACGCGACATGTGTAGTACATGCAGGATTTAATATTTTTGAAATTTCGATTCGCACCAAAAATTTCCGACGAACTCAACTCATTCACTTTTAGTCTATTTAATATTCTTCGAATATTAAATGCACTAGGGGACTAATTGTGGGGTTAGAGTTCGGCCCTTTCTAATAAAATGATTGTGGGGGTAGAGTTCGGTCCTTTCGATGATAAAAGTTGTATACTAGATTTGCTATCACTACTAACACTAACTTTCTTTTCTTTTTAGTCCACAATAAAATTAAATCATTTTGTCGGCGCGCATATCACGAGGTACTAACCACATTTATCGGATTATTCAGAAGGAAAATTATCCAATCAACAACCTGCAATTTATGCTAAACATTATAAGCGTCAGTGAGCTATGTCCATTGATACTGCAAATTTGCAAAAGAAATATGGAAAGCTTCCCCCGTTAAAGTACGTTTCAAGATATATTATAAACTACGCTTTGCGCGGACATCGTACACACAATTTATACCTTTAAAACCCTGTTTTTTTTTTGTCATACTTTGACCAAGCTGAGTTGGCATTTTTTTTAAAAAGAAAAAGGCTCATTCCCTCATCTTCCCATAACTCTCTCTCTCTCTCTCTCTCTCTCTCTCTCTCTCTCTCTCTCTCTCTCTCTCCCACCAACTCACTCCCTCTTTCTCTCTCTTCTAGTTTTCTCTTTTTCTCTATTTCTTTCCGGCGGGTTTCCGACCAAACCAACGGGAGGTGAGATACACCTCCACCACCATCACCAAGTGCTAATCACAAGAGAAAAGGTGATTTTTGGATTGAAACTTCTTTCCGTGGAGTCGTTGTCGTTCGTCGGAAAAGCTCGACCGAAGTCAGAGAAAATGTGAGTTTTGGATTGAAACTTCTTTTCGACATATCTCCTCCGTCCGAGTCTCAAATGACATGAATCTTTTGGCATTATCTTTTTTTAACACTACTACAAAATTGATTTTCTGATGCGCAAGACTATCAGATGCGACTAGTCGCATCTAAATAACTTTTAGATGCGACTAGTCGCATCTGATAATCAATCAGAAGCCGAGAAAATTCGCTCAAATTGTCTTTTAATTTTGACAATCCGATGCGACTAGTCGCACCTGAAAGTATGTTGAAACTTTCAGGTGCGACTATGTCGCATCAGATAGTTTTAAATTTTTAGGCGGGCCTCATCTCCCCCTCTTTTATTTCATTAATCTGACGTGGCGAATGAAATTTTAATTTTTTTTAATTATAATCCGGTTCGACTAGTCGCACCTGAAGAATTATCAGGTGCGACTAGTCGCACCGGAAGAGTTATCAGGTGCGATTACGTCGCACCTGATGATTAGGGTTTGTTTAAAAACCCAGGTCGCGATGCTTTCTTCTCCAGCCGCTCAAACACCATTTTTTCACTCTCCCTCTCTGCTAACTTCCCTTCTCCGACCACCCTCTCCTCCGTCCACGCAGCTCTCCTCCGTCCTTCTCTTCTCGGCCTCTTCCTTCGCCGACCACCTCGCCACGTACCCATACCCGCCTCACAGCCTCGTACACATTCGGCCTCTTCCTTCGCCGACCACCACGCCACGTACCCGTACCCGGCCACCGGACCTCTGCCTCATCCGGCCACCGGACTTCGCCAGTCACCACTGCCTCTCTCTCACTCGGTATTTCTCTCTCTCACTCCCTCTCTGCCTCGCTCTCTGTCACTCGGTTTAAACTCACAGCCGTCGTCTCGATCGTGCCTCCGGACCTCGCCGTGCTCTCAGCCCCGGCCCCGCTGCCTCCGAGTCACCACTGCCTCTCTCTCTCACTCGGTATTTCTCTCTCTCACTCCCTCTCTGCCTCGCTCCCTCTCTGCCTCGCTCTCTCTCACTCGGTTTAAACTCACAGCCGTCGTCTCGTTCCTCCGGACCTCGCCGTGCGCTCAGCCCCGGCCCCGCTGCCTCCGAGTCCCAGCCACCGAGCCGTTGTTCCCGAGTCCCGGCCTCTGAGCCGCTGTCCCCGAGTCCCCGGCCGGCCGTCCTAGCAGGTTAGTGTATATATTAGTTTTTTTTTATAATCATATATTTCTTAGTTAACTAGGTTAGTTAGGTTGATAAATATATATTAGTGTATATATTAGTTAGTTAGGTTAGTGTATATATAATATGTTAGTTAATATGTTAGGTTAGTTAATTAATGTGAAATATGTAAGTTAATAATAATGTGTAACTTAATTAGTATTAATTTGATAATTAATTTAACATGTTTAGTAATTTGGTTAAGTTTAATAATTCTATTAGTTTAGGTTAAAAGTTTAAATTGATTGTAAATTAGTTAGTATTAATATGATAATTTCACATGTTTAATAATGTGATTAGTTTATATTAGGTTAAAATTAAGTTTTAATTGTTTTTTTGACATGTTTTGATATATAGTTTGTGACATTTTTAAATTTTTTGCTTTTAATTAATTTAGATTAATTGTAAGTAAATTATTACCTAGAAACTGTAATTAGTTTAATAATTACATTTATGTTGCTTAGTTTATAATTAGTTAATTAATTTGTGATAAGTTTGTGTAGTTGATTTAACATGTAATGAAATTGTAATTTAAATAAGAAAAATAGTTTTGTGACATGCGTTGATAGTTTGTGACATGTTTTGATAGTTTGTGATATTTTGTTTATTTCGATTTTTCATTTATAAATGTTGTGATCGAACCACGGAGGTTTGGTTTAGGGCTGAGCTAATTTATAGGATAATTCTGGATGGTTTGTGTATGTTTTTAAATAATTTTGCAGGTTTTTGGTTTGTCAGTATAATAGGGGAAACACTGCCGAAATTTCGGTAGAGTTTCGAATTAATTAGTTTAAAAACTCCCAACTTATTCAATCCGAGCTCAAAATAACATAGAATTCATAATCTCTCTTTCATTTTGTTCTCCGTCGTCCTTTATCAATAACTCTTCCAAACTTTCATTTCTCGCTCTCATTCAGCGAAATGTCCAATCCAAGTAGAGATTGGATCACGGAGAATAATCGGGTGACATTGCAGTACAAAACCGGTGTTAACGAGTTTATTCGCGCTGCAAGAAGATTCCCTGACGAAAATGGCAAATATCGGTGTCCTTGCAAACCTTGCAACAACGTGAGATGGCACGACATCGGGGTTGTCAGGAATCATTTGCTGAACAAGGGGTTTACCCCAGGCTACACAAAATGGTATCATCACGGCGAGCTCGAGCGTGTCGTCCTTCCTCATGAAGAAGATTCCATCGGAGGAACAGATCAGAGAGGAATAGGAGGATTGCACGGTGCTGTGGAGGATATCAGGGATCACGAGGATTTCGACAATGCTACAGAGCCGAGCCAGAGCGAGGTGCGTGCAGAGGAGCAAGTGGAAGACATCTTCGCCGAGTTGGAAGCAGAATTGTACCCTGGATGCAAAGAGTTTTCTTCTTTGTCATTCTTGGTTTCGTTGATGCACCTCAAAGTCACAAACCATTGGACGAACAAGTCGTTTACAGAACTCTTGCAGCTCTTGAAGAAGTCTCATCCAGCTGGTAATCGAATTCCGGAGAAGCATTACGAGGCAAAGGCGAAGCTGAAGCATTTTGGCATGGGATACGAGATGATCGATGCGTGTATTAACGATTGTGTCCTATTTCGAAAAGATCTCGCGGAAGTCGACGTGTGCCCAGTATGCAACGAGAGCAGATGGAAGCCAACTGGGAAAATGATACCGCAAAAGATTTTGCGATATTTTCCCCTGAAAGATCGATTGAAGCGATTTTACGCGTCTCGACACACGTCGCTTCTGATGCAGTGGCACGAAAGAGATCGCGTCAGGGAAGTTGGTGTTCTACGACATCCTGCGGATGGTACGACGTGGAAAAACCTGGACGAGAGATATCCAAGCTTTGTTGCAGAGCCTCGAAACGTGCGACATGGAAAAACCTGGACAAGTATCATGCAAACCGACTAGTGCACACCGATAGGACTACTGGAGAAACGAGTGCTTATACTGCGAAACAGTGGTTTAAAGAGGAGCCGTACGTACTCGCGACTCAAGTCAAACAAGTTTTTTACATCGAAGATCTTGTTAAAGGCGGCGACTGGGAAATCGTCCAGGAATGCAATCATCGAGGGATTTGGGACATTCCTGAAGTTGACCCCTCCAACTCAGCCTCGATCCCATTGACTATAGAGTTGTCAAACATCGAGCGTTTGAATCATCGACACGAAATCGATGAAGCTGAGTTAGTGACTGTCGTTGACGATGATGAAAATTCGAGACGGGTCGTTTTTGAGGGAGAAGATGTTGATGTCGATATAGAAGATGATATTAACATTATAGGCATAGATGACGATGAATGAGTAATATCTTTTTTATATGTTTATTTACTATATAATGTAACCACGGTTTTCCTCCGCCATATGTGAGGTTTGTTAATAATAAAATCCGTGGTGCCGTCCACGTTTTTTTTAAACAGAAAACTAATATTTATTTACTAATATTGTTCACATCTTACAGGATGTCAGATGCAGGTGGAGATGAGTCTCCGCTACACCGTTCAGGAGCAGGTGGAGATGAGTCTCCGCTAGAGACACCGGGTTCCCAAGGTCCTAAGAAAACAAGGGGACCAACAACCGACTCTACTTCGGCAAAAGCAGCGCTTGGGGTACCCGGTGCGAAAGTTGTTAGGTATGACCCAATCAACCAAACTTTCTATCAGGACGTAAGAAAAACAATAAAAAAAAGGTAGGAGTATTCAACAACCGCGTCGGCGCTTTGGTGAAAGTCCATATCCCGGTCACACTTCGTGATTGGAACGAAGTGACGCCCCAGATGTTGGGCAATATTCTGAGCGCACTTCATTCCGAGTACACTTTCGTGTACAAGGATGATGAGACCGAGGAGCTGCTTCCGGCGGATTGCTATCGTCATCAGATTGACCAGACTATCATTCGCGATGCAAAGCGAATGAGGCGCAACCAAAAGTCTAGATTATCAGGGACTTTCTTAGGAAAATGTTGTGGGCAAATGAATGTTGCCAAGAAAGAAATCCCAAAAGGATATCAAAAAGACGATTGGGAGAAGGTGATAGAGGAGTTCGCAACTGACGATTGGAAGGTAATGTATAATTCAAAACAATTATGTTATCTTCTATGAAATCGAATTATAACGCAATTTAATATGTGCAGAAAAAGTCTACTCGCAACAGAGACAATTCAAAGAACAAGAAAACGAAGTCCACACAAGGGTCGATTTCTTTTTTGGCTCATCGACATTTGAACGTAAGTTTATTCTAATTTTGTAATATTTTTTTTTGCAATAAATACATTACTCATATTTTCATAAGAACTGCAGAGTAAGGAAGATGGGACTTTGGCCTCGGCGTTAAACACGTGGGAGAAAAAACATCAAGATGATCAAGGCAATTGGACGACAGCTTGGGCGCAACAAGAATTTGTAAGTTATTTGTGTTAATTACTTAATAATCAAGTTTCGATAATCTTAATAATTTTTTTAACATATGTTTGAAGGCGCGAATTATGACTCAAGTAGAGGATATGCAGCGACAAGCAGCGGAGTCAGGCCAAACGTTTGACATAGACCAGGCGGAACAGTACGCGATGGATACTGTTCTCGGGCAACGTCGAGATTGGTATGTCGGGATAGGTCCCTCGATCCCGAGATCCTCGTATCTCTTGGCTCAGGCTCAGGATGACAGCTCGTCCTCAGGTTCTTCATCGACGCGCGTTCCAGATCCAGTGATTAGCGAGCTACAAGCAGCGTTGGCCGCACAACAAGCTCAGATGGAGGCGTTTCAGCGACAGTTCTTTGCCTACACACAGCAGCATCCGTCTCCCATGCAGACATCCCCCGCGATGATGCACCCTGGGACGACGCCGCCATCAGCTTCAATGCCGAATGTTCAGACGCCGCCATCCGCTTCAATGCCGAATGTTCAGACGCCGCCATCCGCTTCAATGTCAAATGCTGATCAGACGCCAGGTTCGGTAGAATTTCAGCGACATCGTTCGAGCGGCAGCGCACCAGGCCGCCAAGGCGCACGAGGAAGATCTGGCGGAAGAGGAGGCCGTGCATTCCAGAATTGGCAGACTTCGAATGAAAAAGGGAAACAAAAAGAATAGATTGTAATTTTTTTAATTTATTGAACGTAAATTATCAAATTTTATGAATTTAATATTAGAATTTCTATTAAATTATTTATTTAATTATTCTAATTAATATTATTCAAATTATTTATTTAATTTAACAAAAAAATTATTTAATTAATTTTTAAATAATTTTTTAAATTATAATTTTTATATATTTAATAGGCTGATTCTATTAGAATCAGCATTTTAAAAAAAAAACTACAGACAATCAGATGCGACTAGTCGCATCTGATACCTTCCCGGGAAGAGTATCAGATGCGATTAGTCGCATCTGATTGTACCAACACCCGCCAAAATATTAGGCAGGAAATTACTATCAGATGCGACTGGTCGCATCCGATACTTTTCCCGCGAAGGTATCAGATGCGACTAGTCGCATCTGATACTATAATTCACGCTTTAATATCTTATTTTGGAGGATATTTAGGTGCGACATTTGGTGCGACTAGTCGGACCTAAAATGTCGCACCTGATAGTGATGACTTTCAGGTGCGACAAGTCGCACCTAAAATCATCAGGTGCGCACTTTCAGATGCGACTTTGTCGCATCTAAAGTCGCACCTGATGATACTTTCAGGTGCGACATTGGTGCTTTCAGGTGCGACTTTTGTCGCACCTGATGCTATTAATTGTACTAGTGTAAGAGGTCTACAGATCTGGAGAATTTCATCTTTCAAATCGGACCGGAATATGTTCGTCGGAGCATCGCCGGTTAAATGTATGTTTTGTGATTTTTGTGTAGATCTTCGTTTTTGTGTGTGGTTTCTTATAAATCCAACCCCGCCAAGGTATTCAGGAGGTTGAGAAGTTCTAGGAACATTTCGGATAAATTTTTCAGTCGTCGAAAATTTCCTCTGCAGCCGGACCGCCACCGTCGTCGGAGCTCCGGTGTTGAAATTTTGAGCAGAGGCTACTCTCGAGTCTCTTCAACATTCCAAACGCAACCGTGAACTCTGTTCGAGTTGATTCTTGAGCGTTTCAAAAATCAGTCGTGTTCGATGGCACGTACTTCGAGGCGATCGTTGCCTTGCTTCATGTCGAGCACCTTTTTGGATCCATAAGGAGAGGGGCTCCTTTACTCATCCTTTGTGAGAGTTTCTCATGAATTTAAAATGCTTAGTAATAGGTAGATTTGACTAAGTTAACACTAAACTTTATAGACTCGTTTCATTTCCACGGCGAGTTAGAGTTTTCGAAACTATAACATAGTATGATTAAGATAAGTGAAATGAGAACGAAATTAATCGTTGTCGGGCGATGCTTTCCGTCCGGGGACATTATTGTCCAAAAAGGTTGATTGGAGTAAGCGATGGCGCATATCGCTTCTTTTTGTTGCGCAACGGATTTATGCCGGGTGAGACTCGGGGTTACCGATCGTTGGGCCCAGCTCGCCCAGTTAGTTTGGGTCTAGCATTGGTTGTGGGACGCGCGTCCACCCGGAGCCTTACAGTCCATAATACCTACACTTGGCTTCATGCCGGAGGTTTCATTGATGTTTTGAGTTTTAAAATGAAATTGTTGTTAATAATCGGTTAATAACGTAAAGTCGGTAACTATGAGTTTTGATAAATGATGTGGTTTAATTTATATAAAAATGAATAAAACCTTAGGGTGAGTAATGGTATTCCTACTGGGCATGTAGAAGCTCACCCCTTTTTTTTTATTTCATTTCCCCTCACAGGTGGTGTACAGTGTGACTTCCCTGACAAACAGTGAGAGAAGCTGATTTGTAGGCTCAAGCTCACTTGTTTGGTCTCATTGTACACGTGGTGAGTTAATGTATGAATTGCTTGACCAATTTGACTGAGATTCCGAGATGATATTGTCGTCTTGTGTCTATTTTGACGTGATGCTATAGTAAATTGTGGTCATATTTTGAGGGGTTGTTGTCTTTCTTTTTGTGGATGCTGACTTGTGACATGTCCTTTTTGTATTTTGATACGTGTTTAAATCTCATGTGTGAATTTTTGTTGACTTTTCAAACTATGTCCGACGTGTCTATTTATTTTGTCGTTTTGTTATACAATTGTCAAACAAGTCTCCCAAACTCGGTGGAAATCACCTCCGCCTCACCATTATAAGCTTAATGTTGATGCTTCTCTCCCGTGTGACTCAAATTGTATCAGCATTGGAGCTATCATCCGTGACTCGATTGATTTTGTTAGAGTGGCCATGGCTCGAAACCTTCCAACGAGTTTCACAATCAACAATCAATGAAACAGAGGCTATTGCTCTACGTCTCAGCTTATCGTGGGCATTTGATGTGAAATTGCCTATCCACTTCGTGTGGAGTCAAATACAAAGACGCGTAGTCCAAACTTTGGAGAAACACTCTAATTTTATTAACGATTTTGGATCTATGTTGTCTCACATATCTAGTTTATTATTTTTCTTTCTAAACGCAAATGTGTCTCATATCTATAGACATGTCAATATGATCGCTTATGGATCGGTGTTCTTTCTATAACAAATTTTATTTATTAAAAAAAAATAGAATATACATATCAATAAAGAAAAAACCATGATATTAGCATGGATTGATCTACCATCCATAGCCACGTTAATTAAGCTTTCTAACTCCGTCAGTTTATATAGTTTGTATATAAGATAACACTTAAAAAAGACTACGACAGTTTATCAAGATTTAATTGAACTTTCTAGTACTTTAGTTTATTCGAACTTATCAAAAACTCTACAAAAGTTTTTTGTTTTGTTTTTAAAAAATTATTCAAAAGTTTTGTTACCAGATAATTACACCAGAGTTTTTTTTTTATATATTATTTTATATTGCAGTACTTTTCTTGCATCTGTAAATATAATTAATAAAACTTGGATAGAAATTCATGACCCTGCGTTAACTCGAGCCTATCTATAGTTTCATCATTCATGGTTATAGTTATAATACTACGTTCTTGCGTGTCATGTCAATTTTATAATTAGATATATTCCATATGAAATGTATAGAATTATTCTTGTCTCTAGAAATAGAAGTAGAGGGGTCCAATTCACGATGACCTCAGACGTGCGAATTTCGTAAATAAAAAGAAAAGCAGGGCTCCTCCTGTAAATGACTCGAAATTGTCCTAGTATTTCTCTCCTACCTTCTCGACTAACATAAAATAAAACATTCAGAGAGAGAGAGAGAGAAGAGAAGAAACCTTAGAAATATAGGCACAAAAAATACAACTGAATCACTCAGAAAGAAAATCCGAATTAAGACCTAAAACTGACCTGAAATTCTCTCGAAGATGAAACACTGCGAGCTCTGCAAGGAAATCGCTCGGACCTACTGCGAATCGGACCGAGCGAGTCTATGCTGGTCCTGCGACGCTAAGGTTCACTCCGCCAACTTCCTCGTCGCAAGGCACTCTCGCTCCGTTCTCTGTCACACCTGTCAATCTCCGACGCCGTGGATAGCCTCCGGCGCCGAGCTCTCCGTCGCGGTCGCTGCCTGCCAATCATGCGTCTTTGGCGAGAAAAACAGTAGATCAGGCGGTGATCGGACTAACAGCAACGATATCGACGAAGAAGACGAAAACGGTGACTGTAATAGCCAGGCCGTTCAGCGGTATGCGACGGAGAATCCGCCGCCTCCCGTGAGCTCGTCGAGCAGCGAAGAAGACGACGGAGAGAGTTCGTCAACCTCACCGATTAAGAAGCGATCGCGAGAGGTTTTTTCTTCTCTTTCTTTCTGTTCGTTTTACATTGTGGATCATCAAATTCGAAGAAATTGTTTATTATTATCCAAGTTGGATATTTTGCTTCTTCGATTAAATGCAATATTTTAATTGGACAGGGATGCTTGATCGAGTTTTTATCTCCAAAACGGAGAAATGATCCCGAGTTCGCGACTCGGCCGAGTCAGTCCGAGATTCGTTCACCGCTCCGAGACCTGAGAAGAACCAGTGCCGTACGGGCAGTTAAAAATGAAACGGCCGGTTCGGTTGCTGAGCTGGCGGTTAAGAAGTTTCGTCCCCGAGATTTTCTTAGTCTGAGTTTATCCAGAACCGTCGATTCTTCTGATTTGGCATTCTCTCGTAACGGTGCGATCTGAAGTAGTTTGTTTGCGGTAGAAGAACTATACAAAACAAAAAACTGTGTCCAAATCTTTACTGATCTGCCATATATTTTTTTCCTTCTCAAGTTGTTTAGTTTGTATTGAATTAGTGAATGTACGATTACATTTGATACTCTTTAACAATATTATACCTATGTTTTTTAGTTACGTTGTATAATATTGTGGGATCAATGTGCAAGGGAACAAATTTCAGTAAATAGCACATTATTCTTGTCAAAATTGTTCCATCCATAATCAATTTCTGTAAAACAAATTATTCTGGTGCATACGTTATACACGCCACATGTATATTTTTCTTCGATTCAAGAGAAAAAAAAAATATCCAAAATGTCAAAACGCCAAAGACAAGACTCAAATTCGAAACAAAAACTAATTAGTGACACACTACCGAGTTAAAATGGTATGTGGAGAATGTTAATTGCTAATTGACGAGTCTATTATCGGCAAGCCTATCTTTTTCCTTATACAAAATTAGGTCAAGAAGAAAACAAAAACTATATCAGTAATGAAAGATTATTATATGATGAAACATTTTGTTCTATTATTCGAAACTTGATTCTAAAAAATAATCTATCAGTTACGAAATATTATTACATAATGAAACATTGTGTTTTTTTCTTTAATCGGAAACTCGATTAATATAAAACCTCTATTTGTGATGAAAGATTATTACATAATGAAACTTTTTTTTTTCTCTTATCTGAAACTCGGTATTTAAATTTTTTTTTTCTCACATAATGTAATAATAGAAAAAGTTATATAGGTTTTTCAAAATGGTGAATCGAATGATTGAACCTTAGCGAAGTGAGTGGTACAAAAACTAAATAATGGAAAGCAGTTTAGAGTTTGAAAAGACATAAGCGTGATAGAGAGAGCTAGAATTGGGAGGTGTCAGATAAAGATTATGCCCCAAAATCTAAAGCCACGCAATCTCTGCACTAGCTGTTTCTGTGGGACCCAATGCTAACAATATTTGTGGCCATATTTCAATTTGGATGCCCAATTGGCATTTCCCATTGCCAAGCCAACAACATATTCTGTTTCTGCGAGCCTGCCTTGAATTTCTATTCTTTGTCTCACGTCTTCATTCCGAACTCCACACACTTTTTCTAGGGAAGGAGCCAAAGAGAGGTAAAAATAAAAAAATATGAAACAACAAAATTGTGCGTAAATGATAGACGATATAATTGTAATTATAAAGAAAGAAGAGTTCTATTTACTTGTGATTTACAATTTCAATAGTGTTTTATGCTATTAGTGCTCATCTTTCACAAAGCGACTTGGATAATCTATTTACCGGTCTATATTTTTCAATAAAATTATGAATCCTCATTATGTTTTAAAAAAAAATATTATAATAAAAACTGTCAACATGCCTTAGTTTGAGCTAAAGTATAAATAATGAGTCATATAATCCATAATTAACACAAAATAGTGGTCTTAATGTCTTTACATTACATTTTCTTCTCCTGACATGCATAATTATTATCACATTATGTTACCACCCTAATAATCTTTTCCCAACTATTTTTTAGCGGATGGAACACAAAATTTCACATGATTTTCAATGTGTTTGTTGATGGGCAATATATGAACAAGAGTCATGTTTTTTTGTGAAGTAAACAACATTATTGATCGTGATTAAATCGTATGTACATTATCCTGAGGTTGATACATAATAAACATGCATATACACCACAAACAAACATTTAATATACATGTGTTTTGCGCCTTACTAGCATTTTGCGTAAACACACTTTTGAACAACATACGAACATAAGTGCGTTTTGGTGGCTGTTAAAAAAAAAAGCCAAAATGATCAAAAATAGCAAAAGAAGAGGCTCATAATCAATCAGGCATAGCTTTTTGTAGTTTAATTGAAGATCTCGAAGAACGCTGATAGGGCTTGGCCTTGTTAAACGCTAATTAATTAGGTCATGCTTTTGCCAGCGTTTCTTGTAGCATAAATTATTCGAGAAGGTTCTCTTTCTCTCATGTTATTCCACCTTGATTCGTGAGATATTTGGGGTGGTGGGTGTCTCAATCTTTATTGCTTGCTAGGGAAAATATCTACGAGTTTAATAATAATAACAACGATAATATTTAAAAAAAAATTGTTTTATCTTGTGGTTGAAATTGACACTCACGTACATATTATTATGGTCCTCCATCACATCAAGTGGACGATTTCAACTTTTGCTGAAATGTAGGAATTCATCTTTATTGTTTATATTTTTAAGCTCGTAATCAAGAACTTGTAAATGTAATCTAAATTTTTGAATTATATATATATAAATGAAAAAGAAAATGTGAAACCCTGAGAACCTCAACCTCAGAAAGAGATTGTGGCTGAGGTAAGTTGTTATCGACCACATGTTCTTCAACCAATTGCATTATATCTAATCACTTTATGTCATTTATATTGTATTTTAATTAGAGGCTGGATTATGGTTGTTTGAGATTGCAATGACCTTTAATAATAATAATAATAATAACAATAATTATAATCACTCGGAGAAGGGATGAAAAGTATCCAGTGGGACCAACTCTTCTTGTGGTAGGGATTCGTTGAGTGTTTCAAAGGATAGTTTGTGTGGCTCTGCTTTTGCAGTTTAGAATTTATTCAACACCCAAATACACCAGATTCGGATTTCTTATGAATATTTTTTTATTTGTTTCCTCGAACTATTTATTTCATTCTCCAACATTCACATTTTAATTTAATTGAGTACATGTTTTACTATTTTTATATTTATAAATTTTTACAACAAAATTAATTTTGTTCAATATCAATGATTAAAATATCGATACCGAAGTTTTGATTTTACTGATATATCGAGTATCGACGAATATCTTATAATAATTTTAATACTGACTACCGATAATACCGATGATATATCAACTACTGAGAGATATATAAAAAAAAATCCTATGATAACTAGATATTATGTATATATTATTTAATGATACGTATAACTATTATAATTAAATAGAGATATATATATATATATATATATATATATAACATATTTATATATATGTATATATACTTAATGAATGAATATATATATATATATATATATAACATTTATTTGAATTTTGAATCATTCGATTTTAATTTGAAACAAAGGAATGCAAAAATTAAAAAAAAAAATTATGTTATTTAACTAACAAATTAAGTATACCATAATGTGAAATTAAAAAAATGGAAAGAAATCGCTCCATATAAATCTATGTGATTCTATGAATTTTCAAAACCAAACAATGGGTCTTCTTCGACCCAAGAACCCAAGTTTAAATTTTGGTCCTATATAGAGCAATAAAAATCGGTATTTTAAGAATATATTTTTTTTATTTTGGCTGTTATAGTAATTATTCTATAAATATGGATATTTGAGGAATAAAAATGATATTTAAACTGTTATAGTAATTTGTACACAGAACTTCCTATTTCTCCCTTGATATTGATATTGACGATATCGTCCTTGGTTCATATTAATCCAAACACGTGTATATATATATATATATATATATATATATATATATATATTATTAAAAAAAATAATCTGTATGAAATTTTAAAATAAATTAAGAAATATAAAAATTAAAAATATATACACATAATACACATAAAGTATAAAATTATAAATTAAATTTTAGGTCAATTTTATTATTTTACAAACTTTAAATTTTTAAAAAAGTTTATACATTATGAATAATACATCTTCAAATTTGAAGAAAATCTATTAATTTCCTTTTTTAAATTTGAAGAATGCATTTTTAAATGAAGATGCATTGCACTATCATTTTCATATTTATCTCTCAAATAAAGATGCATTAAAGATAGTCTTAGTCTAATCGTAATTTTAGATACTGCTAAAGTGGATGTCGTGGCTTCATCAATAAATATCGTTAAAAATTATAAAAAATTAATTTGAATTCGATTTTAAATTTATATAAGTATGTAATAAATAAATAAAAAAATCATCATTATACTGTATCTTAAAAAAAAAGCTATTTTTTTATACAAAATCTTAAAAAATATATATATTAATTTCATTGTATTGCCATAGAATTTTTTATTTTTTTTATAGCAACTACAGTCATACTTCCTTTACAGTAATTTTGATATTCTTTTTAATTGACTACTCCGATAATATATATATATATATATATATATATATATATATATATATATATCAAATCAATTATTATTAAAATATCTACCATTCATGCCAACAATAATTTTACATTATTAAAGGTACATTCAAAATACAAACTATATGAGCCGTCAAACCCAACACGCAGCATTAGCCACCAGTTTGTTCTCCTCGTTTGGCTGCGTATCATGTGACACTCAGAAAAGAATTTAGTTTCCGAATTTTATATTCTTGGGTACATTTTGTGTAATTATCAAAACCACATAGAGGCCAACAAAGCACTGTCGTTCGTGTCACACGTGCCTGAAGTAATGATATAGAAAAGAAAGGCACGGTGGAAATTGAATGTAAAATTTGACGTGTTAGACAAAAGGTTCAAAGGCTAAAATGCATTTCGATCAAAAAGAAAATAAAGGCTAAAACACATGATTGAAAAATGCAATTAACATGTGACCGCGTGTCAAACTATACACCGAACTACAGATCCAATTTGTCCGATTCTCATCCCTTCAAACGCTTGGCTTGGCACATGTCAACACCAAAGACAATCCAAGTCCAGCTCCAAACACAAGTATCGCTTGTCGTTTCAGATTAAACAAAAAAAAAAAGTATTGCTTGTCGTTTTCTTGGTTTGGACTTGGGAGGAAGTAATTAAAATTTGGGAAAATCAGATTTATTGTTCCTAATTTGAGATTGATAGGCTTTTATGCCCTTTCCATCTTTTTTTTTTTTGTAAATATCTCACGTTTACATAAAATTTTAAACTAAAAAAAGAGTATTGATTGAAAACGAATGTGGAATAAGGCTTAGATGCCTATGGCTCAAAAAATGGGTCAATCCAATCCATTTTCCAATGAACATAATTTAAATTGTTTTGTGGCCCTCAAGTGTACAATACAAGATATCTAAACCAATAAGCCTGATCGTATATTCCTTATTTTAAAAAACATGCTGAAGTTGAACTAGCAGTGTTACTCATATAAATCGAGCTGATCGAGAAGACTGCTAGGTATTCCGATAACAGAGATATCTAGCACCAAATTCGAGTCGAATAGGCTCGAGAACTCTTGAATGTTAAAAAACGACTCATTCATAAGTCAAGAACGAACTCTATCAACCAAAATTTCGAACAGAATAGAAATCGTGGATTACCGATAGACAATATTATATTTTTCATAGAGAAGATAACCCTATCAGCAATTTACAAATTATTTGCGTTTCATATAATATTTTTCTTATTAACATTAACCAAGCTGTAGATTTTCAAATCGGAGTTACGTCAAGTCAAAATTACTTGTCCATTCTAATAGGTATTAGAGGAAATGATAAATGAACATCTCAAAAATAAGATTAACGTTTTTAGATTCACGACAAGAATGAATTGGTTTGCAAGTAGCAACTTGATAATTTTGTCCTTTTTTCCAACAGAAGTTCATAAATGATTTAAGATATTTGTGTTGTGTACTTGTGTTTATGGCGCAATTAACGCTTGCTTGTTCAAGTATGGCAAGAGATCAAAGTTTAAATCTTCAAAATCCAGGCCATACATATTTTTTTTCAGGGAAAAAATAGATGTTCATTAAACTAAAAAAGAGGACTATATGTCCCACCTGATATAAGCTTCAAACCACACAAAATCCAAAGATCAGAAAGAGAAGAAGCTAAAAGCTTCTTCTTCATAATACAATTGGCAACTTCATCGCACTTCCTGTTGGTGATTAGTGCACCTTAAATAACCAATTAAATGCGAAAAAGAATAATTATGCTAACAAGAGCTAATTATTAACATAGTTATTAAACAAGATCTAGATTAGTTAATTAATTAATCATAAGAAACTTCATCAAGTAACCATATCAGATAAAAGACGAGTTCAATAAAACTTACATTTTTTGGCTCACGAACCGAAAGCTTCACAATCCGTCTTCGTCTTGAACGTACAAGCCTCCACACGATCAGATCTGGAACTCCTCCTTCAAGGACTCGATGTGATGAGACCAAAGTCTTCCGAAACGTAATCTTCGAGGAAGATAAGACAAAAGAGTGGGCTTCATTATATCTCACTAGATCTGGAAACGGGGTGTTTCCGATCTTTCTCTCTTATTTCTAAGAATGGAATTGAAGCAATTCCGATGGGAAGAAGAAGCAAGAAGCTCACGGCCACAAGGGAGAAGGTCTGGGCGTTTTTAGCTGTTTGGCTAGGTTCAATTTCGCTTCACATCAACCATCTATTTATAGCAGTTTAAAAGATATCTTTATAGAATATTAAAAGATATTATTTCCTTTTATTGTGTTCACACTTGTGGATTAAATCTCAGCCATTGGATCTCAAGAAGTGAATCATATTTTTTTCTCTCATCCGTCAGATCAGCATCTAGGATGTTATTTTATACAACAGTATAAAATATTTTGCTATTGAGAGAATCTAGGAAAATATATACTCTAGATTTTCTCCTAAATATCCTCCTAATATTTAGCCTAAATATTCGGATAGAATACAGGAAAATATATCTCCTATTTATTCTCCTATATTTTATGAACAGAAAAACAGAAAAAATACTAATTACCACACTAGTGCAAAAAACGTCCAACACTGTAGGAGGTATGCGATTTTTGCTCTTTCAAGGCCCAATAGATTTAAGCTCATTAAACACTTATTTACTTGTCCAAAAATAAATAATAAGTTTATTTACTTGCCATAAATATTTATTTAATTCCCAAAATACCCTTTTTGGAATTAATCATGTCAATCACTATTACAGCAAGTGAGATAATAATAATAATAATACATACTATTATATTAACGTTCTTATCCACCTTTATCGAAGCCGAATCGGAGACGATGGAGCTAGTAGTAGAAGCTTAACAATCTCGATAAAAGACAAAATATTCCTTTTCCTTTTCTAATCGAATTGTCTAGTCCCTTTTAATGCTCCACCGTGTAATCCAGGACTGAACCCAACTTTGATACTTGAATTATATTTACTCATCGTAACGAGTGTCCACTGATTTAGTCAGTACGTGATCATGACCCTCCAGGTTCTGCCCGTATCGAGATAAGTCAATTTGTTCCGTTATACCTTTCTCGTGACATATAAGCCCTAAGCATCGTTGCTTCCCCAGCGAAAGATTCAACCGAACGTAAGCCAACGTTGGAAGTGTGCACAATCAATCGGTTATGGAATCAACACTTAGGTAAGAGAACATTAACCTTCTTTCAGAAAGGCTGGATTCCGTATTTGTAAAACACTTCCCTTCTACGATCATGTACCGAGTTCCCAAACATCCATTTATTCAACCTTCATGACCTAGAAGTCCATGATCACTTCAGGATATTAGATCAAACGTCACTATGACAATCATAAGCGGCATCGGCTAGTGCATCGTAACGGTCCTTAAACGATGCATCAATCCAAACCAAAGCCTGTCCAGGTCACACACCTTCTGCAAGTGTATAATGCTCACACTGAGTGATCAACCCTCACTCATGTTACACGTATATGACTTTAGATAAGGCTTTCCATGCGCATATCAGTCCTCGACCAAGCTTTCGTTCACCGTCCGATCTCGGATGCCCATCATGCGATTCAGTTTGATACGGAGACTATGGATGATAGTTGTTATTGATTATGAATGTTATCAGACCTCAATCCACTAATCATATTAATCTAATAAAGTAAGTTCTTATCTTATTTAGTAATCATCATCTTCTAGTGGGTAATATTCCTAACACCTCCGAGGCGCACAACAACACGAAATATAGTGTTTTCCAATAGCTAACAAATAGTAGCGGCAATTGAACCTTGAAAGCCTGCCGTTGAGACTCCACATATAAGGTTCATGGCACGGATGTAGGCAAGACCCCACCGTCAAGACCTGCCAGCCTATGAACAAAGCAAATCCCCTCCAAAATAGCTTAGCATTCTTCTGTGAGGGCGGAGTCTACTTCTATCACCAGTGTGGCCATGCCGACCACCTCTTCATGTTGGTGGCGATGACCACCCAACTCTTGGATCCAAGGTTCCACGTCGCGTCGACATTGAGTTTCAGCTATTAGAATTTGTCCCCAAATCTCGACCTAATAAAAAAAATAATCGCAAAGAACAAATAACACACAAAGGATTATAGTGGTTCACTTTCAATGCAAAGCTACATCCACTTTGCCGCTATAGATTTTCACTAAAATAAAAAATCGAGAGAAAATGTTTTTACAGCTCTCTTCACTCTACAAAGAACAACGGCGCATATGATATTTATAGAAAAAATGGTAGGGCTAACAGATAAACCTACAATTTCTAAAATACCCTTGACTAATTAATAACATTCACAATATAGTTTTCGCCCAGGGAGCTCTACTCCATACGATCCTTGGCAAGGAGGTTTACCACCCTCTTTCCAAAACCCACGTCGATCTGAGTTAAGATCGATCTGCAAATCATCGTCATAAGGTCTTCAGTCGTCACCTCGGAGTTGATCTTCAGTTCGGTGATCGATTAGGCACCACAACTCTAACACTCTCCCACTTGGAGACTAATCACGTCACGTCTCCATCTGCAGTGGTGACACCAATCCTCAAGCAAGGATTCCAATTGAAGGTGAATATAAGTTTAGTTTGTCATATGGCACTGATTTCGTCAACATGTCAGCTGGATTCAGACTTCATACAATCTTCTCAAGAACTAGCACCCCATCAAAGTGGTATCGTAATTGTATGTGCTTTATCCGAGCATGATACCACGGGTTCTTTAACAACTGAATGACTCTCTGGCTATCGCTGTATAGCACACTCTTGTCGTGGTATTGATCCAGCTTGAGCAGAAATGTCTGCAGCCATATCATCTCCTTAGTGGCCTCGATGATGACCACCTACTTCGCCTCGCAGCTTGACAAAGTGACAATCTTTTACAACCTCGACACCCAATAGATAGCGGTTCCTCCAAACGTGTAGACATACCCGGACGTGCTCTTCTTATTATCGACGTTGCCCCCATTGTCAGCATCGACGTAGCCTTGAAGTTTTAGTTCGGATTTCTCGAATATTAATGTCGAGCTAGAGATGCCTCTCAGATATCGGAGGATCCACTTCACAGCCTCTCAGTGCTCTCTCCCGGGGTTACTCATAAACCTGCTCACAACTTCCACTGCATGAGCAATGTACGGCCCCGTACATACCATTGCGTACATCAAGATTTTGATGGTCGAAGCATAGGAGATTTTGTCCATGTACGCCACATCGTCCTCTGTCACCGGCGATTGTTCCTTGGATAGTTTGAACTGGCTAGCCAGCGGCGTACTGACTGACCTCACATCCTCCGTGTTGAAGCATTGAAGTACCTTCTTCATGTACTCTTCTTGTGAGAGCTCGATGCCCTCTCTAGTGCTCTTGATCCTCATCTCGAGGATTTGCTTCACGGCTCCCAAGTCCTTCATGGAGAACTCTTTGGACAGTCTCTTCTTCAGCTCGTCGATCTCGTGTAGGTCGGTACCTACGATAAGCATGTCATCGAAGTAGAGAAGAAGAATCATGTAGGAGTCTTCAAGTCTCTTGAAGTAGCAGCAATGGTCTTCACAACGAGAGAGAATATTTCCGTGAAATCGATTCACTCTTTCTGTTGGAAGCCTTTCACCACCAACCTTGCCTTGAATCGCTGGCTTTAGTCACTTTTCTCCTTGATCTGGTACACCCACTTGTAGTGCAGTGCTTTCTTTCCTCCGAGCAGCTTGGCTAACTCCCAAGTGTGGTTCGTCAACAATGAATCCATCTCACCCTTCGTGGAGAGCTCCCACTTGGTCGAGGCATCGACCTGTATCGCCTCTTTATAGCACTCTGGCTCTCCTCTGTCGGTCAAGAGGATGTAGTTGAGAGACGGAGAAAATATGTGCACCGGTTTACTGACTCTGACTGACCTCCTCAGCTCGGTGACCAAAGTTTGCTGATTCACCTCGAGCTCAATGTCCTCATCCCTCTCACGACACGTTTATCTTGAGTTGATCTCTGCTCGGTCTTCGAGTGTCTTCGTTCAACTCTATCGGTGAGAAGTCTCTCAGCTCGATCGTCACCTTCTCGCTCTCAGTAGCCTTGCTCTCCGAGCTTTCCTTCTACTCGCCCTTGTACATTGTCTGCTCGTTCGAGAAGACATTCCTGATATGAACAATCTTCCTTGCTTTGGCATCCCATAAACGATAGCCGAGCTCAGTGTCACCATAGAAAATGAAATAACGCTTCTTATGTTGGCATTGATGCCCACAAGAAGAGTAGTAGTCATTACTTATATACATTTGATGTAATAAAGTCTCACGAAGACTCTTGCTTGTAACTGCTGAATAATTAATAAAAGTTGAAACTTTCATTCATTCTTTCTTGTTTATTTGAAGCTTTATGATAAACTATAATTTTTAGTCCTTAAACAAACCTAACAACAAATGAAGAGTCAAATATAGATTTATATGAACAAACTCTTCATGGTTTGCTTGAAACAGTATATTCACAATCTAAGGATCAAAGGGTTATTGATCTAAGTATGATTGTTAGGAGAATCTATGATGTCTGGTTATGAGACATAGAGAGTTGGAGACTCTATAGTTCTTCCTAGGTATCTTCTGAAGGTACTGAATTAACCAGTGCACTTCTAGAGACATTGTAAGAACAAACCATTTAACCTCTTCTGTCTCAGAGTCACTATGTATGAATTGCATCATGCTTACCTCAATCCTGAAATGAGACGTCATTTCATAGCTTGCATATTCTCATTTGAGAAAGTCAGAGTTCTAGATTCACTATGTGATATAGACAAGACTTATTGGTGAAGTACTAAATTAGGAAGATGTCATGAACAACTTTGTGAAGATCTCATAGATATGGAATTCATGTACAAGATTGCTGAAATGCAATGTATATCACCTCATGTTTTGTTCCTTAGAATGTGAATAAATGAACTGGCCAGTATCCAAATTGATTCATGAATCCTATGGATGAATCAATATAACTTGTTAGCTCCTCGTCAATACATTGTTTCTAACTTATTCACAAGCGACAAATGAGTTGAGGAAATAACAACTATAATGGTAAACTGGTAATTTTGTAAATCCCATCTAGTTTACGATATTCATGAAGGGTAAACATAGATAATATTCAATGGATCCACTCATCACAATTAAGAAGAATTCTTGATTAGAAAATATATTCATTTGAACCGAGAGATTTTAGTGTCAACTCTTTAGTTGAGTCAGTTGACGTTAAGCTATAACTTGGAAAAGGTTTGTGAAATTTTGAATCCAAGTATGCTATCTCAAACTTTGTTCATTTGGATCCATGAGGTCACTACCACATGTCATTAGAGTAGGATTAGCTAAACAAGAAAGCTAAGTCAAAACAAGTGCAAATGTTGAACTAGACAAGTTTTACGAAAATTCTCTAAATGGTAATTTGTCCTTTTGGACATAGGATGGTATAAATGTCAATAAATAAGTTTTTTTTGACATTGTCATATGATAACAATGAATTTAGACCACACAGCCACAATGAAGATTTGGGCCTTGATGATTGAATTTCATTTCATGGAATTTTATGTGAAAATTCTACTTGGGCTTTTCTTATATTGTCATGAAAAAATAAAGAAACATCTTGAAGCATTTTCTAGAAGGTCCAAACCATCCAACATCTAGAGAGAAAGAGAGTTTATTTTGTGCATTGATGTATGAAGATACTTGCCAAAAGAAAAAGAGGAAACAAATTTCCTCTATGAGGAAACATAGTGGGCGACCAAGAGAGAGGAAAACAAATGAGGAAACAAATCCAAGGACTTGAATGACACATGTTGCACGTCCAAGGGGGGAGAAGAGGAAGCAAGGATTTGCTCATGAATATTCAATAGAAAAGAGGAAACTACCTTTTCAAGTTAAACCCTCCTCCTATAAATACTCCACCTCATTCACAATATGCAAGACACAAGTTTTTGAGATTGAGAGCTTCTCTCTCCAGACTTGGCCGCCCTTCTCCTTCTCTTTCTCTCTCTCTCTCTCTCTCTCTCTCTCTCTCTCTCTCTCTCTCTCTCTCTCCTTGTTCTTTTGTTTTGGCACCTAGGTCCTCATTAGACCTAGTGTTTTGTTTTAGCTCTTTGGCTCCAAAACAAATTCTTGAGTCATAGTGTTTAAAAGTGCCCACACACTAAATCTTAACCATACTAGAAAGACTCTAGTGGTAGAAACGTTCGTGGTTACTCACAGGTTCAAGAAGACTTGTGGGAGACAAGCTAAGTGGGGAGCCGAGCGATTCAACCTTCCTAAGGCTTCTCAATGCTCAAGCTCCATTCAAGGTTGGTACCTAGTGAAAAAACAAATTAGTTTTAAAATTTTAAATTATACGCTCATGCACTTTGTCTAGGTAGTAAAAACATTTTACGAGTTTTTAAAGAAATTTTTATATTCCGCCGCTTGCTAGAAGTGATAATCTTTTCTTAATCCTAGATCTATTCCAACATCTTAAATATTGGATCAAGTTTATTTCTAGCAAATTCATCAATATGAACATACGACAGGCAACCAAACACTTTCAGGTAGGAAAGGTTTACCTTCTTTTTTATCCAAGCATCTTCTGGAATTCTCAAACCCAAAGGGACGAAGGGTCTTCGGCTAATCAGGTGGTTTTCATGTTGATTGCATCTTTCCAGAATGTCTTCGGCAGTCCAGCGTGTATGCGCATGCTTTGAGGTTCCGTTCATCCTCTCCGCTACTCCATTTTTTTAGGGGGGGGGGGGTTCCCGAAAAAGTTTTTACCATCTTGATCTCATTGTCGACGCAATATTGCTTGAAGTCGCTATCAACATATTCTCCGCCATCATCAGACCTTAAGAACTTCAGGTTTAGGTCGGTCTCATCTTCCACCATGACCTTCCATCTTTTGAACGTAGCAAACACGTCAGATACCTTCTTTGTGGAGTCGTCGATGAAGCTCACATAGTAGAAAGAACCTCTGAGAGAAGCGATGGGAGATGGCCCCTATACATCTTCTCAGTCTTCAGCTTTCTACTCGCACTTGAAAAACTCACTCGCTTCTGTTTTTCAAGGATGCAACTCTTGCACGTGTGGCGCACCACTTATTTCATCTCCGGAATCATGTCGTCCTTCACCAACATCTTCATCCCAATCTCACTCATGTGTCCGAGCCGACAATGCTACAACTCGGTCTTCTCAGTGTTATCAATGACAATTACCATGTCTCGGTAGCTCGACATCATGTAGAACGTGCCTGTCTTCTGACCGCGAGCTACAACCATAGCTCTATTCATCACATTCCACGAGCTTCTCCCGAACTTCGTGGTGTGACTTTCACTGTCGAGCTAACCCACAGAGATCAGGTTCATCATCAACTTCGGCATATGTTTGACTTTCGTGATCTTCCAAACTTACCCGTTTCCCATCTTCAACCTGACGTCGCCGACACCAATAATGTCTAGAGGCTTGCTATCAGCCAGGTAGATCTTCCCATGGTTACCCCGCGACATAGTTTCCATGATGTTGATGTTGGGAGTAATGTGGAATGACGCTCTTGAGTCGAGTAACCAAGAGTCGATCGAGCTTTCCACAGTTAGCAGCAACGCATCTGCTAAGTCATCAGTGGTGGCGTTGGCATCATATTTCTCCTCTTTCGCTAGCGACTTGCAGTACTTCCTGATGTAGCTCATCTTTCCACAAATCCAGCATTCGAGGGATCGTCCGGACTTGGATTAGCTTCTCACATTCCGCAACTTTGATATGCCCTTGTTCAAATTGTGGTTTCGATCGTGGTTTCTGCCACTGTTCATTTAGGGCCGAGCTTGATGCGACCTCACCATAATATATCATTTGCACCTATTTGGTAAGGATGTGATCTCGCACGTTATTGAACTTCATCTTGGCAGTCCCAACCGAATTGCTCACTACCACCCTCATGGGATCCCAACTATTCAGTAGGGACGCGAGCTATATTAGAGCTCGCACTTCGTCATCGAATTCGATTTCAACCGATGACAATTGATTAAAAATCGTATTGAATTTGTTCATGTGCGTTGCTACTCTGGCGCCTTCATCCATCTTCAGGTGAAATAGCTTCTTCATGAGAAACACCTTATTGTTCGTCGAAGGTTTCTCGTACATGTCGGAGAGGACCTTCATCATGCCTGCGGTGGTCTTCTCCTTTGACACGTTGTGAGCAATGTTCTTCAACAACGTTAGTTGAATGACTCCTAGAACCCATATGTCGAGAAGTTTCCATTCTAACTCGTCCATATTCTCTGGCTTAGATGAAGCTATCTACCGTACACGTAATCCTCGATCTGCATCCTCCATAACGCGTAATCGGTCCCATTGAATTTTTCGATTCCATGTGATCTACATTCTTTGCCTCCAATCGTTTTTCTGAATCGCAAATCAACCTAGAGCTTTCATACCAGTTATAGGGTCCCCGTTCTCTACCTTGTTAGGCTGCCACCTTACCATAACTCCACATTAGTATGATATTCTTCGCCCTGCGTTCAAGTCTGCACGGTTTCATTTTTGGGTTCCTTCCCAAATGGCATCATGCTAATAGAGTTGTTGGAACACTTATATATGTTGGAATTGATCTAGGGATAAGAAAAGATTTAACGCATCGAGCAAGCGGCGAAAAATAAAAATTTTCTTTCAAACAAGTAAAACGATTTTACTAACCTAGACAAAGAGCAAGCACATGTTATTATTTAAAACTATTTAAAAGCGATTATAGGAGAACTAGAGAGAGAGAGAGAGAGAGAGAGAGAGAGGGAGATTGGCGGCCACAATGTCTAGAGAGAGAAGCTCTCAATCTCTAACTTATGTGGGATGATGAAATGAGAGGAATGAGGGCTCTATTTATAGGAGAAGGATTAACTTCTAAAGGTAGTTTCCTCTTCTCTATTGAATATCACATACTCATGACCAAATCCCTTGTTTCCTTTTCTTCATTTGGGCGTGTAACACACTACCTCATGCCACATGGATTTGTTTCCTCTTTTTCTTTTGGCAAGTATCTTCATACATTAATGCACAGAATAACTCTCTTTTCTCTCCTGGTATAGACGAAATTAAGGGCAACTAGAACATGCTTCAAGATGTCTCTTCATTTGTTCATGACAACATAAGAAAAGCCCAATCAAGAATTTTCAAATAAAATTCTATGAAATGAAATTAATCCTCAAGGCCCAAATAACTTGTTATGTCCGAGTGGTTTATTTGTCATCATATGACAATGTCAAAAAATTTATTGACATTCATTTCATCCTATGTCCAAAAAGACAAAAATACCCTTTAGACAATTTTCGTAAAACTTGTCTCGTTCTTGTTTTGACTTAGCTTCTAGTTTAACTAATCCTACTCGATATGACTTGTGACAATGACCTCATGGATCCAAATGAACAAATCTTGAGCTAACATACTTGGACTCAAAACTTCACAAACCTTTTCCAAGTTTAGCTTAATGTCAACTGACTCCATTAACGAGTTGACACCGAGAATCTCTCGGTTCAATGAATTTATTTTCTACTCAAGAATTCAACTTAATTGTGATGATTGGATCCACTGAATATTATCTATGTTTACCCTTCATGAATATCATCAGCTAGTCGAAATTTATAAAATTACCATTTTGCCCTTCTAACTGTTGTTTCCTCAACTCCTTTGTCGCTTGTGAATAAATTAGAAACAATGTATTGACGAGGAGCTAAGAAGTCACATTGGTTCATCCAAAAGAGTCATGACTCAATTTGGACACTAGCCAGTTCATTTATTCACATTCCAAGGAACAAAGCATGAGGTGATATTCGTAGCATTTAAGCAATCTTTTACATGAATTCCGTATCTATGAGATCTTCACAAAGTTACTCATGACATCTTCATAACTTAGTACTTAACCAATAGGTCTTGTTTAGAATCATATAGTGAATCCGAACTCTGACTTTTTCAAATGAGAATACGTAA